>NC_090444.1:409228250-410574517 GCF_031143425.1 Pleurodeles waltl
CCCACTACTTCAACAGCACGATTTCATGGCAACATTAGACATCAAAGATGCATATTTTCACATACCCATCCATCCAGCACACAGAAAATATCTCAGGTTTGTGATTCAAGGAAAGCATTATCAGTTCAGTGTTACCCTTCGGAATAACAGCAGCTCCCAGAGTGCCTGGTGGCAGTTGCAGCCTACCTAAGAAGGCAGCATATTCATCTCTTGCCATATCTCGACGATTGGCTAATAAAATCCAACAGTCATATACACAGTGTCAAAACCATACGCATTATGTAATACAAACCCTACACAACCTAGGGTCCTCCATAAACTACCAAAAATCACACCTACAACCTGCGCAAATTCAACAGTATTTAGGAGCTACACTAAATACGCAAACGGCGCTTGCGAGCCCAAGTCCACAAAGAATACAAGCATTTCACAATATATTGCCACATATACTGCCACCCCAACAGCACACTGTCAAATTCGTCATGAAACTGGTGGGCATGATGGCATCCAGTATCGCCATTGTCCCACATGCAAGACTAAACATGCGGCCTTTACAACAGTGCCTTGCACAGCAATGGTCACAGGGTCAACTTCACGTTCTAGTGTTGATAGACTGCCAAACATGCATATCACTTCAGGGGTGGAATTCCACAAACCTAAACAAAGGGCGGCCATTTCAAGACCCCGTGCCTCAGACCATACTTAAAACAGATGCATCAATGATTGGCTTGGGGGGGGGGGGGCACCCCAACAATCACAACAATCACAACATTCAAGGACAATGGGATGCCAAACACAAACAGTTACACATAAATCACCTAGAATTGCTAGCTGTATTCCTAGCACTCAAAGCTTTTCAGCCTCTTCTCACTCACAAGAACATACTTATCAAAACAGACATGACAACAATGTATTGCCTAAACAAACAAGGAGGGACCCATTCATCCCAACGCTCCCTCCTAGCCCAAAAGATTTGGCAATGGGCCATCCACAACAAGATTCACCTGGTAGCACAATACATTCCAGGGATACACAGCCAATTGGCAGATGTTCTCAGCCGAGATCATCAACAAACACGAGTGGGAGATTCATCCTCAAGTGCTTCAGATATACTTTCACCATTTGGGGAACACCAGACATAGATCTATTCGCCACCAGCGAAAACGCAAAATGCCAAAACTTCGCATCCAGGTACCCACATCCCCTATCGAAAGGCAATGCTCTATGGATGAATTAGTCAGGGATATTTGCTTACGCTTTTCCCCCTCTCCCGCTCATTCCGTTTCTAGTCAAACTACGTCAAAACAAGCTCATACTCATAGCGCCAACGTGGGCACGTCAACCCTGGTACACAACACTATTTGACCTGTCAGTAAGTAGTACCACATATCAAACTCCCAAACAGACCAGATCTGTTAACACAAAAAAAACAACTGATCAGGCATCCAAATCCCAGCATACTAAATCTAGCGATTTGGCTCCTGAAGTCATAGAGTTTGGGTATCTACAACTACCAACTGAATGTATGGAAGTAATTAAACAAGCAAGAAAACCCACTACCAGGCAGTGCTATGCAAACAAATGGAAAAGATTTGTGTATTACTGTCAATCTAAACAAATTACCAGCAACATGGATAGTAAAATGCATCCAGACATGTTAACTTAAAGCTAAAAGGCAGCTCTTCGTTACACCTGAGGCACATTCCACATGGAAAAAAAGGGGCTACAATGGCTTTCTTAGGAAATGTACCTATGACTGAAATTTGTAAAGCTGCTACTTGGTCAACACCACATACATTTACCAAGCATTGCTGTGTAGGTGTGTTAACACAGCAAGCCACAGTAGGTCAAGCTGTACTAAGAACCGTATTTCAAACAACTTCAACTCCTACAGGCTGACCACCGCTTTTATGGGAGGTAAAACTGCTTTGTAGTCTATGCATAGCATTTGTATCTGCAGCTACACCTGCCATTGAACGGAAAATGTCACTTACCCAGTGTACATCTGTTTGTGGCATGTTTCACTGCAGATTCACATGCACCCTCCCACTTCCCCGGGAGCCTGTAGCCGTTTAGGTTCAACATCTACTTGTACGTGTGTGTATATATATATATATGTGTGTGTGTGTGTGTGTGTGTGTGTGTGTGTGTGTCATTTGCATGGACATCTCTTTTCTTTATACTCTATCACTCCTACCTTACCCTCTGCGGGAAAACAATCTAAGATGGAGTCGATGCCTATGTGCAATGGAGCCGAAGAGGAGTCACCACTCGATCCCGTGACTCAAACACTTCTTCGAAGAAAAACAACTTGTAACACTCCTAGCCCAACACTAGATGGCTGACTATGCATAGCATGTGCATCTGCAGCAGAACATGCCACAAACTGATGTACACTGGGTAAGTGACATTTTTTATATATATATACTTGGGCTCGGAGTGTTACAAGTTGTTTTTCTTCGAAGAAGTCTTTTCGAGTCACGAGATCGAGGGACTCCTCCCATTTCGACTCCATTGCGCATGGGCGTCGACTCCATCTTAGATTGTTTTTTTTCCGCCATCTGGTTCGGACGTGTTCCTTTTCGCTCCGTGTTTCGGGTCGCAAAGTTAGTTAGAATCTCGGAAAAATCGTCGGTATTGTTTGCATTCGGTATCGGGTTAGTTACAACAGATCGACACCGACTTTTGAAGAGCTCCGGTGGCCCTTTGGGGTTTTTTCGATCCCCCGTCGGGGCCTGGTCGGCCCGGCCACGTGTCTCTTCAAGGCTGATGGAACGGACCCCATTCCGCTTTTGCCCAAAATGCCATAAGTATCCATATACAGATCAGCATTTGGTCTGTAACTTGTGTCTGTCTCCAGAGCACAAGGAGGATACCTGTGAAGCCTGTCGAGCGTTTCGGTCGAGGAAGACGTTAAGAGACCGAAGAGCAAGAAGACTGCAAAATGGCGTCGGCGCCGACAGGACAAGGGCGTTTCGAAGAGGAGGAAGAAACCTTCATCCAGGAATCGGACTCGGAGGAGATCGATCCCGAAGAAACGCCGAAAACCGCGAGTAAGACGTCGAAACACAAAACTCACGAAAAGACTGCAAAAGCCCTGGGGACGCCACCGCCAACAGGCCATGGCTTAACCCGAAAAATAGGTGACCGATCATCGGCACCGAAAAAGGGCATGCTGGTGTCGAAGTCATCTGACTCCGATTGAGATACCGGCACACAGCAATCTCGGGCCCGAGATAGCGTCTCCGAGCAAGTTCGGCACAGAGACAGCGGCACCGAAATGAGTTGGCACCGAGAAACGACACCAAAAGCTAAAAAGGTTTCGTCGGAACCGAAAAAAGTAGCCGAAAAGGTTTCGATACCGAAACATCCGGCCTCGGAACCGAAATCAAGTTCCTACACAGAGGAACAAGGGCTGTCCTCACTAATGAAAATACATAGATTTGGACAGGAATTGGAGACAATGGAGCCAGACTACACCCAGAGAAGGCTCCACATCCAAAAAGAAACGGTGAAGATCAGCACTCTCCCTCCTATTAGAATGAAACGCAAACTTGCATTCCAGGAGAAAGACAAACAGCCACAGGCAAAGGTGGCTAAGCAAGTAACCCCGCCACCGTCTCCTCAACGCTCACCGCAAACATCACCGGTAGCTACTCCACCTATGATGCAATCCCCTACACGTACAGGGATGAGTCAAGACGACCCTGACGCGTGGGACCTTTATGACGCACCAGTGTCAGATAATAGTCCAGACTGTTATCCAGCTAGACCTTCGCCACCAGAGGATAGTACAGCCTACGCACAGGTGGTGTTCAGAGCAGCAGCATTTCAGAATGTCAGTCTGCATGCAGAGCCCATTGAAGACGACTTCTTATTTAACACAGTCGCCCACACACAGCCAGTACCAGAGTCTTCCCATGCTACCCGGAATGCTAAAACACTCCAAACAAGTGTTTGAGGAGCCCGTAAAAGGAAGGGCAATTACTCCCAAGAGTGGAGAAAAAATATAAACCGCCACCAACAGACCCCGTGTACATCACACAACAGCTAACACCGGACTCCGTTGTAGTAGGGGCAGCTCGCAAGAGAGCGAACTCACATACTTCAGGAGATGCACCACCTCCAGATAAAGAAAGTAGAAAATTTGACGCAGCAGGCAAAAGGGTGGCGGCACAGGCAGCAAACCAGTGGTGTATTGCAAATTCACAGTCTTTGTTGGCCAGATACGATAGGGCTCATTGGGACGAAATGCAACACTTTATAGAACATTTGCCCAAGGAGTTCCAAAAGAGGGCACAGCAGGTAGTAGAAGAAGGACAAAGTATCTCCAACAATCAGATACGGTCAGCAATGGATGCTGCAGACACAGCTGCTAGAACTGTCAACACAGCAGAGGGAGACAGTTCCAAAAAAGTAGGGGGAAGTTCCAAAGTCCCAAAACTCCTCAAAATAAACAGTGACTTCCAAGTCACACGTCCCCAACACATAACACCTGTGTTGGGGGGGGGGGGTGAGACTAAGCACATTTTACAAACATTGGGAAGAGATAACAACAGACACTTGGGTACTGGCAATTATCCAGCATGGTTATTGCATAGAATTTCTCAAATTCCCTCCATACGTCCCACCGAAAACACACAATATGTCAAAACAACATATAGATCTTCTAGGACTAGAAGTTCAAGCATTGATACAGAAAAAGGCAATAGAATTAGTACCAAACCAACAGAAAGGGACAGGAGTTTACTCTTTGTACTTTCTCATACCCAAAAAAGACAAAAGTCTGAGACCCATACTAGATCTCAGAACATTAAATACCTACATCAAATCAGATCACTTTCACATGGTGACATTGCAAGAGGTAATCCCACTGCTCAAACAGGACTACATGACAACACTAGACCTAAAGGATGCATATTTCCATATACCGATACATCCTTCACACAGAAAGTACTTAAGGTTTGTATTCCAAGGAGTACATTACCAATTCAAAGTGTTGCCATTCGGGATCACAACTGCGCCAAGAGTTTTTACAAAATGCCTAGCAGTCGTAGCTGCACATATCAGAAGGCAGCAAATACATGTATTCCCGTACCTAGACGATTGGTTAATCAAAACCAACACGCAAGAACGGTGTTCACAACACACAAATTATGTCATAGAAACCCTCCACAAACTAGGTTTCTCAATCAACTACACCAAGTCACACCTTCTGCCGTGTCAAACACAGCAATATTTAGGGGCGATAATCAACGCTGCAAAAGGGATTGCCACTCCAAGCCCACAAAGAGTTCAAGCATTTCACAATGTAATACAGGCCATGTATCCAAATCAAAAAATACAAGTCAAAATGGTGATGAAACTCCTAGGCATGATGTCCTCATGCATAGCCATTGTCCCAAACGCAAGGTTACACATGCGGCCCTTACAACAGTGCCTAGCATCACAATGGTCACAAGCACAGGGTCAACTTCTAGATCTGGTGTTAAGACTGCCAAACATACATCTCGCTTCAATGGTGGAACAATATAAATTGAAACAAAGGGCGGCCTTTCCAAGACCCAGTGCCACAATATGTAATAACAGATGCTTCCATGATAGGGTGGGGAGCACACCTCAATCAACACAGCGTCCAAGGACAATGGGACACTCAGCAAAAACAGTTTCACATAAATCACTTAAAACTATTGGCAGTATTTCTAGCGCTAAAAGCTTTTCAACCCATAATAAGCCACAAACACATTCTTGTCAAAACAGACAACATGACAACGATGTATTACCTAAACAAACAGGGAGGGACGCACTCAGCACAGTTGTGTCTCCTAGCACAAAAAATTTGGCATTGGGCGATTCACAACCACATTAGCCTAATAGCACAATTTATTCCAGGAATTCAGAATCAGTTAGCAGACAATCTCTCTCGGGATCACCAACAGATCCACAAATGGGAGATTCACCCCCAAATCCTGAACACTTACTTCCACAATTGGGGAACACCGCAAATAGATCTATTTGCAACAAAGGAAAACGCAAAATGCCAAAACTTCGCATCCAGGTACCCACAAGATCAGTCTCAGGGCAATGCGTTATGGATGAGTTGGTCAGGGATATTTGCTTACGCTTTTCCCCCTCTCCCACTCCTTCCATATCTAGTAAACAAGCTGAGTCAAAACAAACTCAAACTAATCCTTATAGCGCCAACATGGGCAAGACAACCTTGGTACACAACACTACTAGACCTCTCAGTAGTGCCTCATGTGAAACTACAAAACAGACCAGATCTGTTACCGCAACACAGACAACAAATCAGACATCCAAATCCAGCATCGCTGAATCTATCAATTTGGCTCCTGAAGTCCTAGAATTCGGACACTTAGACCTTACACAAGAATGTATTGAGGTCTTAAAACAAGCTAGAAAACCTACCACTAGACATTGTTATGCAAATAAGTGGAAAAGATTTGTTTATTACTGCCATAATAATCAAATTCAACCCTTACACGCATCGGCCAAAGACATCGTAAGATACTTACTACATTTGCAAAAGTCAAAGCTAGCTTTTTCTTCCATTAAGATACATCTTACTGCAATTTCAGCTTACCTGCAAATTACGCACTCAACTTCATTATTTAGGATACCAGTCATAAAAGCGTTTATGGAAGGCCTAAAGAGAATTATACCACCAAGAACACCACCAGTTCCTTCATGGAACCTCAACATTGTATTAACACGACTCATGGGCCCCCCTTTTGAGCCCATGCATTCTTGTGAAATGCAATACTTAACATGGAAAGTTGCATTTTTAATTGCCATCACATCTCTAAGAAGAGTAAGTGAGATTCAAGCATTCACCATACAAGAACCATTTATTCAGAATACAAGTATAAAGTAGTTCTACGAACAAATCCTAAATTTGTACCAAAAGTCATATCACATTTCCACTTGAATCAAACAGTAGAATTACCAGTGTTCTTCCCACAGCCAGATTCGGTAGCTGAAAGAGCACTACATACATTAGACGTCAAAAGAGCGTTAATGTACTACATTGACAAAACAAAACTAATTCGGAAAACAAAACAATTATTTATTGCTTTCCAAAAACCTCATACAGGAAATCCAATTTCTAAACAAGGCATTGCTAGATGGATAGTTAAATGCATTCAAACCTGTTATCTTAAAGCAAAAAGAGAACTGCCTATTACACCAAGGGCACACTCAACTAGAAAGAAAGGTGCTACCATGGCCTTTCTAGGAAATATTCCAATGACTGAAATATGTAAGGCAGCTACATGGTCTACGCCTCATACATTTACTAAACACTACTGTGTAGCTGTGTTAACAGCACAACAAGCCACAGTAGGTCAAGCAGTACTACTAACTTTGTTTCAAACAGCTTCAACTCCTACAGGCTGAACCACCGCTTTTGGGGAGATAACTGCTTACTAGTCTATGCACAGCATGTGTATCTGCAGCTACACATGCCATCGAACTGAAAATGTCACTTACCCAGTGTACATCTGTTCGTGGCATTAGTCGCTGCAGATTCACATGCGCCCACCCGCCTCCCCGGGAGCCTGTAGCCGTTTAGAAGTTGATCTTGAACATTTGTAAATTTGTAAATAGATTGATTTAAACTACATTATGTACATACGTATTCACTCCATTGCATGGGCAATATTACTAGCATACACAACTCCTACCTCACCCTCTGCGGGGAAAACAATCTAAGATGGAGTCGACGCCCATGCGCAATGGAGTCGAAATGGGAGGAGTCCCTCGATCTCGTGACTCAAAGACTTCTTCGAAGAAAAACAACTTGTAACACTCCGAGCCCAACACCAGATGACGGGATGTGCACAGCATGTGAATCTGCACCGACTAATGCCACGAACAGATGTACACTGGGTAAGTGACATTTTTCATATATACTTCCTCAATAACTGCACAGCATTTGAGGTAATAACTCTATTTCAAAGATTATAACAATGTATTGGTCTATCGATACACAGATCTTCCAATAAATTTATCATGTGCTTGACTTGCCCTTTCAAATTAAATATTTTGTAAATATATTAAACCAGTTACAGGCTCGATTTTTCCATTGACCACTTTTGATGTAAGGCTTTGTACTAGCATTAAGATGGGTTAGCAGCTGTGCAATCACTTCTACGCACCAGACCAGCCTGCTGCTTGGCACTTGCCATAGAACAAAATGATTGGGGAGATGCTCAAATGTTGGGTGATTAATAGCTATTTTATTCAATGGCGATGTCTTTTTAAAGCTCAAGGGGATCATCATCAGATTTGCACCTACAAATGTAAACCATTGACTCAGAGTTCAGAGATAAGAGCTCAGTGGTACCTGGCATGAAGAAATTGTTGAATACAGACACATTTATAATAATGTTAGTTATTACAATAATTTCTGAAGAAAGTTAATAACAATCATTATAATGTATACAACTAGCTAAGCTCCACCAAAAGCCTTCTTCGTGTAACTTTACCTAACATACACTCAGTGGCCATCCACTACACTAAGTAGGAAAACTTAAATTACTTGAGAAATAGAGAGGAAGACAGTATATTAAAACAAGTTCATAGACTTCTCCCAAGATATGTTCTGGCAAAGGATTCAAACATATGTTATTGATAAGCATAAAGACAATTTTGAAACACAAAGGACATGTCAACAGTATAAATAAGACCAAAGAGAGTTCACACCGCTGTTCATAATGCATTGTATTAATTGTAGTGAGGTTCATAGGAATGTCAAAAGACTACTTCACAAAATTTGGGCCATTTGGCAAGATGACCAAATACTAACGTGCTCCTAGAATTCCATAAAATCTAGACATTCAAGTAAGTAGAAACATTAAGAGTAAGAAATTTAATGAAAGTTTGAATTAACTGCAAGGGCACATATGTAATCTCAATGCTCCTGTAATAAAACCTATGTTGAACGTACGTAACACAACTGACATTAATAATCCAAGAACACCAAAGAGGTGCATCTCATCTAGAGATATCATTTTGGTGCAAAGTAAATTATTTCATAGCATCTCATCCATTCATATCTCAAGTAGAGGTGGAGTAGAGCTATGCCCCCGAAAATGTAAATGCTTACTATCTTGAAAATGCTCTGTGAGGGCAGCAGACTCAACAAAGATGCAGAATTAATTTATTGCTTGTCATAATCATTGGCCGTTATTTGTTTGTTTACATATGCATAGTACACATAAGTAGTGGGAAACTGAATTGAATTTCTTCCTCTACCTTATCTGCACATAACACAAATTTTATAAACTGATTATATAGGTTTGTGGCGCGTGTAGCTGTAGATACACATGCTGTACATACTTCCATCATCTAGTGTTTGGCTCGGATGTGACTTGTTTTTCTTATAAAGGAGCCTTTTCGAGTCTTGGGATCTGGTGATGCCACCTATTAGTGATAGTGCACATGGGCTTTGGCTCCATTGTTGGATTGCTTTTTCTCTGCTGTCTGGTTGAGATGTGTTTGTGTGATCTCCAGTTTGAGGACCGTGTGGTTGTCACCGGGCCCTCTGATCAGTTCCACGTTGGGTGCAGAAGACAAACAAGTGCGCTTTTCATTACATTTCAGACCGGCCAATGACCTTTTTGAAGACCATCACGGTGCGCGAGAATGTCCATGTGATGGAAAGAACTCTGTTTCGATTTTGTCCAAACTGCCACACCACATATCCGAGGTCAGATCTCACTGAAGTGTGTAATCTGGGTTTGTCCCCCAAACACCATAAAGACTTGTTTTGTGTGCTTGGCCTTTAGGAACAAAAAGATGTTTTGGTAATGAAGAGCACGTCACATCCACCTCAGTGTCGATGGCGTACTGAAGAGATTGGCACAAGACTCTGAATCTCTTTGGAGAGAGGAATCGGGTACTGAGCACCCGACCTCCCAGCTATCCAAGGTGACTGTGCACAGCAAAATGTTGATGCCGATTCGGACAATTGCACATACAGCCGGATCCTGTTCGCATCCTAGCAAAGTCTCATCAGCCGTTCAAGGATCATAATTCTCATAAAGGGAAATTGACTTTGGAGGAGGCCCTCAATCCTCCTGTGGCACCCACATCGAAGATGGCTAAGAGGCATGATAGAGCTACCTCTCCATTGCCTTCTGTTCATCCCCCTCCTCCACCCCCGACCCTTCTCCTCCTTCCCCTACTTCATTCCCTTGCCTGTGGGTCCTCCACAGCAGTAACCACACAGCTCCATACACTCGGGGGGGGGGGGGTATGGGTGGTCTAAGGGCGCCTTCAGACCTTTGTGACCCACGATACCACATGGAAGGTCCATGTCCCTGGAATGATTGATGCAGGGCTTCCAGTGGATACAGATCCAGAGTTGTACCCTATGAAGCAATCACCCTCAGGGTGTTACTGTCTGGTACCATGAGCTATTGCAGAGTGCAGCTGCCTTTCATAAGATGGAAATGCATGTTTAAAATGAGTATGACTTCCTCATGGAAACCTTGTCTGCTACTTAGCACTCCAGTACTTGCCTATGCATAAAGGACGTCCTTATGCTAGCTATTGAAATTTTCAAGGGGCCAGTTAAAGCAAGAATGGTCAGCCAGAAGTTTAAAGCACCACCTACTGATCAACCATACCGATGGGACCATTTACCCCCTGACTCCTTGGTAGTGCATACAGCTGGAAAACGTGCTAATGCTCAGGGGACAGGGTACGCACCGGGAGAGTAAAAAGATACATTCTGGAAGCAAAAGAGTAGCACTGCAATGTGTGACTCACTGGCATGTTGCCAACTCTTTAGGCTTGTTCTCCTATTACAGTTGCGCACACCATGATCAGAATTTGGTACTAGTCCAGTATCTCCGAGAGCAGTATTGTTACAGAGAACAGAGGTTGGTGGCAAAGGGTAAAATCTTAGCCGACACCAACTTCTTGTGCCTGTTGGATGCTGCTGATAAGCTGCCTGGGGGGGGAGTCAACTATCCCTTTACTCTGTCATGCGTGGCTACTAATGTCTGACTTCAAGTCTGAGGTACAGTAAAAGCTTTTAAATGTCTGTATTGATGGTCAGCACTTGTTCGGCCCGAAGGTCGACCAAATGTTATAGAAATGTAAAAAGGATACTGAAAATGCCAAAGCCATAGGAGCTTTGCAGAGAACTGCTCCTTGTGGCTCTTTTCACTGCTCACAGTACCGCAGTGCTAATAAGACCCCAGTTTCTGAGAGCTTTTCCACTTACTCGAGGCCCATGCAGCACACACTACATGGTCTCATAGGAGTACTATGTGGGGGGGGTACTACAGAGGCTTCAGTAACAAGGGCAGAGTAAAGTGCTCTACCCCCAAGAAGCCTGACTCCCATCCCTCTGCCCCCTAAAAGAGTAACCTTATAGAGTTTCCCCGCCAATCACACAACGCCTGTCAGGGGGAAAAGGTTACAGGGGTTTATGTCCTGTTGGATAGAAACCACCTTAGATCGATGGGTTCTCAACATTATAAAGGAGGGGTACTGTCTCAAACCTGTTCAACCACCACCAAACATTCATCCCCCACCGGCACAAAATGTCCCCAGATGATCTGCCAATCCTTCAAGAGCAGATAGAGGACTTAATTGTCAAAGGAGCCATAGAACCAGTTCTGCCACAGTACGACAGAAAAAAGTGCACTCCCTTTATTTCCTTATTCCCAAAAAGTACGTCTCCCTCAGACCCATCCTCCTCCTCATCCTCAGACCTCTCAGCAGGTGCATTTAGTCGGAGCACTTTCACATGGCAACTGTACAAGATGTAATTTCTCTGCTGCAACAAGGCGACTTCATGACTGCCCTCAGTCGGAAGGGCGTCTATTTTCACAGTTTAATTCACCCATCCCATTGAAAAATACCTGAGGTTCTTGGTACGTGTACAACATTTCCAGTTCAAAGTACTAATTTTCAGAGTTTTACTATAGCTCCTAGGGTATTCAAAACATTTGGCCATGGTAACAGCTCATCTATGGAGGAGCGGCATCATGTTCACTTACCTAAATGACGTGCTGATCAGACCACCACCCACCAACCATGTCTGACACATACCCAGATCACCATCCACACCTTGCGTAGTCTATGGACTACCATCAGGTTGACCAAATCGCACCTCCAGCCCCTTCAAGTGCAGCCTTTTCTAGGGGCTATATTAGATGCATGTGTGGTAAAGGTTTACCCTAGCCCTGCAAGTATGCAGGCTTTCCAAAACCTACTGCCTTTTTTAGCCAGATTGTCAGATAACTGTCAGAAAAATTAAGCACTTCCCAGAAATGATGGTGTCTTGCATAGCCAAAGTTCACCATGCCAGATTCCACATGCATCTTTTGCAGTAGTGTCTAGTGGCACTGTGATGTAAAAGGAAGGGCCATCTGCAAAACCTAGTGTTAGTGGGGGAGCCACACATCGCTGTCTGCAGTGATGGAATGTACACAACCTATTGCAAAGGCGGCCCTCAAGGACAGTTTATCTTTACTAGGCAACACTGCACAAAGGCCTCATAAGTTTATTGTAAAGGAGATCTAGTATGTAAAATGTACACAAGTCAATAATGGTGAGTAACTCTTCCATTCAAACCACTTTTGATGTGACAAGTAATTTGTGCCAATTTTTAACGGTAATGAGCTTAAATTCTCTGATATTTAACTTGTAGGAAGACCTAAGTGAAGCAATAGTGCAAGGTGATACACTCCCTGGCCATGTTGGTACTGCTTGCCTTTTGTCATCCGCTATTGCTGAAAGTGGTAAAAGCAGTGGCATTCTTACTCTCCCCATCATGAGCAGGAACTCGAGGAAAACCATTGGAAAAGTTAGAGGTACTGATTTTCTTGTTTTTAAGTGTATTTTTTTGTGGTGCCCTGACTGATCAACTGCAAATTTTCATGTGTCCAGTAAATTAAGAGATTTATCCTGTATGATAATCAAGTGTCATCCCAGAATTGCACACCATTTCTACTATTGACTCATGTAGGAAGCTGGCTCTGTATATAGTATATCTCAAAGTGAGAGAGTGCACAGAGTCCAGGGGTTCCCCAATAGACATGCCAAAGGCAATAATAGATAATACTAATGCTCTATTTGTGGTAGTGTGGTCGAGCAGTTAGGCTTATCAGAAGGTAGCGTTAAGCATTTGTTGTACACACACAGGCAATACATGAGAACACACACTCAATGACAATTCCAGGACAATAGGTGTTTATATATAAAAATATTTTCTTAATTTTAGAACCACAAGATTCAAATTGCAAGTAAGTACATTAAATGTAAGGTACTTTGCATAGGTATAGATAGGACTTTGAATCAAAACAGTAATGTACACAGTTTGGCATACAATTGCAATAAGCTATTTTAAAAGTGGACGTTTAGTGCAAAATTCAACAGTTCCTGGGGAAGGTAAGTACAGTTTGGTAATACGGTAAGTAAAGCACTTACAAGTTCAGTCTCTGGGGCATAGGAAGCCCACCGTGGGGGTTCAAGTCAACCCCAATCACCCAGCAACACAGGGCCGGTCAGGTGCAGAGGTCAAAGAGGGGCCCAAACAACATAGGCGCCTATGGAGACAGGGGTTGCTCCGGTTCCAGTCTGCGAGCAGGTAAGTACCTGCATCCACAGAGAGCAGACTAGGGTTTGTTTGTAGAGCACGGGGGGGGTCCTCAGTAGGCACACAAAACACACCCTTAGCGGCATAGGGGCTGTCTGGGTGCAGTGGGCAAACAAGGGTTCTAGTTTGTAATTGAGAACAATGGAGGGACCCGGGGGTCACTCAAACTTTGCAGGCAGGGTAAAGGGGGGCTTCTCTGGCCAGCCACTGACTGGGCAAGGCTGAGAGCCTTCTTCATGGGCCTGGGGGGCTGTGGGTGCAGTGCTTCTTCCAAGCACCGGTTTTCTTCTTACCAGGGTAAGAACCTGCTAAAAAAAAAAAGTGCTGTTTTATCTGGTCTTGTCAGCACGTAGAAATCATCATTCTGGCAAATAAATTTCTTGTATTCATAGATTTTTTTTTTCGATCCATGTTAGCCATCAGTACTCAGTGTGACACGTTTAAATACTGAGTGCAGATTCCTCCAATTGTGCTGCAGTTTACACAAGGAGGTGCAATGTTACTAAGGTTGCAAAGATGTGCTTTTGTATAAAGTGATTTGCTAGTCCGATCTACAGAGATGCAACTGCTGTATTTTTGTGTGTGTATATATCTGTTTGCTGGCATGTGTAGCTGCAGATAGACATGCTATGCATAGCTCTTCCGACATCTAGTGTTGGGCTCTGAGTGTTACAAGTTATTTTTCTTCGAAGAAGATTTTTCGAGTCACGAGATCGAGGGACTCCTCCCCTTTCGGCTCCATTGCGCATGGGCGTCGACTCCATCTTAGATAGTTTTCTTTCCGCCAACGGTTTCGGATGTGTTACTCTTCGCTCCGTGTTTCGGTTCGGAAAGTTAGCTAAATCTCAGAAAATTCGACGGTATTGTTTGCGTTCGGTATCGGGTTAGTTATAGCAGATCGAAACCGAATAAAAGAAGAGCTCCGGTAGCCCTTCGGGGCTTCCATCCCCGTCGGGGCCTGGTTGGCCCGACCGCGTGCGTCTTCAAGGCTCATGGAACGGACCCCATTCCGCTTCTGCCCCGAATGCCACAATAAGTATCCTTACACAGACCAGCATTTGGTCTGTAATTTGTGTTTGTCCCCCAAACACAAAGAGGATACCTCTCGAAGGCTTCAAATGGCGTCGGCACCGTCCGGACACCATGACGTCGAAGAAGAGGAGACTTTCTCCATTCTTGACTCTGACTTGGACGAGGCCGAAAGTGAGCAGCCGGCGAAAACCGTGAGTAAAACTGCCCTGGCCAAAATTCACACCAAAATAATGAAAGCCCAGGGGACGCCACTGCCGGCAGGCCATGGCTTAACCCGTAAACAAGGTGACCAACCATCGGCACCGAAAAAGGGCACACACGTGTCGAAGACATCTGACTCCGGTCAAGATACCGGCACAGAGTATACTCAGCACCGAGATACTGGCTCTGACCAAACTCAACACCGAGATATCGGCACCCCGAAACCAAAAAAAGGTGGCTTCGGTGCCGAAAAAGACTGCAGAAAAAGTTTTGGTGCCGAAACACCCAGCATCGGAGCCAAGACAGAGCTCCTATTCCGAAGAACAAGGCCTTTCATCACAACTACAAGGCCATAAATTTACACAAGAATTAGAGCTGGGAGAGCCAGACTATACACAAAGAAGGCTCCATATTCAGAAGGACAAAGGGAAAATAAGAACTCTTCCCCCTATTAAAATGAAACGGAAACTTGCTTTCCAAGAAACAGAAAAACAGCCAAAAGCAAAAGTGGCTAAAGAAAAAACTCCACCACGTTTTTCGCCACAGCCTTCGCCACAGCACTCACCGCAACTGTCACCAATTGCAACGCCCCCAATGATGCAATCTCCAACGCACACAGGGATGAGCCAGGATGACCCAGATGCATGGGATCTATACGATGCACCAGTATCTGACAATAGTACGGATTGCTACCCGGCAAGACCATCACCACCAGAAGACAGTACTGCTTACATGCAGGTGGTGTCCAGAGCAGCTACGTTTCACAATGTAGCACTGCATGCTGAACCTATTGAGGATGACTTTTTATTCAATACTTTGTCATCAACACATAGCCAATACCAGAGTCTGCCGATGTTACCAGGGATGTTAAAACACACAAAACAAGTGTTTCAAGACCCCGTCAAAGGCAGAACCATTACACCTAGGGTGGAAAAGAAATACAAACCTCCCCCTATGGACCCTGTGTACATCACGCAACAACTAACACCTGACTCGGTGGTAGTAGGCGCAGCCCGGAAAAGGGCAAACTCAGACTTCTGGGGATGCACCACCACCCGACAAAGAAAGTGGAAAGTTTGATGCAGCGGGGAAAAGGGTTGCAGCACAGGCAGCCAATCCATGGCGCATTGCCAATTCACAGGCTTTATTGGCAAGATATGACAGAGCTCATTGGGATGAAATGCAGCATTTTATTGAACATCTTCCCAAGGAGTTTCAAAAGCGTGCACAGCAAGTGGTGGAGGAGGGCCAAATTATCTCCAACAACCAGATACGATTGGCTATGGACGCAGCGGACACAGCCGCCAGAACTGTAAACACAGCAGTCACTATTCGTAGACACGCATGGCTACGAACCTCCGGATTTAAGCCAGAGATCCAGCAGGCTGTGCTTAATATGCCTTTTAATGGACAACAGTTGTTTGGGCCGGAGGTGGATACAGCTATAGAGAAGCTAAAGAAGGACACGGCCAAAGCCATGGGCGCACTCTACTCCCCACAGAGCAGAGGCACCTTTAGGAAGCCACACTTTAGAGGGGGGTTTCGAGCCCAAAGCACAGAACCTTCAACCTCACAGGCCAGACCCACATACCAGGGCCAGTACCAAAGAGGAGGCTTTCGGGGACAATATAGAGGTGGACAGTTCCCTAAAACAAGAGGGAAATTCCAAAGCCCAAAAACCCCACAAACTAAACAGTGACTTCAATGTCACAAATCCCCAACAGAACACCAGTTGGGGGGGGTGGGGGGAGGACTCACAGATTATTACAAAAATTGGGAAGAAATAACTACAGACTCGTGGGTCCTAGCCATTATCCAACATGGTTATTGCATAGAATTCCTACAATTACCACCAAATGTGCCTCCAAAAACACACAACATGTCCAAACAGCACTTGGATCTATTACAACTAGAAGTCCAGGCGTTGTTACAGAAAGAGGCAATAGAACTGGTACCCAACCATCAGAAAGGAACAGGTGTTTATTCCCTGTATTTTCTAATACCAACAAAAGGACAAAACACTGAGACCCATCTTAGATCTCAGAACACTATGGGCCTGATTCTAACTTTGGAGGACGGTGTTAAACCGTCCCAAAAGTGGCGGATATACCACCTACCGTATTACGAGTCCATTATATCCTATGGAACTCGTAATACGGTAGGTGGTATATCCGCCACTTTTGGGACGGTTTAACACCGTCCTCCAAAGTTAGAATCAGGCCCTCTATCTTTACATCAAATCAGATCACTTTCACATGGTAACACTTCAAGACGTGATTCCCTTGCTCAAACAACAAGACTACATGTCAAAATTAGACCTCAAGGATGCTTACTTCCATATACCCATACATCCTTCACACAGGAAATACTTAAGGTTTGTAATCCAAGGAGTACATTACCAATTCAAAGTGTTACCATTCGGGATAACAACAGCACCAAGGGTATTTACAAAATGCCTTGCAGTAGTAGCCGCACATATCAGAAGGCAGCACATACACGTCTTCCCGTATCTAGACGATTGGTTAATAAAAACCAGCACTCAGAAACAGTGTCATCAACACACAAAATACGTCATAGAAACCCTTCACAAACTAGGGTTCTCAATAAACTACCTAAAATCACACTTACAACCGTGTCAAATACAACAATACTTAGGAGCAACAATCAACACAAAAAAATGGATTGCCACTCCAAGTCCACAAAGGGTAAAAGCATTCCAAAACGTAATACAAAGCATGCACCCAAACCAACAATATCAAGTAAAATGAGTGATGAAACTTCTAGGCATGATGTCTTCATGCATAGCCATTGTCCCAAACGCAAGATTACACATGCGGCCCTTACAGCAGTGCCTAGCGACACAATGGACACAAACACAGGGTCTACTTCAAGATCTAGTGTTGATAGACCGCCAAACACACACCTCACTTCAATGGTGGAATCCTATAAATTTAAACCAAGGACGGCCTTTCCAATACCCAGTGCCTCAATACGTGATCACAACAGATGCTTCCATGGTAGGGTGGGGAGCACACCTCAACCAACACAGCATCCAGGGACCATGGGACACTCAGCAAAAACAACTTCATATAAATCAACTAGAACTACTAGCAGTGTTTCTAGCATTGAAAGCATTTCAACCGTCAATAGCCCACAAACACATTCTTGTCAAAACAGACAGCATGACAACAATGTATTACCTAAACAAACAGGGAGGGACACACTCATCACAGCTGTGTCTCTTAGCACAAAAGATTTGGCGATTCACAATCACATTCGCCTAATAGCGCAATACATCCCAGGAATTCAAAACCAGTTGGCTGACAATCTCACTCGAGATCACCAACAGATCCACGAAAGGGAACTTCATCCCCAGATACTGCAAACCTACTTCCAAAACTGGGGGACACCGCAAATAGACCTATTCGCAACAAAAGAAAACGCAAAATGCCAAAACTTCGCATCCAGGTACCCACACCCTCACTCCAAGGGCAATGCGTTATGGATGAGTTGGTCAGGGATATTTGCTTACGCTTTTCCCCCTCTCCCACTCCTTCCGTATCTAGTAAACAAATTGAGTCAAAACAAACTCAAACTAATACTAGTAGCACCAACTTGGGCACGCCAACCATGGTACACAACACTACTAGAACTGTCAGTAGCACCTCATATCAAGCTACCAAACAGACCAGATCTGTTAACTCTACACAAACAACAGATCAGACACCCGAATCCAGCATCGCTCAATCTAGCAATCTGGCTCCTGAAGTCTTAGAATTTGGACATCTAGACCTTACACAAGAATGTATGGAGGTCATCAAACAGGCTAGGAAACCTACTACAAGACATTGCTACGCAAATAAATGGAAACGATTTGTTTATTACTGTCATAATAATCAAATTCAACCATTACATGCGTCCACGAAAAACATTGTAAGCTACTTACTACACTTAAAAAAAGTGTAAGCTAGCTTTTTCATCCATTAAAATACATATCACAACAATTTCTGCCTATCTGCAAATTACACATTCAGCATCACTCTTTAGAATCCCAGTCATAAAAGCATTTATGGAGGGTCTAAAAAGAATCATTCCCCCAAGAACACCACCAGTTCCTTTGTGGAACCTCAGTATTGTATTAACACGACTCATGGGTCCACCATTTGAACCCATGCACTCTTGTGAAATGCAATACTGAACATGGAAAGTAGCCTTCCTAATAGCTATCACCTCTCTTAGAAGAGTAAGTGAAATACAAGCATTTACCATACAAGAACCCTTTATACAAATACACAAACATAAAGTGGTTCTACGTACAAATCCCAAATTTTTACCGAAAGTTATATCACCGTTCCACTTAAATCAAACAGTGGAACTCCCAGTAATTTTTCCACAACCAGACTCTGTAGCTGAAAGAGCATTACATACATTAGACATAAAAAGAGCACTAATGTATTACATTGATAGAACCAAACAATTTCGCAAAACAAAACAATTGTTTGTAGCTTTTCAAAAACCTCATGCAGGAAATCCAATATCCAAACAAGGCATTGCCAGATGGATAGTTAAGTGTATTCAAACCTGTTATGTTAAAGCAAAGAGACAACTGCCTATTACACCAAAGGCACACTCCACTAGAAAGAAAGGCGCCACCATGGCCTTTCTAGGAAATATACCAATGACAGAAATCTGTGAGGCAGCCACATGGTCTACGCCTCATACATTCACTAAACATTACTGTGTGGATGTGTTAACAACACAACAAGCCACAGTAGGACAGGCAGTATTACGAACATTATTTCAAACAACTTCAACTCCTACAGGCTAAACCACCGCTTTTGGGGAGATAACTGCTTACTAGTCTATGCACAGCATGTGTATCTGCAGCTACTAATGCCATCGAACGGAAAATGTCACTTACCCAGTGTACATCTGTTCGTGGCATGAGACGCTGCAGATTCACATGCGCCCTCCCACCTCCCCGGGAGCCTGTAGCCGTTATAAGTTGATAAAAATAAACTTGTAAATTTGTAAATATATGTTCGATGGCATATGTTGCTGCAGATACACATGTTTAGCACAGTCCGCTGCCTGGTGTTGGGCTCGGAGTATTACAAGTTGTTTTTCTTCGAAGAAGTCTTTTTTGGTCACGGGACCGAATGACTCCTCCCTCTTCGGCTCCATTGCGCATGGGCGTCGACTCCATCTTACATTGTTTTTTTCCGCTGTCGGGTTCGGACATATTCCTTTTCGCTCCGTGTTTCGGTTCGGAAAGTTAGTCAGAATCTCGGAAGAAAGCGTCGGTATTGTTCTGTTCGGTATCGGGATAGTTAGGTACATCGACACCGATCATCGGAAGACTTTGGGGTAGCTTCGATTCCCCCATCGGGGCCTGGTCGGCCCGACCGCGTGCGACATCGAAGCCGATGGAACGGACCCCGTTTCGTTTCTGCCCAAAATGTCACAGTAAGTATCCTTATACAGATCAGCACTTGGTCTGTAACTTGTGCTTGTCCCCCGAGCACAAGGAGGATACCTGTGAGGCCTGTCGAGCCTTCCGGTCCAGAAAAACACTCCGGGACCGAAGAGCCAGGCGTCTACAAATGGCGTCCACGCCAACAAAACAACGTTTCGATGACGAAGAAGAAACTTTCTCGGTTCCGGAATCAGAATACGGAGACTCCGACGTCGAACAGCAGCAACAAACAGTGAGTAAGACGTCGAAAATTAATAGCATCGAGAAGACAAAAGCCCAGGGGACGCCACTGCCAACAGGCCATGGCTCGACCCATAAGACCGGCGACCCGTCGAAGGCGCCGAAAAAGGGCACGCCCATAGCGAAGACACCCGACTCCGGTCGAGGGACCGCCATGGAGCAACCTCGGAGCCGAGATAGCGGCTCCGAGAGGCAAAAACAAGATGCCGGCACCGAAAAACCTCGGCACCGAGACACACTGCCGAAATCCACAAAAATTCAGTCGGTGCCGAAGCCGAAAAAAGATTCTCTCTCGGCGCCGAAAAGTTCCACACCTTCATCCTACACAGAGGAACAAGGAATAAGTGGCCAGATGCACAGATTTGGACAAGAGCTCCAAAGTGTAGAATCAGACTACACACAAAAGAGACTGTACATCCAGCAAGACACAGGGAAGATATCAACCCTTCCCCCAATAATAAGGAAAAGAAGGATCGGACTTCTTAAGGATGACGCACAACCACAAGCCAAAGTGGTTAAAGTCACGCCTCCGCCCTCTCCACCACAACAGGCATCGCCGGCACAAACACCGCCACAAATGCACTCACCAGCGCAAACTACCATAAGTCAAGATAATCAGGATCAAGACGCTTGGGACCTATATGACACCCCAGTGCCGGACAATGATCCCGATTCATACCCCACAAAGCCGTCACCGCCAGAGGACAGTACCTCATACTCGCAACTGGTGGCTAGGGCTGCAGAATTCCACAATGTCCAACTGCATTCCGATCCTATAGAGGATGATTTTTTATTTAACACCCTCTCAGCTACACATAGCCAATATCAATGTCTCCCAATGCTACCAGGGATGTTACGGCACGCAAAACAAATTTTTGATGAGCCCGTAAAATCAAGAGCCATCACCCCAAGGGTGGATAAGAAATACAAACCACCACCCACAGACCCAGTGTTTATTACTTCGCAGTTACCACCTGACTCCGTAGTAGTAGGGGCAGCTCGCAAGAGGGCAAATTCCCATACATCTGGCGACGCCCCACCTCCGGACAAAGAAAGCAGAAAATTTGATGCAGCAGGAAAAAGAGTAGCATCACAGGCAGCCAACCAGTGGCGCATCGCAAATTCTCAAGCGCTGCTGGCCAGATATGACCGCGCACACTGGGATGAGATGCAACTTCTCGTAGACCATCTTCCCCAGGAATACCAAAAAAGGGCGCAGCAAATAGTTGAAGAGGGACAAACAATCTCAAACAATCAAATCCGCTCTTCACTGGACGCAGCCGATACTGCAGCGAGAACAGTCAACACTGCTGTCACCATAAGGAGACACGCTTGGCTCCGCACTTCAGGCTTCAAACCTGAAATCCAGCAGGCTGTCCTTAATATGCCCTTCAACGAGAAACAACTTTTTGGCCCTGAAGTGGACACAGCCATTGAAAAACTTAAAAAGGACACAGACACGGCCAAAGCCATGGGCGCACTCTACTCCCCGCAGAGCAGAGGCTCTTTTAGAAAAACTCCATTTAGAGGGGGGTTTCGTGGCCAACCCACAGACACCACCAGCCAACAAACAAGAACCACACCATATCAGGGTTCATTCCAAAGGGGAGGTTTCAGGGGATATAGAGGGGGTCAATTCCCAAGGAGTAGGGGAAGATTCCAGACTCCAAAAACACCTCCACCTAAACAGTGACTTTCAAGTCACACAACCCCTTCACTCAACACCAGTGGGGGGAAGACTAAGCCAATTCTACCAATCTTGGCAGCAGATTACAACAGACAATTGGGTATTAGCAATAATCCAACATGGCTATTGCATAGAATTCCACAAATTCCCACCAAACATCCCTCCAAAAACACGCAAAATGTCACCACAACATTTAGAACTTTTAGGACTAGAAGTTCAAGCACTACTGCAAAAGGATGCAATAGAGTTAGTACCAGTACAACAAAAAAACACAGGAGTTTACTCCCTGTACTTTCTAATTCCAAAAAAAGACAAAACATTAAGACCAATATTAGATCTCAGGACACTAAATACCTACATCATATCGGACCACTTTCACATGGTCACACTACAAGACATCATTCCACTGCTCAAACAGCAAGATTACATGACCACATTAGACCTAAAAGATGCGTACTTTCATATACCGATACACCCTTCTCACAGAAAGTACCTAAGGTTCGTATTCAAAGGAATACATTACCAATTCAAGGTGTTGCCATTCGGAATAACAACTGCACCAAGAGTATTCACAAAATGTCTAGCAGTAGTAGTAGCAGCACATATCAGGAGACAACAGATACATGTGTTTCCTTACCTAGACGATTGGCTAATCAAGACCAACACAGTAAAAAAGTGCACAAACGACACCACATATGTCATACAAACCCTTCACAAACTGGGTTTCTCCATCAACTATACAAAGTCACACCTCGAACCGTGTCAGACACAACAATATCTAGGGGCAACCATCAACACATCAAAAGGAATTGCCACTCCAAGTCCACAAAGAGTGCAAGCATTCCACAAGGTAATAAGTGCTATGTTTCCAAACCAAAAGATACAAGCAAAATTTGTGCTAAAACTTCTAGGCATGATGTCATCATGCATAGCCATTGTCCCAAACGCAAGACTACACATGCGACCCTTACAACAGTGCCTAGCATCACAATGGTCACAGGCACAGGGTCAACTTCAAGATCTGGTGTTGGTAGACCGCCAAACATACCTCTCGCTTCTATGGTGGAACAGCAACAATTTAAACAAAGGGCGGACATTTCAGGACCCAGTGCCTCAATACGTTATAACAACAGATGCTTCCATGACAGGGTGGGGAGCACACCTCAATCACCACAGCATTCAAGGACAATGGGATGTACACCAAACAAAATTTCATATAAATTACCTAGAACTGTTAGCAGTATTTCTAGCGTTAAAAGCCTTTCAACCCATAATAACACACAAATACATTCTTGTCAAAACAGACAACATGACAACAATGTATTATTTAAACAAACAAGGAGGAACACACTCAACACAATTGTGTCTCCTAACACAAAAAATATGGCAGTGGGCGATTCACAACCACATTCGCCTAATAGCACAATTTATTCCAGGGATCCAAAACCAACTAGCAGACAACCTTTCGCGAGACCACCAACAAGTCCACGAATGGGAAATTCACCCCCAAGTTCTGAACAAGTACTTTCAAATTTGGGGAACACCCCAGATAGATTTGTTCGCAACAAAAGAAAACGCAAAATGCCAAAACTTCGCATCCAGGTACCCACACCGCGAATCACAAGGCAATGCTCTATGGATGAGTTGGTCAGGGATATTTGCATACGCTTTTCCCCCTCTCCCTCTCCTTCCATATCTAGTAAACAAATTGAGTCAAAACCAACTCAAACTCATACTGATAGCACCCACAAGGGCAAGACAACCTTGGTATACAACTCTACTAGACCTTTCACTAGTACCGCATGTCAAACTACCCAACAGACCAGATCTGTTAACACAACACAAACAACAGATCAGGCATCCAAACCCAGCATCATTGAATCTAGCAATTTGGCTCCTGAAATCCTAGAATTCGGACACTTAGACCTCACACAAGAATGTATGGAGGTCATAAAACAAGCTAGAAAAGCTTCCACTAGACACTGCTATGCATCTAAGTGGAAAAGATGTGTTTGCTACTGCCATACCAATCAAATCCAACCATTGCATGCCTTTACGAAGGACATAGTGGGATACTTACTACATTTGCAAAAAGCGAATCTCGCTTTTTCATCTATAAAAATACACCTCGCAGCAATATCTGCTTACCTACAAACTACTCATTCATCGTCTCTATTTAGAATACCAGTTATTAAAGCATTCATGGAAGGGCTAAAAAGAATTATACCACCAAGAACACCACCAGTTCCTTCATGGAACCTTAACATCGTCTTAACAAGACTCATGGGTCCACCTTTCGAACCCATGCATTCCTGTGAAATGCAATATCTAACGTGGAAAGTCGCATTTCTCATTGCAATCACATCCCTCAGAAGAGTAAGGGAAATACAGGCATTTACCATACAAGAACCATTTATTCAAATACACAAAAATAAAATAGTTCTAAGAACAAATCCAAAATTTCTACCAAAAGTAATCTCACCATTCCATTTAAATCAAACAGTAGAATTGCCAGTGTTCTTCCCACAACCAGATTCCGTGGCTGAAAGGGCACTACATACATTAGACATCAAAAGAGCACTAATGTACTACATTGACAGAACAAAGCTAATCAGGAAAACAAAACAACTGTTCATAGCTTTTCAAAAACCACACATAGGAAATCCCATCTCTAAACAAGGCATTGCTAGATGGATAGTCAGATGTATTCAAACATGCTATCTTAAAGCCAAGAGAGAATTGCCTATTACACCAAAGGCACACTCAACCAGAAAGAAAGGTGCTACAATGGCCTTTCTAGGAAACATTCCTATGAGCGAAATATGTAAGGCTGCAACCTGGTCTACGCCTCATACATTTACTAAACACTACTGTGTAGACGTACTAAATGCACAACAAGCTACAGTGGGCCAAGCTGTACTAAGAACATTATTCCAAACTACTTCAACTCCTACAGGCTAAATCACCGCTTTTAGGGGAGGTAACTGCTTTATAGTCTATGCTAAACATGTGTATCTGCAGCAACATATGCCATCGAACTGAAAATGTCACTTACCCAGTGTACATCTGTTCGTGGCATTAGTCGCTGCAGATTCACATGTGCCCTCCCGCCTCCCCGGGAAGCCTGTAGCCGTTTAGAAGTAGATCTTAAATCTTGTACATTTGTAAATAATTATTATAAACTTTTTATGTACATACGTATTCACTCCATTGCATGGGCACTATTTATAGCAAACAACTCCATCCTCACCCTCTGCGGGGAAAACAATCTAAGATGGAGTCGACGCCCATGCGCAATGGAGCCGAAGAGGGAGGAGTCCTTCGGTCCCGTGACCAAAAAAGACTTCTTCGAAGAAAAACAACTTGTAATACTCCGAGCCCAACACCAGGCAGCGGACTGTGCTAAACATGTGAATCTGCAGCGACTAATGCCACGAACAGATGTACACTGGGTAAGTGACATTTTCAATATATATATATGTGTGTGTGTGTGTTCGATGGCATGTCTAGCTGCAGATACACATGCTGTGCACATCCCGCCATCTGGTGTTGGGCTCGGAGTGTTACAAGTTGTTTTTCTTCGAAGAAGTCTTTTCAAGTCACGAGACCGAGGGACTCCTCCCATTTTGACTCCATTGCGCATGGGCATCGACTCCGTGTTTTTTTTTCCGCCATCGGGTTCGGACATGTTCCTTTTCGCTCCGTGTTTCGGGTCGGAAAGTTAGTTAGAATCTCTGAAAAATCGTCGGTATTGTTTGCGTTCGGTATCGGGTTAGTTACAACAGATCGACACCGAATTAAGAAGAGCTCCGGTGGCCCTTCGGGTTTTTTTTCGATCCCCGTCGGTGCCTGGTCGGCCCGGCCACGTGTCTCTTCAAGGCTAATGGAACGGACCCCATTCCGCTTCTGTCCAAAATGCCATACCAAGTATCCATATACAGATCAACACCTGGTCTGTAACTTGTTTGTCACCAGAACACAAGGAGGATACTTGTGTGACCTGTCGAGCGTTTCGGTCCAGGAAGACACTCGGGGACCGAAGAGCAAGAAGACTGCAAATGGCGTCGGCGCCGACAGGACAAGGGTGTTTCGACGAGGAGGAAGAAACATTCTCCACCCAGGATTCGGACTCGGAGGAGATCGATCCCGAAGAAACGCCGAAAACCGTGAGTAAGACGTCGAAACAAAGAACTCACGAAAAGACCGCTAAAGCCCAGGGGACGCCACCGCCAACAGGCCATGGCTTAACCCGAAAAATAGGTAACCGTCCATCGGCACCAAAAAAGGGCGAGCTGGTGTCGAAATAATCCGACTCCGGTCGAGATACCGCACACAGCAATCTCGGGCCCGAGAGAGTGGCTCTGAGAAGATTCGGCATCGAGACCGCGGCACCGAAATGGGTCGGCAGCGAGAGGGCACCACGCCGAAAGTAAAAAAGATTTCGTCTGAGCCGAAAAAAGCAGCCGAAAAGGTTTCGGTACCGAAACATCCGGCCTCCGAACCGAAAATAAGTTCCTATTCAGAGGAACAAGGACTGTCCTCACAAATGAAGACACACAGATTTGAACAAGAATTAGAGACAATAGAGCCAGATCACACACAAAGGCGGCTCTTTATTCAAAAAGATACACGGAAGATCAGCACTCTTCCTCCAATCAAAATGAAACGTAAACTTGCCTTCCAAGACAAGGACAAACAGCCACAACCAAAGGTGGCTAAACAAGTGACACCACCACCATCCCCACATCACTCTCCACAACCATCACCAGTAGCCACTCCACCAATGATGCAATCCCCAACTCATACGGGGATGAGTCAAGATGACCCTGACGCATGGGACCTTTATGACTCACCAGTGTCATATAATAGTCCTCAATGCTATCCAGCGAGACCATCGCCACCAGAGGATAGTACAGGCTACGCTCAAGTGGTATCAAGAGCAGCAGCATTTCACAATGTCAGCCTTCACTCAGAACCCATTGAAGACGACTTCCTTTTTAATACACTGTCGTCTACGCACAGTCAATATCAAAGTCTTCCGATGTTGCCCGGAATGCTGAAACACTCCAAACAAGTGTTTGAAGAGCCTGTCAAAGGGAGAGCCATTACTCCAAGAGTAGATAAAAAATATAAACCGCCACCAACAGACCCAGTGTACATCACACAACAGCTATCACCAGACTCTGTTGTAGTTGGAGCAGCGCGCAAAAGAGCCAACTCTCATACTTCAGCAGATGCACCACCTCCAGATAAAGAGAGTAGAAAATGCGACGTTGCAGGCAAAAGGGTGGCGGCACAGGCAGCAAACCAGTGGCGTATTGCAAATTCGCAAGCTTTGTTAGCCAGATATGATAGGGCCCATTGGGATGAGATGCAACACTTTATTGAACATTTACCAAAAGAGTTCCAAAAAAGAGCGCAGCAAGTGGTAGAAGAGGGACAGAGTATCTCCAATAATCAAATTCGATCAGCAATGGATGCTGCAGACACAGCTGCTAGAACTGTCAACACAGCAGTAACAATAAGGAGACATGCATGGCTGCGTACATCAGGATTTAAACCAGAGATACAGCAAGCTGTGCTGAATATGCCATTCAATGGACAGCAGTTGTTTGGGCCGGAGGTGGACACTGCAATAGAAAAACTTAAGAAAGACACTGACACAGCCAAAGCCATGGGTGCACTCTACTCCCCGCAGAGCAGAGGCACATTTCGAAAGACACAATTTCGAGGGGGGTTTCGAGGGCAGACCACAGAAGCCACAACCTCACAAACAAAGCCCACTTACCAGAGCCAGTATCAGCGGGGAGGTTTTCGGGGACAATATAGAGGAGGACAGTTTCAAAGAAACAGAGGAAAGTTCCAAAGTCCCAAAACTCCTCCAAACAAACAGTGACTTCAAGGTCACAAATCCCCAACACCTGTGGGGGGGAGACTAACCAAGTTTTACACACATTGGGAGGAAATAACAGACACTTGGGTCTTAGCAATTATCCAGCATGGTTATTGCATAGAATTTCTCAAATTCCCTCCAAACGTCCCACCGAAAACACACAGTATGTCAAAACAAATAGATCTTCTAGGACTAGAAGTTCAGGCATTGCTACAGAAAGAAGCAATAGAATTAGTACCAACAGAACAATTAAACACAGGAGTTTACTCACTGTACTTTATGATACCCAAAAAAGACCAGAGTCTGAGACCTATACTAGATCTCAGAACATTAAATACCTACATCAAATCAGACCACTTTCACCACTTTCACATGGTTACTCTACAAGACGTAATCCCACTGCTCAAACAACAAGACTACATGACAACACTAGACCTAAAGGATGCATATTTCCATATACCAATACATCCTTCACACAGAAAGTACCTAAGGTTTATATTCCAAGGGATACATTACCAATTCAAAGTGTTGCCATTCGGAATAACAACTGCGCCAAGAGTTTTTACAAAATGCCTAGCAGTAGTAGCTGCACATATCAGAAGGCAGCAAATACATGTGTTCCCATACCTGGACGATTGGTTAATCAAAACCAACACGCTAAAATGGTGTTCACAACACACAAAATATGTCCTAGAAATTCTACACAAACTAGGTTTCTCAATCAACTACGCAAAGTCACACCTTCTGCCGTGTCAAACACAGCAATACTTAGGAGCAACAATCAACACAGCAAAAGGGATTGCTACTCCAAGTCCACAAAGAGTTCAAACATTTCACAATTTAATACAGGCCATGTATCCAAAACAAATGATACAAGTCAAAATGATAATGAAACTACTAGGCATGATGTCCTCATGCATAGCCATTGTCCCAAATGCAAGGTTACACATGTGGCCCTTACAACAGTGCCTAGCATCACAATGGTCACAAGCACAGGGTCAGCTTCTAGATCTGGTGTTGATAGACCGCCAAACATACATCTCGCTTCAATGGTGGAACAGTATAAATTTAAACCAAGGGCGGCCTTTCCAAGACCCAGTGCCACAATACGTGATAACGACAGATGCTTCCATGACAGGGTGGGGAGCACACCTCAATCAACACAGCATCCAAGGACAATGGGACATACAGCAAAGACAGTTCCACATAAATCACCTAGAACTGTTAGCGGTATTTCTACCACTGATAGCATTTCAACCCATGATAACCCACAAATACATTCTTGTCAAAACAGACAACATGACAACAATGTACTACCTAAACAAACAAGGAGGGACACACTCAACACAGTTGTGTCTCCAAACACAGAAAATATGGCATTGGGCGATTCACAACCACATTCGCCTAATAGCACAATTTATTCCAGGAATTCAGAATCAGTTAGCAGACAATCTCTCCCGGGATCACCAACAGATCCACGAATGGGAGATTCACCCCCAAATACTGAACACTTATTTCCAAATTTGGGGAACACCACAAATAGATCTATTTGCAGCAAAGGAAAACTCAAAATGCCAAAACTTCGCATCCAGGTACCCACAACATCAGTCTCAGGGCAATGCGCTATGGATGAACTGGTCAGGGATATTTGCGTACGCTTTTCCCCCCTCTCCCACTCCTTCCATATCTAGTAAACAAGTTGAGTCAAAACAAACTCAAACTCATACTAATAGCACCCACATGGGCAAGGCAACCTTGGTACACAACACTACTAGACCTTTCAGTAGTACCTCATGTCAAACTACCAAACAGACCAGATCTGTTAACACAACACAAACAACAGATCAGACATCCAAATCCAGCATCGCTGAATCTAGCAATTTGGCTCCTGAAATCCTAGAATTCGGACACTTAGACCTCACACAAGAATGTATGGAGGTCATAAGACAAGCTAGGAAGCCTACCACTAGACACTGCTATGCAAATAAGTGGAAAAGATTTATTACTGCCATAATAATCAAATTCAACCCTTACACGCATCTGCAAAAGATATAGTAGGATACTTACTACATTTGCAAAAGTCAAAACTAGCTTTCTCTTCCATAAAGATACATCTTACTGCAATTTCAGCTTACCTGCAAATTACGCACTCAACTTCATTATTTAGGATACCAGTCATAAACGCGTTTATGGAAGGCCTAAAGAGAATTATACCACCAAGAACACCACCAGTTCCTTCATGGAACCTCAACATTGTCTTAACACGACTCATGGGTCCGCTTTTTGAGCCCATGCACTCTTGTGAAATGCAGTACTTAACGTGGAAAGTTGCATTTTTAATTGCCATCACATCTCTAAGAAGGGTGAGTGAAATTGAAGCATTTACCATACAAGAACCATTTATTCAAATACACAAGAATAAAGTAGTTCTACTGACAAATCCACAATTTTTACCAAAAGTTATCTCAACGTTCCACTTGAATCAAACAGTAGAATTACCAGTGTTCTTCCCACAGCAAGATTCTGTAGCTGAAAGAGCACTACATACATTAGACATCAAAAGAGCGCTAATGTACTACATTGACAGAACAAAACTAATTCGAAAAACAAAACAACTATTTATTGCCTTTCAAAAACCTCATACAGGAAATCCAATTTCAAAACAAGGCATTGCTAGATGGATAGTTAAGTGTATTCAAACCTGCTATCTTAAAGCAAAGAGAGAGCTGCCTATTACACCAAAGGCGCACTCAACCAGAAAGAAAGGTGCTACCATGGCCTTTCTAGGAAATATTCCAATGAACGAAATATGTAAGGCAGCAACATGGTCCACGCCTCATACATTTACCAAACACTACTGTGTAGATGTGTTAACTTCACAACAAGCCACAGTAGGTCAAGCCGTACTACAAACATTGTTTCAAACAACTTCAACTCCTACAGGCTAAACCACCGCTTTTGGGGAGATAACTGCTTACTAGTCTATGCACAGCATGTGTATCTGCAGCTACACATGCCATCGAACGGAAAATGTCACCCAGTGTACATCTGTTTGTGGCATGAGTCGCTGCAGATTCACATGCGCCCACCCGCTTCCCCGGGAGCCTGTAGCCGTTTAGAAGTTGATCTTGAACATTTGTAAATATATTACTTTAAACTTCATTATGTACATACGTATTCACTCCATTGCATGGGCACTATTACTAGCATACACAACTCCTACCTCACCCTCTGCGGGGAAAACAATCTAACATGGAGTCGACGCCCATGCGCTGTACTCCGAGCCCAACACCAGATGGGGGGATGTGCACAGCATGTGAATCTGCAGCGACTCATGCCACGAACGGATGTACACTGGGTAAGTGACATTTTCCATATATATATATATATATATATATATATATATATATAATATACACACACACTGCATGGACATCGCATTAATTTGATATTTATGTACATATACAATCTAACAAAGGACTCCATGCCCATGTGCACTATCACCCGAGAGGAGGAGTCACTCAATCTCGTGACTTGAAAAAGCTGCTTCTAAGAAAAACAACTTGTAATGCTCCGAGCCCAACAGTAGATGGCAGACTTATGCAAAGCATGTGAATCTGCAGCACTGCATGTCACGAACAGATGTCTACTGTGTAAGTAACATGTTAGGTGGCATGTGTATGGCATCGACTCCATCTTAGATTGTTTTCTTTATGCCATCAGGTTCGGACGTGTTCCTCTTCACTCCGGTTGTTTGAGTCGTAAAACTTAAACAAATCACCGAAATTCGTCGGTATTGTTTGCAATCGAGCCCCATGTTACATCGAAAACTCGATACCGGCAGACACACACCTTCGCTTGCCCTTCGGGGCACCCGCGTCCAACCTGGGCCTGGTCGGCCCGACCACAAGAAGCGTTGAAGCCTCATGGACCAGACCCCGTTCCGATTCTGCCCTCGGTGCCACGCCAAGTATCCCTACACAGATCAACATCGAGTCTGTAATCTGTGTTCGTCACCAGATCACCGAGAGGATACTTGTGAGGCCTGCAGATCCTTCCGTTACAAGAAGACTTTGAGGGACCGAAGAGCGAGAAGGCTACAAATGGCGTCCAAGAGCACCGAACACCTCGACGCGGAAGAAGAGGAGATGATCCACACTGCCATCTGCGTTCAAGGATCTGATTCGGACGAATCCGAGGTCGACCGACCACCGACAGCGGGCCAACATGTGAGTACGCCTGCCCAAACCCAGACCAAGACCAAACAAAAGGCCTCTTGGATGCCACTGCCGGAAGGCCATGGCTTTACCCGGAAGAAATGAAGTGGTGACCAAGTAACACCTTCGGCACCGAAAAAGGCCACACCCACATCGAAGTCTTCGGACTCGAGTCGAGACGCAATCTCTGGAAAAAATTAGACAGACGATTCGAGACCCCAAAAGACTCTTTCGGAACCGAGGCCTACTATCACCATGGGCATTTCGGTACCGAAAAGTGGCTTCGGAGCCGAAATGTGCTGAGGAACATGGTCTTTCTAAACAGCTTAGAGAAAGCCATAGACTTGAGGAAGAACTTCAACAAATGGAGGAATTTGATGAAAGACAAGCCAGGATACAGATCCACAGGGATACTGGAAAGATCCTCACAGCACCTCCCCTCAAATTTAAAAGGAAGCTGGCATTCCATGGACGTATGGACACTAATCAGCCAAAGGCTAAAGTGCCAAGAGAACAATCTCCGCCATGCCAGTTTTCCCCAGAACAGTCTCCTCCTCATTCTCCTCAAAGACCTGTATCTCCACCTGCTACACCTACTGCAGTCACCCACACACACTATACAGTCACATCAGGACACAGATCTGTGGGATCTTTGATGACCCTGTGTCAGACAACAGCCCAGATTGCTATCCGTCTAAACCCTCTCCACCAGAAGATAGCACCTCCTACACACAGGTCTTGTCTAGGGCTGCAGCTTTTCACAGTGTGAGCATGCATACTGAACCACTAGAGGACGACTTTCTTTTTAATACGTTATCCTCAACACACACAACATACCAAACTCTACCCATGCTCCCGGTTATGCTCAAACATGCTCAACAGATTTTCCAGGAGCCTGTTAAAGGAAGGGCATAACCCCTAGGGTTGAAAAGAAGTATAAACCACCACCTTCTGACTGAGTATTTATCACACAGCAGCTGCCCCCAAATTCGGTAATGGTCAGCGCGGCGACGAAAAGAGCGAACTCTCAGTCCTCTGGAGATGCACCCCCTCCAGATAACGAGAGTAAAAAGTTTGATGCGGCAGGAAAGAGGGTAGCGTCACAAGCAGCCAATCAGTGGCGCATAGCAAACTCACAGGCCCTCCTTGCAAGATATGACAGGGCTCATTGGGATGAGATGAGACATTATTCAACATCTCCCCAAAGAATACCAAAAAAGAGCTCAGCAGGTAGTCGAGGAGGGACAAGCAATAACTAATAACCAGATAAGTTCTGCATTAGATTCAGCCGATACAGCGGCAAGAACAAAAATACGACAGTTACTATTAGACGCCATGCATGGCTCGGATCATCAGGTTTTAAACCTGAGATTCAACAGGCGGTCCTCAACATGCCATTCAACCAACAACAGTTATTCGGCACACAGGTGGACACAGCCATAGAAAAAATGAAGGATACTGACACAGCCAAAGCAATGGGAGCGGTTTACTCATCCCAATACAGAGGGACATTTAGGAAGCCGCATTATAGGGGGGGTTTCAGGCCACAGCCATCAGAACCATCCACCTCACAAACAAAGCCCTCATACCAATCACAGTATCAGAGGGGGGTTTCGAGGGTCCTTCAGAGGGCAATTTCCCAAATCCAGGGTAAAATTCCAATCAACAAAGCAAGCCACAAACAACAAGCAGTGACTTTGCCATCACCTTCCCCCAATACACATCCCCTGTGGGAGGAAGACTGAAAATGTTCCACAATCAATGGTCACACCTCACAACAGACACATGGGTACTATCAATTATCCAACATGGTTACTGCTTAGAATTCACACATTTACCTCCAGATATTACCCCAAAAGTGCACAAACTATCGTCGCAACATTTAGTAATGTTACAAACAGAGGTGCAGGCACTATTAACAAAACAAGCCATAGAAGTAGTACCTCATCAACAAAAAGGAACAGGGGTCTATTCCCTGTACTTCCTCATTCCCAAAAAGGACAAAACGCTAAGGCCAATATTAGATCTCAGGACTCTCAACCTATACACTACAAGATGTAGCCCCATTACTGAAACAGGGAGAATACATGTCAACACTGGATTTAAAAGATGCGTATTTTCACATACCCATCCATCCAGCTCACAGAAAATACCTCAGATTTGTTATACAAGGAAAACATTACCAATTCAAGGTATTACCCGTCGGGATAACAGCCCGCTGAGTATTTACAAAATGCCTTGCCGTAGTAGCAGCATATGTAAGGAGACAACACATGTATTCCCATACCTCGACGATTGGCTAATAAAGGCCAACACTCAAAAACAGTGTCAACATCACACACACACACACACACACACACACACACCACACACACACACACACACACACACACACACACACACTAGGGTTTTCAATAAATTATCAAAAATCACACTTGCAACCATCCCAAATTCTGCAGTACTTGGGAGCTACACTCAAAAGGCGATTGCAAGTCCAAGCCCACAAAGAATGCAATCATTACACACCATGGTGCCAAAAATACAACCAAATCAGTGCTACACAGTCCGATTTGTGATGAAACTCCTAGGCATGATGGCATCATGCATCGCAATTGTCCCAAACGCACAGTTACACATGCAGCCCTTACAACAGTGCCTTGCAAAACAATGTTCTCAGGCACAGGGTCATCTCCAAGATCTAGTGTTGATAGACCGCCAAACACCCTATTCACTTCAGTGGTGGAATCCCACAAATTTAAACAAAGGGCGGCCTTTTTCAAGACCCTGTGCCTCAAGCCATTCTGACTACAGACGCATCAATGATTGGGTGGGGAGCACACCTCAACAATCACAGTATACAAGGACAGTGGGACAGCAAGCAAAAGCAGCTACATATAAATCACTTAGAGCTGCTAGCAGTCTTTCTAGCACTAAGAGCCTTTCAACCTCTTCTGGCTCACAAACACATTCTTGTCAAAACAGACAATATGACAACGATGTACTACTTAAACAGGGGGGAACACACTCATCGCAACTTTGCCTCCTAGCACAAAAAATTTGTCATTGGGCAGTTCACAACAACATTCGCCTAATAGCTCATACGTTCCAGGAATTCACAATCAATTAGCAGACAACCTCAGTCAGGATCACCAGCAGACTCACGAGTGGGAAATACTTCCCCAGGTACTACACAAATACTTTCATCAGTGGGGTAAACCAGACATAGATCTGTTTGCCACAAACCATAACGCAAAATGCCAAAACTTCGCGTTCAGGTACCCACACCCTCAGTCCAAGGGCAATGCTCTATGGATCGACTGGTCAGGGATATTTGCTTATGCTTTCCCCCCTCTCCCACTCATTCCATTTCTAGTCAACAAACTACATTAAAAAAACTCAAATTAATACTATAGCACCAACGTGGGCACGCCAACCATGGTACACCGCACTGTTGGACCTCTCAGTAGTACCTCACGTCAAGCTTCCAAACAGACCAGATCTGTTAACGCAACACAAATAGCAGATCAGACACCCCAATCCACCAATGCTCAATCTAGCAATCCGGCTCCTGAAATCTTAGAATCTTCCACATGAGTGTATGTAAGTCATTAAACAGGCAAGAAAACCTTCCACTAGACAATGTTATCCTAACAAGTGGAAAGGATTTGTTTTCTACTGTCAAGCAAAACACGTCACACCTTTGGATGCGTCCATACAACACATCGTAGGTTATTTACTACACCTACAAAAAGCAAATCTAGCTTTCTCATTCATCAAAATACACCTCACTGCAATTTCGGCTTATTTGCTAAATAAACAGACAAAATCCCTATTTAGGATACTAGTCATTAAAGCCCTCATGGAAGGCCTAAAATGAATCATACCTCCAAGAACTCCACCAGCACCGTGGTGGAATCTTAATATTGTACTTACATGACTCATGGGTCCACCATTTGAACCCATGCACTCTTGTCAGATCCAATTCTTAACTTGGAAAGTGGCATTTCTAGTAGCAATCACTTAATTACGAAGAGTTAGTGAAATACAGGCTTTCACTATTGAAGAACCCTTTATACAAGTACACAAACATAAAGCGGTTCTCCGCACAAACTCAAAATTTCTACCAAAAGTCATTTCACCGTTTCACTTAAACCAAACAGTGGAACTCCCAGTATTCTTCCCACAGCCAGACTCAGTGGCATAAAGAGCACTGCATACATTAGATATAATAAGAGCTCTAATGTATTAGATCGACCGAACAAAAGCATTTTGTAAAACTAAACAATTGTTCGTCGCATTCCAGAAACCCTATACTGGTAACCCTATATCCAAACAAGGCATAGCCAGATGGATAGTGAAATGTATACAAACCTGTTATCTGAAAGCTAAAAGGCAACTACTCATTACACCAAAGGCACACTCCACTAGAAAGAAAGGAGCAACAATGGCCTTTCTAGGAAACATACCAATGACAGAGATTTGTAAGGCAGCCACTTGGTCCACACCTCATTCTTTTACCAAGCATTACTGTGTAGATGTTAGTACAGCCTGTCCTACTGTGGCTTGTTGTGTTTCTAACAACATTATTTCAAACAACTTCAACTCCTACAGGCTGACCACCGCTTTGGGGAGGATTACTGCTTTGTAGTCTATGCATAGCATGTGTATCTGCAGCTACACATGCCACCGAACAGAAAATGTCACTTACCCAGTGTACATCTGTTCGTGGCATGTTCCGCTGCAGATTCACATGCGCCATCCCTCCTCCCCGGGAGCCTGTAGCCGTTTGTTATAATTAAAATTGTAAATATGTATATAAACATTCCGTACTTAAACTTTGTACATACATCTCTATCCCATTGCATGGACATCTTTCTATATCACCTCTACCTTACCCTCTGCGGGAAAACAATCTGATGGAGTCTATGCCCATGCGCAATGGAGCCGAAAAGGAGTCATCACTCGGTCCTGTGACTCAAAAAGACTTCTTCGAAGAAAAACAACTTGTAAAACTCCGAGCCCAACACTAGATGGCAGGATAATGCATAGCATGTGAATCTGCAGCGGAACATGCCACAAACAGATGTACACTGGGTAAGTGGCATTTTCCATGTGTATATATATATATATAAATATATATATGAGAAGAAAAAAAGAGGGGGGGGGTGAGGGCGTTGGCTCTGTATGTACTATTTCAAAGTAAGAAATAGCATGCACAGAGTCCAAGGGTTCCCCTTGGAGGTAAGATAGTGGCAAAAAGAGATAATTCTAATGCTCTATTTTGTGGGAGGGTAGTCGAGCAGTAGGCTTATCAGAGGGTAGTGTTGAGCATTTGTTGTACACACACAGGCAATAAATGAGGAACACGCACTCAAAGACAATTCCATGCCAATAGGTTTTTGGATAGAAAAATATGTTTTCTTAGTTTATTTTAAGAACCAAAGGTTCAAGAAAGATTTACAATCAATACTTCAAATGAAAGGTACTTCACTTAGGTATCATAGGAACTTTGAATCAGCAAAATAGCATGTTCAGTTTTGGCAAAAATGGCAATAAGCTATTTTAAAACTAGACAGTGCAATTTTCAACAGTTCCTGGGGGAGGTAAGTATTTGGTACTTTTGCAAGTAAGTAAACCACCTACAGGGTTCAAAGTTGGGTCCAAGGTAGCCCACCGTTGGGGGTTCAGGGCAACCCCAAAGTTACCACACCAGCAGCTCAGGGCCGGTCAGGTGCAGAGGTCAAAGTGGTGCCCAAAACACATAGACTTCAATGGAGAAGGGGGTGCCCTGGTTCCAGTCTACCAGCAGGTAGGTACCCGTGACTTCGAAGGGCAGACCAGGGGGGTTTTGTAGGGCACCAGGGGGGACACAAGTCAGCACAAAAAGAACACCCTCAGTGGCACGGGGGCGGCCGGGTGCAGAGTGCAAACAGGCGTCTGGTTTGCAATGGAGTTCAATGGGAGACCCAGGGGTCTCTTCAGCGAAGCAGGCAGGCAAGGGGTGGCTCCTCGGGGTAGCCACCACCTGGGCAAGGGAGAGGGCCACCTGGGGGTCGCTTCTGCACTGGAGGTCGGATCCTTTAGGTCCTGGGGGCTGCGGGTGCAGTGTCTATCAGGTGTCTGGTTCTTAGAAGCAGGCAGGCAGTGTCCGGGGGAGCCTCTGGATTCCCTCTGCAGGCGTCGCTGGGGGGGCTCAGGGGGGTCAACTCTGGCTACTCACAGGGTCGCAATTGCCGGGGAGTCCTTCCTGTAGTGTTGTTTCTCCACAGGTCGAGCTGGGGGCATCGGGTGCAGAGTGGAAAGTCTCACGCTTCCGGCGGGAAACGTGCAGTCCTTTAAAAGTTTTCTTTGTTGCAAAGTTGTTTCTTCTTTGGAGCAGAGCCGCTGTCCTCTGGAGTTCTTGGTCCTTTTAGATGCAGGGTAGTCCTCTGAGGCTTCAGAGGCCGCTGGACCCTGGGGGACGCGTTGCTGTTGCAGTTTTTCTTGAAGTGGGGAGACAGGCCGGTAGGGCTGGGGCCAAAGCAGTTGGTGTCTCCTTCTCTGCAGGGCTTTCAGGTCAGCAGTCCTTCGTCTTCAGGTTGCAGGAATCTATCTTACTTGGTTCTGGGGGGCCCTAAATTCTCAATTTAGGGGTGTGTTTAGGTCTGGGGGGTTAGTAGCCAATGGCTACTAGCCCTGAAGGTGGCTACACCCTCTTTGTGCCACCTCCCTGGGGGGGGGGCACGTCCCTAATCCTATTGGTGGAATCCTCCATCTGAAAGATGGAGGATTTCTAAAAGTCAGTCATCTCAGCTCAGGACGCCTTAGGGGTTGTCCTGACTGGCCAGTGACTCCTTGTTTTTCTCATTATCTCCTCCGGCCTTGCCGCCAAAATTGGGGCCGTGGCCGGAGGTGGCAGGCATCTCCACTAGCTGGAGTGCCCTGTGGCGCTGTAACAAAGGGGGTGAGCCATTGAGGCTCACCGCCAGGTGTTAAAGATCCTGCAGGGGGAGGTGAGAAGCACCTCCACCCAGTACAGGCTTTGTTACTAGCCACAGAGTGACAAAGGCACTCTCTCCATGTGGCTAGCAACATGTCTGGTGTGTGGCAGGCTGGCAAAACTAGTCAGCCCACACTGGAAGTCTGGTATGTTTTCAGGGGGCATCTCTAAGTGGTGTGTATTTCACAATAAAATACACACTGGCATCGGTGTGCATTTATTGTGCTGAGAAGTTTGATACAAACTTCCCAGTTTTCAGTGTAGCCATTATGGTGCTGAGGAGTTCATGTTTGACAGACTCCCAGACCATATACTCTTATGGCTACCCTGCACTTACAATGTCTAAGGTTTTGCTTAGAAACTGTAGGGGCACAGTGCTCATGCACCTATTCCCTCACCTATGGTATAGTGCACCCTGCCTTAGGGCTGTAAGGCCTGCTAGAGGGGTGACTTATCTATGCCATAGGCAGTGTGAGGTTGGCATGGCACCCTGAGGGGAGTGCCATGTCGACTTAGTCATTTTCTCCCCACCAGCACACACAAGCTGGCAAGCAGTGTGTCTGTGCAGAGTGAGGGGTCCACAGGGTGGCATAAGACATGCTGCAGCCCTTAGAGACCTTCCCTGGTATCAGGGCCCTTGGTACCAGGGGTACCAGTTACAAGGGCCTTACCTGGATGCCAGGGTGTGCCAATAGTGGAAACAAAGGTACAAGTTTAGGGAAAGAACACCAGGCCCCAGCACACTTTCAAATCATAACTTGTCATCAGCAAAGGCAAAAAGTCAGGGGGTAACCATGCCAAGGAGGCATTTGCATATATATATATATATATATATATATATATATATATATATATATAACAAATCACTTCTGAAAGAAGAGAAAGTTACAGCCACTCGTGTCACTAAAAGTAAATTTAATGTGGCAAAAAAAGCAAAACAGCTAACAAAACTCTATTGCGTTTCAGGAGACAAGGCTCCCTTGTTCACAGAGATATTTTCAGCCACACACAGGGAAAATACAAACCATCCCTCTGCTCAAATTCAAAAGAAAACTGGCTTTTCATGAGACTGAGATGCAACCAAAAGCCAAAGTGGGTAGAGAAAAGTCACCACCCCCACATCTCTCACCACAAACGTCCCCACTTCATTCACCGCAACTGTCACCAGTGGGTACACCAATGGCACAGTCACCCACACATACTGGGTTGACGCGGTGCAGTGTGGACCCCTGGGATCTGTACGACCCACCAGTTTCGGACCACAGTCCAGAGTGTTATCCTTCAAAACCTTCACCTCCAGAGGATAGCACGTCCTACACACAGGTACTGGCCAGAGCAGCAACATTTCAGTGTTACAATGCATTCAGAACCAGTAAAGGATGACTTTCTGTTTAACACTCTGGCATCCACGCATGCTTCGTATCAAAGCCTGCCAATGTTACCGGGCATGCTTAAACATGCACAACATGTTTTCCAAGAACCAGTAAAAGGAAGAGCCATCATGCCAAGGGTCGAGAAAAAATATAAACCGCCCCCGTCAGACCCTGTGTTTATTACACAACAGGTCTCTCCGGACTCAGTTGTAGTGGGGGCTGCAAGAAAGGGGTCAAATTCAGTCATCAGGGGATGCGCCACCCCCTGATAAAGTAATCCTTAAGTTCGCGTCAGGGAAAAGAGTGGCATCGCAAGCGGCCAATCAGTGGTGTATCGCCAACTCACAAGCCCTCCTTGCCCGCTACAGCATAGCACATTGGGACGAGATGCAGGATATTATCCAACATCTACCAAAAGAGCATCAAAAACGTGCCCAACAAGTGATGGAGGAGGGACAGGCCATCTCCAACAAACAGATTCGCTCTGCACTAGACTCTGCTGATACTGCGGCACGGACTGTCAATACAGCAGTTACCATTAGAAGGCATGCATGGCTGCGAAGTTCAGGTTTTAAGCCAGAGATACAGCAGGTGGTATTGAATATGCCGTTCAATCAACACCAACTATTTGGGCCGGAGGTCGACCCCACAATAGAGAAAATGAAAAAGGACACGGACACGGCCAAAGCCATGGGCGCGCTCTATTCTTCTCAATACAGGGGAACATTTAGGAAACCACAGTTTAGGGTAGGGTTTAGACACAAACCCTCAGAACCATCCACCTCCCAAACAAAACCCACTTACCAGTCTCAGTATCAGAGAGGGGGGTTTTGTGGTTCCTACAGAGGACAGTTCCCAGGAGGAAGAGGAAAATTTCAGCTTGCCAAGCGGACCCCTAGTAGCAAGCAGTGATTTCAATGTCACACTTCCCCAACACACATCACCAGTGGGGGGGAGATTAACAAAATACCACAACAATTGGCCACCCATTACCACGGACACATGGGTTCTATCAATTATCCAACATGGTTACTGCATAGAGTTCACAAAATTCCCTCCAGATGTTCCCCCAAGAACGCACAAGATGTCAATACAACACCTAGACCGATTACAAATAGAGGTCCAAGCACTACTAGCAAAACAAGCCATAGAACTAGTACCTTATCACCAGAAAGGAACAGGGGTGTTCGATGGCATCTGTCGCTGTAGATACACATGTTCTGCATAGCTCGCCATCTGGTGTTGGGTCGGAGTGTTACAAGTTGTTTTTCTTCGAAGAAGTCTTTCGAGTCACGGGACCGAGTGACTCCTCCTTCTGTCTCCATTGCGCATGGGCGTCGACTCCATCTTCGATTGTTTACTTTCCGCCATCGGGTTCGGACGTGTTCCTGTCGCTCCGAGTTTCGGAACGGAAAGTTAGTAAATATCGGAAGATTTTCGTCGGTATTGTTGCGTTCGGGATCGGCGTAGTTAGATTCAACACTGCATCGAAGATCGACGCGCTCCGGTGCCCTGCGGGGTAGTTTTTGATCCCCCGTCGGGGCCTGGTTGGCCCGACCGCGTGTCGAACAACGCCGATGGAACGGACCCCGTTCCGTTTTTGTCACAAATACCCGTATACAGACCAACATTTGGTCTGTAACCTGTGCCTGTCACCTGAGCACAGTGAAGAGACTTGCGAGGCCTGTCGCGCGTTCCGGTCCCGAAAGACACTCCGTGACCGTCGAGCCAGGAGACTTCAGATGGCGTCCACGCTGACAGCGCACCGAGAGTTCGAGGAACAAGAGGAAGAAGAAACCTTTTCGATCCACGAATCGGACTCCGAGGAATTCGACGATCAAAGAACCGTGAGTAAGACGTCGAAAACAACACATAAGAAAAGTGACAAGGCCCAGGGGACGCCACTGCCACCAGGCCATGGCTCCACCCATAAATTCGGTGACGACCATCGGCACCGAAAAAGGCCCAAACAGTGCCGAGATCGTCCGACTCCGGTCGAGACACCGGCACGCAGCCTTCTCGGGATCGAGAAAGTGCTGGAGAAAAGCAACGACACCGAGATAGCGGTGTAGAAACGGCTCGACGGCGAGACAGCAGCACCGACGAAGATCGACGCCGAGAGGTTTCGACTCCAAAAAAGAAAAAAGCCACCTCGGAGACGAAAAAAGATACAGGCAGGGTTTCGGTGCCGAAACAACCCGTAACCGACCCAGGTCCAGGTTCTTATACAGAGGAGCAATCACTGTCCTCTCAGATGCGAAAGCATAGGTTTGAGGAAGAGCTGCAATCCACCGAAGTGGACCATACGCAAAAACGTATTTTCATACAGCAGGGAACAGGAAGAATAAGCACCCTTCCCCCTATTAGGAGAAAAAGGAGACTGGAGTTTCAAACAGACCAGGCGCCACAAACAAAAATGGTGAAAAAGGTGACTCCGCCACCCTCTCCTCCACCTGTAATTAACGTCTCACCAGCGCAAACTCCGTCACATTCCCCGGCTCACACCACCATGAGCCAAGGTGACCAGGATCAAGACGCTTGGGACTTATATGACGCCCCAGTGTCGGACAACAGTCCGGAGGCATATCCAACAAAGCCCTCACCACCAGAAGACAGCTCAGCATACTCTCAAGTGGTGGCTAGAGCAGCACAATTCCACAACGTAAACCTCCACTCAAGTCGAGGATGACTTTTTATTCAACACCCTCTCCTCCACCCACAGCTCCTACCAAAGCCTGCCTATGCTGCCAGGTATGCTTCGGCACGCAAAGGAAATCTTCAAGGAGCCGGTCAAAAGTAGGGCAATAACGCCAAGGGTGGAAAAGAAGTATAAGGCACCTCCTACAGACCCTGTTTTCATCACCACACAGCTGCCACCAGATTCCGTCGTAGTAGGAGCAGCTCGGAAAAGAGCCAACTCCCACACATCTGGGGATGCACCACCGCCAGATAAAGAGAGCCGCAAGTTCGATGCAGCTGGGAAGAGTCGCAGTACAAGCTGCAAACCAGTGGCGCATCGCTAACTCTCAAGCACTACTTGCGCGCTATGACAGAGCCCATTGGGATGAGATGCAACACCTCATCGAGCATCTTCCCAAGGAACTACAACAAAAGAGGGCAAAGCAGGTGGTTGAGGAAGGACAGAACATATCAAATAACCAGATACGATCTTCTATGGACGCAGCAGACACAGCTGCAAGAACAATTAATACATCTGTGACCATTAGAAGGCACGCATGGCTAAGAACGTCTGGGTTCAAACCAGAGATACAGCAGGCAGTGCTCAATATGCCATTCAACGAAAAACAACTGTTCGGACCAGAAGTGGACACGGCAATCGAAAAACTTAAAAAAGACACTGACACTGCTAAAGCCATGGGCGCACTCTACTCCCCGCAGAGCAGAGGAACCTACAGCACCTTCCGCAAGACACCCTTTAGAGGGGGGTTTCGGGGTCAGGCCACACAAGCCAGCACCTCGCAGGCAACACCGTCCAGCTACCAGGGACAGTACAGGGGAGGCTTTCGGGGCCAATACAGAGGAGGGCAATTCCCTAGGAATAGAGGAAAATTTCAAAGCCCCAAAACCCCTACAACCAAGCAGTGACTCAGATGTCACTCACCCCCTCCACACAACACCAGTGGGGGGAAGAATAGGTCATTATTACAAAGCATGGGAGGAAATAACTACAGACACTTGGGTCTTAGCAATTATCCAACATGGTTATTGCATAGAATTCCTACAATTCCCTCCAAACATACCACCAAAGCACAGAATTTATCAAAACAACATTCCGAACTTCTGGAAATAGAAGTTCAAGCACTATTGCAAAAGAATGCAATCGAATTAGTACCAAACACACAAACAAACAGGAGTCTATTCACTGTACTTCTTAATACCAAAAAAGGACAAAACACTGAGACCAATCCTAGACCTCAGAATACTAAACACCTACATCAAATCAGACCACTTTCACATGGTCACGCTACAAGAAGTGTTACCATTGCTAAAACTACAGGACTACATGACAACCTTAGACCTCAAAGACGCGTATTTCCATATACCAATACATCCGTCGCACAGGAAATACCTACGGTTCGTATTCAAAGGAATACATTACCAATTCAAAGTATTGCCTTTTGGTTTAACAACCGCACCAAGAGTCTTTACAAAATGTCTAGCAGTAGTGGCTGCACACATCAGAAGGCAGCAAATACATGTATTCCCGTATCTAGACGACTGGCTAATCAAAACCAATTCACTAACAAAGTGCTTACAACACACAAATCAAATCATACAAACCCTCTACAAACTAGGTTTCACCGTCAACTTTGCAAAATCCAACATTTTGCCGTGCAAAGTACAACAATACCTGGGAGCCATAATAGACACAACAAAAGGAGTAGCCACTCCAAGTCCACAAAGAATTCAAAATTTCAACAAGATCATACAACGCATGTATCCAACACAAACAATACAAGCAAAGATGATATTACAACTCCTAGGCATGATGTCTTCATGCATAGCCATTGTCCCGAACGCAAGACTACACATGAGGCCCTTACAACAGTGCCTAGCATCACAATGGTCACAAGCACAGGGTCACCTTCTAGATCTGGTGTTGATAGACCGCCAAACTTACCTCTTGCTTCTATGGTGGAACAGTATAAATTTAAACAAAGGGCGGCCATTCCAAGACCCAGTGCCACAATACGTAATAACAGATGCTTCCATGACAGGGTGGGGAGCACACCTCGATCAACACAGCATACAAGGACAATGGAACATACATCAAACAAAGCTGCATATAAATCACCTAGAAATGCTAGCAGTTTTTCAAGCATTAAGGGCTTTCCAACCAATTATAACTCACAAATACATTCTTGTCAAAACAGACAACATGACAACAATGTATTATCTAAACAAACAGGGGGGCACACACTCAACGCAGTTGAGCCTTCTAGCACAGAAGATATGGCGATGGGCAATTCACAACCACATTCGCCTAATAGCGCAGTTTATTCCAGGGATCCAGAATCAACTTGCAGACAATCTCTCTCGAGATCACCAACAGGTCCACGAATGGGAAATTCACCCCCAAATTCTAAACACTTACTTCAGACTCTGGGGAACACCTCAAATAGACTTGTTTGCAACAAGAGAGAACGCAAAATGCCAAAACTTCGCATCCAGATACCCACACAGGCAGTCCCAAGGCAATGCCCTATGGATGAACTGGTCAGGGATATTTGCCTACGCTTTTCCTCCTCTCCCTCTCCTTCCTTATCTGGTAAACAAATTGAGTCAAAACAAACTCACTCATTTTAATAGCACCAACTTGGGCAAGGCAACCCTGGTACACAACACTGCTAGACCTATCAGTAGTACCCCACATAAAATTGCCCAACAGGCCGGATCTGTTAACACAACACAACCAACAGATCAGACATCCAGATCCAGCATCGCTGAATCTAGCAATCTGGCTCCTGAAATCCTAGAATTCGGACACTTACAACTTACCCAAGAATGTATGGAAGTCATAAAGCAAGCCAGAAGGCCGTCCACTAGGCACTGCTATGCAAGTAAATGGAAGAGGTTTGTCTGCTACTGCCATCATAATCAGATCCAACCTTTACACGCAACTCCAAAGGACGTAGTGGGTTACTTGCTTCACTTACAAAAATCTAACCTAGCCTTCTCTTCCATTAAAATACACCTTGCGGTAATATCTGCATACCTGCAGACTACCTATTCAACTTCCCTATATAGGATACCAGTCATTAAAGCATTCATGGAAGGCCTTAAAAGAATTATACCACCAAGAACACCACCTGTTCCTTCATGGAACTTAAATGTTGTCTTAACAAGACTCATGGGTCCACCTTTTGAACCCATGCACTCTTGCGAAATACAGTTCCTAACCTGGAAGGTTGCATTTCTCATCGCCATTACATCTCTAAGAAGAGTGAGCGAAATTCAGGCGTTTACAATACAAGAACCTTTTATACAACTACACAAAAATAAAGTCGTCCTAAGGACTAATCCTAAATTTTTACCAAAGGTTATTTCACTGTTCCACCTAAATCGAACAGTGGAACTACCAGTGTTCTTCCCACAGCCAGATTCCGTAGCTGAGAGGGCACTACATACATTAGATGTCAAAAGAGCATTAATGTACTACATTGACAGAACGAAAAACATCAGAAAGACTAAACAACTATTTATTGCATCCCAAAAACCTCATGCAGGAAACCCAATATCAAAACAAGGTATAGCCAGATGGATAGTTAAATGCATCCAAATCTGCTACCTTAAAGCAAAACGACAACTGCCCATTACACCAAGGGCACACTCAACCAGAAAAAAAGGTGCTACCATGGCCTTTCTAGGAAACATCCCAATGCAAGAAATATGTAAGGCAGCCACATGGTCTACGCCACACACGTTCACCAAGCACTACTGTGTAGACGTGTTATCCGCACAGCAAGCCACAGTAGGTCAAGCCGTGTTAAGAACATTATTTCAAACCACTTCCATTCCTACAGGCTGAGCCACCGCTTTTGGGGAGATAACTGCTTACTAGTCTATGCAGAACATGTGTATCTACAGCGACAGATGCCATCGAACTGAAAATGTCACTTACCCAGTGTACATCTGTTCGTGGCATCAGTCGCTGGAGATTCACATGTGCCCACCCACCTCCACGGGAGCCTGTAGCAGTTCGGAAGTTAGCTTCAACTTTGTACATTTGTATATATATATTGTTTTAACCTTAAATAGGTACATACTTAGTCACTCCATTGCATGGGCACTATTACTACAACACAACTCCTACCTCACCCTCTGCGGGGAAAACAATCGAAGATGGAGTCGACGCCCATGCGCAATGGAGACAGAAGGAGGAGTCACTCGGTCCCGTGACTCGAAAGACTTCTTCGAAGAAAAACAACTTGTAACACTCCGACCCAACACCAGATGGCGAGCTATGCAGAACATGTGAATCTCCAGCGACTGATGCCACGAACAGATGTACACTGGGTAAGTGACATTTTCATTACTCCTTATATTTCCTTATTCCAAAAACAGACAAAACGTTAAGGCCTATTCTAGATCTCCGAACGTTAAATATCTTCATCAAATCAGATCATTTCCACATGGTAACACTACAGGACGTAGTTCCCTTACTAAAACAAGGGGAATACATGGCAACACTGGATCTAAAGGATGCGTATTTTCACATACCCATCCATCCATCTCACAGGAAATACCTCAGGTTTGTAATACAAGGCAAGCATTACCAATTCAAAGTGTTGCCCTTCGGGATAACAACAGCACCCAGGGTATTTACAAAATGCCTAGTCGTAGTTGCAGCTCATTTAAGGAGACATCACATGCACGTATTCCAGTATCTAGACGATTGGCTAATAAAAGCCAACACAACACCAATGTCAAATTCAAACGCAGTATGTAATAGATACTCTACACAAACTAGGGTTTTCTATAAATTACCAAAAATCTCATTTACAACCATCCCAAATACAGCAATACTTGGGAGCCACACTCAACACACAAAAAGCAATTGGCACTCCAAGTCCACGAAGAGTTCAATAGTTTCAAAATATAAGATTAAGCATGCAGCCAAACCAACAATACACGGTCAGGTTTGTAATGAAACTACTAGGCATGATGTCCTCATGCATAGCTATTGTCCCAAACGCAAGACTACACATGCGGCCCTTACAACAATGCCTAGCAAAACAATGGACGCAGGCACAGGATCAACTCCAAGAATTAGTGTTGATAGACTGCCAAACACTCTTCGCTTCAATGGTGGAACCCTGTAAATTTAAACAAAGGGCGGCCTTTTCAAGACCCAGTGCCTCACGCCATTATCACAACAGACACCTCCATGTTTGAGTGGGGAGCACACCTCAACAATCACAGTATACAAGGTCAGTGGGACAGTCAACAAAAACAACTTCACATAAATCTCTTAGAACTGCTAGCAGTCTTTCTAGCACTAAAAGCCTTTCAGCCTCTTCTAGTCCACAAACACATTCTTGTCAAAACAGACAATATGACAACAATGTATTATCTAAACAAACGGGGGGGGGGGGTCGACACACTCGACACAACTATGTCTCCTAGCACAACAAATTTGGCATTGGGCAATTCACAACAACATTCGCCTGATAACATAATATATACCAGGCACTGACAATCAGTTAGCTGACAGTCTGTCGAGATCACCAGCAAACTCACGAGTGGGAAATACATCCCCAGATTCTACCAGATTACTTCTACCGTTGGGGGACACCAAACCTAGATCTGTTTGCAGCAAAACGTAAAATGCCAAAACTTCGCATTCAGGTACCCACACCCTCAGTCCAAGGGCAATGCTCTATGGATCAGCTGGTCAGGGATATTTGCTTACGCTTTTCCCCCTCTCCCGCTCATTCCTTTCCTGGTCAACAAACTGAGTCAAAACAAACTCAAACTAATACTCATAGCACCAATGTGGGCTTGCCAACCGTGGTACACCACACTGTTGGCCTTCTCGGTAGTACCGCACATCAAACTACCAAACAGACCAGATCTGTTAACACAAGCAAAATAGATCAGACACCCCATTCCAGCATCGCTCAACCTAGCAATCTGGCTCCTGAAGTCTAAGAATTTGGCTATCTAAACCTTTCAAATGAGTGTATGGAGGTCATTAAGCAAGCAAGGAAACCGACAACAAGGCATTGTTATGCTAATAAATGGAAAAGGTTTGTTTTCTACTAACAGGCAAATCAAATCACGCCGCTAGAGGCCTCCATACAAAACATTGTGAGTTATTTACTACACTTACAAAAAGCAAATCTCGCTTTTTCTTCCATCAAAATTCATCTCACTGCAATATCTGCTTGTCTGCCGATTAAACATACAAAGTTGCTTTTTAGAATCCTAGTTATTAAAGCCTTTATGGAAGGACTAAAAAGAATCATACCTCCAAGAACCCAACCAGTACCTTCGTGGAATCTTAATATTGTACTTACATGACTCACGGGTCCACCATTTGAACCCATGCATTCTTGTCAAATCCAATTCTTGACTTGGAAAGTAGCCTTTCTAATAGCCATCACTTCACTACGAAGAGTTAGCGAAATACAGGCGTTTACTATCCAAGAACCATTTATACAAATACACAAACATAAAGTGGTTCTCTGTACAGAATCCAAATTTTTTACCAAAAGTCATATCACCGTTTCATCTAAACCAAACAGTTGAACTCAGTCTTCTTTCCACAACCAGACTCAGTAGCAGAAAGGGCACTGCATACATTAGACATAAAAAGAGCGCTAATGTATTACATAGACAGAACAAAAGCATTTCGTAAAACTAAACAATTGTTCGTAGCTTTCCAAAAACCCCATGCCAGTAACCCTATATCCAAACAGGGCATAGCCAGATGGATAGTCAAATGTATTCAGACCTGTTACCTAAAAGCTAAGGGAATTACCCATTACACCAAGGGCACACTCCACTAGAAAGAATGGTGCCACAATGGCTTTTCTAGGTAATATACCAATGACAGAGATTTGTAAGGCAGCCACTTGGTCTACACCCCATACATTTACTAAGCATTACTGTGTAGATGTGTTAGCAACACAACAGGCCACAGTAGGACAGGCTGTGTTAAGAACATTATTTCAAACAACTTCAACTCCTACAGGCTGACCACCGCTTTTGGGAGGATTACTGCTGTGTAGTCTATGCACAGCATGTGTATCTGCAGCTACACATGACATCGAACGGAAAATGTCACTTACCCAGTGTACATCTGTTCGTGGCGTGGCATGTTGCGCTGCAGAGTCACATGCGCCCTCCCACCTCCCTGAGGGCCTGTAGCCGTTTTAGTTGCATGTAAATTGTATATATGTAAATAAATATTCCTTTACTACAAACTATGTACATAAATATCTACTCCATTGCATGGGCATCTTTAGTATCCTTATTCTACCCACTCCTACCTCACCCTATGGGGGGAAAGCAATCTAAGATGGCGTCGACGCCCATGCACAATGGAGCCGAAAGGGAGGAGTCGCTCTGTCCCGTGACTCGAAAAGACTTCTTCGAAGAAAAACAACTTGTAACACTCCGAGCCCAGCACTAGATGGCAGGAACAGTGCACAGCATGTGAATCTGCAGCGCAACATGCCACGAAGAGATGATATACACTGGGCAAGTGACATTTTCCATAGAGATGTAGAGGTGTGTAGAGATAGATAGATAAATATATATATATATATGTATGTATGTGTATATATATATATATATATATATATATATATATATATATATATATATATATTCGATGGCATGTGTAGCTGCAGATACACATGCTGTGCACATCCCGCCATCTGGTGTTGGGCTCGGAGTGTTAAAAGTTGTTTTTCTTCAAAGAAGTCTTTTCGAGTCACGAGACTGAGGGACTCCTCCCATTTCGACTCCATTGCGCATGGGCGTCGACTCCATCTTAGATTGGTTTTTTTCCGCCATCAGGTTCGGGCGTGTTCCTTTTCACTCCGTGTTTCGGGTCGGAAAGTTAGTTAGAATCTCAGAAAAAACGTCGGTATTGTTTGCATTCGGTATCTGGTTAGTTACAACAAATCGACACCGAATTTTGAAGAGCTCCAGTGGCCCTTTGTTTTTTTTTCGATCCCCCGTCGGGGCCTGGTCGGCCCGGCCACGTGCGACTTCAAGGCTGATGGAACGGACCCCATTCCGCTTCTGTCCAAAATGCCATAACAAGTGTCCGTATACCGATCAGCATCTGGTCTGTAACTTCTGCTTGTCCCCAGAGCACAAGGAAGATACTTGTGAGGCCTGTCGAGCGTTTCGGTCCAGAAAGACGTTAAGAGACCGAAGAGCCAGAAGACTGCAGATGGCGTCGACGCCGACAGGACAAGAGCTTTTCGAGGAGGAAGAGGAAGCTTTCTCTATCCAAGAGTCGGACTCGGAAGAGCTCGAGGCCGAAGAAATGCCGAAAACCGTGAGTAAGACGTCGAAACATAAGACTCACGAGAAGTCAACAAAAGCCCACCGCCAACAGGCCATGGCTTAACCCAAAAATAGGTGACCGAGCCAAGGCACCGAAAAAGGGCACGCTGGTGTCGAAGTCATCCGACTCCGGTCGAGATACCGCCACACAACAATCTCGGACCCGAGACATCGGCTCAGAGAAATTTCGGCACCGTGACAGCAGCACGGAACAAATTCGGCACCGAGAAACCACCACGCCGAAAATTACAAAGGTTTCTTCGGAGCCTAAAAAGACATCCGAAAAAGGTTCGGTTCCGAAACATCCAGCCTCGGAGCCGAAAACAGGTTCCTATACAGAAGAACAAGGATTGTCCTCCCAAATGCAAAAACATAGATTTAGAGAGGAACTTCAAGCTGTAGAGCCAGACTATACTCAAAGGAGGCTCCACATTCATCAAGACACAGGGAAGATAACCACTCTTCCCCCAATTAAAATAAAAAGAAAACTTGCCTTTCAAAAAAAGGACAAGGAGCCACAGGCAAAGGTGGCAAAGAAAACAACTCCACCACCGTCTCCACCACCATCAGTGCACACATTACCAGTAGCAACTCCTCCACTGATGCACTCCCCGACTCATACTGCCATGAGTCAAGATGATCCCGATGCATGGGACCTTTACGATGCTCCAGTATCGGACAACAGCCCAGACTCGTACCCTGCCAGGCCGTCCCCTCCTGAGGATAGTACATCTTACACACAGGTGATCGCAAGGGCAGCTGCTTTCCATAACGTCACCTTGCATTCCTAACCAATTGAGGATGACTTTTTGTTTAACACGCTATCCTCCACTCATAGCCAATACCAAAGACTACCTATGCTCCCAGGAATGCTAAAACATTCAAAACAAATCTTTCAGGATCCTGTTAAAGGCCGAGCCATAACTCCAAGGGTGGAGAAAAAGTACAAGCCACCGCCAACAGATCCTGTTTATATTGCAACCCAGTTAACACCGGACTCAGTAGTTGTCGGGGCAGCTCGTAAGAGAGCGAACTCTCATACCTCGGGGACGCACCACCTCCAGACAAAGAGTCGCAAATTTGATGCTGAGGGCAAAAGGGTTGCAGCACAGGCAGCAAACCAATGGCGCATTGCCAATTCACAAGCACTTTTTGCAAGATATGATAGAGCTCACTGGGATGAGATGCAACATTTGATAGAACACTTACCCAAGGAGTTCCAAAAAAGAGCACAACAAGTGGTGGAAGAAGGACAAAGTATCTCTAATAATCAGATACGGTCTTCAATGGATGCAGCAGATATGGCTGCAAGGACAGTAAATACTGCAATAACAATAAGAAGGCACGCATGGCTGCGCACGTCAGGTTTCAAGCCGGAAATTCAACAAGCCGTGCTAAATATGCCATTTAATGAACAGCAGTTGTTTGGGCCGGAAGTCAACACTGCTATTGATAAACTCAAGAAAGACACTGATACAGCAAAAGCCATGGGCGCACTCTACTCCCCGCAGAGCAGAGGCACATTTTGCAAAACACCTTTTAGGGGACGGTTTCGAGGACAACCTACAGAAACCACAACATCACAAACAAGGCCCACTTACCAAAGCCAATATCAGCGGGGAAGTTTTCGGGGGCAATATAGAAGGGGACAATTCCAAATAAAATAGAGGAAAATTCCAAAGCCCCAAAAGTCCTCAAAATAAGCAGTGACTTACAAGTCACACATCCCCATCACATAACACCTGTGGGGGGAAGACTAAGCCAATTTTACAAACATTGGGAGGAGATAACAACAGATTCTTGGGTACTAGCAATTATCCAGCATGGTTATTGCATAGAATTTCTCGAATTCCCTTCAACAGTCCCACCGAAAACACACAGTATGTCAAAACAACATATAAATCTTCTAGGATTAGAAGTTCAAGCATTGCTCCAAAAAGAGGCAATAGAATTAGTACCAAAACAAGAACTAAACACAGGAGTTTACTCACTGTACTTTCTGATACCCAAAAAAGACAAAACTCTAAGACCTATACTAGATCTCAGAATATTAAATACATACATCAAATCAGACCACTTTCACATGGTTACATTTCAAGAAGTAATCCCACTGCTCAAACAACAAGACTACATGACAACACTGGATCTAAAGGATGCATTTTTCCATATACCAATACATCCTTCACACAGAAAGTATCTAAGGTTTGTATTCCAAGGGATACATTACCAATTCAAAGTGTTGCCATTCGGAATAACGACTGCGCCAAGAGTTTTTACAAAATGTTTAGCAGTAGTAGCTGCACATATCAGAAGGCAGCAAATACATGTGTTCCCGTACCTAGACGATTGGTTAATCAAAACCAACACGCAAATACAGTGCTCACAACACACAAATTATGTCATAGAAACCCTACACAAACTAGGTTTCTCAATCAATTACTCAGTCACACCTTCTGCCGTGTCAAACACAGCAATACCTAGGAGCAACAATCAACACAGTAAAAGGAATTGCCACTCCAAGTCCACAAAGAGTCCAAACATTCCACAATGTAATACAAGCCATGTATCCAAACCAAAAGATACAGGTCAAATTAGTAATGAAACTCCTAGGCATGATGTCCTCATGCATAGCCATTGTCCCAAACGCAAGGTTGCACATGCGGCCCTTACAACAGTGCCTAGCATCACAGTGGTCACAGGCACAGGGTCAACTTCTAGATCTGGTGTTGATAGACCGCCAAACATACATCTCGCTTCAATGGTGGAACAGTATAAATTTAAACCAAGGGCGGCCTTTTCAAGACCCAGTGCCACAATACGTAATAACGACAGATGCATCCATGACAGGGTGGGGAGCACACCTCAATCAGCACAGCATCCAAGGACAATGGGACATTCAGCAAAGACAGTTTCATATAAACCACTTAGAACTGTTAGCTGTGTTTCTAGCGCTCAAAGCATTTCAACCCATAATAACCCACAAATACACTCTTGTCAAAACTGACAACAATGTATTACCTAAACAGACAGGGAGGAACACACTCGACAGTTGTGTCTCGTAACACAAAAAATATGGCATTGGGCGATTCACAACCACATTCACCTAATAGCACAATTTATTCCAGGGATTCAGAATCAGTTAGCAGACAATCTCTCTCGGGATCACCAATAGATCCACGAATGGGAAATTCACCCCCAAATACTCAACACTTACTTCAGAATGTGGGGAACGCCACAAATAGATCTATTTGCAACAAAAGAAAACTCAAAATGCCAAAACTTCGCATCCAGGTACCCACAATATCAGTCTCAGGGCAATGCACTATGGATGAACTGGTCAGGGATATTTGCGTACGCTTTTCCCCCTCTCCCACTTCTTCCATATCTAGTAAACAAGTTGAGTCAAAACAAACTCAAACTCATACTAATGGCACCAACATGGGCAAGGCAACCTTGGTACACAACACTACTAGACCTATCAGTAGTACCTCATGTCAAACTGCCAAACAGACCAGATCTGTTAACGCAACACAAACAACAGATCAGACATCCAAATCCAGCATCGCTGAATCTAGCAATTTGGCTCCTGAAATCCTAGAATTCGGGCACTTAGACCTCACACAGGAATGTATGGAGGTCATAAAACAAGCTAGAAAACCTACCACTAGACACTGCTATGCAAATAAGTGGAAAAGATTTGTTTATTACTGCCATAATAATCAAATTCAACCTTTACACGCATCTGCAAAAGAGATAGTAGGATACTTAGTACATTTGCAAAAATCTAAACTAGCTTTCTCTTCCATTAAAATACATCTTACGGCAATTTCAGCTTACCTGCAAATTACGCACTCAACTTCATTGTTTAGGATACCAGTCATAAAAGCGTTTATGGAAGGCCTAAAGAGAATTATACCACCAAGAACACCACCAGTTCCTTCATGGAACCTCCACATTGTCTTAACACGACTCATAGGTCCACCTTTTGAGCCCATGCACTCTTGTGAAATGCAATACTTAACGTGGAAAGTAGCATTTTTAATTGCCATCACATCTCTAAGAAGAGTGAGTGAAATTCAAGCATTTACCATTCAAGAACCATTTATTCAAATACACAAAAATAAAGTTGTTCTACGGACCAATCCTAAATTTTTACCAAAAGTAATCCCACCGTTCCACTTGAATCAAACTGTAGAATTACCAGTGTTCTTCCCACAGCCAGATTCTGTAGCTGAAAGAGCACTACCTACATTAGACATCAAAAGAGCACTAATGTACTACATTGACAGAACAAAACTAATTCGAAAGACAAAACAACTATTTATCGCCCTTCAAAAACCTCATACAGGAAATCCAATTTCAAAACAAGGCATTGCTAGATGGATAGTTAAGTGCATTCAAACCTGCTATCTTAAAGCTAAAAGAGAACTGCCTATTACACCAAAGGCACACTCAACCAGAAAGAAGGGTGCTACCATGGCCTTTCTAGGAAATATTCCAATGAACGAAATATGTAAGGCAGCAACATGGTCTACGCCTCATACATTTACCAAGCACTACTGTGTAGATGTGTTAACTGCACAACAAGCAACAGTAGGTCAAGCTGTACTAAGAACATTATTTCAAACTACTTCAACTCCTACAGGCTGAACCACCGCTTTTGGGGAGATAACTGCTTACTAGTCTATGCACAGCATGTGTATCTGCAGCTACACATGCCATCGAACGGAAAATGTCACTTACCCAGTGTACATCTGTTCGTGGCATTAGTCGCTGCAGATTCACATGCGCCCACCCGCCTCCCCGCGAGCCTGTAGCCGTTTAGAAGTAGATCTTAAACATTTGTACATTTGTAAATATATTACTTGAAACTTCATTATGTACATACGCATTCACTCCTTTGCATGGGCACTATTACTAGCATACACAACTCCTACCTCACCCTCTGCGGGGAAAACAATCTAAGATGGAGTCGACGCCCATGCGCAATGGAGTCGAAATGGGAGGAGTCCCTCGGTCTCGTGACTCGAAAAGACTTCTTCGAAGAAAAACAACTTGTAACACTCCGAGCCCAACACCAGATGGCGGGATGTGCACAGCATGTGAATCTGCAGCGACTAATGCCACGAACAGATGTACACTGGGTAAGTGACATTTTCCATATATAGCAGCAGTTGCAACTTGGTGTAATATAATTTGTGTAATGTTATTTGTCTGTCCCACCACAAAAGACAAATAATGTGCTACATTAGACTGAAATCTTGAGAAAGTCAAGCATAGGACATAAGAAAACTGGTGCTCTGTGCTGAGAAACTCAAAAATGAAAACAGTCCATGCTCCTTTAAAAATGTTAGCATTACCTATTCTATGCATAGCAACGTATGGAAGAAGGATTTCTAGTTTTTACTCAACTGAGCTAGGATTCCCTGAACATGGCAGCATGTCTAGGGCAGTGACCCTCATTTCTCTTCTCAACACCATTAAAGCGTGTGACATTTTTTCTGGGTAAGAGATGAAGTTGATGTCTGGCCTTGGGCTCTAAATAGATCAGAAAAACTCTTTTCCTATTGCTATTTTTCTGCAGAGAATGGCAAGGATTGCCTGTTTCTTTCCCCCTATCCCTCTTAGCACCACCTCCTCATCCGTACAAAGCTAGTCTCCAGCACCCTTGTCCACCTTTTATTTTCTGTGTATCACTGCATCATACTGTTGACCATGCTCACTTGGTGTAAATAATCTGAGCACTCTAGCTCCTTTTTGAACTCGTACTGAACAACAAAATTTTAACTGTCATTCTGTCACCACCAGATTTTCTGTGTGTAGCATGCTTCCAAAAACCCATTTTGTTAGCATCCGCTCTTTCCTGCGTAAACCACAGAGGATCAGAGTGGCCAAACAATGGGTGTTGGTGGTGATCAGGAAAGAGTTGTGTGGGGAGAAAATCTGAAACAAGATGAGGGCAGAAATTAAGCAAACATCTACACCAGGGGTCTCCAGCCTTTTCTGTAATAAGAGCTACTTTCGTCCAATGACAGTCACCCAGAGCTACAAATATTAGTGTTGTAACAAAGATCACATCAGACTAAATTACGTTAGTGGTTACCATATTCAGGATTACTACCAGTGCATCAGACATGGTAGCTACCAGTAATGTAAACAAGGCTTTACCAATATCTAATGCCTCTGCATGAGTAATACCAAACAGCCATAGTTACCATGCCTTTGGTACCAAGGCAATAACATTTGGGGAAAAAAATCCCCAGTGCTGTTTTATCATTAAAATATCAAATTTAAATATTTTGGATATTCAGCTATTTTTCTCCAAATATCAGCACATGAGTTTTGAAAACAAGCACATTTGTATCTTGAATATACACTCAATTGTGGTATACATAAATTAATTTGACAAATCAAAAGCTTCTAATATAGTCCACTGAGCTACACAGAGAAGAGCTGCTTACAGGTAGCTAGAGAGTTACCAGTAGCTCACGAGCTACTCCTTGGAGAAGCCTGATCTACACTATAACTAATCTTAATTGCAGTCCTAGAAATAGCATAAACCATTACCCTACATAATAGTTGCAACTGAGGTGTTCGGGTTGTGGATGTATGAAGAAATTTAGCTTCGTGCAAAACAGACTACTAAGATCAATTTCATACTTTATTATTGAGAATGCATGATAGCTTACAGTGGGACTGTTTTGGGAACTTTGTCCGGTTTCTCTCTGGCACTAAGAGGTTTCAGGATGTCCAGTGGCAGGGATGATTACTTTGGACAATATCAGTGCTTTAGAAAGCATAGCTGACTTCTCTTTCTTCAGCTTCTGACACAACCTTTTATGATCTCAATGTGAAAGAAGAAAAAACAGACTGAATTCTGATACAGGTACTCCAATCTGGAGAGTTGAAGAAGAGGATTATAAAACAAGCCAATGTCAACTCTTTGATCCACCCTGGAAAATGCAGTAGCTGAACTCTATGTACCAGTGATTAAATTCCAGTGGGAGAGGGAGTGAGGAAAGCTACATCCATCCATCTCTGCCGGTAAATACATATGTTTAACAAAACCGTGTCTGCCATTCTGCCTGTCCATTTAGCACCCTGTTGGTAGGTAGACTATTCAACCATCTACCAGCAATACGAATTATAAACAAAGGCAGATGTCTTTGTGCAGAGTACATATAAATTTAGGTTTTCAGGTCCACACGCCACATTACATCAAGTGTTGTTAACCACTTCTGCAACAGCTGTGTGGGAAGGTACAAATCCTTCAGAAGAGGAGCGTAGTTGAGCTTGTCCCGAATCATTAAGGGAACAAGAGTGTTTTCTCCCGCTTTTTTCCAGCATGAAAAAGGGCCTACAAAAAAGATTCCTGAAAGTCTGTAGTTGAAAGAATAGTCGCAAATCTATAACAAACGGTATCCCAACTCCAGAAAAATGGCTTAGTTGAGACGTGGCTGTAGATACACATGCGGTGTGTGGAAGTTTTTTTTCTTCGACAAATTCTTCTTGAGTGACAAGGTAGTGTAACTCCACTACTTGCTTGGAATGCGATTGGTCACCAACTCGATTGTTAGATTTATTTTTTATTTTTTTCCCCCAAGCCTCTACGTTTGGAAATGGACCTCCGTGCTCCGGATCTACTCCATCTCGGTAATTGTCATGCTCTATTTCTCTGTCCGTTATGACATACCCTCCACAGGGAGATCCTTGGGACTTGTATGATGTAGATCCGCCTGCGGATTCTGATCCCGACCACTACCTACCCGACCTTCTCTGCCAGATGATATCTCCTCTTAGCATGAGGTTTTATGAAAGGCTGCTGCTTATTCCAATGTGAAGATGTTTAAAGAGCCTTTAGAGGAGGACTTCCATTTTGAGACTCTTTACTCTGGACACGGCTGCATGCAGTATCTGCCTGTGCAGAAAGTGTTGCTCAAGCAAGCCACTGAAATTCTCAAGGAGTCAATCAAAACCCGACTTATTACTAACTTTAGAACACTATTCTTTAACCTTACAAATGTGCTCTGACTACTTTTGAACAGGCTGATTAATTTGTGCTAGTTGTGCATTTGTTTATGCTGGGTACCCATTTGAAAACAGATATGGTCTGAATTTTGGGTTTGTGTTAACACAGACACATTCTCAGTCAATGTAATCTGACTCAATTGTCCCCAAATTGCTATTTGATTCTCCTATAATCTGACAGTCACCATGCTGTGATATATTCTCTTTGAAGCTATTTTGTGGTGAAAAGAGTGTAGCAGGTTCCTGCTCCTTCATTTTTGGGTTGGCGTTTAAATGATAATATTTTTAATTTTCTGGTTTAAAAAAAAGAAATGATTTTTACCTTTGTTGGCCATTTTTTACCCATTTCAAGGCTTAACTCTGATTTATCTACATCTGATGAAAGGCTAACTAAAGAATCTTAACTAATGTTAGACTCTTCTCTCTATACATTATCATAAAATGGAATACATTTGCAACTTCATTCACTGGAGATTTAAGCAGAGTGAGGGATCTTATCTCTATAAATCAGAACCTTCTTTAGTTGTGAAGTGAGGGTAAGTTGGAACAATTCTGCAGTGGATTGCTCTTTTCCTAAATCTGGGAACAAAAGAACCGTAGTGATTACTGTCTTTTCCTCCCTCCAGAGTGTCCCTCCAATTTATTTATTTTTAGTCAAATATTTTACCTTCCTTTGCCATTCCCAATTTTATAGAATTAATTGTTGTGAACAATGTTTCCCTTCCCTTGTTATCTGTTTATTTACAGGACTGAGAGACATTTTCCAGGTGATTTCTAGAATAAGAATTATAAATATTTTTCATAGCCCCACTGGTGTAGGGATTTTACGACCATGCAAAGGCAGAGTTTTTTGGTTTTAATTTCATGTAGTCCTTTAGACCAAGACAGCACACAGTACATCACCTGACTTGCAATTCTCCATTATTGGATCTTTAATAGATTCACATGCTTGAATCATTACCTGTTGCTGAAGTACAATAGAAACAATAGTGAAAAAACCCCAATAAAGGTTAATGTTAAAGACATTCGCTTCATTAGCTTATTCGCATGGTTAAAAAATAGACCCAAGGTCCAGCCAATCAGGTGGCAGCACCTTTTAGAACCCTTCACCAAAGAGGATTCAGTCCTTCAGACATTGTGTGATAGGAGTTTCTCTGAGCCCTGCTCAGTTTTTTCACTGTCTATTCAACTTTTGAGAAGAATTCTCCTCAGGTCATGATTTATTTCTACTGCTCCAGACTACCTACATGTTCAGGCCATGTGTGACATGCAGCAAAGAGATTACGCTGGTGATCTACACTGAGTGGGAATCTATGATCTTCTTCCTGAACATAAACCTAAAGGCTGTAAGGTAGGTTAAACTTTTTCACAGAAAGAGATGAAAGATTATTGATTTGGCTGCGGACACTAAAAGCGAAGGAAAACACTCTTAGGAAGACAGTCATGACTCCTCCAGGACGCAACAGTCCTGTAAAAGGGATAGACCTCCTGAAAGTGCGTCTCCAGAGTCACCAACAAAGGCACCTAAAAGTCTCATCACAGGTCTTCTGGGCATTCTAAAAAAAATCAGAGCTTCTGCATACCTCTAAAAAGGAGAAATTCTCCTCTGAAAAGATCATTCAGAACCTTTAACTTCTTCTCTTAAGGAACAGACAACCAAAAGGTAATGTACAGCCTTACTGTCAACAACACAATTGTCAAACTACATCTGAGGCAGTGATTTGCTTCTAATCAACAGCTTTGTGGTCACTGCCACCACAGCCACATACACATTCTTCTCTATGGTGTCCCCAATGTTAAGATCATTGTCACCTCTAGCCTTGACGAAAATTATAATGTAGAAGATCCTCTCAACCAAGGTGGTCTTCGATATGCAGTATAGTGGTGAGACCTGTTCGTCAAGCATGTTGATGAAGCACTTCCGACCATCAAGTCATTTACAGGCATGACTAAGTCCCGAGGCACCCTTCAGATGTGCAGACAGCCTTTTTGAGGGATCAATGGGAAGCGGTTGCTACTCTCCTCAATGAGGATGTCAACCTTATAGGCAGCAGCAACCTTTTTAAACTCAGTATCGCTCACAATACACACAGCAGTATTGGCAGCCACCTCCATCAGCCTACAAGCAGGTAGCAAGAGGGAAACAACATGCCAGAAAATGGTGACCATTCTACATCGATGGTTCCTTCCCCCAACCTCAGCAGACAACTTGGGGCTGTATATCCCATTATCTACCCCGTGTTCCCAAATAACTACAGACAGATGGGTCCTGGATGTTGTAGCTCGAGGACACGCCCTTGAATTTATCACCAAGCATCTGAATCCCTCCCCCCTCCCCCCCCCCCCCCAAAAAAGGGCCACCGCCTTCTCATCTCTAACAACTTCTGCTGGATATATCAACTGTGCTGACAAAGGGTGCAGTAGAAGAGGTCCTCACGACTCAGAAGGCAATCTGTTTCTACTCCTGTTTCTTCCTGGTATGGAAAAAGTCAGGAGATTGGCGCCCTATCTTGGATCTGTGGAACCTCAGCAATTACCTGCGAAAACAGTAATTTCTCATGGTAAGATATTTTGCATCTCCTCAATCACAGGGATCATATAACATCCTTAGACCTACAGGACGCATACTTCAATATCCCATTTCACCCAAAACATCGAAAGTACCTAAGATTTAAGGTGGCCGGAACCCACTACCAGTTCATAGTTATTCTCTTTGGCCAAAATTGGCTCCCCGTATCTTCACCAAGTGTTTGGTTCCTTTGGCAGCTCATTTGAGAAAGAAAGTAGTTCAGGTATTCCCATACCTGGATGACTGGTTAATAAAGGTGCCCACGTCTCACTAGCCACAGCAAATACTTCCCTCTGCCCCACTCTTCAAAAAGCTGGGTGTAGGAAAGTGCCCCTTTTGACATGGTTACCCCACTTTTTGCATGGTAAATGATGTGATTTCAGTTCAAAGTGCACTGGATTCCTGCTAACCAGGTCCCCAGTGCCGGATCTCGTTCCCAAAATTGTGCTGTTTCCCTCAATTAGCACAACCTTTACCATTCTCTGTTAGCCCCTACTAAAAGGTACCCCTTGTATCTAGGGTACTAAAGAAGGGTCCCTAAAGCCTGCAGTACAAATTGTGCTACCCTAAGAGACAACTCACCAAACACACACATTGCTGCCATGGCAGGCTGCGTGTCTTGGTGCAGGCTAAAGTGAAAACACGACCTGTCACGCATCCCTGTGTGCCAGGTCCCCTTCCACTGCATATGATCATTGTTAGTCACCGCTACATAATGCCTTCCAGCCCTAAGGTATGGTGCATTATGTCACATGTGAGAACATATCTGCATGAGCAGATATGCCTCTGCTAAGTCTTTGTTGATTCCTAGATATAGTTAGTGGGCAGGGTAGCCAATTTAAATAAGTGTGCTGGACACTGGTTGTAGGAAGGTGCCATTTTTTAAAAATGGTTACCCCCCACCTCCCCCACACACCTTTTGCCTGATACTAATGCTGACTTGACTGTGTGTGTAAGATCCTGCTAACAAGGCCACAGCACCAGATTTCTTTCCCTAAAGATGTACTATTGCTTCCACAATTGGCACACCCCTGGCATGCAATTAAATCCCTTGTAAAAGGTACCCATGCTACCAAGGGCTCTGTGGCCAGGGAAGGTCCCCAAAGGCTGCAGCATGTTTTGTGCCACCCTGGGTGACCCCTCACCAAACTCATGCAAACTGCCATTGCAGCTTGTGTGCTGGTGGGGAGAAAGACAGTCAACTTGGCACTCCTCTCCGGGCGCCATGCCCACAAACCACTGCTTGTGGCATAGGTAAGTCACCCCTCTAGCAGGCCTTAGAGCCCTAAGGCAGGGTGCACTATACCATGGGTGGGGGCATAGTTGCATGTGCAATAGGCCCCTGAAGTGTCTATGTCCATTCTTAAACATTGTAAATGCAGTGTGGCCATACTGAGTATATGTGCTGGGAGTTTGTCATTACGAACTCCACAGCTCCATAATGTCTTCACTGAAGTCTGGACAGAGCCGCTGTCCATGGGGGGGGTCTTGGTCCTCTGGGGTGCAGTCCTCTGGGGTGCAGTCCTCTGGGGTGCAGTCCTCTGGGGTGCAGTCCTCTGGGGTGCAGTCCTCTGGGGTGCAGTCCTCTGGGGTGCAGTCCTCTGGGGTGCAGTCCTCTGGGAAGTGTGGTATCAAACATCTCAGCACAATAAACCCACACTGATGACAGTGATGGAGGTAATGAAAAATGCACCCGGAGGGCATCTTAAAGATGCCTCTTGTATTCTTTATCAAACGTCTAGTGCAGGACTGACTGGTCGGTGCCAGCCTGCCACTTCCAGACAAATTTAGGGTGAGAGCCTTTGTGCTGTAATATCTAGTGGGGAGCCTCAAAGGCTTAGGCCTCTTGTTACAGTGCCCCAGGGCACTGCAGCTAGTGGAGATTCTGAGCTTAGTTCTTCAGATTCCTGGTGACCCCAAGAAGAAAGGACTGCTAAGGTGACCCCCAGAAGACTGAAGACACCAACTGACTTGGTCCCAGCCCTAAAGGGCTGTCTCCAGCTTCTGAAGCCCTGCTGCAAAACAGAAGTATCCTTCAGGACCAGCGACCTCTCAAAAGCCTCAAGAGGACTGCCTGCACCCCAGAGGACCAAGATCTCCCATGGACAGCGGCTCCGTCCAGAAAGAAACTCCAACAAAGGACTCTAAAACCTCCCCAGGACCGTGGGTCCTGCCCACTCTGCACCCGTCGCAGAGGGCCCATGTCCAGGTGGCCAAACCAATTAGAGCTGGTCCCCAGGTGATTCTGACCTAGTGTCCACCCTGGGTTGACCCCTCCTGTCCAATGACAACTCCTGCAGCCTAAATCCAGAGTGAAACCCCCACCCCTACTGACTGCAAGAGAACCGGACAGATTACCGCCGATGCCTAAAGATACCCCTGCACCCGAAGTCCCCTGCCTTGGGGAATCCAACCACCGGCACAGCAACATCCAGCAGGCAGTCCTACTCCTTGCCCAGCTTGTAGTTTCTGGAACCGACCCCCTGGGCCTAGCCTGCAGCATCTTTGAGACTCCCTGGATCCCCCTATTGAAAATCATTGGAAGCCAGACGCTGTTTGCACCCTGCACCCGGCAGCCTCTTTACCGCTGAGAGTGTGTGTTTGGTGCTGACCTGTAGCCCCCCTGCCCGGTACTCACTTAAACCCCCCAGGTCTGCCCTCTAAAGACACTGGTTCCTACCTGCAAGCAGGCCTGGTTACGGGTGCCCCCAGTCTCCATAGGAGCCCCTTTAAAATCTACATCAACTTTGACCTCTGTGGCTGGCCCTGTGTTTCTGGTGGTGGGTGTTTGGGGTTAGCTTGAACCCCAACCTGTGGACATCCTAACCCCCATAGACTGGAACTGTAAGTCTTGTACTTACCTCAAAACTGTAACATTTCTTCCCTCCTAGAACTGTTTCTGAAAATGTCAGTGTCAACCTTTAAAACAGATATTAGTTATTTTCTTGAAAACCATTTAACTTGCCAAATTGAAACAGAGTGGTATTGATACATATGTTGGATACTTATTTGCAAATGTACTATCTGCAACTTGAATCTTGTGGTTCTAGGAATAAAGCAACAAAATCTATTTTTGCTATCCAAGAAATGGTGGGCTCGGAGTGGCAACATTGCCAAGGGTCTCATGTTCTTCTTCCAAGTCTCAAACTTTGTAATAACGACAGACGTGTCCTTAGAGTTTTGGGACACTCGCCTTCAGGAACTCAGTCAGTTGGAGATGGAGCAACATGGAAAAGTAAAAGCACATCAACTTGCTGGAGTTCAAGGCCATAGCACTGGCTCTACTATCTTTTCTCCCCAGGATGGCATGCTCATCTGTACTGATCCGCATGGACAGTACCACCAGCATGCATTACATAAACTGGCAGGGAGGAACAAGGTAATCAGCTCTGTCACAGTTAGCACAGCAAACTTTGTAGTGAGCCCTGCACAGCCTAATAACAATGAAGGAAAAACAAATGCCCAGAGTAACCAATGTCTCAGCGGACTCACTGAGCAGGACGGCTACCAGCTGCTAGTAGTGGGAGCTCTATCAGCAGACTTTAGACAACATCCTCAATCTTTGGGGCAGACCAGACCTGGATCTGTCTGCGACCAGGGTCAATTGGAAATGCCAATACTACGCAAGCTGACATCATCAAGAAGGATTGTAGGGATATGTTTTTGATCAGATTGTCAAATCTTTGCATACTCTTTTCCCCTGATCCCATTAATCCCCACGCTCCTCATGAAGCTAAAGTAAGAACCCTGTTGGATGATCCTCATTGCTCCCAGGTGCCCCAGACAGTTCTAGTTCATGGAACTACTTCTTGCAAAACAGGAATACATTCAGCTTACTCCCTTACCAACTTTACTTATGATGAGCAACTGTCAGGTACGTCATCCCAGTCCGGCATCGCTGCTTTTGTTGTCCTGGCTCTTGACTCCTGATCCAGAGATTTTTCTCAAGCAGTACCCCTTAGCGCTGTTGGGTGGCGTCAATTGACTACATCTGTTGTCGGTGTAATCTGTCCCAGATATGATGTTACGAGTCCTATATAGGGGCCACCGTGGCATGCTGACATCAATTCTTTCATTTTCGCGCTAGCCAGTGCTGATCCGTAGACAGCACTACCCCTCAGTTGTTTTTTTGACTTGTCTTTTTTTACTTTTTGTCGAAGATTTTTGAGTTTCTTAACTCTTGGTGCCTCAAGGATGTCTTGGCTTAAGACCGGCGTCAAGCCCTGCGGATCCTGTCATTGGGTGATGTCCAATGGCGGATCTGCACTTCGTGTGCCTGTGGTGTCTGGGATGACCCGAAGTCGTGCTCCGGGTGCTGGGCCATGAACCCAAAAGCTTAAAGGGAGCAGTCCCTAGAGCTGCTGGCGGTCCGGCGTTTGACTTCGCGTAGGTCCTGATCTTGGTAGAGAGGAAGGACACCCACTCATCCTTGTCCCACTCCCAAGTCCTCGGGACGATCGGGTAAGTCGAGACACAAGAAGCCGAAGAAGACCAAATGTTCTTTGACTTCACCCTGCCCTTTGGTGGAAGTCAGGACTTACCTCCTGACAGATGTGCTTCATCCTGAGACTTCATCCTCTGAACCCCTGTTGCCCTTACCTTTCTTGCTGGGTACCTGGTCCAAACCCAGCACCTGGGCTCCTGTGAACAGGACTATTTCCTGCCATCATCGACCTACTTCAACTGACTCCATTTTCCTGACCCAACACCCCATCTCTAAAAGCTTGGTTATCCAAGCCTCTACATCCCAGGGCTTGTTCCCTTCCACATGTCTGGATAGGCAATCTAAGAGTCTTGGCCAACTTGGGAAATTGTTTTCTTCTGCCAGCCTTGCATTGAGGTCCATGAACACTGCATGCTTTTTGGGCCGTTACTCCACATATTGTGTGACAGTGTTGTGCAAGTGCTGCCACAGGTCCTGGAGGAGGCCCGGGCTGTACTCTCAGGCTGTTGCTGACAAGAGAGATGCAGCAAAGTTCATGATCCGTTGTGGACTGGACATGACCAAATCACTGGGCAAAGCGGTTGCATCGACCTTGGCACCATGTCTGGCTGAGGACGGCTGGCTTTTCTGGGGATGTCTAATCTAACTTTATGGTCATGCCCTGTGATGGCACTCATCTTTTCGGAGAAGAAGCAGATTTGACTCTAAAACTCTTCAATGATTCTTGTGCTATGACCAGATCCTTGGTCCTCGCGGCTACCCCTCGCCTCCCTCAATCTGCTTTTTGCTCCTTTCGTGGCTATGAAAGGGGTGTCCTGCCCCGTCCATTTCCATCCATCCACCTCACCGTGCATGCTGCACAGCCTCTGTATGGCCGGGGATGTGGCATCTACCACCCTTGTGAATCAGGGAGCCATCGATCTGGCCGGTTATCAATCGTCCCACCCCCCCTCGAACTAGTCGGAGAAAGAATTCGCCATCACCTGCTCCGCTGGCAATCCATCATATCAGACAGGTGTGTTTTGCAGATAGTCCAAAGGGGCTACTCCCTCCCCTTCGAGATTACCCCTCCATTCATGTTACCATCCTATGATAGGATGACTGAGGATCGATTGTCACTTCTCGACACGGAGGTTACGTCTCTCTCGGTCAAGAGAGCCATAGAAATGGTCCCTGTGCCAGAAGTAGGTCATGATTGGTATTGCTGCTGCTTTCTCGTGCCCAAAAAGGACGAGGACCTCCACCCCGTCTTAGACCTTCGGTCCCTTAATCTCTTCCTCAGGAAGTTCATAATGCTCACTATAGCTCGGGTTCTTTCTGCCCTGAACCCAGGAGAGTGGATGGTAGTGTTGTACTTACAGGACGCCTACTTCCACATTCCTGTCCTGCCTGCCCACAGATGTTACTTGCGGTTCACCGTAGACTACAAGCATTTTCAGTTCACTGTGCTCCCCTTTGAACTTACCAGCGCCCCTCAGTGTTCAGCAAAGTGATAGCAATGGCCACAGCTCATCTGCGCAGATCAGGTGTTTCAGTCTTACTCTATCTTGACGACTAACTGTTGAAGTCTGCTCGCCCCCGACTATTGTCTCCCACCTCCAGACTACGACAGATCTCCTGGATTAACTGAGGTTCACTTTAAATGTGCTGAAATCACATGACTCCCTTTTAGGTGCTGCCTTTCATCAAAGCTGTTCTGGACATAATACAGTCTTATCCTCCTGAGCGGCAAGTCCAGGATATTCAGGCTATGCTGATGTTTCAGCCTCTGTCCTGGATTTCGGTGAGAATGACTGAGGTAGCTGAGCCTCATGGCTTCCTGCATGTGACATATACCAGATGTCATATGCGGGCTCTGCAGTGGCAACTGAAGTTCCAGTGGACACAGCATCATGGGAAACTCTCCAACATGGTCCAGAACACTGAGGGAACTGTGTGAGATCTGCAGTGGTGGCTAACGAACCGCGATTGAGTCAGAGGCACATCCCTCACCTTTACCCCTACAAGATCTGACAGCAGTGACAGATGCGTCACTACTGAGATGGGTGGCCGCCTTGGATAGGCGGAGATCAGAGGCATCTGGTCTCCGGCAGACTCCACATCAACCTGTTGGACCTCGGGGCTATCAGACTAGCATTGAAGGCATGTCTTCCCTCTCTCAAAGGGAAAATAGTGCAGGTGTTTGCGGACAACACCACCACCACCATGTGGTATTGCAACAATCGGGGGAGGGGTGGTGTCATGGACCCTTTGTCAAGAGGCTCTGTGCCCCTGGACGTGGCTGGGACACCAGGGCATTTCTCTGGTGGTTCAACATCTGGCAGGCTCCTTGAGCACCAGAGTGGCCAAACTCAACCTATAATGATTGTTCAGTCACAAGTGGCGTCTCCATTTGGAGGTGGCGCAAGGTCTTTTTCAGCAGTGGGGAGAGCCTTGGTTAGACCTGTTCGCCTTCGCAGAGAACATGCAATGTCAGCCATTTTGTACTTTGAGTTACTAAGGCAGCTATCGCTTGGAGACTCTTTTCGCCTAGAGTGAGGGTCAGGCCTCTCCTGTATGCCTTTTTTCCCATACCACTTCTGCCCAAAGTCCTCAAGGTCAGGAACGAAAGGGCCCAAGTTATCTTTGTGGCTTCGGACTGGGCATGGAGAGTCTGGTATCCCAAGCTTCTGAAAATGAGCATCGATCCTTCGATTGAGTTGCCCTTTTGGGAGGATCTTCTGTCACAGAAGCAGGGGAGGGTTTTGCACCTGAACCTCTCAACTCTGCCTCCTTGCATAGAGATTGAGTGGCAACAGTTGTTAGCTTTTGACCTTCCTCCTGAAGTCTGTGACATTATCGTGGCAGCCAGGTGTCCCTCCCCTAAAACAGTATATGCCTTCCGATGACAACATTTTTAAAAATGATGTACAGAAAAGTCTATTGATCCTCTTTTTTTGCTTCTTTCTGATATTCTTCTCTTCATTCTTACCCTTGTCCAGCAGGGCTCTGCTCTGGACACTTTTAAAGGTTATCTCTCTGCTCTGTCTGCCTTCCTGTGGCTGCCTGACCAACCATCTTTATTTAAGTCCCCTATTATAAATAGTTTCATCAGTGGGCTTGTGCTTTGGCTTGGGAAAGTGGTGACCCGATTCCTGTGGTCACCTTGCCCACCTTTTACTCTCCTCCATATTCCTATAAAGAAGAGGAGTGAGTCCACAGTCTGGACCCAAAAAGATCGTTGTTCTATCTTGACTGCACAAGAGTTCAGGGTGGACAACCAACTTTTCGTGGGCTATGTAGGCACTAAGAAAGGTTGGGCAAAGCAGAAACAAACCATTTCTCGCTGGGTCATTGTCTGTATCAAGATCTGTTACGCCCTGAATAAAAAGCAGCTTCCTGAGGGCTTTAGGGCCCATTCCAACAGAGGAAAAGTTGCAATCATGCATTAGCACATGGAGTCCCAGTCCTGGACATCTGCCAGGCAGCAGCGTGGGCGTCCCGGCACACGTTTGGCAAACTGTACTGCCTCGACAGTTCAGTCAGCAGGGATAGGCATTTTGCCTATTAGATTCTACAAAGTTTTCTAGTTTCGAAACTTTGTCTGCAGCCCACCCCCAAGAGGTTCTACCTTGGGTATCTATTCAGAGGTAAAGAATCTGCGGCTAGATGTCTATCAGATGAACAAGTTACTAACCTTCCGTAACACATTATCTGTTAAAGCCTATATCTAACTATAGATTGCTTACACTTTCCCCGCTCTGCAGATAGTTTTCTAGGGTTAAGGTTAATCCCTTTCAGACTCCTATTTTAGACACATTTGTTCACTTCATAGCTCTGCGCTCCTGGCATGGAAAGTTGTGAAAAGTAACTTACATCAACGGGCCTCAGTGGTGCCTATATAGGACTGTGACATCACTACTGGCACAGGTGACACCAATGAATGGAACCAAACTAAGACAACCAGACGGCGCTCACGAGTACTGCTTACGGGAAAGATTCTGGATTCAGTCTGAAGTCTGGGAAATTCAAAGGTAAGTAATCTGCAGCTAGATATAGTCTCTGCCAGATAATGCATCACCGAAGGTAAGCTTTTCCTATAGTGGCTGTCCTGAGTTCCCTTGGTAGGGTCCCTTTAATCCTGGCCTCATAAAACATACTTCTCAGGGGTTCCCCCATGGGTCAACCTACACTTTTAAAATGGTCTGGGGGGTGGTGGGGGGGAACCTTTCAGACCGGGGTCTTCCCTCTTCTAAGTTGCTGCAAATCCTCCTGTATATTTCTCCCACTGTGTTCTTTGTGTATCCTTTTCAAGCCATTGTTGCACTGTGTCTGGACTGGACTGGAATGTGAATTCTTGTAGGTCCTCTGTCTGCACACCCTTTGTTGGAATTATAGAGAGTATGGAGGTACTGTGCAAAGATTACTGGTATGGCAGCTGCCATCACATTTTCCTTTCCGTCCTTCCCCACAGCCTTATGGAACCACCAGACCCCTCTTATCTTCTTGCGAGCTATGCCATCAGTTTGCCCACTTTGTTCCTAGCCTCATACAGTTGGTGTTGTTGGTCATAGAAGTGCACTTGGACTTCTTGTTCTACTAAGTGCTTTCATCCCTGAGTATCACCATGCTCTACCATCCTTTTGAGAGTTGGCTGTTGTGTATATTTTTGTTCAGTGGAGAGTGTTGTTAGCTGTTGTTAGCTTCTGTCTCAATGTAGTTGTTGCTTCCCATGTTGTGATTGCTGTTCCTGGGACAAAGCCCCCAGCTCCCTCACATCCCTCCCTCTCTTAATGTGCGTCAACATTGCCTCATCTGTGTGGTGTGATGAATCCTCTTGATAGAAAAATTGACTTGACTGTATGTCCCATCTCCCCTACCTGTTCTTTCCACTCCCCCAACCCCCACAAATACTGTCTCAGGATGTGACCTTAGAACTGATTGCCACCCCAATGCCTGAAAGGTCTTTCACCCTCTGATTTACCTCCTCAAACCTTCAACTTCAGCTATGTTCAAATGAAGGCATCTGATGTAGTTCATTTCCTGTGGTGGGGGCAGTATTAGTGGTACCATTGGTCACCTACCCTTTCTGTTCCCCCTTTCTGTTTCCCCAGCTATCTCTATCTGTTGCTGCATCCAGTGTGGTTTCCTTTCTACCAGGCATCAACCATCTAACCAGTCCAACACTGCCTCTAGTGTAGTAAAAAACCACAAGCACCACTCCACGATCACCTGCAGTTTTGCTGGGACGATCATCATGTACTGCATGTCCTGTTTATGGAGCTCCTTTTTAGCCTTGCCAAAGGAGTCTCTTTGCTTGTACCTCTTGGGTGAAGTGAAAGACTACAATTATCTGGTTTTCATTTCTCAGTGTGCTGTTTTTTACAGGCTGCACAAAGGATTGCATCCCTGTCTCTATTGTTCTTAACTTTGGCTATAAGGGGCCATGGTTTTGCACTGAGCTTGGGGGGTGTTCTGTGCAATCTTTGGGCCCATTCTACCACCAAGTGTGCTGACAATCATCTGGCCGGATCCTGTTTTGAATAAAGTCTTCATGGAAACATTCTGGGTCTCTCCCCTCGCTGCGTTATGGTAGGCCCACCAGACAGATGTTATTTTGGTGAAGTTCTTCTGCGTCTTCAGCCCTTGCATGCAGCCACCAAGTGACCTCACCTAGATGTGTGACCTACCCTTGTAGTTTGTGAATTGAGTCTGTGTGGTATTGTAGGAGTTGTTCGTTAGCAGACACTCATGTAGACCTCTTTTGGAAGGCTGCCAGCCCCAAGGTGACATTGAGGGCCACTGTACCAATTTTCCTTTCGAGGGCATTCTGGATGTGCTTCCCTTCCATGTCTCCAATCTGTGCCCCTCACATGCACCACCATCCTAGCTGCGGAATCCTTAGTTCTCTAGCCTGCAAAAGGGGTGGGGGTTCGTGCTGGGCATGCTTTCTCCTTCACCATTGTCGCAGTGGCCCAGGGGGTGGAATTGTTGAACCTGCTGTCCGTTCCTGCCACAGTAGCTTCTTCACAGCACCTCTAACTGATCCCTATGAGGCCTCTTGCCTGCAAAGTTCCTAAGTTCCTATGGTGCCGAACGTCTCGATTGTGATTGCCACTCGAACAGGCATGGCTCCAAGCCCTTCCACTCCACTTCTCCAAGAGTTTCAGCTCTTTTGCCTCACGCACTGCCAAATAAGGGGGATGAGTGGGGAGGTGAAGGTGAAGGGGACTTGAGAGGAGGGGATTGTAGGAGCCCTACCTTTTTCGTGTGGGATCCCTTCAGGTTGCTCAAATCTATCTGGGGTGCCTAACCCGTGCCTGCCACTGAGGTCCTCTTGCCATGTGAAATCTCCCCCAGGGATGTGTTAGGCCAGTAGCTGCTACCTTCTTCCGTGTGTGTCCTCCCTTTCCTGAGGACAGTAGTGCATCTTTGCTGTTAGCTATGAGGGTTTGGGCCAGAACTCTCTTCAGGCATCCCCACTCCACTCTTTGATGTAGCCATTCCCCAGGAGCATGTCTACAGTGTGGCTGTCCACTCTGCCTCTGCGTCGTCCTACCTTCAGGGTCCTCCCTGTCATCTAGACTTGGGGACCAACGTCCCGCCCTCTCCGTGGGCCTTGGTTCCCAGATTGTTGTGGGTGCCGAAGGAGACAGTTGGCCCCATCAACTTTCCCGGGGAAGGGCCGTTCTGGGTTGAAGCTCAGTACTCCTCCCCTCTAATGTGAATTGTTATACGTTGCAACCAGTTGCAACATTTTAAGAATTAATCATCCTCTCCTTCAGTCCTGACTTGCTTCTATTCAAATAAAATAATTCCAAATCATGAATATGTGCCAGAAATTGGCAAAAACATAGTTAAGAGAGTGAGAAAATGTTAATGGATTGGTTTAACTACTACTATTTGGAAAGGGCATTTTCGGAAAAACACATAAGCAGAGCTAACAGTCCAAGTCATGAATGGCCTAAATGGTTTTAAATGGCTGGATGGCGATTGCTTATTGGAACTGGTCACACTGCTAAAATCATTAAAGGTACTAAATGCATACTTGTCCACTTTGTGATCTCTTGAAATGATGGAGGTTGCAAGAAATATTTCTACAGTCTAAACTGTATTAGAATGTGTAAATTGTCACACATCATGTCTGGCAGTACTGCAATTTGTCTGTGGTGTTACATGGTACGGAGGAAAATCGTAGATGTTTCTCGCTTCTCCTCCCCCCAATACAAATAGCGCAGTTTTTTCCTAGTCATGAAATATTGGAAAATGTAAGTGTCTTTCTGTTTTGTACCCTTGAAGACCAACATCTATTGTCAATAAAGCCTTGGGCTGTGACAGCTTAGATGTAAAATATAATCTAAGGTAGGATCATTGTCTTGAAACTCTTGCATATGCACTCCTAAAATCTCTAAACAGTTATTAAAGGGTCACATGACACTCTATGCATTACTGTACCCAAAACCTAACCAGTACATATAAGTTAGTCGTGCACTAAAACAAGAGACAACGGCCAAAGGGAAATAAGGGATGCTATTAATTGCTAATTCAATGCATGTATACCAGAGTTGGCTAGACATGTGGGACTGTGCCATTTATGAAGAAACAAGATATAAGCTTGAGGTTTTTAACCTGCCAGGTTAAAAGAAGGTGCAGCTGTTGGCAGTGATTTTTGTACTAGCATAGACAAAAAAATGGTATCCAAGACTGTGAATGATTTAAATATTTTGTGATAAGACAACTAAAATGTTGGCAATTTTTGAATGAACCTTTTATAATATGAATAATTTAACTAGAACATTTAGTGAATTGCTAGGGTATTTTTATGCAACTCAATAAAATCCATTGAACCTGTTTCTTAAGGGGTTTGGGGGCAGTACCGGCACTTAAAGCTGCTGTATGTACAGGCTCTTGCATACACGAGCATCCTAGGAATGTGCACTGTCTGAATAGCCAAGGTAAGCAATGCTAGCTATTGATGCACAGAAACCAACTGTCCAGTCACTGACACTCCTAGGTTATAGATATTTTTAGCTTAGTATTGACTATAAGGAGAGCATGCCTAGTTCTAACACGATTTCTCTTAAATGCTACATATTTTCGGTATCTGATAGACATCTAGCTGCAGATTCCTTATTTAAGAGCCTTTGCCAGGCACGAGCCTGGAGCCGGAAACCTTTTTTCCTTTAGCATATCTGGAGGATCGGCATCATCCACGAATGTGACATCAACACAGTCCATATACTTTGGCGCCAGTATCCCATCAGCCGACTCCCGCAACTCTGCTGGCGGTGCAGATTGAAGTCAAATTCCTTTCTCCGTCTCAAGTCGAATTTTACAGCTAGGAATTGCCTTCTCAATGCCTTTGATGTCTGGAACAGCACCACTCATGCCGGTTATCTCTGATCTTCCTCTGCAAGAGTGCCCTCATGTGTATCCTACTGTGGGAGATGGTGGAGAGTCGTTAGAGGAGTTGGAACCTCATAGAGAAAACAGCTGGTTAACTGACTTAGCTGTGGCTATTGGCTTGGATTGTTGTCCAGACTCAGGCCTACTTTCCTCCCGTGCACTTGCAACGGAGGCAAGCTCCTCTTTTGCAGACATGCTGAAAAGGGTTGCATTAGTGTTGGATTTGACTCTTCCTTCAGTGGAATTAGCTTCTGATCCCTGAATTGATGTCCTGTATCATGGCCAAACCGAGGTTGAACCAGTACTTCTTTACAGCGAAGCCCTACATGACGTTTTATTGAGGCTTGAGCTAAGCCTGATACAGGGCCCCCTGTTGATCGGGCTGTATCTCACAGGCACCGACCTGCTCCTGGTGATCCGGTTTGTCTTCTAAGACATCCTACTCCTCGAAGTTTGGTGGTACAGGCCCCTTTGGACTTCCCTGATAATGAGTCTCTCCCACATGTCCCATCTGATAGATTCCAAGAGTTTGGACTTCTGTGGCAGGCATATTCTTTTCCTCTACAAGTTCTGCTCTACACTCTGTGAATACATCTTGTGTACCTGGATGCTTCTCTCATTCATTATGGGTCTCATTGGCAAGCATCTTGCCTACGATTCTTGAAGATATCGGGGGGGGGGGTCCCTCCGGATTTAGGCTGCAGGCATTGTCATGTTGGACAGGAGGGGTCAACCCAGGGTGGACACTAGGTCAGAATCGCCTGGGGACCAGCTCTAGTCAGTTAGGTTACCTGGATATGGGACGTGGACGTCGGGTGCAGAGTTGGCAGTACTTGCGGATCCAGGGCGGTCCAATCTTTTTTTGGGGGGAATTTTGTTCTGGACAGGGCTGCTGTCCACAGGAGATCTTGGCCCTCTGGGGTTCAGGCAGTCCTCATGAAGTCACTGGTCCTACATGATGCGTCGCCTGTTTGTAGCAGGGCTTCAGAAGCTGGAGACAGGCTTGTAGGGCTGGGGCCAAGTCAGTTGCTGTCTTCAGTCTTCTCTGCTTGGGGTCAGCTTAGCAGTCCTTTCTTCTTGTCATCTTCTTGAGGTTGCCATGAATCTGATGAGCTAGGTTCAAGGAGGCCCTTAAATTCTGTATTCAGGGGTGTTACAGGGGTCTTGGGCAGTGTCCAATGGCTGTTATCCCTGAGGGTGACTACACCCTTTTGGTGTCCACTCTCTTTGGGGAGGGGGACATAGACCTAACCCTATTGGTCCCTGTCCTCCAAAACAAGATGGAGGATTTTGCAAGGAGGGGGTTCACTTCAGCTCTGGACACCTTAGGGGTGTTCCCAGCTGAAGTTGTTACTCCTTGTTTTTTCCTAACTTTGTCGCGCTGGACTTGCCGTCAAAAGTGGGGCTTTGTCCGGCAGGCAGGCATCTCCATTAGCTGAAGAGCCGTGGGCCACTCGAACAAGAAGCCTGACCCTTTCAGGCTCACCACTAGGCCTTACAGATCATGCAAGAGGGGTGGGAGGAGTGTGAAGCACGTCCACCCAGTGCAGGCTTTGTTTCTGGCCATGAAAAGCACAAAGGCTCTCTCCCCATGTGGTCAGAAACGTGTCTGGAATTGGCAGGCTGGCACATACCGGTCAGACCTGCACTAGAAGTGTGGCTAAAATGCAGTGGGCATATTTAAGATGCCCTCTTGGTGCATGTTTCAGTCAAATCAACACTAGCATCAGTGTGGGTTTATTGTGCTGAGGGGTTTGATACCGAAATTCCTAGACTTTATTGAAGCCATTATGGAGCTGTGGAGTTCATAATGACAAACTCCCAGCCCATATACTCAGTATGGCCACACTGCACTTACAATGTCCAAGAATGGACTTACACTGTAGGGGCATATTGCTCATGCAAGTATGCCTTCACCTGCGGTATAGTTCATACTGCCTTAGGGCTGTAAGACCTACTATAGGGGTGACTTACCTTTGCCAAGCAGTGGCTTGTGGGCAAGGCGAGGCACCCTGAGAAGGGTGCCATGTCGACTTTGTCTTTTGCTCCCCACCTGCACACAGAAGCTGTAATGGCAGTGTGCATGTACTTGGTGAGAGGTCCCCCAGGGTGGCATAATACAGGCTGCAGTACTTTGGGACCTTCCTTGGCCACAGGGGCCTTGGTATCATAGGTACCTTTTACAAGGGACTTAACTGTGTGGCAATTATGGAAGCAGTGGTACATTTTTAAGGAAATAACACTAGTGCTGTGGCCTGGTTAGCAGGATCCCAGCACTCTCTGTCAAGTCAGCATCAATATCAGGCCCCAAAAAAAAAGGGGGGGGGGGGGTGTATAACCATACCAAAAAGGGCACTTTATATATATATATATATATATATATATATATATATATATATATATATATACTGTTTTATTTTGATAGTTACAACATAGGAAATTGTTTTATACTCCTATGTCAGTTGGTGTGTGTATATATAATAATAATATCTTGAAAATTTTAGCATCTCTAGCTACTTTTCCTGGGGGAAAGTATAATTATATGCAAATGGTTGCTATTGTTGTCTTCAACTTCTTTAAAAAAAAATAAAAAAAACAGAGCACTTGTATGCTTTCTCTGCAAGAGATAATCATTCTGTGTGTGTCTTAGAGTGTAGGTCTGGTTAGGGTATACCTTTACGTGGTAAGAGGTACTGCTCAATGGCATGTTATGCTGCTCTGTGTTCTAACAAGGTAGAGCATGCAGGTTCGGTCTCTAGAAAACAAATGGATTGATTTTCACTAGCTCATTTGGCAATACTGTGCTGTGGTCATAGGGAGACTTTCTTACCCATGTTTTCTTTGTCTATTTGAGTTTTATTGCTGTGGTCTTTTCCACAGTAATATTTGTGCTCATGCATGGGTTCGGATCTCATTAAAGGAGCATGTGTTTTGTATTAATTTTGTTAGTTCCCCTCTAACACCAATTGGTTATATTAACATGGATTTTCTTTATTCCAGGTTTCCAATGTTTGACTCCTTATCCGTTGTTCCTCCCACGAGTTTCACTTCATGAAATATGTTAGGGCTCACCTAAATTCTTACAAATGCCCGGCCTTTTTGATTTTTTTTTTTTACACTGGTTTTGTTTTAAAGCCATATTTTTAATGGTCTTGATCATGGGTGGTGCTATCTCCATGCTGTTAACCTTTTTGTAACCTTTCCGTATTGTGATCCTTTATACAGTTCTTTTAGTAAACAGTAATTGTTTCCTCATGGGTATTCTTATAAATGCATGACCAATTTCTTTTACTAGACTGGTTTTCTTCTGGCTGGAGACTCTCGATGTTGTTGTTGCTTCTGGCACACTTTTGACATACTAACATGGATGAGACCTGTTTCTTATGTCTTATGATTTTATTTACTGGTGGTTCCTTTCACAGGTTTTGAGGTCATATAGTATTTTATTACTCACCTTAATTATGATTGTGGTCTTTTTCTCTTGCTCTAGACCGGTTTTGTGATACTTACAGCCTTTTTTAAAGGTCTCAGTTCGTAACCCCTCCTCTGGGTTACTGATAGAGACAGGATCTAGCTGCAGATTCCTTAAGACTCCTCCCTGCTCTACTGAGTCATCTCTTGTCTCAAAGATTTCGTGATGGAAATTCACATCCTGAATTGAGAATTCAGTGACTATTTGACACAAAGGTGTCTTTTATTTTAGCACACTGTTTCGATAGGTAGTTCCTATATGTGGCTCCACGTTTTGAGCGAGGACAATAGTCACAGAAGAAACAGATCTTGGTGAAGGGGTTATATGGACTCTACTGATATCACTTCCGGTAGATGGCATCAATACTGCTCGCGCAATGCCCTTTTCTGACGTGCAAAAGTTTCCAGATCCAGGCTCGTGTCAGGGGAAGATTCTAACCTGAGGAATCTGCGGCTATATCCTGTCTCTGCCAGATACTGTGTTACCAAAAGTAAGTAACTTGTTCTTTTATTCTGCAGCTTGTCGATACACTGCACTAGTGCTGGAAATAATTTTAAGTGTTTATACATTACTTTTGTGAAAAGTATATATTTATAGTATTAAAGCTCGCTAGAAATCAAAACAAGCGAGCCTGTCCTTAGTCACATTACTTGGAAATAGATAACATATACTTCTGCTATCCAGCCTGTGTCAAGTGCAAAGGAAACTAAATCAGGTTGCCAAAAGAAAATGCTGTGGTACTAAACCAAGTTATTTCCATTTATAGTTGACTTCATTGTTATCAAACCAATAAAGAACTATAGTTGTGACATGAGCAGTTCATTTTCAAAATACTGGAAGCCAAGAACACCTTTAGATGTTGGACATAGAGGTGCAGGGAACTCTACCACAACCACACAGTAAGTTACTAATCAAACATTGGTGTGCTGTGCGTGAATATGTCAACAGTATTTTTATGTGATTTGCGGATCTGAAGTGCTTTGTAACCTTTTGGTTCTTTAATAACAAAGCTGTGTCACATTTTCACTGCATTAGCTTGACTGTCTGTTTATCCTGTGTGTTCAGTAGTTAAGATACCCCCACCGTATACTTTAGACAAAACTTTGTACTTTATACAAAAAAGTTAAGACCAAAAGATGTCCAAACTCCTAGTACCCAATTACGCGATTACACACGTCACTGCAATTCCCACAGAAAACTGTTATTGTCTCAGATTAATTTGGTATGACATTTGTCTTTCAAGAATAAAGTGCATCAGTTATTGTTCCACTAACTAAAGCTGTGGTCTGCAACCTATGGTCCAGGGACCCCGGGGGGTCCGCAGTGCCTCCTCAGGGGGTCTGCAACTGCTTATAAAATTAGTGACTCAGTGGGGGGGGGGGGTTGAGGGGGGGAGGTGGAGGGTGGGGTGGTCTCCGATTCCAATGATGATTCAGTGGGGGTCCCTGGTTTCCAGTAATGGTAAAGTGGGGGTCCACAGATGTCAAAAGGTTGGGAACCACTGCACTGAAATGTTGATGTGAAGAGAGATCATTTATGTGCCAAACACAAGAGGAAAGGAGGTTCTGAAAGCAGAATACACTTGGAAATAAAACATAAAGTAGATGGTATGCCACTAAGCATTTACAGGAATGCAAAAATAATTGGCAACTTAAACATTCAAAGTGAAAACACTGTTGCACAGTTTGCACATTCATTTAAATTATATACTGCTGCACAGTTTGCACGTTTAGTGCAACTACATGCACCAAAACTAATTATGAAAGTAGCCTGATTAGGTGGCAGAATGCATGCAAGGACATGGCGTTTGCTGTGTTTCCCTTCTTTGTTTGAATGTGTGGGTGGCCTGTTGGCTCTGTTTCGTTAGGTAGCCCTCAGGGACTGAGCAACACCTAAAGATGGCAGTCTTTAATAGTTGTAAGGAGAATGCACCCATTGGGTAAGAATGACAATTAAAAAGCTACCGACCACCAATCCTAGTCAGTCAGCTGGGGCAACCTTGGATTGGCCCTCATTTCTTTCAGACATTAACGAAGGAGGATAGATCTATTGCCACACTTGCTCATTATATTATTAACTTTATGTGGTTTGAACAAAGTTGATGTTGTGAAATAGTTCCCATACTGTCAGCCAGTGCAGTGTGAGGTGAAGGGAGGCCAATAATTGTAGGACGCTGGCTTTCTATATACTATATAAAAATAAGATAGTGTGTGCACAGAGTCAAGGGGTTCCCCCGAGGCTTAACAGAGGCTAAAGTAGATAATACTAATGCTCTCTTTTGTGGTAGTGTGGTCAAGCAGTTAGACTTATCAGAGTGTAGTGCAACGCACTTGCTGTAGACACAAGCAATAAATGAGGCACACACTCAATGACTAACTCTAGGCCAATTGTTTTTATATATAGCAAAAACATATTTGTTACTTTATTACTAGAACCAGAAGAACTTTATTGCAGGTATGTACAGTTGTAAGTAGATATCAAGCATATTTATCAAATGTGCTTTGTTTGTTTTTAGGAGATAAAGCAGTTTACAAGTAAGTAGCAATTTTCTATTTCAAAAGTTGACATGGTGCAATTTTCCATAGGAGTCCATAGAGGCCTGTGGGGGAAGTAACCACACAGAAAACAGGTAAGTACACGACTTCGAATTCCAATCTTCGGGGGTTAGGATGTCCACTGGTCAATGTTTAGGCTGACCCCAAAAGTGCACCCCTAGCAACACTGGGCCAGCTGGGTGTAGAGGTCAAAGTTGGCTTCGGGTTTGTAATGGAATCTTATGACGACTGGGGGTGCTTGGAAGAGATCTGCCTGCAGGTAAGTACCCGTGTCTTTGGATGGGCAGACGTAGGGGGATTTAGGTGAGCACCGGCAGGGCCACAGGTTAGCACCAAAAACACACCCTCAGCAGCACAGGGCCGGCTACGTGCAGGGTGCAAAAAACGCATTGGGCTTTCAGTACGGGGACCCCAGGGCCACAAAGATGCAGCAGGCTGGTCCAGGGGGTTGGTTACGGGAAATCACAGGCTGGACAAGGAGGAGGGCCACCTGTTGAATGTTGCTGGACCTGGTCTGATTCCCCAAGGCCAGGGGGACTCGGGTGCAGTGGTACCTTTGGGCAACTGGTATCTTTGTCCAGTTCTCTCGCGGTCAGGGGGTCCTCCATATTTGGGCTGCAGGCGGCGTGTTGGCCAGGAGGGGTCAGCCCAGGGTGGTCACAAGGTCATAATCGCCTGGGGGAGCCCCTCTGGTCCAGTGGGCCACCTGGACATGGGCCATGGGTGTCTGGTGCAGAGTAGGCAAAACTTGCGGATCCGGGGCGATTCTAGAGTCTTTCTTAGATTTTCTTGTGGACAGGGCCGCAGTCCTCAAGAGTTCTTGGTCCTTTGGTGTGCAGGTAGTCCTCTGGGGGTTTGGAGAGGTTACGTATCCTGCAGGATACGTCACCTTTTGAAAGAGTATTCTACGCTGCAGACAGACCGGTAGGGCTTGGGCCAAGTCAGTTGTCGTCTGGAGTCTTCACTGCTGAGGGGCTGGCTTAGCAGTCCTCCTTTCTTCTTGTCTTGATGTTGCTAGAAACCTCATAGGCTAGGTTCAGGGGAGCACTTACATCCTAGATTTAGGGGTCATACAGGGGTGAGAGGTTAGTAGCCAATGGCTACTGTACCTTAATGTGGCTACACCCTTCCTGTGCCCACTCTTTCTGGGGAGAGGGGCACACTCCTAACCCTATTGGTCCTTGTCCAACCAAACCAAGATGGAAGATTCTGCAGGGAGGGGGTCACTTCCGCTCTGGACACCTTGGGGGTGGTCCTAGCTGGAGTGGTCACTCCTCGTTGTTTTACCTAATTTTGCCACCGGGCTTGCCCCCAAAAGTGGGACTTTGTCCGGGGAGGGCATCTCCACTAGCTGGAGTGCTCTGTGGCACTGTTACAGGAAGCTTGAGCCTTTGAGGCTCACCACCAAGTTTTGCAGTCCCTGCAGGTGTGAGGTGTGAAGCACCTCCACCCAGAGTAGGCTTTGTTACTGACTCCAGAGAGTACAAGGAGAGCACCACATGGGGTCAGAAACGTGTCTTTTAACGGCAGGTTGGCACGGACTGGGCAGCCTTACACAAAAGGGCTGGGTAAAATACAGGGGTATCTCTAAGATGCCCTCTGGGTACATTGTACAATAAATGCAACACTGGCATCAGTGTGGGTTTATTGTGCTGCGATGTTTGATAACAAACTTCCCAGTATTCAGTGAAGCTATCATGGAGCTGTGGAGTCTGTAATGACAAACTCCCAGCCCATGTTCTTAATATGGCCACACTGCACTTTCAATGTCTTAAGAATGAACTTCAACACTGTAGGGGCATATTGCTCATGCAGCTTTGCCCTTATCTATATTATAGTGCACACTTCCTTAGGCCTGGAAGGCCTGCTAGAGGGGTGACTTACCTAACAGGCAGTGGTTGGTGGACATGGCACCCTGAGAGGGATGGCATGTTGACTTTACCTTTTTCTCCCCACCAGCACACACAATCTGCAATGGCAGTGTACATGGGCATAGTGAGGGGCCCATAGGGTACTACAATACATGGTGCAGCTATTACGGACCTTCCCTGGTCACAGAGCCCTTGGTCCCACTGGTATCTTTTACAAGGGACTTGGCTATGTGCCAGGCGTGTGCCAATTGTGTGGTACAATGGTACAGTTTAGGGAAAGAACACTGGTGCTGGGGTCTGGTTAGCCAATACCCGCACACTCTGTCAAATCAGCATCAATATCAGGCAAAAAGTGTGGGGGGGTAACTGTAGGAAGCAGGCCTGGTGTGTGGTGAGCACCTATAGTGTTATCTTATACCAGGTCCAGGTATTACCTATTAGTGAGGTGTAGACAGTGTTTAGGAAGCCAGGGCTCCCTAGAGCCAGCGGTGGATGAGCAGCCAAGACTTTCTAGGAGAAATGCAAAGCTTCTGCAATACCACTATAGTCACACAGCAGTTACACAAATAAAAGAACCACACAGTGTTACAAAAATAAAGGTACTTTATTATGGCAACACAAATACTAAGTACAGTTTAGGCAATGCTCTATTAGCAGGTGAGTAAACAGTTATTTTCACATTAGTAATCAGGAATGGACATGAAAAGCAATAGAAAACAGTAAAATAACAATACATAATAGCGACCCTAGGGGGAGACCAAACCATATACTAAAAATCACAATGTGAAAGCAGGACCCCAACCTATGTAAGTGGAATGTGTAGAGGGGAGCGGGAGGAACTAGGAACCCCAAAAGGTAAGTACCAGAGGGCCCCCCTTGTGACCAGGAGAGAAAAGGTAAGTAGCAGGATCTTCCCCAAACCACCCAAAAGGAAAAGGAAGAAGAAAGAAGAAAATGCAACACCCACGTAAGACTGCTAGAAACCAGCATTGGTTTCCTGAAGAGAAAGACCTGTGGAAAAAGGGGACCAACTCCAGAAGTCACAGAAGAGTCCAGGGGAGCAGGAGCTACTACCCACCCAGCTGTGGTTCCAGGAGTTGATTGACGGTAGGATGAAGCCGGTCAAGAATGCAGCCCTGGAGCAGGTGAAGAGTTCCTGGAGGATGCACTAGTCACCCCACGCGGATGGATGATTGCAGTCAGTCAGTGGCTTAGAAAAGCCACCAACAAGCCTTGTTAAAGACGGAAGTCGCGATGAAGCAAAAGTGGAGCTGCTGGGGACCAGAAAGGTCCAGGAGGACTCAACACACAGGGGAAGTTCTAGGGGGACCCTCAGCAAGGCAGAGAATCCACAGAAGAAGAGGCAGCCCCCACAGGAGACTCACTGGAAGAGGAACCAGAAGTCACAGTGGAGCCCACGCAGCATAACTAGAGAGGGGTCCCACGCCGCAGAAGAAGCACGCAGAGTACTATGCGTCGCAGGAAGGTGTTGGGGGCTGGGGATACACGGATCCTGAAGATCTCTTGGAGGAGATGCCAACAAGCCTTGGTAACTGCAAAGAACGTGGTGCACAGGGTAATGTTCTGCGTGGGAAGGAAAGGGCTTACTTCCACTAAAGTTGACAGCTGGCATAGAGGACCAAGAGGACTACTTCAGACCACCACCCGTTATGCAGGATCCATGCAGCTCAGGATGAGAGGAGATCCTCGCAGCTGGTGATCGTTACAGTTGGTGCCTGTGGATGCAGGGGAGTGACTCCTTCACACAAAGGGAGATTCCTTCTTCCCTCTTGTGCAGACTGAAGACTTGCCGCCCTCAGAGGTTGCATAGCTGGGGAAATATTGCAGAAACTGAAAGGAGCAGTGGAAACAATTTGGCAAGCTGAGTCTTCATCGTGGATGCAGATTGTCAGTTTCCGGAGGGTCCAGTCACGGTCCCAGTGGCTAGAAGTCAAAGTAGAGGATGCAGAGGAGGCGTGCTGGAATCTTGCAAGCTGAATCTGAGGACCCACCCAAAAGAGAGACCCTAAATAGCCCTGAAAGGGAGGTTGGTCTCCTAGCCAGGTAACCACCTATCAGGCAGGGGCTTCGATGCCACCAGCCTGACGTGGCCACTCAGATGCTCCCGGAGGTCCCTGCCAACCTTATATTTAAGATGGCAGAACCCAGGGACCCTCTGGAGGAGCTCTGGGCGCCACCTATGGGGTGGTGATGGGCAGGGGAGTGGTTTCCATTGTCCAGTTTTGCGCCAGAGCATGGACTGGAGGTCCCTCCACTGGTGTAGACTGGTTTATGCATGGAGGGCACCAAATGTGCCCTTCAAAGCACACCAGTGGCTTGGGGAGGCTACCCCTCCCAAACCATGTCACACATTTCCAAAGGGAGAGGTGTTCTATCCCCTTTCCCAAAAGAAATCCTTTGGTTCGATGGCATCTGTCGCTGTAGATACACATGGTATGCATTAGCTCGCCATCTGGTGTTGGGTCGGAGTGTTACAAGTTGTTTTTCTTCAAAGAAGTGTTTTCGAGTCACTGGACCGAGTGGCTCCTCCTTCTGTGCTCATTGCGCATGGGCGTCGACTCCATCTTCGATTGTTTTCTTTCCGCCATCGGGTTCGTACGTGTTCCTGTCGCTCCGAGTTTCGGAACGCAAAGATATCTGAAAACGGAAGATTTTCGACGGTATCGTTGCGATCCGGTTCGAGATAAACACATACGACAACGCATTGAACATCGAAGCGCTTCGGTGCCCTTCGGGGTAGATTTCGGCACACCGTCGGGGCCTAGTCGGCCCGACCGCGTGGAGAACAACGCCGATGGAACGGACCCCGTTTCGATTCTGCCCTGAATGCCACAACAAATATCCTTATACGGACCAACACTCGGTCTGTAACCTGTGCCTGTCACCCGAGCACAGCGAAGAATCCTGTGAGGCCTGTCGGGCGTTCCGGTCCCGAAAAACTCTGCGCGACCGTCGAGCGAGAAGACTGCAGATGGCGTCCACGCCAAAAGAGCATCGACAGTTCGAGACAGAAGAGGAACAGGAGGAATCCTTTTCCATCCAGGATTCAGACTCCGACGAACTCGACCATCCAAAAACAGTGAGTAAGACGTCGAGATCAGAAATTAAAAAAGGCAAAAAGGCCAGGGGGACGCCACTGCCAACCGGCCATGGCTCAACCCAAATTCGCGGTGACCAACAATCGGCACCGAAAAAGGCCCATTCAGTGTCGAGATCGTCCGACTCCGGTCGAGACACCGGCACGCAGCCTCCTCGGGACCGAGAGAGTGCTAAAGAGAAGCATCGACACCGAGAGTTCGGTGTCGACACGGATCGACGCCGAGACAGTGGCGCCGAAGATCATAGAGGCCAAGATTTTTCGGCACAAAAGAAGAGGAAGGTTACCTCGGAGCCGAAAAAACAAACAACAGGGTTTTCGGAGCCGAAAAAAGCACCAACAGACCCAGTTTCAGGCTCCTATACTGAAGAACTTTCTATGTCTTCACAAATGAAAAGACACAGATTCGAACAGGAACTGCAATCCACTGAAGTGGATCACACGCAGAAGCGTATCTTTATTCAGCAGGGGACAGGGAAGATCAGTACCCTTCCACCTGTCAAAAGAAAGAGAACACTTCAGTTTGTAGCACGAGAGGCTCCTCAGCAACAAACAGCAAAGACGGTAACACCTCCTCCCTCGCCTCCACCTGTAACTCCGGCTTCACCAACTTACACCCAGTCACATTCGCCAGCTCACACCGCCATGAGCCACGATGACCAAGATCAAGACGCGTGGGACTTGTACGATGCACCAGTGTCTGATAACAGCCCAGACACATACCCAACTAGGCCATCACCACCTGAGGACAGCACAGCCTATTCACAAGTGGTGGCTAGAGCAGCTCAGTTCCATAATGTGGAACTACACTCTGAACAAGTAGAGGATGACTTTTTATTTAACACCCTCTCCTCCACCCACAGCTCCTACCAGAGCCTGCCTATGCTCCCAGGCATGCTTCGCCATGCAAAGGAGATCTTCAAAGAGCCAGTCAAAAGCAGGGCAGTAACGCCTAGAGTGGACAAAAAATATAAGGCGCCTCCTACGGACCCTGTATTCATCACCTCTCAGCTGCCACCAGATTCTGTGGTGGTAGGGGCTGCCAGAAAACGGGCAAATTCACACACTTCTGGGGATGCACCTCCCCCAGATAAAGAAAGCAGAAAGTTTGATGCAGCCGGGAAGAGGGTCGCTGTCCAGGCAGCAAACCAGTGGCGCATCGCAAACTCACAAGCGCTGCTAGCGCGATACGACAGAGCCCACTGGGATGAGATGCAGCATCTCATTGAACATCTCCCAAAAGATCTACAAAAAAGAGCAAAACAGGTTGTTGAAGAAGGTCAAAACATTTCCAACAATCAAATACGCTCCTCTATGGATGCAGCAGACACAGCCGCAAGGACCATTAATACGTCGGTTACCATCCGTAGGCACGCATGGCTCAGAACGTCTGGATTCAAGCCAGAAATTCAGCAGGCAGTACTTAACATGCCAGTAAATGAAAAAATGCTGTTCGGTCCGGAGGTCGACACAGCCATAGAAAAGCTCAAAAAGGACACTGACACTGCCAAGGCCATGGGCGCACTCTACTCCCCGCACAGCAGAGGATCTTATACCACCTTCCGCAAAACACCTTTTAGAGGAGGGTTTCGGGGTCAGGCCACACAAGCCAGTACCTCACAGTCCGCACCGTCCACCTACCAGGGACAGTACAGGGGAGGCTTTCGGGGCCAGTATAGAGGAGGGCAATTCCCTAGGAATAGAGGAAGATTTCAAAGCCCCAAAACCACTACCAACAAGCAGTGACTCACACGTCACTCACCCCCCCCCCCCCCCCCCACACAACACCAGTGGGGGGAAGGATAGGTCAATATTACGAAGCATGGGAGGAAATAACTACAGACACATGGGTCCTAGCAATTATCCAACATGGTTTTTGCATAGAATTCCTGCAATTCCCTCCAGACATACCACCAAAATCACAAAATTTATCAAAACACCATTCACAGCTTCTAGAGATAGAAGTTCAAGCATTACTGCAAAAAAAAGCAATAGAATTAGTACCAAGCACACAAATAAACACAGGAGTTTATTCACTGTACTTCTTGATACCAAAAAAGGACAAAACACTGAGACCAATTCTGGACCTCAGAGTAGTAAACACATTCATCAAATCAGACCACTTTCACATGGTCACACTACAAGAAGTGTTACCATTGCTCAAAAAACACAACTACATGACAATCCTAGACCTCAAAGACGCATATTTCCATATACCAATACATCAATCACACAGAAAATATCTAAGGTTTGTATTCAAAGGAATACATTACCAATTCAAAGTATTGCCTTTCGGTTTAACAACCGCTCCAAGGGTATTCACAAAATGCCTAGCAGTAGTCGCTGCACACATCAGAAGGCAGCAAATACATGTATTCCCGTATCTAGACGACTGGCTAATCAAAACCAGTTCGCTCACACAATGCTCAAACCACACAAATCAAGTTATACAAACCCTCTACAAACTAGGGTTCACCGTCAACTTTGCAAAATCCAACATTCAGCCAAGCAAAGTACAGCAATATCTAGGGGCCATAATAGACACGACAAAAGGAGTAGCAACGCCAACTCCACAAAGAATTCACAATTTCAACAGAGTCATTCAACACATGTCTCCAAATCAAACAATACAAGCAAAACAATACTACAGCTCCTAGGCATGATGTCCTCATGCATAGCCATTGTCCCAAACGCAAGACTGCACATGAGGCCCTTACAACAATGCCTAGCCTCACAGTGGTCTCAAGCACAGGGTCACCTTCTAGATCTGGTGTTAATAGACCGCCAAACTTACCTCTCGCTTCTATGGTGGAACAGTATAAATTTAAACAAAGGGCGGCCTTTCCAAGACCCAGTGCCACAGTACGTAATAACAACAGATGCTTCCATGACAGGGTGGGGAGCACATCTCAATCAACACACCATAAGAGGACAATGGAACATACATCAAACAAAACTGCATATAAATCATCTAGAATTATTAGCAGTCTTTCAAGCACTAAAAGCTTTCCAACCAATCATAACCCACAAATACATCCTTGTCAAAACAGACAACATGACAACGATGTATTATCTAAACAAACAAGGAGGAACACATTCAACGCAGTTAAGCTTATTAGCTCAAAACATATGGAAGTGGGCAATCCACCATCAAATTCGCCTCATAGCACAGTTTATTCCAGGGATCCAGAATCAACTGGCAGACAATCTCTCTCGAGATCACCAACAAGTCCACGAATGGGAAATCCACCCACAAATTCTGAACACCTACTTCATACTCTGGGGAACACCTCAGATAGACTTATTTGCAACAAAAGAGAACGCAAAATGCCAAAACTTCGCGTCCAGATACCCACACAAGCAATCCCAAGGCAATGCCCTATGGATGAACTGGTCAGGAATATTTGCTTACGCTTTTCCTCCTCTCCCTCTCCTCCCTTATCTAGTGAACAAATTGAGTCAAAACAAACTCAAACTCATTTTAATAGCACCAACGTGGGCAAGACAACCCTGGTACACAACACTGCTAGATCTTTCTGTAGTACCCCACATCAAACTGCCGCACAAACCAGATCTGTTAACGCAACACAACCAACAGATCAGACACCCAGATCCAGCATCGCTGAATCTAGCAATCTGGCTCCTGAAATCCTAGAATTCGGACACTTACAACTTAGCCAAGAGTGTATGGAGGTCATAAAACAGGCCAGAAGGCCATCCACTAGACACTGCTACGCAAGTAAGTGGAAAAGATTTGTTTGTTACTGCCATCATAATCAGATACAACCACTAGACGCAACTCCAAAACATATAATAAATTACTTGCTCCATTTACAAAAAGCAAGGCTAGCCTTCTCTTCTATTAAAATACACCTTGCAGCAATATCTGCATACCTGCAGACTACCTATTCAACTTCCTTGTATAGGATACCAGTCATCAAAGCATTCATAGAAAGTCTTAAAAGAATTATACCACCAAGAACACCACCTGTTCCTTCATGGAACCTAAACGTGGTCCTAACAAGACTCATGGGCCCACCTTTCGAACCCATGCACTCTTGCGGAATACAATTCCTAACCTGGAAAGTTGCCTTTCTCATCGCCATTACATCTCTGAGAAGAGTAAGTGAAATTCAAGCGTTCACAACACAGGAACCTTTTATACAAATACATAAAAATAAGGTCGTCCTACGACCTAATCCAACATTTTTACCAAAAGTTATTTCACCGTTCCATCTAAATCAAACGGTAGAACTACCTGTTTTTTTCCCACAGCCAGATTCTGTGGCTGAAAGAGCACTACATACATTAGATGTCAAAAGAGCATTAATGTACTACATTGACAGAACAAAGAACATCAGAAAGACTAAACAGCTATTTATTGCATTCCAAAAACCTCATGCAGGTAACCCAATATCAAAACAAGGTATAGCCAGATGGATTGTTAAATGCATCCAAATCTGCTACCTTAAAGCAAAAAGACAACTGCCCATTACTCCCAGGGCACATTCAACCAGGAAAAAAGGTGCTTCAATGGCCTTTTTAGGAAACATCCCAATGCATGAAATATGTAAGGCAGCCACATGGTCTACGCCTCACACATTCACCAAACACTACTGTATAGATGTGCTATCCGCACAACAAGCCGCAGTAGGTCAAGCTGTATTAAGAACTCTATTTCAGACACCTTCTACTCCTACAGGCTAATCCACCGCTTATGGGGAAATAACTGCTTACTAGTCTATGCATACCATGTGTATCTACAGCGACAGATGCCATCGAACTGAAAATGTCACTTACCCAGTGTACATCTGTTCGTGGCATCAGTCGCTGAGATTCACATGGGCCCACCCACCTCCCCGGAAGCCTGTAGCAGTTCAGAAGTTACCTTCAATTTTGTACATTTGTATATTTATTATTTAAACCTTTAATAGGTACATACTTACACACTTCATTGCGCGGGCACTATTACTATAGTACAACTCCTACCTCACCCTCTGCGGGGAAAACAATCGAAGATGGAGTCGACGCCCATGCGCAATGAGCACAGAAGGAGGAGCCACTCGGTCCAGTGACTCAAACACTTCTTCGAAGAAAAACAACTTGTAACACTCCGACCCAACACCAGATGGCGAGCTAATGCATACCATGTGAATCTCAGCGACTGATGCCACGAACAGATGTACACTGGGTAAGTGACATTTTCATTCTGCCTTCCTGGGCTTGATCTGTACAAGCAGTAGGAGGGCAAAAACCTGTCTGAGGGGTGACAGCAGCTTGGGCTGCCAGGAAAACTCCAGAAGGCTGGTAGGAGCAATGCTGGGGGTCCCCTAAGGAGCCTCCAGAATGCATGGAATCATATTTCCAATCATACTGGCAACAGTATTGGGGTATTGTAGGAAGTTGGCTCTGTATTTACTATCTCAAAGTGAGAGATAGTGTGCACAGAGTCCAAGGGTTCCCCTTACAAGTTGATAGTAGCAAAATTAGATATTACTAATGCTTCATTTTGTGATAGTGTGGTCGAACAGTAGGCTTATCAGAGGGTAGTGTTAAGCATTTGTTGTACACACTCAGGCAATAAATGAGAACACACACTCAGACTTAACTCCAGGCCAATATGTTTTTATATAGAAAAATATATTTTCTTAATTTATTTTAAAACCACAAGATTTAAATTTGAGGTAAGTACATAAAATGCAAGGTACTTCACACAGGTAAGTATAGAACTTTGATTTAAAACAGTAGTACACACAGTTTTGGTTAAAATGGCAAATAGCTTTTCTAAAAGTGGACACAGTGCAAAAATCAACAGTTCCTGAGGGAGGTAAGTTTTGGTTAGTTTTTCAGGTAAGTAAAGCACTTCCACAGTCAGTCTCCTGGGCATCGGCAGCCCACAGTTAGGGGTTCAGGGCAACCCCAAAGCCACAGTACCAGCAACACAGGGCCGGTCAGGTGCAGAGGTCAAAGGAGGGCTCAAAACACATAGGTGCCTATGGAGAACAGGGGTGCTCCGGTCCCAGTCTGCTCACGGGTAAGTACCTGCGTCCTCGGGGAGCAGACCAGGGAGGTTTTGTAGAGCGCGGGGGGGAACACACCCAAGCACACAACACGCCATCAGCGGCCGGGTGCAGTGTGCAAAGTAGGCATTGTGTTTGCTATACAAAGCAATGGAGGGACTCGGGGGTCACTCTAGTGATGCAGGCAGGGCACGGGGGGATTCTTGGGCCAGCCACCGACTGGGCTAGGATGAGGGCCGCCTGCTGGTCACTTCTGCTCTGGTAGTTGGTTCCTCTCGGGCCTGGGGGGTGTGGGTGCAGTGCTTCGTCCAGGTGTCTGGTTCCTTTGTTACCAGGCAGTCGCGGTCAGGGACAGTCTCTGTATCCTCTATGCAGGCATCGTTGGGGGGTGCAGGGAGGTTGACTCAGAGTGTCCACATCATTGCAGTCACCTGGGAGTCCTCTGCAGTGTTGGTTTCTCCAAACTCGAGCCGGGGGTGTCGGGTGCAGAGTGTGAGGCCTCAAGCTTCTGGCGGGAAGTGAGTCTCTCTTTAAATTGCTTCTTTGTTGGAAGTTTGTTGCTGTTTCTGGACAGAGCCACTTTCCTCAGGAGGTTCTTGGTCCTTCAGGTGGAGGTCAGTCCTCCGAGTCCTCATAGGTCGCTGGTCCCACTAGATGCGTCGCTGTGCAGGTTCTTTGAGTCTGGAGACAGGCCGGTAGGGCTGGGGCCAAGTCAGTTGGTGTGTCTGTCAGTTCTGTGGGGCTTTCAGATCAGCAGTCCTTGTTGTAGGTTGCAGGATTGTGATTTCCTGGGTTCAAGGTCGCCCCTAAATACTAAATATAGGGGTGTGTTTAGGTCGGGGGCAGTAACCAATGATTTTCCTTGTTTTTCTCATTTTTCTCATGATCTCCTCTGGACTTGCTGCCAAAAGTGGGGGCTGTGTCGGGAGGGGCGGGCATCTCCACAAGTTGGGACGCCCTGGGGCACTGTAACAGGCATGAGCCTTTGAGGCTCACTGCCAGGTGTCAGTTCCTGCAGGGTGAGGTGAGAAGCACCTTCACCCACTGCAGGCTTTGTTCCTGGCCACAGAGTGACAAAGGCACTTCACCCCATGTGGCCTGAAACTTGTCTGGTTGTGGCAGGCTGGCAAGCACTGATCAGCCTAGCACTAGGAGTCGGACTGGCATGCAGGGAGGCATCTCTAAGATGCCCTTTGTGTGCTTTTATTAATAAATCCCACAATGGCATCTGTGGGGATTTATTGTGCTGGTAAGTTTGATACCAAACTTACCAGATTTCAGTGTAGCCATTGTGGAGTTCGTAATTGACAGACTCCCAGACCATATACTCCTTATGGCTGCCCTGCACTTACAATGTCTTAAGGTTTCGGCTTAGACACTGTAGGGGCATATTTCTCAAACAACTGTGCCCTCACCTGTGGTATAGAACACCCTGCCTTAAGGCTGTAAGGCCTGCTAGGGCGATGACTTACCTATGCCACAGGCAGTGAGAGGTGGGCATGACACCCTGAGGGGAGAGCGATGTTGACTTAGTCATTTTCTCCCCACAAGCACACACAAGCTGTGAGGCAGTGTGCATGTGCTGATTGAGGGGTCCCCAGTGTGGCATAATACATGCTGAAGCCCTTAGAGACTTTCCCTGGTCACAGGGCCGTTGGTACCAGGGGTACCATTTACTGGGGACTTATCTGTGTGCCAGGGCTGTGCCAATTGTGGGAACAAAGATACAGTTTAGGGAAAGAACACTGGTGCTGGGGCCTGGTTAGCAGGATCCCAGTACATTTACAATCATAACTGGCATCAACAAAAGGCAAAAGTTAAGGGATAAATGCCAAGGAAGGCATTTCCTTACAGGTATGATTCTGACATGTTTGATACTAAACATGCCTAGGTTTGGAGTTACCATTATGTTGCTGGATTTAGCTAGTGACCTGTCCAGTACACGATAAAATGGCGCCCCCACACTCAAGAAGTCCAGGGAAATGAAAGTCGAGTTTGTGGAGGCACCTCTGCTAGTGCAGGGGTGCCTTCACACACAGCTACCTGCCCTCTGGGCTAGGAGGGCCTATCTTAGGGGTGACTTAGTGACCTGTAGTGAAAAGTGTGCATGCACCCTTGCACGCAGGCTGCAATGGCAGGCCTGCAGATAAACTTTGCATTGGCTCCCCATGGTGGCAAAATACATGCTGCAGCTCATGGGGGGGATTCACCTGGTACCCCAATGCCCTGGGTACCGTACTAGGGACTTGTATGGGGGCACCAGTGTGCCAGATGTGAGGTGTAAGTAACCAGGATTGAAGGGAGAGCGCAGGATCACTGGGGTCCAGCAGGCTCCCAGTGAACACAGTCAAACACACTGACAGGAAGAAAATGGGATAACCATGCCATGAAAGGGTACTTTCCTACAGCCCCAATCAAAATGTTGTTGTGTCAGCCTATGACATTGTTGGGAGAATTTATAGGACTTTCTATGCTAGCAGTGCTTGGTTATGTTTAAGTCATGAACCTGCCTAATATCCAACCATTCATTGTGTAAATTAAGTGAGGGGTCAGTGTTAAGTTGTCATATGCAGTGCCAATACAATGGCAAATTGAACAGTATATAAATGAGAAAATAATAAAATCACCTTCTGACATTTAGGTTAAATCCCTACCTCTATGCATAGCAGAGTGTTATGATCTTGGTGTTTTGAAATTTCATTTGAGAAAGACAGTCCACTGCAAAGTAGAGGATTGCACCTTAAAATGACATAGCAGTATTATTGCATTTGCCATTTTAGCCATTAGGAAATTAAGATGTATATGTGGAATGTACTTGCATACTTTTGTCAAAACAATGGCACAAGTTGAATTTTGGCAGGTTGTGTGCCACAAAGTTGCTAATGGTAGGTAGCTGAAAGACCTATATAAGAATGCCCACTTTTTGCAAGCATGGCACGAAGTATTCATGCTTCAACAATCCTATGTAAAGAGATTGTGGTAATGCATTCTGGCCTGTGCCATATTTTGGAGAAACCAACAGTCAATTTATCTTGCCGTTTGAATTGTTCCTTACTGCATTTTACACAGTATGAAGGTGAGTCCATTAGCTTGGATATTAATTTTGGTAACCACAATGCTGTTTTAAAGTTGACAGTCATGCTGAAATAGTTAACCTGTTTAACATAGGTAACTATATGACTTAATTACCTCTCCTTCGTGTGATCTTCATTGATAGTCATAAGCACTGTATAGTACCCATGTGTGGGATCCCCAAGCACTTTCAACAAATATCTGTCCACATGTGTATTTTATTACAGTTTAGAATTAAAAATGCCTAGCTATAGTCTAAATATGTCTAATTTATATTTTTTTTAAAAAGGACAAATGTAAATGAAACAAATTAGATTAGCTTTTCAGCGATGTGTCAGTATCACATTATGCCCTGTAGTGGCAGTCACTTGGTTTTCTTTTCAAGCATTTGAGGATCTCTGAGCATTGGTCCGCACATTATTTTTAGGTAGTCAACATGAAAATCTTTACAACCTAATTTTTAGGTCGAGCATAAGAGTTCAACCTCACGTATACTTTTAGTAAATTGCCTAGAGCAATTTCATTTGTTGGTTGCAGTATCCATTAAAAAGTCTTGCTCGCTAGTGGAAAGTTCTTCCTTTTCTACCTCCTTTTACTGTTTCAGAGCCGTGACTAACTACTGTATTATTCCACTTTTGGTTTCTTTATCTGTTGTTGTGACAGACTATTTTTGTTATTTCTTTGGTGCTCCCCTTTCACTGTGGGTGTTTTAGGCTGTTAGCTGTCCGCATTTTACTGCAGCATTCCGTTCCACCCATGTCACTGACATTTGTTTTGGCTTTGTTCCAGTGCTGTCCTGGTTTGCTTGTGGCTCCTAAAATAAGCTTATTTTCCAAGGAAATACCCTGTCAGTTCACTCACCCATGAAAGCCACAATATGCCCTTTCTGGTAGGATGTAACTAAACCTACAAGACATTTATTTTTGTTAAAAAGAAAATACTTTTCCAGCCCTATTTTCCAATTTCTGCTCAGATTTTACACATCGCAATGTAGTGCATTCATCTTCTAGTCTCTCCTCAATGGCTTATGATTTCTGATGTCAATAGTCACCAGTGACCACCAAAACATGGTGGGGAAAGACGAAATTATGAGTCAGAGTTGACCAATTTATGTGGCAAGGAAAGTCCAGTTCTGAATTTACAATGCCAATAGCTCTAACTCAAGAAAATGCGAGAACTATTTAATTGAAAATGCTTGTTTTTCTTTGCACCCAAGCTAGTCTGAGACTGATTAATTTTTTCCAGTGATTTCTGACTGACTATCCTATTTTTTTTCTATAATATGCCTCCATGTATTGTCAAGTGTTTCTAGTGTGGTAAGAGCAAAGCAGAAACCAGCATCGTTAACCAGACTCTCTCTTTGTGGCTAAGTGGCACAGTTATTGATGGAGGTTACAGAATACTAGATGGCGTAGAAAATCTGTTTTTATACAATGCTAGAGAAGTTCTAAGAAGTAGAGGAACAGTGAGACATAAATGTTCCCCAGGTGTCCTGTTGCACACTCTCAGGACCCTCTCTGAGAAAAGTCCTGTGAAGCCCCTTCTAGATGTCACTTTTCCTGGCATGCATTGTTAAAATGGAAATCAGGTACCTGTACTGCCTACTTCTTATTGACCCTCAATGAGCATTGAAGAAAAAATTAAATGTCAAGGCAAACTTTGAAGCACCGTTCATAGCTGAGATATTTCAAATTAAATCGCCCTTTGCTACTGTACAAAAATATGCAGATGGATGTCGGTCTTCCTTTTCAGATATAATTGGCTTCTTTTTGTGGGGCCAAAAGTAAATTGATTGATCAAATTTAGGCCCAAATAAGCTGCATATTTTTCTTTTAAAGTTTCCTTTCAAGAGAATATTTTATAAATGTAATTTAAAAATGTGCTCCAAGATCACAGAAGTGGGCAAGAAGATTTGCTGCTTATGACTTCAGTGACGAAACCCACGAAAACTTGAATGAGGAAACCCATGAAGGAGAACTAGTAGTACAAGTAACTAACTTTTTGTCATGCAAAACTGAAAACGTTGGTAATTCTGTAGATGTTTTGTGCGTTTGATTATATTTGAGTGAAAGTATGCTAAGAATATTGTGTCTTATTGTCTACTTTCCGTAGTGGCCTCCATAGTGTTGATGGGTGATCAGCATGACATAAGTTAGAACTGATGTAGTCATTACCTTGTAATTGCTGCACTTTGCAGGGTTGTAATCTACACTTTCCTCCCTTTGTATCATTACAGACTTGCTAAGATCCGAGAAAACACTATTGCTTCACTGAAGAATGCAGCAAACCACGTATGTTTCTTACTACTACAAGTCTGACTATACCATATTGACAGCTCTAAATTAATTCCCCATTCTACTTTCTACTGGGCTACTTTCTAACCTCTGTGATTCCTCTAATTACACAATGTTCATGTAGATTTAACAGAAATGCTGTCAGCAGAGTATTTAGATTTATCTGATTTGCCATACTTCCCTCATTTAGGGCCAGATGTAGCAAACCATTTGCGAGTCGCAAACCGCGAAAATCGCCGTTTGCGAGTCGCAAACGTGTTTGCTATGCAGAAATGCATTTTGCGAGTCGGAACCGACTTGCAAAATGTATTTCCGACTCGCAAATAGGAAGGGGTGTTCCCTTCCTATTTGCGACTTGCAGTGGTATGCAATTCCATTTGCGACCGCATACGCGGTCGCAAATGGAGTCGCAGTTACCATCCACTTGAAGTGGATGGTAACCCACTCGCAAACTGGAAGGGGTCCCCATGGCACCCCTTCCCCTTTGTGAGTGGACCCAAATATATTTTTTCAGAGCAGGCAGTGGTCCAAGGGACCACTACCTGCCCTGAAAAAATACCGAAACTAAAGGTTTTTTTTTTTTTTTTTTTTCTAAGTGCAGCTCGTTTTCCTTTAAGGAAAACGGGCTACACTTGGAGAAAAAAAAACTGCTTTATTTCAAAGCAGTCACGGACATGGAGGTCTGCTGTTCCCAGCAGGCCTCCATCCCCGTGAGTGCCCATAGTCGCAATGGGGGCGCAAATTGCGACCCACCTCATTAATATTAATGAGGTGGGTCTTTGCGACCCCATAGCGACTCGCAGACAGTATCTGAGACACCGTTCTGCATAGCAAGTTGCAATTTGCGAGTCGGAAGGACTCGCAAATTGCAACTCGCAATTTGCCTTCTTGCTACATCTGGCCCTCAATGGTTGGATCCCAGCTGCAGTGTACCTAATGACTCATTCTTGGAGAAAACCACTGAGAAAAGCAAAATGTGATGGATTTAAATACTTGAATATTAACTACTGTTATTTATACTGGGCAGCATTGCAGTCCGTCAAGGCCAAAGGAATTTGCAGTGGTCAAAATTAATTCAGGCACTTCAGTACAATGATTTTGTTTGCCTGAGCAAGTTGCCAGAAGTATCGAACATATTGTCATATTTGGTGCCTGCAAAATGTGTGCTGAATCAAACACGTCTGCGGTTGCTTGTGGTTTTTTTTTAGCAGAGACACGGCCTGTGTAGGAAGCTGGCTCTTTATGTGGTAAGTCAATACCACACCATGTCCCAATGAGTGGACAGAGCTTGCTATGCAATCCCAAAATTCTCTATTTGGAGATAGTGGTTGAGCAGCCTTAGGTTTAGCACAGAGGAGTGCAAGACGTCCACAAATACACACAATAATCAATAAGTGATACACACGACTCAAAAAGGAGATCCACACCAATTTATAAAAATTGCAAGTATTTTGTATTTATGTTTAGGCATCAGACAGAAACCATTCAGGGAAGTAAGTTTTTAAATAGGAATACTTTTCACCTTAAAGTGGATACTTGCTGCAACTTCTGAATTCTGCAGTGTTATCCTATGGGGAAAAAAAAAAAAAAGTTATGCAGAGAACAGCAATTTACAAGCCCAGTCTTCAGGAGTTAAAGTGAGTAGTGGGCACTGTCCAAGGCAGCAACAGCAGTACACCATCAGTGGCATGGGGTGGCTGGGTGCAAAACAGCATTTGGTGCCCAACGCGCTGCAATGGAGATCGGGTTACTGCCAAAGGCTGCAGGCTCTGGCCAGGAGGCCAGTCCGGCTGAACCAACAGCGGGGCTCAGGCCTCACGATCCTCTGGCACAGGTAGGCACCTTTAGTTTATCATCAGCTTTTTTTCTTCCTCTCAGCCGTAATCAATTACATTTGACCTGGGGCGAGCGCAAAGGCTGCACTTGTTCGATGGAGTTTATTTATTTGGTGGAAGTTAAGGTTGACTTCCCATGCTACTTCGGCTGGGAGAATTGGGGCTCAGCGTTTCTTATCGTGAGAAGTGCTGCCAGTCAGCCCTGGCTATCAATTAAGGTACATTTTGCCCCGTTAGCCTCTCATAGAGTGATTAATACTTGGTTTACAATGGCCTTTTACTTATCTTTGTAGGTGACTTTTGCACCATGTTGGACTGGACATGGGCGAGTTATTCCCCCTTCGGAGAATGGCTCCCTTTTTTATATTTTTGAATAATATTAAACATTTATTTACTGACTTTAGTCACTTTTTTTCTGGATACCTTCAACATTCACCAAAATGAGGTCCTTTAATTGTCTACATTGTAACAAGTACTAGTATGTATACTTTCTTAGATATAAAAATCCCTTTTTTGATTTTTCTCGTTATAGCACACTTTTAGTAACATCCCTTTTTTGTTAGTTCCCCAGTTCATTGTTGTCCTGATGTGACCCTGGGACCCCATGTAAGGGTCAAAACGTTGTTGATACAGACCTCCTTTGCTGTGTTGTGGTTGATAAGCCACTGTATTGACATATGTACCTCATAATTCAATAAGAGGCTGTCTGTTTTCAGATTCACCAAACATTTTAGTGATTTTTCTTTTATTTATTTTTTATTCCCTCTGTTGTGGTGTCTCTTGTTTACGTGAGGAGCACATTTTTTCCCCACTTCTTGTCCCGGTTTGTTTTTCTTATTTCAATAAACTTGTGTTACATATATTTTGGTACTGGATTTAGTGGACCAATTTGAGATATTTATAACAGATGATTTTCGTCTTTATCCAGGAATTGTAGAGTGATTAAGTCAGTAGCAAGATATTTCTGCTGCAATATACGTTGTTGATGGAAAATGAGTTTCACATGAATGTGTTTTGTGATAATTGTACCCAGGTTCATGTGAACATTCTGGGTTGCTCTTGTAGTTGTTTTTTATGAATGCAGCCTGAGCACAGATTGTTTTCTGAGTGGCTAATCAAGCTGCAAAGAAGCCTATCATAAACAACATAATTTATAAACCTCTTGCAACAATGAACCAACATCAGAGCCACTACCTTTAACATTATTCAGTGAACACTTTAAAAAAAATATTAAATCCATTGTATGAGTACTTTTCTTATAGGTAGTCTGTCTCTGAACCTATATGCTTTTTCTGAGAGTTAATTTAAAAAGGTATGTTAATCAATTGGGGATTTTAACACCCCTTCAAAATGAGTAGGATTATAAAACGCTTTTATTTTGATTGCCATAAGTGTGTATATTTTAATACTTTTGCCTTATTCCACATCAGATCACATGAACTGCACTGTGAAATTGTGTTATGGGTGAAAACCCTTTATTCCTATCTACTACTTCTCTAACACCTCACTAATGGTTACCCTGCTAGGAGTCCACCCTCCCATCCTCTGCTCAGGTGCTCATTCTTACTAGTTAACTTTTCATTGCTTGATGTGAGCTTGATCACACATCTCATGTTCTGCAGTCCTTGGGTTTAGGAGACCACCCTGTTCCATCTCTCGTTTTTAAAAAAATGTCCTGGGCTTACTTGTTTCATCTTTATCGCTTACGCAACAACTTTGTCTTCAAACCATATCAGAAAGAAACAGCTTGCTGCAGCTAACCTGTGAAGCTACTAATATCATCAAACAACTTTATTTTGGCCCTAGGGGACATAAAAGTGCATACTAAACACAAAAAATAAATATACATATATATGTGTATAAAATCTTTGCAATACATTTTATAAAGAGTAAAAAACCTGAATACTCCTCGTAAGCATTTTTCAGTACATAATTATTTATAGAAATGCATCATGTTAGTGTAGATAAAACTTTTGCTCTAAGAACCCACATTGCTCCAAGAAACTTGGCAACAGCATTAACCAATGCCAAATTAGTATCTGATCTAAGGATTTGAAGAGCAACAAGGGGCCTACGAACTCCCAACAACCTACAGGCTGGAGCAAGCTATTTCCTTTGAGGTGTTGTATAAGCAGGGCAAACAAATAAAACGTGAGACAGATTTTTGGTAGGAACATTACAAGCTGGACAAGTGGTCACCCCCTCAGATGACCAATGACTGGTAAATTATCTTAATGGTAAGGTTCCTACATGAAACTGGAAGTACAACTTCTTGTCTTTGGGAACTAGAATTGTATCCCAAAAAGGCTCGTATTTACCCATATCTTTCTGATCAATAAAATTGCGTGATAATCTGGAGTGAAGTGAAGCCCCCAGCTCCCCAGCCTACCACCTTCCAGTACTGTTTTTTAAGGTCCAGTTTTGATGGAAAGATAGCAATACTTGGAGAATCCCAAAGCTCACTGAGCCCAAGTATGTATAGTGACTTTTTAATGTATCTGAGCCAAGGAATGCTAATTGAGCGATCTGCTTCCATTACGGCCTCCAGGGCTACAGTGTAGGGGGCGCAAGCTTTGGTGTAGTCCACAGCAGCCTCCATTACTAAAGAGGGCATAAGCGGGCCTTAATGCAGTTTCCTTGAAAAAAGGGAGCAATGGAGTACTCAAAGGGAGAGAGACGGGCTTTCTTAGAAAGGTATTATCAGCAGTTGATATTTCTTGGCCTTTGGCATGGCCCCATAATTCTGCACCATAAAGAGCAGAGCTCACAGCATTGTCTTTATAGATCTGGAGTACTGAACGAATCTGCTTAGTATAAGGCCAAAATCCTAAATTAAAACCCCCATGATTTGCTGTTGATTCAACACCTGCTTAGCAATGTGTGGCTTTCAAGACATGTTCTCCGATAGCATTAGGCCAAGATAGCTAAACTATTTCACCTTCTCAAGTGGTGTACCTCCAAGTGTAACCTTCCCTTTAAAAGATCTATGGGGATTGAACGCCATCATTTTGGTTTTGGAGGTGTGTATTTCCAGTCCCAGAGTGGAACAGAATTCCTCAAAAACCGTAAGGAGTTACCGTAGACCACTTGGGGTCTTAACTATCAAAAGGGTGTCATCTGCAAATAGCAAGATCTGAACTTTGTGTACCTTAAAATGGTGCATCTGCCTTCACCTTGAGTAAAGAAGAAACAATGTCATTAATATGTAAAGAGAACAGAGTTGGAGCAAGGACACAACCTTGGTTTACTCCCCTTAACACTGGAATTTTATCAGTAAGCTGTCACAAGTAACCCCACCTACCACATGCATAGTGGCCCTCAAGGAGCCGCACTAGCACAGAAGAATGTGGGCGGGGATTGCCATCCTGGAAAGAACTTCCCACATCTTTTTGCGAGGCACTAAGTCAAACACTGATTTCAAATCAACAAAGGCAACATACATATTCCCCTTATCAAAAAAAACATCTTCCAATATAGAAGCAAAACCTAAAGGCCATCTGAGCCAGATGCCCTGCCGAGCTTTAAGCTACCAAGTGAGTGCAGTACCTCCAAAAGAGTAAACTATTTTAGCAACAAAGGGCTTGGAGTTTGGTCACTAGTGGTTCTCAAGACCTTATCAGATTCACATAGTATACTGAGATGATCATCCGAATACATGCGCTAAAGTGGTCTACCCATTATGCTGCAGCAGTGTTGGTTGTAACATTCAATACACTTATCAGGGCCACGAGCAGCCAAAGACCAGAGTTTAGTGCAGTTCTCCCCAGGCGAAGCATTCTTTAGTGCTGCCCACCACTTATCTTGCTTGCGTTTGGCCTTTCAGATAGCAGACTTACAAGACTTCCTAGCTATATGGATAGCAACTGCATCCTTTGATTTTATGGCCTGGATCGAGAGTTTATTTGAAGCTCGACATTCCTTATTGAACTAATGATGTTTCCCTTTAGTCCTTCCACCACCAGAGTCAGTACCTGCAGTGAAGTTGGCCGTAATACTCTCACAACATTGGGCATGTGATCTAATTATTTTGTCACCAGTAATTGCAAGGCCCACCTCTAAATGCACCAATAAAGTCCTCAAAGCAGCATTCGCAGAGCTTATAATGTTAAGCCATGCTGATACCTTACTCCACTTTAAGTGCTGCTCATCATTAGTCATACCTATACCTAATGATAATATAGTGGGGATTTTGGTCGTAGACATTTTATTACACGGGGCAAACATTTGGACCGAGAGCAGATTATGATCACTCTTGGTTCTCTCTAACTATCAATATCTAAAAGCCATAATCTTATATCAACAATAGTCAATTCTACTTGTGTGGTTAACTCTATTATAATTAGGACAACCCTTTGTGTCAGATTTTGTCCTGCCATTGAATGCTCTAAGCCCAAATTCAAGAGTCAAGGTTTTTAGCTGGACGGCAACTTGTGACCACCTTTTAATGGGTGGAATGTCCAAGGAAGGGATGGACCACGCCCTATCCTCCTCACAAGTAAACCCAAGATCATCCCAGTCAAGAGGTTCGAACATGACACTAAAGTCACCTGCAGCAATGATTTTGAAGTGCCGGGGATATTGCCTTAGGAATGTCTCCAAAACACAGAGGTTATCGGAAGCCAAACCTCCCCTAACTCCTCTTGCATAGATGTTAAGAATAATCACGCCCACTTATGCCCCAAACAGTAACCGGATGCCTAGTATGTCAGGGGAGTCAATAGATAGCTGAGATATACAGCAGTTTAATGATGTTCTGACCCATGTGATTAGGCCACCGGGCGGTCTGCCTATATTACTAGAAAGTGCAGACTCTGAGGCTGTTGGGCCTCATGGCCTCCTGCATCTTGTTAGTCAAATATGCCAGATGGCATATGAGGGCTTTGCAGTGGGACCAGATGTTCCAGTGGGCACAGCATCAGGGAAATCTCAACAATACCATTCAGATCTTAGAGGGAACTGCAAAAGATTTGCAGTGGTGGTTAATGAAATGAGATTGGGTCAGAAGCAGACTCCTCTCCCTACCCCAACCAGTTTACGGTAGTGACAGATGCGTCACTTCTGGGATGGGGAGGCTCTCTGGTAGAGGTGTCTATCAGAGGACTCTGGTCTTCGACGGAATCTGGACTCCATATCAACTTGGTGGAGCTCCGGGCAATCCGACTGGCATTGAAAGCATTTCTTCTTGTTGTAAAAGGGAAGATGGTGCAGGTGTTCAAGAACAACACTGCCGCACTACGGTACTGCAACAAGAAGGTTGATGTGGTGTTGTGGACCCTTTGTCAAGAGGCCCTTCATCTCTGGACATGGCTGGAACAGCATGGCATAACCCTGATGGTTCAACGCCTGGGCACACAGTCAGCCATCGATGCCTAGCGGATCACCAGCAGTGTCTCAACCCAGATGTGGCACAAAGACTCTTTCAGCAGTGGGGAGAGCCTTGGTTAGATCTGTTCGCCTCCGCAGAGAACTTGTAATGTCAGCAGTATTGCACGTTGGAGTTTCCAAGGCAGCACTCGGTCGGTGACACTTTTTGTCATGAGTGGAGCTCAGGCCCCTGCACGTTTTTCTGCCCATACCATTTCTGCCCTGAGTTCTCAAGAAGATCAGTAGCGACTAGGCCCAAGTAATCCTGGTCGGTCCAGAATGGGCAAGGAATGTCTGGTATCCCAAGCTTCTGAAAATTTGCATTGATCCTCTGATCAGGCTCCCATTACGGAACATCTTCTGCAGCAGCAGGGGAAGGATATCACCTGAACCTGTCAACTCTGGCCTTCATGCATGGAGATTGAGCAGCGGCAGTTGACAACCTTCAACCTTCCTCCCGAAGTCTGTAAAGTTATTGTGGTAGCCAGGCATTTTTCCACTAAGACGGTACATGCCTGCCATTGGAATCGTTTTGTAAATTACTGCATAGAAAGATCTATTGATCCTCTTTCTGCTTCTCTGTCTCCGACATTCTTCTCTTCATTTTATACCTTGCCCAGCAGGGTTCTCCCTTGGGCACTCTCAAAGGCTATCTCTCCGCCATAGCGGCATTCCTTCAGCTTCCTGATCAGTCTTCATTATTCAAATCACCTGCTGTAATTAGATTTCTCAAAGGGCTTATACATATGTTTCCTCCTACGCCCTTTGTTATGCCTCAGTGGGATTTGAATCTGGTTCTCACATTTCTCATGTGTTCGCCTTTTGAGTCACTGCACAATTGTCCCCTCCGGCTTCTTACCATCACGACCAGTGGTGGCCCGTCCTTTTGCCCCTCATGAACAGTGTCTGTCAGGCTGAACAAAGGTCATCCTGACAGACACTTTCCATGTTCAGCCCAGGCAGCCAGGAGCAGACATGCGGAATTTGGGCACACTCCTGGCTGCCTGAGCTGAACTTTGCTGGGCTGAGGAGGTCACAGCTCCTATGGGCGGGACCTCCTTGGCTCAGCAAAGATGCCTCGAGGCCCTCCCCTGGGTGACGAGGAATTGACACTCTCCCTGGGCACTTCAGGTTTAAGCCCTGAAGTGCCCAGGGCGAGTGTCAATCAGTGGCACTTCGTCACAGAGTGGGGTGGGGTCAGCAGTCTCACTGACCCCATCCCACTCTGTGATGAGGCTGGGACTGCTGCCTTCCCTCATTGGCTGACCTAAGGTCAGCCAATGAGGAAAGGCAGCAGTCCCAACCCTCCTGGGACCTGGAGGCTGAAGGTAAGTGTGTGTGTGTGTGATGTTTTAAATTGAATGTTTGGTGCTCGCGTGCATGTTTGAGTGTTAGGAGTGTTGTTAGTGGATGTGCGTGTGTGAAAGAATTAGTGTGTGCAATCTTTTCAAATGAATGTTTGCGTGTGTGCATGTTTGAATGGTATAAGTGTTGTTAATGGATGTGCGTGTCTGTGTCTGAAAGAATGTGTGTGTGTGTGGCCCACTCCCCTCTCTCCTAAAGCTGCCGGCCGCCACTGATCAAGACAGCCTTCTTAGTGGCGATAACATCTGCCAGGAGGGTGAGTGAGATGCAGGCTTTTTCATCTAAACCGCCGTCTTTCACCATGTTTTCAAACAAGGTGGTACTTAGAACTTGTGCCTCTTCCCTCCCTAAGGTTGTGACCCCATTTCACCTGGGTCAGAACATCACCCTGCCCACCTTCTTTGCTCCATGGCATCCCTCTAAAGAAGAGGAGTGACTCCACCGGCTGAACCCAAAAGATAGTTATTGTTCTACCTTCACCACACTAGAGTTCCGGGTGGATGACCTATTTTGTGGAGTACGTGGGAGCAAAGAAAGGTCGGGCATTGCAGAAGCGAACCATTTCACGCTGGGTCATTCTCTGCATTAAGATCTGCCACGCGCTGGCCAAGAAGCAGTATCCTGAGGGCATGAGAGCTCATTCCACCAGGGGCAAGCCTGCTACCACCTCTTTAGCACGGGGTGTTCCAGACCTAGACATCTGTCAGGCCATGACATGGGCATCCTTGCACATGTTCGCAAGACACTGATGCCTGGACTATCAGGTCCGTAGCGATGGGCATTTTGCCCATTCAGTCCTACACTACTTTCTAGTGTGAAGATCTGTTTGCAGCCCACTGCCAGGAGGTTATGGCTTGGGTATCTATTCTAAGGTAAGGAATCTGCAGCTAGAAGTCTCTATCAGTAGAACAAGTTACTTACCTTTGGTAACGTATTATCGGATAGTCTCTATCTAGCTGCAGGTTCCTTACACCCACCCATGCTTCCCGCTGTGCGGACCCGCCTTAATAGGGTAAGGGATTGTCCCTTTCAAGGCCCTAGTTTTTTGCATTGACAAACTGTTAGTTCTTTCCATGTCTCTGCGCTTCTGGAGTGGAAGTTAGTGGAAAAGGAACTGACGTACGCACACCTGAGTGGTGCTTTTATAGGTGACTGTAACGTCACAGACAACTCCACTGTCACCCATTGCAATACGCTGATCCGAACGCCACCCAACATCGTGTGCAAGGGTATTGCTCAGCAAAAGTTCAGGATTATAAGATGAAACCAGGAAATTCTAAGGTAAGGAATCTGCAGCTAGAAACTCTACCAGATTGTGTTACCAAAGGTAAGTAACTAGTTCAACAGGCCCCTCCATCATATTTACCCTAGTTCTTTCATGGCCAGGGAGACAGATCAAGCACGCACTGTTTTGGGCCCCATAGTCACTGATCTTCCCAGTCTTCCTACTCCCCCTTCCCCTGTGACATCCGTTGTCAAGTAGCTTTAGATTGTCCTTAGTGGCACACATTATCTCTGTTGGACGTAGGATCCAAGACTTTATCATAGCATGGCAAGCCATCACATCCAAAATATGAATCCTCCAGATAGTTCAGTAGGGCTGTGCCCTTCTGTTCCATTCCTGCCCACTGCATCTTGCTGCAAGAGGTGTAAGCTGTGTTCTAATTCCTGAGTTGGGAACAGCAAACTATACACTCCTAAGCTGTCTATTGGAAACCTAAGCCCTGTTTCTATTGTCTATTAGTTGTTCCTCAGACCTAGGCTCTAGAAATTAATATCTGGGTGTAAGGGTGGGAAGTGATGATTTGTGGGAGTTTTGGTAAGGTATGTGAGGCCACCATGATTGAGGTTCTGCATAACTTGGAGTCTGTATGGTGTGGTGTATCAAATAGTATAAAAGAGGACAAGTGGAAAGTCACCACCCAGGGTCAGAAATTGTCCATTTAGATATATTATTAATCCGTATCAGTCCTAGTTGTTCCAACTAGAGCTGTGCCTTGGGCTCTAATGATAGCAGCTTACATAGATTGTTCACTATTGGTGTCATAGTTGATCATAGGGGAGTTCTTCCTATATCTTTAGATACACAGACGAAGTATGGTTGTTGTTGCATGTCACTGGTGTTGCATGTAGTCTGCCTTGGCATTGGTGTGCTATCGCTGTATTCAGTGGACATGGGGAAGCTCTCTACCTATGCTGCCAAATAAGGTGGATGGAGTTCTGAATGGTTCCATCATGCCAATAATAAGCAAAATGTGCCTAGGAGGTATAATCATATAGTTCTGTATATGGCATTCCCGTCCCCACATGCTCGTAGAGTAATAGAAGTTTCTTAAGCAATTCCATCACACATCAGTAGTTACCATCATGTGGCCCAGTATTGAATCCATCCCGTCCAGGATGTGACTTAGGGGCCCCTACATGGCCACCACCTCTGCACGTTGAAGTAACTTTCACACCTTCTGATGTGGATTCACAGCTCGCTCCCTTGTGTTCTTCCACACCTAATAGACTTTATTTTTGAAATGTTACTAGCATGCAAGGGAAATGTCTCACTTCAAATCAGAGCTCAAGCCTCATAAGGATTTCCACACAGGTCCATGACGATCCATCACAAGGTCTGTCTGTGGTATCTGATAGAGACTTCTAGCCATAGATTTCTCACCTTTTGAATTATCTCCAGGTGTCATACTGGATCCAGAAATGTTTCTCTAGCTGTACTCCATGCCGTAAGGTGATGTCGTTCAGCGCCGGTGTAGCGTCGTCTTCACAGGAAGTTAGGTGCATGGTGCCTATATAGGGGCCACCCCACACTGATCTCAATTCTCATCTTTCCATGCCAGTCAGCACAGGTCCGGATAGAACTACCCCATAGTCACTTTTTGACTAAATTTGTTTCCACTTAGTCAAAGTATTTTTGAGATGATCTTCTGGTGTGGCACAGATGTCCTCTTGGAAGGCTTGCCTCAAGTCCTGTGCCTTTACAAGCACTGTGACGGACCTGCATCTTTGCATGCCTTTGGTGCCTTGAGCCTGACCACGATCCGAAGGACGCCTCCCAATGCTGCGCCATGAGCCCAAATACCTCAAGCTCCTAGTGGCTCAGGGTGCAACACAGTGATGCTCTCGGTCGAGGACCCGGGAGTGTTGCAAAGTCTGAGATCCTAGTCGTACTCGAAGTTGTCAGGTCACTCTGGTAAATCACATCGCAAGAAAGAGAAGGAAGTTGAACAGGTCTTCAACTTCATCTAGTTTGTATGCCATTGAGACAAGGGAACATCAGCATTTGAGGCCTGCCTACTCGGTTGAGGCAGTGGCTGGGTCTGCTCAGTGCTTTCCAGAGTTTGCGGGAGCTGGAGTGACGCCCGCTCAACATCAAGAATGTTAGGAGGCTATGCGCCTCATATTTGATCAATCCGATCCAGCTGGCATGCCTTCAGGCCCTGCAGGTTCTGGAGGGACCCTTACTACATGCACAGCGGTGACTCCAGCCCCGGTGCTGATGTCTAAGCTCCCAATGCTGTTTTTATTCTGATCCTGTACTCTGACACGGAGCCCGAGAGGTGTCATCCGATGCAGACTCTTGTACCAACTGGAGCAATGCCTTCCAGGCCACAGCCTGAGCCCCATTCCTATGGGCTAGGACTCTGAGAGAATTGGGAGGGATCACTGGATCCTGAAGAACACCAGCCCTTTGACACCAGTATGGACTGGTGAGGTTTAGTCAGAAGCCATCACACGGACACCTTCCTAGATTCTGACATGATTTTGTCCCCTATCTTGGCTGCAGGGGTGGGAGCATCATTTGCAATGGTGATGAGGAGGGGTGGTTGAGGGTCCTGGACCTTAGTCTGCCTTCTGTGACAGTCAAGACAGACCTGTTGATGGAGATTCTTCAGTGGGAAATGACCCCCCTCAGAAATTCTCCTTCCATGTAATGAGGCCCTTGCTGATGTCTGTAGGAAAGGACCCTCCTTTTCTCACGGTTACCCCTACTTTTTGCCTGCTGTTGTGTTTTGCCTGTGTTCACTGGGATCTTGCTAACCAGGATTCCAGTGACTGCTCTTTCACCACAGGTCACTGCATCAAGTCTCTGTAAGTCACCCCTGTGGCAGACCCTCCTAACCCAAAGGGCAGGATGCAAGAACCTGTGTGTGAGGGCACCCCTGCATGAGGAGAGGTGCCCCTACGGACTCCACAGCTCCATTGTCCTGGACTTCATTAGTGTGGGGAAGCCATTTTGCCCGTGTACTGAACATAGGTCACTACCTGTGTCCAGCTATATTATGGTAACTCCGAACCTGGGCATGTTTGGTATCAAACATGTCAAAATCATATCCCCATACTGTGGTTGTATGATTCCATGCACTCTGGGGGCTCCTTAGAGGACCCCCAGCATTGCTCCTACCAGTCTTCTGGGGTTTTTCAGGCAGCCCACGCTGCTACCCCACAAACAGGTTTCTGCCCTCCTGCTGCTAAACCCGCTCTAGCAGAGGAAGGCAGAACAAAGGATTTCCTTTGGGAAAGGGAGGCAACACACTTTCCCTTTCGAAATAGGTGTTACATGGCTTAGGAGGGGTAGCCTCCTCAAGCTATGGGTTTGCACCAGTCCAGGGACCACCGGTCCGTGCCCTGGTGCGAAACTTGACAAGGGGAATGACCACTCCCCTGTCTATCCTCACCCCAGGGGTGGTGCCCAGAGCTCCTTCAGTTGCCCACTTAATTCTGCCATCTTGAATCCAATGTGGGCAGAGGCCCCTGGAAGCATCTGAGTAGCCAGGTCCGGCAGGTGATGTCTGTAGGAAGCTGGCCTGGTGTGTATTGAGTACCTATGTTACTTAAACCTTATACCACAGTTCCCCTATATGTGAAATGTAGGCAGTGTCTAGAAGCCAGGCTCTCTAGAGGTAGCTTTGGATGAGCAGCCAAGGCTTATCTAGGAGACAGTCAAAGCTCATGCAATACCACTGTAGTCACACACAACTCACACACATGAAAGAAAACACTAAGTGTTACAAAAATAAAGGTGATTTATTTTAGTGATACAATTGCCAAAAAGTACCAGTAAGGCAACCCCCAACAGGAGGTAAATAACATACTAGATATGGACACTAGTAATCCGAAATAGGCATAGAAAACAGTGCAAATGTGTAAGAAAATGGCTCCCTGTTGTAGTTGCCCCCCACTTTTTGCCTGATATTGATGCTGATTTAACTAAGAAGTGTGCTTGGACCCTGCTAACTAGGCCCCTGCGCCAGTGTTCCTTCACTAAAAATGTACCATTGTTTCCACAATTGGCACACCCCTGGCACCCAGATAAGACCCATGTAAAAGGTACCAGTGGTACCAAGGGCCCTGTGACCAGGGAAGATCCCTAAGGGCTGCAGCATGTGTTGTGCCACCCTAAGGGACCCCTCACCTAACACATGCACACTGCCATTGCGGATTGTGTGTGTAGGTGGGGCGAAAAAGGCATAGTCGACATGGCATCCCCCTGAGGGTGCCATGCACATAAAATACTGCCTGTGGCATAGGTAAGTCACCCCTCTAGTAGGCCTTATAGCCCTTAGGCAGGGTGCACTATACCACAGGTGAGGGCATAGCTGCATGAGCAATACGCCCCTACAGTGTCTAAGTGCATTCTTAGACATTGTAAGTACAGTGTGGCCATACTAAGTATATGGTCTGGGAGTTTGTCAAAACGAACTCCACACTTCCATAATGGCTACACTGAACACTGGGAAGTTTGGTATCAAACTTCTCAGAATAATAAACCCACACTGATGCCAGTGCTGAATTTATTTAAAAAATGCACACATAGGCCATCTTAGAGATGCCCCCTGTATTTTACCCAATCCTTCAGTGCAGGACTGACTGGTCTGTGCCAGCCTGCCACTGAGAAGAGTTTCTGACCCCATGGGGGGAGAGCCTTTGTGTTCTGTGAAGCCAGAAACCAAGCTTGCACTGGGTGGAGGTGCTTCACACCTCCCCCCTGCAGGAACTGTAACACCTAGCAGTGAACCTCAAAGGCTCCGGCTTCGTGTTACAATGCCCCAGGGCACTCCAGCAGGTGGAGATGCCCGCTCCCCCCGGACACAGCCCCTACTTTTGGTGGCAAGTCTGGAGGAGATAATGAGAAAAACAAGGAGTCACCCACCAGTCAGGACAGCCCCTAAGGTGTCCTGAGCTGAGGTGACCCCCCCCCCCGCCTTAAGGAATCCTCCATCTTGGTTTTGGAGGATTCCCCCCCAATAGGAATAGGGATGTGCCCCCCTCCCCTCAAGGAGGAGGCACAAGGAGGGTGTAGCCACCGTCAAGGACAGTAGCCATTGGCCACTGCCTCCCAGACCTAAACACACCCCTAAATTAAGTATTTAGGGGCGACCCTGAACCCAGGAAATTAGATTCCTGTAACCTACAACAAGGACGACTGCTGACCTGAAAGCCCTGCAGAGACGATGGAGACACCAACTGACTTGGCCCCAGCCGCACTGGCCTGTTTCCAGACTCAAAGAACCTGCACAGTGACGCATCCAGCGGGACCAGCAACCTCTGAGGACTCACAACGCTGACCTGCACCCAGAGGGCCAAGAACCTCCTGAGACCAGCGGCACTATTCAGAAACTGCAACAAAGAAGCAACTTCCCGCCAGAAGCGTGAGTCTTAACACTCTGCACCTGACGCCCCCGGCTCGAGTCCAGGGCAACCAACACCGCAGAGAGGACTCACAGGTGACTCCAATGACGTGGACACCCTGAGTCGACCTCCCTGCACCCCCACAGTGACATCTGCATAGAGGATCCAGAGGCTCACCCTGACCGCGACTGCCTGGTACCAAAGGAACCAGATGCCTGGACCAAGCACTGCACCCGCAGCCCCCAGGACCGAGAGGAACCACTTACCAGTGCAGGAGTGACCAGCAGGTGGCCCTCATCCTAGCCCAGTCGGTGGCTGGCCTGAGAAGCCCTTCCCCCCTGCCCCCCCCCCCCCCCTCAAACCCCCCACCTCCACCCTGCCTGCATCAAAAGAGTGACCCCGGGTCCCTCCATTGTTTTCAATAGCAAACCCAATGCCCACTTTGCTTACTGCACCCGGCTACCCCTGTGCCGCTGAGGGTGTGTTTTGTGTGCTTGTGTGACTCCCCCCCCCAAAGTGCTCTACAAACCCCCCCCCCTGGTCTGCTCCCCGAGGACGCAGGTTCTTACCTGTTAGCAGACTGGGACTGGAGCACACCTGTTCTCCCTAGGCGCCTATGTGTTTTGGGCCCTCTGTTGACCTCTGCACCTGACCGGCCCTGTGTTGCTGGTGCTGTGGCTTTGGGGTTGCCTTGAATCCCTAAGGGTGGGCTGTGTATGCCCAGGAGACTGACTGTGTAAGTGCTTTACTTACCTGAAAAACTAACCAAAACTTACCTCCCCCAGGAACTGTTGATTTTTGCAATGGGTCCACTTTTAAAATAGCTTATTGCCATTTTAACCAAAACTGTGTGCACTACTGTTTTAAATCAAAGTTCTATACTTGCCTGTGTGGAGTACCTTGCATTTTATGTATTTACTTCAAATCTTGAATCTTGTGGTTCTAAAATAAACTAAGAAAATATATTTTTCAATTTAAAAACTATTGGCCTGGAGTTAAGTCTTTGAGTGTGTGTTCCTCATTTATTGCCTGTGTGTGTACAACAAATGCTTAACACTACCCTCTGATAAGCCTACTGCTCGACCACACTACCACAAAACAGAGCATTAGAATGATCTAATTTTGCCACTATCGACCTCTAAGGGGAACCCTTGGAGTCTGTGCACACTATCTCTCACTTTGAGATAGTATATACAGAGCCAACTTCCTACAAAATGCAATTAGACTATAGTGATCATAGTGGGAGCACAAACCATATACTAAGAAAATGGAATGCAAATGCAGGACTCCTATCCAGGTAAGTGGACTGTGTAGAGAGGAGCTGGACGAACCTTGAAACCTCAAGGTAAGTACCACAGTGCCCCCCAGCGACCAGGAAAAAAGAGTAAGTTACTGTTTTTTCCCCAAACCACCTAAAAGGAAGAAAAAGAAGATATTGCAACACCCAGACAAGACTGCAAGAAACCAGTGGCATATTCCTAAAGAGGAAGACCTGTGGAAGAAGGTGACCAAGTCCAAAAGTCACATAAGAGTCCAGGGGGAGCAGGAGCTACTACCCATCCAGCTGTGGTTGCAGGAGTTGGTCGACTGTAGGACGAAGACGGTCAGGAATGCAGCCCTAGAGCAGGTGAAGAGTTCCTGGAGAATGCAGTTGTCTCCCCATGCCGAATGGGTGATTGCAGTCGGTCAGTGGCGTGGAAAAGCCACCAACAAACCTTGGCAGAAGCAGAAGTCGCAGTGGAGCAAAAGTGGAGCTGGCAGGGACCAGCAAAGTTCACGGGGACTCAAACCCCGAAGGGAGTCCTAGGGGGACCCTCAGCAAGGCAGCCCCCACCGGAGACCTACTGGAAGAGGAACCAGGAGTCGCAGAGGAGCCCTCACAGCACTACTGGAGAAGGGTCCCATGTCACAGGAGAAGCACGCAGAGGACTGTGAGTCACAGGAAGGAGTGCTGGGGCTACACAGAGGCTGAAGATCCATTGGAGGAGATGCCAACAAGCCTTGGTAGCTTCAAGAGATGCGCTGCACGGGTGTACTGTCCTGCATGGGAAGGCAAGGGCTTACCTCCAACAAAGTTGGCCAGCTGGCCGAGAGGACTAAGAGGACTACTCCGGACCACCACCTGTGATGCAGGATCCACCCAGCTCAGGATGAGGGGAGATCCGCGCAGCTGGTCATCATTGCAGTTGGTAGCTGTGGATGCAGGGGAATGACTCCTTCACTCTAAGGAAGATTCCTTCTTCCTCCTTGTGCAGACTGAAGACTTACCGCCCTCAGAGGATGCACAGCTGGGGAAGAGTTGCAGAAGCTGGAAGGAGCCGTGGAAACAATGTTGCAAGCAGTGTCTTCATCGTGGTTGCAAATTGTCAGTTCCTGGAGGGGCCAGTCGCGGTTCTCGTAGCTAGAAGTTAACGTAGAGGTTGTAGAGGAGTCCTGCTGGAATCTTGCAAACGGAACCTGAGGACCCACCCAAGAGAGAGTCCCGAAATAGCCCTGAAAGGGGGATTGGTCACCTAGCCAGATGACCACCTATCAGAAGGGGCTCTGACGTCACCTGCCTGGCCTGGCCACGCAGATGCTCCCAGAGGTCCCTGCCAACCTTGGTTTCAAGTTAGCAGAACCCAGGGACCCTCTGGAGGAGCTCTGGGCACCACCCTTGGGGTGGTGATCGACAGGGGAGTGGTCTCTCCCCTTTCCCTTGTCCAGTTTCGTGCCAGAGCAGGCACTGGAGGTCCCTGAACTGGTGTAAACTGGTTTATGTGTGGAGGGCACCAAATGTGCCCTTCAAAGCATACCAGCGGCTTGGGAAGGCTACCCCTCCCAAGCCATGTAACACCTATTTCTAAAGGGAGAGGGTGAGGGGATTCTGCCTTCCTGTGCTTAAACTGTTCAAGCAGCAGGAGGGCAGAAACTTGCCTGAGGGGTGGCAGCAGCTTGGGCTCCCTGGAAAACCCTAGGAGGCTGGTAGGAGCAATAATGGGGGTCTTCTAAAGAGTCGCCAGAGTGCATGGAATGCTACTTCCAGTACTGGCAACAGTATTGGGGTATGATTCTGACATGTTTGATACCAAACATGCCTAGTTTCGGAGTTACCATTATGTAGCTGGATATAGGTAGTGACCTGTGTCCACTACATGCTTAAAATGGTGTCCCGGCTCTCACGAAGCCTATGAAAATGTCACTGGAGTTCATGGGGACACCTCTGCTATTGCAGGGGTGCCCTTACACAGGTACTTGCACACTGCCCTCTTGGCCAGGATGTCCTGCCTTACAGTGACCGGTAGTGAAAAAGGGGTGCATGCACTATTTCATGCAGGCTGCAATGGCAGGCCTGCAGAACACTGCTTGGACTCCACATGGGCGACACAAAGCATGCTGCACCCTATGGGGATCCCCTGGTACCCCAATGCCCTGGGTACCTGTGTACCATATACTAGGGACTTACATGGGAGCACCAATATGCCAAATGTGGGGTGAAAATGGTACAGTTTGCCAAGTTAGAAGGGCGAGAGCATGATCACAGGGGTCCTGGTTAGCAGGATCCCAGTGAACAGTCAAACACACTGCCAACAGGCAGAAAATGGGGGTAACTATGCCACGAAAGAGGGTAGTTTCCTACACAGGTCCTCTTCTGTCAGGAAGAGTGCTACCTTTGGTTTGTTCACATACGGGAGTTCCAGGTGGACAACCAAATCTTCATGCAGTATGTCAGAGTGAAGAAAGGACCATGTCCCTATTGACCATGCTCTATATAAAGATCTATATGAAGATCTGCTACGCATTGACCAAAAAGCAACCCCTGAGGGTTTGCCTGAGTATTCCAGTAGAGCTAAAGCTGTGACCACTACATTAGTTTAGATATATGGTCCTAGATATCTACCAGGCAGCAGCATGGGCTTTCTTGCACACGTTCACAAAGCAATACTCCCTGGAAGGTCAGGACTTTTGGGAATGGTGCTTTGCCCGTTTGGTCCTGCAGGACTTCCTAGAATAAAATTGGTCCGCAGACCCACCTTCGGGGAGGTTTTGCTTACGTATCTATTCAGAAGGAATCTGTGGCTAGAAGTCTCTATCAAATGAACAATTTACTTACCTTTGGTAATGCCTTATCTGGTAGAGACCCTATCTAGTGGTGTATTTCTTACCGACCCACTCATCCTCCCTGCTGTGTAAACTTATTTCTAGGGACAGGGTTTTCCCTTTCATGCCCCTAGTTTTTCACACCAGTGTCAGTGTTCAACATCCTGCGTTGGCCCCTATACAGACACTGTGCACATCCATTCCAGCACAGACAACACCACATGGAGCTGAATTAGGCTACCTACCGGCATGCAGGGGTACTGTTTTAGAAAACAATCTGGCTCCAGCCTGATACCTGAAGGTAATTCAAAAGGCGAGGAATCTGCAACTAGATAGTGTAGGAAGCTGGCCTGGTGTGTGGTGGACACTTATGGTGTTGGCACCTTATTCCAAATCCAGTCAAACCCTATTTGTGAAGTGCAGGCAGTGTCTAGGAAGCTAGGGCTCTCTAGAGGTAGCCGTGGTTGAGCAGACAAGGCTTATCTGGGAGACATGCATGCAAAGCTTACAAAGCTTATGCAATACCACTATAGCCACACAGCAACTTCCCACACATGAAAGAACCGCACAGTGTTAAAAAATAAAGGTACTTTATAATAGCAACACAACACTAGATTAGCTATAGGCAGTCCCCCTCAACTGGAGGTAAGTATACTAATTATTATATATATATATATATATATATATATATGTGTGTGTGTGTATATATATATATATATATATATATATATATATATATATTTATTTTCGATGGCATTTGTAGCTGCAGATACACATGCTATGCATATTCTGCCATCTAGTGTTGGGCTCGGAGTGTTACAAGTTGTTTTTCTTTGAAGTATTGAGTCACGGGATCGAGTGACTCCTCCTCTCCGGCTTTATTGCACATGGGCATAGACTCCATGTCAGATTTTCTTTACATTAGATTTTCCGGCTCTGAAGAAAAAGTTCTATAACTCGTTAATTCTCGGTATTGTTTCAATCGCGTACCATCTCTCTTCGACACTTCAGTACCGTCAAGTCAAACATCTTTACTCGACCTTTGGGTTGCCCGCGCCCAACCCTGGCCTGGTTGGGCCGACCGCATCGAAGCCTCATGGACTGGACCCCTTTCCTCTTTTGTCCTCAGTGCCACGCCAAATTTCCATATACAGACCAGCATCTCGTCTATAATCTCTCTCCCCAGACCATCGAGAGGAAAATTGTGAGGCCTGCAGATCCTTCCGTTTGAAGAAAACTCTGAGACAGAAGAGCACGAAGACTGGAGATGGCATCGAAGAGCACCGAACGTCTTGACGTCGAGGAAGAGGAGATTATGCACACCACAGTCTCCGTCCAGGGTCCGACTCCGAGCAGGAGTCCGAGGAGGGCAAGACCAGTGAGTATGCCTGCCCCTCTCCCAGCCAAGCCCAAACATAAGGCCTTGGGAACGCCACTGCCAGAAGGCCATGGCTCGACCTGCAAAAAAGACCTTCGGTGAAGCAACAACTTCGGCACTGAAAAAGGCCACACCACCGAAGCCTTCGGACTCGAGCCGAAGCATTGGCTCCGAAACTAGCAGACATCGAACCTTCGAGTCGAAACCTTGAAAATCACTTTCGAAGCCGAGGCCAACATCCACTCCCAGCCTTTCGATTCCCAAAAAAATTGCTTCGGAGCCGAAAAGGGCAGTTTATACGGAGGAACACAGACTTTTGAAAGTACTTAAAGCCATAGATTTTCAGAGGAACACACACAAATGGAGGACATAGATGAAAGGCATGCCAGAATTCACATTCACAAGGACACTGGTAAGATCATAACTGCACCTCCTCTGAAGCCTAAGAGGAAGCTGGCCTTTCAGGAACAATTTGGCACTTTGGCTGGTGGCTGAGCAGTGTCTAAGACTAAACCAAAATCTCCACCTCCACAATTGTCTCCTCCTCAGTCTCCTCACCTGCTTGTCTCTCCACCTACTACTCCCACACCTGTATAGTCTCCTGTACATTCGTTTGATTCACAACAAGACAATGTGGATCCATGAGATCTCTATGATCCAGATCCCATTCCTGATAACAGCCCAGACTGCTTTCCCTCCAAACCATCGCCACCGGACGATAGCACCGGATGTACTCCGTTTTTAGCTAGGGTGGCATCCTACCACAATGTCTCTATGCACACTGAGCCCTTAGAGGATGATTTTCTCTTTAACACATTATCCTCTACACAAACCACCTACCAGTCCCTTCCCATGCTTCCAGGCATGTTAATGCATGCACACCAGATATTTCAAGAGCCAGTGAAAGCCAGGATAATTACTCCCAGAGTGGAGAAAAAGTATAAACCACCTCCCTCTGATCCGGCATTCATTACACAATTGCCTCATGATTCTGTAGTTGTAAGCGCGGCTAGAAAGAGAGCCAACTCCCAGTCATCTGGGGATGCACCACCACCAGACAAGGAGAGCCGAAAATTTGATGCTGCGGGCAAAAGGGTAGCATCTCAGGCAGCCAACCAATGGAGGATAGCCAACTCCCAAGCACTATTGGCTAGATATGATAGGGCCCACTGGGATGAGATGAGGGGTATCCTACAACATCTCCCCAAAGACCAACAAAAAAAGGCACAACAAATCGTCGAGGAAGGGCAGGCTATTACCAATAACCAAATTAGATCAGCCCTAGATTATATGCACACAGCAGCTAGAACAATTAATACTGCTAGTACTATACGGAGACATGCATGGCTTAGGTCTTCAGGGTTTAAGCCTGAAATTCAACAGGCAGTCCTTAATATGCCGTTTAATCTAAAACAGCTTTTTGGCCCTGAAGTAGATACGGCTATTGAGAAAATGAAAAAAGACTCCGGCACCTCTAAAGCCATGGGTGCTTTGTGTACGACACAATATAGGGGATCCTTTCGGAAACCTCAATACAGAGGTGGTTTTAGAGCACAAACACCTGAGGCATCCACCTCACAATCAAAGTCAACCTACCAACCTCAATACCAATGAGGTGGGTTTAAAGTTGATTACAGAGGCCAATTCCCCAGAGGCAGGGGAAATATCAGTCAACAAAACAAGCCTCACAGCCAAAACAGTGGCTTACTCCATCTCTTCCCAACTCACACCTCACCTGTGGGGGGAAGACTGCAAAGGTTCCACAACAATCAGCTACCCATTACAACAGACAGCTGGGTATTATCTATTATCCGCAATGGTTATTGCATAGAATTGGCATAAATTCCCCCAAATATATCTCCAAAACCACACAATATCTCCTCCCAACATATCTCAATGTTGCAAGAAGTAAAATCGCTATTACTCAAACAAGCGATAGAGCTTGTACCACAAGATCAGATAGGAACAGGGGTTTACTCACTGTACTTCCTTATTCCCAAAAAAGACAGAACCTTAAGACCAATATTAGATCTCAGAACTCTCAAGCTTTGCATCCTGTCAGACTACTTTCACATAGTAACACTACAGGATGTGGTCCCACTGCTACAGCAGCAAGATTTCAAGGCAACGTTAGACCTCAAGGATGCGTATTTTCACACACCCATCCATCCAGTGCACAGAAAATATCTCAGGTTTGTAATTCTGGGAAAACATTACCAGTTCAAAATGTTACTCTGGGAGCTGTTGTTATCCTGAAGGGTATTTACAAAATGCTTGGCAGTAGAAGCTGCCTACCTACGAAGACAACACATTCATGTCTTCCCATATCTCAATGATTGGCTAATAAAATCCAACAGTCATACACAGTGTCAAAACCATACACATTATGTAATACACCCTAAACTACCAAAAATCCCACCCACAACCTGCGCAAATTCAACAGTATTTAGGAGCCACACTAAATACACAAACAGCACTTGCAAGCCCAAGTCCACAAAGAGTGCAAGCATTTCACAATATATTAGCACAAATTCAACCAGGACAACAGTACACAGTCAAATTCATAATGAAACTGTTGGGCATGATGGCATCATGTATCGCCATTGTCCCAAATGCAAGATTAAACATGCGGCCTTTACAATAGTTCCTTGCACAGCAGTGGTCGCAGGCACAGTGTGAACTTCACGATCTAGTGTTGATAGACCGCCAAACACACATTACACTTCAGTGGTGGAATTCCACCAATCTAAACAAAGGGCGGCCTTTTCAAGACCCTGTGCCTTAGACCATACTTACAACAGATGCATCAATGATTGGATGGGGGGCACACCTCAACAATCACAACATTCAAGGACAATGGGACACCAAACCCAAACAATTTCACATAAATCACCCAGAATTGCTAGCCGTATTCCTAGCACTCTGAGCTTTTCAGCCTCTTCTCACTCACAAGAACATCTTTCTCAAAACAGACATGACAAGAATGTATTACCTAAATAAGCAAGGAGGGACCCATTCATCTCAGCTGTCCCTCCTAGCCCAAAATATTTGGCATTGGGCAATCCACAACAACATTCACCTGGTAACACAATACATTCCAAGGATATACAACCAATTGGCAGATGTTCTCAGCCGAGATCATCAACAAACACACAAGTGGTAAATTCATCCCCAAGTGCTTCAAATATGCTTTCACCACTGGGGAACGCCAGACATAGACCTATTCGCCACCAGCGAAAACGCAAAATGCCAAAACTTCGCATCCAAGTACCCACATCCTCTATCCAAAGGCAATGCTCTATGGATGAATTGGTCAGGGATATTTGCTTACGCTTTTCCCCCTCTCCCGCTCATTCCATTTCTAGTCAACAAACTGCGTCAAAACAAACTCAAACTCATAGCACCAACGTGGGCACGTCAACCCTGGTACACAACACTGTTACATCTGTCAGTGGTACCACATATCAAACTCCCCAGCAGGCCAGATCTGTTAACGCAAAACAAACAACTGATCAGGCATCCATATTCCAAAATATTCAATCTAGCGATTTGGCTCCTGAAGCCATAGAGTTTGGATATCTACAACTACCAACTGAATGTATGGAAGTAATTAAACAGGCAAGAAAACCCACTACCAGGCAGTGTTATGCAAACAAATGGAAAATGTTTGTGTATTACTGTCATTCTAAACAAATTGCCCCTCTTTCAGCGTCAATACAAGACATTGGAAGTTATTTGCTTCATTTACAAAAAGCTAATTTAGCCTTTTCGTCCATTAAAGTACATCTCACTGCAATCTCTGCGTATTTGCAAAATATACAACACAGCTCTTTATTTAGAGTCCCTTTTATCAAAGCTTTCATGGAAGGATTAAAACGCATCATTCCACCTAGAACACATCCAGTGCCTTCATGGAATCTAAACATAGTGCTCACATGACTCATGGGTCCACCATTTGAACCTATGCATTCATGTCAGATTCAATACCCGACATGGAAAGTTGCCTTCCTACTCGCAATTACTTCATTAAGATGAGTTAGTGAAATCCAAGCTTTCACTATTCAAGAACCGTTCATACAAGTACACAAACATAAAGTTGTACTTCAAACACACCCAAAATTTCTCCCAAAGGTTATATCACTGTTTCATATCAAACAGTAGAACTACCAGTCTCCTTCCCACAGCCAGACTCTGTAGCAGAAAGAGCCCTGCATACATTAGATATTAAAAGAGCTCTAATGTATTACATAGATGGAACATAGATGGAACTAAATAAAAACTTTGCACATCCCGCCATCTAGTGTTGGGCTCGGAGTGTTACAAGTTGTTTTTCTTCGAAGAAGTCTTTCGAGTCACGAGATCGAGGGACTCCTCCCATTTCGGCTCCATTGCGCATGGGCGTCGACTCCATCTTAGATTGTTTTCTTTCCGCCATCGGGTTCGGACGTGTTCCTTTTCGCTCCGTGTTTCGGTTCGGAAAGATAGTTAGAATCTCGGAAAATTCGACGGTATTGTTTGCGTTCGGTATCGGGTTAGTTACAACAGATCGACACCGATATTTGGAAGAGCTCCGGTGGCCCTTTGTTTTGTTTTTTGACCCCCCGTCGGGGCCTGGTCGCCCGACCACGCGTCTCTTCAAGGCTGATGGAACGGACCCCATTCCGCTTCTGCCCCAAATGTCACAACAAGTATCCTTATACAGATCAGCATCTGGTCTGTAACTTGTGTTTGTCTCCAGAACACAGAGAAGATACTTGTGAAGCCTGTTGAGCGTTTCGGTCGAGGAAGACTTTAAGAGACCGAAGAGCAAGAAGACTGCAAATGGCGTCGGCGCTGACAGGACAAAGACACTTCGAGGAGGAAGAAGAAACCTTCTCCATCCAGGAGTCTGACTCGGACGAGCTCGATCCCGAAGAGACGCCTAAAACCGTGAGTAAGACGTCGACACACAAAACTCACGAGAAGACCACAAAAGCCCAGGGGACGCCACCGCCAACAGGCCATGGCTTAACCCGAAAAATAGGTGACCGATCATCGGCACCGAAAAAGGGCACGCATGTGTCGAAGTCATCCGACTCCGGTCGAGATACCGGCACACTGCAACCTCGACCCCGAGACAGCGGGTCCGAGGAAGTTCGGCACCGAATCAAGTCTGCACCGAGAAACCGGGACGCCGAAAGTAAAAGTGTTGTCGGAGCCGAAAAAGGCTACCGAAAAGGTTTCCATTCCGAAACATCCAGCCTCTGAGCCGAAATCAGGTTCCTACACAGAGGAACAGGGACTGTCCTCCCAAATGCAAGGACATAAGTTCGGACAAGAACTAGAGTCAATGGAGCCAGACTACACTCCGAGAAGGCTCCACATCCAAAAGGACACAGGGAAGATAAGTACTCTTCCACCAATTTCAAGAAAAGGACAAGCAGCCACAGGCAAAGGTGGCAAGACAAACAACTCCGCCACCGTCTCCACCACCATCAACCCACACATCACCAGTAGCCACTCCACCACTGATGCAATCCCCAACTCATACTGGAATGAGTCAGGATGATCCCGACGCATGGGATCTTTATGATGCGCCGGTGTCAGATAACAGCCCAGACTGTTACCCAGTGAGGCCGTCGCCATCTGAGGACAGTACAGCCTACACACAGATGGTTTCAAGAGCAGCAGCATTTCATAATGTCACCTTACACGCAGAACCTATTGAGGATGACTTTTTGTTTAACACACTGTCCTCCACTCATAGCCAATACCAAAGCTTACCTATGCTACCTGGAATGCTAAAACACTCAAAACAGGTGTTTCAGGAGCCCGTGAAGGGCAGGGCCATTACTCCAAGGGTGTACAAAAAGTACAAGTCACCGCCAACAGACCCTGTATATATTACGCAGCAATTAACACCAGACTCTGTGGTAGTAGGGGCAGCTCGCAAGAGAGCAAACTCTCACACCTCGGGAGACGCACCACCTCCAGACAAGGAGAGTCGCAAGTTCGACGCTGCAGGGAAAAGGGTTGCAGCACAAGCGGCCAACCAATGGCGCATTGCTAATTCACAAGCACTGCTGGCAAGATATGACAGGGCTCATTGCAGCATTTCAATGAACACTTACCCAAAGAGTTTCAAAAAAAGGGCACAACAAGTGGTGGAGGAAGGACAAAGTATCTCAAATAACCAGATACGGTCAGCAATGGATGCAGCAGATACAGCTGCTAGGACCGTAAATACAGCAGTAACCATAAGGAGACATGCATGGCTATGTACGTCAGGATTCAAGCCGGAAATACAACAAGCCGTGCTGAATATGCCTTTTAACGGACAGTTGTTTGGGCCGGAGGTGGACACTGCTATAGAAAAACTAAAAAAGGACACTGATACGGCCAAAGCCATGGGCGCACTCTACTCCCCACAGAGCAGAGGCACATTTTGCAAAACGCAGTTTAGAGGGGGGGTTTCGAGGACAAACTACAGAACCCACAACCTCACAAACAAGGCCCACTTATCAGAGCCAATATCAGCGGGGAAGTTTTCGGGGACAATATAGAGGGGGACAATTCCAAAAAAATAGAGGGAAGTTCCAAAGTCCCAAAACTCCTCAAAACAAGCAGTGACTTCCACGTCACAAATCCCCAACACAACACCTGTGGGGGGGAGACTAACCATGTTTAACAAACATTGGGAGGAAATAACAACAGACACTTGGGTCTTAGCAATTATCCAGCATGGTTATTGCATAGAATTTCTCAAATTCCCTCCAAACGTCCCACCGAAAACACACAATGTCAAAACAACACATAGACCTTCTAGGACTAGAGGTCCAAGCGTTGCTACAAAAAGAAGCAATAGAATCAGTACCAATTCATCAGAAAGGAACAGGAGTTTACTCTCTGTACTTTCTCATACCCAAAAAGGACAAAACTCTAAGACCTATATTGGATCTCAGAACGTTAAATACCTACATCAAATCAGATCACTTTCACATGTTGACATTACAGGACGTAATCCCATTGCTCAAACAACAAGACTACATGACAACACTAGACCTAAAGGATGCATACTTCCATACACCGATACATCCTTCACACAGAAAGTACTTAAGGTTTTTATTCCAAGGGGTACATTACCAATTCAAAGTGTTGCCATTCGGGATAACTACTGCGCCAAGAGTTTTTACAAAATGCCTGGCAGTAGTAGCTGCTCATATCAGAAGACAGCAAATACACGTGTTCCCGTACCTGGACGATTGGTTAATCAAAACCAACACGCAAGAACGGTGTTCACAACACACAAAGTATGTCATAGAAACCCTCCACAAACTAGGTTTCTCACTCAACTACACAAAGTCACACCTTCAGCCGTGTCAAACACAGCAATACTTAGGGGCAACAATCAACACAACAAAAGGGGTTGCCACTCCAAGTCCACAAAGAGTACAAGCATTTCACAATGTAATACAGGCCATGTATCCAAAACAAAAGATAAGGTCAAGATGGTGATGAAACTACTAGGCATGATGTCCTCATGCATAGCCATTGTCCCAAACGCCAGATTACACATGCGCCCTTACAACAGTGCCTAGCATCACAATGGTCACAGGCACAGCGTCAACTTCTAGATCTAGTGTTGATAGACCGCCAAACATACACCTCGCTTCTATGGTGGAACAATATACATTTAAACCAATGGCGGCCTTTCCAAGACCCAGTGCCTCAATACGTAATAACTACAGATGCCTCCATGATAGGGTGGGGAGCACACCTCAATCAACACAGCATCCAGGGACAATGGGACTCTCACCAAAAACAGTTTCACATAAATCACTTAGAACTACTGGCAGTATTTCTAGCGTTGAAAGCATTTCAACCCATAATAAGCCACAAGCACATTCTTGTCAAAACAGACAACATGACAACGATGTATTATCTGAACAAACAGGGAGGAACACACTCAACACAGGTGTGTCTCCTGGCACAGAGAATATGGCATTGGGCGATTCACAACCACATTCGCCTAATAGCACAGTTTATTCCAGGGATTCAGAATCAGTTAGCAGACAATCTCTCTCGGGATCACCAACAGAACCACGAATGGGAGATTCACCCCCAAATACTAAACACTTACTTCCAAAGATGGGTAACACCACAAATAGACCTGTTTGCAACAAAAGAAAATGCAAAATGCCAAAACTTCGCATCCAGATACCCACAGGATCAGTCTCAGGGCAATGCGTTATGGATGAGTTGGTCAGGGATATTTGCATACGCTTTTCCCCCTCTCCCATTCCTTCCATATCTGGTAAACAAATTGAGTCAAAACAAACTCAGACTCATACTAATAGCACCAACTTGGGCAAGACAACATTGGTACACAATACTACTAGACCTCTCAGTAGTGCCTCACGTCAAACTACCAAACAGACCAGATCTGTTAACTCAACACAAACAACAGATCAGACCCAAATCCAGCATCTCTGAATCTAGCAATTTGGCTCCTGAAGTCTTAGAATTCGGACACTTAGACCTTACACAGGAATGTATGTAGGTCATAAAACAAGCTAGGAAACTAACCACTAGACATTGCTATGCAAATAAGTGGAAAAGATTTGTTTATTATTGCCATAATATTCAAATCCAGCCATTACACGCATCTGCTAAAGACATTGTAAGCTACTTACTACATTTGCAAAAGTCAAAGCTAGCTTTTTCATCCATTAAAATACATCTTACTGCAATTTCAGCTTATCTGCAAATTACGCACTCAACTTCATTATTTAGGATACCAGTCATAAAAGCGTTTATGGAAGGCCTAAAAAGAATTATACCATCAAGAACACTACCAGTTCCTTAGTGGGACCACAATATTGTCCTAATACGACTCATGGGTCCACCTTTCGAACCTATGCACTCATGTGAAATGCAATACTTAACATGGAAAGTTGAATTTCTAATTGCTATCACATCTCTAAGAAGAGTAAGTGAGATACAGGCATTTACCATACAAGAACCATTTATTCAGATACACAAGCATAAAGTAGTCTTACGAACAAATCCTAAATTCTTACCAAAAGTCATATCACCGTTCCACTTGAATCAAACAGTAGAACTACCAGTGTTCTTTCCACAGCCAGATTCAGTAGCTAAAAGTGCACTACATACATTAGACATCAAAAGAGCGTTAATGTACTACATTGACAGGACAAAACCAATTCGGAAAACAAAACAATTATTTATTGATTTCCAAAAACCTCATACAGGAAATCCAATTTCAAAACAAGGCATTGCTAGATGGATAGTTGAATGCATTCAAACTTGTTATCTCAAAGCAAAAAGAGAACTGCCTATTACACCAAAGGCACACTCGACTAGAAAGAAATGTGCTACCATGGCCTTTCTAGGAAATACAGCCACATGGTCTACGCCTCATACGTTTACCAAACACTACTGCGTGGATGTGTTAACGGCACAACAAGCCACAGTAGGCCAAGCAGTACTACGGACATTGTTTCAAACAACTTCAACTCCTACAGGCTGATCCACCGCTTTAGGGGAGATAACTGCTTACTAGTTTATGCAAAGCTACACATGCCATCGAACGGAAAATGTCACTTACCCAGTGTACATCTGTTCGTGGCATGAGTCGCTGCAGATTCACATGCGCCCACCCGCCTCCCCGGGAGCCTGCAGCCGTTTCGAAGTTGATCTTGAACATTTGTAAATATATCACTTTAAACCACATTATGTACATACATATTTACTCCATTGCATGGGCACTATTACTATAATACACAACTCTTACCTCACCCTCTGTGGGGAAAACAATCTAAGATGGAGTTGATGCCCATGCGCAATGGAGCCGAAATGGGAGGAGTCCCTCGATCTCGTGACTCGAAAGACTTCTTCGAAGAAAAACAACTTGTAACACTCCGAGCCCAACACTAGATGGCGGGATGTGCAAAGCATGTGAATCTGCAACGACTCATGCCACGAACAAATGTACACTGGGTAAGTGACATTTTCCATATATATATATTCATTCAATGGCATGTGTAGCTGCAAATACACATGCTGTGTATATATCAACATCTAGTGTTGGGCTCTGAGTGTTACAAGTTGCTTTTCTTCAAAGAAGCTTCTTTCAAGTCACGAGATCGAGTGACTCCTCTCAGTGATAGTGCGCATGGGCATTGACTCCTTTGTTAAATGGTTTTCTTTTTGCTGTCGGGTTTGGACGTGTTCCTTCGCTCCTGTACTTTTGGTTCGGTACTATCTGAACTTCTCTTTCCTTTTTAAAGAAGACCTTACGAGATCGTAGAGCAAAGCGGTTGGAGATGGCGTTGAAGTCCACCGATCAAACGCCCAACATCTTTGGTAAGGAACATTCACAGACTGCAGTCTCCATTCGAGACTCCGACCGAGATTCAGATAAGGACAGCCAGGTACTCCCTGCTGCGCAGTACGCGAGTACATCAGCCCCTTCCCAAGAAACTAAAAAATGACAGAAGGCCTTGGGTATACCACTGCTTGCTAGCCATGGTTTCACACGAAAACACCAAATCGTCGACTGACCGTTGGGTTCAGTGCCCAAAAAGGCCAAGACTCTCTCCCACCAACAGACTGTCACACCTGTTTTGGCGTCAAGTTGAAAGTTGTAGTCCTCCACTGCAGACCCAAGTCTGCTTTATACCACATCGGAGCTGAAACATCCACGCTCTTTTTCTGAGTTGAAACATTGAAGCCCATCTTCGGAGCTGAAAACACTTTCCCCTACTGATCAGACCACTTTTTTGGCACATATAAAGCATGCTGCCACCAAGCTTTCGGAGAATTTATTAGGAGGCAGAAAACAGGTTTTATCTTCAGGGCAGGAGAGAGATGAAACCGACATTAGGCCCATTCCTGAGGTCATGGACCAAAATCAATGGAGGAGTCCAATCCAGAAAGAGACTGGAAAGATTATTGCCCCTCCTCCTCCAATTACAAAGAGTAAATTAGCATTCCAAAGGAGTTTGGGTGCTGGCCCTTCACTGGCGAAAATATTTAAGCATAAGGAAAAGCCAAAGCCTGTTCAGCTTTCTCCACCACATTTGCCTTATCTTTCCTCTTCACCACCACCTCCAACATCACCCACACAATCTCGTGCTTCTTCACATGGGGACTTTGTGGGTGATAGTATTTATAACATGGATCCATGGGACTTGTATGACTCTGACCTAATCCCACCCAATGATCCTGATTTGTATCCCACATGACCGTCTCAACCTGAGGATACCACACCATATAATCAGGTTGTTTCCAGAGCAGCCGCCTATCAGTGTACAGATGCACTCTGAGCCATTAGAAGAGGATTTTCTATTTAACACTTTCTTCAACTCGCAAACAATATCAATGTTTGCCAATGTTACCTGGTATGCTAAAACAGGCCAATGAAATTTTTAAAGAACCAGTCAAGGCCAGGGTGTTAACACCTTCAATAGATTAAAAAAATATAAAGCTGCACCACCTGATCCAGTTATTATTTAACAGCAGTGAAGCCAGAAAACCGGCAAATAGCCAGTCCACAGGGTATGCTCCTCCCCCCGATAAAAGCCGCAAATTCGATGCAACAGGCAAAAGGGTGGCAACTCAGGCTGTAAATCGGTGGCGAATTGGTAACTCCCAAGCTCTTTTAGCCAGGTATGACAGGGCACATTGGGACGAGATGCAGGAGTTCCTGCAATACCTCCCAAAGGAACATCAGAAAAGAGCACAGCAGGTAGTGTAAGAGGGACAAGCCATTGCCAATAATCAGATCCGATCAGCACTAGACACAGGTGGTACAGCAGCTAGAGGAATAAGCACTAGTGACGCAATTAGGAGACATACTGGGTTGCGGTCCTCAGGCTTTAAACCTGAAATAAAACCAGCAGTCCTTAACATGCCTTTTAATAGGCAGCAACTCTTTGGGCCAGAGGTACACACAACCATTGATAAATTTAAAACTGACTCTGAGATAGCAAAAGCTATGGGAGCTCTTTATACAAAACCTTTTTGCAGACCTCAATTTAGAGGCTGTTTTAAGCCACAAACCTCAGAGGTCTCTATGTCCCAACAAAAACAGGGACAGTGATATTATCCCAGGGGTTCTTACAGGGGCCCCTTTAGAGGATACAATTTCAGATCCAGAGGTAAATCCCCTGCTCCGAAAGATGCCGCCACCTCATCAAAGCAATGACTTTTCCTGCTCCCCAAACAGCATGCATCTCCTGTGGGAGGAAGACTGCAATATTTCCATCCTCACTGGAAACAAATTACAACAGATCAATAGGTGCTGTCAATTATCCGCAATGGTTATTGCCTAGAACGTATCTCCACTCCGCCAAACATTCCACCCCGTTCACACAGGCTTTCTCTTTAACACATTGCCCTGTTTAAACAAGAGGTAGAATCTCTTCTACTCAAAGGTGCAATAGAAAGGGTTCCTGTCAGTCAGCAAGGAACAGGAGTACACTCTCTATACTTCCTCATACCAAAAAATTATGGCACTCAAACCAATTCTCCATTTCAGACCTCTAAATCAATATATCCTGTCAGAGCATTTCCACATGGTCACTCTACAGGATGTCATTCCCTTGCTACAAAAACAAGACTTCATGATAGCGTTACACTTAAAAGAATCTTACTTCCACATTCCTATGCATCCAGCACACCGCAAGTATTTAAGGTTTGTGATAGCAGGCAAGCAGCATCAATTCTAAGTACTACTACCCTTTGGAGTAACAACAGCGCCAAGGGTATTCACAAAATGTCTAGCAGTAGTTGCGGCATGCCTTAAAAGATAGCACATAGATGTCTTCCCGTATCTGGACGACTGGTTAAAAAATGCCAGCACCATTCAAAACTGTCAATAGCACACACAATACACAATAGATACCCTACACAAATTAGGGTTCACAATCAATTACCAGAAGCTAGCACCAATTCTACCTTATCTAGGAGCAATTCTGAGCACTCAGCATTAGCCTACCCAAATCCACAACAAATTCAAGCGTTTCACACACACATCCCAATTGCAGGTCAATCGAACTTACACAGTAAGGTTTGTCATGAAGCTATTAGGAATGATGGCGTCATGCATAGCAATAGTGCCCAATGCACGTCTAAACATGAGACCACTGCAACAGTGTCTCTCACAACAATGGTCTCAGGCACAGGGTCAATTACAGGATCTAGTGTTGTTGGACCACCAAACTTAAAAATCTCTGCAATGGTGGTATCATACCAGCTTATCAGAAAGGTGGCCATTTCAGGACCCTTTGCCACAGACCATAATCACCACAGATGCACCAATGACAGGTTGGGGAGCCCATCTCAGCTATCTTAAAATACAGGCAGAATGGGACTCAATCCAGCAAACTTACCACATAAACAACTTGGAATTGCTGACAGTGTTCTGAACCATCAAAGCATTCAAACCACAGATTGGGGGGAGAGGGGGGGGGGGGGGGGGGAGAGACACGACACTCATCCCAACTGTCCCTTCTAGCATAAACAATTTGGAAATGGGCAATTCACAATCACATCCACCTGCTAGCAGAATACATCCCAAGGATGCACAACCAGCTAGCAGACCTCTTAAGCAGGACGCAGCAACAACTGCATGAATGGGAGATTCACCCACAAGTAATTCAATATTACTTTCAAATGTGGGGAACACCAAACCTAGATCTTTTTGCAACAAGCGAAAAAGCAAAATGCCAAAACTCTGCATCCAGATACCCACACCCTCAATCCAAGGGCAATGCTCTATGGATCAATTAGTCAGGGATATTTGCTTACACTTTTCCCCCTCTCCCATTAATTCCATTTCTGGTCAACAAGATCCGTCACACTTCCCTCACTATAATACTCATAGCGCCCACGTGGGTACGTCAACATTGGTACGCAACACTATTGGATCAGTCGGTAGTACCACATCACAAGCTTCCAAACAGACCAGACCTATTGACTCAAAACAACAGTCAGATCAAACATCCCAATCCCAGGATGCTCAAGCTGGCGATTTGGCACCTGAAGTCATAGAATTTGGATATATGGAGCTTGCACCAGAATGTATGGACATTCTAAAACAAGCACATAAACCTGCAACCAGGCAGTGCTATGCAAATAAATGAAAACTTATTTTTTATGTTACTGCCAACCTAAAAAAAACTATGATCCACATAAAACATCAGTACAGGATATTGTATGTTATTTTCTGCATTTATAAAAAGCAAATCTTACTTATTCATCTATTAAAATTAATTTAACAGCAATTTTAGCTTATCTCCAAAACAGACAATATACCTCTCTCTTTAGAATTCCTGTCATAAAAGCTTTAACGAAGGTCTTAAAAGTTATTCCACCAGCTCCTGCATGGAATCTTAACATTGTGCTCACAAGACTTATGGGACCTCTTTTTGAACCAGTGCATTCTTGTGCGATTCTCTCATGGAAAGTTGCGTTCCTGGTAGCAATAACCAAAGTGGTTTCACCGTTTCATATTAATCAGTGGAATTGCCAGTTTTCTTTCGACAGCCAGATTCAGTTGCTGAAAGAGCTCTCCACACTCTTGATCTCAAAAGAGCTCTGATGTGTTATATAGACAGAACGAAAGACTTTAGAAAATCTAAACAATGTTTTGTGGCTTTCCAACAGACTCATAAGGGTAATCCTATTTCCAAACAAGAATTGGCGAGATGGGTAGTAAAGTCTATTCAAACTTGCTATCTTAAATCTAAAAGGCAACTATTAGTAACTCCTAAAGCTTCAGTGGCATTTTTAGGAAATATGCCAATGGCAGACATATGCAAAGCAGCCACATGGTCCACACCACACAAATTTACTAAACGTTAGTGTGGATGTGTTATCTAGGCAACAAGCAAATGTTGGTCAAGAAGTGCTAAAAACACTATTTCGAACTACTGGCTAGCCAAGGCTTGCTTACGGGAGGGACTGCTTTTTAGTCTGTGCACAGCATGTGTATCTGCAACTACACATGCCATCAAAAAGAAAATGTCACTTACGCAGTGTACATCTGTTCATGGCATGTAGTGCTGCCGATTCATGTGCATCCTCCCTGGAAGCCTGTAGCCATTGTAGTACTTTATTATGTAGCTATGTATAATACTTTGCGTGGACATCTTCTTTACTTTCTATATATATTTGTACATATAGAATTCTTCACTCCTAACTTCACCGTCCTGCAGGAAAACAATCTAACAAAGGAGTCAATGCCCATGCGCACTATCACCGAGAGGAGGAGTCACTCGAACTTGTGACTCGAAAGAATCTTCTTCGAAGAAAAGCAACTTGTAACACTCCCCAAACATCCCACTGCGTTACCACAAATTGTTCCCAGAATCAACATTCTGTTGCAACAGGAGGTACAATCACTATTACTGAAACAAGCAATAGAATTGGTCCCACATACTCAACAAGGAACAGGGGTATATTCACTATACTTCTTCATTCCCCAAAAAGATGGCACTCTAAGGACCATCTTAGACCTCAGGTCTCTCAATCTATACATCTTGTCAGAGCACTTTCACATGGTAACTCTACAGGATGTTATTCCACTATTACAAAAACAGGATTACATGACTGCTTTAGACCTCAAAGATGCGTATTTCCATATACCCATCCATCCAGCTCAAAGAAAATACCTCAGTTTTGTCATAGGAAAACATTATCACTTAAAAGTTCTGCCGTTCGGCATAACAGCTCCAAGAGTCTTTACAAAATGTCTAGCCTACTTAAGAAGACAACACATTCACATCTTTCCATATGTAGACTTATAAAATGCTGCAATTTTACATAATGCAAACACTCATTATGTAATAGAAACCCAGCAAACTCACCTTCAGCCAGCACAGGTAAAACCTTATCTAGGTGCTATTTTAAATACAGAAAAAGCCCTAGCATATCCAAATACAAGCTTTCGAAAATATCATACCACACATACAGCCAAATCAACAATACACTGTAAGATTTATCATCAAGATTCTAGGGATGATGGCGTCTTGCATAGCGATAGTTCCACATGCAAGAATCAACATGAGGCCTTTACAACAATGCCTTTAACCACAATGGTCTCAGGCACACGGTCGACCTCAAGATCTAGTGTTGATGAACCGCCAAACGCACACGTCATTTCAATGGTGGAATTTCAGCAATCTAATGAAGGGGTGGTCGTTTCAAGACCCTGTTCCTCAGACCATAATTACAACAGATGCATCAATGATTGGTTGGGGAGCTCACCTAAACAAGCACACCATTCAAGGGCAACGGAATGTCAAACAGAAACAGCTACACATAAACCACTTAGAATTATTATCTGTATTCCTTGCCCTAAAAGCATTTCAACCTCTTCTCAAACAGAAGAATGTTCTCATAAAGACAGACATGACAACCATGTATTATCTCAACAAACAGGAATGGACACATTAATCTCAGCTGTCCCTTCTAGCCCAAACAATTTGGAAATGGGCAATTCACAATCAAATTCAACTAATAGCACAGTACATTCCAGGAATAGACAATCAGTTGGCAGATGTCCTCAGCAGAAATCACCAACAAACACACAAATGGGAGATTCACCCCCAAGTACTTCAAAAGTACTTTCAAAGGTGTGGAACACCAGACATAGATCTATTTGCAACAAACGAAAACACAAAATGCCAAAACTTTGCATCCAGACACCCACCTCCCATGTCCAGGGGCAATGCTCTATGGATCAGTTGGTCAGGGATATTTGCTTATGCTTTTGCCCCCTTCCCACTCCTTCCATTTCTAGTCAACAAGTTGCATCAAACATCACTCATCTTGATACTCATAGCACCAACATGGGCACGTCAGCCTTGGTACACAGCACTACTAGACCTATCTGTAGTACCTCACTCCAAACTCCCAAACAGACCAGATTTGTTAACACAGAACAAAGGTCAAATCAGGCATCCAAACCCCAGTGCTCTCAATCTAGCGATTTGGCTCCTGAAGTCATAGAATTTGGATACTTAAATCTTCCATCTGAATGTATGGAAGTCATTAAACAAGCACGAAAACCCACTACTAGACAGTGCTACGCAAACAAGTTGAAAAGATTTGTCTACTATTGTCAATCTAAGACCATAGATCCACTTATAGCGTCTATACAAGATATTGTATGTTATTTACTTCATTTACAGAAATCAAATTTGGCTTTGTATAGCATGTGTATTTGCAGCTAAACATGTCATCGAACGGAAAATGTCACTTACCCAGTGTACATCTGTTCGTGGCATGTAGTGCTGCAGGTTCACATGCACCCTCCCTCCTCCCAGAAGCCTGTAGTCGTTTAAGTTACTAACATTTGTACATATGTACTGTATATACATTTGCATTGACATCTCTTTTCTCTTATATACTCTATCACTCCTTTCTTCACCCTCTGCGGGAAAACTATCTTACAGTGGAGTTGATGCCCATGCGAAATGGAACCAAGAGGAGTCACTCGATCCCGTGACTCCATGTCGGAATGGATATGCCTAACATGTGAATCTGCAGCACTACATGCCACGAACAGATGTACACTGGGTAAGTGACATTTTATATATAATATATATATATATATATATATATATATATATATATATATATATATATATATATTCGATGGCATGTGTAGCTGCAGATACACATGCTGTGCACATCCCGCCATCTGGTGTTGGGCTCGGAGTGTTACAAGTTGTTTTTCTTCGAAGAAGTCTTTTCGAGTCACAAGACCGAGGGACTCCTCCCATTTCGGCTCCATTGCGCATGGGCGTCGACTCCATCTTAGATTGTTTTTTTTCCGCCATCGGGTTCGGACGTGTTCCTTTTCGCTCAGTGTTTCCGGTCGGTATTGTTTGCGTTCGGTATCGGGTTAGTTACAACAGATCGACATCGACTTTTGAAGAGCTCTGGTGGCCCTTCGGGTTTTTTTTCGATCCCCCGTCGGGGCCTGGTCGGCCCGGCCACGTGTCTCTTCAAGGCTGATGGAACGGACCCCATTCCGCTTCTGCCCAAAATGCCATAACAAGTATCCATATACAGATCAGCATCTGGTCTGTAACTTGTGTTTGTCGCCGGAACACAAGGAAGATACTTGTGAAGCCTGTCGAGCGTTTCGGTCCATGAAGACACTAAGAGACCGAAGAGCATGGAGACTGCAAATGGCGTCTGCGCCGACAGGACAAGAGCGTTTCAAGGAGGAGGAAGAAACATTTTCCATCCATGAATCAGACTCGGATGAGGTCGATCCCGAAGAAACGCCGAAAACCGTGAGTAAGACGTCGAAGCACAAAACTCACGAAAAGACCACTAAAGCCAAGGGGACGCCACCGCCAACAGGCCATGGCTTGACCCGAAAAATAGTTGACCGACCATCGGCACCGAAAAAGGGCACGCTGGGGGCGAAGTCATCCGACTCCGGTCGAGATACCGCCACACAGCAATCTCTGGCTCGAGATAGTGGCTCCGAGCAGGTTCGGCACCGAGATAGCGGAACCGAAATGGGTCAGCACCGAGAATCCACGACGCCGAAAGTAAGGAAGGTTTCGTCAGAAACGAAAAAAGCAGCCGACAAGGTTTCGATACCGAAACATCCGGCATCGGAACCGAAAACAAGTTCCTACACTGAGGAACAAGGACTGTCCACACAAATGAAGACACATAGATTTGGACAGGAATTGGAAACAGTAGAGCCAGACTATACACAAAGAAGGCTCCATATCCAAAAAGAAACGGGGAAAATCAGTACTCTCCCTCCAATTAAAATGAAACGCAAACTTGCCTTTCAGGAAAAAGACAAGCAGCCACAGGCAAAGGTGGCTAAACAAGTAACCCCGCCACCATCTCCACAATGCTCTCCGCAACCATCACCGGTAGCCACTCCACCAATGATGGAATCACCAACTCATACAGGAATGAGTCAAGATGACCCTGACGCATGGGACCTTTATGATGCACCAGTGTCAGATAATAGTCCTGAATGTTATCCAGCTAGACCGTCGCCACCAGAGCATAGTACAGCATACGCACAGGTGGTGTCTAGAGCAGCGGCATTTCATAATGTCAGCCTGCATGCTGAGCTTATTGAAGACTACTTTCTTTTTAACACACTGTCGTCCACACACAGCCAGTATCAAAGTCTTCCTATGGTACCCGGAATGCTAAAACACTCCAAACAAGTGTTTGAAGAGCCTGTAAAAGGAAGAGCCATTACTCCAAGAGTGGAGAAAAAATATAAACTGCCACCAACAGACCACGTGTACATCACACAACAGCTAACACACTCAGTTGTAGTAGGGGCAGCGCGCAAAAGAGCGAACTCACATACTTCAGGAGATGCACTACCTCCAGATAAAGAAAGTAGAAAGTTCGACGCAGCAGGCAAAAAAGTAGCGGCACAGGCAGCAAACCAGTGGCGTATTGCCAATTCACAGGCTTTGTTGGCCAGATACGATAGGGCCCATTGGGACGAAATGCAACACTTTATAGAACATTTGCCCAAGGAGTTCCAAAAGAGAGCGCAGCAGGTAGTAGAAGAAGGACAGAGTATCTCCAACAACCAGATACGGTCAGCAATGGATGCTGCAGACACAGCTGCTAGAACTGTCAACACAGTAGTAACAATAAGGAGACATGCATGGCTGCGTACATCAGGATTTAAACCAGAAATACAGCAAGCTGTGCTGAATATGCCATTCAACGGACGGCAATTGTTTGGGCCGGAGGTGGACACTGCGATCGAAAAACTTAAAAAAGACACTGACACGGCCAAAGCCATGGGCGCACTCTACTCCCCACAGGGCAGAGGCACATTTCGAAAAACACAGTTTAGAGGGGAGTTTCGAGGACAAAGCACAGAACCCACAACCTCACAAGCAAGACCCACTTACCAGAGCCAGTATCAGCAGGGAAGTTTTCGGGGACAATATAGAGGGGGACAATTCCAAAAGAATAGAGGAAAGTTCCAAAGTCCCAAAACTCCTCAAAACAAGCAGTGACTTCAAAGTCACACATCCCCAACACATAACATCTGTGGGGGGGGGGGACTAACCAAATTTTACAAACATTGGGAGGAAATAAGAACAGACACTTGGGTCCTAGCAATTATCCAGCATGGTTATTGCATAGAATTTCTCAAATTCCCTCCAAACGTCCCACCGAAAACACACAATATGTCAAAACAACATATAGATCTTGTAGGACTAGAAGTTCAGGCAATGCTACTAAAAGAAGCAATAGAATTAGTACCAAAACACCAGAAAGGAACAGGAGTTTACTCTCTGTACTTTCTCATACCCAAAAAAGAAAAGAGTCTGAGACCTATATTAGATCTCCGAACATTAAATACCTACATCAAATCAGATCACTTTCACATGGTGACATTACAAGACGTAATCCCACTACTCAAACAACAAGACTACATGACAACACTAGACCTAAAGGATGCATATTTCCATATACCGATACATCCTTCACACAGAAAGTACTTAAGGTTTGTATTCCAAGGGATACATTACCAATTCAAGGTGTTGCCATTCGGAATAACAACTGCGCCAATAGTTTTTACAAAGTGCCTGGCAGTCGTAGCTGCACATATCAGAAGGCAGCAAATACATGTGTTCCCGTACCTAGACGATTGGTTAATCAAAACCAACACACTAGAAAAGTGTTCACAGCACACAAAGTATGTCATAGAAACACTACACAAACTAGGTTTCTCAATCAACTACACAAAGTCACACCTTATACCGTGTCAAACACAGCAATACTTAGGGGCGAAAATCAACACAGCAAAAGGGATTGCCACTCCAAGTCCACAAAGGGTTCAGGCATTTCACAATATAATACAGGCCATGTATCCAAAACAAAAAATACAAGTCAAAATGGTGATGAAACTCCTAGGCATGATGTCTTCATGCATAGCCATTGTCCCAAATGCAAGGTTGCACATGCGGCCCTTACAACAGTGCCTAGCATCACAGTGGTCACAGGCACGAGGTCAACTTCTAGATCTGGTGTTGGTAGACCGCCAAACATACACCTCGCTTCAATGGTGGAACAGTATAAATTTAAACAAAGGGCGGCCTTTCCAAGACCCAGTGCCACAATATGTAATAACAACAGATGCCTCCATGATAGGGTGGGGAGCACACCTCAATCAATACAGCATCCAAGGACAATTGGACACTCACCAAAAACAGTTTCACATAAATCACTTAGAACTATTGGCAGTATTTCTAGTGCTGAAAGCATTTCAACCCATAATAAGCCACAAACACATTCTTGTCAAAACAGACAATATGACAACTATGTATTAACTAAACAAACAGGGAGGGACACACTCAACACAGTTGTGTCTCCTGGCACAAAAAATATGGCATTGGGCGATTCACAACCACATTCGCCTAATAGCACAATTTATTCCAGGAATTCAGAATCAGTTAGCAGACAATCTCTCTCGGGATCATCAACAGATCCACGAATGGGAGATTCACCCCCAAATACTGAATACTTACTTCCAGAGTTGGGGAACACCACAAATAGATCTATTTGCAACAAAGGAAAACGCAAAATGCCAAAACTTCGCATCCAGGTACCCACAAGATCAGTCTCAGGGCAATGAATTATGGATGAGTTGGTCAGGGATATTTGCTTACGCTTTCCCCCTCTCCCACTCCTTCCATATCTAGTAAACAAGCTGAGTCAAAACAAACTCATACTAATAGCGCCAACATGGGCAAGACAACCTTGGTACACAACACTACTAGACCTTTCAGTAGTGCCTCATGTCAAACTACCAAACATACCAGATCTGTTAACGCAACACAAACAACAGATCAGACACCCAAATCCAGCATCGCTGAATCTAGCAATCTGGCTCCAGAAGTCCTAGAATTCGGACACTTAGACCTTACACATGAATGTATGGAGGTCATAAAACAAGCTAGGAAACCTACCACTAGACATTGCTATGCAAATAAGTGGAAAAGATTTGTTTATTACTGCCATAATAATCAAATTCAACCCTTACACGCATCTGCCAAAGACCTCGTAGGATACTTACTACATCTGCAAAAGTCAAAGCTAGCTTTTTCTTCCATTAAGATACATCTTACAGCAATTTCAGCTTACCTGCAAATTACGCACTCAACTTCTCTATTTAGGATACCAGTCATAAAAGCATTTATGGAGGGTCTAAAGAGAATTATACCACCAAGAACACCACCAGTTCCTTCATGGAACCTCAACATTGTCTTAACACGACTCATGGGTCCACCTTTCGAACCTATGCACTCTTGTGAAATGCAATACTTAACATGGAAAGTTGCATTTTTAATTGCCATCACATCTTTTAGAAGAGTAAGTGAGATTCAAGCATTCACCATACAAGAACCATTTATTCAAATACACAAGCATAAAGTAGTTCTACGGACAAATCAATTTTTTTTACCAAAAGTCATATCACCGTTCCACTTAAATCAAACAGTAGAATTACCAGTGTTCTTCCCACAGCCAGACTCTGTAGCTGAAAGAGCACTACATACATTAGACATCAAAAGAGCGTTAATGTACTACATTGACAGAACAAAACAAATTCGAAAAACAAAACAATTATTTATTGCTTTCCAAAAACCTCATACAGGAAATCCAATTTCTAAACAAGGCATTGCTAGATGGATAGTTACGTGCATTCAAACCTGTTATCTTAAAGCAAAAAGAGAACTGCCTATTACACCAAAGGCACGCTCGACTAGAAAGAAAGGTGCTACCATGGCCTTTCTAGGAAATATTCCAATGACCGAAATATGTAAGGCAGCTACATGGTCTACGCCTCATACATTTACCAAGCACTACTGTGTAGATGTGCTAACGGCACAGCAAGCCACAGTAGGCCAAGCAGTACTACGAACATTGTTTCAAACAACTTCAACTCCTACAGGCTGAACCACCGCTTTTGGGGAGATAACTGCTTACTAGTCTATGCACAGCATGTGTATCTGCAGCTACACATGCCATCGAACGGAAAATGGCACTTACCCAGTGTACATCTGTTCGTGGCATTAGTCGCTGCAGATTCACATGCGCCCGCCCGCCTCCCCGGGAGCCTGTAGCCGTTTAGAAGTTGATCCTGAACATCTGTATATTTGTAAATATATTACTTTAAACTACATTATGTACATTACTCCATTGCATGGGCACTATTACTAGCATACACAACTCCTACCTCACCCTCTGCGGGGAAAACAATCTAAGATGGAGTCGATGCCCATGCGCAATGGAGCCGAAATGGGAGGAGTCCCTCGGTCTCGTGACTCGAAAAGACTTCTTTGAAGAAAAACAACTTGTAACACTCCGAGCCCAACACCAGATGGCGGGATGTGCACAGCATGTGAATCATCTGCAGCGACTAATGCCACGAACAGATGTACACTGGGTAAGTGACATTTTCCATATATATGCGCGCGCACACACACACACCCCTGAAACCCCCTCTACCCCCCTCCCCCCCCCCCCCCCTCAGTCCCTGCTCTGGCACAAAACTGGACAATTGAAAGGGGAATAACCCACTTCCCTGTCCGTCACCACCCCAGGGGTGGTGTCCAGAGCTCCTTCAGGTGGCCACTTGATTCTGCCATCTTGAATCCAAGATGGGCAGAGACCTCTGAGAACATCTGAGTGGCCAGGACAGGCAAGTGACATCACAGTCCCCTCCTGATAGGTGGTCTGCATGCTAGGTGACCGATCCCTCTTTTGGGCTATTTAGGGTCTCTCTCTTGGGTGGCTCCTCAGATTCGCAAAATTCCAGCAGGACTCCTCTGCATTGGTCACGTCATCTTCTGACCACTGGAACTGCAACTGGACCCTCCAGGAACTGACACTGTAACGACTCTGCTCTGCACCATAGTTTCTCCGGCACCTTCCAACAACTGCAACATTTCCCCGGCCGTATATCAGATGGAAGAATTTAAAAGGAAGTTTCCACTTCAACTGGTCCACCCTAGGGGTGGGAATGGTATGAAGTGGGAACACCTTCTAATATAATTAATTTTCCTACCACCAAATTTGGGGTAAGGAACTTGGGGTCTGCAAGCTCTAACATTTGGAGAGCCCTGGGTCACATTTCAAAGGTGGCAAGGCCTTTGAAGCTCCCCACCCTGGAATATCCATCCTGCCTGGGAGAGGTGTTCACACCTCTGCCCAGAGCAGGCTTTTGTTCTGAGCCCTTGAGAGCATTAGCTCTCACCTCATGGGCCAGAGCTCTGTCTAAGGTGGCTGTACTGGTTTTCCCAGTCGGTGCCCATGCTAGGAGGTAGTAGGTTTTCAAGGGGCACCTCTAAAGTTCGCTCTGAGTAGTGCGTGTATTAACCCCTTCACTGCCAGTCCTTTCCCCCACCTCAGGTGCCAAGCCTTTTTTGGCTATTTGGGGTAGTGCGCACTTAGGCCCTCATAAATGTTTGTCCACATAAGCTATCCACACCAAACTTGCATCCTTGTTTTTTTTTTTTCAACATTTTGGGGATTCTAGAGTACCAAGAGTTTGTGGGTTCCCCTCATTGCGTAGGCTCTCATTATTCTAATGAGACTACTGGATTTGGGTGTCAGAATCATTTGCACTGTGGGGGACTGAGTCTGAACCCACTACAGGTGACACCTGCTGACCTAATCCGGGTTTTGTTCCGACTAACTAACAGTGCCTCATTACTACCCAAGAGCAGGGATGATTGGGCAACCAAGCGCATGCCACAGTTGACTCCTCAGGGAAATCGTGGTCACTCAGATCTCATCCGTTTCTCTCAGTTACATTAGTCTCACATATACAAGGACAATGAGAGGCAGAATATAGTTCAATAAGGTTTATTGAAGTAACTGCATCTTAGATAATAAAGCATGTACTGCGATAACTAGGACGATGAAGCATGACAGGATTAAAATTGTGACAAGGAGAGTGAAGCATAAAAATAACACTACCCTATTGTAGGAAGTTGGCTCTCTATGTGCTATTTCAAAGTAAGGAATAGCATGCACAGAGTCCAAGGGTTCCCCTTAGAGGTAAAATAGTGGTAAAAAGAGATAATACTAATGCTCTATTTTGTGGTAGTGTGGTCGAGCAGTAGGCTTATCCAAGGAGTAGTGTTAAGCATTTGTTGTACATACACATAGACAATAAATGAGGTACACACACTCAGAGACAAATCCAGCCAATAGGTTTTGTATAGAAAAATATCTTTTCTTAGTTTATTTTATGAACCACAGGTTCAAATTTAACATGTAATATCTTGTTTGAAAGGTATTGCAGGTAAGTACATTAGGAACTTTGAATCATTTCAATTGCATGTATACTTTTCAAGTTATTCACAAATAGCTATTTCAAAAGTGGACACTTAGTGCAATTTTCACAGTTCCTGGGGGAGGTAAGTTTTGGTTAGTTTTACCAGGTAAGTAAGACACTTACAGGGTTCAGTTCTTGGTCCAAGGTAGCCCACCGTTGTTGGTTCAGAGCAACCCCAAAGTCACCACACCAGCAGCTCAGGGCCGGTCAGGTGCAGAGTTCAAAGTGGTGCCCAAAACGCATAGGCTAGAATGGAGAGAAGGGGGTGCCCCGGTTCCGGTCTGCTTGCAGGTAAGTACCCGCGTCTTCGGAGGGCAGACCAGGGGGGTTTTGTAGGGCACCGGGGGGGACACAAGCCCACACAGAAATTTCACCCTCAGCGGCGCGGGGGCGGCCGGGTGCAGTGTAAGAACAAGCGTCGGGTTCGTAATGGAAGTCAATGAGAGATCAAGGGATCTCTTCAGCGCTGCAGGCAGGCAAGGGGGGGCTTCCTCGGGGAAACCTCCACTTGGGCAAGGGAGAGGGACTCCTGGGGGTCACTTCTGCAGTGAAAGTCCGGTCCTTCAGGTCCTGGGGGCTGCGGGTGCAGGGTCTTTTCCAGGCGTCGGGACTTAGGTTTCAGAGAGTCGCGGTCAGGGGAAGCCTCAGGATTCCCTCTGCAGGCGGCGCTGTGGGGGCTCAGGGGGGACAGGTTTTGGTACTCAGTCGTAGAGTAGTCCGGGGGTCCTCCCTGAGGTGTTGGTTCTCCACCAGCCGAGTCGGGGTCGCCGGGTGCAGTGTTGCAAGTCTCACGCTTCTTGCGGGGAGATTGCAGGGTTCTTTAAAGCTGCTTCTGGAAACAAAGTTGCAGTCTTTTTGGAGCAGGTCCGCTGTCCTCGGGAGTTTCTTGTCGTCGTCGAAGCAGGGCAGTCCTCAGAGGATTCAGAGGTCGCTGGTCCCTTTGGAAGGCGTCGCTGGAGCAGAGTTCTTTGGAAGGCAGGAGACAGGCCGGTGAGTTTCTGGAGCCAAGGCAGTTGTTGTCTTCTGGTCTTCCTCTGCAGGGGTTTTCAGCTAGGCAGTCCTTCTTCTTGTTGTTGTTGCAGGAATCTAATTTTCTAGGGTTCAGGGTAGCCCTTAAATACTAAATTTAAGGGCGTGTTTAGGTCTGGGGGGTTAGTAGCCAATGGCTACTAGCCCTGAGGGTGGGTACACCCTCTTTGCGCCTCCTCCCAAGGGGAGGGGGTCACAATCCTAACCCTATTGGGGGAATCCTCCATCTGCAAGATGGAGGATTTCTAAAAGTTAGTCACCTCAGCTCAGGACACCTTAGGGGCTGTCCTGACTGGCCAGTGACTCCTCCTTGTTGCTTTCTTTGTTCCCTCCAGCCTTGCCGCCAAAAGTGGGGGCCGTGGCCGGAGGGGGCGGGCAACTCCACTAAGCTGGAGTGCCCTGCTGGGCTGTGACAAAGGGGTGAGCCTTTGAGGCTCACCGCCAGGTGTTACAGCTCCTGCCTGGGGGAGGTGTTAGCATCTCCACCCAGTGCAGGCTTTGTTACTGGCCTCAGAGTGACAAAGGCACTCTCCCCATGAGGCCAGCAACATGTCTCTAGTGTGGCAGGCTGCTGGAACTAGTCAGCCTACACAGACAGTCGGTTAAGTTTCAGGGGGCACCTCTAAGGTGCCCTCTGGGGTGTATTTTGCAATAAAATGTACACTGGCATCAGTGTGCATTTATTGTGCTGAGAAGTTTGATACCAAACTTCCCAGTTTTCAGTGTAGCCTTTATGGTGCTGTGGAGTTCGTGTTTGACAAACTCCCAGACCATATACTCTTATGGCTACCCTGCACTTACAATGTCTAAGGTTTTGTTTAGACACTGTAGGGGTACCATGCTCATGCACTGGTACCCTCACCTATGGTATAGTGCACCCTGCCTTAGGGCTGTAAGGCCTGCTAGAGGGGTGACTGACCTATACTTGCATAGGCAGTGAGAGGCTGGCATGGCACCCTGAGGGGAGTGCCATGTCGACTTACTCGTTTTGTTCTCACTAGCACACACAAGCTGGCAAGCAGTGTGTCTGTGCTGAGTGAGAGGTCTCCAGGGTGGCATAAGACATGCTGCAGCCCTTAGAGACCTTCCTTGGCATCAGGGCCCTTGGTACTAGAAGTACCAGTTACAAGGGACTTATCTGGATGCCAGGGTCTGCCAATTGTGGTTACAAAAGTACAGGTTAGGGAAAGAACACTGGTGCTGGGGCCTGGTTAGCAGGCCTCAGCACACTTTCAATTGTAAACATAGCATCAGCAAAGGCAAAAAGTCAGGGGGCAACCATGCCAAGGAGGCATTTCCTTACACCTATTGTCACTAAAATCATTAAAATAGCTCTTACCTAGGCTATGTTAGAGCACAACATGTTGAGCTTTAATTTTGCCCTTCAGGTTCCCCTGGGAAGACGGCATCCCTCATACCTGAGCAAGAGGCCTGTAGTCTATATAAGCAGCCGCAGCGAAGCACTCGGCAATCAGCATACAGTCGTGGTCATCTGACAGGAATCTCCCGCTAACGTACATGGGTCAAAGTAGTGTTTTTATTTTAAAAAACAGCTGATGTTCCAAGTAAGGATCCCCACGTAAGAGTGTATGTTTCTGTGAACATTAGAGACAGAGCATACCACGTTTGCTGGCAACCTATCTTACTGCAGCCTTGAGAAAAGCACAGAGTGAAAGAAATGTCTTGTTTACAAATGCAGTGCTGGCCTAGGCAAAGAACAGCTACACAGGGAAAATAAAACAAGACCGCAAATGTGGCTATTGTTAAAATAATAACAGCAGAAGGCCTAGTTTGCTAAAATTATGTGTATGAAGCTATAACCAAAATGGCTACACAACACCCTGGAGGAGACCAAGAAATTAGCCAAAATACAGCTACATTTGTTTTTTTTTAAATGGTGGGGGGGGTGGAGGTCTGCAGAAGAAAGCTTGTGTGTGTGTGTGTGTGTTTTTTTTATTTTTATTTTTATTTTTTATCCCTGAAAATGGCATCGACAAAGGGTTTGCAGTGCTAAAATGACCATCTTCCCAGCTTTCAGGAACAGGCAGACTTGAATCAGAAAACCACATTTTTCAACACAATTTTGGCATTTTACTGAGACATACCCCATTTTTACTATTTTTGTGCTTTTAGCCTCCTTCCAGTTATTGACAGAAATAGGTGTGAAACCAATGCTGGATCCCGGACAGCTAAACATTTCTGAAAAGTAGACAACATTCTGAATTCAGCAAGGGGTCATTTGTGTAGATCCTGCAAGGTTTTTGGACACAAAGTAACAGCTAAAATAAAAAAAATAAAAAAAACTTCCATTTCTTTTTCCAGCTAAGGCAGATTTTTAAAGCAATATACCGTTAAGTCTGCTGGACTCTTCTGGTTGCGGGGATATATAGTGCTTGCAGGTTCATCAAGAAACCTAGGTATCCATAGCCAATAAAGGAGCTGCACCTTGCAGTGGTTATTCATTGTATACCGGGTATGCAGCAATTTATTTGGTGAAATATAAAGAGTGAAAAATAGGTATCAAGGAAACCTAGGTATTTCCAAAATGGGCACAAGATAAGGCGTTGAGAAGCAGTGGTCATTTGCACAGCTCTGAATTCTGGGGTCCACATATTAGCATGTGAATTACAGGGCATTTCTCAAATAAACGTCTTTTTTTACTCACTGTCTTACATTTGAAAGGAAAAAATGTAGAGAAAGACAAGGGGCAATAACACTGGTTATTCTATTTTGCATTTCCCCCAAGTCTCACGATAAAAATGGTACCTCACTTGTGTGGGTAGGCCTAATGCCCGCGACAGGAAATGCAACATGGACACATCAATGAAAAAACGTGAAATCTGAAGTGTTTTCTCGAAAGTGCCTAGCTGTGGATTTTGGCCTCTAGATTAGCCGGCACCAAGGGAAACCTAGCAAACCTACACATTTTTTAAAACTAGACACCTAGGGGAATTCCGAATACAGTGACTTGTGGGGCTCTCACCAGGTTCTGTTCCCCAGAATTCTTTGCAAACCTTAAAATGTGGCCCAAAAAAACTTTTTCCTCTCATTTCAGTGATAGAAAGTTCTGAAATCTGAGAGGAGCCACACATTTCCTTCCACCCAGCATTCCCCCAAGTCTCCCGATAAAAATGATACCTCAGTTGTGTTGGTAGGCCTAGTGCCCGCAGCAGGAAACGCCCCAAAACGCAACATGGACACATCACATTTTCCCAAAGAAAACGCACCTGTTTTTTGCAAAGTGCCTAGCTGAGGATTTTGGCCTCTAGCTCATCCGGCACCTCAGAAAACCTAGCAAACCTTTCTGAAAACTAGACACCTAGGGGAACCCAGGATGTGGTAACTTGAGGCACTCCCACCAGGTTCTGTTACCCAGAATTCTTAGCAAACGTCAATTTGGCAAAAAAAAACACTTTTCCCTCACATTTTGGTGCTGCAAAGTTCTGGAATCTGAGGGGAGCCACAAACTTTGTTCTTCCCAGCATTTCTCCTACATCTCCTGATGAAAATGGTCCCTCACTTGTATGGGTAGGCCTAGTGCCCGTGACAGGAAATGCCCCAAAACACTACGTGGAAACATAAAAATTATGAAAACAAAACTACCTGTTTTTGCAGGGGTGGGGAGGGAATCTGCGTTTTTGGTCCTGGGCTCAGCAGCCATCCAGGGAAACCTACCAAAACCAGATATTTCTGAAAACTAGACACCCGAGGTAGTCCTGGGAGGTGTGACTTGCATGGATCCCCCAGTGTTTTCTTACCCATAATCCTCAACAAACTTCAAATTTAGCTAAAAAGTCATATTTTCCCCACATTTCTGTGTGGGAACACTGCACCAGCACAAATTTCCTACCACTCAACATTCCCCTCAATCTCCCGATAAAAATGATAAATCATATATGTAGGTGGGCCAAGTGCCTGCGACAGAGAAGAGCCTAAAAAACATGTTGAAATTGAGGGGGAACCAAAGTGGGTCCAAAAGGGCAGTTTGAAAAAAATAAATAAATTTAGGCTGACAAGTGGGACAGAATTTTTATTGATATAGATGCGACAGTGCTGGGTGGTAGGAATTTTGTGGATTCCTTCAGATTTCGGAAGATTCCATCACAAAAATGTGGGGAAAAGGTGTGATTTGAAGCACAGTTGGAGGTTTGCAGGGCATTGTGGGTAAGAAAATGGTGCAGGGTGCATGTGAAGCACACCACCTTGGACCACATGTTTAGTTTTCAGATGTGTCTTTGTCTCGTAGATTTTTCTACATGGCAGCATCCCAAAGTCCAAAAAGTACAGCCCTCACCTTCCAAGTGGGATCATTTTGAGAGTTAGACAAGCTCTCGTGGCCCAAATGTAAAACCAAACCCCCAAAAAAATCAAATGTACTCTTGCTTGTTGTTGAGATAAGATCTTTTAGTGTTTGGGGGGGAGAGCTGAAAGCCTGTTACCTCCTTCAGTTGAGGTAGGGGCATAACCATTGCCATACTGGTTGGTAGCCACCACCCCACTTTTTTTTTTATTCCCAGGCATCTAGTGGGCTTCCCCTCAAGGGGGGCAGAAATGGCCAACAGTAATGTGACCCCATGGGGAGCGACCTTTGCCCAAGGAGCTGTCCCCTTCATCAGAACACACACACAGTTTTTTCTGCCCCCCCCCCCCAGGACAGATCGGCCTAATAGTAATAGGCTGATCTGCCCCCACTGTATGCAGCCTAACGTTCATACAATGTTACCATTCACTTTACTAGGACTAAGATGATGATGGAGGTATTTTCTAAGCCCCTGTCAGATATGCACCTGACAGCTACCTGGGCTACTGCATATAGTAAATTCCACACTGCAAAATCTTCTTCCCGAACCCATGCAAAAATGTCCTGTGAGGTTGTGTGACCTAGTACTAAACTACCAGATGCTGCATTGTTCCTGCTACCTGCTTGATGTTGTGGAATGAATCCACATATTGAATAGCATCATCCAGTATATGCAAGTAGGATAGGCTAATTTTAAGTGACTCCAAACTTTCCCTGTGCCAGTTATTGTTTAGAAATCTTTCTCCACTTGGTTTACTTTTTATCTACTTGAAGAGAAACTGTGAGGTTTCACATCCGCGTGAATTGATACCAGTTTGGGAGAGCTTCTTAATAAAACAGTCATAAGAGAAATTTCTGTCCTGTCACTTGGGGCAGCGATACTCTCAAGTTGATAATGGGAAAGAGCTAAGCACTATGAGTATTGTCAGATTGTAAGGAACCAGGTTTTGTGCAGGTTTTCCCTGACTTTTTGCCCTAGTTTTGACTACTAGGTACTAGTGTGATGTAATGGTTCTGAAATACCCAGCTAAAAAGGACTTAGTGTGTGCCCTGGCCTTAAAATGGTGTATTTTTTATTGGCTGGCCCCCAATTGGCATAACCTGAGAAGTCCCTAGTATATGGTGCCAGGGGTACCCAGGGCTTGTAGGTTGGGGTGTCTTCATAGACTGCAGCTGTAGTTGTGCTCTCCAAACGTGTACCAGAAGGTAAAACATGGCTCCCATTCTGCCATTGCAGACTGGAAGAGCAGTTTACAATTGCTAACTCAACGTTGCCACTTAAAGTAATGGCGAAGCCCACACATTCCCTTTTAATGTATGTAAGCCACCCCTATGGCAGGCCTAATGAGCATTAAGGAAGGGTTCTGTATGGTATAAATAGGTACTTTTACATGTGCCAGCAGTAAAAATCCTAAATTGTCGTTTTTACTGTGAAAATGTTAGTAACCACATTCAAAAGTACAGTTACAGGCTGGCACCCCAGCTCTTTTATCTTCTGAATGGGGAATACTAAGGCTGGCAATGTTTGATATCGAAGGAATTACTCAATTAAATCAGAGTTTATGGTTAAATCGAATTTAATTTCACTGGTGGGCAAATTGCAACTTTAAAAGTTGCCACTTCAGTTGACCAAGGTTTACAGTGCTTGTTGACTGATGTATATGAGACTTTCACTACAGGCAGCTTTCTGCCCTTCTGGGGCGAAGTGCTTAAGACTCCCAGGAAAGGACACAACAGGGGCCTGCATGCGAGAGAGGTATTACCTCCCCCATGCAGAAAGCCACAAGGGTGTTAGCCAATAAAGGTGAGTTTCAAAGAAGAAGCCGCCTTTGAACAGCAAATGGGTAAAACATAGGAGAAGGGCACTCTTTTGTTTCTACATACAGGCTGGAACTGGGTACAGGAGAGAAGTCAGTTGCACCTGGTAGCTAGCGAAGGAAGGGACTGTGCCTGCCGTGTCCTGCTCAAGGGAGAAGCCATCTCCAAGAGCCCAGCAAAGCTGAAGAAGCCTGCCGTGGCATGTTGGTAGCCCAAAGTCTTCAAGTAGCTACCACCACCACCACCTCCCTGCAGCACCAAGGACCAAGACATGATGCACAGAGTTGCGCCGGAGTTTGCTGAGTCTGGTAGTGTTGTTGGAGAGCTGCTGAGATAATCAGGAGATGCGTTATCGTCCCAGGAAGGATTGGCATTTAACTGCAGTGTTTTGTGACCGGTAACCTAGTAGTGACTGGACTTCAGCCAGGCGAAAGAGGACCTTGTGGGACATCAGCCCTGCAATCAGGAGCCCCGCACCATCTTTGGTGACCAAGGAGCACCTGGAGGAAAACCGCAATCAACCGCACCGCATTCCCAGCATCCCTGGAGCATATTAGGCATACATATCCCTTGCATCAGGACTTCTCCATATGAATCCATTACAACACAGATAAAGTGCATGGAACTGCTTGAAGACTGCTGCTTCTCTGGAGGTAACTATTTCTACGGGCCTTGCTGGTCCCCGACTTTGCTCCTTGCTGGAGTTCTACTTCTAACCGATTGCATGACGCTTACCCAGCTTTCGTTCAAAAAGTTTTTAAGTGTCGCGGTTGAGTGAAAATGCTTTGATTTATTATTGCATATAAAATCCATATCTCCGGTTCCCTCAAGTGGATCTTTTTCTTTGTGATGTCTAGATTTATGTAAAATACAGGTTTTTTTAAATAAATAGTGTCATCTTTCTTAAGTGTTGCATCAACGTCATCTTAATTGTTTTTTTTGGTGCTGTTTAAATGTTACTCACTAGATCCGCTGTGTAAGCCTGGCTGCTTAGTGCCACATCTACCCTGGATTGAGTTGCGGGTTTTACAGGTGAAACCTACTGGCCCTAAATGGGTTGTTAAGTGCACTACACTGCACAACCACACCATATAATAACCTCAGTTTCCTCGTACACATGATGGTAACTATATTCTTGTTCATTAAGTAGTGTAAGCTTACCCCCAGTACCTGGTAGGCATGGCCTTCTGCCACATCTTGCACCCAAAATTAAGTACCCAGTTACATTGCCCTTGGTCATGTCTAGTGGGTACTGGGCACAGGGAAAAGCACTTTTTAACAAGCATAGTGGGTACTCATTAATAAAACAAGTCAAAACATTTCTGTAGTCGTATCTACCTCTTTTCTTTTTGGTCTTCACTTGTTTTTAACTTCAGTTTGTTGAACCAGGGATTCCCTTTTGTTTGGATCTCTGTTCCTAGAGAAATCAGCCTTTTCTTCGCCATAACTTTCAGAAGAAGCCTTGTGGTTCAAGTCATTTTGTTCAAGGACACATGGGAATTGTACAGTTTTCTTTATATCAAAGGTGTTTTCACTTTTATAAAAGCCGGGAAGTGCACCTTCTTGTGTTCCTTACTGGTGAGGCTTTGCACAGTCTTTATGTGGCTCATGCACTACCGTTGTATCCTGTTGTTTTGATACTTATTTACGACTATTCTAGTCAACCGGTGTTAGGAAGGCATACAATACATGCCTAGTCTGTTGTTGGTTGTGCTATTCCAAACCATGACTGGCTTTGTGCCGCTTCTACCAGATATCCAGCAGCATCAATTCTTCAAAGGCAAGAACCATTATTGGTAAACTGTAGGGCAGCCACCAAGTGTACTCATGCCTTTTGTATGTATTAATTATATGCATTTTTGCAAGAGAGCCCTTCCAACATTTGTGGATAACTCGTGTATGTACATATGGCGCCCTCTCATTCTTGTAGCATAACATTTGATAATGAGAGGACATAGGACAGTAGATTAAAAGGATGTATGTTACAGACTGAGGTACTTGTAGTCCTTAATATTCCTCCATTACATCATTCTCATATGAGCATATACCTCCTATCAGTCTTGCTGCAATAAAATCCAGTGAAACTGAAGTTAGAATGTTGCTGACATTAGAAGTGAAAGAGGATTGGCTTATAGTGTGACTTGCCTGTGTAAGGACCCTTTTTAAGTTCAAAACTGCAGTATTTTCTGTTTCCCCCTGGCTGGGCTGTTAGCAAGATTCTCGGCTATGTGTGATGAAAGAGTAAACACTGATTAAATGTTTGTGTTTTTGTTGTAGGGGGCTGCTTATGTGGAATTTGATGTGCATCTTTCCAAGGACTTCGTGCCCATAATATACCATGACCTCTCTTGTTGCATATCAATGAAAAAGGTATGTAGAAGCATGCTATAATTTATGTATGTGTTTTGTTTTGTATGACTGGGTACTTGTGCTTATTACCTTTTGTCAATTGTCTCTTCCACTCTTGTAGTAACTGTATTCTTCTTGCCCATGCTCATCAGTTGTATGCTGGGAACAGTGTAAGCAATGACTCTTGTAGGAGTTTGTGTTTATAGATCTAGATACTTATTTGTAGATATCTGTATAGATAGTTTATATCAGTAGGCATTTGTAGATCTATCTAGGTATCTATATCTCTATTCAGACGTTTTTGATATGTGCTTGTGGTGGCTATGAAGGGGGTTAAAAAACAGATATATCTAGTTGATCTTGATGGAGTCTTGTGGTACCATAAAAAGTAAGCTTGAATGCTCCTGCTACACCATGAAAGCGATGCCTGTTTGTAATACTGTGGTAACCTGGGGGGAAAAAAACAATAAATATACTTGTGGGGTGGGAATAGCCTTGCACAACCTTAGGCTTGTGCGCCTCTGTGGTGTTGAGAGCCTGTAGCGGGGTGGGGAGGGTGAGTTAGGTGGAGGGGTTGTGTGCAGGTATAGCCATATCCCCCAGCCACACACGGCCTTTGACCTTGTATAGAGGCAAGTTGCTTGCAAGATGTGGCCAGATGTCGGGCCCTATGGCCAGACCACCGCTGTTTATGGTAAAAATCTATGCTCAGTGGGATAATTGTATGAATATGATGAAAAAGCCCCAGACATTAACAGGAAAAACTAAAGATTAAAGTGATGTTATAGTTTGGTATAATAATCTTATGTTTAAAAAAAAAATAACATAGAAGTTGACTAAAAAAAAATAATGGTTAGTGTTAGATGTTGAAATAAATATTAAAAAACTAATGTTTCAAAACAAAAATTTACATTCAATACTTCTAGTTTACTGAGCTAACTATAACTTTTGCCCCGCCATGCACTACTTATGACCTCACGTTGCATTAGTTGCCATGTTAAATTGCATAATTGATTACATCACTTCCCTCTATACGCCATGGTAAAAAAATAAATATATATATATAGGGGTCGGAGCTGCCCACAATGGGCATGATCAGGGTCCCACTGCCCTCTAAAAATATGGTGACAGTCTTACTGTCCCCTCTAGAGGGCACATAGGATAATTACCTCCAATCTGCCCCCACCACCCTGGGACAGAAAGCCCACTAGACACCAGGGAAAACAACATAAGGGTGGGGGCTGCCCACCATGAGCTTGGCCATGTCCCCACCACCAAAGGGCCAACTTGACCCCAGGGGAGCAGAAAGCCCAATAGACACCAGAGACTGTTTATGCAGTATTTTTGTGGGTGAGGTGCCCTTCCTGTGCATGAGCCCATGATGTCCCCCACTGCATGGCCCATTAGTCTTTGACACAAGTAGGGTAAACCTAGGTGGTAGGATTTTTGTGGATTCTTGCCCATTCCAGAAGTTAGTTTCCATAACAGATTTCTAAGGAAAATACATGATTTCTGCCATAGTTTGAGGTTTGCATGGCATTGTGGTTAAGAAACCTTTATGGTATCGACGTGAGGCACGCTACCCTGGAATCTCCTTGTTTCCTAGTTTTCAATAATCGGATTCCTTGCTTTGCATGGGTGGCCACCTCTGCATGTCCCAGAATACCCCAGCTACTCGTACTGCTTCTCTCAATGAAGCGCTTTCAGGTCTTTTTTTTTTTGTCATGATCTCATGGCTCACCCACACAAGTGGGGCGACGTTCTTATTGGGCACAAGTGGAAACTCAGGATGGTTGGAAATATGTGGCTCCCTGCAGATTCCAAAACGTTCCATCACAAAAATATGAGGTAAATGTTTTTTTTTTTTTTTTTTTTTTTTTAACTCCTTCGCTGCCAGACCTTTTCCCCCTCAGATGGCAAGACTTTTTTTGGCTGTTCGGGCCAGTTCACGCTTAGGCCCTCATAACTTTTTATCCACATAAGCAACCCACGCCAAATTTGCATCCTTTTTTCCCAACATCCTAGGGATTCTAGAGGTACCCAGACTTTGTGGGTTCCCCTGAAGAAGACCAAGAAATTAGCCAAAATATAGCGAACATTTCGTTTAAAAAAAAAAAAAACCAAAAAAAGGGCTTGTGTTTTTTTTCCCTGACAGTGGCATCAACAAAGGATTTGCGGTGCTAAAACCACCATCTTCCCAGCTTTCAGAAACAGGCACTCTTGAATCAGAAAACCCCGTTTTTCAACACAATTTTGAGATTTTATTGGAACATACCCCATTTTTACTAAAAAATAAAAATTGGGCTTTCACCCTCCTTCCAGTTAGAGACAGAAATGGGTTTGAAACCAATGCTGGATCCCAGACAGCTAAACATTTCTGAAACGTAGACGAAATTCTGAATTCGGTAAGGGGTAATTTGTGTAGATCTTACAAGGGTTTCCTACAGAAAATAACAGCTGAAATAAAAACAAATATTGAAATTGAGGTGAAAAAAAACAGCTACTTTTCTCAACGTTTTACTCTGTAACCTTTTCCTGCGATGTCAGACTTTTGAAAGCAATATACCGTTGCGTTTGGTGGACTCTCCTGTTTGCAGGGATATATAGGGCTTGTAGGTTCACCAAGAACCCTGGGTACCCAGAGCCTATAAAGGAGCCGCATTTTGCAGTGGGTTTTCATTCGATACCGGGTATACAGCAATTCATTTACTAAAATATAAAGAGTGAAAAATAGGTATCAAGAAAACCTTTGTATTTCCAAAATGGGCACATAAGGTGTTGAGAATCAGTGGTTATTTGCACATCTCTGAAATCTGGGGTGCCCATACTAGCATGTGAATTACAGGGCATTTCTCAAATAGATGTATTTTTTACATACTGTCTTACATTTGGAAGGAAAAAATGTAGAGAAAGACCAGAGGCAATAATACTTGTTTTGCTATTCTGTGTTCGCCCACGTCTCCTGATAAAAATGGTACCTCAGTTGCGTGGGTAGGCCTCATGCTCGTGGCAGGAAACACAACATGGACACATCACATTTTTACATTGAAATCCAACGTGTTTTTTGCAAAGTGCCTCGCTGTAGATTTTGGCCTCTAGCTCAGCCAGCACCTGGAGAAACCTGCGCATTTCTTTTTAAAACTAGACACCTAGGGAAACCAAGATGGCGGTGACTTGAGGGGCTCTTGCCAGGTTCTGTTACCCAGAATCCTTTGCAAACCTCAAATGCTTAGTATTCAGATGTGTCTGTTACCCCCTTTAGTTGGTGTGGGGGCATAACCAGGCCCATACTGGTTGGTAGCCACCAACCCACTATTTTTTTTTTTTTTTTTTTCGCTGGCATCTAGTAGACTTCTTGCCTCCCTCGGGGTGTGGATCGGTGGTAATTGCCCTATCTGCCCACTGGTGGGCAGAATAACTTTGGCCCCATTTATTTGGGGTGGGGGTATGACCATACCCCTACCCTCTTATTTTGAAAAAACTATCTTCCCAGGTCTGTTGGCTGAGCATTTCTCTTCCGCATCGCACTGATGGGAGATGACCTCGGATGAGGTCAGCACACGATTGCGTGCTGATGTCATTGGATGTCACTGGGGGGGGTGGGGGGGGGTCAGGGTGGAAGGGGAGCGCTTTCCCCGAGGGCTGGTACCTGGATGTAATGGTTACGTCTGTGGTGCCTGTTCGCCGCAAGGGATTAACCAGTGTTTGCAAGGACTTAGTGAAATGACCTAGTGAGATCTGTGTAAGTCACGCCCCTATACTCCCCTAAGTGTCTAGTTTTCAAAAATGTGTAGGTTTGCGAAGTTTCTCTAGGCGTGCCACCGCTATGGCCAAAACATTGGGACAGTTTTGAGTGGAAGAAAAATTCTGATGTATCCAAGTTGCAATTTAGGGGGTTTCCTGTCAAGAGCACTAGGCCTACTCAAAGCGATGTACTATTTTTATCAGGAAAGTTGGAGGAATGCTGGGTGAAAGGAAGTGTGTGACTCCCTGCAGATTACAGCACCTTGCATCACAGAAATGTGAGAAAAATGTGGTGTTTTTTTTTTTTTTTCTCAAAGTTTGATATGTAAGGGATTCCGGGTTAAAAAAAAAAAAAAAAATCCTCTGGGGAGAGCACCACATCACCCCATCCTGGATTCCCCTAAGAGTCTAATTTTCAGAAATGTGTAAGTTTGTTAGGTTTCCATAGGTGCTGACATAGTTGGGGCTCAAAATCCACAGCTACGCAATTTGCAAAAAAGGCTGTTTTCAGTGGGAAAACTTGATGTGTCCATGTTGCTTTTTGGGCAGGTTCCTGTCCTGGCCATGGTCTGATCTGAAAGGTAAGTCCAGATGACTAACCTTCTTGTTCGGCACGGAGATTAAAGACTAAAATGCATTCATCATAGACATAACAGACTCTGAATCAAGCCTAAATCTGAAGGGACATCTTCAGAGCCGAAAAAATCCTCACCAATGTTTTCAGTTTGAGCAAAGCACTCCACACTCAAACCTTTAGATGTCAAAAGACACTTTTAGCAAGCAAACTACTTCTACCCTTGAATCCTTGGACATAAAACCTATTTTAGAAGTGATGGGCACTAAACAGCGAAAAATAACCTTACAAAAGGACACAGGAAGAATAATTGCTTCCCCTCCAATGTCCCTTAAGAGGAAATTGACTTTTGAAGGCACTTTAAAGGATATACCTCCATCAAAAAAGATCTCCGAGAATAAACAGTATGAAGAAGCTACAAAACACAAACCGCCTTCACAACCACATTCTCCTGTTCTTCTTTTCAGCCACCTCCACCACCATCACCCACATATGAAGCACAGTTATCACCACACACATCCACATAATGATGACCAGCAGGACAAAGATCCCTGGGATTCCCATTCTGCCAAATGATCCAGACTTACATCCTGCTGGACCATTGCCACCAGAAGACACTACTGCATACTATCAAGTAGTGGCCAGAGCTGCTGCCTATCACAATGTGCAGGTACATACAGATCAGATAGAACAAGATTTCCTTTTTGACACACTAGTGTCTACACACAAACAATATCAATGTCTTCCAATGCTTCCAGGAACACTCAGTCATGCTTCTGATATTTTTGAGGAACTCGTAAAGGCCAGAATTATCACTCCTAGAGCAGGTAAAAAATATAAATCTGCACCCTTGGACCCAGTGTTTATAAAAACTCAGTTACCACCTGACTCCATTGTAGTTGGCACAGAAAGAAAAAGGACCAACAGTCAGTCCACAGGAGATGTCCCTACTCCAGACAAGGAGAGTAAGAAAGCTGTAAATCATTGGAGGATAGCCAGCTCACAGGCTCTTTTGGCTAGGTATGATAGGGCCCACTAGGATGTAATGGAAGAACTATTGCAGTACCTCCCTCCAGAACACCAGAAGAGGGGACAACAGATAGTAACTGAAGGGCAAGCAATATCTAATAATATTATTAGATCTGCTAGGGATGCAGTTGATACAGCAGCTAGATCAATCAACACCAGCGTGCTTATTAGGAGATTAGCCTGGTTAAGATGTTCAGGGTTCAAACTGGTAATACAACAGGCGGTGTTAAATATGTCCTTTGACAAACAACATCTATTTGGCCCTGAGGTTGACACAACTATAGATTAACTTAAAAAAGATTCTGAAACAGTCAAAGCAATGGGTATGTTACATACCACACCCAGCAGAGGTATTTTTTGTAGATCACAGTTTAGAGGGGGTTTCAAACCATCAGCTTCAGAAACAGCAACTTCCCAACAAAAACAATCCTCACGCTTCTACACCAAAGGATCGTTTATAGGCTCCTATAGAGGATCCAGCAATAGAGGAAGGGGTAAACCGTCCACTTCCAGAGATTCCTCTCAATCAAATAAACAGTGACTTTCTCACCATTCCACGGAGCACATATCTCCTGTTGGAGGAAGACTGGTAAAATTCTATCCACAGTGGCACAACATCACTACAGATCGGTGAGTTCTCTAAATTATACAACATGGTTACTGTCTAGAACTCATTTCCATGCCACCAAACATTCCTCCTTGTTCACACACACTTACTCAGGAGCATCTCAGTCTATTAAAACAAGAGGTACAATCACTACTGCTCAAAGGAGCCATAGAAACAGTACCGTTATCCCAACAAGGATCTGGAGTATACTTGCTATACTTCTTCATACCAAAGAAAGATGATGCTCTCAGACCAATCTTGGGTCTCAGACCCCTAAATCTATACATACTGTCATAACACTTCCATATGATAACTCTACAGGACGTCATTCCCCTATTACAAAAACTGCATCCTTGAGGTCTTGCTTATTAAATCTCAAGGATGCTTATTTCCACATTCCCATACATCAGCACATCAAATGTATCTAAGATTCGTTGAAGCAGAAAAGCACTACCAGTTCAAAGTGATTCCATTTGGGGTAACAGCACCAAATGTTGTTGCAGCATTCTTCAGGAGACAACACACACGTCTTCCCATATCTCTACTACGGGCTTATAAAAGCTAGTACACTTAAAATTTGTCAACAACATACTCAATACACCATAAACATCCTACACAATCTAGGATTCACCATCAATTACCAAAAATCTCACCTGCAGCCATCACAGATACAAATGTATTTAGGAGCAATTCTAAACACTCAATCAGCATTGGCATACCCAAACCCAGTCAGGATTCAAGTATTTCACAATCTCATATCGCAACTACAGTGCAACCACACTTATACAGTAAAGTTAGTCATGAAATGATTATTAATGATGGCTTCATGCATCGCAACAGTACCCAATGACAGACTCCATGAGACCACTCTAACAATGGTCTCAGGCACCCGGTCAAATTCAGGATCTAGTGTTGGACTGCCAAACTCACGGCTCTCTGCAATGGTGGAATTGCAACAACCTATCAAAAGGGCAGCCCTTTCAGGACCCTGTGCCTTAGACCAAAATCACAACAGATGCATCAATGATAGGTTGGGAAGCTCATCTCAACAACCTCACTATACAAGGGGAGTGGGACTCAATCTGACAAACTTATCACATAAACCACTTGGAATTACTAGCAGTATTCCTAGCACTCAAAGCTTTTCAGACACAAATTACACACAAAATAGTATGAATGAGGACAGACAAAATGACCACAATGTGTTATCTGCAAAAATAGGGGGGACACATTCATCACAATTGTCCCTTCTAGCACCGACAATTTGGAATGGGCAATTCACAATTGCATTCAATTAGTGGCAGAGTATTTTCCGGGGATACACAATTAACTAGTGGACTTCTTAAGCAAAACGCAACAAGTACATGAATTGGGAGATTCACCCACAGGTGATTCAACGAGACTTCCAAATGTGGGGAACACCAGAAATAGACCTTTTCGCCACAAAAGAAAATGAAAAATGCCAAAGCTTTGCAATCAGTTACCCATACCTCCAATCCAATGGCAATGCTCTATGGATGTTTGCTTACACTTTTCCACCTCTCCCACTAATTCCATTTCTGGCAAAAAGATGAAGCAAACCTCACTCACCATGATAATCATAGCTCCAACGCTGGCATGTCAACATTGGTACACAACACTATTGGATCTGTCTGTAAGTACCACGTCACAAACTACCAAACAGACCGGACCTGTTGACACAAAGGAGAGGTCAAATCAGATATCCAAATCCCAGTATATTCATCCTGGCAATTTGGCTCCTGAAGTCATAGTTTGGCTACTTACAACTTACATCAGAATGATATTCTAAAAGAAGCACGCAAACCCACAACTAGACAATGTTATACAGCAAAATTAAAGCGTTTTGTCTACTATTATCAGCTAAAAACATTGACCCACTTAAAGCATCACTACAGGATATTGTTTGCTATTTGTTATATTTACAACCTTGCATATTCCTCTATTAGAATCCATTTAACATCAATAGCTGCTTACCTCCAAAACAGACAACATACTTCCCTGTTTAGGATTCCTGTTATAAAGGCTTTTATGAAGGGTCTTAAAAGGGTTATTTCACCTAGAACTCCACCAGCCCCTGTGTGGAATCTTAATATTGTACTTGCCAGACTTATGGGGTCACCTTTTGAACCCATCATTCTTGCTCCCTTCAATTTTTATCATGGAAGGTTGCTTTTTTGGTAGCAATCACTTCTTTAAGTAGAGTTAGTGAAATTCAAACATTCACTTTAGAGGAAACCTTTCTTTCATATTCACAAAAACAAAATAGTTTTTAGGACAAACCCCAAATTCCTACCAAAGGTGGTTTCACCTTTTCATATCAGTCAGTGGAATTGCCAGTCTTTTTTTCCACAGCCAGATTCAGAAAAGAGCTCTCATGTACCACACAGACAGAATAAAAGATTTCAGAAAATCCAAGCAACATTTTGTGGCTTTTCAACAACCTCACAAAGGTAATCCCATTTCCAGAAACGGATTAGCACGATGGATAATCAAATGCATACAAACCTGCTATCTTAAAGCTAAGACAGTTACCAGTAAATCCTTAAGCTCATTGCACTAGGAAAAAAGGGGCTTCAATGGCATTCTTAGGAAATATACCAATGGCAGACACATGTAAAGCAGCCACATGGTCTACACCACACACATTTACTGAACACTACTGTGTGGATGTATTATCTCGCCAGCAAGCAAATGTTGGACAAGCAGTGGTTAGAACACTACTTCAGACTACTACAACTCCTACATTCTAGCCACCGCTTATTTTAGGGAGCGGACTGCTTTACAGTCTATGCAAAGCATGTATCTACAGCTACACATGCCACTGGACGGAAAATGTTACTTACCCAGTAGACATCTGTTAGTGGCATGTAGTGCTGTAGATTCACATGCACCCTCCCTCCCCCCCGGACGCCTGTGGCTGTTGTAGTATTATAAATTGCATGTATGTACGTTGCATGGACATCTCATTTACTCCAGTATTGGAACTTTCATAGATTCACATGCTTGAATCATTCCCCGTCGTCGAGATGGGAATCGTAGGTACCTTAGAAAAGACAATGTCCCCAAAGACATAGTAAGCATAACATTATAACTCTACATTTTAGTAATCTATTGAAGACCTTATGCAAAAAGGACCAAACTTGAGCCTCAGCCAATCAGAGTTCCCCAACCTCTAGAACCTGCGGTCGTATCAGGAAGATCACAACTCAACAAGGACTTGCATAGCATTATTTAACGAGTTGGGCCTCACTCTGAATCTGAACAAGTCGAACATATTGCCAACAAGAGTGACAAACTTTTAGGGGCAAAAATCGACACCATCAGAGATTGGGCTTTTCCTTCGATGGAGAGGCAAGCGAGACTCGTTTATCTAACAGAGTACAAAGAAAAAAACTTTCAGTGCGCACCTACAAGCCGCTTCTGGGGATGATGTCTTCTTACATACTGTTAGTCCCCTTTAGTTGACTGAGAATGCGTCCCCTGCAGGAGGAACTAGATCTTCAAAGGATACGGAAAGAGGGCTCATTCAACGATTTAATCACATTAACGCTTCGAATTATTCAAGCGCTCCACTGGTGGAAAGACCAGTTAAACATCGAAGTCGATCTTCTTTTCCTATCTCCTCGTTCTCAGTTAATCATTACCATGGATGCCTCGCTATAGGGGTGGGGAGCATATCTTCAAGAACTTCAGATCAGCGGAAAGCAGAGCAACTCCTTCCAGAAATATCACATCAATTTCCTGGAGTTTAGAGCTCTTTTCCTGGCCCTGCAGGCTTTCCTCCCAAGAATAAGACACCCAGCGGTTCTCCTAAGAACAGACAGTACTGCAGCAATGCATTATTTAAACAAGCAAGGGGGAATTAAATCTCTTCGCCTATCTCGAGAATCGCAGACTATTTGGAACTGGGCCATTCGGAATGGCATTTGTCTACGAGCGGAACATCTGCCAGGAAGGCAGAACGAGACAGCAGACACTTTCAGAAGGCTGACGTTCTCCTGTCAGTAATGGGAGCTGAACCAGGAGGTGCTCGACCAAGTCTTCAGGAGGTGGGGGAAACCCAAACTGGATCTCTTTGCAACTCTGCAGAACACCAAATGCCGCTTTTATTTAAGTTGTGTTCACCATCTGGGCTCTTGGGGGAATGAGTTTTCGATGGCATGGTGCGTAATATTTGCCTATGCTTTTCCGCACATTCCCCTGATCTCAAGAGTACTTGCAAAGATCAAAAGAGAGCATTGCAGGCTCATCCTGATTGCTCAGTTTTGGCCTCGCCAACATTGGTTCTCGGAACTCCTCCTGCTCGGAGACAGACCACATTCCATTGAATATTTCACCGCAGCTCTTGACGAGGGTCAGGTTTTACATCCAGACCCCAGATCACTCAAATTCACGGGCTGGCTCCTGAACACAATGAGTTCACCCATTTAAATATTCACCCTGAATGTCAGGATATTCTTTCTAAAGCCAGAGCAGATAGCACCAACAAATCATACTCTTCAAAATGGAAAACGTTTTGTTTGTGGTGTCAGAGGAGCAGATTGTTCCGCTGCTGTCTCCACCGGAGCGAATATTGCCTTATCTCCTCCATCTGGCATCAATGGGCTTGGCGCATGCATCCATTAGGGTGCATTTGGCAGCTATATCTCGCTTCAGATGTTCGCCGACATCGCCATCTCTTTGCTCTTCTAGATTGGTCAAGCAATTCCTCAAAGGACTCTTTCGAGTTTTTCCACCAGTAAGGCCTCCTCCACCGTCTTGTCAACTCAACACAGTTCTCTCAGCTTATGAAACACCCATTTGAACCGATGCACAGAGCGGATTCAAAGCACTTATCGTGGAAAGTAGCTCTTTTGCTAGCCCTTACTTCTTCTAAGCGGGTCAGTGAGATCCAGACATTGAACATTCAAGAGCCTTACCTTCAATTTAAACAGGATAGAGTGATACGAACCCCAAGTTTGTTCCAAAGGTGCCATCAGACTTTCATATTAATGAACCATTGATTTTGAAATCATTCTTTCCGAACCCAGAAAGAGCTCTGCACTCGTTGGACATCAAAAGAAATCTCAAATTTTACCTGGAAAGAACTAAGCATTTTAGAAAGACTACTCAATCATTCATCACGTATAGTGCCCCGAGGAATGGACAGGCCCTTTCCAGGCAGAATATAGCCAGGTGGATAGTAGCTGCTATAAACTTTTTCCATCAAGCAGCTGGTAAGTCTTTACACTCTTTGGTAAGGGCACACTCTGAGATCTGTCTCAGCGTCCTTGGCACTGTTTGCAGGTGTACCCCCTGCAGGACATTTGCAGAGCAGCCACCCGGAAGAGTACTTGCAAGTTTAAGAAGCACTACAGTATGGATGCCATCCCTAAGAGATGTGGCGGTTGGTCAGGCAGTCCTGCGACATCTGTTCAGTAACTATGAGCTCACTTTACCTCCCACCATCCTTCCTTTTGCTACGCACATTGCATGGTTTGATCTTTATATGTTTCATTTGTATATACCTTTAAATACATATACAAATACATAATACTATCTTTATAGAATGTAATGCTTTCATGTTGTTAGATAGCTCAGTGATCTCTCATTAATTTGAATGATGTAAAGGCAAGTGCGATGTGCTCCGAATACTGCTTTATAGTCTGATTCAAGCATGTTAATCTATGAAAGTTCCAATATTGAAATAAGAAAATAAGTTACTTACCTGTAACTATAGTTCTCCAGTATTGGAATCTTTCATAGATTCACATGTGACCCACCCGCCTCCTGGGGGAAGCTCACCTTCAATGTCTTTTGTTCAACCTTTAACATGCGCACTAGTGCTTAGAAAATCTCAGGTCCTGGAGCTTCTCTCAGGAGGGTTCTAGAGGGCGGGGCACTCTGATTGGCTGAGGCTCAAGTTTGGTCCTTTTTGCATAAGGACTTGGATAGATTACTAAAATGTAGAGTTTTAATTTTATGCTTATTATGTCTTTGGGGACATTGTCTTTTCTAAGGTACCGGGGACTCCCATCTTGACGACGGAGAATGATTCAAGCATGTGAATCTATGAAAGATTACAATACTGGAGAACTATAGTTACAGGTAAGTAACTTATTTTCTTCTTTACTAGCGGTGTGTGTGTTATTCGCCTAGTTAGCTGTATTGTAATTACCCAATTTTAACAGAAAATTATGCATAACTGTGTAAAATGCAGCTCACTCAAAAAATACTTACTTGAATTGTCAGTTTGAGTAAAATGCATCTTGAAAATATAATTTCCAGTTGTTTTTAGTGGTCATATATAGCTGCTTGCGTTAAGATTTGCAGTTTCACTCCAAAATTTCCTGAACGTGTTTGCCCTTGGGGGGGAAAGGGAAAAAAGCCCTGAAATTAATTTGCGTTTCAAAAAGTAACTGGACATGTCATCCATTATCCAATTCTTACCCACAGTAAGCTATGACCGTCATTCCCATCCCGGAAAACATTGTGGAACATTGTCATATAGCAGCTGATAGGAAAATATTCGTGCTCTAAAAAAATCCCAAGGCGCACACTGGTATTGCTAGAACTTGACCTTCTTGAACTTGGATGTGAAATGTAAAAAAGACAAAGTCTTACCACAAATTAATCAGGACTGACGCTGGGTCAATAAAATATACTCTTAAAATAATATTTAAAGAAACAAGCATTCCCTGGACGCTATACTTCCATACCGTGGGTACAACATTAAATCTTATTGCGGATAATATAAAACAGTAAGTACTTACCCTACCACTCTTAAAGAGAATCCTTAAGAATCAGACGGACCCTTTTGAAAGAACAAGGCCTTTCTGTGATCAGTCGGATCCCAGGTGCCTTGGGACTTTACAATACACACGGTCTGTGAGACGAATTTGAAAACCATCCTAGGGAGGCAGGCTTTTAGGAACAGCTTGAGCACCAGACTCCTAACTATGTCAGTGACTGATTTCAGAGCACACTGAAAATCGCAACTGGCAGTTGCACAGCACTGAAGCCTCTGCACTAAGTTCCACTGAATCAATTATCTATCTGTTTGTTGCTGCGTGGAACTGCTGCCACAAAGTCACCTCTTACTAAGGCCAATATTTTTGCAGCAAGGCATTCGATCATGTAAGGAGGGCATCTACTACGTCTACACATGTATGATTCCCATGGATTTAGCAAGAATCTCTAAGTTCTTTGCCATATGAAGAGAGAAACTGAGGGTTCACTGCATGTAATGTTTAGTTGGCTTTTAGCACTCATTTAGCTTGAATGCTTTGTGAGTCAAATCTTCTTAAATTGTATCTCCGAGGCCAGGCCAAAGAAGAAATAGTTGACTATAGTATGATGAGAGCCCAAGGTCGATGCTGCTATTACAGTTATCATGATTGCACATATAGTTTTTTTTTTTAATTTTTTTTTTAACACCCTGTTTTTCTGTCGCTTTTCGTTTTGCAGTTTGCAATGTTGAATCCATCATTTTACTTATATTACATCCTCAAAGTTAGTTTCCCTAGAGTAATTCAGGTGACGCTTTCTTCAAAAGGTTCAGCAGCAGTGAGCGCGCCATTAGGCCAAACTTCAGGTGGGCAGCTAATGTCTCCCGTCATGGTTGACCTCTACATGCAGATAGCTGCCATGATGATGTGAAATTTTTTACTGCTATACACAGTCTGCTATTTGGCTGAATTGTAGTTTATATGTTTCTCTCTGAAGCACCTGCATTTTGCTTTTGCTCCAAATTGCTTTGTGTGGGATCCAACGGAGCTGTTGTGTGCTATTAAGTGATACTTTAGTTTGCACAACATAATAAACTACGTTGTGCCGCCACTCCCATCTGCTGTATAACATTTTAATATTTTTTCAATCTGGTCACTATTCTAGGTATAGCACCTGTCCTGTAGTCTCATGCATTTGGCAATTTTTTTTAAAAGAATGCTATATAAAACACGCCTCAGCCTGAAGACAGAATTCCGGAGTCACTTTATTTCTTTTTAACACAAATTTTCATAAGCACTCCGGGTTCCAAAACTTGAGCAGCACTGATCCTTTCTTATGACTTTCATGAAGATTCCCCTTGAGGTGAATAACAGTCATAAATAGGCATGTTTCGCTCTCGGGGAAATCTCCATTGATGATGGTTGGCAGTGAATAGACCCACCCACTTGCAGGGATCCCGGAGCACCTCTTTACAATATATGTTTTCTTTTCTTTTTTTCAGTTTTACAAAATACAGATTATTAACAGATCAGAAGATTGTATCAAGAGTTACACAGTACACATTATGCGTTGCAAATATAGTACTGATCATTTCAGATGAATAGGATCTATGCCCCTCGACTGAGGGATAAGGCCTAACTAAATGTGTGACTTGGTACTCTACTTTTTGCCTAAGGGGTTGAGTATACGGTCAGAGCATCACTCCACCACATTATCTGTGTCTTTGCTGTCCTTTGAGGACATGTCAGATTCCTGGTGCTGCAGGTAAAGATGGCCATACCACCTTCGCCATTTCTGCAAGGGCAGCATGGTGCAGGAATTGAACAGGACTAAGTGGGAACTCCTGACGGGCCGCTTCGAAGGAGATGACGGTCTCCCAGGGGCACAAATCGCCTAATAATGTGCATCTGCCAAGCCTGATATGACAAGCTTTCCATTACCTGTCTGACAGGTTTTAGTGTCCAGATTGATTGTTCTCTGTATAATGGTGCCCGTTTCAATACTGTCTGCACATAACAGTGCAATAGGAGAACTGTTTGTCGGACTATGTAAGGACCCAGGGCCCTGTGGTTAGGGAAGGTCTCTAAGGGCTGCAGCATGTATTATGCCACCCTGGGGATCCCTCACTCAGCAGATGCACACTGCCTCACAGCTTGTGTGTGTTGGTGGGGAGAGAAAAAAGGTAAAGTCGACATGGCGCTCCCCTCGGGGTGCCGTGCCCACATCCCACTGCCTGTGGCATAGGTAAGTTACCCCTCTAGCAGGCCTTACAGCCCTAAGACAGGGTGCACTATACCACAGGTGAGGGCATAGTTGCATGAGCACTATGCCCCTACAGTGTCTAAGCAAATTCTTAGACATTGTAAGTGCAGGGTAGCCATAAAGAGTATATGGTGTGGGAGTCTGTCAATTACAAACTCCACAGTTCCATAATGGCTACACTGAATTCGGGGAAGTTTGGTATCCACCTTCTCAGCACAATAAATCCACACTGATGCCAGTGTGGGATTTATTGAACAATGCACACAGAGGGCATCTTAGAGATGCCCCCAGTATACCAGTCCGACTCCTGATGTTGGGCTGACCAGTTCCTCCCAGCTTGCCACAACCAGATGGGTTTCTGGCCACATGGGGTGAGTGCCTTTGTCACTTTGTGGCCAGGAACAAAGCCTGCACTAGGTGGAGGTGCTTCTTACTTCCCCCTGCAGGAACTGTAACACCTGACGGTGAGCCTCAATGCCTGTTCCAGTGCCCCAGGGCATTCCAGCTAGTCGACCTCCCTGCACCCCCACATCGACACCTGCATAGGGGATCCAGAGACTCACCCCCTGACCGCTACTGCCTGGTAACAAAGGAACCCGACGCCTGGACCAAGCACTGCACCCGCAACCCCCAGGACCGAGAGGAACCACCTACCAGTGCACGAGTGACCAGCAGGCGGCCCTCATCCTAGCCCAGTCAGTGGCTGGTCCGAGAAGCCCCTCTGTGCCCTGCCTGCATCGCCAGAGTTACCCCCTGGTCCCTCCATTGCTTTCAACTACAAACCCGACACCTACTTCGCACACTGCACCCGGCTGCCCCTGTGCCTCTGAGGGTGTGTTTTGTGTGCTCCCAGATGAGGAGGCTAGAACCGGAGCACCCCTGTTCTCCATAGGCGCCTATGTTGTTTGGGCCCTCCTTTGACCTCTGCACTTGACCGGCCCTGTGTTGGTGGTGAGGGAAGGAAATACGACATGCATGCTACAGGACGCCACAGCAAACATCTACAACAATACCCAAACTCTCAAGGGGCCGAAGATCCCTCTGGAACTAAGGGGAAGAGGCAGGGGGAAGACGCTGGGCAGTTAAGCATTCCAGCAGCCCCTGGAGGTGAGAGTCCAGAGGCCATCTAATTGGAGGCTTCTGAGGCAGAAGAGGAGGAGATGCAAAATGTCACTGTGAAACCATAACTCTAAAGACCAAATAAACTTCCCTCAACTCCTCAGTGCCTCCGGCACCACAAGATCTCTCAACCTCTGAAACACCCCTCAACAGAGACAGACAGAGGACGGTTCCCATAGGGGTCTGCCTTTAAACACTAGGTCAAGAATACATCTGTTAGTTTTGCGTGAAAGAGGATATCCCCACAGGCATCTGATGCTCCTTCCACCAATAAGGTGTTCTTGTGCATGAACGCAGCAGACAAGCGTGTAGCGCTTGGAGTAGCTGCACATTAGTGCATTGCAGATCAGTACAACTTGGAGGAAATGGAAAACCACAGCAGGAGTTGGTTGTTGAGGGCAATTCCCATCAGCAGCACAAATAGAACATGTGTCTGTGACATAGCAGATACTGTAATTAAAGGAAATAACACCAACATCCTTCTCTGCAGGCATTCCTGGCATAGATTCTCAGGAATTATTTTGCCAGAGGTGCAGCGGCACAGTCTAAAAGTACTTTTTAACAGCGAGCATCTGTTTTGCTTCCAGGTGGACCAGATGCTTGTATAAGTTCAAAAGAGCATGGACATTGTAAAGTCCATGTGTGAAAAGGGTACTGCCTAGAATTTCTCACTATGCCACTCATTATGCCACTCTGCTGCCATGTCCTCAGCTCAACCACCTTGAGAAGTAGGTTCAAGTGCTTCTCGCAGAGGGTACCATTGAACTAGTCCAACCCAGCACAGGAAAGGGGTGTCCTCCATCTACTTCTGTATGAAGCTGGCTGTCTGTGCTCTCTACCAAATGTAAGGGTATACTGTACAGGTAGCACAGACGACCCTTATTGGCTGGCGGAGGTTAAAGTAAAAACCCTGGATGCTCTTTTGTTCTAGTGGGTAGTGCAAAGCATTTGTTGAAGACAGTGAGTAAGAGAGTCACACACTTAAGAAGAAACTCGAGACCAATTGCAGAAAAATATAACACTTTTTGTCTATTTTTAGACACCAGTGAGGTGAGTAAATCGTACAAATACGCTTTTACGCAGTAATGCTTTTCAATAGGATAAAGAACATATACTCCATAGAGGTATTTGCAGAGGTATCTCGGGTGTTCCCATTAGGTAGTAGGGTCCTAGAGAGCCAAGGTCCTGAGAACCGCCAGCAGTTCAGTTAAACCTGCCCGGGGGGGGGGATCCTGATACAGAGGTACTGGACAGGTCTTGGTGTCTGTCCCACTGCACGGTTGGTGAAGGCGGGGGCACCTAGAAACAGGCTGCAGAGGGGGACTTTGGGGCAAGTCCTGGAGCTCCCAATTTGGGGCAAGTTCATAAGGGTCCTGGAAGCAAGGAGACAGTCGATAGTCGTGGACCTGGGCTGGGGAGATCGGGTGCAGAGGGGTTTGATTGTCTGGTCCTTTGCATCAGAGGGACTCACAAGGTCTGGTTAGACCTGCAGAGGGGGAAGAAAACAGACTGTCGGAACACTGTTGTGGGCAGCCTAGTTAGTTCTGTCGTCCCTCAGTGGTCAGGTCATCTTTTGCAGCAGTAGTGTCTGGTCCAGACACAAACATGCCCTTGATGCGTGCAACTGCTTTGGTTCCCCATGTGTTGATGCAGGGTGACTCCTGGTGAGCTTGGAATCTCCAAACTTGATGGGGAGATGGGTCTGTCCTCCTGGAGCACATTGACCTCCTCCTGGGTGACTGCTGCGTTGTTGGACCTGGTGGTCAGCTGATCGGTGGTCTGGACATTGTGGTCTGTGTCTGCAGGATGCATGGAAGTGGCTTCTTCACTCCAAGGGAGATGCTGGCTGGTTTGTGAAGTGCTGGCAGATGGGTCTGGGCTATTGTTGGGACTGCAGCAGGTAGGCAGGGTTTGGAGCGAAATGTCCAGGCTGGGACTCAGTTCTCACATTGGTTGGCTCTTCTGCGTCCTCCCCCTTATTCAGTCACAAGAATAAGTTCCTAGGGTTGGGGGGGGGGGGGGGGTTGCACCTAAATACTCTATTTAGGAGCATTTAGAGGAGTCTAGAGTAGTAGCAAATGGGCTACTTTCCCTTGGTGGGGGGGAGACTACACCCCCTATTTGATAATTTCCTGTGGGGAGTGGGCATAACAGTGTCTCAGAATTCCTAATTCCACTAAAAACAAGATGGTGGAACCCTTCCTTTGTGGAGCACATCAGACTACCCACCTTAGGGGTGTGACTAGCCTGATAGTGCAGCATGCCTTCTTGCATAGCTAACTGTCTTCCTGTCCTGGTGTGGAATGGGCCTCAGGGCAGGGGTTGGCCTGTCCCAAGTCTAGGGGAAGCTGGGGTGGCCCATCAAAGGTGGCAGGGACTTTGAAGTCACTGGCCTTGGTATGCAGATGCACTAGCCATCCTACTGGAGGAGGTGATAACACCTTCTTTCTGGCGCAGGCATTGTTTCTGGCCTCTTAGACCGCAGGCTCTTACCTCCAGGGTGTTATCTGTGGTGACAATGTAGTTGATACCAGTGAGCCAGCACACTAGAGGTTGTAGGTTTTTAGGGGGCACCTCCAAGGTTATCTCTGGGTGCATGTCATAATACATCCAGTGCTGGCATCAGTATGGCTTTATCAAGGCAAGGTGTTTGATACCAAACACCATAGATTTCAGTAAAGCCATTATGTAGCTGGGTAACTCATAAAGACCAGTGCCCACTGTAGGAAGCTAGTTCTGTATATACTATACCAAAGTGAGGTATAGTGTGCACAGAGTCCACGGCTTCCCCAGAGGCTTCACAGACGTTAAAGTAGACAATACTAATGCTCTCTTTTGTGGTAGTTTGGCTGAGGCGTTAGGCTTATCAAAGGGTAGTGTTAAGCATTTGTTATACACACACTGTAGGGGGTATATTGCTAATGCAGCTGTCCTCACCTGTGGTATAGTGCACCATTCCTTTGCGGCTGGAAGGTCTGCTAGAGGGGTGACTTACCTATGCCACAGGTAGTGTTTGGTAGGCATGGCACCCAGGGAGGGATGCCATGTCGACTTTGCCTTTTTCTCTCCACCAACATACACAATCTGCAGTGGTAGTGTGCATGTGTTTGGTGAAGGGTCCCTTAGGGTGACATAAGGTATTCTGCAGCCCTTAGGGACCCTCTCTGTTAGCAGGGCTCTTGGTACAACTGCTACCTTCTACATGATACTTATCTGTGTGCCAGAGGTGTGCCAATTGTGGAAACAATGGTACAGTTTTAGGGAAAGAACAGATTTAGGGAAAGAGTGTGCCATGTTGTGTTTTCACTCCTGGTTTGCACAGTGACATGCAGTCTGCAATGATAGAGTACATGGTTGGTCCCTTTGGGTAACATAGTACATGCTGCAGCCCTTAGGGACCCTCTAGGACCTAGGACCTAGGCCCTAGGTACCAGGGGTACCATTTGGTAGGGCCCTAAAGGGGTGCTAAAGTGTGTGCCAATTGTACACAATAGGGCCTTTTACCTCGTTTTAGGGTAAGAGCATTGGCACTGGGAACCTAGGAAGCAGGAACCCAGTGCACTTTTGGTCGTAAAACATCAGTAACAGTGGCAAAAAAGTGGGGGTGACCATGTCAAAAAGGGGATTTTACTATAACCTCTAAAGGATAGCTACTGCCAGCTGATCTTATACCGTTGTACATCGAGCAGGATCATCCACTCCAAACACTCTTGAACCAATGTGACTGACTTAGTGTCTGTGCAGGATCTGAAAAATGAATAGTGTCACATGGTGTTCCACCCAGTGCATCACCAGTACTTTTGATTCGTGTTAAGTAATTAACACTGTTAGTTCAAGGTGTTACCATTCGGAGTCACTAATGCTCCAAGGGTATTCACAAAGTGCCTAGTGATAGTAGCACCTGCACAGAAATTCCATGCATGCCTCCCCCCTACTTTAGCGACTGACCGGTCACAAGCAGCGGCAAACAGCAATAACACACACTAGACACACTCAAAAAGCAGTGTCCCTACGCCATAAGTTGAGGATTCACTAGCAACACCTAGAAGTTATACCTTCACCCCAGCAGGTTCATCCTGGTTGGGCTCTTTTCTAAAGGTGTTAACAGGGAAAGGATGCCCAGTGAGCACTAGGTTACGACGTTCTAAAAGTTGCTGCCTCTTTTTCAGACACAACATCTTAACATGTTAACTGTGATTAAACAGTTTCTAATGATGGCCTTGCGTGCAGCAATTGTGCTGAATGCCAGACTACAGATGTGACCACTCCAGGAATCCATTTGGGGCAGTGGGCACAAGCATAAGAGCATTGTGAAGATCTAGTATTGGTAATGATCCGGGCTCAGTGCACTCCGCTGTGATGGGACAGCATCAGCTTGATCCTTGTCAGGCCCTTTCTAGATTCTTTCTGCTACTGAACATCCCCACAGACACGGCTCAATAAATGACTGTACAAGGCACCTAATATGTTCAGGACAGAGCAGTATTGACAAAGACAGACAACATGACAGCCATGCATTATATCCAGAAACAGCTACATCTCTTTGCTCTGCCTCAGGGGATTTGGCAGCTACATCTTCCTGTTGGCGAAGCTTTTTCCAGGAATGAAAAACAACCTTGCTCATGAATACTGAGTACTTTAACCAGTGGGGGATGCTGACCATCAACCTCTCCCAAAATGCTGAAACATTGTCTCCAGGTACCCACACAGAAGGTCTTTATGTCTAACACTTTTCCCTCCTCTCCCCTTTTTTCCTTTGTGTAGTGAGGAACAGGAGACAGCTGTCCCTGACCCTCATTCTAGTTGCACCAACATGGGCAATACAGCCCTGGTATAAAGGATTCCTTGAAATGTTAGTCAATCCCAACACCTCTCCTGCTGGGGCCAGACATTCTCAAAAGTGGAGCCAAATAAGACTCCCAGATTCCAGGTAGCTGAACCTCGTGATCTGACAACTAACTGCCAGGAGTTTGGCTATCTCAAAGATCCAGAGAAAATGCATGCCTAATCTATGAGAGACATGCAAGCTCACTACTTGCACCTGTAATGGAGCTAAGTGGAAGAGATGTATGTGCTGCTATCTCAAATTTCCAGAGGAATGCATGCTCATCCTGTGAGAGCTGTGCAAGCCTACTCCTTGTAACTGTTATGCAGCTAACTGTTAAAGATTAATGCGCTGCTGTATCTCTCTGGGGTGGACTGATTGGGGATAGCATCCCCTATTTCTCCTAGGAGGGCAGAAAGAACATTTGGGCTACAGGGTTGGTGTGGTGAGAGCAGCCTGATGCCAGGGCAGTCCCTCATCTCAATTTTTTTTTTTTTTTTTTTGCTATCACTGCTGCCTATGAACCTTTCTGCCCCCCTCTCCCACAAAGTAGGGGATCAATTGCCTATTTCTTAGGGGGCTGGTCCCCCTTTTAGTAATCCCGGCTATCTAGTGTGTGGGTCCCTGGTCTGGCATCACCCTCCTATTTCTTGAACACCAGGAACATAAATAGAGGTGACATGCCACTTCATGGCACTCAGCCACTTCAAAATTAACGGTGCTTTGAGAAACCTAGATCTTTTCTCTCCATTTGTTGAGGGAATGCTTTGTTGCAACATTGGTTGTACAATCAGGGAGCCAGTTGTGGCTGTAGGAAAGTGCCCTCTTTTTGGCATGGTTACACCCACTTTTTGCCTGCGGTTAGTGTGTTTTTGACTGTGTTCATTGGGATCCTGCTAATCAGGACCCCAGTGACTGTGGTCTCTCCCTCTAAATTTGGTTGCTTACGACTTAGCACACCCCACAGTTGGCATACTGGTGCCCCCATGTAACACCCTAGTATATGGTACTTAGGTAACCAGGCAACTGGGGCACCAGGGATTCCCCATGGGCTGCAGCATATATTGTGCTACCCATGTGTAAGGAAATGCCTCCTTGGCATGGTTACCCCCTGACTTTTTGCCTTTTGCTGATGCCAAGTTATGATTTGAAAGTGTGCTGAGGCCTGCTAACCAGGCCCGCACCAGTGTTCTTTCCCTAACTTGTACCTTTTGTCTCCACAATTGGCACACCCTGGCATCCAGGTAAGTCCCTTGTAACTAGTACCCCTGGCACTAAGGGCCCTGATGCCAGGGAAGGTCTATAAGGGCTGCAGCATGTCTTATGCCACCCTAGGGACCCCTCACTCAGCACGGACACACTGCTTGCCAGCTTGTGTGTCCTAGTGGGGAGAAAACGACTAAGTCGACATGGTACTCCCCTCAGGGTGCCATGCCAACCTCGCACTGCCTATGGCATAGATAATTCACCCCTCTAGCAGGCCTTACAGCCCTGAGGCAGGGTGCACTATACTATAGGTGAGGGCATAGGTGCATGAGCACTATGCCCCTACAGTGTCTAAGCAAAACCTTAGACATTGTAAGTGCAGAGTAGCCATAAGAGTATATGGTCTGGGGGTCTGTCATGCACGAACTCCACAGCACCAGAATGGCTACACTGAAAACTGGGAAGTTTGGTATCAAACCTCTCAGCACAATAAATGCACACTGATGCCAGTGTACATTGTATTGTAAAATACACCCAGAGGGCATCTTAGAGATGCCCCCTGAAAACATACCAGACTTCCAGTGTGGGCTGACTAGTTTTGCCAGCCTGCCACACACCAGACATGTTGCTGGCCACATGGGGAGAGTGCCTTTGTCACTCTGTGGCCAGGAACAAAGCCTATACTTGGTGGAGGTGCTTCTCGCCTCCCCTTGCAGGAACTGTAACACCTGGCGGTGAACCTCAAAGGCTCGCCCCCCTTTATTACAGCATCCACAGGTCATCCCAGCTAGTGGAGATGCCCGCCCCCTCCGGCCATGGCCCCACTTTTGGCGGCAAGGCCGGAGGAGATAATGAGAAAAACAAGGAGTCACTGGCCAGTCAGGACAACCCCTAAGGTGTCCTGAGCTGAGGTGGCTCTGACTTTTAGAAATCCTCCATCTTGCAGATGGAGGATTCCCCCAATAGGATTAGGGATGTGCCCCCTCCCCTCCCCTCAGGGAGGAGGCACAAAGAGGGTGTAGCCACCCTCCGGGCTAGTAGCAATTGGCTACTAACCTCCCAGACCTAAACGCACCCCTAAATTGAGTATTTAGGGGCCCCCAGAACCTAGCAAGATTGATTCCTGCAACCTGAAGACGAAGGACTGCTGACCTGAAGCCCTGCAGAGAAGACAGAGACACCAACTGCTTTGGCCCCAGCCCTACCAGCCTGTCTCCCCACTTAAAGAAAAACTGCAACAGCGACTCGTCCCCCAGGGTCCAGCGACCTCTGAAGCCTCAGAGGACTACCCTGCATCTAAAAGGACCAAGAACTCCTGAGGACAGCGGCCCTGTTCCACAAAGACTGAAACTTACAACAAAGAAACAACTTTTAAAGGACTGCACATTTCCTGCCGGAAGCGTGAGACTTTCCACTCTGCACCCGACGCCTCCGGCTCGACCTGCGGAGAAACAGTACAGGGAGGACTCCCCGGCGACTGCGACCCTGTGAGTAGCAAGAGTTTACCCCCCTGGGCCCCCCCAGCGACGCCTGCAGAGGGAATCCAGAGGCTCCCCCTGACCACGACTGCCTGCTTTCAAGAACCCGACGCCTGGGAAACCCACTGCACCCGCAGCCCCCAGGACCTAAAGGATCTGACCTCCAGTGCAGGAGTGACCCCAGGTGGCCCTCTCCCTTGCCAAGGTGGTGGCTAACCCGAGGACCCCCCTCCCCCTTGCCTGCCTGCTTCACTGAAGAGACCCCTGGGTCTCCCATTGAAACCAATTGCAAACCCGACGCCTGTTTGCATTCTGCACCCGGCCGCCCCCGTGCCGCTGAGGGTGTACTTTTTGTGCTGACTTGTGTCCCCTCTGGTGCCCTACAAAACCCCCCTGGTTTGCCCTCCGAAGTCGCGGGTACTTACCTGCTGGCAGACTGGAACCGGGGCACCTCCTTCTCCATTGAAGCCTATGCATTTTGGGCACCACCTTGACATCTGCACCTGACCGGCCCTGAGCTGCGGGTGTGGTAACTTTGGGGTTGCCTTGAACCCCCAACGGTGGGCTACCTTGGACCCAACTTTGAACCTTGTAAGTGCTTTACTTACCTGTGAAACTAACAAATACTTACCTCCCCCAGGAACTGTTGAATTTTGCACTGTCTAGTTTTAGAATAGCTTATTGCCATTTTTGCCAAAACTGTACATGCTATTTTTGTTGATTCAAAGTTCCTAAGATACCTGAGTGAAATACCTTTCATTTAAAGTATTGTGTGTAAATCTAACCTGTGGTTCTTAAAATAAACTAAGAAAAGATATTTTTCTATACAAAAACCTATTGGCCTGGAATTGTCTGAGTGTGTGTTCTTCATTTCTTGCCTGTGTGTGTACAACAAATGCTTAACACTACCCTCTGATAAGCCTACTGCTCGACCACACTACCACAAAATAGAGCATTAGAATTGTCTTTTTGCCACTATCTTACCTCTAAGGGGAACCCTTGGACTCTGTGCATGCTCTTTCTTACTTTGAAATAGTACATACAGAGCCAACTTCCTACATTGGAGGATCAGCGGTGGGATACAAGACTTTGCATTTGCTGGACTACTCAGCCAATACCTGATGACACGACTAAATTCAAAAAATTGTCATTAGAAACTGATTTTTAAGAAATTTTAGCTATTTTTCTAAATTTGTAAAAGCCCTTCTAGGGCCTTGTGTTAGTCCCTGTTAGCATTTCTTTTAGAGTTTAAAAGTTTTGTAAAAGTTTGATTTAAGTTCTAGAGATAGTTTTAGATTCTTAAAAAGTATTCCAACTTTTAGAAACATAATGTCTACTACAGAAGAGTTAGTGATGGAACGCAACCTCACCCCTTACCTGAATCTTAGGATGTCAGAGTTAAGGTCTCTCTGTAAAATCAAAAAGATAGAAACTGGTTCAAACCCTACCAAAGTACAGCTCCAGGAGCTCATGGCAGAATTTGCTAAAAACAACCCCTCTGATGATGGCATCACAGAGGGGGATACTGGTGAGTTGGAGGAACTCCCACCTCCAGTCCTAGATAGGGAGACCAGGGTTTCTCCAACCCTGACTCGACATGTGATAGTCAGAGATGCTGCTTCTCTCACAGGAGAGTCCAGCAACTCTGGAATCATTGAGGGCAGCCTCAATGAAGATGACCTCCTGCTAGCCAGGTTGGCCAAAAATTGGATTTGGGAAGACAGATCCTAGCCATAGAAAGGGAAAGACAAGAGATGGGCTTAAGTCCCATCAATGGTGGCAGCAATATAAATAGGATCAGAGGTTCTCCTGACATGCTAAAAATCCCCAAAGGGATTGTAACTAAATATGAAGATGGTGATGACATCACCAAATGGTTCACAGCTTTTGAGAGGGCTTGTGTAACCAGAAAAGTAAACAGATCTCACTGGGGTGCTCTCCTTTGGGAAATGTTCACTGGAAAGTGTAGGGATAGACTCCTCACACTCTCTGGAAAAGATACAGAATCTTATGACCTCATGAAGGGAACCCTGATTGAGGGCTTTGGATTCTCCACTGAGGAGTATAGAATTAGATTCAGGGGGGGCTCACAAAACCTCGAGCCAGACCTGGGTTGATTTTGTTGACTTTTCAGTCAAAACACTGGATGGTTGGATTAATGGCAGTGGTGTAAATGATTATGATGGGATGTACAATCTGTTTATGAAAGAACACCTTTTAAGTAATTGTTTCAATGATAAACTGCATCTGCTAGACCTAGGACCAATTTCTCCCCAAGAATTGGGAAAGAAGGTGGACCATGGGGTCAAGACTAGGGTGACCAAGACTTCCACAGAGGGTGACCAAAAGAAAGGGGTCACAAAGACTCCCCAGGGGAAGAGTGTTGAGGCATCCACGGGTAAAAGTAAAGAGTCTTCTACAGAGCCCCAAAAACCTGCTCAAGAGGGAGGGTCCAAAGCCTCTTCACAATCCAATTTTGGGTACAAGGGTAAAAACTTTGATCCCAAAAAGGTATGGTGTCGTAGCTGTAATCAGCAGGGACATCAAACTGGAGACCAGACCTGTCTCAAGAAAGGTTCCACTTCAAACTCTACTCCAGTTAGCACTGGAATAGCCAGTCTCCAGGTGGGATCAACAGTGTGCCCAGAGCAAATCAGGGTTCACACTGAAGCTACATTAGTCTCTGAGGGGTGGGTGGACTTAGCCACACTGGCTGCCTGGCCCCCTAATATGCAAAAATACAGGCAGCAACTCTTAATTAATGGGATTAGTGTAGAAGGCCTGAGGGATACAGGCGCCAGTGTCACCATGGTGACAGAGAAACTGGTTTCCCCTGGTCAATACCTGGCTGGACAAACTTATCCAGTCACCAACGCTGACAATCAGACTAAAGTACATCCCATGGCTATGGTAACTTTAGAATGGGGAGGGGTCAATGGCCTGAAACAGGTAGTAGTCTCCTCAAATATCCCTGTAGACTGTTTGCTTGGAAATGACCTGGAGTCCTCCGCATGGGCTGAGGTAGAACTCAAAACCCATGCAGCCATGCTGGGTATCCCTGAACTGGTGTGTGTCGAGACAAGAGCACAGTGCAAGGCTCAGGGTGAAAAAGTGGTGTTGGAGCCTGGAATATTGGCCCAACCCTCCAAGAGAAAAGGAAAGAAGACTGGGGAACCACCTTCAACACAACAAAAGAAAGGGAACCTCTCTTCCCAGGAAGAAGTTCTGCCCTCTGCGGGAACTGAGCCCATGGAGTTGGAACCTTATCAGTTTGAGCTCCTAGGCCCAGGGGGACCCGCAAGGCAACAGTTGTGTAAGGGGCAAGAAACATGTCCCTCTCTTGAAGGCCTTAGGCAGCAAGCTGCTGAAGAGACCAAAGGAAAAATCACTGGAACACAGAGTCTATTGGGAAGATGGACTCCTTTACACTGAGGCAAGAGATCCCAAACCTGGTGCCACTAGGAGAGTGGTAGTGCCTCAGGAGTTTAGGGAGTTCATTCTGACCTTAGCTCATGATATTCCACTTGCTGGGCATTTGGGACAAACCAAGACTTGGGAAAGGTTAGTTAACCATTTCTATTGGCCCAACATGTCCCAGAAGGTAAAGGAGTTTTGTGTCTCCTGTGCCACCTGTCAAGCCAATGGTAAGACAGGTGGCCATCCAAAGGCCCCCCTCATTCCACTTCTAGTGGTTGGGGTCCCCTTTGAAAGAGTGGGTGTGGACATAGTGGGTCCACTTGAACCTCCCACAGCCTCAGGGAACCAGTATATCCTAGTGGTAGGGGATCATGCCACTAAGATACCCTGAAGCAATTCCCCTTAGGTCCACTACTGCCCCGGCAGTAGCTAAAGCACTCATAGGTATCTTTACCAGAGTGGGATTTCCTAAGGAGGTGGTGTCTGACAGGGGTACCAACTTCATGTCAGCATACCTGAAACACATGTGGAATTAGTGTGGAGTGACTTACAAATTCACCACACCATATCATCCACAAACCAGTGGTCTTGTAGAAAGATTTAACAAGACATTGAAAGGCATGATCATGGGGCTCCCTGAAAAACTCAAATGGAGATGGGATGTCCTTTTGCCATGTCTGCTTTTCGCCTACAGAGAGGTGCCTCAGAAGGGAGTAGGGTTTTCCCCCTTTGAACTTCTGTTTGGCCATCCTGTCAGGGGACCACTAGCTCTTGTAAAAGAAGGCTGGGAGAGACCTCTTCATGAGCCTAAACAAGATATAGTGGACTATGTACTAGGCCTACGTTCCAGGATGGCAGAGTACATGGAAAAGGCAAGCAAAAACCTTGAGGCCAGCCAACAACTCCAGAAGATGTGGTATGACCAAAAGGCTGCTATGGTTGAGTTTCACCCAGGGCAGAAAGTCTGGGTTCTGGAGCCTGTGGCTCCCAGGGCACTTCAGAACAGATGGAGTGGCCCTTACCCAGTGCTAGAGAGAAAGAGTGAGGTCACCTACCTGGTAGACCTAGGCACTAGCAGGACCCCCCAAAAGGGTGATCCATGTGAACCGCCTCAAACTCTTTCATGACAGGGCAGATGTGAATATGTTGATGGTGACAGATGAGGACCAGGAAGCTGAGAGTGAACCTTTCCCTGATCTCCTCTCCACTGACCCTAAAGATGGTTCAGTAGATGGAGTGATCTATTCAGACACCCTCTCTGGCCAACAGCAATCTGACTGTAGGAAAGTCTTACATCAGTTTGCTGAGCTCTTTTCCCTAACCCCTGGTCAGACACATCTGTGTACCCAGGATGTGGACACAGGTAACAGCATGCCTGTTAAAAACAAACATTTTCAGACAGTCTGACCAAGTTAAAGAAAGCATCAAAGTGGAAGTCCACAAGATGCTGGAATTGGGGGTCATTGAGCACTCTGACAGCCCCTGGGCTAGCCCAGTGGTCTTAGTCCCCAAACCAAGGATGGTAAGAGAGAGGTGAGGTTTTGTGTGGACTACAGAGGACTTAATTCTGTCACCAAGACAGATGCCCATCCCATTCCAAGGGCAGATGAGTTAATTGACAAACTAGGTGCTGTCAGATACTTAAGTACCTTTGACTTGACAGCAGGGTACTGGCAAATCAAAATGGCACCAGGAGCAAAAGAAAAGACCGCATTCTCCACACCTGATGGGCATTATCAATTTACTGTTATGCCCTATAGTTTAAAGAATGCCCCTGCCACCTTCCAAAGGTTGGTGAATGAAGTCCTTGCTGGCTTGGAGTCCTTTAGTGCAGCTTATCTTGATGATATTGCGGTCTTTAGCTCCAGCTGGCAGGATCACCTGGTCCACCTGAAGAAGGTTTTGAAGTCCCTGCAAGCAGCAGGCCTCTCTATCAAGGCATCCAAATGTCAGATAGGGCAGGGTACTGTGGTTTACGTGGGACACCTTGTAGGTGGAGGCCAAGTTCAGCCACTCCAGCCCAAGATCCAGACTATTCTGGACTGGGCAGCTCCAAAAACCCAAACTCAAGTCAGGGCATGCCTATGCTTGACTGGGTATTATAGGAGGTTTGTGAAGGGATATGGATCAATAGTGACACCCCTCACAGAACTTACCTCCAAGAAAATGCCTAAGAAGGTAAATTGGACTGTAGAATGCCAAAAGGCCTTTGACACCCTGAAACAAGCTATGTGCACAGCACCTGTTCTAAAAGCTCCAGATTACTCCAAGCAGTTCATTGTGCAGACTGATGCCTCTGAACATGGGATAGGGGCAGTTTTCTCCCAAACAAATGATGGCCTTGACCAGCCTGTTGCTTTCATTAGCAGGAGGTTACTCCCCAGGCAGCAGCGCTGGAGTGCCATTGAGAGGGAGGCCTTTGCTGTGGTTTGGTCCCTGAAGAAGCTGAAACCATACCTCTTTGGTACTCACTTTGTAGTTCAAACTGACCACAGAACTCTCAGATGGCTAATGCAAATGAAAGGTGAAAATCCAAAACTGTTGAGGTGGTCCATCTCCCTACAGGGAGTGGACTTTATAGTGGAACACAGACCTGGGACTGCCCATGCCAATGCAGATGGCCTTTCCAGGTTCTTCCACTTAGAAAATGAAGACTTTCTTGGGAAAGGTTAGTCTCATCCTCTTTCGTTTGGGAGGGGGGGGGGGTGGTTGTGTAAGGAAATGCCTCCTTGGCATGGTTACCCCTGACTTTTTGCCTTTGCTGATGCCAAGTTATGATTTGAAAGTGTGCTGAGGCCTGCTAACCAGGCCCCAGCACCAGTGTTTTTTCCATAACTTATACCTTTGTCTCCACAATTGGCACACCCTGGCATCCAGGTAAGTCCCTTGTAACTAGTACCCCTGGTTCTAAGGGCCCTGATGCCAGGGGAGGTCTCTAAGGGCTGCACCATGTCTTATGCCACCCTAGGGACCCCTCACTCAGCAAATACACACTGCTTGCCAGCATGTGTGTGCTGGTGGGGAGAAAACGACTAAGTCGACATGGCACTCCCCTCAGGGTGCCATGCCAACCTCACACTGCCTATGACATAGATAAGTCACACCTCTAGCAGGCCTTACAGCCCTAAGGCAGGGTGCACTATACCATAGGTGAGGGCATAGGTGCATGAGCACTATGCCCCTACAGTGTCTAAGCAAAACCTTGGACATTGTAAGTGCAGGGTAGCCATAAGAGTATATGGTCTGGGGGTCTGTCATGCACGAACTCCACAGCACTATCATGGCTACACTGAAAACTGGGAAGTTTGGTATCAAACTTCTCAGCACAATAAATGCACACTGATGCCAGTGTATATTTTATTGTAAAATACACCCAGAGGGCATCTTAGAGATGCCCCCTGAAAACATATCCGACTTCCAGTGTGGGCTGACTAGTTTTGCCAGCCTGCCATACACCAAACATGTTGCTGGCCACATGGGGAGAGTCCCTTTGTCACTCTGTGGCCAGGAACAAAGCCTGTACTGGGTGGAGGTGCTTCTCACCTCCCCCTGCAGGAACTGTAACACCTGGCGGTGAGCCTCAAAGGCTCACCCCCTTTGTTACAGCGCCACAGGGCATCCCAGCTAGTGGAGATGCCTGCCCCCTCCGGCCACGGCCCCACTTTTGGCGGCAAGGCCGGAGGCGATAATGAGAAAAACAAGGAGGAGTCACTGGCCAGTCAGGACAACCTCTAAGGTGCCCTGAGCTGAGGTGGCTCTGACTTTTAGAAATCCTCAATCTTGCAGATGGAGGATTTCCCCCAATAAGATTAGGGATGTGCCCCCTCCCCTCAGGGAGGAGGCACAAAGAGGGTGTAGCCACCCTCAGGGCTAGTAGCCATTGGCTACTAACCTCCCAGACCTAAACACACCCCTATATTGATTATTTAGGGACCCCCAGAACCTAGGAAGATTGATTCCTGCAACCTGAAGACGAAGATGGACTGCTGACCTGAAGCACTGCAGAGAAGACGGAGACACCAACTGCTTTGGCCCCTGCCCTACCGGCCTGTCTCCACACTTCAAGAAAAACTGCAACAGCAACGCGTCCCCCAGGGTCCAGCGACCTCTGAAGCCTCAGAGGACTACCCTGCATCTAAAAGGACCAAGAACTCCTGAGGACAGCGGCCCTGTTCCACAAAGACTGAAACTTGCAACAAAGAAACAACTTTTAAAGGACTGCACGTTTCCCGCCGGAAGCGTGAGACTTTCCACTCTGCACCCTACGCCCCTGGCTCGTCCTGCGGAGAAGCAACACTACAGGGAGGACTCCCCGGCGACTGCGACCCTGTGAGCAGCCAGAGTTGACCCCCCTGAGCCCCCCCCAGCGACGCCTGCAGAGGGAATCTAGAGGCTCCCCCTGACCGCGACTGCCTGCTTTCAAGAACCCGACGCCTGGGAAACACACTGCACCCGCAGCCCCCAGGACCTGAAGGATCTGACCTCCAGTGCAGGAGCGACCCCCAGGAGGCCCTCTCCCTTGCCCAGGTGGTGGCTACCCCGAGGAGCCCCTCCCCCCTTGCCTGCCTGCTTTGCTGAAGAGACCCCTGAGTCTCCCATTGAACTCCATTGCAAACCCGACGACTGTTTGCACTCTGCACCCGGCCGCCCCAGTGCCGCTGAGGGTGTACTTTTTATGCTGACTTGTGTCCCCTCCGGTGCCCTACAAACCCCCCTTGTCTGCCCGCCGAAGTCGCGGGTACTTACCTGCCGGCAGACTGGAACCGGGGCACCCCTTCTCCATTGAAGCCTATGCGTTATGGGCACCACTTTGACCTCTGCACCTGACCGGCCCTGAGCTACGGGTGTGGTAACTTTGGGGTTGCCTTGAACCCCCAACGGTGGGCTACCTTGGACCCAACTTTGAACCTTGTAAGTGCTTTACTTACCTGTGAAACTAACAAATACTTACCTCCCCCAGTAACTGTTGAATTTTGCACTGTCTAGTTTTAGAATAGCTTATTGCCATTTTTGCCAAAACTGTACATGCTATTTTGTTGATTCAAAGTTCCTAAGATACCTGAGTGAAATACCTTTCATTTAAAGTATTGTGTGTAAATCTTGAACCTGTGGTTCTTAAAATAAACTAAGAAAAGATTTTTCTATACAAAAACCTATTGGCCTGGAATTGTCTTTGAGTGTGTGTTCTTCATTTATTGCCTGTGTGTGTACAACAAATGCTTAACACTACCCTCTGATAAGCCTACTGCTCGTCCACACTACCACAAAATAGAGCATTCAAATTATCTATTTTTGCCACTATCTTACCTCTAAGGGGAACCCTTGGACTCTGTGCATGCTATTTCTTACTTTGAAATAGTTCATACAGACCCAACTTCCTACACCATGGGAGCCCATGCAAAATGTATCTGTAGGCCTGCTGTTGCAGCCTGCGTGAAAAGGTGCATGCATCCTTTCACTACAGGTCACTGCACCAGGACACTGCAAGTCACCCCTGTGGCAGGCCCTCTTACCCCAGAGGGCCGGGGTGCAAGGACCTCTGTGTGAAGGCACCCCTGCATGAGCTGAGGTGCCGTTAATACTCAGCTCAATTTTCCTGGACTTCATTAGTGTGGGAAGCCATTTTACCTGTGTACTTGGAAACAGGTCACTACCTGTGTCCAGCTACATAATGGAACTCCGAACCTGGGCATGTTTCATATCAAACATGTCGGAATCATACCCCAATACTGTTGCCAGTATTGGTTGTATGATTCCATGCATTCTGGGGGCCCCTTAGGGGACCCACTGAATTGCACCTACCAGTGTTCTAGGGTTTTCCAGGCAGCCCACGCTGCTGCCATCCCACAGTCAGGTTTCTGCCCTCCTGCTGCTCAAGCAGAGGAAGGCAGAACAAAGAATTACCTTTGGGAGAGGGTGGCAACAACCTCTACCTTTGGAAATAGTTGGTTCGATGGCATCTGTCGCTGTAGATACACATGGTCTGCATAGCTCGCCATCTGGTGTTGGGTCGGAGTGTTACAAGTTGTTTTTCTTCGAAGAAGTGTTTTCGAGTCACTGGACCGAGTCCCCTGGGCCTCGCTGGTCCTCTTCAGCCTGGCAAAACCTTCTTCACCGACTCATTTGCCAAGCCTTGTTGGTGGTTTTTCATACCCACTGACTGCATCACGACTGCTGACGTGGGACATCACTTGCATCGCTCCTGGACCTCCTTTTCTGCTGCTGTGCTGACTTTCTTCATCCACCGTCAACCTGGTCCTGCATCCGGAGAAGGGTGGGTAGTGGCTCCTGCCACAGCCGGGCAGGACACTCCAACTCGAACTTGACTTGGTCCCCTCCTTTTGTAGGTCTTCTGTCCCGATTCACCTTTGGTTTCTTACAGTCTTGTCTGGGTCTTGCACAGTCCTTTTCCAATGTTCTCCCTTGGTTTGAGGAAAACCCAGGTACTTACCTCTTCTCTCCTGGTTTGCTGGAGGGGTCCCCGGTACTTACCTTTTGGGGTTCATAGTTCCTGCATCTCCCTTCAACAGATTCCACTTCCTTGGGTGGGGGACTGCCTTTCACATTCACTTAGTATATGGTTTGGTCTCCCCCAAGGGCCTTCACTATTTTCTATTGTTTTACTGTTTGCTATTACTTTCTATGCTAATCACTGACTTCTAATGTGTGTATAATAGTGTGTTCGGTGGCATGTGTAGCTGCAGATACACATGCTGTGCATAGTCCGCCGTCTGGTGTTGGGTCGGAGTGTTACAAGTTGTTTTTCTTCGAAGAAGTCTTTTCAAGTCACGAGACCGAGGGACTCCTCCCACTTCGGTTCCATTGCGCATGGGTGTCGACTCCATCTTAGATTGTTTTTTTTCCGCCATCGGGTTCGGACGTGTTCCTTTTCGCTCCGTGTTTCGGGTCGGAAAGTTAGTCAGAATCAACGGAAAATTTGTCGGTATTGTTTTGTTCGGTATCTGGATAGTTAGGGCAAATCGACATCGAGCCTTAAAGAGCTCCGGTAACCCTTCGGGGTATTTTCGATCCCCCGTCGGGGCCTGGTCGGCCCGACTGCGTGCAACATCGAGACTGATGGAACGGACCCCGTTCCGATTCTGTCCTAAATGCCACAGTAAATATCCTTATACAGACCAACATTTGGTCTGTAACTTGTGCCTGTCCCCCGAGCACAAGGAAGAGTCGTGTGAGGCCTGTCGCGCGTTTCGGTCGAGAAAAACGCTCAGGGACCGAAGAGCCAGGAGGTTGCAGATGGCTTCCACGCCGACAGGACAACAAGGGTTCGAGGAGGAGGAAGAAGAAGAAACTTTCTCCATCCGCGATTCGGATTCTGAAGAATTCGACGTCGACGAGCAACCAACTGTGAGTAAGACGTCGAAAGAAAGAACACACGAAAAAACAGACAAAGCCCAGGGGACGCCACTGCCAACAGGCCATGGCATAACCTATAAAGTAGGTGACCGTCCATCGGCACCGAAAATGGGCGAGCTGGTGCCGAAGTCGTCCGACTCAGGTCGAGACACAGGCACGCAACACTCTCGGGACCGAGAGAGTGGTGCAGAAAAGGCTCGACACCGAGACAGCGGCACCGAAGTTCTCGACACAGAGACAGCGGCACCGAAGCTGCTCGGCACAGAGATAGCGGCACCGAAGATGGTCGGCACCGAGAGGCCAAGACACCGAAACAGAGAAAGATCTTGTCGGAGCCGAAAACAACTAAAGACACGGTTTCGGTGCTAAAACACCCGGCAACCGAACCAAAAACCAGTTCCTACTCAGAGGAACAATCACTGTCCTCCCAACTAAAAAGACACAGGTTTGAGGAGGAATTACAAACTACAGAGGTAGATCACACTCAAAAGCGGATCTTTATCCAAAGGGGTACAGGGAAAATCAGCACTCTTCCCCCAATCAGAAGAAAAAGGAAACTTGACTTCCAACAACAAGACAAGCCACCACAAGCAAAGGTGGTAAAGAGGGTAACTCCACCACCCTCTCCACCACAGTCAACTCATGTATCACCGGCACAGACTCCACCACAATCACCAGCTCATACCACCATGAGCCAGGATGATCAGGCAGCATGGGACCTCTATGATGCTCCAGTATCGGACAATAGTCCAGAGTCGTACCCAACTAGACCCTCACCACCTGAGGACAGTACAGCATATGCACAGGTGGTAGCTAGGGCAGCCGAATTTCATAATGTATCTCTACATTCGGAGCCTATTGAGGATGACTTCCTCTTTAACACCCTGTCCTCCACCCACAGCCATTATCAAAGCCTTCCCATGCTCCCGGGAATGCTAAGGCACGCTAAACAGATGTTCGATGGCATCTGTCGCTGTAGATACGCATGTTCTGCAATAGCTCGCCATCTGGTGTTGGGCCGGAGTGTTACAAGTTGTTTTTCTTCGAAGAAGTCTTTCGAGTCACGGGACCGAGTGACTCCTCCTTTTGTCTCCATTGCGCATGGGCGTCGACTCTATCTTCGATTGTTTTTTTTCCGCCATCGGGTTCGGACGTGTTCCTGTCGCTCCGAGTTTCGGAACGGAAAATTAGCTAATTTCGGAAGATTTTCGTCGGTATTGTTGCGTTCGGGATCGGCGTACTTACATTCAACACCGCATCGAAGATCGAAGAGCTCCGGTGCCCTTCGGGGTAGTTTTTCGATCCTCCGTCAGGGCCTGGTCGGCCCGACCGCGTGCTGAAGAACGCCGATGGAACGGACCCCGTTTCGTTTCTGCCCCAAATGCCACAATAAATACCCCTACACAGACCAACACTTGGTCTGCAACCTGTGCCTGTCACCTGAGCACAGTGAAGACACCTGCGAGGCCTGTCGTGCGTTCCGTTCCCGAAAAACACTCCGAGACCGTCGAGCCAGAAGACTTCAGATGGCGTCCGCACCGACAGCCCAACTGGAGTTCGAGGAACAGGAAGAGGAAGGTACCTTCTCGATCCAAGACTCAGACTCCGAAGGATTCGACGATACACAAACCGTGAGTAAGACGTCGAAAACCACACAGAGAAACATTTACAAGGCCCAGGGGACGCCACTGCCACCAGGCCATGGCTCGACCCATAAATTCGGTGACCGACCGTCGGCACCGAAAAAGGCCCAAACAGTGCCGAGATCGTCCGACTCCGGTCGAGACACCGGCACGCAGCCTTCTCGGGACCGAGAAAGTGCTGGAGACAAGCCTCGACACCGTGATGCCGGTGTGGGCACGGCTCGACGCCGAGACAGCGGCACCGAAACAGATCGACGCCGAGAGGTTTCGGCCCCGAAAAGGAAAAAAGTCACCTCGGAGCCGAAAAAACACGCAGACAAAGTTTCGATGCCGAAACAAACTGCAAGCGACCCAGCTTCAGGCTCTTATACAGAAGAGCACTCGCTAACCTCCCAAATGCAGAAGCATAGATTTGAGGAAGAGCTACAAGCAACTGATGTGGACCATACGCAAAAGCGTATCTTCATTCAGCAGGGGACAGGAAAAATAAGCACCCTTCCCCCCATTAGGAGAAAGAGGAGGTTGGAGTTCCAGACGGATCAAACACCACAACCAAAAGTGGTGAAAAGAGTTACACCACCACCCTCTCCTCCGCCCGTGATTGACGTTTCACCAGCACAAACTCCATCACACTCCCCAGCTCACACCACCATGAGCCAGGGTGACCAAGATCAGGACGCATGGGACCTATACGACGCCCCAGTGTCAGATAACAGCCCGGAGGCATACCCTACAAAGCCATCTCCACCAGAAGACAGCACCGCGTACTCTCAGGTGGTGGCTAGAGCAGCACAATATCACAATGTAAGCCTCCACTCAGAACAGGTCGAGGATGATTTCTTGTTCAACACACTCTCCTCCACCCACAGCTCATACCAAAGCCTGCCTATGCTCCCTGGTATGCTCCGGCACGCAAAAGACATATTTAAGGAGCCGGTCAAAAGTAGGGCAATCACACCAAGGGTGGAAAAAAAGTATAAGCCGCCTCCTACGGACCCGGTTTTCATCACTACACAGCTGCCACCAGACTCTGTTGTTGTAGGAGCAGCTAGGAAAAGGGCCAACTCCCACACATCTGGAGATGCACCACCCCCAGATAAAGAAAGCCGCAAGTTCGATGCAGCTGGTAAGAGTCGCAGCACAAGCTGCAAACCAGTGGCGCATCGCGAACTCCCAGGCACTACTTGCGCGCTATGACAGAGCCCACTGGGACGAGATGCAACATCTCATTGAACATCTGCCCAAGGACTTACAAAATAGGGCAAAGCAAGTGGTCGAGGAAGGACAGACCATTTCCAACAACCAGATCCGCTCCTCCATGGACGCTGCAGATACAGCTGCACGGACAATTAATACATCTGTAACTATCAGAAGGCATGCATGGCTCCGAACGTCTGGATTTAAACCAGAGATTCAACAAGCAGTTCTCAATATGCCTTTTAATGAAAAAGAACTGTTCGGTCCAGAAGTGGACACAGCGATTGAGAAACTCAAAAAAGATACGGACACTGCCAAAGCCATGGGCGCACTCTACTCCCCGCAGAGCAGAGGGAATTACAGCACATTCCGTAAAACGCCCTTTCGAGGGGGGTTTCGAGGTCAAAGCACACAAGCCAGCACCTCACAAGCCACACCGTCCAGTTACCAGGGACAGTATAGAGGAGGTTTTCGGGGACAATATAGAGGAGGGCAATTCCCTAGAAATAGAGGAAGATTTCAAAGCCCCAAAGCCCCTACTACTAAACAGTGACTCACAGGTCACTCACCCCCTCCACACAACACCAGTGGGGGGAAGAATAGGTCATTATTACAAAGCATGGGAGGAAATCACTACAGACACTTGGGTTCTAGCAATTATCCAACATGGTTATTGCATAGAATTTCTACAATTCCCTCCAGACATACCACCAAAAGCACAAAATTTAACAACACACCATTCACAGCTTCTAGAGATAGAAGTTCAAGCACTACTGCAAAAAAATGCAATAGAATTAGTACCAAGCACCCAAATAAACACAGGAGTTTATTCACTGTACTTCTTGATACCAAAAAAGGACAAAACACTGAGACCAATTCTGGACCTCAGAGTAGTAAACACATTCATCAAATCAGACCACTTTCACATGGTCACACTACAAGAAGTGTTACCATTGCTCAAAAAACACAACTACATGACAACCCTAGACCTCAAAGACGCATATTTCCATATACCAATACATCAATCACACAGAAAATATCTAAGGTTTGTATTCAAAGGAATACATTACCAATTCAAAGTATTGCCTTTCGGTTTAACAACCGCTCCAAGGGTATTCACAAAATGCCTAGCAGTAGTCGCTGCACACATCAGAAGGCAGCAAATACATGTATTCCCGTATCTAGACGACTGGCTAATCAAAACCAGTTTGCTCACACAATGCTCAAACCACACAAATCAAGTCATACAAACCCTCTACAAACTAGGGTTCACCGTCAACTTTGCAAAATCCAACATTCAGCCAAGCAAAGTACAGCAATATCTAGGAGCCATAATAGACACGACAAAAGGAGTAGCAACGCCAACTCCACAAAGAATTCACAATTTCAACAGTCATTCAACACATGTCTCCAAATCAAACAATACAAGCAAGAACAATACTACAGCTCCTAGGCATGATGTCCTCATGCATAGCCATTGTCCCAAACGCAAGACTGCACATGAGGCCCTTACAACAATGCCTAGCCTCACAGTGGTCTCAAGCACAGGGTCACCTTCTAGATCTGGTGTTAATAGACCGCCAAACTTACCTCTCGCTTCTATGGTGGAACAGTATAAATTTAAACAAAGGGCGGCCTTTCCAAGACCCAGTGCCACAGTACGTAATAACAACAGATGCTTCCATGACAGGGTGGGGAGCACATCTCAATCAACACACCATAAGAGGACAATGGAACATACATCAAACAAAACTGCATATAAATCATCTAGAATTATTAGCAGTTTTTCAAGCACTAAAAGCTTTCCAACCAATCATAACCCACAAATACATCCTTGTCAAAACAGACAACATGACAACGATGTATTATCTAAACAAACAAGGAGGGACACATTCAACGCAGTTAAGCTTATTAGCTCAAAACATATGGAAGTGGGCAATCCACCATCAAATTCGCCTCATAGCAGTTTATTCCAGGGATCCAGAATCAACTGGCAGACAATCTCTCTCGAGATCACCAACAAGTCCACGAATGGGAAATCCACCCACAAATTCTGAACACCTACTTCACACTCTGGGGAACACCTCAGATAGACTTATTTGCAACAAAAGAGAACGCAAAATGCCAAAACTTCGCGTCCAGATACCCACACAAGCAATCCCAAGGCAATGCCCTATGGATGAACTGGTCAGGAATATTTGCTTACGCTTTTCCTCCTCTCCCTCTCCTCCCTTATCTAGTGAACAAATTGAGTCAAAACAAACTCAAACTCATTTTAATAGCACCAACGTGGGCAAGACAACCGTGGTACACAACACTGCTAGATCTTTCTGTAGTACCCCACATCAAACTGCCGAACAAACCAGATCTGTTAACGCAACACAACCAACAGATCAGACACCCAGATCCAGCATCGCTGAATCTAGCAATCTGGCTCCTGAAATCCTAGAATTCGGACACTTACAACTTAGCCAAGAGTGTATGGAAGTCATAAAACAAGCAAGAAGGCCATCCACCAGGCACTGCTATGCAAGTAAATGGAAGAGGTTTGTTTGCTACTGCCATATTAATCAAATACAACCATTACACACAACTCCAGAACAAGTAGTGGGTTACTTGCTTCACTTACAAAAATCTAACCTAGCTTTCTCTTCCATTAAGATTCACCTTGCAGCAATATCTGCATACCTGCAATCTACCTATTCAACTTCCCTATATAAAATACCAGTCATTAAAGCATTCATGGAGGGCCTTAGGAGAATTATACCACCAAGAACACTACCTGTTCCTTCATGGAACCTAAATGTTGTCCTAACTAGACTTATGGGTCCACCTTTTGAACCCATGCACTCCTGCGACATACAGTTCCTAACCTGGAAGGTGGCATTTCTCATCGCCATTACTTCCCTAAGAAGAGTAAGCGAGATTCAGGCGTTTACTATACAGGAACCTTTTATACAACTACACAAAAATAAAGTCGTCCTAAGGACCAATCCTAAATTTTTGCCAAAGGTTATTTCACCGTTCCATCTAAATCAAACAGTGGAACTTTCAGTGTTCTTTCCACAGCCAGATACCGTAGCTGAAAGGGCACTACATACATTAGATGTCAAAAGAGCATTAATGTATTACATTGACAGAACAAAAAACATCAGAAAGACTAAACAACTCTTTATTGCATTTCAAAAACCTCACGCAGGAAACCCAATTTCAAAACAAGGGATAGCCAGATGGATAGTTAAATGCATCCAAATCTGCTACCTTAAAGCTAAACGACAGCTGCCCATTACACCAAGGGCACACTCAACCAGAAAGAAAGGTGCTACCATGGCCTTTCTAGGAAACATCCCAATGCAAGAAATATGTAAGGCAGCCACATGGTCTACGCCTCACACATTCACCAAGCACTACTGTGTAGACGTGTTATCCGCACAACAAGCCACAGTAGGTCAAGCCGTATTAAGGACATTATTTCAGACTACTTCCACTCCTACAGGCTGATCCACCGCTTTGGGGGAAATAACTGCTTACTAGTCTATGCAGAACATGCGTATCTACAGCGACAGATGCCATCGAACTGAAAATGTCACTTACCCAGTGTACATCTGTTCGTGGCATCAGTCGCAGTAGATTCGCATGTGCCCACACGCCTCCCCGGGAGCCTGTAGCAGTTTGGAAGTTACCTTCAATTATTTATATATGTATCATCTCAACCTTAAATAGGTGCATACTTAGTCACTCCATTGCATGGGCACTATTACTACAATTCAACTCCTACCTCACCCTCTGCGGGGGGAAAAACAATCGAAGATGGAGTAGACGCCCATGCGCAATGGAGACAAAAGGAGGAGTCACTCGGTCCCGTGACTCGAAAGACTTCTTCGAAGAAAAACAACTTGTAACACTCCGGCCCAACACCAGATGGCGAGCTATTGCAGAACATGCGAATCTACTGCGACTGATGCCACGAACAGATGTACACTGGGTAAGTGACATTTTCATTTCAAGGAGCCTGTTAAAAGCAGAGCAATAAATCCAAGGGTGGAGAAAAAATACAAGGCACCGCCCACAGACCCTGCTTTTATTACATCACAACTGACACCAGATTCAGTAGTCGTAGGAGCAGCTCGTAAAAGAGGCAACTCGCAGACATCAGGCGACGCACCACCTCCGGACAAGGAGAGCCGCAAGTTTGATGCAGCTGGGAAATCAGTGGCGCATCGCCAACTCGCAAGCACTCCTAGCGCGATACGACAGGGCCCATTGGGACGAGATGCAGCATCTCATCGAGCACCTCCCCACAGAATTCCAGAAACGAGCGAAACAAGTGGTTGAAGAGGGGCAAAATATCTCCAACAACCAAATACGTTCTTCTATGGATGCAGCAGATACAGCTGCAAGAACAATAAATACTGCTGTGACAATAACGAGGCACGCATGGCTGCGCACATCTGGCTTCAAACCTGAGATACAACAGGCAGTGCTCAATATGCCGTTCAATGAACAGCAATTGTTTGGCCCAGAAGTGGACACTGCAATTGAAAAATTAAAAAAGGACACTGACACAGCCAAAGCCATGGGCGCACTCTATTCCCCGCAGGGCAGAGGCACATTTGGCACATTTTGCAAAACAACTTTCAGAGGAGGGTTTCGAGGTCAAGCCACAGAAGCCAGCACCTCACAAACAAGACCACCTACCTACCAGGGACAATATCAAAGGGGTGGCTTTCGAGGCCAATACAGAGGGGGCCAATTCCCAAGAAACCGGGGAAAGTTTCAGGGTCCCAAAACCCCTCAAAATAAACAGTGACTCACAGGTCACACAACCCCTTCACACAACACCAGTGGGGGGAAGACTAAGCCAGTTCCACAAATCATGGGAAGAAATAACAACAGACACTTGGGTCTTAGCAATTATCCAACATGGTTATTGCATAGAATTTCTCCAACTCCCTCCAAATGTCCCACCGAAAACACACAATATGTCAAAACAGCATATAGACCTTCTAGGACTAGAAGTTCAAGCATTACTGCAAAAAGACGCAATAGAATTAGTACCAAAAACACAAAAGAACACAGGAGTTTACTCACTGTACTTTCTAATACCGAAAAAGGACAAAAGTCTGAGACCAATATTAGATCTCAGAACACTAAACACCTACATCAAATCAGACCACTTTCACATGGTCACGTTACAAGACGTAATACCACTACTGAAACAGCAAGACTACATGACAACGTTAGATCTAAAAGACGCGTATTTCCATATACCGATACATCCCTCGCACGGGAAATACCTAAGGTTCGTATTCAAAGGAATACATTACCAATTCAAAGTGTTGCCATTCGGAATAACAACAGCACCAAGAGTCTTTACAAAATGTCTAGCAGTAGTAGCTGCACATATCAGGAGGCAGCAAATACACGTGTTCCCGTACCTAGACGATTGGTTAATCAAAACCAACTCGCTAACAAAGTGTTCACACCACACAGATTATGTTATACAAACTCTTTACAAACTGGGTTTCTCCATCAACTATGCAAAGTCACACCTTTTGCCGTGTCAAACACAGCAATACTTAGGAGCGAAAATCAACACAACAAAAGGGATAGCCACTCCAAGTCCACAAAGGGTTCAAAATGTTCACAAGGTGATACAAGCTATGTATCCAACACAAAAGATACACGCAAAGATGGTATTAAAACTCCTAGGCATGATGTCCTCATGCATAGCCATTGTCCCAAACGCAAGATAGCACATGCGGCCCTTACAACAGTGCCTAGCATCACAATGGTCACATGCACAGGGTCAACTTCTAGATCTGGTGTTGATAGACCGCCAAACATACATCTCGCTTCTATGGTGGAACAGTACAAATTTCAACAAAGGGCGGCCTTTCCAAGACCCAGTGCCACAATACGTGATAACAACAGATGCTTCCATGACAGGGTGGGGAGCACACCTCAATCAACACAGCATCCAAGGACAATGGGACGTAAATCAAAGAAAGTTTCGTATAAATCACCTAGAATTGTTAGCAGTATTTCTAGCGTTGAAAGCATTCCAACCAATGATAACCCACAAATACATTCTTGTCAAAACAGACAACATGACGACAATGTATTATTTAAACAAACAGGGGGGAACACACTCGACACAGTTGTGTCTCCTAACACAAAAAATATGGCATTGGGCAATTCACAACCACATTCGCCTAATAGCACAGTTTATTCCAGGGATCCAGAACCAGCTAGCAGACAATCTCTCTCGGGATCACCAACAGGTCCACGAATGGGAAATTCACCCCCAAATCCTGAACACTTACTTCCAAATTTGGGGAACACCTCAAATAGATCTATTTGCAACAAAAGAAAACGCAAAATGCCAAAACTTCGCATCCAGGTACCCACACCGGCAATCTCAAGGCAATGCTCTATGGATGAATTGGTCAGGGATATTTGCGTACGCTTTTCCCCATCTCCCTCTCCTTCCATATCTAGTAAACAGATTGAGTCAAAACAAACTCAAACTCATACTAATAGCACCGACATGGGCAAGACAACCTTGGTATACCACACTACTAGACCTGTCAGTAGTACCTCATGTCAAACTACCCAACAGGCCAGATCTGTTAACACAACACAAACAACAGATCAGGCATCCAAACCCAGCATCGCTGAATCTAGCAATTTGGCTCCTGAAATCCTAGAATTTGGACACTTGAACCTCACACAAGAGTGTATGGAGGTCATAAAACAAGCTAGAAGACCATCCACTAGACACTGCTATGCAAGTAAATGGAAAAGATTTGTTTGTTACTGCCATAATAATCAAGTCCAACCATTGCATGCATCTCCAAAAGATGTAGTAGGATATTTACTACATTTACAAAAATCAAATCTAGCTTTCTCTTCCATAAAAAAACATCTCGCAGCAATATCTGCGTACCTGCAGATTACTCATTCAACTTCCCTATTTAGAATATCTGTCATTAAAGCGTTTATGGAGGGCCTAAAGAGAATTATACCACCAAGGACACCACCTGTTCCTTCATGGAACCTCAACATTGTCTTGACAAGGCTCATGGGTCCACCTTTCGAACCCATGCATTCTTGTGAAATGCAATACTTAACGTGGAAAGTTGCATTTCTCATTGCCATCACATCTCTAAGAAGAGTAAGTGAAATATAGGCGTTTACCATACAAGAACCATTTATTCAAATACACAAAAATAAGGTCGTTCTAAGAACAAATCCAAAATTCTTACCAAAGGTTATCTCACCGTTCCACTTAAACCAAACAGTGGAATTACCAGTGTTCTTCCCACAGCCAGATTCAATAGCTGAAAGAGCACTACATACATTAGACATCAAGAGAGCGCTAATGTACTACATTGACAGGACAAAAGAAATTAGGAAGACAAAACAACTATTTATTGCCTTCCAAAAACCTCATACAGGAAATCCAATTTCAAAACAAGGTATCGCCAGATGGATAGTAAAGTGCATCCAAACCTGCTATCTTAAAGCAAAGAGAGAACTGCCTATTACACCAAAGGCACACTCAACCAGAAAGAAAGGTGCTACTATGGCCTTTCTAGGAAATATTCCAATGACCGAAATATGTAAGGCAGCAACATGGTCTACGCCTCATACATTTACTAAACACTACTTTGTAGATGTGTTATCTGCACAACAGGCCACAGTAGGTCAAGCCGTACTAAGAACTTTATTTCAAACTACTTCCACTCCTACAGGCTGAACCACCGCTTTTGGGGAGATAACTGCTTACTAGTCTATGCACAGCATGTGTATCTGCAGCTACACATGCCACCGAACGGAAAATGTCACTTACCCAGTGTACATCTGTTCGTGGCATTAGTCGCTGCAGATTCACATGCGCCCACCCTCCTCCCCGGGAGCCTGTAGCCGTTTAGAAGTAGATCTTGAACATTTGTACATTTGTAAATATATTACATTAAACCTTCATTTTGTACATACGTATTTATTCCATTGCATGGGCACTATTATTAGCATACACAACTCCTACCTCACCCTCTGCGGGGAAAACAATCTAAGATGGAGTCGACGCCCATGCGCAATGGAACCGAAGTGGGAGGAGTCCCTCGGTCTCGTGACTCGAAAAGACTTCTTCGAAGAAAAACAACTTGTAACACTCCGACCCAACACCAGACGGCGGACTATGCAGAGCATGTGAATCTGCAGCGACTAATGCCACGAACAGATGTACACTGGGTAAGTGACATTTTCCTTTTCCATATAAAACATATTGGCCTTGAGTTAAGTCTTTGAGTATGTGTTCCTCATTTATTGCCTGTGTGTGTACAACAAATGCTTAACACTACCCTCTGATAAGCCTACTGCTTGACCACACTACCACAAAATAGAGCGTTAGTGTTATCTAATTATGTCACTATCAACCTCTAAGGGGAACCCTTGGACTCTGTGCACACTGTCTCCCACTTTGAGATAGTTTATACAGACCTAACTTCCTACAGCTGAGGACCCCACTGAATCATTATTGAAATTCAGGGACTCCGTCCTAAGCCACTTCGATTGTTTTGAACCACAAGACAGTACACAAAAATAGAGAAAATAGCGTTCATCAAACAAATAATTATATGTTCGATGGCATATGTTGCTGCAGATACACATGTTTGGCACAGTCCGCTGCCTGGTGTTGGGCTCGGAGTATTACAAGTTGTTTTTCTTCGAAGAAGTCTTTTTTGGTCACGGGACCGAAGGACTCCTCCCTCTTCGGCTCCATTGCGCATGGGCGTCGACTCCATCTTAGATTGTTTTTTTCCGCTGTCGGGTTCGGACGTATTCCTTTTCGCTCCGTGTTTCGGTTCGGAAAGTTAGTCAGAATCTCGGAAGAAAGCGTCGGTATTGTTCCGTTCGGTATCGGGATAGTTAGGTACATCGACACCGATCATCGGAAGACTTTGGGGTAGCTTCGATTCCCCCATCGGGGCCTGGTCGGCCCGACCGCGTGCGACATCGAAGCCGATGGAACGGACCCCGTTCCGTTTCTGCCCAAAAGTCACAGTAAGTATCCTTATACAGATCAGCACTTGGTCTGTAACTTGTGCTTGTCCCCCGAGCACAAGGAGGATACCTGTGAGGCCTGTCGAGCCTTCCGGTCCAGAAAAACACTCCGGGACCGAAGAGCCAGGCGTCTACAAATGGCGTCCACGCCGACAAAACAACGTTTCGACGACTAAGAGGAAACATTCTCGGTTCCGGACTCAGAATCCGGAGACTCCGACGTCGAACAACAGCAACAAACTGTGAGTAAGACGTCGAAAAGTAAAACCATCGAGAAAACGAAAGCCCAGGGGACGCCACTGCCAACAGGCCATGGCTCGACCCATAAAACAGGCGACCCGTCGAAGGCGCCGAAAAAGGGCACGCCCATAGCGAAGACACCCGACTCCGGTCGAGGGACCGCCATGGAGCAACCTCGGAGCCGAGATAGCGGCTCCGAGAGACAAAAACAAGATACCGGCACCGAAAAACATCGGCACCGAGACTCCATGCCGAAAGGAACAAAAATTCTGTCGGTGCCGAAGCCGAAAAAAGATTCTCTCTCGGCGCCGAAAATTTCCACACCTTCATCCTACACAGAGGAACAAGGAATAAGTGGCCAGATGCACAGATTTGGACAAGAGCTCCAAAGTGTAGAATCAGACTACACACAAAAGAGACTGTACATCCAGCAAGACACAGGGAAGATATCAACCATTCCCCCAATAATGAGGAAAAGAAGGATCGGTCTCCTCAAGGATGACGCACAACCACAAGCCAAAGTGGTTAAAAAAGTCACGCCTCCGCCCTCTCCACCACAACAGGCATCGCCGGCACAAACACCGCCACAAATGCACTCACCAGCGCAAACTACCATAAGTCAAGATAATCAGGATCAAGACGCTTGGGACCTATACGACACCCCAGTGCCGGACAATGATCCAGATTCATACCCCACAAAGCTGTCACCGCCAGAGGACAGTACCTCATACTCGCAACTGGTGGCTAGGGCTGCAGAATTCCACAATGTCCAACTGCATTCCGATCCTATAGAGGATGATTTTTTATTTAACACCCTCTCGGCTACACATAGCCAATATCAATGTCTCCCAATGCTACCAGGGATGTTACGGCACGCAAAACAAATTTTTGAAGAGCCCGTAAAATCAAGAGCCATCACCCCAAGGGTGGATAAAAAATACAAACCACCACCCACAGACCCAGTGTTTATTACTTCGCAGTTACCACCTGACTCCGTAGTAGTAGGGGCAGCTCGCAAAAGAGCAAATTCCCATACATCTGGCGACGCCCCACCTCCGGACAAAGACAGCAGAAAATTTGATGCGGCAGGAAAAAGAGTAGCATCACAGGCAGCCAACCAGTGGCGCATCGCAAATTCTCAAGCGCTGCTGGCCAGATATGACCGCGCACACTGGGATGAGATGCAACTTCTCGTAGACCATCTTCCCCAAGAATACCAAAAAAGGGCGCAGCAAATAGTTGAAGAGGGACAAACGATCTCAAACAATCAAATCCGCTCTTCACTGGACGCAGCCGATACTGCAGCGAGAACAGTCAACACTGCTGTCACCATAAGGAGACACGCTTGGCTCCGCACTTCAGGCTTCAAACCTGAAATCCAGCAGGCTGTCCTTAATATGCCCTTCAACGAAAAACAACTTTTTGGCCCTGAAGTGGACACAGCCATTAAAAAACTTAAAAAGGACACAGACACGGCCAAAGCCATGGGCGCACTCTACTCCCCGCAGAGGCTCTTTTAGAAAAACTCCATTTAGAGGGGGGTTTCGTGGCCAACCCACAGACACCACCAGCCAACAAACAAGAACCACACCATATCAGGGTTCATTCCAAAGGGGAGGTTTCAGGGGATATAGAGGGGGTCAATTCCCAAGGAGTAGGGGAAGATTCCAGACTCAAAAAACACCTCCACCTAAACAGTGACTTTCAAGTCACGCAACCCCTTCACTCAACACCAGTGGGGGGAAGACTAAGCCAATTCTACCAATCTTGGCAACAGATTACAACAGACAATTGGGTATTAGCAATAATCCAACATGGCTATTGCATAGAATTCCACAAATTCCCACCAAACATCCCTCCCAAAACACGCAAAATGTCACCACAACATTTAGAACTTTTAGGACTAGAAGTTCAAGCACTACTGCAAAAGGATGCAATAGAGTTAGTACCAGTACAACAAAAAAACACAGGAGTTTACTCCCTGTACTTTCTAATTCCAAAAAAAGACAAAACATTAAGACCAATATTAGATCTCAGGACACTAAATACCTACATCATATCGGACCATTTTCACATGGTCACACTACAAGACATCATTCCACTGCTCAAACAGCAAGATTACATGACCACATTAGACCTAAAGGATGCGTACTTTCATATACCAATACACCCTTCTCACAGAAAGTACCTAAGGTTCGTATTCAAAGGAATACATTACCAATTCAAAGTGTTGCCATTCGGAATAACAACTGCACCAAGAGTGTTCACAAAATGTCTAGCAGTAGTAGCAGCACACATCAGGAGACAACAGATACATGTGTTCCCTTACCTAGACGATTGGCTAATCAAGACCAACACAATAAACAAATGCGCAAACGACACCACATATGTCATACAAACCCTTCACAAACTGGGGTTTTCCATCAACTATACAAAATCACACCTAGAACCGTGTCAGACACAACAATATCTAGGAGCAACGATCAACACATCAAAGGGAATTGCCACTCCAAGTCCACAAAGAGTGCAGGCATTCCACAAGGTAATAAGTGCTATGTTTCCAAACCAAAAGATACAAGCAAAATTTGTGCTAAAACTTCTAGGCATGATGTCATCATGCATAGCCATTGTCCCAAACGCAAGGCTACACATGCGACCCTTACAACAGTGCCTAGCATCACAATGGTCACAGGCACAGGGTCAACGTCAAGATCTGGTGTTGGTAGACCGCCAAACATACCTCTCGCTTCTATGGTGGAACAGCAAAAATTTAAACAAAGGGCGGACATTTCAGGACCCAGTGCCTCAATACGTTATAACAACAGATGCTTCCATGACAGGGTGGGGAGCACACCTCAATCACCACAGCATTCAAGGACAATGGGATATACACCAAACAAAATTTCATATCAATTACCTAGAACTGTTAGCAGTATTTCTAGCGTTAAAAGCCTTTCAACCCATAATAACACACAAATACATTCTTGTCAAAACAGACAACATGACAACAATGTATTATTTAAACAAACAAGGAGGAACACACTCAACACAATTGTGCCTCCTAACACAAAAAATATGGCAGTGGGCGATTCACAACAACATTCGCCTAATAGCACAATTTATTCCAGGAATACAAAACCAACTAGCAGACAACCTTTCGCGAGACCACCAACAAGTCCACGAATGGGAAATTCACCCCCAAGTTCTGAACAAGTACTTTCAAATTTGGGGAACACCCCAGATAGATTTGTTCGCAACAAAAGAAAACTCAAAATGCCAAAACTTCGCATCCAGGTACCCACACCGCGAATCACAAGGCAATGCTCTATGGATGAGTTGGTCAGGGATATTTGCATACGCTTTTCCCCCTCTCCCTCTCCTTCCATATCTAGTAAACAAGTTGAGTCAAAACCAACTCAAACTCATACTGATAGCACCCACATGGGCAAGACAACCTTGGTATACAACTCTACTAGACCTTTCACTAGTACCGCATGTCAAACTACCCAACAGACCAGATCTGTTAACACAACACAAACAACAGATCAGGCATCCAAACCCAGCATCATTGAATCTGGCAATTTGGCTCTTGAAATCCTAGAATTCAGACATTTAGACCTCACACAAGAATGCATGGAGGTCATAAAACAAGCTAGAAAATCTTCCACTAGACACTGCTATGCATCTAAGTGGAAAAGATTTGTTTACTACTGCCATACCAATCAAATACAACCATTACATGCCTCTACAAAGGACATAGTAGGATACTTACTACATTTGCAAAAAGCGAATCTCGCTTTTTCATCTATAAAAATACATCTCGCAGCAATATCTGCTTACCTACAAACTACTCATTCATCGTCTCTATTTAGAATACCCGTTATTAAAGCATTCATGGAAGGGCTAAAAAGAATTATACCACCAAGAACACCACCAGTTCCTTCATGGAACCTTAACATCGTCTTAACAAGACTCATGGGTCCACCTTTCGAACCCATGCATTCCTGTGAAATGCAATATCTAACCTGGAAAGTCGCATTTCTCATTGCAATCACATCCCTCAGAAGAGTAAGTGAAATACAGGCATTTACCATACAAGAACCATTTATTCAAATACACAAAAATAAAATAGTTCTAAGAACAAATCCAAAATTTCTGCCAAAAGTAATCTCACCATTCCATTTAAATCAAACAGTAGAATTGCCAGTGTTCTTCCCACAACCAAATTCCGTGGCTGAAAGGGCACTACATACATTAGACATCAAAAGAGCACTAATGTACTACATTGACAGAACAAAGCTAATCAGGAAAACAAAACAACTGTTCATAGCTTTTCAAAAACCACACATAGGAAATCCAATCTCTAAACAAGGCATTGCTAGATGGATAGTCAGATGTATTCAAACATGCTGTCTTAAAGCCAAAAGAGAATTGCCTATTACACCAAAGGCACACTCAACCAGAAAGAAAGGTGCTACAATGGCCTTTCTAGGAAACATTCCTATGAGCGAAATATGTAAGGCTGCAACCTGGTCTACGCCTCATACGTTTACTAAACACTACTGTGTAGACGTACTAAATGCACAACAAGCTACAGTGGGCCAAGCTGTACTAAGAACATTATTCCAAACTACTTCAACTCCTACAGGCTAAACCACCGCTTTTAGGGGAGGTAACTGCTTTATAGTCTATGCCAAACATGTGTATCTGCAGCAACATATGCCATCGAACTGAAAATGTCACTTACCCAGTGTACATCTGTTCGTGGCATTAGTCGCTGCAGATTCACATGTACCCTCCCGCCTCCCCGGGAAGCCTGTAGCCGTTTAGAAGTAGATCTTAAATCTTAAACATTTGTACATTTGTAAATAATTATTATAAACTCTTAACGTACATACATATTCACTCCATTGCATGGGCACTATTTATAGCAAACAACTCCATCCTCACCCTCTGCGGGGAAAACAATCTAAGATGGAGTCGACGCCCATGCGCAATGGAGCCGAAGAGGGAGGAGTCCTTCGGTCCCGTGACCAAAAAAGACTTCTTCGAAGAAAAACAACTTGTAATACTCCGAGCCCAACACCAGGCAGCGGACTGTGCCAAACATGTGAATCTGCAGCGACTAATGCCTCGAACAGATGTACACTGGGTAAGTGACATTTTCATTTTATTTCACACATATAAAAAAAAATGTTAATGAGAATGTTGAAGTTAATTTAAATTCAATTTAGGCCATCCATCACCCATACTATATTCTGTTTGATGTACTTGCACTGCTCCTCAAATCTTAGGATACCAACTTAATTGGATGTAAATTGGTGATGCAGTAGCGCAATACTTCCTCATTGAAGAAATGTGAGTCTGTGCCTGTAAGTTACCATGAATAAAAAACACACAAGCCTAATTTCAATGAGTTAATGCCTGCTCCGATGTCCCTACCACATCTTGCCACTTATGTATGTACCTATATCATCGACTTATATGTACTCCGATTAACATTGAGCGGACTGATTGTGCAAGACTCTCTGCTAAGCGGATGATCTAACATTTTACTCCTCTGGAAACCTTTACAGCTCAAAAAATCTCAAATTTGTAAAAACTTTAAAAAATCTTTGCTGGGGATCCCAAAATGGCCTTGCAGTGTTGTAAAGGAAACAATTTCTTCATTGGAAGAAAAATCCCCCAATCTCTTACTATCTCTCCCCGCCCAGTTTGTCACTGGATATTCCCTAAAGGTACCTGGTAAAGATGGATTGTTCCAAATTAAAATATAGTAGTGATATCGCTCCATCCCGGACTTCTTACAAATCGGAGCCCAAACTTTGTGGGCCCCCTGAAATACGTTAAATCATACTTTCTTAAAGTAGTTGGGTTCCACCTGTCTCAACAGACGTCCCCTGGCCGCGTTCCCTAGCATACGTTCATATATCGAGGGTATAAGCTACTCTCCTCCCGCATGGATAAATAGAGGCCCCATATATTGGAGTTCTGTGGCCCAGTAATATAATTTGAAGTCTGGAACTGCCCATCCCCTTCTCTCCCTAGATAGTTAAATACCTAAGAGCTCTTCTAGGCTTAGAATACGCCCAGATAAACCATGTCGCCATTCTGTTCATAGACAAAAACCAGCAGTTCTTGATCTCAAGAAGGATGGCCCAAACAAACTAAAGAAGTTTAGGCAATAAAATCATCTTTATAATGTTAAACCTTCCCATTATCATAAGATGAAAGTTATTCAGATTGATCAAGTTTTGCTGCTTGCCTTTGTCAACATTGGTCCAAGATTTGTTTCAACCAGCCTATCCACGTCAGTAGTAATTGTAACACCCAGAAAGGTTGCTTCTTTTGTTACCCTTTCGTCATGCATCCATCTAAGCGATTGCAAACTATCTGGGTGACCACAGCCACATCATCTGCATAGGCGAGCACCTTGGTATCCCAGCCATGGAATTACATGGGGGCTAGCCCAGAGACTTCTGCGATTTTCAGAGTGAAAGGATCTATATACAGTGCAAATAACAATGGGGACCCTGCCTGGTGCCTCTTTGAATCCAGATTATATCAGACTGCCCTTTACGTACTAACACCCTAGCTCTTGGATTTTGATATAATGCCTGCTTGGCTCTAATGTATCCTGCCCCCATTCAGTAGCGCCCAATGATTGTAATTGTAATGGTATTTATATAGCTCTTACAACCCCTGACGAGGCGTTGAAACGCTTTTTGGAGAGTAGCACGGTACTCCGGAACCCAAGAGGAATTAGTGGTGGATTAATATAGGGAAATATGGGTACAGTTTTAGTATTATGAGTTAATTTGAGCAGAGGATATGTGAGTTTGTTAGTTGGATTGACTAGAGTAATGGTGGGATTGAGGCGGGAAGAATCCATAAGTGTTAGCAGGGAATTTATAGTAATAGGATGAGGCTTGGGAGAGATGGAGGAGGGAAGAGTTTTTGGAAAGGGTTATGGAGATTCATAGTAGCAGGAGGGGGTTTGGATGAGTAAAAGGTTAGATAAATGAGGGAGAATTTAGTAGGGTTGTTTGAGAGATCATGGTAGTAAACTGAGGTTTGGGTGAGCTAGATGTGGAAGGGGTGGAAAGAGCTTAGGCAGGGTGTTTTGGAGATGAAAGTAGTAGAAGGGGTTTGGGATGAGTCAGAGTGGGGATGGAGGATAGATTGATAGACATGGCATATTGTGATGGGTATACAAAGTAAAGCTTACAAGAGTAAATTTTATATTTGTATTTATACTTATATATATATATGTATATATATGTATGTGTATATATGTGTGTATGTTCGGTGGCATGTGTAGCTGCAGATACCCAAGCATCACTCAACCTAGCAATCTGTCTCCTGAGGTCTTTGAATTTGGCTATCTAAACCTTTCAAAAGAGTGTATGGAAGTCATCAAACAAGCAAGGAAACCCACAACAAGGCATTGTTATTCTAATAAATGGAAAAGGTTTGTTTTCTACTGCCAAGCAAATCAAATCACACCGTTGGAGGCCTCCATTCAAAACATTGTGATTAACTTACTACACCTAAAAAAAGCAAATCTCCCTTTTTCAAAATTCATCTCACTGCAATATCTGCTTATCTGCAGATTAAACATACAAAGTCACTTTTTAGAATCCCAGTTATTAAAGCCTTTATGGAAGGACTAAAAAGGATCATACCTCCAAGAACCCCACCAGTACCCACGTGGAATCTTAATATTGTACTTGCACTACTCATGGGTCCACCATTTGAACCCATGCATTCTTGTCAAATCCAATTCTTGACTTGGAAAGTAGCTTTTCTAATAGCCATCACTTCACTACGAAGAGTTAGCGAAATACAGGCGTTTTCTATCCAAGAACCCTTTATACAAATACACAAACAAAGTGTATACAAATACACAAACATAAAGTGGTTCTCCGTACAAATCCCAAATTTTTACCAAAAGTCATATCACCGTTTCATCTAAACCAAACAGTTGAACTCCCAGTCTTCTTTCCACAACCAGACTTGATAGCAGAAAGAGCACTGCATACATTAGACATAAAAAGAGTGCTGATGTGTTACATAGACAGAACAAAAGCATTTCGTAAAACTAAACAATTGTTCTTAGCTTTCCAAAAATCCCATGCTGGTAAACCTATATCCAAACAAGGCATAGCCAGATGGATAGTCAAATGTATTCAGACCTGTTACCTCAAAGCTAAAAGAGAATTACCCATTACACCAAGGGCACACTCCACTACAAGGAAAGGTGCCACAATGGCTTTTCTAGGTAATATACCAATGACAGAGATTTGTAAGGCAGCCACTTGGTCTACACCCCATACATTTACTAAGAATTACTGTGTAGATGTGTTAGCAACACAACAAGCCACAGTAGGACAGGCTGTACTAAGAACATTATTTCAAACAACTTCAACTCCTACATGCTGACCACCGCTTTTGGGAGGATTACTGCTTTGTAGTCTATGCACAGCATGTGTATCTGCAGCTACACATGCCATCGAACGGAAAATGTCACTTACCCAGTGTACATCTCTTCGTGGCATGTTGCGCTGCAGATTCACATGCGCCCTCCCACCTCCCGGCAGCCTGTAGCCATTTTAGTTGCATTTAAATTGTATATATGTAAATAAATATTCCCTTACCACAAACTATGTACATACATATCTACTCCATTGCATGGGCATCTTTAGTATCCTTATTCTGCCAACTCCTACCTCACCCTATGCGGGGAAAACAATCTAAGATGGAGTCGATGCCCATGCGCAATGGAGCTGAAAGGGAGGAGTCACTCGGTCCCGTGACTCGAAAAGACTTCTTCGAAGTAAAACAACTTGTAACACTCTGAGCCCAACACTGTGGGCTTGTGGCTTAAATGTAATAGCCTGGCAGCGGAGTTCTGAATACATAGTAGTTTTTTTGATAATAGATAGAGATGATCCATGGTAGAGGCCATTGGCATAATCCAGTTCTGATAGTATGAGAGAGATAGTATCCTGCATCTTGTGTGGAAATCTGAGGTGGGGGAAGATGCGTCACAGAGTCCTCAGGGTGATGAAGCTTGTTTGTGCTAATTTCTCCACTTGGGCATTCATTGCTAACTTGGTGTCCATGGTAATTCCAAGGTTTTTAACTTCCTCGGATAATTGAAGAGGTGGTCCAAATCATCAGGGCAGGCACACAGTGGGTCATAATTTTTCCAGTCACCACATATGAGTATTTCAGTTTTAGAAGGATTTAGGGCCATATTTATACACGGTTTGTGCTGAAATAGCGTAATTTTTTGACGCTATGTCAGCGCAAACTTAACTCATTTTTAAAATTATTTTGACGCTAAACCCGTCTAGCGTCAAAATATTGGAGTTAGTCAGTTTTTGCCTGCGGAAAACTACCTTGCGTCAATGAGATGCAAGGTAGGCATTCCCAAGGCAAAAAATGACACTAAGGCCCTTGCGCCCTATTTATCCTCCCGTGCAAAAATTGTGCAGGGGAGGGACACAGGCCTCAATAATGGCGCTAAGATGAATCTGTGCTACTAAGGAGTCACTAACTTACTGATAACCGAGATTAATCACATGGCAATTTTAGGATACAATTTTGCGTCACTATTGATTAATGTAATAGGATGGTACGACCCAGGATTATCTGTTGGCTTGCCTTTCTTGGGAAAAACTATATTAGCTGCAGCCCAGGAGTATGTGGTATACCCCCATTCTGTATTAGACCAAAAGTGGTCAGTAAATCTGATTGTAGATAAGGGAGGAAAGTTTTATAGAACTAGAGCGGTATATTATCTGCCCCTGCTGCCTTCATTCAAGGGAATTACCTTATAGCTACCTGCTGCTCCTCCAGGATAAAGGGTGTATCAAAGTAGCTGTTTGCCCTCTTCCCCCAGCGTTTCAAAAGAAATAGAATGTAAAAAAAATCACATAAATCCATCCCCAGGAAAATCTGCTTCACCATCATCCATTTTATATAGACTCTCATAGTACCCCCTAAACACCACTCTAACACCAAAATCATCGGCCACCCTTTTCCTGCTTGAGTCTGGTACCTCTGATTTCCATGTGTGAAGCCCTTTGCCTGGCACAAGCTGCCAACTGATGCCTGACTGGTTTGCTATACGCTTAGCTCGCAGATCTTCAGGCGAAGAATTTGCCAGCAGCTAAATTACTGTAGATCAGAATTGCTGCTTTTGCGACCTACACCTAAATAATGACGAGGTCTGCAATGTTCCCAGAGGGAGTTGCAGATACTAGGTGAGCTTCTGCCTCTGCCAGAGCCCCATACAATTCTGCCTGACGCTGCCTCTCTTGCTTTTGCTGCCTCAGCCCAAAGCTAAGCGTCTCACACCGTACCCCGGCCTTAGAAGCCTCCCATACTGCGTCCTGACGGATGCACTATTTCTGTTAATCTCCAAAAACTATGGGATCCAGCCAATCATGTGTTGCATATACTCTTTATGAAATAAAAGGGCACAATCGAAAGTCCAGGTAGAAGCTCCTGTCCGTGACCCAGCCACTTCTACTGCAATACCACCTGGTTTTAGTCAGATATAACTCGCGCAAAGGTATCTCTGACACCTCATTAACATGCAGGAAACCATCATGTAATAAAGCCGGGCATGTGTCTTATGTGGTGTGGAAAAATAAGTGAACCCAGGCTCGGGAGCCCTTAACAAGTACCACATGTCTATCAAACCGTATCGGTCAGATGCCGGAGGGACTGCCAAAATGTTGGTTTCTGCCCAAGATATACCTTTGCTTCCCTTCCCATCCAGCCCCCATGCCCATTGAAATTTAAGTCCCCACAAAGCACTATTGGGGTGGGCCAAAGTGCCAGCTTGTTATTTAGCCAATCAAACAGTACTGGATCGTCTGTCACTGGCCCATACTGTGGCAAGTGTAAAGCTTCCTCCTCCACCATGACATTCTGTGATGACCCACCTACCAAGGTTCTGGCATTGTCCGTCTGAAAGTAAAGTCTTTACCCTAAACAAGGATGGCCACCCCCCCCCCCGAGTTTGTGTTCCTTGTGTTGTATTTCTCATGATTTTAAAGCCTAGAGTCTCAAGTACATGCTTCCGCAAAGCCTCAATATGGGTTTCTTGCAAACACAAAATGTCTCCACCATAGGACTCGAGCCCTATTCGGCATTCTCAGTAGGTAGCCAATTCTTTAAGATACTCAGAGACTTTAACCTCTGACTGGAATGGGCCGCTTGTGCCCTTGAAGTTGACTTTCAACCAAGCTGGGTTCATCAGATAAGTCTCTGCACCGATGTCCTGAAAGGGTTTTAAGAGTTGTTGGAGCCGCCACAGTCTCTAAACTGTAACGTGACAGAAATCCAGACAAACCAAAAAAGATTGAGGGACATAGTTTCTTTTAGCATCTGGATGTGCCTTTTCATAGATGGCCTGGCACAACAAAAAGTTTCCAAAAAAACCCAGCATAGCCCTTGGTTTCTACGCTTGCCCCTCAGAGGTTCTCTTCTAGTAAGAACTTCTTAAGTCCCAGTTCCAAGTAGAAAGTTCAGGCAAGGCACCTTCTAGAAATGTAACCATGTATAGCCTACAGTAATTTCCTTCGATATCTTCTGCCAGACATAGCAACCTTAAGTTATTATGACATTGCCCATTTTCAAAGCCTTCCAACTTTCATATTATGTCCGATACCTTTGATTGTAGCTGCTTGACTTCACCCTGTAGTCCTCCAACGTCTTGCTCCAATGCTGCTGTGCATTCTTCGACAAGTGCTTTCCTTGCCCCAATCTCAGAGCAGGGTTTATTACCTTTTCTTAATGCCTACTGGACTTTATTATCTAGCCTAGCCCGGTGACTCTCACTTCAGGCTTCCTCTTGCATTTGCCTTACAGACTTATAGATGAGGCTCAGCATAGGCCTTCTTTGCTCGCTAGGGTTTGCTGAACTATATCCTGCTGAGGCAAATCCACTAGTGACTAAGGCGTTCTTGGGATAAGACTGCCTTGTGGTTGAATAGTCCCATTTTAATGTTCTGACTAGCGAGAAATTACTCTGTGCGGCTGCTTGATCCTTTTACAATGATGTTTTCTTCATTTGACAGTAGCTGGTTTAACCCCCTCATTGACGGAACTTACTTCTGAGACATCTAAGGACCCTGAGGCCAAACCCTTGTCTGAGTCACTAGTCCCAGTAATGTAGGATTGCATATCATCTGTGAGTGAGAGAAATTTGTCTCCATGCCTCGAGGACCCCCTCAGGATTCGCCCCTCCTCTAAAACTGCTGCAAAACCAGGTTTACAAGCTTTGGATGTTGGTATCTTCGAACTCCGCCCTCCTGAGGAGATACCTACAGCCGCATACTCAAAGGTTGCAGGATGCCGAGAGGCTCCAGCAGCCCATCCCCAACCCCCCTTTCCCTCCACACACCACCCCACCCCCGCCACCACCTACCTTATTGCCATCCAACCTGTTCATATATGTGTGTGTTTAGGATCCAGCAATTTATCCATCATCTGTACCTCCCCCAGAGCAGCCTGTAAGGTTACCTCTGAGCCCCCTGCCATTCTCTGAGCCATAATCTAGATCTCAGTATTGTTGCTTGCAATGTTCTTACCCAAAGGGGCTACCTTGTACCTTTCAGATTCCTCATCGTTTCGAACTTCTCTTGATAACTGCATCATTCCTCGTGTCTTCCCCAGTGCATGCGCAGCATCACTCTCATTACTCCTCCTGCTTCAATTTGGCCTTGGTAATCTTCGTCTCCATCAGAAAAAAATCAGCAATAGTATGCTGACGAGATGCCTGCCCGGCCTGCTAGTCTGTCTCCCTTAGATCTGCATGCTGGGTTACTGGCCGTGGTGCCTCCCACCCCTTCTTTTGATGTTTAGGCTGAGGCTTCCACATTCCAATGCTTCCTTGTCTTCCAAGGTCCAATGAGGAAGGGCTCATGCTAGCAGGCATCCAGGCATCTGCCTTTCCGCAGAGAGGCTTCGTGGCTTGGGAGGCCTACCACACTGCGCCTGATGTCTTTTCTCACTGCGGAACGCAGTGAAAGCCACCAACACCACCACCATGCTATCTCACCTCCCGGGAAGGCAAGCCCAGGAAATCCTTTAGCCACGGTGAGCTGTCACTGCTGTGTTCTCGGTCTTCAGGAGCCTCTGCTGATATTGGTAGGTGCAGGTCGGCGTACAAAGAGTCAGGATGGAGGAAGACCCACGGAGGTGAGTCCCCATTATAGCAACTTCGTGCACATTCTTCCTTTCACTTCGATGGCCCGGTCTCCTGTTTTCCCTCCTCCCGATAATTTGGCAGGAGGATGTAAATTAATTCCAGCAACAATCAAGAACAGCAACAATCAAGAACAAAAAGGAAACTGTAGGAATGCCTTTCCTTTCCCCGAACTAACAAACACCATCAGAGTGGGGAGGACAGCTTCACCGGATGTGTGCTAACCGATCGCCATCTTACCCTCATGCCATGAGTGTAAGAAAAGAGAATCTTGGTCTGGAGGATTCTACTTTTCTAGGCTTTTTTTTTTTTTCAACCAGGCAACAGCAAACTTAACTGAAGTTGATGTTAAAACAGCTACTTGTCTCATGAAATGGACATTTATGTAGGAAGCAGGCCTAGTTTGTGGTGGGTACCCGAGGTACTTACACCTTATACCAGGTCCAGGTATCCCCTCTTAGTGAAGTGTAGACAGTGTCTAGAAGCCAGGCTCCCTAGAGGTACCTGTGGATGAGCAGCCAAGGCTTATCTAGGAGACCTACCACTGTAGTCACACAGCACTTACACACATGAAAGTTTTACAAAAATAAAGGTACTTTAGTTTTGGAACAAATCACCCCAAAATACTAGACAGGTGACCCACCCTTAGGAGGTAGGTACTACACTGAATATATACACTAACAATCAGAAATATGCATAGAAAAGGTTAGAAAACAATGCAAATAGCAATAACCAATAGTGACCCTAGGAAGAGCACAAGCCATATACTAAAAAATGGAATGCGAACAAGGTACTCCCACCTAGGTAAGTAAGATGTGTAGAGGGGAGCTTGGGGGTATTAGATAGCCACAAAGGTAAATAGCACAGTACCCCCAGCAACCAGGAATGCAGGAGTAAAACACTGGATTTTCCTTCAAACCACCCAAAAGGTGGAAAAGAAGAAAGAAATCCAGAGAACACCGCAAGAAAACCAGTGATGGAGTCCTGAAGAAAGAAGACCTTTGGAGAGAGGGGACCAAGTCCAAGAGTCACAGTGGAGTCCAGGAGGAGTCTGAGGACCCACTCAGCTGTGGATACAGGAGTTGGTCGCTGGTGATGAAGAACAGGTCAGCATTGCAGCCCTGGAGCCGATGAAGAGTTCCTGATGGATGCAGAAGATGTCCCACGCTGGAAGGAAGATTGCAGACGTGTGTCAGTGCAGAATTTCCACCAACGAGCCATTGCAAAGGCAAACTCACGGTTAGTGGAAAAGAGTTGCTGCCAGGGACCAGCAAAGCCCAGGAGGACTAAACCCAGGAAGGGGGAGTCACAGGGGACCCCCAGCGTCGCAGAGTGTCAGCAGAGGCAGCACCCACAGAAGTCCCACAGGACGGGGACGCAGGAGTCACAGAAGGAGACCACGCTGCACTACAAAAGTGAATCCCATGCCACAGGAGAACCACGCAGGAGGCTGTGCTTTGCAGGATGGAGTGCCTGGGGCTGAGCTACATGTCACCTGAAGATCCCTTGGAGGGGATACAAGTAAGCCTTGGCAGCTGCAAGAGACTTCATGCACGGGGTACTGTCCTGCGTGGGAAGGCAAAGGCTTACCTCCACCAAAGTTAGCTGGCAGAGAGGACCAAGAGGACTACTCCGGACCACCACCCGTGACGCAGGGTCCACGCAACTCAGCAGAGGAGAGGATCCACGTAGCCGGTCGTCGCTTGTCTGTGCCTGTGGTTTCAGGGAAGTGATTCCTTCTTCTTCTTGGGCAGGCTGAAGAGTTGCAGTCTTCTGAGGATGCATGGCTAGGAAATTGTTGCAAAGGTGGCAGGAGCCCTGGAAACAATGTTGCTGAAGAGTCCTTTCTTCTTTGAAGCAGGTTGTCGGCACCTGGAGATTCTAGCCGCACTTCTGGAGGCCAGAAGTCAAAGCAGAGGTTGCAGAGGAGTTCTGCTGGAATCTTGCAAGCTGAATCCGAGGACCCGCCCAAGAGAGAGACCCTAAATATCCCTGAAAGGGGGACTGGTCCCCTAACCAGGTAAGCACCTATCAGGAGGGGCTCTTTCATCACCTGCCTGGCCTGGCCACTCAGATGCTCCCAGAGTTCCCTGCCAACCTTGAAAACAAGATGGCAGAACCCAGGGATCCTCTGAAGGAGCTCTGGCCACCACCCCTGGGATGGTGGTGGACAGGGGTCACTCCCCTTTCCATTGTCCAGATTCGCGCCAGAGCAGGGACCTAGGGGTCCCTGAACCAGTGTGGACCGGTTTATGCACGGAGGGCACCAAATATACCCTTCAAAGCAAACCAGTGGCTTGGGGAGGCTACCACTCCCATGCCAGTCACACCTGTTTCCCAAGGGAGAGGGTGTTACCTCCCTCTCTCAAAGGAAATCCTTTGATCTGTTTTCCAGGGCTTGATCAGATCAAGCAGCATGAGGGCAGAAACCTGTCTGAGGGGTGGCAGCAGGTGGGCCCAGAAAGCCTTGTAAGACTGGTGGTAGCAATGCTGGGGGTCCTCTAATGAGCCTCCATAGAGCGTGGACTCAAACAACTAATACTGGCAACAGTATTTGGGTATGATTCAGACGTGTGATACCAAACGTGCCCAGGTTCAGTTACCGTTATGTAGCTGGAAATAGGTAGTGACGACTGAAGATTTGGGAGTTTGCAATGCCTTTGGGGCATTTCAGTTTAAGGAGTATTTGTCTCATCTGCATAGTTGTAGCATGTGAGTTGAAATGTATTGATCATTGTCTGCAATGATATCATGTAGATGTTTAAAAGCATGGGAGAGATGATTGAGTCTTTAGGGACCGCTGCTTTTTATGAGTTAAGGATTGGACGAGAAGGGGGGGGGGCATATGGATGATATTAGTTCTGTTTTGAAGGTATGATATGATCCAGTCGAGAGCAGTCCCATTTATGCCGGCTTCAGAGTCTTTGTATTAGTCTCATGGTCAGCTGTGTCACAGGCAGCTGAGAGGTCCAGAGGACGTAGTGTAGCAACTCCATTGTGGTCTATTATGATTTTAAGCTCTTCCCAGATGGTGAAGAGGGCACATTCTGCTCTTCCTGGGCAGAATCCAGTTAGGTAGTCTGAAAGTATGGAGTTAACTCCAATGAATTGTGACATCTGAGCGAAAGCTGCTCCTTCTATCAGTTTTCCCAGGAAAATACCATTTGTAATCGGTCTGTAGTTGTTGGGGGTCATGCGGGTTTAGGTTTGTTTTCTTTAATAACGGGCGTATGTTTGCCATTTTATGATCTTCAGTAAAGATTCCTGTAGGTAAAGAATTATTGATGATTCTTCTTATTAGTGAAGCAGACAAGGTAGATAGAGGAATATTCTTGAAGATGTGGTGTGGACAAGGGTCAAAAAGTCAGCCAGAAGGCCTACTTGCTTTGACCAAATCCATAAATTCAGTTTGTGTTATTTATTTGAAGGGGTGCAGAGGCTGGGTTAGCTTACGCTTGTACGGGGTTTTTGGAAACAGGTTGGTGCTGTTGGTTTTCTGTTTTTAAATAGGCGTCCATTGTGTCTGCCTTGGATGTGTAATGATGTGCCATTTTGTCTGCTAAACCTTGAGTAATGGGATGAGTTCTTTCCATGCATTTAGGTTTTTGAAATTTAAGAATTAAAAAAAAAAAAAATTATTTGCAGATGTAGCATTTTGAATTCTGTCTAAGTAGTACCTTTTTTTTTCCTAGCTTTTTGATTGTTGATTTGTATATTCTGGTAGGTTTGCATTGCTGAAGTTTGTCGTGATTTGATCTATGTGTATTGCAACTTTCTGATCTGTGGTTTTTATCTTTTTAAATTTTGTATTTCTCCAAGGTGCTTGTTTTCTTTTGTTTGGTTTTGGTTTCCTTAGTGGTATAAGGATATTGAAAGCTTCCTTTAGCCACTTGTAACGTTTTTTAACAGAATTTATTGTTTGTAGATCTGTTAGATGCTGGTTGTGTTTCTAAGTGTTCAAAATTGAGTTTGTTCCATGGTTGGTAGGTGGATGTATGTAAGGTGGTCTTGGGTCTGTTGATGTGTGGTGTTTTATGTTGGAAAATTACCAAATGGTGGTCTGACCATGTGACTGTTGTGATGCTTTGTTTGAACAGTAACTAGTTCTGGGTTTGCAAAAACGACATCTAGGATGTGTCCAGGTATGTGTGTGGGATTGTGTACAATCTGCTGTAGGTTGAATGTGACTAGGCCAGTGATGATAGCTTTTGGATGGGGCATATTGGGTTTGTCAAACCAGATGTTTAGTTCCCCAAGAATGCATAGGTTGGAGTATAGTGTTAGAAGGTTTGAAACTGTGTCTGGAAATGTCAGGGAATGTAGAATTGCTAAGTGGTTATCTGTAAAGGAGGTGGAAGTTACCAGAGAAAGTTGGTGTAGAGTTGCATCTGGTGCAGAGGGGCTCACAACCTTATATTGAGATGGTTTTTTGTTTTGCTGAGATTTGTTTGTTTGAATATAATAGCTAGTCCACCATCTTTTTTGCCTGGACGGTTTGTGTGATGGTTTGCTAGTGTGTAAGAAGGACTTCATGCAACACCGGGGCCATGTTGTATCCCAACCGTGATTCAGTTATGAAGAGTAAATCAGGTTGTGTGTCAGTGGGTATGTTGTAGATATGGTACTGGTTTTTAGAGAGTGATTGAGCATTTATGAGTAGGCGTTTAGAGATTTTGGTTTGGTGGTGGTGTAATTTTGTTTAGTAGTGGAGTTATCAGTATATTTTAAACTTGTATGAGGTGTCAGTGTTGATTATAACTGTATGAGGATCACAATAGTGTTGTTCTACATTGTGTTCTTCATCCAGCAGGCTTAGAATGCATTTTGTTGGGTCTGTGTTGAGAGTGAGATGGTGAGTTGTTCTGTTTTTGTAGAGTAACCTTGTGTAATAGACATAGGGATGCAAAATTGTGAAGAGTGATATGTTGGGTAGTTTGTGTCTGTTTAGGCCGGAAGGAGTATTGGTTAGGGGTGGTGGTGGAGCATGTAGGTCATATTGTAAGGCTCTAAATTGTGCAATGGATGAGAGGCAGATGAATGAATGTTGCTGTATAAGGGTGTTTGTGGTAGATGTTGGTGAAGTGTGTGAACTTTAGAGTAAAGTTCGTTTTGGATTTGTATTTGTGTAGTCAGGAGGGTGGGCGTGATGGAAAGTTTTTTGAAAGTGTTATTTTGGAGTGCTGGTGTGTGTGTTGTTGAGATATGGATGTAGTGTTTTTTGTGAAGGATTTGTATGTGAGTTACTGCTGGTGAGTAGTGTTTGAAAAGTATAGGGTGCGGTGATATAATTTGGAGAAGAGTGTTGAGTAAGAGGGGATGGACAAGAGTTTGTATTATTAGATTTGATCACTGGAAGAGGTAATGTGTGGTTGGTTAGAGTTTAAGAAATCTATAGTTGTGTGTAATTGGAAAAAGAGGAGGTTTGTGGATAGTGTGATGGAATGCTGAGTATAGGTTTTGTCATGTTAAAAAGGGGTCTGTTATGAGTAAGTAGAGGAAAGAGCTGGTGTTTTGTTTGAACACGGAACTTGTCTGGATGCTTTATAGTTTGGTATGATGTGGCTTTGTGTTTGTGATGTGTGTATGTGTTAGTGGTATGGGAAAGAGTTGTGTTTTGTGAGAGAATTAAGGTTCCATAGTGATGTAGTTGGGGGTTTACGTCTGTATAGGTGGTATTAGTTTGGTTTTGTAGTTATTGTTGAGACATTGAAATCTGTATGAGGTTTGTTTGTGGTATGTAAGTAGAATACCTTTGCTGGTTTTGTGTTTGGATGTTGGCGGATAGGGAGGGCTTAAGGTAGTAGTTGGTAAAGGAGAAATTGGGCAGCATTTCTGGCCCAAGACCTGACCTGGCCCTAACAGGCCCAAACAGGCAACTGCCCTTGTCCTCTCCACCCTTAGCCTCAACACTCGGTCTGAGACGCCCTGAGCCTTAGGCTTAAACAGCCCTATTGGCCAATAGAACACCAGCCCTAACAAATCAGAATCCTAACTCTAAAGCCAGTGGGATACTCGCCCTATTAACCAATCACAACCCTAGCCCTAACAGCCAATAAGAACTGTAACCCTAAACCCTTAGTCCAATAGGAACCCTAGCGCTAGCAGCCAATCAGAACCCCAGCCCTGGCAACCAGTCGGAACAGTCACCCTAAACCCTTAGTCCAATAGGAACCATAGCCCTATTGCCAATCACAATGCAAACCTTAGACTCTTACTCTAGAAGGAAACCCTAGCTATAGATCCAATTAGAACAAAACCCCTAAGCCCATAAATACTAGCCCTAGCAACTAATCACAACAGCAGATGCAACAACCATTAGAAACTTATATAAGGGGCGCAAGTTATCTTAAGCCCAGACGCCAGGGAAAGGGAAGAGGGAGGTGCTCCTCTAGTCTGAATCTCCTTGGGTACAACCAGACACAATGCACACTTCCAAGCTAGCAGATTCTACTTTTCAGGTAAGAGACAATTTGAAACCAATAAAATACCGCTTGTTGCACACTCAAATATATAACTTTTTCAAGCCAAAAACAAGTGGTGCATATCCTTTCCAAGCAAGCATTGGTGGCTCTTCTCATCACACTATATGGAAGTAGTAAAGTGAAATAAACTACTTGCAGGTGATATATTGCAGCGGTACGGTTGAAGTTGTCAGGTTACTGGAAAAAGTACAGTAGGGGACACGTTCAACCCTGGGGCCTCTGAACCTCCAACAGTTTGGCTAAACAATGCAGGCAAAGTCAAGAATCAGTAAAACAGTATACACTGAGCTCATATTTGCCCCATGCCCCCAAACATTCCACTGTTTAAATACAGAGCATGTCAGAAAGCTCATGGTGTTAACTGGGCTAGACCTGCTGTCACAGATGAGCGATCTTTGTGGGGATGGGGGCATGTGTGCACCTAAACAAGGGACATGGGCTCAGTCTTAACTCTTGTAATGTGTTCTAAAACTTTAAGGCTGCAGGTGAGAATGAGCAAGTTGATAAGAACGCAGTCTTCCTACATTGCACAGGGAGGCATTTCCTCCATTAGAATCCAGAAAATGTGCCAGTTGGTCAGTGATGTTTTTCTATCTGTGGTTAGTCATGATAGGCCGATTAAGGACCCTAAAATTAATATAGCCCTATTGCAGTCTCGGTCTCCGTGAAATTAACTTTTTCCTCTTGATGACAATTTCATAAGAGTAGTTCAGCAGCTCTGAAGAGACAAGAATGTCCATGTCCATTGGATGGATTGTGCAGACATGCTGGTGTAGTAAAGACTTAGTACTGTAGTCCCTTGGTTGGTTGTTTTCTGGGGACCTCGAGGTTGAATTTTGTGGGCTGTTTTGAATTGTAGTGGGTCCAAAAGCAGACTTCCTCCATATTGAAGTTGAAAGAGCCTACCTTGGTACTGACAGATTTCCTCATTAGCATCAAAAATGACCTAGTGCATTGATGTTGTGGGTGCGTAGCTTCTTTCTAGATAGAGCATCTGACTATAGAAGTTGTTACAGTGACTTTCAAGAAGACAAAGGGCTAAAAATAAGGCATGTGGGACCCAGTGTCAATATACAGCAGATGGGTGATTTCAGAGGCAGTCAGTATAGGAGGGCTGTATATCAGTCTGCAGTGATATGCCTGGGGGCATAATGAGCATTGTCAAGGCTCCTCACACTACAACCTGTTCCACTGAACTAAATGCAAATGTAGAAAGTGCATTCTGACTGTGATGCTGGTGGAATGGGTATGCGGTGGCCCTGCAGGCTCATGCAGACTCCAGTCCAGTAGGTAGAATAGTTTAAAAAGCTTAAGAGCAAGACACACATCTGGAGTGACCAGGTGTTCTGTCGTGCAAGGGTACAATCAAATGAGTATAGGACCCCAAAGCAGCATTCACCCACAGTCCTTCAGAGGCTTTGGGGACAAGGCACACCCTGATGTGATGGCTGATACACGTTACCAAGATGCAGCAGTCTCTGGCATGCTTTTCCACAGTACTCTGTTGAAGGACATACAAGACTGTTATGCAGATGGGAGGAGGAGAGCTGCCTTTAAATATCTGGTCCGTTGCAGCTTCCCATATTTAATTTCTGTATTCTGATATTCCAAAGCAGGCTTGAGCTACTAGTAGCTCTCCAGCTACCTATTAGTAGCTCTCCCATGTGCAACCCAAGCTACAAAATTAAAAGCTTGTTTGTCGGAGTTAGAATCTGTATACCAAAATTGAAAAGTATGTTTTCAAAATGGAAATGTGTGTATTTTCATAGACCATAAGCTGATGTTTTGAGAAATGGTTCCATTTCCAAAATACATTTAAGTAAGGGGGATTGTGTGTGTGTATATGTGGGGGGTGGGGTCCATTCTGGGGTTGCTACATTACAGACTGGCAGTGACTCCAGTGGCTTTAAAGCTATCCCGGACATAGCCTGTCGTGCACCCACAATCTAGCCCTGCAGCCAAGGCCCCCGATGTCGGGGGCTCTGATGAGAGTGCAGCACTCTCCTAAATTAGGCCCACAAAAGCCCCAGAAACTGCAAGCGAGGAGGCCGCAACCACATCAGCAAGTGAAAAATTATGGTGCCCAGAGGGGTGAAGCTGTGTGTGGTTTGCCGCAGGATAGAAGAAAGGGCATTGGAGGTGGTGAAGTTGATCATGGCCCGCGGGCTGGTTAGGTATTGTGTACCCTCTCCGCTGCCCCATCTGGCGGATTGGCTGCCCAGAAGGCAGCATCGGGCTGAGCGATGCAGAGGGGAGAGTTGGTGTAGGCGATCTGAGGCCCATCAGGTGAGAAGCGCACAGGGGCAACTGACTATCGTCGGCAGACGGCAAAACACTGACCTCATTCTTTCTTCCCCCTACTGCCCACTAGGCCCACGGTGAACGGGAGGAAAGAGTGCTTCTGGTGGCCGTTGTGGGCTATGGCCTGTCAGCTGCAGCCGAGATGGGAGGAGCAGCCTAGCCATAAGCGTGTAGGCTTCAGTGAACGTGCCCGAGATTGCTCCCACCTACTCCTAACGCACAGGTGTAAATGCGGTGGTGAGCATGAAGGGGATATTCCATTCTTCTCCTCCCAAGGAGCCCCCTACGAGTTTAGTACTTTAACGCCATACATAACTACAGAGCCTCAACTGTCACGCCCCCCCCCCCCGACGCTTATCTCGACATACAGTGCCCAGTGGGGCACCTGTGAGTCACAGGGGTGGAAGCTGGAGCAGGTGTGAACTGAAAGGACCCAGTACTAAAGATAGTGTGAGGTAAGTAACTTCTCCTTTTCAATTTAACAAATAGGTGCAAAGAGAAGAGTGCTTATTTGGATTGTTTAAATGTAGATGCTAGTTTGATATTATTTTTTCTTTACATATTAAATATTTTCAAAAGGGGTATGTGTGTGGCTGTAATGTAACACATTTTTTTTTTTTTTTTTAGAAAGGTGATGCTGAGTCAATAGAGCTGTTCGAGATTCCTGTAAAAGATCTCACATACGGCCAGCTTCAACTGCTGAAGGTATTTGGATTTTGAACATTTTTGTGTAATTTCAGTCCGTAAAAACCTTATTTTCAGAATTGTGCAAACAGCAAATTATACCACAACAGAATTCTGTTGCTGTTAGTTACCGATTATCTGTGAGGATCAAGTTAATAAAATAAAAAGGTTTCCAAAAGGTGACTGAGACATTTAAGTAGATCAACCTGCAGAATGTAGTTTAGACTCTGCTATTGATAGCATCATCTATTGTATCACAGTAGCAATGTGAATGAGGTCAGAAGAATAAAGAAATATGCTTGTCCTAGCATCCATGTACATTAAATCTTTGAGTTCAATAAGGAATATGTTACACATTGCTTTACAAGTGCATATATAGGAAGAGAAATGGAATAAAGATTTGCCATTATTACAGTTAGTTATATTGGTAAATTTGATTACACTGAACAGGGCTCGAAAAATCTACTCGACTACTCGCTGTGGCGAGTTTTATTTTGAGGTCGAACCATTTTGTAGATTCCACTCGGCCCTTCTGGTAAGTGGACAAAGAGGTGTTCTGTTCAGTCAAAGTGAATTAACATGCCTTTAAATCTTATTCTTGACACATTTGCTCTGTATCCAGAGACTGAGGTCAAAAGTCAGTTTGTCTTCTTGCAATGCTCATACTTTTCCTTGTGACTGCAGAGTTCACGGATTTTGTAAGGAACTGTCTGACTTATGTGAAATGAAAGTCTTCTGGTATCAGGTTTTTCCTAACATACAACATTTATATAACTAAGTCAACTTTACAAACATTTCAAAATATATTCAGTAGCTGTGAAAGACCAATACACTATATCGTTTTCTCAATAAAGCTATGTTAGTGGGATAGTTTTTAGACATTTCTCTGAAATTTACTGTCTGACGGTGCACTACCACATCATGCTTTAGTAATGTATTTATTTAAAGGGAAGGTTTAAACATAAACTGAGAAACACTCATGCCCTGATGGCAAAGCTATTAGTAAACTAAGAGGCAAGTCATGCATGGATCATGTGTACCCTGTATGTGGGCTAGAATTATTATACATGGAGCAAACATTAAATGTACTTAAACAAAAGGGGATTTTTTTACGGCATAAATGCTGAACTCACATATTTGAAGGTGCACTTATGTGAGAATGAAGAAAAAGGTGATTGTAAAATACAATATTTGCCTAGGATCACACAAATTGAGACCCGTTTACGGGTCAAGTACATTACAGTTAGGTCAAGTAGTTTATTCAAGCTGCTCAACCTGTGGGTCTAGTTACATTTTTATGATTTTTCGAAGGCCTGACTGAATATGTTTGCATACTCCTGCCATCTAGTTTTTGGGCTTTGATGTTTGCAACTTGTTTTTTTTCGAAGAAGTGGTTTGAGTCACAAAGAATAGGGACGCATTCTTCAGATTGTAATGTTCATGGCTATTTGCTCTATTGTTAGATTGTTTTTACTGCCATTGGTTTTGGGTGATTTCTGATCAGGCTTTGTGTTTGGGGATTAGTAATGCTTATCAACAAGTTCCTCTTCAACTCCAGTTATCATGGAATAATCTTCACAGAACCACAATCCCATTTTGTTATCGTTTAAAGGACTTCAACACACATGCTCACTTTATCGCCTTCCACCAGGGCCATGGCCCTGCTCTGGGGCCTTGTCACTGGTGCCTTTTCTATTGAAATGCCGGGTCAGTCGTTTCAGTACTAACTGCCCCCCCCCCCCCCGAAACAACCCTTCCCCCACCCCTGTGGCCACTCCAAATTCCCCTAGGTTGACCTCCATCAAGTCTGCAATTTTTGCCCCCCCCCCCCCAAATAGACAATGGCCTGCCTCAGACTCTGATATAAGAAGACCTTTTGATATTGACAGGAGTGGAGGTGGACCCATCGGAGAACGTAGAGGCTAGATTGAGACGACAGCCCTGACATCCTTAGGGAACGCATAGTCCGTGTTTGGAAGAAGAAGTTGGCCCTTCTGAGGCCCAGCTTGTGTCCAGTTTGGAGAAGAGTTCCCCCTCTAACGAGCCCAAGGTTCAACAGCCCCCAGAGACTTCAACCATGTGTATGGTCACTACCTATTCTCAACCCACGGCCACACAACAACCCAGTGGACAGGCAGAGCATCGCCTCAGTGGGAGTCGAGCATCTAACCCCGAGACTCAACAACAGCGTGCTGGTCCACCCCTACTGTCGGGTCATGTGCGACACCGACAGACACCTTCAGAGTTGACACCTCTCTGTCCTCCAGACACAAAGACTCTGCATAAGTAACAGTCTTCCTCTGAGCTGATGGGCTTTTCAGCTGCAGCATTGAAGGTTACACTGAAACTAGCATTGTAGTCCACCTTGGCATTGAAGCAGCCATCAGCACCCAAGGCCTTGATGTTGAAGATACTGAGGATCCCACTAATGCTAAAAACCCGATTGATGCTGAAATCACCATCAAATGCTGGGTCTGATGACTTTGAGCAGCCTATTATCCAGTGCTTGCAGGAGGAGGAGTTGGATGTTTGCCAAAAGTGGCTTTTGTCTCGCCCACAAACTGGGAAAATCTCCACCAAACTGCCACTGAAGTCACATGAGACTGTCACAGAAGAAGTTGTCCTTCAAGGAACAAATTAACTTTAACCCACACTTTCCCCAAGGTCTTCAGTACTTTTTCTTTAAGGTCCCCAGGAATCTGAAGAGCAAGGTTCCAGGGGTGCCCCTAAACATTATATTTAGGGGTGTTAGAGGACAGTGAACAATGGCTATTGACCATGAGGTTGGCAACACCCTTCCTGTGCCCACTCCCTTTGGGGAAGGGTGCACATTCCTTACCCTATTTGTTATCTTCCTCCAAAGCAAGATGGAGGATTCTGCCAGGAGTGTTTCACCTCAGCTATGGGCACCCTAGGGGTGGTCCCAGCTGGGGTGGACACCCCTCCTTGTGTTTACTAATTTTCCCATCAGACTTGCCACCAAATGTGGGGCTCAGTCTGCGGGCAGCAGGTGGCATCTCCACTAGCTGGAGTGCCCTGAGACAACAGAACAAAAAGCAAGAGCCTTTGAGAGTCACTGCCAAGTGTTGCTGTCCCTGCAGGGGGAGGTGTGAAGCACCTCCACCCTTAGCAGGTTTTCTCCCCAACCCCTGAGAGCACACAGAACCTCACCCCATGGGGTCAGAAACCTGTCTGGTGGTGGCAGGCTGGCACAGACCGGTCAGCCACACACTATGGAGTTTAGGTGAATTTCAGGGGGCATCTCTAAGATGCCCTCTGTGTACATTTTACAATAAATCCAAAACTGGCATCAGTGTGGGTTTATTGAGCTGCGAAGTTTGATACCAAGCTTTCCAGCATTCAGGAAAGCCATCATGGAGCTGCGGAGTTCGTAATGAAAAACTCCCAGCGCTTGTACTCAGTATGGCTACACTGCACTTTCAGGGTCTAAGAATGGACCTAAACATGGTAGAAGCATATTGCTCATGCAACTATACCCTCACCTGGTATAGTGCACACTGCCTTAGGGCTGTGAGGCCTGCTGGTGTGGTGACTACCTATTCCATGGCACCCAGAGAGGGATGTCATGTCGACTTTACCTTTTTCTCCCCACCAACACACATGATCTGCAATGGCACGGTGCTTGTTTGGTGAGGGGTCCCTTAGGTGGCACAATACATGCTGCAACTCTTAGAGGCCTTACTTGGTCACAGGGCCCTTGGTACCATTGTTACCATTTACAAGGGACTTAGTGCCAGATGTAGCAAGGGGTTTTATCCATTCTGTGTCTATGGGAAAATGTGTTTGTACATAAGGCCCTTAGCTGTGTGCCAGAGGTGTGCCAATTGTGGAAGCAATAGTACAGTTTAGGGAAAGAACACAGGTGCTGGGGCCTGGCCACATATCAGGCAAAATGTGTCTATCGGGGGAATAATCATGCAGAAGGGGCACTTTTCTGCAACGTGGACTCGACATTAGAGAAAATAAAGGGCACTGAGACTGCGAAAGCCAAAGGAATGTTAAACACCTGCTTCCCGTGGGACTTCTCTTCACCCAGCTTAACATAACGCTTACAGATCTACCTCTATAGAAGCATCACCCTAGTTTACATCTGAAGGACCATGCTTGCCCAGTTGGAGGGAGATTATACCTTTGTCTCATCCACTGACAAACATCAGACGCATGAGTACTGGAGATAGTCAGAAACGGCTATTCTCTGCCTTTACAGTTCTTTCCTCCTCCGATCCCACCTACGTTTGAACGACTGGCAGAGGATCATTTGTGTCTGCTTAGAGAGGATGTTTCGGCTCTCTTGGCCAAGAGTGTCATAGAGAGGGTCCCAATATATGAAGTAGGCAATGGTTGTTACTCCAGCTACTTTCTGATACACAAAAAGAACAAAGGTATTTGACCTAGTCGGGACCTACTGACCGTAAATCTCTTCCTCAGGAAGTTCAAAATGCTCATGTTGGCTTAGGTCTCTTCTGCTCTAGACCCAGAAGACTGGTTGGTAGCGCTAGACTTACAGGTTGCATATTTCCATATCCCAATCGTTCCGGTCCACAGGCCCTACCTACGGTTCAAAGTAGGTCACAAACACTTTCAATGCACCATGCTGCCATTTGGCCTTACCAGTACTCCTCGGGTGTTCACCAAGGTGATGGCTGTGGTCACAGCTCATCTCCGCAGGTCAGGGGTTTCAGTCTTCCCCTACCTTGACAACTGGCTGTTGAAAGCAAGTTCGCCCCCAACAGTCATCTCCCACCTCCATACTTCGGCGAACCTCTGGCATTCGCTGGGCTTCAATATAAACGTGCAGATGCACCAGACTCCCTCTCAGAAAATCCCTTTCATCTGAGCTGTTCTGGACACAGTGCAGTTTCAGACATCTTTCCAAGCAGCAAGTCCAAGATATTCATGCTATGATACCAGTGTTTCAGCCCATGTCTCAGATTTCCGTGAGAATGACTCCAAGGCTGCTGGGCCTCATGGCCTCCTGCATCCTGCTAGTGAAACATGCCAGATGGCATATGCACGCTCTGCAGTGGGGCCTGATGTTTCAATGGTTGCAGCATCCGGGAACTCTCCCCGACATGGCCCAGATCTTGGAGGGAACTGCAAAAGATCTGCATTGGTGGGTAACAAACTGATAATGAGTCCGAGGCAGACATCACTCTGTTCCCAAACCAGACCTCACAGTAGCGACAGATGCGTCACTCCTGGGATGGGGCTGCCATCGGGGAGAGGTGGAGATCAGAGGACTCTTGTCTCCGGTGGAATATAGGCTCCACATCAACATGTTGGAGTTCATGGCGATCAGACTAGCGTTTAAGGCATTTTTTCCCTCTGTCAATGGGAAATTAGTGCAGGTGTTCAGACAACACCACCGCAATGTGGTCCTGCAACAAGTGGGGCGAAGTGGGGTCGTGAACCCATTTGTCAAGAGGCCCTGCATCTCTGGACATGGCTGGAACAGCAGGGCATAACCATGGTGATTCCACACGTGGCAGGTTCTCTGAATGCCAGAACTGACAAGTTCAGCTGCCGATGTCTAGCAGGTCACATGTGGTATCTCCATTCAGCGGTGGTGCAAGGCTCTTTCAGCAGTTGGGAGAGCCTTGGTTAGATCGATCCGCCTCCGAAGAGAATGTGCAATTTCAACAGTATTATGTGATGGAGCTTCCAGGGTGGCACTTGCTTGGCAACACTTTTTGTTGCAAGTGGAGCTCAGGAATACTGAATGCCTTTCCACCCATACCACTCCTGTTCAGAGTGCTTAAGAAGATCAAGAATGACCGGTCCCATGTAATCCTTATGGCACCGGATTGGGCATGGAGAGGGTTGTATCCAGAGCTTTTGAAAATGACCATTGATCCTCCGATCAGGCTTCCCTTACGGGATGATGTTCTGTCAGAGCAGCACGGGAGGGTCCTCCACCTGAACCTCTCAACTCTGCACCATCATACGTGGAGATTTACCAGCGGCAGTTGACAGCTTTGGACCTTCCTCTTGAAGTCTGTACCGTTATCTTCGCATCCAGGCTTTCCTCCACAAAAACTGTGTAACCTTGACGTTGGCAAAAATTTCTAAGATATTGTACAGAGAGGTCTATAGATCATTTCTCTGCTTCTTTATCTGATATTCTTATTTTCAATCTGTCTTTTGCCCAACAGGGTCCTCTACAGGACACTGAAGGGCTGTCTCTCTGCTATATCTGCCTTTTAGCAGCCCGATAAACCCTCGGTTTTCAAATCCCCTATTGTGAATAGGTTCACTAAGGGGTTATAAATATGTGTTCGGTGGCATGTGTAGCTGCAGATACACATGTTGTGCATAGTCCGCCGTCTGGTGTTGGGTCGGAGTGTTACAAGTTGTTTTTCTTCGAAGAAGTCTTTTCGAGTCACGAGACCGAGGGACTCCTCCTCCTTTGTTCCATTGTGCATGGGCGTCGACTCAATGTTAGATTGTTTTTGTTCCGCCATCGGGTTCGGACGTGTTCCTTTTCGCTCCGGGTTTCGGGACGGAAAGATAGTCATAACTTCAGAAAACTACGTCGGTATTGTTTCGTTCGGTATCGGGTTAGAATAGAATCGACACCGAATCGTGAAGAGCTCCAGTCGCCCCTCGGGGTAATTTCGATCCCCCGTCTGGGCCTGGTCGGCCCGACCGCGTGTAAGATCGACACTGATGGACCGGACCCCGTTCCGATTCTGTCCTAAATGCCACAATAAATTGCCATATACAGACCAACATTTGGTCTGTAACTTGTGCCTGTCGCCCGAGCACAAGGAAGAGACGTGCGAGGCTTGTCGTGCGTTTCGGTCCCGAAAAACGCTCCGTGACCGGCGAGCCAGAAGATTACAGATGGCGGCCACACCGACAGGACAACGAGGGTTCGAGGAACAAGGAGAAGAAGAGGAAGCCTTCTCCATTCATGAATCGGGCTCGGACGAATTCGACGTCGAAGAAACCGTGAGTAAGACGTCGAAGCAAGCACCACACAAGAAAACAGACAAGGCCCAGGGGATGCCACTGCCAACAGGCCATGGCTCAACCCATAAAGTAGGTGACCGACCATCGGCACCGAAAAAGGCCGAACCGGTGCCGAGATCGTCCGACTCGGGTCGAGACACAGGCACGCAGCAATCTCGGGACCGAGACACTGCTGCCGAAAAAGATCGACGCCGAGACAGCGGAACCGAAGCTGCTCGACGCAGAGACAGCGGCACAGAGGAGGATCGACGCCGAGAAGGCTCGACTCCGAAAAAGAGGAAATTAACCTCGGAGCCGAAGACAAGCAAAGACAGTTTCGGTGCCAAAACGACCAGCAACCGAACCGACTGCCAGCTCGTATTCAGAGGAACAATCACTGTCCTCTCAAATGCGCAAGCACAGATTTGAGGAAGAGTTGCAGACCACTGACGTGGACCACACACAAAAGCGGATCTTCATACAAAGTGGGACAGGGAAAATCAGCACCCTTCCCCCAATCAGGAGAAAAAGGAGACTCGAGTTCCAAACACAGGAACAAACACCACAAACAAAAGTGGTTAAAAAGGTAACCCCGCCACCCTCTCCTCCACCTGTAACTCATGTATCACCGGCACAGACTCCGTCACATTCACCAGCTCATACCACCATGAGCCAAGATGACCAAGACGCTTGGGACCTATACGACGCCCCAGTATCAGACAATAGTCCTGAGTCGTACCCTACCAAGCCCTCACCCCCTGAGGACAGCACAGCGTATGCACAGGTGGTAGCTAGGGCAGCAGAGTTCCATAACGTGTCGTTACACGCAGAACCTGTTGAGGATGACTTCCTTTTCAACACCCTCTCTTCCACCCATAGCACCTACCAAAGCCTGCCTATGCTTCCAGGAATGCTAAGGCACGCAAAGCAGATCTTCAAAGAACCTGTCAAGAGTAGAGCGATAACTGCAAGGGTGGAGAAAACATATAAAGCACCGCCCACGGACCCTACTTTTATCACCTCACAGCTGCCACCAGATTCAGTCGTGGTAGGGGCAGCTCGCAAGAGAGCCAACTCGCACACATCAGGCGAGGCACCACATCCGGATAAGGAGAGCCGCAAGTTCGACGCGGCTGGGAAAAGGGTCGCAGTACAAGCTGCAAACCAGTGGCGCATCGCCAACTCTCAGGCGCTCCTTGCGCGATATGATAGAGCCCATTGGGACGAGATGCTGCATCTCATCGAGCATCTGCCCAAGGAATTTCAGAAACGGGCAAAACAAGTGGTTGAGGAGGGACAAAACATCTCCAATAACCAAATACGCTCCTCTATGGACGCAGCGGACACAGCTGCAAGAACAATAAATACCGCAGTAACCATAAGAAGGCACGCATGGTTGCGCACATCTGGCTTTAAACCGGAAATACAGCAAGCGGTGCTCAATATGCCGTTCAATGAACAACAATTGTTTGGACCCGAAGTCGACACGGCAATTGAGAAATTGAAAAAAGACACTGACACAGCCAAGGCCATGGGCGCACTCTATTCCCCGCAGGGCAGAGGCACTTTCGGCACCTTCCGCAAAACAACCTTCAGAGAGGGGTTTCGGGGTCAAGCCACAAAAGCCAGCACCTCACAATCAACACCGGCTACATACGAGGGACAGTACCAAAGGGGAGGCTTTCGGGGCCAATACAGAGGAGGACAATTCCCTAGAAACCGGGGAAAATTTCAAAGTCCAAAAACCCCTCCAACCAAACAGTGACTCACAAGTCACTCAACCCCTTCACACAACACCAGTGGGGGGAAGACTAAGTCAGTTTTACAAATCTTGGGAGGAGATAACAACAGACACTTGGGTCTTAGCAATTATCCGACATGGTTATTGCATAGAATTTCTCCAACTCCCTCCAGATGTCCCACCAAAAACACGGAATATGTCAAAACAACATCTAGACCTTCTAGAACTAGAAGTTCAAGCATTACTGCAAAAGGACGCAATAGAATTGGTACCATGTACACCAAAAAACACGGGAGTTTACTCACTGTACTTTCTAATACCAAAAAAGGACGAAACACTGAGACCAATCCTAGATCTCAGAACACTAAACACCTACATCAAATCAGACCACTTTCACATGGTCACGCTACAAGACGTGCTACCACTGCTAAAGCAACAAGACTACATGACAACCTTAGATCTAAAGGATGCGTATTTCCACATACCGATACATCCCTCGCACAGGAAATACCTAAGGTTCGTATTCAAAGGAATACATTACCAATTCAAAGTGTTGCCGTTCGGTATAACAACCGCACCAAGAGTATTTACAAAATGCCTGGCAGTAGTAGCTGCACACATCAGAAGGCAGCAAATACACGTATTCCCGTACCTAGACGATTGGCTAATCAAAACCAACTCCCTAACAAAGTGTTCACACCACACGGATTATGTCATACAAACCCTCTACAAACTTGGTTTCTCCATCAACTATACAAAATCTCACATTCTGCCGTGCAAAACACAGCAATACTTAGGAGCAATAATCAACACAACGAAGGGAATAGCCACTCCAAGTCCACAAAGGGTTCAAAATTTTCACAAGGTTATACAAGCCATGTATCCAACACAAAAAATACAGGCAAAGATGGTATTAAAACTCCTAGGCATAATGTCCTCATGCATAGCCATTGTCCCAAACGCAAGACTGCACATGAGGCCCTTACAACAGTGCCTAGCATCACAATGGTCACATGCACAGGGTCACCTTCTAGATCTGGTGTTGATAGACCGCCAAACATACATCTCGCTTCTATGGTGGAACAGTATAAATTTAAACAAAGGGCGGCCTTTCCAAGACCCAGTGCCACAATACGTGATAACAACAGATGCTTCCATGACAGGGTAGGGAGCACACCTCAGTCAACACACCATCCAAGGACAATGGGACATACATCAAACAAAGCTGCATATAAATCACCTCGAATTGTTAGCAGTATTTCTAGCGTTGAAAGCATTTCAACCCATCATAACCCACAAATACATTCTTGTCAAAACAGACAACATGACAACAATGTATTATCTAAACAAACAAGGGGGAACACACTCGACACAGCTGTGCCTCCTGGCACAAAAGATATGGCAATGGGCAATTCACAACCACATTCGCCTAATAGCACAATTTATCCCAGGGATCCAAAATCAACTAGCAGACAATCTCTCTCGGGATCACCAACAGGTCCACGAATGGGAGATTCACCCCCACATTCTAAACACTTACTTCAAGATTTGGGGAACACCTCAAATAGACCTATTTGCAACAAAAGAGAACGCAAAATGCCAAAACTTCGCATCCAGGTACCCACACAGGCAGTCTCAAGGCAATGCTCTATGGATGAACTAGTCAGGGATATTTGTGTACGCTTTTCCCCCTCTCCCTCTCCTTCCATATCTAGTAAACAAATTGAGTCAAAACAAACTCAAACTCATACTAGTAGCACCAACATGGGCAAGGCAACCTTGGTACACAACACTACTAGACCTGTCAGTATTACCCCATGTCAAGTTACCCAACAGGCCAGATCTGTTAACACAACACAAACAACAGATCAGGCATCCAAACCCAGCATCGCTGAATCTAGCAATCTGGCTCCTGAGATCCTAGAATTCGGACATTTAAACCTCACCCAAGAATGTATGGAAGTCATAAAACAAGCTAGAAGACCATCCACTAGACACTGCTACGCAAGCAAATGGAAAAGATTTGTTTGCTACTGCCATAATAAGCAAGTTCACCCATTACATGCATCTCCAAAGGATATAGTGGGATACTTACTACATTTACAGAAATCAAATCTAGCCTTCTCTTGCATAAAAATACACCGTGCAGCAATATCTGCATACCTGCAGATTACCCATTCAACTTCACTATTTAGGATACCTGTCATTAAAGCGTTTATGGAAGGCCTAAAAAGAATTATACCACCAAGAACACCACCTGTTCCTTCATGGAACCTCAACATCGTCTTAACAAGACTCATGGGCCCACCTTTTGAACCCATGCACTCTTGCGAAATGCAATTCTTAACGTGGAAAGTTACATTTCTCATTGCCATCACATCTCTAAGAAGAGTAAGTGAAATTCAGGCGTTTACTATACAAGAACCTTTTATTCAAATACACAAAAATAAGGTAGTCCTAAGAACCAATCCTAAATTTTTACCAAAAGTTATTTCACCGTTCCACTTAAATCAAACGGTAGAACTACCAGTGTTCTTCCCACAGCCAGACTCAGTAGCTGAAAGGGCACTACATACATTAGACATCAGAAGAGCCATAATGTACTACATTGACAGAACAAAAGAAATTAGGAAAACAAAACAACTGTTTATTGCATTTCAAAAACCTCATACAGGAAACCCAATATCAAAACAGGGTATAGCCAGATGGATAGTTAAGTGCATCCAAACCTGCTACCTCAAAGCAAAGAGAGAGCTGCCCATTACACCAAGGGCACATTCAACCAGAAAGAAAGGCGCTACCATGGCCTTCCTAGGAAACATTCCAATGAACGAGATATGTAAGGCAGCCACATGGTCTACGCCTCACACATTTACTAAGCACTACTGTGTAGACGTGCTATCCGCACAACAAGCCACAGTAGGTCAAGCCGTACTAAGAACTTTATTTCAGACTACTTCCACTCCTACAGGCTGAGCCACCGCTTTTGGGGAGATAACTGCTTACTAGTCTATACACAACATGTGTATCTGCAGCTACACATGCCACCAAACTGAAAATGTCACTTACCCAGTGTACATCTGTTCGTGGCATTAGTCGCTGCAGATTCACATGTGCCCACCCGCCTCCCCGGGAGCCTGTAGCCGTTTGGAAGTTATCTTCAACATTTGTATATTTGTAAATATATTACTTAAACCTCATTTGGTACATACTTATTCATTCCATTGCATGGGCACTATTACTAACATACACAACTCCTACCTCACCCTCTGTGGGGAAAACAATCTAACATGGAGTCGACGCCCATGCGCAATGGAACAAAGGAGGAGGAGTCCCTCGGTCTCGTGACTCGAAAAGACTTCTTAGAAGAAAAACAACTTGTAACACTCCGACCCAACACCAGACGGCGGACTATGCACAACATGTGAATCTGCAGCGACTAATGCCACGAACAGATGTACACTGGGTAAGTGACATTTTCATTCCCCCTACGCCCTTTGTAATGCTTCAGTGAGATCTCAATCATTTTCTCACGTACCTCATGTGTGCTACTTTCGAAACATTGCACAACGGTCCATGCGGGCTACTCACCATCAAGACAGCCTTCTTAGTGGCAATAACATTTGCCCGGAGGTTGAGTGAGATACAGGCCTTATCATCTAAGCCGCCATATCTTACTGTGTTTCCGGAAAAAGTGGTGTTAAGCACCTGTGCCTCTTTCCTCCCCAAAGTGGTGACCATTTTCCATCTGGTTCCTAGCCCCCACCTTCTTTGCTCCTCCATAGCCCTTCAAAGGACGAGGAGCGACTCCACCAGCTGGACCTAAAAAGTTTTTTTGTTCTACTTTGACCGCACAAGAGTTTCAGGTGTATGACCAACTCTTTATGGGGTATGCGAGAGCAAAGAAGGAAGGGCAGGTACAGAAGCCGACCATTTCGCCCTGGTTCGTTCTCTGTATCAGGATCTGCTACTCCCTGGCTAAGAAGCAACCTCCTGAGGGTTTACAGGCCCATTCCACCAGTGGAAAAGCTGCAACTGTGGTGTTAGCACGTGGCGACCCAGTCCTGGACATCTGCCAGGCGGCATCATGGGTGTCCCTGCACATGTTTGTCAAACTCCACTGCCTGGGCAAACAGGTCCTCAGGAACGGCCATTTCTCCCGTTCCCTCCTGCTAGACTTCTTAATCTAAAACATTGTCCACAGCCCACCACCAGGAGGATATGGCTTGGGTATTTAATCAAAGGTAAGGAATCTGCAGCTAGAAGTCTCTATCGGATGAACAAGTTACTTACTTCGGTAAAGCATTATTTGGTAGAGGCTCTATCTAGCTGCGGATTCCTTACACCTACCCATCCCTACCCTCACTGCAGATTTGTTACTAGGGTTAGTGTGATCCCTTTTCCAGGGCCCTAGTTTTGACACGTTGCACCAGTTCTTATCATGGTTTTTTTGCTTCTGGCATGGAAAATTGTAGTAGAAGTAACTGCCCGTGCACTTGGGTGGCCCCTATATAGGTGGCCGCGATGTCACATCTGGTGCCAGTGACACCACACGTAGCCAAATTGAGCCATCCGACGGTGCACACAAGAGGTATTGCTCAGCAAGTTTCTGGATCAAGCCTGATGCCTGGGAAAATCAAAGGTAAGGAATCTGCAGCTGGATAGTCTGTACCAGATGCGTTACTGAAGGTAAGAAACTTGTTCTTCACTGAAAATAGGGATGTTTGGTATCAAACATTTTGTATTAATAAACCCTCTCTGATTCCAGTGATGGATTTATTAATACTTGCACCCCAAGAGCACCTTGGAGGTGCCCTCTTAAAACCTACTAACTGCTGGTGGGCTCACTGACTAGTTCTAGCCAGCCAGCCTGCCACCCACAGACGTTTCTGACCCCAGGGGTTCTGAAGGTCCTGGAACAAAACCTGCTGTGGCAGGGGTGTTGCACACCCCTCCCAACGGGATAACCTGCAAATCTGCATTCCAAGGCAGAAAGATTCAAAGGAGCCCACCACCTTTAGTACGCAGATCTGGCTCTCCTCAGAGGGAGATGCCAACCCTCCCTTAAATTAAGCCCATTTGGCACCTGGACAGGCAGGAAAATTAGCTATGCAGGAGGCGTGTTACATTTACAGGCTGGACACACCTGTAGGGTGATCTGCCTGATGTGACCGCAGCCTTAGAAATTGCTCTATCTTGTGAGTGGTTGCATTAGGATTTCTGGGACAAGCTTAGCCCCCTCCCCTAAGGAAGTTGTCATATAGGAGAAATAGTGACCATACGGGTAAGTAGCCCATTGACTATTTCACTCACCGTAGCACCCCTAAAGTTAGTATTTAGGGGACCCCCCCACCCCCTGGGTTCCAGGACCTCAGATCTTCGCTGAACACAGATGGAGTGGACAAGAAGCCTGCTCTCCCAAGAAACGAAGAGCACGACAGACTTGGCGCCAACCCTGTTGGTTTGCGTGCAACACCAGATCCTTGTCGAGTAACTGACCTGTCCTGCTGTTTCAGCTTCCATGAAACCGGGAGAGATTCGCAGGCTGTTTAGAGAATAAACCCACCTTGAGTTTGCCCATTGTGAACTTTCCAACAGAGTCTGCAGCCTCTTTTTTTGCAGACTGCCCCTTCCACCAAGACCCCCTCCGGAGATGGAGACCTGATGGTCCAAACCACCTCTGCACCCAGATGCCCCGGATGGACAACAGGACTACTGGAGTCCCTACTTCCCTGAGCATAGAAAAATATTGAACCCCAGACCAGCCCCCAATGACTTACACAGGGCACCCGATGCTGAACTGCACCCAGCTGCCCCACCCGTTGGTGTGGCCTAGGTCCCTGTCCTGTACTCGCCTTAAGTCCAGAAGATTGGTCTTGTAAGTTGCTATGAAGTACCTCCTTGCTTTGCATGTTTCTTCTCCTAAAGAGTAACATTACAGCTACAGAAAAATGCACTAATTGTCAAGTTGAAAAATTGAATACTCTTTAAAAAAAAAAAAAAAAAATCCTATCTCAAAATATTCACCTGATTCCAGTGATCTGGGTATCTAAATTTTTTATAGAAGTATGTGTTCTATTTATAAATTGGTGTCAGATTTCTTTGTGTGTGTCTCACTGTCTGTGTGTGCTCTACATGCTTAGCACTAACCTTTTGATATGCCTAACTGCTGGCCCCACCCTACCACAAAAGAGAGCATTTGGGGTGTCATTTGTGCCTCTGTCATTCCTCTGTGGTCTGCTTGGATTCTTTACATGGTGTCTCTCTCTTTGATCCACTATATAAAGAACCAGCTTCCTACAATAACATATTCCTTGTGCACCTTTTTGGAGTGGCGGCCTCATGCATAGCGCGTAGTTCTGCATGCTGGAGTTCAAATGCACCCCCTCCAACAATGCCTTTCAACACAGTGGTCACAAGCAGAGTGTCACTGGGAGATTCCAGTGTGGATGCATGCCAACATCACTTTCTTCAGTTGCAAAATTGCACAATCTGTTACACAGTTGCCCCTTCATAGACCCTGTCCACCGCTGTCTGCATTAGCACAAAATATTTGGCATTGGGTTTTTCATCAACGGATACACCTGCTGGCGGGGTACATTCCGGGAGCCAACAGTGATTTTGCAGGCCTCCTCTGCAGGAGACAGCAACAAGTCAAAAAGTGGGAACTCCACCCACAAGTCCTACTCCCATACTTCGGTCAGTGGCGGTTTCTAGAGATTGACCTTGTCGCCACTGTCCAAAATGCTGAAACTTTGCCCCAAGGTTCCACACATACAGTTCATGGGCAGTGCTCTATGATTGAAATAGTTAGGGTTATGCAGGCACCCCAAGCAACTCAATCTAGCAATTTGCTTCCTGAAGCCCTATTGTTTGTTTATCTTAAACTTCTTTAAGAGTGCATGTCTGTACTCAAAGAATCACACAGAATCTGCTTTGCTGCCAGGTGCAAGTCATTTGTCCACTACTCCATCCCTAAGCACATAGACCTACTTAAACTTACAGTTCAGGCTATCATCCACTACGTCTCCCATCTATAGAAATCAAGCCTAGTCTATACTTCCTTACACCTTCCCTTGCCACTATTGCAGTTTACCTGCAGACAAGAGAACACTTCTTTCTTAAGAATCCCTGTTATCAATGCTTTCGTGGAATGACTCAAATGGGTTATTCCATCCAAGGTACACTGCCCCTATCTTGAACCTTATTGTTGTCCTTACCAGGCACGGGGACCCTTTTGCCCATTATGGATCCTTGCCTAGAAGGTTACTTTCCGTGTCACTATCACATCTTTAAGGTGTGTTAGCGAATTGCAGATCCTCACTCTAGAAGAGCCTTACTTTTTAGGTTCCTAACAGATTGTCATTAGAACCAACCCTAAATTCCTTTCTGTGGTGATATCCCCGTTCCTTATTAAGCTAAACATTGAGATCCCAGTTGTCTTTCCACTGCAAGACTCTGTGGCAGAGGGGGGAATTCATACTCATGATTCAAGCATGCCCTCATGTGTTAAATCGATAGGACCAAGACTTTTACAAAACTCAGCAACTTTTTGTTGCTTTCACTAAGCCGCGCAAAAGACGCATTCTTTCAAAGGTGTGCATAGCTAGATGGTTTGTCAAATTAATTCAAATCTCCAACATTAAGGCTAGAAGGCATGTTCCTGTCCCACCAAGGCCTCATTCTACTCGTAAAAAGAGAAGCCACTGTGGCTTTCCTTGGCTGACATCTGTAATTCAGCTGCATTGTCTATACCACACGTGTTCACCAAGCATTTTTGTGTGGAAGGCCTAGCACGGCAAAAAGCAAGAGTTGGCCAAGTTGTTCCATGTACTGTTTAAACTGTCTTCTGCAACATCTTCTGTCTAGCCACCACTAACAGAGTTCTGCTTTACTGTCCATGCAGAGCATCTGTATCTACAGCCTCAAAAGTTACATACGGAATGTTACTTACCTTGTAAGCAATTGTTCTTGTCATGTAGTGGTATAGATTCACATGCGGCCACCTACTGTCCCAAAAGCAGTTGTGTGTCGCAGATGTACATTGCTTTTACTCTTAGTATTTACCTTCTTGCATGGTCATCACACTAGCCTATTCTAATGCTCCAGCTTTACGCTTGCATGCTATGCCCATGGAGCAATTACTCATGCACATTTCCGACTAAGAGATGTAATTATACCTCGTAACTCAAAAGACTTCTTTGGAAGAAAAATTTGTAAACATTTGAGCCAAACACTAGATTGCAGTAGTATGCAGAGCATGTGAATCCACAGTGCTGTGTGCTACAAACAGACGCTTTCAAGGTAAATAATATATTCATTTTCAAGCTTGTCTAGGGTAAGGATAACCATAGTCAAACTCTGTGTTTTTTTGGGACTTAAACTAAGGCCGTTCCTCTGTGGTTCGGACTCTTATCAAGTAACTCACTGAATGTTTCTATAGTGTTTGGAATTTAAATCTTATTGGAAGATGACATTTGAATACCTTCAATAAGGTGACATGCTCATCAAAGCAATCAGTCTTTCCACCTTGAGAAACTTCTATTAAATACAATTGTTTTCCACCATAAACGATTTACACATGAACTTGAGTACTTAAAAGGATCTCTGCCTCATCATACCTCACTGAGCCAATGATCAAGAGAGTCCATTTCCCTACTTTAATAGTTTCCAGCTGGTTCCCTCAGAACTGCCTTTGCTCCCAAAAGTGAGTCTTTGACTTCTTTAAGGTATTTAGTCTGGGGATTATAGTAAGACATATGAGTTACTAAAATTACTATTTGATACTAAGATACCATAGTGAAAATATTATAGTAATCAACATTGTCAGTTTTGAACTACATTTTGTGGATAGTCCACTCATGATATCTTCTGTATGGAATATTCTAGTGTTGTTCACAAAGAAATGAGAAATGGAATGTTTAGCAACCTTACTCATGTTGTCTGTGCATTTAGCATTGAATATTCACTGAACTCTTATTTTATGTATTTAATTTTTAGTTGTCTCACGTGACTGCACTCAAGTTGAAAGAGACTCACGGTAGGTATAAGTGGAAAAATTGAGTTTTAAAATGGGTACTTCAGTTTGTCAACATTAAATTATATAGAACACTAGTGATATACACAATAGACCAATTATATACCAACATGCTGCCATTTGGAACTTGGAAAAAGTACTACGAACAAGATGTCTCGCACTACCTATAACAAAGTCTGGAATTCATTTTGCAGGAGTGTGGTGTTCGTGCTCCTGGCTTTCGTCTATATTTTTTTGAAAACTTCAATTACAGCCACTGCCGCTAAGAAACAGATGTGTGGACCTTTCTTTATTTTTTCCATCAGTTTTTTTTTTTTTCTTGTTTTGTTTCTCTCCTTTAGCTCGTTCTTTCCTTTTCTTGCTTTATTTCTCGTGCTCTTTCATCCTTATTTGTTTTCGTTCCTTTTTTCCTGTTCTTTTTTCTTTTTATTTTGTCAGCGATTCCTCCAGAACAACCGGGCTTGTATGCATAATTAAGGGTGCACCAATCTTGAATGAAACTTTAGATTTGATCAGGGAGAGGTCTAGCTTGTAGATACAGCCTGTTGGCACTGCACTAATTGCCAAGCACTCTTCCTGCTGGTGAGGTAGCAATGACTACTCCTTGGGCTTCTCTCTCCACCCACTCCCCCACATGTAATCCATGAATGTGTAAGACACTTACTGGCCCCACACAGATTGTGTGAGGAACCCAGGGTAAGGTGGAAGTTTGTCATTGGAAGGCCATTTCCTACCATAGTGTTAGACAACTTGTTCCAACCAGAGTGCATGACCCTCTCAACCGTCTCTGCTGATCAGTCTTCTGGAGAATCTAGATTTCACACTTAAATTCCTTGTGCTGTGAAGCTAGTACCAGTGGCTCATTAGATTCTCAACTTGCTGTTACCCCACCTGCTGCTGGAGTGTTGACTGCATTGCATTTGATGTTAAATAAATCAAATTCATCTGACCCTGGATCAGGAGCTGACTGAGCCCTTATCTGCTACCTTTGGTGCAGTTTCAAGATTTTCCTCCATCCTGTCAATTTTATGCTACAATACATTCCTTAAGAGTTAATGCTGGCAGCCGCAGCATCCTGTCCCAGTGCACCTCCCTTCATCCATGCTGCAACTGTTGCAGACTAGCATGCAAATCCTGTGTCCAGTAGGATGTCATGAGACACGACTCACTGTACTACCCAGCAGTGTGAGACCTGATTTAGCTAACGTCCTAGCACTGGTCTCACTTGCTCCAACTGGGCCGTCTGGTATGGGCAGTTCTTAAATGCATTCATTTCCCACACTACCTGCTAGCTAAACAGCTTGGTTGTAACCACATCCCCTTGAGAACCAGATGCCCCTTTGAGAGAATTAGACCATCTCTACTTCGGTGGCTGTAATAGCTCCACCTCCAGAGTGAGTACTTACCATTGAACCGCAGATTTGCAAACAGGCTCAGAAGATTAAGAGGAATCCTTTCTGTCAGACTATGATCTCGCTCTCTATCTGAGAGGAACTAAATGTACTTCACCAGTATAGTGCACTGCTGTTCCACCTCCATGATTCACTTGGTTTTGACCAAGATTGTAACCTTGGTGGTACTCCTTTCTGAAGCAAAGATTCAGTCCTATCCATAACGAGACATTTTTCTCATGCTAGTTGTTTTGTGTGCAAGAAAGGTTGAGAAAGCAGTCTAGTACTGCCGCTTGGAAACTTCCACAAGCTTGGCTTTTCAGAGAACTACCCTGAATCCTGCTTGTTTCCGTCCAAAATGATTCATTTGATAGGAGCAATTCTAAACTGCAGCATGTCAAAAGTCCTCCCTTCTCCAAAGGAAATGATGTCCTGTGGATTAGATCACTTCTTAACAAACAAGACCACAGCAGCATGGTTGTTCTTCAACCTCGGGAGACAGCAAGAATCCATATCAGGATGATGTCCCATGCCACATTCCAAATGAATTCCCATTCCAAATGAATTCCCCTCAACTCAGTCTAGCAGAACACTGAGACCACCTGCTTGATGACCAGTCAAAGCTCATCCCAGCCCACCGTTTTCTTATTTCTGACCTTTCAATAATGTACATATACATTTACTCCAAACCCCTTTCCACCTGCCTTATTTCAACTGTTCCCAGACTCTTCAAAGCACAAGTTAAAGTCACATTGTGGCAGACTTAATCTGCTCCTTGTGGAGCAAGTGTGATTCTGCACTGCATATGAGGCTGTTTGAGTTCTGAAAGCTTTCTTCCCATTGTAAGCAGTCAGTTTTTTGAGTCCCGTAGGCAACTCAACAGTACTTTTTGGTTGTGAGGAAACGATGGGAAAACCTGCACCACAGCTCTGCCAGCTGACAGTGGCTCTGTGGTAATAGGCTTGCAGGTGCCATGTCCCTTCAAATATTCGATACGGCTGCAACTGACAACGCCACAACTTAATGCCTCCACTTGTCACACAAGTGGAATATTCTTCAGAAAGTGCTTAACCTCATGAAAGAAGTATGAGCACGTACACCCATATACCTTTGTAACTCATCCGACCACTAGTTATGGCAATTTCACCTTGTGAATGGGCTTAGGCTCCAAAGGAGGCAGACCGATGTTTGCTAAGTACTACATGAGTACTGTCGTCAGCGCTTCTGACACAGATGGTTGTCCAAAAGATCTGGGAGAATTGGGGTGCATTCTCATTCATCATTGTGATTTCATTCTGGCAGAAATGGCTCCAAATCTGCTCCAACTGGTCAATCAGTAACACATCAGGGCTTCTGTCTATGGATGAGGGGATGATATCGCTGCAAACCAAATCACCCGTTAGGAAGCAACTACCATATAGCCCTTAAAGAGAAGAAAAATATTTTGGCAGCTACCAGGAGGGCCGCAACCAGAACCCAGTAAAAACATACAATGAAATGGCTAGGATTGTTGGTGGGCGCTAGCAAAGAACCTAAACCAGGTAACACAAAAAAATACAAATTAATCGTTGCATAGCAATAACAATGTCAGTTTTTTTTAATAACACATTTTATTGAATTTTATGTGAAGAGCAAACTTGTACAGTATTGTGAACAAGACATGGCCCGACCCGCTCAACATAAATTCTTCCAACAGTGCCCCATAAATAGAAAAAATACAATTTCAAACCGCTACTAAGCCATAGGTATTTATCTCATATAGGTTCTGGGTTTGTACACTACATGGTTCAGAAAGGAAACCTTATTAGTCACACAAGTTCTACCATATTTTCTAGAGTTTTTGTGGGCATTCTCTGGCCATGCAAATAGATCTTTATAGGCTCATACACCGAGCTAGTCCCATTTTCCACCTCTGTAGACGTAGGGGACCTCGGTTTTTACATGCCCTAGCAATATCTCTTTTGGCCACAGTAAGCCTCAACTACAGGAATGCCAACTTTGATCTGTAACTGTCTATATAGATGGTAAGATTTAGTAGGTCTAATTTCATGCCCCTGGGGAGAAGCCATCTCAGTACCCTCCTCAGACATTAAAGCATTCTCCCAAGAAGGTGGACAATACTATGTGTTTAAAGACTCTTCTTTGGATGTGGCGTCTCAAACAATTCAGCAAGGATATTAAACCAATCTTCCAGAGCCTGTAGTAGGCCCTCTGCAAGTATTTCAATTGTTTGACTCTGAACTGGGATGCGATTGCAGCCTCCTGGGGGATGGCCTAGCCTCCACCCAGTCGTTGGGGTCAATAAATGTGATAATTTATGATCCGTCAGCTCATCTGCCATGACCTTTGCTCATTTTGGAATGTAATCAGGGCACTCAACCATGTTAGTAATGTGGGAGTAAGAAGACATGTCGAAGCTGTAGATATCTAAGAACTGGCTTGTATGGAGATCAAATTCCTGTTCGAGATTTCAGTGTGCTCCCAGACCTAATGTCTCCTAGTTCTGAAATATTAATGGCCTCCTAATGCCCAAATCCCAGTGTGTGTCTCTGTCCTAGCCAGTGCCCCACCCACAGGGCAGTTTCCCCAGTCAAATGCATGGTTTGACCAGGAGCCCAAAAGCCCAGTTCCAGATGCCAAATACCATTCTTGTAACACGCGGAAGAGAGAGCAGTCAGCACACTAAAAAGCAAGTGTGATGACTGTGGCTCTGTGCCACTCGATTCTCCGGAGAGAAAGGTATGGTCCTCAAAGCTGTTGCACTGCCATTCAATTAGGATTACTAAGTGGGCTGCTTTATCGTATGAAATAATGTCAGAGGCCATTATACCACCCTTGTAGGCAGACTTGAGACACTTGTATAAGGCAGTTGGGAGTGGGGGGGGCTGATTGTTCTAAAGGAAGTTTTGTAATAGAGGTTCAATTTTGAAATAGGAGCAAGAGTATGGGTAGTTATAGAGTTGTTATAACACTCTTGGTAGGACTACCATTTTATAAATCTAGGACTGCCCTAGAAAGAACAAAGGAAGTGCCTGCAGTTAGTCCTCTCGAACATAAACCTAGATGCTTGAACACCTCCGTCACCATATGTACGTCTCCAGCCCACTCAGACGTTTGAATTGACGGGGTGAGAAGGAAAACAGAGAATTGGGTTTTACGGAGGACGTGGATTTGTTAATAGACTACCAGAAAATCTCCTGAAGATTTTGAGTATTTGTAGTACCCATGACCCCGTCTCCTGCAAGTCATCCAGGATGATCTGGAAGTCCTCCTCATATAACGCTACCCCTGTCCAACACTGCCAGGACCATTCGAATCCCCTGATGAAAGCAACTGGCTAGAGGTACACTAGCCATTGCAAAGAGTAAAGGAGATAGCAGACACCCCTGTCGGGTGGCAGGCAACACCAGACACGTGTGAGACAATGATTTACCTATGTGGACACTTGCAGACAGGTCCGTTTCTAACAATGACAGTTATTTTTAATGCATTCGACCATTGGGTAATTTGTCAAGTTGTGTTCAGCCTTTGCAAACAGGTGCCATAGAAATAAGGTACAGCAGTGTATGTGCAGTGTATATGCCAGTTCTACGATGAGGCTTGTCTCAGCCTTGTGCTACGATTCTTTGTGGTAGCTAATGACTGGCTATGAGCCAATCCAGTTTGAACTTATTGGTATTGAGGAGACTGTTGATTTACAGTTATGTATATTTTGAATTTAACAACAACTCTGTTCCTTGATATTTACAAAATGAAGGATTTATACTTTCTAAGAAGCATGGGTGCAAATTAGCAATTCATTGTTTTCTGGTTTTATCAGTGCTTCTAAAATATCCTTCTATTCATGCTTTTGTGGCTCATTGTTGCTTGCTGACGTTATCCATGCATCAGATCAGACCTAGCTTAGCCTATGATTAGTGTTCAACACCACTTTACAATTTAAATGTTTTCTGCAAGGTGATGTCTACCTCACTACTACTTAATAAGAAAAGCAGCTCACCAGCTAACTGGACTGTTGCAACAAGGTCTTCAAGGGCTTACCCAACAAAGTTTTTGAGTAGAACAAATGCAAACCAAGCATCAAGGTTGGCCTAAAATAATGTGCAGTTCATAACACTAAAATCCAATAGTCCATCCAAATTATTCTGATTAATTGCAATACATGTCTTTGGAAGTGTACCTACTCCGAGTATACATAATTGTAAATGAATAACATGCACCCTATTGCTTGTCTACCGCTTTATAAAATGGTGACTGTAGGACTTACCATTTTTTAGTTTTTAAAGCTTAATGTGTAACGCTTCTTCGTCACGCCAGGCAAGCATTTTTGTTGCTTTGAGACAGATGTTGGATGTCCATTTTTTAAACAAAATATTGGTGTAGACGCTCGGCAGGATGACTATTTTTACTGCAAACATCCCACAATATGTATTAACAGCAATTACCACTGCTATATCCTTTGGCAGCTCGATTGGCTGAGGAATATAGCGGGAGCTGTCCACTCAGTGGGTTTAATGCACTTTAGACACAGCAATTTTGTGTGCTCTGGTGTATCTTTTTTTCGAAGTAAGTCTAGATTGCAACATGCTGAGTGTTCAGACTTCTGTATCTCCTTTAAGCTTGAGGACGTACAGCCCCACATAATTTATGATATCTTCTATATGCATGAAACGATTTTCCAACTACAAATGTACTCTTTCTGCATCTGACTATGCATTACCAATTTACTGTATACAGATTTCCAAGTGACTGCCCCTTTAGAGATGCAGGTTTTAATTTATACTGTGGGAAACCAATACACTGTGTAAGAAACTTAGTTCTTGGGCTTCATTTTTGTTCCAAACAGATTTATTTTCAAAGTAATGATAATAAACTAGACTAGTAGCACTTTAAAATGCTATTTACAGGGCTCTGACATTCAAATGTGATTTCCTAAGCCACCTAAGCATTGGTATTTAATATATATTAGCATCTATCCGAGCTAGTGAACATGCTAAATTGTACCCACTTAGTTGTGAAGCCATCTCTTATCAAACAGTGATAGCATACATCTATAGTACTGTAACAAGGTGTGTTTGTATAGGATCTAAAGCACAGTTCTAAAGGTGAAACCCATGAAGGAGCATTGGGCAGGGGGCTTAAGTGAGGTGAAAATGTGAAATATTGCTTAAGATGTGTAATACTTCACCAAATGTGAAACACAGCTTGAAGCTATGGGCAAAGCATTGACATAAGGTGAAACAACTGCAGGATCATGGCCTGATGTCTGAGCGGGGATGAAAAGGACAAAGTTATGTCAGTCCTGCCAACACTGTGAAAATGTTCATTGTTTGGGAGTAAGTGTGAACTTAACTTGGTTCCTTACACTTTCAGTGAAGCTAATTCACTTTATAAGATGCATCACACTTACAAAGAAAGGCATACTGTAGGAAGTTGGCTCTGTATGTACTATTTCAAAGTAAGAAATAGCATGCACAGAGTCCAAGGGTTCCCCTTAGAGGTAAGATAGTGGCAAAAAGAGATAATTCTAATGCTCTATTTTGTGGTAGTGTGGTCGAGCAGTAGGCTTATCAGAGGGTAGTGTTAAGCATTTGTTGTACACACACAGGCAATAAATGAGAAACACCCACTTAAAGACAATTCCAGGCCAATAGGTTTTTGTATAGAAAAATCTTTTCTTAGTTTATTTTAGGAAACCACAGGTTCAAGATTTACAATCAATACTTCAAATGAAAGGTACTTCACTTAGATATCATAGGAACTTTGAATCAGCAAAATAGCATGTACGGTTTTGGCAAAAATGGCAATAAGCTATTTTAAAACAAGACAGTGCAAATTTTAACAGTTCCTGGGGGAGGTAAGTATGTTAGTTTTGCAGGTAAGTAAACCACCTACAGGGTTCAAAGTTGGGTCCAAGGTAGCCCACCGTTGGGGGTTCAGGGCAACCCCAAAGTTACCACACCAGCAGATCAGGGCCGGTCAGGTGCAGAGGTCAAAGGGGTTCCCAAAAGGCATAGGATTCAATGGAGAAGGGGGTGCCCCGGTTCAAGTCTGCCAGCAGGTAGGTACCCGTGACTTCGGAGGGCAGACCGGGGGGGGTTTGCAGGGCACCGGGGGGGGGGGGGGGGGGGAGAGACACAAGTCAGCACAAAAAGCACACCCTCAGTGGCACGGGGGCGGCCGGGTGCAGAGTGCAAACAGGCATCGGGTGTGCAATGGAGTTCAATGGGAGACCCAGGGGTCTCTTCAGTGAAGCGGGGGGGGCGGCTCCTCGGGGTAGCCACCACCTGGGCAAGGGTGAGGGCCACCTGGGGGTTGCTTCTGCACTGGAGGTCGGATCCTTCAGGTCCTGGGGGCTGCAGGTGCAGTGTCTTTACCAGGTGTCGGGTTGTTACAAGCAGGCAGTCGTGGTCAGGGGGAGCCTTTGGATTCCCTCTGCAGGTGTCGCTGGGTGGGGGTGGGGGGGGTCAACTCTGGCTACTCACAGGGTCGTAGTCACCGGGGAGTCCTCCCTGTAGTGTTGTTTCTCCGCAGGTCGAGCCGGGGGCGTCTGGTGCAGAGTGGAAAGTCTCACACTTCCGGCGGGAAACGTGCAGTCCTTTAAAAGTTGTTTCTTTGTTGCAAAGTTGTTTCTTCTTTGGAGCAGAGCCGTTGTCCTCGGGAGTTCTTGGTCCTTTTAGATGCAGGGTAGTCCTCTGAGGCTTCAGAGGTCGCTGGACCCTGGGGAACGCGTCGCTGTCTTTCTTGAAGTGGTGAGACAGGCCGGTAGGGCTGGGGCCAAAGCAGTTGGTGTCTCCGTCTTCTCTGCAGGGCTTTCAGGTCAGCAGTCCTTCTTGGTCTTCAGGTTGCAGGAATCTATCTTGTTTGGTTCTGGGGGGCCCTAAATACTCAATTTAGGGGTGTGTTTAGGTCTGGGGGATTAGTAGCCTATGGCTACTAGCCCTGAGGGTGGCTACACCCTCTTTGTGCGTCCTCCCTGAGGGGAGGGGGGCACATCCCTAATCCTATTGGGGGAATCCTACATCTGCAAGATGGAGGATTTCTAAAAGTCAGTCACCTCAGCTCAGGACACTTTAGGGGTTGTCCTGACTGGCCAGTGACTCCTCCTTGTTTTTCTCATTATCTCCTCCGGCCTTGCTGCCAAAAGTGGGGCCGTGGCCGGAGGGGGCGGGCATCTCCACTAGCTGGAGTGCCCTGTGGTGCTGTAACAAAGGGGGGTGAGCCTTTGAGGCTCAACACCAGGTGTTGCAGTTCCTGCAGGGGGAGGTGAGAAGCACCTCCACCCAGTACAGGCTTTGTTACTAGCCACAGAGAGACAAAGGCACTCTCCCCATGTGGCCAGCAACATGTCTGGTGTGTGGCAGGCTGGCAAAACTAGTCAGCCCACACTGGAAGTAGAGTGTTTTCAGGGGGCATCTATTTCACAATAAAATGTACACTGCCATCAGTGTGCATTTATTGTGCTGAGAAGTTTGATACCAAACTTCCCAGTTTTCAGTGTAGCCATTATGGTGCTTTGGAGTCCGTGTTTGACAGACTCCCAGACCATATACTCTTGTGGCTACCCTGCACTTACAATGTCCAAGGTTTTGCTTAGACACTGTAGGGGCATAGTGCTCATGCACCTATGCCCTCACCTATGGTATAGTGCACCCTGCCTTAGGGCTGTAAGGCCTGCTAGAGGGGTGACTTATCTATGCCATAGGCAGTGTGAGGTTGGCATGGAACCCTGAGGGCAGTGCCATGTCGACTTAGTCATTTTCTCCCCACCAGCACACACAAGCTGGCTAGCAGTGTGTCTGTGCTGAGTAAGGGGTCCCCAGGGAGGCATAAGACATGCTGCAGCCCTTAGAGACCTTCCCTGGCATCAGGGCCCTTAGTACCAGTGGTACCAGTTACAAGGGACTTGCCCGGATGCCTGGGTGTGCCAATTGTGGAAACAAAGGTACAGTTTTATGGAAAGAACACTGGTGCTGGGGCCTGGTTAGCAGGCCTCAGCACGCTTTCAAATCATAACTTGGCATCAACAAAGGCAAAAAGTCAGGGGGTAACCATGCCAAGGAGGCATTTCCTTACACAAACTGACATGCACGTAGTTCTTCATGCCCCTTGGATGAATCATACCTCAAACTGTGTATACAGGGAGTGCAGAATTATTAGGCAAGTTGTATTTTTGAGGATTAATTTTATTATTGAACAACAACCATGTTCTCAATGAACCCAAAAAACTCATTAATATCAAAGCTGAATATTTTTGGAAGTAGTTTTTAGTTTGTTTTTAGTTTTAGCTATGTTAGGGGGATATCTGTGTGTGCAGGTGACTATCACTGTGCATAATTATTAGGCAACTTAACAAAAAAAAATATATACCCATTTCAATTATTTATTATTACCAGTGAAACCAATATAACATCTCAACATTCACAAATATACATTTCTGACATTCAAAAACAAAACAAAAACAAATCAGTGACCAATATAGCCACCTTTCTTTGCAAGGACACTCAAAAGCCTGCCATCCATGGATTCTGTCAGTGTTTTGATCTGTTCACCATCAACATTGCGTGCAGCAGCAACCACAGCCTCCCAGACACTGTTCAGAGAGGTGTACTGTTTTCCCTCCTTGTAAATCTCACATTTGATGATGGACCACAGGTTCTCAATGGGGTTCAGATCAGGTGAACAAGGAGGCCATGTCATTAGATTTCCTTCTTTTATACCCTTTCTTGCCAGCCACGCTGTGGAGTACTTGGACGCGTGTGATGGAGCATTGTCCTGCATGAAAATCATGTTTTTCTTGAAGGATGCAGACTTCTTCCTGTACCACTGCTTGAAGAAGGTGTCTTCCAGGAACTGGCAGTAGGACTGGGAGTTGAGCTTGACTCCATCCTCAACCCGAAAAGGCCCCACAAGCTCATCTTTGATGATACCAGCCCAAACCAGTACTCCACCTCCACCCTGCTGGCGTCTGAGTCGGACTGGAGCTCTCTGCCCTTTACCAATCCAGCCACGGGCCCATCCATCTGGCCCATCAAGACTCACTCTCATTTCATCAGTCCATAAAACCTTAGAAAAATCAGTCTGGAGATATTTCTTGGCCCAGTCTTGACGTTTCTGCTTGTGTGTCTTGTTCAGTGGTGGTCGTCTTTCAGCCTTTCTTACCTTGGCCATGTCTCTGAGTATTGCACACCTTGTGCTTTTGGGCACTCCAGTGATGTTGCAGCTCTGAAATATGGCCAAACTGGTGGCAAGTGGCATCGTGGCAGCTGCACGCTTGACTTTTCTCAGTTCATGGGCAGTTATTTTGCGCCTTGGTTTTTCCACACGCTTCTTGCGACCCTGTTGACTATTTTGAATGAAACGCTTGATTGTTCGATGATCACGCTTCAGAAGCTTTGCAATTTTAAGAGTGCTGCATCCCTCTGCAAGATATCTCACTATTTTTGACTTTTCTGAGCCTGTCAAGTCCTTCTTTTGACCCATTTTGCCAAAGGAAAGGAAGTTGCCTAATAAATATGCACACCTGATATGGGGTGTTGATGTCATTAGACCACACCCCTTCTCATTACAGAGATGCACATCACCTAATATGCTTAATTGGTAGTAGGCTTTCGAGCCTATACAGCTTGGAGTAAGACAACATGCATAAAGAGGATGATGTGGTCAAAATACTCATTTACCTAATAATTCTGCACTCCCTGTATATATAAAAAAAAAAACACAATGCTTTCACCAGAACATTGTACCTTTCATGTGACACAAAAATATGTAGTGGAAACTCATGCACATCATGACAAATTGTTGTTGCAGTTGTGATCAGTGGTCTATTAGTGTTGAAAACATTCCATAATATGTCCTAGTGAAAAATACAACCACTTTTGTATTATAAGACAGCCTGACTAAGAGAATTAAAGCTGGAGCTGTCTACATAGAGGGGTTAATACACACATCTGCATCGGAAGCTGAAAACTCATTTTGTCTATTTTGATTTCTTTTTTAGGTCCTCAATAAAGACCGCTTTCGCTGTCTTGCCAGCCTCAAGTTTTCCAAACAAAGGGCTTGATTTAGATCTTGGTGGAGGGGTTACTCTGTTGCAATGATAATGGATATCCCGTCCGGTGAAATCTAAATGCCATAGAAAACAATGGCTTTTAGATTTGGGCGGACGGAGTAACCGTTGCAATGGAGTAACCCCTCCTCCGAGAGCTTAAATCAAATAAAATTGCATACTTAAAGCCAAGCCTTTTTATCTGTTGTGCGGTTTGTCACTCAAATGATGTTTCTTCCCACCATTGAACACAGTATATTACAGTAGGTCACCCAACTTTAGCCACTGGCTGCTTTCACTTTGAGCTACTGCATTTTGCTTGTGCATTTGTACTGATCCACCTACAAATCCCCCAAGGTTAGAAATTTAAAGGCTTTTGTATTGCTGGTACTTATGTATATTTTGGTGTTTTCACCTATGTCCATAACAATCAAGAAATGTATTAGAAGCTGCAATGTTTACTCGCCATAAACCAGTTTGGGCTTATTTATTTATCCTATAAAAACAAATACAAATCATAAGTTTATGTTCAAACCACATACCCTCCACTTTTGGGAGAACATTTAAGGAAATTGCATATGGCATGAGAGGGTTCTCTAGTAATGACTGGAGGAACTGCCGGTATGAGAATTTGTTACGAGACTGAAGATGTATTTAAAAAAATCATGGTGAAAATACATATAAATACCAATTAAAGGACTTTTGGCTGAATTTCTTTATGCATTGGTTTGATTACCTGACCTTAACAGTTTGCTGCTTGCTACCCCAAATGCACGGCATTATAGTTGACTAGCACAGTTCTGTTCTAGGCTGTAGCACTAGTGGCAGCCCAGTCTGCTAACATTAAAATGGAAGACATTTGAATTTGTATGTATTAAAGTGTCATTACAGTGTTCCGTCCTAATCAAGACATTTAAAGTTCCATGTTGACTCGTATTAATAAACCAGCTTTAACATATTTATTTGTCCTAGAGAAAACAAGCGCAAACCATATTAGTATATGCTGAGGCCACATCCCTTCAGCTTTAAGGACATTTGGAGCAGTTCCATCTGACTTGAGGGCCATCCAATGACAACTTGAGGTACTAATGGTTTGTGAAGATTTTAAGCAGTCACATCTGACTCGAGGGTAATATAGTGACCACTTAAAGCACATCAGTTTTGTGAAAGACTTTTAAAGTAGTTGCATCTCACTTGAGAGGGACATCTAGTAACATGAGTTACTGCAGCTTTGTGACGACTTCAAGCATGGATCTGCCTCTTAAGAGACAGACGTCTAGTAAACTCTTGCTGCTCTGAAGCCTTCTAAAAGGCTTCAGGCAGTTACTTTTGCCTCTTGGCGGCAATCTAGTAACATTGAGGAACTTCAGCCTTGTCAAAGACTTCAAGCCCTTTCTTCTGGCTTATGAGGGACATCCTGTCATGACCTGAGGTACTGCAGCTATGCAAAAGACCAGACCTGTTGACTTTGAAAATGCTTTTTTTTTCTTTACAGTCTTGATTCCCTGTATGCTAAGAGCTTGCCAGATTCAAAGGCCACTCTCTAAAATCTACTGTGTCCAGTTCAATTCAGTGTCCATGGAAGGAAGTCATTTGCTAGGTTTACAAATTAAAGAAAAAACAACCACATTTTTGCAAGGAACATGCCTTATTGGACTAAACTAAATTTTTGTTGCAGGATTTCAGTGCAATCTTACATTTAAGCAACCAAAAATGTTGCATGTATCAAGCCATAATGCTTGTAAGATTGCTCATTTTGTGCACTCTGTATTTGTAATTCTATTTATATAGTGCTTACTACCCCTGATGAGGTGTCAGTGCTTTTCAGTGAGTAGCATGCTACTCTGAAACCCAAAAGGATTAGTAGTGGATTAGTATAGGGATATATGAGTAAAGTTGAGCGGTTATATTGAATAGAATAATGGAGGGATAGAAGAGGGAAAATCTAAGTGTTAATTGGGAGATCATAGTAGTAAGATGATGTTTTGGATGAGTAGGGGGGAGATAAGAGGGAAGAGTCTGTAGAAAGGATTAGGGAGATCATAATAAAAAGAGGTTTGGGATGAGTCAAAGGAGAGAGATACATGAGTAACGAATTTAGAAGGGTTGTTTGAGAGATCATAGTAGTAAAATGAGGTTTGGAATGAGCCAGGAGGGAAAGAGAACGGAAGAGTCTAGAAAGAGGTAGTTTGGAGACCATTGTAGTAGAATGAGGTTTAGGGTGAGTCAGAGAGTGGAGATAGAGGACTGATTGAGAGAGGTGTAGGATGAGACAGAATAGTGTATTGGAGAGATACATGACTACATACAAAAGGCTATATATGTATAAGGACGATAATATATTGAGATTTAAAGTTTTACTGTATAAACCCAGACTTGCAGTACTTAAAGGTAATTGATTTGTGTATTTTTTTTTTTTTATAACTCAGTTGTTTTAAAAATATATATTTTTTTACTTATTCTCAATATTTCAGTAGTGAAATGTTTGTAGATAGTTATGATAATTTTTACCTATTGTGAAAAAGCAGAGACCCATAAGCATCTATTCAAACAACTTATTATTATTATTTTTTTTAAACATATGCAGTGATCTATAAACATGTTAAGCATAGAACAATATATATTTAACTGGAAGTAATATATACCTTTGTTAACCAGACGTAAAGAGTATCTATACAATTAAAAAAAACAGTTATTATATATATTTGTAAGAAATACACATCTAGAAATATAATCAAATTAGAAATGTTTACATACACGGGGATATGCTGTACATTAGTGTTTGAGTATTGTGGTTATGTAGGAAAGAGACAGCTATTTCATTACTTTTTATATAAATTGAGAAATTCCTAGCTTTTGTTCCGAAGAAAGTAAGTTGCATTTCTTCTTACTACATGTAAAAACAAACTTGCCAGCATTTAACATGTGCTTTTGAATACTCAAAAGAGAAAACTAATATTTGTTTTCTCCAATTAGGGCACACTACAGCCCCATAGAAAAGATTAGCAATAGAACATTCAACAACTACTTTCAAAGGAGATATTCTTGCTCTCACTCTTCCATTGATACCTATGATAATACACCGTTTAAGCATATTTACAGTATTCGACCAGAACCTCACTAAAAAGGTTGGACTGGGTAATAGAGGGTGGGAGAAAGTAAATGGGAACATAATGGTTGGGGTACAAAGAGTTATACCAAAATATGGAGACCTTTTGAGAACACTTGCTTGAAATATATACATTTAAATATTTAGTCTAAGCACGCAACATTCTAGATCATTAGGCAACACAAAGTAACCAATTAAATGTGTGGACACAACTTTCTTTAGCAAGATAAGTAAATACAATCAATCTCCATTCCCCTTTTCAATTACTGTCCTGTTTTGCAAAGCCCACATGTCCGTTCAGACTTGGTCCATTCCACCGTTCTCTGTGCCATCTCCCCTCGATCTGGGATGCCCTCGGAAGCATTCACCAGCTTTGAGCCTGAAGCTGGCATCCATATGCAGTAACTCTATTAATGCTGTTTTGTTTCACTCAAAGCATCTTCTGTAGTATTAGATCTCTCATAGCTTCACATAAGTGAGTCAGTCACCATTGTCAGCTTGGAGTTCCTGTTATTATCCATTGCAGTAAACAATATTAACATGTTTTATTGCCAATGTAGTTGTGTTTATGTAAATGTACATTCATCCCATTGCAAACATCAATAAATTAAGCCAAAGAGCTGAATGTTTTCACTCTGGTCCCTTCTGCAGGCTACCAGAGTTACAATTTCTAACACAAGACATGTGTAAGGGTGACCCTGTGCAGACAACATCATTTCTTACTTAGCAGTTAAAATGCCCGACTTTGTTATTCATGCTTTTTGTGTGGCCTATCTCAGAACCCAGTTCCAAAGCCTGATATATTTGCTTTCTAATGGTTGTTTTGGAGGTCCTATTCCAGGGCAATTCTTTTACCCCATGGTTGAGTCTAAATCTAAGGAGAATAAATCCCTCTTCGAAGCTTTCCTCATCAGTGGTATGAAGATTTATGCTGACAACTAATAAGGAATGCTTATACTTATTGAATGCTCACCCTTTCCCAAAAGACATTACTGTCTATCACAGCTTTTCTTCAGTAGCTCTTAGACAGTGAAAAGAGATGTGTTTTGCTCTCAGAGAGACTGCCCAGGAATACTCCTCCTCCCGTTGAAAAATTGAGAGGTGCTCTCCCGTTTGTTCCTACCAGGAAGGCAGGTGAATTACCTAACTGGACTTTTCTAAATCTACAATGCCCCAAAAGCAATTATAATGATGAACTTCATCTTCTCCCTCGTTCCACTTCTCCTTTCAACATACACTTTAAAATTCCCCTGGGAACCACTAACACTGCCTTTTGGTGCTTTTACCACCTACATCCGCTTTGTCAAATTCATGCTTGTTGACACAGACAATCTGCAAAATCCCACGTGACCTGTATGTCTTCTGAAATGACTGTCTATGGCCTGGCCCACCGCAATGTTTGAAACAAACATTCAATACCATTTTTATTTTTTACTTTTTCCAGTCTTCTTTCGCTTGGCAAATTATATCCTAACATGAAGTGCAATCATTTTTTCTGACCAGGTTTAACAATTATTTTCCAATTCATAGAAAACACATTGATACAAAAAAGAAATATCTAGTTAATTTGTACATTTCAAATACATTTCACATAAAAACACTTAGCAGTAACATTTCTGTTGTATCAACAATAGTGATATTTTCCAATCCCATATCACACTCCTCTCTCTTATTCATACACATAGCACACAAGTCCTGTCTTCCACACCTTCTCATCCTGACCACATATGACATATACTCTGTAATCAATGGGAAAGAAAGTCTGAATTTTTCTACTGCTGTGGTGTTGCGAGCTGAATTCTCACAACAGTGCAGTCAACGTACGTTTCGGTGGGTGAAAATGAAATGTCAACCCACCTTCAGGACCAGACAATCTAACCATGCACTGGGTACGCCACTATGGGGGAATCTGTAAAACTGCATATACGGAAAAAGGCTGGCCAGATGTAGTTTCTTTTAAAAGACTTATTGATTTAGATGCAAAACGCAAGAAATACTATTCTAAATTTTATTTGAAATACTTCCTTGTTGACTATAAAAAAGCCCAGCTAATTTCCTGCTAAACTGCCTTTAATGGCCTCTTTATGATTAACCTCTGCCTCTTCTTTGGCCACTGCCAGCTTCACCATAGCCTTAATAACACGAGCCACTTGGGAGATGGCTTCTTTGACCATTGATTCGTGAACCAGCATCACCTTTTCTACCAAACTCATCAGTTTTAATCTCTTCTATTGTCTTTCAGTTAATGCTCAACTTGTTGACAACAGGTAGCAAGGACTGTGCATGAAAATAAGGCTGGTGATTAGGACACATTTGTGTCCTTCAATTTCCTGTTTATTACCTTTCCCACAGATATACTGATGTCTTTTGTGCCATTAATGACTTCTCTGGCATTTCAGCCCTGCATTTCCTGTAAAACAATGGAGTGACAGCAGCATGAATCTAACTAAAAGACTCCAAAGTCAGCCAAGCCCAGGGCAGCCGATGCACTAGTACCCAAAGGGTGAGGACCAAGAGGAGGCGAAATCTAGTGTGGTTTTTGTGCCAAAGTAGGCCTTTTATTACATAAGAGGACCTAATCAAAAGGACTGTTATCACTTTTATTAGCCCCAATTTGTATTCAAAACATCAAGTAGTGCAGATACCCTCAGATAGCATGACAGGTGAGTTTTACAGCAGGTTCCCATCCCTTTCACAGCCATGACCCTTTGCCAACTCCTGCTCTGGCACTGACAAGACCTCCTCGACCAGTTATGTTGTGTTGATTAAAGCTGTACAAAACAGGGTTTCAAAGGACTGATGTTCGATTCCAACTAACACATGTGGCAGCAAGGTGTTTTGGGGTTAGAGTAAGTAAATAATAGCCATTGTAATAGCTCGCCACCATCTTTCCTGGCCTTCTCTTCTCATTCACATCTGGTCTTACTAATCTTTTTCAACAATAAATTGCAACTGTCTGGGAGCCATCTTCTTTGTGTTTCCCATTGGCTTTGCTTCCTTGCTTTACTCGCTGCATGTGTTACGGATGCCTCTTTGTACTTGGTTGTATAAATTCCGGTTATACCGCTTTGCGATGAAAATGATTTCGTTCTTCCTCTTCGCTGAAGTGGCAGTAATCATTGTCTAATGTTATCCTCCTTGTCTTTATTAAAATTATGATTTTCTATGTAACCAGAGGAAAATCAAAACTATTAGTTATCTACTAGTTAACTAAGAGATTACTAATTTCATACATTTAAGTGAGAGATTTCCAAGATGTTAGTTTTATGGTGGACGGGTGTAATTGCAAATTGCCTGGGATGAAATGTTTGCTGTACTGGATTATTACCCAGTATTATATGTATCCATAGCGTTGCCACTGAACTAGTTTAATACTTGCACATCGGTATCCTTAAAGAAAAAAATTGTGCGGGATGGTCTTCACCCAGCATTTTGAACCAAAACTAGATTTTTGATAGTTTTTCAATCTAGATAAGTCCTATTCTCCTGAGGGCATAGTTAAAAGATTTTCCCCTGTATCGATTACTATTTTGATACTTTTTTTTTATTTGCAGCAGCTTTTCCTGATGAAGAGAGTTCAGTTTCAGATAACCAACCATTCCCCTCTCTTCAGATGGTAAGTGTACCGGAAAGATACGATTTCATTTGAGCTTTAATTTGCAGGCATCAAACTGGTGCACTGCCACAAATGTTTTCTTTCTTACTTTTTGAAAACATGAAACAGATTTATCACTCTGTTGGAATGTTTAGTTGAAGTTTAAAACCTACTGAGGCAGAATTTGAAACTTTGTTAGCATTTCATTGTATTTATAGTGACCACATCTGTCGGTCTCATAGGAAGGACCACGGATGTCGCACAACCACACAGACTGACCCCTAAATCTGAAATTACATTGCTCTTCAGAACACTGGAGAAAGTATGTAAACCTGAAATGCATTTTACGTTTTTGAAGCACCACATTTAAGTAACTGCATCAAGAAACTTGCAATAGAAAACACCAACAGAATGAGTAATCACTTAGAAAGCCCATCTCATAAATTCATCACCAGTAAGGAGCAACACTCACAAGCAATGCATGTCTGAGTTATTTAATAAAAACAAGTTATGTTACTGAATTCAAGTCTTCTAAAATAGTTCTACCCAAATCAACTATTATGAGCATATGCATTCCTTTGTGTCCAAACGTCATTAGATTGACTAATTGGCTAATATTGTAGTTTATTTCTCCAACATTAAATATGTTTGATTCACATATTTGAAATATTCCCTGTTCTCACTATGGGAGTCCCTATCGTTTTTCAGTATAGGAGTCCCTATCGTTGTTTTAAACAAAGTTGCCATATAAATGTAACATTCCCTCAGTCTTTCACCTTGTGCAGATATCCACCACATTATATGACCCAAACTATGGCCAAGGAGGAAGAGCTATTGAGCTCCAAACCCCCACAGGCTTAAATGGTTAAGAATGTTTTGCCTTGCATAAAGTGTGAGAAGAGAATCCTCAGACTTCTGATGTTCAACGTCGATATATGTATTGTATTAGTTTCTGCATCATTGGATCTTCATTGATAGTCCTAAATGCTTTGATAATTTCCTGTTGCGTGTGGACCCAAGGACGTACTTTTATGTAGTACTTTTCATCTGCATCAGAGTGTCTTAGTCCATGAGTCTTCCTAATCTGCTGAATGCAAGCCTAGCAAAACAACCTCATTTTTAATGAGTGTCCAGAATATTCCTCCCTAATGTATTCATACAATTGAATTAAAACAAAAAAATAGTTTTGAACTTGAATGTAAAAAATGCTACCTGAAGGCTTACATCTAACTGAGATAGAAAAAAGGGGCTTATTCCCCTATGGGCTTGAGGGGCACCTCTTCCCAACAAGTTAACTACCTCTTCTAGAGCCTTTTTCCAACCTTTGAGACTAGGATCTTAGGAAGAGGGCTGAGGCTTTTAACCTCCAATTTTAAGTTTTGTGCTCAAAGAAAAATAATTTTCTCCTCATTTGATGTCTTAACATCTTCTCTCAAGTGGATCATTGTGTGGCTAATTTTGCAGTGGGAATGGCATTACTGTTTTCCAAGTGTTCCCTCTTGTTAAAGAAAGCAAGCTGCTTCAAAGCACACAGTGTTATATCATCCCACTCTGTTTTAAAGTGCGAATCTCTAAGAAGATGTCTATTAGAACATATAAAGACAGGAACAACACTCATCTATGAAATATTCTAGGGGACTTGAGGGCAGAAGAGGAAGAAACTAGAGATACAAGTCTCCTGGTCACTCTCAACCTCTGGTAATAACCATACCAGACAAAGATACATGGGGGGAAAAAGACAACATCATTGTCTGACATCGGCAAAAGATGTCCAACGCCGGCAGCACTGAGACCATCAGCGGCAACTTGCCTGCTATTGAGAGAAGGGTCAGTGCCCTCTAAGCATAGCCATTCTGGTCCGTCACAGTCAGAACAGACCACATCATACCTCGTAACGGTTGCTGACACACTCTGTTGTCATCAACTACACAACCCACATGGTTGATGATGGAGGCTCCTCAACCTTCAGTATCTGTGATTTTGGAAACGCTCCAACCTAGAGCCAGCCCCAAAGTCAATTCTATCTCTTGTCCAAAGGCTATTGAAAATAGCATAAGTGAAAATTCTAACTCTTGCCACAGTAGAATTAGTGACACCATGTTTATTGAAAAAATACAGTTGTCGAGATCAGGATCCAATTTTCTTCAAATCAGATCCTAAATTAGACTCTGTGATAGTAACAGCAGGAAGACTTTAACCACAAGAGTTTGCTGCCGCTCTTGAGAGCGATCAAAAGAAATGATGTGACTGACAGGAAGATGTGCAAGACTACATCTACTCATTTAAACAATGCATGTGTGACAGTGCTTCTTGTATGGTACCACAAAGAACATCAGCAACAAGACTTCTTAGAAACGATCAAATAAAGTGCTGTAGTCTCAAACCAAGTGATTTGCAGGACCCATAACCCACCCTTCTGTGGCTGCAGGACCAGGTCGACAAGGGGTGAAGACCAGCAGTGCAGCACAGGAGATGAAGAGGGGTTCCTGAAGTGATGCAGATGATGTCCCATGTCACATGTAGGGTTGCAGTTGGTCAGTTGTGCTGGAGAAACACCAGCAAACCTTGGCAAATGCAAAAGAAGACCAAGAAGACAAGTTGCAAGGCTGAAGAGGACCAGCAAGTCCCAAGGATGGGAGTCCAGGGTGAACCTCAGCAGTCGGGAGAGTCCCAAGAAGAGGAGGCAGCCCCGATAGGCAACCCACTGGCAGTAGGCACAGCAGTCACAGTGAGGCTCAATTAGCACACCTGAAGAAAAGTCCCATGCCGCTGGAGCAACAGGAAGGACACTTAGCTTAGCAGGAAAAAGTGCTGGGGGCCAGGGCTACACTGAGCCTGAAGATACCTTGGAGAAGCAAACAAGTCTTGGTAGCTGCAAGAGTCGCGGTGCACAGGGATACTGTCCTGCAAGGAGAGACGAGGGTTTACCGTCTCCCAAGTTGGACAGCTGGTAGAGAGGATCAAGGGGACCACACAGCTGGTCATCGTTGCAGTTGGTACCTGCAGATGCAGGGGAGTGACTTTCACTCCAAGGGAGATTCCTTCTTACTTCTTGGTGCAGGCTGGAGTCTTGTTGACTTCAGGGGATGCATAGCTGGGGAAATGTTGCAGTTGCTGGAAGGAGCCGGAGAAACAATCTTGCAAAGTGTAGTCATCGCTGGAGTTGCAGATTGTTGCTGAAGAGTCCATTTGTGGTTCCAGTGGCCAGCAGATGAAGTAAACGAGGCAGAGCAGTCCTGCTGAAATATTGCGTGCCGAATCTGAGGACTTGCCCAAGAGGAAGACCTTAAATAGCCAGGGAAGGGGGGGGGGGGGATTAGTATTCTAGCAGGGTGACCACCTATCAGGAGGAGGCTGTGACGTCACCTACCTGATCTGGCCTCTCAGAGGCTCCCAAGGGCCTATGCACATTTTGGATTCAAGATGGCAGAACCAAGTGGCCACCTAAAAGAGCTCTGGGCACCACCCCTCGGGTGGTAATGGACAGGGGAGTGTTAACTCCCCTTTCCTGTGTCCAGTTTAATGCCAGAGCAAGGAGCGGGGTACCCTGGACTGGTGCAAACCAGTTTATGCAAAGAGAGCACCAAATGTGCCCTTCAAAGCATACTGGTTGCTTGGAGAGGCTACCCCTCCCAAGCCAGGTCTTACCTGTTTCTGAGGGGAGAGGGTGTTGGGCCCCGCTCTACCCCTCCCCATGCCCCCCCCCCCAACACACACACACGCACAAGAATCATTTGTTCTGCTTTCCTCTGCTTGAGCTGGTCAAGCAGCAGGAGGACAGAAATCCGTCTTTAGGGGGCAGCAGCGCCGGCTGCTTGCAAAACCCTGAGACTAATAGGAGCAATACTGGAGGTCCTCTATGTAGCCCCCAGAGTGCACCGAATCATACAAACAATGCTGGCACCTTTTCACGACGGCTTCAATGGCAGGCCTGACGCCCCTTTTTGCATTGGCCTCCATGGGTGGTACAGTACATGCTGCAGCTCATGGGGAACCCCTATTGCCCCCAATGCTCGGAGTACCTACGTACCATATACTAGAGACTTATATGGGAGCGCCAGTATGCCAATTGTGTGGTGTGCAAATTCCTAGACAACCAAATTTAGAGGGGGAGAGCACAATCACTGGGGTCCTGGTTAGCAGGGTCCCAATGAAAACCGTCAACGCATACTAACAGGCAAAAAGTAGGGATACCCATGCCAAAAAGAGAGGGTACTTTTGTAAGTCTGTTATCTACCCATGACTTAAATGGCCTGGATTGATTGCAGAGCTTGAGCTTGAGTATCACAAGTTTTTTGACCTCCTGTGTTCTAGCCCCCTTTCCCCCCCCCCCCCCCCAGGATCAGGCAGGTTCTCTCTCTGTTTACTATCACTACATGTAGATATGTAGTCCAAATAGGATATTGCTAGAAAAGTTAGTTAGCAACCCGCGACTACACTTACAGCTGAAGATCAGACAACATGGACCATGAATGCATTGGGAGGAAAAACTTCAGAAGTTCTATAGATACAGGTCCATGATGTAGGCTGCCAACTTTTACAACTCGATAAATGTAACTTGCCCCTCGGTGAGGGGCTTCTGCCTCTGCTCTATTACTTTGTCAGGATTTGCAGTGGTGAAGGAAACGTCCAAGGAAGTACATTTCCCCTTCCCCAGTTCATAAAATACATATCCCCTTTACAGTAGAGGTCACTGAAGCAAGAATTTCTATGCTACTTTTGAAACTGTTAAATTGTATTTCAATGATTTGAGCAGTTACAGTGGTAGTAGCGAGTCTTTTATTTTGTATTTGAGCCTCACCAAGCTACAGGTGCAGAACAGCTCCCCTACTCCAGCTGACTCTTAGAACGAACACATCACATAAAGTGGGTTAACAATCCCGGTGATATTCTTACCTCCCCTTTGTTATAACTGCTTAGCTCCATAACAAACCCCAAACCCTTTAAAAAGAAATTATGAATACATTGAAAATCAATAAGAATGCTCTAATTAACAATAACAAACAATTTGAACCTTGACAATAAAAAGGAAATAACTACAAACATCTTCGCAGTAAGGACCTATTTGTGTTATAATCCATCCACCATACTGGCCTTCTTAGTTCTCTTGATTCTCTGTGTGAGTACCTAACAGGGTTGGTAAATCCATTCTTTGGCTGGGCCGTGAAGTCATATTGTAAATCCTTCACCAGTTGAAACATACATCATGTGTTCACTGTATCCAAGACCCACCACATTTTTCTTTATCTTGCTTATATTATGTGGACCCATGAACTTGAATCTTCCTTTATCATATCAGATTTTACCACATCATCAACATTCCATTCAGGGTTCTTAGCACATTTGTTCTCTTCGTAGCGTTCCTTAAATCTTCTATGGTGCTCTTCTCTCTTCAGAGAGACTTCTTCATCTCTTATCCCAATCTTTCTTCTCATACGGTCTACAACCCAACCACGTTTATCTTAACTTTGCATAAGCAATTCTCCCCTTTAGACAGAAAAAAAGCAATTTCGTGATTAGAGTATTGTAGTGTGCCCACCAAGTCGGAATACATTCTCAAGCATTACCCTGTTCAAGAGTCCTTTGCACACATGATTTGACCACCCTGTTGGTACCCTCCCCTAAACCATTTCAATACAAGGCAGTTATTTGGTGAATAAAGAACAACCTTTCAAAAATATTTGCATTTCAAATGAAATCAACTGCACTCCATTATCAGTCCTCCAAATACCTCTGTATACCTTCACGGGCAAGTTCATCCTTCAAAAACAAAATCACCATCTTAGTTTTGGCAGTTCCTACACATTTCTCCACAACCCTTTTTTGAAGTGTAGTAAACTAAAAGTAGCAGGCAAAAGATCAGAAGGTCCCAGTAGGTCAAACTAATTTTGTCTGTGGTTCTTCTGGTACCTCCACCAGAGATAGTGGGGGTTGTATGTGTGACTCCCTTGTACTTGACTTGGTAAGTTGTTTCCAAGATGTTTCTCATGTGCCAGATTAACTTCTCTTTCAGATCCTCTGGCAGTATTATTCTACTGGATCTCAAAAGCTTGTCCTCTAACAAACCTAACTCCTCTCTCTTATTCTAGAAAACCATCTCAGAAATGTATTTGTGCTCTGGCCATCTTTTGACTACAAATTCTTGGTACCTAAACATGATTTTAGGTCCATGGCTTCTGCTTGTTACCATTCTACCAGTCAGTCATAGCATTCTCTCGCCCAAAATACAAGGCCAAAATATTTTATTCACTGTACTGTCATCTTCAATAGGTAACCTTGATAAGCAATATACAATTTTATTGTTGGCCCCCAGCAAATATTCTACTTGAAAATTAAACTAATCTGGGCCCGCAACCCATCTTCTAATCCTGTTTGTCAAATTATCTCCTTTTCTACTTGTAAAGATGTGAGTTATGTCAGTGATCAGAACCCACAACAAAATGCAGACCCCACAAAAAAAAATGCATGTTAGCCCAATACCACACTAAAGCTTCCATCTTTGTTGCCCAGTTACGTTCTTCAGCATCACAAAGAGCACATGAAGTAGAAGCCACAATTTGTTTCCTCTTAATCAGTTTTTGTAAAGTATAACTACTTACCCGTGAGGGTCTCAAGGCGCTGGTGGTGGGTCTGGGCCTCATTCGAAGAGCCATGTTTTGAGGTTCTTCCTGAAGATGGTGAGAAATGGGCTTTGTCTGAGGTGCGTAGGCAGGTTGTTTCTGCTCTTAGCTGCGAGGTATGCGAAAGATCTTCCGGGGGTGTTTTTTTCAGATACGTGGGATGGTAGCTAGCACCTGCTGGGCGGAGCGGGAGGGTCTGGCAGGTTATGGAAGGAAATGCGGTGGTTCAGGTAGGCCGGTCCGATGTTGTGCAGGGCCTTGTAGGTGTGGGTGAGTAGTCTGAAGTTGATTCGCTTCTCTACTGGGGCCAACAAGGGTCCTCAGATTTTGGTAGATGTGTTCTTTGTGGGGGAGGTTCAGGACGAGTCTTGCGGCATTTTGGATGAGCTGTAGTTTCCTGATGTTTTTTGTTGTGGTGCCAGGGTAGAGTGCGTTGCCGTAGTCGACCTTGCTAATGACTAGGGTGTGGGTGATTATTTTGCGACGATGTCTCAAAGGCTGCAACTCAGTGGCAAAATTATCAGTATTCTTCAAATAAGACTCTGCTGACTCTAAAAATTACCTGACAAGATCTTTATCAGTGGGTATCAGAGCTTTGGAGATGCATTGAGTTAACTCCCACTTAAGGTCTGACGCCTTCCTCCTGATATGATGTGACCCAGATAGTTAACGGTGTTAATCCCTGAATTTGCCCTTCTCTTTTTTCAACGCAAGTCCTAGTTTTGACAACGTATCTAAAGATTTCTCAGTATCCTGACATGGTCCTAGCGGTCCTTTCCAAATACCAATATGTCTTACTGAAAGAACAACACTTATAGTATCCACTCTTAATCAGTCTCTGAAAACACATCATTGCAGATGCCAAACCAAGTGGCATTCTGACAAATCTATAAATGCCTAAAGGTGTAACAAAAGATGTCACATGCCTGGATTCTTAGCTACAGAACTTGGTCGTCGCATGCAGATGATAAATCCATTATACTAAACATTTTAACATCTCTCAACAATGCAAATGTTCTGAAATATTAGGCAATGGTTGTCTGCTCCCCTAGATTTGCTTATTTAAATCCCATAAATCTACACACATCCTGATTTCATTCCTTTTGGTACCAAGAATATTGGTGCAGATCATTCATAGGACTCCATCTAGGAATAATGTAAGAGACAAAGTAATGTTTGCAACTCCCTGAGTAGCGTCATCATCAAGTACCAAACTTTCCTCAGTTTACGAACAGTTGGTACAGCATTTCTTTAAATGATCTTATGCTTGAAATGATTCATTTGTCCAAGTACACACTCAAACACTTTTGAGTATTGTTCTGCAATACCGCATTATCATTCACGGAGGCTACTAGAATAACTTGTTCTTGGGCATTGGTATTGGGGCGGAGACGTGTGATCCAAATGTCTACTGGATGGTCCCATCCCAACAAGTTGTCTCCACATCTAGCTTCAAACACTTTTTCCTCTGTCTTGAAATGAAATTGTCATGGCTGTGTAACCAAAGACCTCTATCCTTGCATCTCCATAACTTACGGGATTAATAGCAAGCATTAATAGTGATTACTTATAATTTCAAAATGTTGTTCCAAATTGTGACCCCCACTTTGGAGCACACTGAACCAAAATCTGTAAGCACTTTACTTTTCCCACCATTAAGTACAATCTCACATTCTTTTATGTGTATGTGATCACTATCATTGTGTCCATCTTTCACATTAAAAAGTATTTTTTTAGCTCTATGCCCCCGTGTTAACACATCTATAGCATTTCACACAAAAATCTGTCATTTTTACTAACTGAAATATTTGTCCCCTTTTGACTTGTTTATTTGTACCTGCCTTAACAATTTCTCCTTTTTCCTTTAGCACTACTCACACTTTCTTCTTTATCCTTCATTTCCCGCACCCAGTTGCTGTCCACCTCTTCAACACTTGATATAGCCTCTTTAAGAGCAGATTTTTTTTTCGTCAGCAACTTCTTTTGAACTCTATTAATCTCACAAGCTGATCTTTTATATGAGAATCAGTGAGATCACCAAACTCACACATTTGTGTTAAAGTTCTCAGAGAGGCTACATAATTTCCAGCACTTTCTGTTTTCCCCTGCACTTTTTTGTAAAGAATTTGCAGTGTTCAAGGACCACAGCTTGTTCCCTTGATGAGGAAAACCTTTTTACCCTTATCACGAGTGGATAAGAATAAAATAGTCTCTTCCATTGCTTTCAGGGAAGTACTACTTCACTTCAGAAAGAAATGTTGCTGGTTGAGACACACGTCCAGCTGCCATGCTGCTAATGTGTGCAATTCTCTTAGAAAGTGTTTTGTAAAGGCTCTGTTGATAGTATAGGATACGGTCACTAATACTTACTAGTCAGCAAAACCTGATGGTGGTGTCAGATAAGCTGTTGCTGGCCTTCATAAATGCTGTTTATTCTCAAAAACCCTTTAATCACTTGTTAGGTACTATTCAATAGGTCATCTTAATGTGCATTATGTACTGTCCAGCCTAAAATGCGCAATGTCAAATAAAATAGGACAACTGATGAATTGTTATGCACTTGTCCTGCTTTACCATGTATGCTATAAAAACATGAAGAAAACAAGACACATCCATGTGTGTTGTTAACGCTTGCAACGCTTAACATTCTCTGAAAGGTAGTCGTTCTGGTGTTGCTTGTGTAAGTTCTGAAAACACCGGAGCTCTCAACACCACGCACCTCTAATGTATTCAGTAATTTAACGCTTGCTTTTGCATGTTTACATTAAAGATTTGACTCCCTGAAAAAAATCCATTGTAAGCAAAATGAAAAGTCTGGTGAGGATACTCACTCCAAAACTAAGAGACTCTGATAATGTCTAAGCAATTTGTGAGCCTGAACATTCAGTGGGTTCTTTTTTTTTTTGTCTTGTTGTTGAAGATGTTGGTTGGTGAATTGCATATTGTCCCAATGTTGAGCAGTAGTTCAATGAATAGACCAAGTACATTAGTAGTAAATTAGTCTTTGTTTGTTTTTTCTTAGACACCCAAGCCGCGTGCAGGGCAGCTAATACTCCAGCTGACTCCTAGAACTAACACATTACCTAAACTGGATTCACATTTCAGGGGACATCTGCAACATTCCTGAACTCCCCATATATGATACAACTACTTAGCACTTTACCACGCTGCTGACAGCAGTCAATCAGCTTGGTGGCACTCTATTCACATGGATCTTATATGTGCACCTTACACAAATGCAAACAGCTTTGTTTGCAACAGGAGAGTAAAAACTGAACTCCACTGGTCTGAGAGCCTTTGCAGTTTGGGACAATCCTTCAGAAGCTGCAAATCCAATGGATTAAGGTAGAAACATTTCTGAAGCTGGAATGTTGAACATGAATGCCAAAGCACTTTGTTGATGCATTCATAAGATCCTTAGTGGCAAAAGGAACATCCTATGGTGCCCCCTCAAAAACATGTCAATCGCCCCCACTGCTGGCATTTCCAGTTTGAGTTTTCTACTACCCCTCTACATCATCATCTTCACTACCCATCTTTCTGTTGGTGTTCCTCTTAGGAATGGCTAAGGGCCAGCTCCATAAGATGCCCACTAATGCCCAGTCGAAACTGGCTGCACAGCCCTCCTGACCTGATTTGGTTTCGTCTGCATTGAAAACTTCAGAGGTTCATAGCCTTCTCTCATTGGTGAAGAATAGCTGTAATGAAGCATTACATGACCTCAGAAAAGACTATGCTGACATAGGTATCTGCTTCAAAGACGGCCAGAGGACTGCAACACCAGAAGGCGGAGGGCACAAGAGGCACCTTGTTAAGGGGCATAGAGACTGCACTGTATGTAGCTGAGAAAGGAACATGGTTCCTGGTGTTAAATGGAAGGTTTTAGAGTGCCTAAAATGCTGAGGTGATAACATTGTAATTGCCCTGTCTGACTACCTTAGGTCTCGTATTTCAACTTCAAGCCAAAATGTCAGTTGGAGGCAACCAGTATCTGCATCTGGAATGCTCATACTCACTTGACATCTTGCCTTCATCCTCACTGCAGCATTTCCATGAGCCCATATGCCACAGAATTGAAAAACAGTAATCTGACCTCAGGAAAAAAAAGATAACAAATGAAAGGTGGAAGAGGGACGCTTCCCACGAAAGACACCATTGAGTTAAAAACTGTTGAAAAGAGATGAGGATTCCTAGCTTTATCTTTGTTGCTCTCTCAGAGAAAATGCATATAGGAAGAGGAGAAACTAAAAAAGTTGCAAATTCATTCTAAAAATGGTAAACATAATCTGATAAAAGTCGAGTTGCAGATTCCTTACCTTATGATTGCCCTGAGATGTCAGTCTATATCCAGAGACTTTTATCAGTGGTACCCCACTGCGCTGTTAGGTGGCATTAATCGGCTCTGCATCGGAAATATTGAGTGTCCTATATAGGCTCTACTCGGGCACGTAGAAGTCTGTTCTTTTCTTTCTGCGCCAGTCAGCTTTGATTTGAAGAAAAACTTACCCCTCAGTAATTTTTTGACTGGCGGACCTCCTGCATTCGCCTGGGTTTACTATAAACATGCCAAAGTCACACCCAGGTCCCTCTCAGATGCTCCTTTTCATAGGCGCTGTAGTGAACACAGTGCAGTTTCAGGCTCATTCTCCCTGGCAGCAAGTCCAGGATATTCAGGCTATGATACCGATGTTTCATCCTCTATCCTGGATTTCGGTGAGAATAACTCTGAGGCTGCTGTGCCTCATGTTCTCCTGCATCCTGCTGGTGACACATGCCTGATGGAATATGTGGGCTTTACAGTGGGACCTGAAGTTCCAGTGGGCTCATCATCACGGTAATCTCTCCAACATGGCACAGATCTCGGGAGGAACTCTGCAAGATCTGCAGTTGTGGTAAACGCACCGTGATTGGGTCAGAGGCTGATCACTTTCCCCTTCCCCAACTAGCTCTGACAGTAGTAACAGATGCGTCACTCCTGGGATGGGGCAGCCATCTGAGAGAGAGGCAGAGATCAGAGGCATCTAGTCTAAGGTGGTATCCAGTGTCCGCATTAACCTGTTAAAGCCCTTATGAGATTTGACTAGCATTCAAAGCATTTCTCCCCTCTTTCCGGAGGAAGTAGTGCAGGTGTTCACGAACACCACCACCGCTTCTGGCATGGAAAGTCGTGAAAAGAAACTGGTGTCAGTGCACCCAGATGGCTCCTGTATAGGACCCGCAGCGTCATTTCCGGCGTGGACGATGACAGATGCAGAGCCAGTTGACACCAACTAAGGCTGACACTTGGGGGAAGTTCTTTGGTAAGGGATCTGCAACTAGATAGTCTCTACTATATAATGTTACCAAAGAGAAGTAACTTGTCCATTAATTAAAGTACACGTTACTAAGCTCTGATAAGAAAAGGTACAAGAACCCATTTCAGTATATTTTGTGTTTAAAATACCATTCTCGTGTTTCATTTTAGCACAACAGTGACTTGATTTTAATAGCCAGTGGGAAGATAAGTATTAGCTTTTAACATGAAAGAAAGTAAAGCCGTCTAAACAACACTTTTTAAAATAGTTCATTTGTTATAGAAAGTCTTGCTCCCTAGAAGCTAATGTTCTTGGAAAATAAATGTTGGTCTTCAAAACTTGTCTCGAAAGTTCTTGTCTTCCTTTCTGACTCCTACATTTCAGAAACCCTTCTTTGGATTCCAGGCTGATAGTTTTGGTAGTCAGGCTTCACATGTTCTTTCCTCTGAACCACAGCCAGAATTACAGCCCTAAATGGATCTGCTAATCTTCTGCATAGCAGCAAAAAATGCACCTTTTGCCTCAGACCTTTTCCCCCCTTCATAGGCTTCGAGGGCTATAGTTGCTCTCCTGGATCAGCTCAAACTCCTCTTTCTTCAGGTTACCAGATAACTTTCTCTTACCCAAAGAACAGCATTCATAACTTGGGTTTAAGACTAAGGAGAATTCTGTCTCCAGTCCTCCTGCAAGCAAACAAGTACTCTCACCACATTCTTTTTGTCTTCTACAAGGCCTGTCAGTGTTTTGATTTCATCTTGTGACAGTCCTAAAATGTAACCTAGTTGTGGTTGGTAAGAACTCCTAAACAAACCCATGCACAATGTTCACACTGCTTTCACCTAGTTTATCCATGGCTTCTGCGTTTTCAGAATCTGTCCAGGAAGCATCACTTGTAATACTACCCACCTTGTGCCAGACCTCCGGGCATAGGAGAAATCCTATTACAGTTCAGTATAGGAGATTGCTGCCTCGTTACATTGATGGTAAAAACTGTAGGACTTAACAAGACTTCTAGAAATCATTTTATAGACACTTACAAAAAATATCCACTAATTTTCTTCAATTAATGGAACACTGTAAGAGTGAGATTTCTAACAAATTGAGTTTTAAGCTCATTGAAGACTATCGATGAAAAGCTGCCACAGCCTAAGCAGTAACAACACTTCGATGTCGCAGTGTCTCTACTGAAAACATTCAAGCTAACATTACTTCATGTTTTCCTTGTGACCTTTGTGCAATTGGGTGTTGTGTTCTTAAAGGCACACATTACAATAGGCTCATCTAAAGTTGGCTTTAAACTTACTATGTCAAAATAGTTTAGTACTACATGTCAACAATGCACCCTTGTCTGCATGCTCCCATCTACTTGTCAGCTCTTTTACCTTGTTTTAAGTCCTGTGTGTGGGTGGCATAAAACCATGCCACATTAGGATTTAGACTTTGTGTGCTGCCAGCACACTTTTGGGACTACCTAAAAACCAATTAGACCAATTGGTATTAGTCAGTCAACTTGTTTTAGGGAAGAGCATATTGTTGGAGGGTAGGCCATTAGTTGTGTGGCCTGCACAAGTAAGGGATCTGTACTAGACCACTGGGAACCAAATACCCCGTTGTAGTGTATGACTCTCGTAGGGTAGCATTTAAGAGCAGTCCAAGGCTTACTGCAAGTCCCTCTTTCTGGCATAATTACCCCCTCTTTTTGCCTGTTGTCAGTGTGGTTAGACTGTTTTTGCTGGGAACATGCTAGCCAGGACCCCAGTGATTGTGCTCTCTCCTCTAAATTTGGTTGTCTTGGTAATCTTTACACCCCACGCATGGCATACTGATGTACCCCTGTAAGTCCCTTCTATAGGGTACTTGTGTACCTAGGGCATTGGTATACAAAGGGTCCCCCAGGGGCTGCCGCATGTATTATGCCACCCATGGGAGCCCATGCAAACTGTCTGCAGGCCTGCCATTTGCAGCCTGCAAGAAAAGGTGCATGCACCGTTTCACTGCTGGTCACTACCCAAGGTCACTGTAAGTCACCCCTGTGGTAGGCCCTTCCAGCCCTAAAGGGCATGGTGCATGTCCCTGTGTGTGGGGCCACTCCATGCAGGAGCAGAGGTGCCCCTACGAACTAGAGTTCCAATTCCCCGGACTTCGTAAGTGCGGGGAAGCCATTTTAGCTATGTACTGGACATAGGTCACTACCTATGCTCCAGCTACATAATGGTAACTCCGAACCTAGGCATGTTTGGTATCAAACATGTCAGAATCATACCCGAGTACTGATGCTGTTATTAGTGGGATGATTCCATGCACTCTGGGGGCTCCTTATAGGACCCCCCCCCCCCCATATTGCTCCTACCAGTCTTCCAGGGACTGCGAGCAGGCCACACTACTGCAGCCACTCAGACAGGATTCTGCCCTCCTGCTGCTTGACCAGCTCAAGCAGGGGAAGGTAGAGCAAAGGATTTCCTGTGGGAGAGGGGTGTAACCTCCTCTCCCATGGAAATAGGTGTTATGAGGCTCGGGTGGGGTAGGCTCCCCATGCCACTGGTTTGCTTTGAAGGGCACATATGGTGCCCTCCTTGCATAAACTGGTTTCCATCAGTCCAGGGTCCCCGGTCCCTGCTCTGGCACAAAACTGCACAAAGGAAAGGAGTGGCCACTCCCCTGTCCATCACAACCCCAGGGGTGGTGCCCAGACCTCCTCCAGGTGGCCACTTGATTCTGCCATCTTAAAAACAAGATGGGCAGAGGCCCTATGAGCATCTAACTGGTCAGGTTAGGCTGATGACATCAGCGACCCCTTCTGATAGGTGGTCACCTTGCAAAGTAACCAAGCCCCTTTTTGGGCTACTTAGGGACTCCCGTGTTGGTAGGTCCCCAGATTCAGCATGCAAGAGACTACCAGGACTCCTCTGCAATGACCTCTTCTGCTCCTGGCTGCCGGCTTACTGTGTTACTACTGTGGTATTGCAAGTGCGTCACACTCCTCCTGGATAAGTCCTGGCTGCTCACCACAGCTACCAGTAGAGCGCCCTTGCTACCTAGACACTAACACTATCTAACAAGGAATGCCTTGACCCAATATAAGTTGTAATACCATAGGTGTCCACCACACACTCTGCCATTCTCCTACACCTACTCGAAGGAGGTGGTGTGAGCTAGTAATCACCATTCACTCAATAAATGATTGTCTGTGCTTTTTCTTTTGATTAATTAAAAGTACATGTATTACACACACTACTCAATATTATGAAACAATTTATAAATATACACAAGTTGATGAAATTCATTTTGGATGACATTGCGTAATCATTCTTGTCTCTCCCAAGGGGAGATATAATCCAGCAACCCACATGGCAAAACATTTACCTGTATCCCAGTGCAACATCTGACTGTAACTAGGAGTGAGAGCACCTCGTACTGGCAATAAAGTACATCTACTTTGATCACCGGTGGCTGCCGGTCTCATTACTCAAGCATTAACAAGAAGCATGTATAGGCATGTTGAAATGATTTGTGCTGTTAAGATTACTCTTGTTAAACATCATGTAATACCATCCTTTATCCCTAGACGGTGCCTTGTCATATGACCCTTCACAAGTCATACTATTGGCCTCAACACTGTGACCACCTATATTTATAAACACATTTAGCATAACATGCTACCATTTGTACCATAGTCTCTAAAAGACCCCATTGCTGTTGAAACACCCACAATTACAGCCTTTCACCCCTATGGGGTGTTCACCATTCTAACAATCCTGCTATCACTGTTCAGGCTGCAGGAACTGCAGCCATGATCTTCGCACCTAGAGGGCACAGCTCCAGCATTCCAAAACAAAAGTTTGAATAGGGTGGGGACACAACTTTCTCTTGGCGGGGAGGCTGCTTGGCTCCTACAGCTCCTCCCATCCATGGCTTTCTGTTGGTGGTGACCCTATATTCCTGTGGCCACGACAAGCTGAGTAAGGGCCAAATATGTTGTGCTTCGCAAGGCAATATGGGGGCGCTCCCTCGGAATGTGCATATTTAATTAGCAGTTCTCCCGCTGAGCCAGGGAGAGCTGCTTCACTGTTATTTTTATTTTTCCTCATGCAGCTTCACGCTGCGCTCTTCTTTGTCCTGTGGTGTCAAGTCCCACCCTTACACCCCCGTGATGCTGCCTCATTGGAGGGCAGCTCAGTGTGCCCATTGCTGGCTGTCCTCATCTTTGAGGGTATCCAGTGCTCTCCCTGACTCCCCCAGCGATGCTGTCTCGTTGGAAGACAGCTTGGGAAGCCAATCATCAACCCCCCCCCGCACATCCCTCTCATTTCCCACCCCCTGCAGCTGCCTTCATCTTCAGGGTTGTCCGGTCCCACCCAGACACCACCTCGCGAGGGGCAGCTCAGGAAACCAGGCCTCTCCTGCCGGCTTCCTGCACGGCCAGCACCCGTTGATGCTGCCACGGGAACCAGCACTCCATTCTTTGGAGGTCTGCCCGCTCAGACGCAGGTGAGAGGCGGCCTGAGGACGGGATGCGCAGGGGAGGTGGCCCGGTGCTCCCCCACCTCTCCTCTTGTGTCTGCCTGCTCCTGCGAGCAGACTCAATGTTGGTGATGTTCCTCCCAGACGCCCTGGGTGAGTGCAGTGGCACACCCTGTAGGAAGTTGGCTCTGTATGTGCTATTTCAAAGTAAGGAATAGCATGCACAGAGTCCAAGGGTTCCCCTTAGAGGTAAAATAGTGGTAAAAAGAGATAATACTAATGCTCTATTTTGTGGTAGTGTGGTCGAGCAGTAGGCTTATCCAAGGAGTAGTGTTAAGCATTTGTTGTACATACACATAGACAATAAATGAGGTACACACACTCAGAGACAAATCCAGCCAATAGGTTTTGTATAGAAAAATATATTTTCTTAGTTTATTTTAAGAACCACAGGTTCAAATTTAACATGTAATATCTTGTTTGAAAGGTATTGCAGGTAAGTACATTAGGAACTTTGAATCATTTCAATTGCATGTATACTTTTCAAGTTATTCACAAATAGCTATTTTAAAAGTGGACACAGTGCAATTTTCACAGTTCCTGGGGGAGGTAAGTTTTTGTTAGTTTTACCAGGTAAGTACGACACTTACAGGGTTCAGTTCTTGGTCCAAGGTAGCCCACCGTTGGGGGTTCAGAGCAACCCCAAAGTTACCACACCAGCAGCTCAGGGCCGGTCAGGTGCAGAGTTCAAAGTGGTGCCCAAAACGCATAGGCTTCAATGGAGAGAAGGGGGTGCCCCGGTTCCAGTCTGCCAGCAGGTAAGTACCCGCGTCTTCGGAGGGCAGACCAGGGGGGTTTTGTAGGGCACCGGGGGGGACACAAGCCCACACAGAAATTTCACCCTCAGCGGCGCAGGGGCGGCCGGGTGCAGTGTTAGAACAGGCGTTGGGTTCGCAATGGAAGTCAATGAGAGATCAAGGGATCTCTTCAGCGCTGCAGGCAGGCAAGGGGGGGCTTCCTCAGGGAAACCTCCACTTGGGCAAGGGAGAGGGACTCCTGGGGGGTCACTTCTGCAGTGAAAGTCCGGTCCTTCAGGTCCTGGGGGCTGCGGGTGCAGGGTCTTTTCCAGGCGTCGGGACTTAGGTTTCAGAGAGTCGCGGTCAGGGGAAGCCTCGGGATTCCCTCTGCAGGCGGCGCTGTGGGGGCTCAGGGGGGACTGGTTTTGGTACTCACAGTCGTAGAGTAGTCCGGGGGTCCTCCCTGAGGTGTTGGTTCTCCACCAGCCGAGTCGGGGTCGCCGGGTGCAGTGTTGCAAGTCTCACGCTTCTTGCGGGGAGATTGCAGGGTTCTTTAAAGCGGCTCCTTTGGATAAAGTTGCAGTCTTTTTGGAGCAGGTCCGCTGTCCTCGGGAGTTTCTTGTCGTCGTCGAAGCAGGGCAGTCCTCCGAGGATTCAGAGGTCGCTGGTCCCTTTGGAAAGCGTCGCTGGAGCAGAGTTCTTTGGAAGGCAGGAGACAGGCCGGTGAGATTCTGGAGCCAAGGCAGTTGTTGTCTTCTGGTCTTCCTCTGCAGGGGTTTCAGCTAGGCAGTCCTTCTTCTTGTTGTTGCAGGAATCTAAATCTTTAGGTTCAGGGGAGCCCTTAAATACTAAATTTAAGGGCGTGTTTAGGTCTGGGGGGTTAGTAGCCAATGGCTACTAGCCCTGAGGGTGAGTACACCCTCTTTGTGCCTCCTCCCAAGGGGAGGGGGTCACATCCCTAATCCTATTGGGGGAATCCTCCATCTGCAAGATGGAGGATTTCTAAAAGTTAGTCACCTCAGCTCAGGACACCTTAGGGGCTGTCCTGACTGGCCAGTGACTCCTCCTTGTTATTCTCATTATTTTCTCCGGCCTTGCCGCCAAAAGTGGGGGCCGGGCCGGAGGGGGCGGGCAACTCCACTAGCTGGAGTGTCCTGCGGTGCTGTGACAAAGGGGTGAGCCTTTGAGGCTCACCGCCAGGTGTTACAGCTCCTGCCTGGGGGAGGTGTTAGCATCTCCACCCAGTGCAGGCTTTGTTACTGGCCTCAGAGTGACAAAGGCACTCTCCCCATGGGGCCAGCAACATGTCTCTAGTGTGGCAGGCTGCTGGAACTAGTCAGCCTACACAGACAGTCGGTTAAGTTTCAGGGGGCACCTCTAAGGTGCCCTCTGGGGTGTATTTTGCAATAAAATGTACACTGGCATCAGTGTGCATTTATTGTGCTGAGAAGTTTGATACCAAACTTCCCAGTTTTCAGTGTAGCCATTATGGTGCTGTGGAGTTCGTGTAAAACAGAATCCCAGACCATATACTCTTATGGCTACCCTGCACTTACAATGTCTAAGGTTTTGCTTAGACACTGTAGGGGCACAATGCTCATGCACTGGTACCCTCACCTATGGTATAGTGCACCCTGCCTTAGGGCTGTAAGGCCTGCTAGAGGGGTGTCTTACCTATACTGCATAGGCAGTGAGAGGCTGGCATGGCACCCTGAGGGGAGTGCCATGTCGACTTACTCATTTTGTTCTCACTAGCACACACAAGCTGGTAAGCAGTGTGTCTGTGCTGAGTGAGGGGTCTCTAGGGTGGCATAATACCTGCTGCAGCCCTTAGAGACCTTCCCTGGCATCAGGGCCTTTGGTACCAGAGGTACCAGTTACAAGGGACTTATCTGGATGCCAGGGGGTGCCAATTGTGGAATCAAAAGTACAGGTTAGGGAAAGAACACTGGTGCTGGGGCCTGGTTAGCAGGCCTCAGCACACTTTCAATTCAAAACATAGCATCAGCAAAGGCAAAAAGTCAGGGGGTAACCATGCCAAGGAGGCATTTCCTTACACACCCCCTCCCACATTTTCCTGGGAAGCGCAACGGTGCACCCCGACTTGGGTTCTTTGTGGAGCCACAGGTTGGGGCCAGGGCCCCCTCCCTGCATCTTCATGGGGAGTTCGATGGTGCTCTCCGGCTTGCTGTTCCTTGCGGGGCCCTGGGATGGCCTGGGCCGCTTGACAATCTTCAAGGGGAGCGTGAAGTGCTCCCGGGCTTCTTCCTGAGACCCTGGCCAAGCCCTCAGCCTGCGTCTCCTGTCTTTGCTTCCCTGTGGGGCCCTGTGATGGGGTCTGGGCCCCTTCTACTCCTCTTTGTTGGGAGCATGACAGTGCTCCCGCAAGCGGCCATATTCGGCGGGGTGGCGTGATGGCGATCCCTGGCTCCTCGTTTCTTTATGTGCAGCCCCTGGGGCCTTGGCCCACCCCGGGGGCACAGTCTGGAGCAGTGGTGGAGCCCCGCGTACTTTGCTGCTTGCTCCTAAAAAGTCATAGACCTTCCCCTCTAGATATCTGGCCCCATTGAGCCTTTTTTGACAATTGAGGTGTCATTTCACTCCTGGTGGCGAGCCCTTGCCACCAGAATACCCTTTCTTTTTTGGCCTCTTTGTCTAGAAGGATCCCAACTCAGAAGAGAGCCAGTCGCACTAACTCCCTCTGCCAACCTTTCATTTGGGAGCTTTCTTTTCTTTGGGGCTGCATGCCATCCTTGCACCAGATCCCATTCTTTCCCTTAACTGATCCTCAGCGAGTTTAAGGGGGCCAGCTTACCTGGCCCTGGCATGCACCTCGCTGGGTCTGAAGTCATTGAGGCAGAGGCCTTGCCCCAGTGGGCAGTCAGGGTTCTTCTTTCCAATAGTCCAAGACGCCTGTCTTCAGTTAGTGTACTGCAGGGAAGCACAGCCACGAGAGGTAGCTCTCCGCTGTGCAAGACCTTTTAAATGAGGGAACGAAAGTGTCCATCAGGCTACACCTCTGACGTACCCAGATGTGCCACATCACCTCTCTGCTATTCTCCCAACCTTCCTGCACAGTCTTCTGGGATAGCTCAAAATGGCATCGTCCAGGAGTTAATTGACACTTGTGTTCTGAGAGACTCAGCCCCTTCTCCGACATTCATTCCAGGGCCTCTCCCTAGCCCAGTTCCTGGCAGGGAATGACAGCTGGCTGATTGATACAAGGCCCTGCTCGGGCAGCTGGACAGAGCAAAACTGGGCCGTTACCTTGAGCTGAGTCAGAGAAAGATGACATTCCTGGATGACCCATAAGTTGTACCAATATGCTTTTGTAACCTACTACATTATTCTTTTCATACAGGTTACAGTGTACATTGGTGCGACTCTGAAGTCTGTGGATCCTGGGGAACTGGAGTTGCGCCTTAGGCCATCCTTTCCCCTAGACATTTAATGGAGTGTCACTGCAATAAAAAGACAGTAAGCAAACTGACTCTCCCTCACATGTGTACACCCATCTTATAAGGACTACTCCAGGTCACCACCCATTCTGCATAGTCCCTTCTGCACCAGGCCACCTAAGGGCAGTTGTATTTTATTTAGGCTTACTGTTCTCCCAGGATACATTTAGTATTTAGTTTAGCTTGACTTAATGTGTTAATGCTCCGTATGCCGAATACAGTCTTAGGTAGGAGGTTTATTTAGCCCTTGTTTACTGAGAAGTGTGTCCACATGTTTTTTTGTTTCCGGTAAGAAGTCATGAAAAGATTAGACACGGCGTGACTTCTTCAGACAGTACACTGCTGCAACATATGGAAAGTGATGACACATTGGGGGTTGTTGAAGGACATATGAAGTTTGCATGAGAGCTAAGCTGGGCTTCCATGTGGAGGGAGAACATCCATCTACCTCAGTGTTCCACATCTGCAAAAGTCAGCAGTGGGGATTCCTCTACCACTAACCTGATAGCAGCTGGGATAATAACCTAAAAAAGTATGCAAATGCCGCCCTGACGATTCCCTGCTCTAAATCCATCATCTTGAGGATTTTTTTGGTAATGACATTGTGACCTCCTTGTCTTGAGAAATGGACAACACTGTCCAACAATTGCATACATCTGTTTTTTTTATTTTTTTTTATTTATAATTCTGCTTTAACCTTTAGCCACAATCTTCTGGTTTTACTCAAATTAGATAATATTCTTACTTATAAGGGCTTTCTTTACTCCATTGGTCTGTTAATATCATTCATATTTTTTCCACACACTGTAGCATACAGCATTGGGCCCAGTCAGCCCTTTAACCTCGCTGCATTCTACCCTTTCACAAGGAGCACATCCACACAATGTAGTTCCCTCCAGTGCTGGAGTCTAAGATGGCAAGGTGTATTGTTGAGACAAATTAAATATTTTTCCTTTCAGCTTGTTTTCTTTTCTTTACTGGCATGGCCTTGCAGCTCCCACAGCAATAACGTTTTTCAAAAACCTTGATAAAACCAAACAAGCACTTACAAAGTCAAAATGCTTGCAGCCAATGTCCGACTTAGTGACTGCCAGTGTTGCTTGAATGTAAATTTACCTACATAAACAAAAACCAAGAGGCATTTGGTAAAACAGGAACGATTGTTTAAATTAAACATTACGGCAGGGAGAGCAGTTACAAAACCGGGGTCTGAGGACTGACTTAATATACATAATTTTGGAGTGAGGTTTTATATATTTCTTTGAGTTCCATAAAGTAATACAAATATTTTTCTTGGTTAAGAATGTGAACAGTTGTAATGGAATCATAAATAAGGTCCTGATAACAAATGCAGGTGGGCCTCCACCTTGCATGGACACAATATGGGCCAGCAAGTATGTGTACAGATGTCTGGCCTGAGGGATCCTTGACGTGTTGCTGTGTTCTGATTGGTTAAATGTTCCTAACTACATGTGGCTTCTAACCTTATGGTGTTCTTGGGAATTTATGCCCCTGTCTAGCCATATGTGCTTTATTGAGGCCAATCTTCTGGGACCATTGTGGTGTTGCTGAACCTCTGTGGAATCTGATCAAAGTCTCCTGTGTGCGTGTTTGTCTGCCGGCTACATGCCACCTCACCTGTTACCTGTCAGTCTGTGACTTCAAGCGTAGGTCTTAGAGGCTACCTGACCACTTATCTTCGTGCCGGGGTTGAAGAAGAGCTCACGACAGGGAAATCTAATAGTGGTGATGCAACTTTGTTCTTACATGTGAATGTATCGTTATGCACATCGAAATTGACTATTCCAATATTAACATGCCCTACTTCTAGTTGAATTTTCACCTGCACCATCTAACCCTTAAGTCATGACAATCACATTATTGGGGGCTTGTTGTCCCAGTTCCCTAGTTACTTGCATTCTACCCAATTTGAGGACTGCATTTTTACAGTAGGAAACCCCCACTTATAAGAAACCACACAAAAATTGTAATACGATGAAAACAGGCAACATTTCCATGCCAAAACCTGTTAGCCACCGGGAGAGCGAGGGGAACCAGTTTGTGAACAAGTTTGTGAACCACTAATGCTCGGTGGCACCTCCTTCTTCACTCATGTCTTTTTGCATTTGGTGCCATGCTTGGATGGCAAGAGTCAGTCCATGTAATTGCCAGGTATAAATGTACAGTAAGATGCACTGATTCTTGTGCATATCCCTCCCTCCATTGCAGTCATCAAGTCCAACATCACCATGAGACAGATGGCTCTCACTTCTTCCTTGACTGCGTTCAAGCCGTGCTCGGTGCTGTTCATCATTTTGAGCATTTCCCACCTGGTTATTTGCAACCAATGGGTGTTCGCTTTTGCCTGCAAGATGAAGGGGTGTGGACCCTCCCTTTGATACTTGTGTGTCAGTGAACAGCCTGAATTCCTCTGAAATTTCCTTTTATTGAGCCCAGCCAAAATAACAAACAGTTCTTTTCTCTCGAGTCTGGTGCAACAGAGTTGTCTTCTTCCCTAGTAGGTGTTACATCAGTTCTGACAGATCTTCTTAGGGAATGACCACGGACGGGGTATGTATGGTGAAGAGGGAGCAGAGGCCATGTAATCCAGGGACTGAGTTTTGGCAAACTCGCTGCACTGCCAGTAAGTGTCCATCAGTGTGGAGGTGCCCCATTACATGTCCAGAATGTGCTGGATTTTGCTGCAATTTTCATTTGTACCCAGCAGAATGGTTCCTTTGCCTCTGAAACATAAGGAGTACAGCTTAGGTTTCCATATATTTAGGGGTTGCCCCTTACCTTTTATCCGTGTATACATATCTATCTCAGAATCCCAGATTTCCTGACACTGGGTATCTGTGCTGTCATTTAACCCTCCCCCACAATAAATATTTCTCTTCGTATCATCGAGGTGGATGGCCCTGCACTGAAACACCATGTCTTGAGTCCACTTGTTATTAATGAAGACGGCCCTAAGTGCACTAAAGGCCACCCTGAGACCACAGATGGAAGCAAGAATTTATGTGACTTTGCTTCGGTTAGTTGGTTTTGCTACCACCAAGAATCTTTTTTTCCCCGACAGTCTTGGTGGCAAACAGCATCCTCCCTTATGGTGACCTCCCTGTGCATCCTATGTAGCTTAGTTTGATTATCGGTAGGCCCCGTGAGAAGGTACAGTTCTGTGGGATTGGTCTTGTAGTGGGTCAGATTTACTACTACCCTGTGGGGTTCTACTCTATTAGGTTGTATTTTGCCCCTAATCCTACATAGGTATAGGTGGAGAATGCATTTTGTTTTTGCAGGGTCTAACTTTTGGGACAAGTAAAGCCAATTGTGCCTATTGCATGTGGTATCAGGTAGCAGATGTTAAATGACCTGGTTGATGTCTTGGAGCCCACGTTGGTCATTTGTCGATGCCAATTGTTGTGTAAAATGGGGCTGTGTAGTTCGTGTGGAACACAGGTGTTGGATGCAGTGTAATTATAGGTGACATGGGATACGTTTCTATGTAATTACTGTGGTAATTTCCAAATTAGACTAGGCTCTTCTCTGGAAATGCATTCGTGCAGTAGCACCCCTAAAAAACAGTGGGTGTATCAATGTATAAAACACACATAACTTGAAGGACATTGTAGGTTTAAAGATGTCCATAGTCCTCTGGTGATGGGAGTTTCTTGGTTGTGCACAGTCCGAAAAAAGTCTTTGGAACATGGTGTGTTTTGGGATCCCGTTGGGGGGGACTGATGTGGAAAGTTCTGAGAGCAGGTTGTAGCTCTTTATCATGTTGGGAGTATTGGTGCAGAAAGTTCTTGAAATAGTTTGTGACTCTCAATTCTGTTGGGGGTACTGTTGCAATTGCCAAGAAACTGATGGTCCGCTATGGATGTGTGGTGCATTTTAGCAGCTCAACTGCAGACTTGTTGAATAAGAGCTAGGGTTGGTTGTTTTAAAAAGAGAAAAACATTGCATCCTTACATATTGCCAACTATTTCCTAGGAATTTCCTGCATTTTTGTTATTTCAGTGAGGCAGCTGAAGGTGGATCCACTCGGGGTATTTAATTTGGAAAAAATGGGTTAGTGTTAATGAACATTTTAATTTTATGGGTTGTTGGGCCTCCGCCCTTTCTGTGCCTGACTAGGTGTACGACTATGTTTTACAGGCTGCTCTTGTGAGCATGTGAGTAATTTTATTTAATAACTGGTGGTCTGTCAGCGTCTCAGCCCTCCAGTACCCTAGTATGTGCATGGGTAGGTCATTGGTGTGGGCACTGTTTTTGACCTACGCATGCGCAGGGGATGTAAAAAGAGGAGGTGTATTGCACTGAATGTTGGTTGGGGATTGCAGCGTGCCCGGAGGTCATGTGTATACCCCTCAAGTCCTGCCATGTGCTGTGCAACATGACCCACCCTATTGGTGCTGGGTGTCTTAATAATGCCCTTTTTCTAGAGGCTTCTTTTTGGGCTAGCTTAGGGCTTATTTTTATTAGTATTGGGATGTTTCCCTACATTTTTTTATGACTTGTTATTCTTAATTGTTGTGAACCGGAAAGGGTCAGAGAGTTGTATTGGGGAATACGAAAGTGTTCCTACGGGCAAGGTCTTGTGTTAGCTTGTTGCTAGGCCTGATACAGAGGTGAGCATTTCTCTGTTCTCTACTCTGCTTGGAGCTATGATGGATCTTTTTGGACTCCCTTTCTGCTGGCCCCCCACCCCCATACCATCTGTGATTTGGACCTGTGGTTTCCAGCGGTTACTTGAAAACATTGGGAGTGAGGAGGAGGCGGCAATACATTGCTGCATGGAGAGTCTGTTGCGTGGCCAAGACCTCACTGAAGTTTTCTGAAATGCTGGTAATGGACTGGGACAGCTGGCAGTTCTGGTGAGACCTACTCCCATCTAGTGACATGGTCGGCGCCATGCAGAGATTCGCAAACCATGGATTTTGTGTGTTTGCTGTGGAGATTATTGGGTCTTCACCGCCTCAAGTGTATGGTAATCCTGGCCCCCAGCACTAAAGGACAGCTTTGTTTTGGAACTTAGCGGGCCTCCATTTGGCTGGAGCCCATTAGGCTCTCTGGGAACTGGGTGCCTGAGATTGGGGATCCTTTAGCTTGGTCATTAGATCTCGCCGCAAATGACTTGTGGGTGCAAGGACCTGTGGTGCCTGCTCTTAAGCAAAATGTATTCATGTATTTTTGATGATATTTTAACCACCAGAGTGTGGTTTAAGGTGGGGATGTGCAGAATTATAAATCACAAAATCAGTAATAACGTCATCCCCGACTTCGAGACCAAGTTTCACTTTCCTGTCACATATTTTCAGTAGCCGATGAGAACAGAATGTCTGGCTGCAGGGACTTTGATCTCCACTTTCCCCTGTCAATCAATGACAGCATTGTAATGTTGCTGTGTGTACCATCCACTCCTTGCCCTCCGATATGCCCATTCTTAACAGTAGGACATCAGAATGGTGAGGAAAGCAGTCTTTCACAGGGCAAAGGTGACCCTGTCAAACATTAACCATTTCATCACCTTTTTGTATAAACTACACCTGCTTTGCCTTTCGTGAAATTTACAAAAAATTATTTTGTGAAGCTGGAATCATTGAACAATGCAACTTTTCCACAACTAGGTTAGGCTGTTTAAGTGCTTGAATAGCATGTATGTGTCAAACCATCATCTTTCAGGTGAACAGAAGCACCTTAAGATCATTACAAAGACAGACAAACCTATTTTGACCAGTTATTGTTTATAATAAAGTGGTGATCCATAGATCATATGTGCTATATTTGTTGCAAGGTAATTGCAGGTGTACCTCCTATACAGTTAAGTCCATTTGGTATATGTAATTTGTATATGACTTCACAGTAGATTCTATTTTTTCATGTTTTTAATATTCAGCTATCTGACGTTTTATATTGAAGAAAGTAATGACATGTGTTGCCTTTCCAGAACACAGAATTGCAGTTTGCATCTATTATACTTTTTCACTTGAAAGACTTTGATGTTAGATTATTCTGTGGTGTTTTCCTTCAGGCTTTGGAATCAGTACCTGAAGATGTTGGATTTAACATTGAACTCAAATGGATATGCCAACAAAAGGTAAGGATGTTAACTTTTGTTTATGCATGCAAATTTCACCTTGAGTAGCACAACTGTTAAAAGATTTTGACTACATTTGGGGATACATAACTTTGCATAGGAGAGTAATTATAGCATAAGAAATACAAGAGGGTGGCACTAATCAGTGTTGATTAATTTATGGATACTTTTTTGTGCAGCGATGTTCCCTTACTAGATGCTATGCTTTATTTGACTTGTAACTGATGCCTATTACGTAAATGAAAACATTAAGTATTTTCGTTTAACTGCACATCATTTTAATCCATGTTATACCTGATCCAGGCCTTCTGGAGCCAGCAGTAGAGATTTCCCCAAATATGGCTTCAGTGAAGGCAGCAACTCCCCAGCTTTAGATACAAAACAGGGCATTGATAAGCAACTCCCGTTTTGGTTACTTATCCACTTTCTGCAGAAGTAGTAAGAATTGTGCAACTACTCCTTTATTTCTGGTACTCTTCGAGGACAAAGGAATCAAGAAATGGATCATGTCAGTATTCAAGATGCGTGATCCAGACAGTACAAAAACATTGACTGTTGATCAGCTTTTAAGTGTAAAATGATCATTACGCCAATTGAAGGTGTTTCCATTCTGTCTGAAGTCAGCACCACAGACTTTCCCAAAATAAATCGTGAGAGTTGCTGCTTACCAAAAAAAAAAAAGACAGCCATGTTTGTATGTCCTTACCTTGATGACTGACTGATCAAAACTTTGATTTCTCCTGATTGTCAGCATTATTTACAGTTGAGCCTCAGGTTAAACTCGAATTGATTGCATGTTGGTTATGCCATGTCAACATCTTCTGCATTACCATCCATTTGCTACTTACAGGTTGTCCACAGCATTTAAAACCCAAGAGTGTACCACTTAAAAAAGAAATTGTCTTCTACCTGATTGAAACGTCACAATCGTCAGAGTACACTGTAACCAAACTGTCCCCCACATTTAATCTTTTCTGGGCTACATGGCATCCTACATTTTCCTGGTAGGAAATGCATGCCTCAAGAAAAGGCTTCTTCGCCAGTGCCTTGAGGGCTAGCAGAGACAATACTCTGGCTGGGAACATGAAATCTAAAGCCACCAGACTTTTAGCTCTTCCCTTGATAGCCCTTGGAGAAGAATCTATTGCGGGAGACCACTTCATGAGCATATTCAGTCTCAAATAACTGTGATGGGTATCTCTTTGACCCAGGGTGCACGCATGAATCTCCACTGGAATTAGGGCACATGGTCTTACAAAGAGAAGTCCTATCACGTAAACTTTCTGGAGGTAAGGGAAGTCCATCTCACCCTGAAATCCTCAATTCCTTTTTTTCAAAATAAGCTCACTTGCTAGTTCTTGAAGACATGACAACGATTTACTATCTGAATAAGGAAAGCAAAGCAGTGCAAAATCCTGAGTTACACCTGGTGTCTGGTAATATTTTGAAGGTAAAGGATCTGCCGTTAGAAGTATCCAGCAGTAGCATTTATTAAGCTTCCTCTGCAGAATCCTTTAACACATGCTTAATTGTAGATATCTGATAGACATCGAGCCTGGATCTGGAAAATGTTTCCAGTGTACATCTGCCTGTCTCCATATCAACATTTTCAACCAGATGTAACATCAGCGGAGTCCATATAATCCCCATGCTGATGTCAGTTCCTTCATTTCTGCGCTTAGAACGCAGATCCATTAATGGTTAGTCTGGCCTTTGACATTTTTGTGTCTGGAACAGTGTGCTTATTCCTGTCCATATCTTCAGGGTTCAAACCCTGTTGGTCCTGTGGATGACAAATGTCAGCTATAGACCCCCACTCAATTTTTATGTGGTGCATGGGTGAGCTCCATGAGGCCGAAGTGTGACTCCTGTTGTCAACTTTGGGTGGAAAGCTCTGCAGGAGCATCATATGAAGCTTCTGGCAGTGCGGATGTTAGAGCCGTCCCGGACGTCCCATCAACCGAAGTCTCCTTTCCGTACTGATGTCCGTTCACAGGCCTGTTCAAGGACTCGTTCTTGTGGTTGCCAGTCTCCATTGACGTCAAGAGGTAAGTCTTGATGCAAGCGGTGGAAGTCAAGGAAGTTGCTGACTTGACTGCATACGACTTCCCACCATTGCTCGGCTGAGGAGTTGAGGTCTTAGTCTACCCCACGTCTACCTCCCTATCCCAGTGGGTAGGGCGACTCTAAATCAGATGCGTGAGTATTAAGTTTCCCTTGATGCTGTCTGTGGTGAATCACCTTCCTCTGGGGCATCTGTGGGTCTCAAGAAGGAGCAAAGCACCTTGACTGTGTTCATGCCCGCGGATTTGCCCTCTGTTTCAGTTAGGCCTTCAGCGTCGGTTGATGAAGCCATTCTGGCGCCAGGGCACAGCCCTTTGGGGTTTCCACCTTCCGCGCTGATATCTGATCAGCCAACTCCGGAATATCCGCTGGCAGCGCCGATCGAAGTTGAATCCCCCTCTCTGTCTGAAGTCAAAATCTACATCTAGGAATCACCTTCTCGACGTTGGGTAGGGCGCCAGTCATGCTGGTTATCCCTGATCTTCCTTAACATTCTGGAGAGTCCACTCATGTTTATCTTTCTAAGGGACATGGTGGAGAGACGGCAGAGTAGTTGGATATTTATCAACCTCATAGAGAGGACAGCTGGCTAGCTGACTTAGCCTCTTCCAGTGGCTTGGATATTTCCCCAGCCTCTGCCTACTTCCTACTTACCCTCTGGCCCCTTATCCACAAGATTGTAAGCTCCTCTCTTGTTGACATGCTGAGAAGGGTTGCTGTAGTTTTGTATCTAACACTTCTCCAGTATTGGATCTTTCATAGATTCACATGCTTGAATCATTCCCCGTCGTCAAGATGGGAGTCCCCGGTAACTTAATAAAGCAGTATATATATCACTATCATAGGCTATACAGGCAGTGCAGAATTATTAGGCAAATGAGTATTTTGACCACATCATCCTCTTTATGCATGTTGTCTTACTCCAAGCTGTATAGGCTCGAAAGCCTACTACCAATTAAGCATATTAGGTGATGTGCATCTCTGTAATGAGAAGGGGTGTGGTCTAATGACATCAACACCCTATATCAGGTGTGCATAATTATTAGGCAACTTCCTTTCCTTTGGCAAAATGGGTCAAAAGAAGTACTTGACAGGCTCAGAAAAGTCAAAAATAGTGAGATATCTTGCAGAGGGATGCAGCACTCTTAAAATTGCAAAGCTTCTGAAGCGTGATCATCGAACAATCAAGCGTTTCATTCAAAATAGTCAACAGGGTCGCAAGAAGCGTGTGGAAAAACCAAGGCGCAAAATAACTGCCCATGAACTGAGAAAAGTCAAGCGTGCAGCTGCCACAATGCCACTTGCCACCAGTTTGGCCATATTTCAGAGCTGCAACATCATTGGAGTGCCCAAAAGCACAAGGTGTGCAATACTCAGAGACATGGCCAAGGTAAGAAAGGCTGAAAGACGACCACCACTGAACAAGACACACAAGCTGAAACGTCAAGACTGGGCCAATAAATATCTCAAGACTGATTTTTCTAAGGTTTTATGGACTGATGAAATGAGAGTGAGTCTTGATGGGCCAGATGGATGGGCCCGTGGCTGGATTGGTAAAGGGCAGAGAGCTCCAGTCCGACTCAGACGCCAGCAGGGTGGAGGTGGAGTACTGGTTTGGGCTGGTATCATCAAAGATGAGCTTGTGGGGCCTTTTCGGGTTGAGGATGGAGTCAAGCTCAACTCCCAGTCCTACTGCCAGTTCCTGGAAGACACCTTCTTCAAGCAGTGGTACAGGAAGAAGTCTGCATCCTTCAAGAAAAACATGATTTTCATGCAGGACAATGCTCCATCACATGCGTCCAAGTACTCCACAGCGTGGCTGGCAAGAAAGGGTATAAAAGAAGGAAATCTAATGACATGGCCTCCTTGTTCACCTGATCTGAACCCCATTGAGAACCTGTGGTCCATCATCAAACGTGAGATTTACAAGGAGGGAAAACAGTACACCTCTCTGAACAGTGTCTGGGAGGCTGTGGTTGCTGCTGCACGCAATGTTGATGGTGAACAGATAAAAACACTGACAGAATCCATGGATGGCAGGCTTTTGAGTGTCCTTGCAAAGAAAGGTGGCTATATTGGTCACTGATTTGTTTTTGTTTTGTTTTTGAATGTCAGAAATGTATATTTGTGAATGTTGAGATGTTATATTGGTTTCACTGGTAATAATAAATAATTGAAATGGGTATATATTTTTTTTTTTGTTAAGTTGCCTAATAATTATGCACAGTAATAGTCACCTGCACACACAGATATCCCCCTAACATAGCTAAAACTAAAAACAAACTAAAAACTACTTCCAAAAATATTCAGCTTTGATATTAATGAGTTTTTTGGGTTCATTGAGAACATGGTTGTTGTTCAATAATAAAATTAATCCTCAAAAATACAACTTGCCTAATAATTCTGCACTCCCTGTAATGGCAATGAAAAGGGTCAGTTTAACAGCCTATCCATGTCCTTTTTCAAAAAAGGACCAAACTTGAGCTATAACCAATCAGGCGACAGCACCCTCTAGAGCACTCCCAATAGCGGCTGAGTCCATCAGATTTTCTACTGCACGTCGTGTGAAGGGAGTCTCTATGAGCACTCAGTTCTTCAGCTTTGAGTTCTTTTTGGATCATCCAAGATTGTTTCCTGTTTCATTTCTCTAACCATGGCACTAACATGTCAGAGTAGCAGTAAACAAGGAAAAAGACTACATAAATATGTCTAACCTCTTCGTCAAAAACACTCACGTTCTGAGAGAGGATGCTATTACTGGCTGGGATTACAAAATCTTAAATCTATCACTAATAATGAGGACAGTGAGGATTCCGTCACCTCACAGGAGAGGTCAGAGGGAGACGTTGCACCAGGCTCTCCAGGAGGCACATAGAAAAGCCATAAAAAACTTACCATGAGTCTTCATAAGGTACTCTTGACACTAAATGATTTTTTGGGGCATTACAATTTCAAATGAAACAATTTTTAGGGGGACCCAAAAAAGACAATTATCCATTGATAAGTATCTGACTTAGCAACCCTCTCAGAAGCACTTAGGCTAGCATACCTACAGTGACAACGTGCTGGTGCTGATTACACCATCCAGTGGTAAAAACCATTCCAAAAATGTTGTAATCTATGGCAGAAAATAGCATCGGACAAATGAGTCCTGGATCGAATCACATAGATATACGTTGCAGTTCATCCAGATTCCGCCATCTACCTTCAGAAGGAAGTGCTAGCTACTCTGACCAAAGGGTCCATTGAGAGAAACCCACATTCTCAGTAAGAAAGACGTTTCTATTGTTGGTTTTGCCTCATAAACCAGAAACAATCCTTTTATATGGTCTCCTTCTGCACAGGATATATAATATATATGTTCGATGGCATGTGTAGCTGCAGATACACATGCTATGCACATCCCGCCATCTGGTGTTGGGCTCGGAGTGTTACAAGTTGTTTTTCTTCGAAGAAGTCTTTTCGAGTCACGAGATCGAGTGACTCCTCCCATTTCGACTCCATTGCGCATGGGCGTCGACTCCATCTTAGATTGTTTTTTTTCCGCCATCGGGTTCGGACGTGTTCCTTTTCGCTCCGTGTTTCGGGTCGGAAAGTTAGTTAGAATCTCGGAAAAATCGACGGTATTGTTTGCGTTCGGTATCGGGTTAGTTAAAACAGATCGACACCGACTTTTGAAGAGCTCCGGTGGCCCTTCGGGGTTATTTCGATTTTCCCCCCCGTCGGGGCCTGGTCAGCCCGTCCACGTGTCTCTTCAACGCTGATGGAAGGGACCCCATTCCGCTTCTGCCCAAAATGTCATAACAAGTATCCATATACAGATCAGCATCTGGTCTGTAACTTGTGTCTGTCTCCAGAGCACAAGGAGGATACCTGTGAAGCCTGTTGAGCGTTTCGGTCGAGGAAAACATTAAGAGACCGAAGAGCAAGAAGACTGCAGATGGCGTCGGCGCCAACAGGACAAGAGCGTTTCGAGGAGGAAGAAGAAACCTTCTCCATCCATGACTCGGACGAGCTCGATCCCGAAGAAACGCCGAAAACCGTGAGTAAGACGTCGAAACATAAAACTCACGAGAAGACAACAAAAGCCCAGGGGACGCCACCGCCAACAGGCCATGGCTTAACCCGAAAAATAGGTGACCGATCATCGGCACCGAAAAAGGGCATGCATGTGGCGAAGTCATCCGACTCCGGTCGAGATACCGCCACACAGCAATCTCGGGCCCGAGACAGTGGCACCTAAATGGTTCGGCACCGAGACACCACGATGCCGAAAATAAAGAAGGTTGCCTCGGAGCCCAAAAAGGCGACAGAAAAGATTTCGATCCCGAAACATCCAGCCTCGGAACCGAAAACAGGTTCCTACACAGAGGAACAGGGATTGTCCTCCCAGATGCAAGGACATAAGTTCGGAGAGGAACTTGAATCTGTTGAGCCAGACTACACTCAAAGAAGGCTCCACATTCAAAAAGACACAGGGAAGATAAGCACTCTTCCCCCAATTAAAATGAAAAGAAGACTTGCCTTTCAAGAAAAGGACAAGCAGCCACAGGCAAAGGTGGCAAGACAAACAACTCCACCGCCATCAATACACACATCACCGGTAGCCACTCCACCACTGATGCAATCCCCAACTCATACTGCAATGAGTCAAGATGATCTTGATGCATGGGACCTTTATGATGCTCCTGTATCAGATAACAGCCCAGACTGTTACCCTACGAAGCCGTCACCACCAGAAGACAGTACATCCTACACGCAGGTGGTCTCAAGGGCAGCTGCGTTTCATAACGTCACCTTGCATTCAGAACCAATTGAGGATGACTTTTTGTTTAATACACTCTCCTCCACTCATAGCCAATACCAAAGCTTACCTATGCTCCCAGGAATGCTAAAACATTGCAAACAAATATTTCAGGATCCTGTTAAAGGCAGAGCCATAACTCCAAGGGTGGAAAAGAAGTACAAGCCACCACCAACAGACCCTGTTTATATTACGCAGCAATTAACTCCAGATTCTGTGGTTGTTGGGGCAGCTCGCAAGAGAGCAAACTCTCATACCTCGGGAGATGCACCACCTCCAGACAAGGAGAGTCGCAAATTCGATGCTGCGGGTAAAAGAGTTGCAGCACAAGCAGCAAACCAATGGCGTATTGCCAATTCACAAGCACTTTTGGCAAGATACGACAGCTCATTGGGACGAAATGCAGCATTTCATAGAACACTTACCCAAAGAGTTCCAGAAAAGGGCACAACAAGTGGTAGAAGGACAAAGTATCTCCAATAATCAGATACGGTCATCAATGGATGCAGCAGATACAGCTGCAAGGACAGTAAATACTGCAATAACAATAAGGAGACACGCATGGTTGCGTACGTCAGGGTTCAAGCCGGAAATACAAGCCGTGCTGAATATGCCCTTTAATGAGCAGCATTTGGTTGGGCCGGAAGTCGACACTGCTATTGAAAAACTCAAGAAAGATACTGATACCGCAAAAGCCATGGGCGCACTCCACTCCCCACAAAGCAGAGGCACATTTCGCAAAACACAATTTAGGGGAGGATTTCAAGGTCAACCTACAGAGGCCACAACCTCACAAGCAAGGCCCACTTATTAAAGCCAATATCAGCGGGGAACTTTTCGGGGGCAATATAGAGGAGGACAATTCCAAAAAAATAGAGGGAAGTTCCAAAACCCCTCAAAACAAGCAGTGACTTCCAATTCACACATCCCCAACACATAACACCTGTGGGGGGGAGACTAAGCCAATTTGACAAACATTGGGAGGAGATAACAACAGACACTTGGGTACTGGCAATTATCCAGCATGGTTATTGCATAGAATTTCTCAAATTCCCTCCAAACGCCCCACCGAAAACACAATATGTCAAAACAACATATAGATCTTCTAGGACTAGAAGTTCAGGCATTACTACTAAAAGAGGCAATAGAATTAGTACCAAAACACCAGAAAGGAACAGGAGTTTACTCCCTGTACTTTCTCATACCCAAAAAAGAAAAGAGTCTGAGACCTATATTAGATCTCCGAACATTAAATACCTACATCAAATCAGATCACTTTCACATGGTGACATTACAAGACGTAATCCCACTACTCAAACAACAAGACTACATGACAACACTAGACCTAAAGGATGCATATTTCCATATACCGATACATCCTTCACACAGAAAGTACTTAAGGTTTGTATTCCAAGGGATACATTACCAATTTAAGGTGCTGCCATTCGGAATAACAACTGCGCCAAGAGTTTTTACAAAGTGCCTAGCAGTAGTAGCTGCACATATCAGGACGCAGCAAATACATGTGTTCCCGTACCTAGACGATTGGTTAATCAAAACCAACTCGCTAAAAAGGTGTTCACAACACACAGAGTATGTCATAGAAACCCTCCACAAACTAGGTTTCACAATCAACTACACAAAGTCACACCTTCTGCCGTGTCAAACACAGCAATACTTAGGGGCGACAATCAACACAGCAAAAGGGATTGCCACTCCAAGTCCACAAAGAGTTCAGGCATTTCACAATTTAATACAGGCCATGTATCCAAATCAAAAAATACAAGTCAAAATGGTGATGAAACTCTTAGGCATGATGTCCTCATGCATAGCCATTGTCCCAAACGCAAGGTTGCACATGCGGCCCTTACAACAGTGCCTAGCATCACAGTGGTCACAGGCACAGGGTCAAATTCTAGATCTGGTGTTGGTAGACCGCCAAACATACACCTCGCTTCAATGGTGGAACAGTTTAAATTTAAACCAAGGGCGGCCTTTCCAAGACCCAGTGCCACAATATGTAATAACAACAGATGCCTCCATGATAGGGTGGGGAGCACACCTCAATCAATACAGCATCCAAGGACAATGGGACACTCACCAAAAACAGTTTCACATAAATCACTTAGAACTATTGGCAGTATTTCTAGCGCTGAAAGCATTCCAACCCATAATAAGCTACAAACACATTCTTGTCAAAACAGACAACATGACAACGATGTATTACCTAAACAAACAAGGAGGCACACACTCAACACAGTTGTGTCTCCTGGCACAGAGAATATGGCATTGGGCGATTCACAACCACATTCGCCTAATAGCACAATTTATTCCAGGAATTCAGAATCAGTTAGCAGACAATCTCTCTCTGGATCACCAACAGATCCACGAATGGGAGATTCACCCCCAAATACTGAAAACTTACTTCCAGAGTTGGGGAACACTACAAATAGATCTATTTGCAACAAAAGAAAAATGCCAGAACTTCGCATCCAGGTACGCACAAGATCAGTCTCCGGGCAATGCGTTATGGATGAGTTGGTCAGGGATATTTGCTTACGCTTTTCCCCCTCTCCCACTCCTTCCATATCTAGTAAACAAGCTGAGTCAAAACACCTCAAACTCATACTAATAGCACCAACATGGGCAAGGCAACCTTGGTACACGACACTACTAGACCTCTCAGTAGTGCCTCATGTCAAACTATCAAACATACCAGATCTGTTAACGCAACACAAACAACAGATCAGACACCCAAATCCAGCATCGCTGAATCTAGCAATCTGGCTCCTGAAGTCCTAGAGTTCGGACACTTAGACCTTACACAAGAATGTATGGAGGTCATAAAACAAGTTAGGAAACCTACCACTAGACATTGCTATGCAAATAAGTGGAAAAGATTTGTTTATTACTGCCATAATAATCAAATTAAACCCTTACACGCATCTGCCAAACACATCGTAGGATACTTACTACATTTGCAAAAATCAAAGCTAGCTTTTTCTTCCATTAAAATACATCTTACAGCAATTTCAGCTTACCTGCAAATTACGCACTCAACTTCTCTATTTAGGATACCAGTCATAAAAGCATTTATGGAAGGTCTAAAGAGAATTATACCACCAGTTCCTTCATGGAACCTCAACATTGTCTTAACAGGACTCATGGGTCCACCTTTTGAGCCCATGCACTCTTGTGAAATGCAATACTTAACATGGAAAGTTGTATTTTTAATTGCCATCACATCTTTAAGAAGAGTAAGTGAGATTCAAGCATTTACCATACAAGAACCATTTATTCAGATACACAAGCATAAAGTAGTTCTACGAACAAATCCTAAATTTTTACCAAAAGTCATATCACCGTTCCACTTGAATCAAACAGTAGAATTACCAGTGTTCTTCCCACAGCCAGACTCTGTAGCTGAAAGAGCACTACATACATTAGACATCAAAAGAGCGTTAATGTACTACATTGACAGAACAAAACTAATTCGCAAAACAAAACTATTATTTATTGCTTTCCAAAAACCTCATACAGGAAATCCAATTTCTAAGCAAGGCATTGCTAGATGGATAGTTAAATGCATTCAAACCTGTTATCTTAAAGCAAAAAGAGAACTGCCTATTGCACCAAAGGCACACTCAACTAGAAAGAAAGGTGCTACCATGGCCTTTCTAGGAAATACTCCAATGACAGAAATATGTAAGGCAGCTACATGGTCTACGCCTCATACATTTACCAAACACTACTGTGTAGATGTGCTAACAACACAGCAAGCCACAGTAGGCCAAGCAGTATTACGAACATTGTTTCAAACAACTTCAACTCCTACAGGCTGAACCACTGCTTTTGGGGAGATAACCGCTTACTAGTCTATGCACAGCATGTGTATCTGCAGCTACACATGCCATCGAACGGAAAATGTCACTTACCCAGTGTACATCTGTTCGTGGCATTAGTCGCTGCAGATTCACATGCGCCCAACCGCCTCCCCGGGAGCCTGTAGCCGTTTAGAAGTTGATCTTGAACATTTGTAAATTTGTAAATATATTACTTTAAACTACATTATGTACATACATATTCACTCCATTGCATGGGCACTATTACTAGTATACACAACTCCTACCTCACCCTCTGCGGGGAAAAACAATCTAAGATTGAGTCGACGCCCATGCGCAATGGAGTCGAAATGGGAGGAGTCCCTCGATCTCGTGACTCGAAAAGACTTCTTCGAAGAAAAACAACTTGTAACACTCTGAGCCCAACACCAGATGGCGGGATGTGCACAGCATGTGAATCTGCAGCGACTAATGCCACGAACGGATGTACACTGGATAAGTGACATTTTCCATATATATATATATATTTTTGGTTTTGTATTCCCACTCAAAGTTCTTCTATTTGGCTTCAGATCGGCCTTTTCCCCAACTTCGACAACTAGTTGATAAAAGCACCAACGACATTTCAAGTGTCCAGGGCCACAGAGGCTTGCCTAAAGTTGTTTCACAGGCTGTCTTCTGAATTATCAGAGATAATTAACTCCTCCATCAAAGAAGATACTTTCTGTTCAATTAGCTTTTGGGCGCCAGGTCCTCAGCGATCAATAGGATCGGTCTTGTACACCTGAAAACAAATGCCTTGCCGGAGCAGCTACAAAGACAATAGATTCAATCAAACAAATCATTTCAGGGCCTGATAAATTTTCACATAGGTGATGGAAGCTCTAGTCTACACATGCTTCCCTGGAAAGCTGGGGCAGCCATCTACAGAACCTCCAATTCAAGGAAAGTGGTCTCTGCTCCAGAAGAGCACACTTACCTAGATCTCAAAGCCAGCTGTTCGGTGTAGGAAGTTGGCTCTGTATGTACTATCTCAAAGTGAGAGATAGTGTGCACAGAGTCCAAGAGTTCCCCTTAGAGGTTGATAGTGGCAAAATTAGATAATACTAATGCTCTATTTTGTGGTAGTGTGGTCGAGCAGTAGGCTTATCAGAGGGTAGTGTTAAGTATTTGTTGTACACACAAGGCAATAAATGAGGAACACACACTTGAAGACTTAAATCCAGGCCAATAGTTTTTATATAGAAAATATATTTTCTTAATTTATTTTAGAACCACAAGATTTGAGGTAAGTACATAAAATGCAAGGTACTTCACACAGGTAAGTATAGAAATTTGATTCAAAGCAGTAGTACACACAATTTGGGTTAAAATTGCAATAAGCTATTTTAAAAGTGAACCCAGTGCAAAAATCAACAATTCCTGGGGGAGGTAAGTTTGGTTAGGTTTTTCAGGTAAGTAAAGCACTTACACAGTCAGTCTTCTAGGCATAGGCAGCCCACTGTTGGGGGTTCATGGCAACACCAAAGCCACAGCACCAGTAACACAGGGCCGGTCAGGTGCAGAGGTCAAAGGAGGGCCCAAAACACATAGGTGTGTATGAAGAACAGGTGTGCTCCGGTTCCAGTCTGCTAGCAGATAAGTACCTGCGTCCTCTGGGAGCAGACCGGGGGTTTTGTAGAGCACTGGGGGGGGGGGGACACAAACAGGCACACAAAACACACCATCAGCTGCACAGGGGCGGCTGGGTGCACTGTGCAAAGTAGGCGTTGGCTTTGCTATAGAAAGCAATGGAGGGACCCTGGGGTCACTTAGGTGATGCAGGCAGGGCACCTGGGGGCTTCTCGGGCCACCCACCGACTGGGCTAAGATGAGGGCCGCCTGCTGGTCACTCCTGCACTGGTAAGTGGTTCCAGTGCTTGGTCCAGGCGTCGGTTCCTTTGTTACTAGGCAGTTGCAGTCGGGGGGCCTGCTGATCCTCTATGCATGTGTCTGTAGGGGTGCAGGGGGGTCAATTCAGGTTGCCCACGTCATCATAGTTGCCTGGAACTCCTCTCTGCGTTGTTGGTTCTTCTGAACTGGAGCCGGGGGCGTCGGGTGCAGAGTGTGAAGTCTCACATTTCCAGCGCGAAGAGAGAGTTCTTTGAAAATTGTTTCATTGTTGCAAAGTTGTTGCAGGTTTTGAACAGTGCTGCTGTTCTCTGGAGTTTCTTGGTCCTTCGGGTTCAGGGCAGTCCTCTGAGTCCTCAAAGGTCCGTGGTCATGCTGGATGCGTCGCTGTGCAGGTTCTTTGAGTCTGGAGAAAGACCGGTAGGGCTGAGGCCAAGTCAGTTGTCGTCTCCGTCGTCTCTGCGGGGCTTTCAGGTCAGCAGTCTTTCTTATTGTTGCAGGATCTGATTTCTTGGGTTCAGGGTCGCCCCTAAATACTAAATGTAGGGGTGTGTTTAGGTTTCAATCATAACTGGCATCAACAAAAGGCAAAACATTAGGTGGTAACTATGCCAAGGAAGGCATTTCCTCACAACCACCATTGCCTTCTCCAACACACTCATTATATGCACATGGAGATACAGTAGACCCATGGGATCTCTATGACCCTGATCCCATTCCAGACAATAATCCTGACCTCTACCCATCTAAACCCTCTCCTCCAGAAGACACTACTGCCTACACTCAAGTAGTCTCTATGGCAGCGGCTTATCATGGAGTGCTTTTGCATTCTGAACCCCTGGAAGAAGATTTTCTATTTAACACACGGTCTTCCACTCACTCCAGGTACCAGTGTCTCCCATTGTTGCCTGGAATGATTAAACATGCTGAGCAAATTTTTAATGAGCCTGTCAAAGCTAGTGTCATCACCCCTAGAATTGACAAACAATATAAGCCTGCCCCAATGGACCCAGACTGTCACACATCAGGTTCCTCCAGAATCAGTGGTAGTCAGCGCGGCTAGAAAAATAGCTAGAAGTGCCTGAGAATAGGCAATCCTCCATTGGTTAGCTGCTTGTGTGGCTTCTCTTTTACAAGCAGCATCGAATTTCCTACTTTCATTATCAGGAGGAGGTGCGTTTTCTGATGACTGGCTGTTAGCTCTTTTTCTAGCCGCCCTGACTAACACTGAGTCTGCATGGCGTCAGCGTAGTTGGAGCTGTCTATGAAGTCATGGTCGTCTATATGGGCGCTACCTCGGTGTGTGTATGTCAGTTCTTTTCCTTCCGTGCCGGTTAAGCGCAGATCCGGATAAGAGCTACCCTTTTCTTCAACGAACGTCAAGGTTTTTCTGCTTATTTGATTGTTTGAATTATGTCTGGGTTCAAACCGTGTGGTGCATGTCATTGCACCATGTCCATAGCGGATCCACACCATGTGTGTCTGGTGTTTAGCAAAGGATCACGACTCCATTTCGTGTTTCGATTGTCGGGCAATGGCTCTGAAGGCCGTGAGGGAGAGATCACCCGACATCCGTCTTCAGTCGGTGTGACTCCGAGGAGGTCACGGTCCCGCAGTAGGAGGAGGTTGCGGCACTGCTCCCGGAGCCCCAAGTCCTCTTCCTCGCTTTCGATCACTCAGGTAAGAGGCGCAAGAGGAAGTCGTCGTCCAAGCGGACTTCGACTTCGCCACGCCCGTTGGCCGACAAGGCATCAAGGGAACATCGACGTTCAGTGGAGCCGTCGCCAGGGTTGACTCCGTGTATTCTCCCTTTTCCGGGGACCGGAGCAAGTCCCGCTCAAAGGAATTCTGAGCAGGCTGCACCCCCGGTGGGTCTCTAGGCCCGGTGGGGTCAGCAGGGGCCCCATCGCGTTCGTCGGCGGCTTCGTCCTCAGCGCCGCTGGGGACCCCAGGATCCGATACCGGATCTGGACCGGTGCCGGTCCCTCACAGTAGACCTCCTCTGGCGCCGGGTCCGACGTCGACGCTTCCTCCACCACCGGCACCCACCAGTGGTAGCCCCATCCTCATTCCAGATGATCCAGAGCAACTTTGTTGGACTTCGACTTTGGCGACAATTCGGCCAGATCATTGCCTGAGCCTTGTTCTGAACAGCCAGCCACAGGAGAGGAATGGGTGGGTCTGAGGACCCTTTAGAGTACGGCCTAGAACATGACCAGGACTGGTACGATGATCTGGGGGAGGCCAGTGGACTGGAAACATCTCCAGATACTGGTATGCGCTCTCTTCTGAATGTGGCTACAGAGGAGGGAGCTTCTTATGCTATGGTGGTCCGTAGGGAGCTGAGGTCTTGGACCTAGACTTGCCCATGGTGCCAGTCAGGACAAATCTCCTGACAGAGGTCCTTCAGCTGGGGGTGGCTACATCAGAGCTGATCTTGCCCTTCAATGAGGCCCTAACGGACGTCCTTCTGGGCACATGGTCCAAACCCAGCACAGGGGCTCCTGTGAATAGGACAGTCTGCCGCCACCATAGACCTGCTCCGAGCGATCCTAGAATCCTGACCCAACACCCCACCCCGGAGAGCATGGTGGTCCAAGCCTCTACTTCTCGTGGTGCCTTTCCTTCTGCTCCCCCGGATAGGGAATCCAAGAGGCTGGATCAGCTTGGAAAGAAAATGGTTTCCTCCAGCCTGGATATGGTAGCACAGGTGCTGCCCAGGACCCAGAGGGCGCATGGGACACTCACCAAGGCTGTCAAGAATGGTAGGGATGCAGCCAAGTTTACAATCAGGTGTGGATTGGACACGACTGATTCGCTGGGCAGAGCGATTACATCGACAGTGGCCCTACGTCATCACGCCTGGCTATGTTCAAATGGCTTTTCGGGGGATGTCCAGTCTAGTTTGAGGGACATGCCCTTTGATGGCTTTCGCCTTTTTGGTGAGAAGGCGCTTGAGAGGTTCAAGGATTCTCGAGCAATGGCCAGAATCTTGGGCCTTTCAGCGCCAGCATGACAGCAGTCTGTCTTCTGCCCTTTTCGAGGCTTTGGAAGGGGTGTGGTCCCATCCCAGCCACAACTTAGCCACCGTCCTCAGGCTTCACACCATCCCGGAAGAGGACGTGGTTGTGGTACCATCAGACCCAGAGGGTCTGGCCAGCGGTCAGCCACCACACAGCCCCACTCCACTGCGCCCAAGCCCTCCTAGTGTGGTTCTGCAGGACCATTTCCGTCCAGTTGGAGAGGATTCAATTTCATCTCCCTCACTGGCATTCCATCACAACGGACAAATGGGTCTTGCAGATAATATGGAAGGGCTATTATGTCCCCTTCCAGTCTTTTCCTCCCTCTATCCCTCCAACAAAAGAACAGCTGATGGAGGACCATTTGGTTTTGCTCCGCGAGGAAGTTACGGCTCTTGGCCAAGGGAGCCATAGAAAGGTTCCTGATACCAGAAGTAGGCAGTGGTTGTTAATCCTGCTTCTTTCTGATTCCCAATAAGAACAATGGCCTTCACCCTATCTTGGATTTAAGGGATGTCAATCTCTTCCTCAAGAAGGAGAAATTCAAGATGCTCACTCTTGCCTGCCCTAGACCAAGGAGACTGGATGGTAGCGTTGGACTTGCAGGACGCGTATTTTCATATCCCCATCCTGCCAGGTCACAGGCGTTACCTGCGGTTCAAGGTGGGCCACGAGCCCTTTCAGTTTACTGTGCTCCCTTTCGTTCTCACCAGCGCCCCTCGGGTGTTCACGAAGGTGATGGCAGTACTGGCAGCTCAGCTGCGCAGGTCAGGGATTTCAGTCTTCCCCTACCTCGACGATTGGCTGTTGAAGGCTCCCACACCCCAGGCTCTCGTCACCAATCTCCAGATGACGGCAAACCTCCTGCACTCGCTGGGGTTCACTGTCAATGTGCCGAAGTCACACCGGTCTCCCTCTCAGAAGCTCATCGGAGCTGTTCTGGACACAGTGCAGTATCTGGCCTGTACTCCTGAGCAACGAGTCCAAGATATTCAGGCTATGATACTGATGTTTCAGCCTCTTTCCTGGATTTCGGTGAGACAGACTCTGAGGCTGGTGGGACTCATGGCTTCCTGCATCCTATTGGTCAAGCATGCCAGATGGCATATGAGGGCTCTGCAGTGGGACTGAGGTTCCAATGGGCATCAGGGGAATCTTACCGACATGGTTTAGATCTCGGAGGGAACTGCAAAGGATCTGCAGTGGTGGTTAGTGAACTGCGATTGGGTCAAAGGCAGACTCCTCTCCCTTCCCCAACCAGATCTCACATTAGTGACAGGTGCGTCACTTCTGGGATGGGGCGGCCATCTGGGAGAGGGGAGATCAAAGCTCTCTGGCGGAATCTGGGCTCCATATCAACTTGTTCGAGCTTTGGACTATCCGACTGGCATTAAAGGCATTTCCTCCTGTTGTGGAAGGGAAGGTAGTGCAGGTGTTCAGACAACACCACCGCAATGTAGTACCGCACCGATCAGGGCGGTGTGGGGTCTGGACCTTTTGTCAAGAGGCTCTACGGCTCTGGACATGGCTGGAACAGCAGGGCATAACCCTGGTGGTTCAACACCTGGCAGGTTCTCTGAAAGGCAGGGGGGACAAACTCAGCGGAAAATGCTTAGTGGATCACGAGTGGTATCTCCATCCGGAGGTGGCGCAAGGACTCTTTCAGCAGTGGGGAGAGCATTGGTTAGATCTGTTCGTCTCTGTAGAGAATGCACAATGTCAGCAGTTTTGCGCATTGGAGTTTCCAAGGGGGTTATCGCTAGGTGACGCTTTTTGTTGCAAGTGGTGTTCAGGCCTCCTGTACGCTTTTCTGCCCATACCACTTCTGCCCAGAGTTCTCAGGAAAATCAGGAACGACCCTGCCCAAGTAATCCTAGTGGCTCCGGATTGGTCACAGAGGGTCTGGTATCCAGAGCGTCTCAAAATGAGCATCAGCCCTCCAACCAGGTTGCTTCTTCGGGAAGATCTTCTGTTGCAGGGGAAGGTTCTCCACCTTAACCTGTCAACTTTGCGGCTTCATGCGTGGAGGTTGAGCGGCGACAGTTGATGGTTTATGACCTCCCTTCCAAAGTTTGTGATGACATTTTGACTGCCAGGCATCCCTCTACTAAGTCAATTTACCCCTGCCGAAGGAAACGTTTTGTTTAATATTGTACAGAGTGGTCTATTGATCCTCTTTCTTCTTCTCTATCTAGATCCTTTTGTTTATTTTATCTGTTTCCCAACAGGGTTCCTCTTTAGGGACTCTCAAGGGCTATCTTGCTGCCTTATCGGCTTTTCTACACTTGCCCGATCAACCATCTTTGTTTAAGTCTCCTATAGTACAAAGATTTTTTTAAAGGACTTGTGCATAGGTTTCCACCTGTGCCTTTTGTCATGCCTCAGGGGATCTTAATCTTGTTCTTACTTTCCTTATGTGTGCTCCTTTTGAGCCCTCACATAACTGTCCTCTCCGGCTGCTCCCTATCAAAACAGCCTTTTTGTTGGCAATTACATCTGCCAGGAGAGTGCGTGAGCTGCAGGCTTTATCATCGAAACCTCTGTATCTCACGATATACCCTGACAAAGTAGTGCTATGAACTCGTGCCAATTTCCTCCCGAAGGTGGTGACCCCTTTACATTTGGGTCAAAACATCACCCTGCCCACCTTCTTTGTGCCATCACATCCCTCTAAAGAAGAGCAGCGTCTCCATTGGCTGGACCCAAAAAGAGCATTATCGTTCTACCTTGACTGCACAAAAGAGTTCCGGGTGGACGACCAACTCTTTGTGGGGTACTTTGGTGCAAGGAAGGGTCGGGCAGTCCAGAAACAGTCCATTTTGTGCTGGGTCGTTCTCTGTATAAAGATTTGCTACGCTTTGACCAAGAACCAGCCTCCAGAGGGCTTCAGAGCTCACTCTGCCAGAGGAAAAGCTGCTACCACTGCATTAGCTCGTGGCATGCCTGTGCTTGACATCTGCCAAGCGGCAACGTGGGTTTCGTTGCACATGTTTGTGAGACACTACTGCCTGGATAGCCAGGTGAGAAGGGAGGGGTGTTTTGCCCGCTCGGTCCTGCAGGACTTCCTGGTATGAAATATATTCTCAAGACCCGCCACCAGGAGTTATAGCTTGGGTATCTATCCTAAGGTAAGTAATCTCCAGCTAGAAGTCTCTGTCAGATGAACAAGTTACTTACCTTCGGTAACAAATTATCTGGTAGAGACTCTTATCTAGCTGCAGATTCCCTTACACCCATCCAAGCCTCCCCGCGCTGCATATATATATATATATATATATATATATATATATATGTATATATATATGTATGTATATACAGGGAGTGCAGAATTATTAGGCAAATGAGTATTTTGACCACATCATCCTCTTTATGCATGTTGTCTTACTCCAAGCTGTATAGGCTCGAAAGCCTACTACCAATTAAGCATATTAGGTGATGTGCATCTCTGTAATGAGAAGGGGTGTGGTCTAATGACATCAACACCCTATATCAGGTGTGCATAATTATTAGGCAACTTCCTTTCCTTTGGCAAAATGGGTCAAAAGAAGGACTTGACAGGCTCAGAAAAGTCAAAAATAGTGAGATATCTTGCAGAGGGATGCAGCACTCTTAAAATTGCAAAGCTTCTGAAGCGTGATCATCGAACAATCAAGCGTTTCATTCAAAATAGTCAACAGGGTCGCAAGAAGCGTGTGGAAAAACCAAGGCGCAAATTAACTGCCCATGAACTGAGAAAAGTCAAGCGTGCAGCTGCCACGATGCCACTTGCCACCAGTTTGGCCATATTTCAGAGCTGTAACATCACTGGAGTGCCCAAAAGCACAAGGTGTGCAATACTCAGAGACATGGCCAAGGTAAGAAAGGCTGAAAGACGACCACCACTGAACAAGACACACAAGCTGAAACGTCAAGACTGGGCCAAGAAATATCTCAAGACTGATTTTCCTAAGGTTTTATGGACTGATGAAATGAGAGTGAGTCTTGATGGGCCAGATGGATGGGCCCGTGGCTGGATTGGTAAAGGGCAGAGAGCTCCAGTCCGACTCAGACGCCAGCAAGGTGGAGGTGGAGTACTGGTTTGGGCTGGTATCATCAAAGATGAGCTTGTGGGGCCTTTTCGGGTTGAGGATGGAGTCAAGCTCAACTCCCAGTCCTACTGCCAGTTCCTGGAAGACACCTTCTTCAAGCAGTGGTACAGGAAGAAGTCTGCATCCTTCAAGAAAAACATGATTTTCATGCAGGACTATGCTCCATCACACGCGTCCAAGTACTCCACAGCGTGGCTGGCAAGAAAGGGTATAAAAGAAGGAAATCTAATGACATGGCCTCCTTGTTCACCTGATCTGAACCCCATTGAGAACCTGTGGTCCATCATCAAATGTGAGATTTACAAGGAGAGAAAACAGTACACCTCTCTGAACAGTGTCTGGGAGGCTGTGGTTGCTGCTGCACGCAATGTTGATGGTGAACAGATCAAAACACTGACAGAATCCATGGATGGCAGGCTTTTGAGTGTCCTTGCAAAGAAAGGTGGCTATATTGGTCACTGATTTGTTTTTGTTTTGTTTTTGAATGTCAGAAATGTATATTTGTGAATGTTGAGATGTTATATTGGTTTCACTGGTAATAATAAATAATTGAAATGGGTATATATTTTTTTTTGTTAAATTGCCTAATAATTATGCACAGTAATAGTCACTTGCACACACAGATATCCCCCTAACATAGCTAAAACTAAAAACAAACTAAAAACTACTTCCAAAAATTTCAGCTTTGATATTAATGAGTTGTTTGGGTTCATTGAGAACATGGTTGTTGTTCAATAATAAAATTAATCCTAAAAAATACAACTTGCCTAATAATTCTGCACTCCCTGTATATATGTATATATATATATATATATATATGTGTTCGATGGCATGTGTAGCTGCAGATACATATGCTTTGCACATCCCGCCATCTAGTGTTGGGCTCGGAGTGTTACAAGTTGTTTTTCTTCGAAGAAGTCTTTTCGAGTCACGAGATTGAGGGACTCCTCCCCTTTCGGCTCCATTGCGCATGGGCGTCGACTCCATCTTAGATTGTTTTTATTCCACCATCGGGTTCGGACGTGTTCCTTTCGCTCCGCGTTTCGGTTCAGAAAGATAGTTAGAATCTCGGAAAATTTGACGGTATTGTTTGCGTTTGGTATCGGGTTAGTTACAACAGATCAACACTGAATTTTGAAGAGCTCCGGTGGCCCTTCAGGGTTTTCCATCCCCTGTCGGGCCTGGTCGGCCCAACCACGTGTCTCTTCAAGGCTAATGGAACGGACCCCATTACGCTTCTGCCCAAAATGTCACAACAAGTATCCCTATACAGATCAGCATCTGGTCTGTAACTTGTGTTTGTCTCCAGAACACAAAGAAGATACTTGTGAAGCCTGTCGAGCGTTTCGGTCCAGGAAGACATTAAGAGACCGAAGAGCGAGAAGACTACAGATGGTGTCGGCGCCGACAGGACATAAACACTTGGAGGAGGAAGAAGAGACCTTCTCCATCGAGGTTTCGGACGAGGTCGATCCCCAACAGACGCCGAAACCGTGAGTAAGACGTCGACACACAAAACTCACGGAAAGACCACTAAAGCCCAGGCGACGCCAGCAGGCCATGGCTTAACCCGAAAAATAGGTGACCGAACATTGGCACCGAAAAAGGGCACGCATGTGTTGAAGGCATCCGACTCCGGTCGAGATACCGGCACAGAGCAGACTCGACCCCGAGACAGCGGGTCAGAGCAAGTTCGGCACTGAGAGGGCGGCACCGAAACGAGACTGCACCGAGAGGCTGGAACGCCGAAAATTAAGAAAGTGTTGTCGGAGCCTAAAAAGACTGCCGAAAAAGTTTCCATACCGATACATCCGGCCTCGGAACCGAAAACAAGTTCCTATACAGAGTAACAGGGACTGTCCTCACAAATGCAAGGACATAGGTTCGGACAAGAACTAGAGTCAATGGAGCCAGATTACACTCATAGAAGGCTCCACATCCAAAAAGACACAGGGAAGATAAGTACTCTTCCCCCAATTCGGATGAAAAGAAGACTTGCCTTCCAAGAGAAAGACAAGCAGCCACAGGCAAAGGTGGCAAGACAAGTAACCCCGCCACCATCTCCACCACGCTCAACACATACATCACCGGTAGCCACTCCACCACTGATGCAGTCCCCAACTCATACTGGAATGAGTCAGGATGATCCCTACGCATGGGATCTTTATGATGCGCCAGTATCAGATAACAGCCCAGACTGTTATCCAGCGAGACCGTTGCCACCTGAGGACAGTACAGCCTACACACAGGTGGCATCAAGAGCAGCAGCATTTCATAATGTCACCCTGCATGCAGAGCCTATTGAGGATGACTTTTTATTTAACACACTATCCTCCACACACAGCCAATACCAAAGTCTCCCTATGCTACCTGGAATGCTAAAACACTCCAAACAGGTGTTTCAGGAGCCTGCGAAGGGCAAGGCCATAACTCCAAGGGTGGAGAAGAAATACAAGCTGCCGCCAACAGACCCTGTATACATCACGCAGCAATTAACACCAGACTCGGTGGTAGCAGGGGCAGCTCGTAAGAGCGCGAACTCACACACCTCAGGAGACGCACCACCTCCAGACAAGATCAATCTCAGGGCAATGCGTTATGGATGAGTTGGTCAGGGATATTTGCATACGCTTTTCCCCCTCTCCCACTCCTTCCGTATCTAGTAAACAAATTGAGTCAAAACAAACTCAAACTCATACTAATAGCACCAACCTGGGCAAGACAAACTTGGTTCACAACACTACTAGACCTCTCAGTAGTGCCTCATATCAAGCTTCCAAACAGACCAGATCTGTTAACTCAACACAAACAACAGATCAGGCATCCAAATCCAGCATCACTGAATCTAGTAATTTGGCTCCTGAAGTCTTAAAATTCGGACACTTAGACCTTACACAGGAATGTATGGAGATCATAAAACAAGCAAGGAAACCAGCCACAAGACATTGCTATGCAAATAAGTGGAAAAGATTTGTTTATTATTGCCATAATAATCAAATTCAGCCATTACACGCATCTGCTAAAGACATCGTAAGCTACTTATTACATTTGCAAAAGTCAAAGCTAGCTTTTTCATCCATTAAAATACATCTTACTGCAATTTCAGCATATCTGCAAATTACGCACTCAACTTCATTATTTAGGATCCCAGTCATAAAAGCATTTATGGAACGCGTAAAGAGAATTATACCACCTAGAACGCCACCAGTTCCTTCGTGGAACCTCAACATTGTCTTAACACGACTCATGGGTCCACCTTTCGAACCCATGCATTCATGTGAGATGCAATACTTAACATGGAAAGTAGCATTTCTAATTACCATCACATCTCTAAGAAGAGTAAGTGAGATACAAGCATTTACCATACAAGAACCATTTATTCAGATACACAAGCATAAAGTCGTTTTACGAACAAATCCTAAATTCTTACCAAAAGTCATATCACCGTTCCACTTGAATCAAACAGTAGAACTACCAGTGTTCTTCTCTGAGCCAGATTCTGTAGCTGAAAGAGCACTACATATTGTTTGTTGCTTTCCAAAAACCTCATACAGGAAATCCAGTTTCCAAACAAGGCATTGCTAGATGGATAGTTAAATGCATTCAAACCTGTTATCTCAAAGCAAAAAGAGAACTGCCTATTACACCAAGGGCACACTCAACTAGAAAGAAAGGTGCTACCATGGCCTTTCTAGGAAACATTCCAATGACTGAAATATGTAAGGCAGCTACATGGTCTACGCCTCATACGTTTACCAAGCACTACTGCGTGGATGTGTTAACACAACAAGCCACAGTAGGACAAGCAGTACTGCGAACTTTGTTTCAAACAACTTCAACTCTTACAGGCTAAACCACCGCTTTTGGGGAGATAACTGCTTACTAGTCTATGCAAAGCATGTGTATCTGCAGCTACACATGCCATCGAACGGAAAATGTCACTTAACCAGTGTACATCTGTTCGTTGCATGAGACGCTGCAGATTCACATGCGCCCACCCGCCTCCCCGGGAGCCTGTAGCCGTTTGAAGTTGATCTTGAACATTTGTAAATTTGTAAATATATCGCTTGAAACCACATTATGTACATACATATTTACTCCATTGCATGGGCACTATTACTATAATACACAACTCCTACCTCACCCTCTGCGGGGAAAACAATCTAAGATGGAGTCGACGCCCATGCGCAATGGAGCCGAAAGGGGAGGAGTCCCTCGATCTCGTGACTCGAAAAGACTTCTTCGAAGAAAAACTTGTAACACTCCGAGCCCAACACTAAATGGCGGGATGTTCAAAGCATGTGAATCTGCAGCGTCTCATGCCACGAACAGATGTACACTGGGTAAGTGACATTTTCCATATATGTGTGTGTGTATATATGTGTATATGTGTATATATGTATATATGTGTATATATGTATATATACATATATATTCGATGGCATGTGTAGCTGCAGATACACATGCTGTGCACATCCCGCCATCTGGTGTTGGGCTCGGTGTGTTACAAGTTGTTTTTCTTCAAATAAGTCTTTTCGAGTCAAGGGACTCCTCCCATTTCGACTCCATTGCGCATGGGTGTCGACTCCATCTTAGATTGTTGTTTTTCCGCCATCGGGTTCGGACGTGTTCCTTTTCGCTCTGTGTTTCGGGTCGGAAAGTTAGTTAGAATCTCGGAAAAATCGTCGGTATTGTTTGCGTTCGGTATCAGGTTAGTTACAACAGATCGACACCGAATTGAGAAGAGCTCCGGTGGCCCTTTGGGGTTTTTTCGATCCCCGTCGGGGCCTGGTCGGCCCGGCCACGTGTCTCTTCAAGGCTGATGGAACGGACCCCATTCCGCTTCTGTCCAAAATGCCATAACAATTATCCATATACAGATCAACACCTGGTCTGTAACTTGTGTTTGTCACCAGAACACAAGGAGGATACTTGTGAGGCCTGTCGAGCGTTTCGGTCGAGGAAGACACTCGGGGACCGAAGAGCAAGAAGACTGCAAATGGCGTCGGCGCCGACAGGACAAGGGCGTTTCGAGGAGGAGGAAGAAACATTCTCCCTCCAGGATTCGGACTCGGAGGAGGTCGATCCCGAAGAAACGCCGAAAACCGTGAGTAAGACGTCGAAACAAAAAACTCACGAAAAGACTGCCAAAGCCCAGGGGACGCCACCGCCAACAGGCCATGGCTTAACCCGAAAAGTAGGTGGCCGTCCATCGGCACCGAAAAAGGGCGAGCTGGTGTCGAAGTCATCCGACTCCGGTCGAGATACAGGCACGCAGCAATCTCGGGCCCGAGAGAGTGGCTCCGAAAAGATTCGCCACCGAGACAGCGGCACTGAAATTGGTCGGCACCGAGAGGGCACTATGCCGAAAAGCAAAAAGATTTTGTCTGAGCCGAAAAAAGCAGCAGAAAAGGTTTCTGTGCCGAAACATCCGGCCTCCGAACCGAAAATTAGTTCCTATTCAGAGGAACAAGGACTGTCCTCTCAAATGAAGACACACAGATTTGAAGAAGAATTACAGACAATAGAGCCAGATCACACGCAAAGGCGGCTCTTTATTCAGAAAGATACAGGGAAGATCAGCACTCTTCCTCCAATCAGAATGAAACGAAAACTTGCCTTCCAAGACAAGGACAAACAGCCACAAGCAAAGGTGGCTAAACAAATAACACCACCACCATCCCCACATCACTCTCCACAACTATCACCGGTAGCCACTCCACCAATGATGCAATCCCCAACACATACGGGGATGAGTCAAGATGACCCTGACGCATGGGACCTTTACGACGCACCAGTGTCAGACAATAGTCCTCAATGCTATCCAGCAAGACCCTCGCCACCTGAGGATAGTACAGGCTACATTCAAGTGGTATCAAGGGCAGCAGCATTTCACAATGTCAGCCTTCACTCAGAACCCATTGAAGATGACTTCCTTTTTAATACACTGTCGTCTACGCACAGTCAATATCAAAGTCTGCCAATGTTGCCCGGAATGCTAAAACACTCCAAACAAGTGTTTGAAGAGCCTGTCAAAGGGAGAGCCATTACTCCAAGAGTAGATAAAAAATATAAACCGCCACCAACAGACCCAGTGTACATCACACAACAGCTATCACCAGACTCTGTTGTAGTTGGAGCAGCGCGCAAAAGAGCCAACTCTCATACTTCAGGAGACGCGCCACCTCCAGATAAAGAGAGTAGAAAATTCGACGCGGCAGGCAAAAGGGTGGCGGCACAGGCAGCAAACCAGTGGCGTATTGCAAATTCGCAAGCTTTGCTAGCCAGATATGATGGGGCCCATTGGGACGAGATGCAACACCTTATTGAACACTTGCCAAAGGAGTTCCAAAAAAGAGCGCAGCAAGTGGTAGAAGAGGGACAAAATATCTCCAATAATCAAATTTGATCAGCAATGGATGCTGCAGACACACCTGCTAGAGCTGTCAACACAGCAGTAACAATAAGGAGGCATGCATGGCTGCGTACATCAGGATTTAAACCAGAGATACAGCAAGCTGTGCTGAATATGCCATTCAACGGACAGCAGTTGTTTGGGCCGTAGGTGGACACTGCAATTGAAAAACTTAAAGACACTGACACGGCCAAAGCCATGGGCGCGCTCTACTCCCCGCAGAGCAGAGGCACATTTCGAAAAACACAATTTCGAGGGGGGTTTCGAGGGCAGACCACAGAAGCCACAACCTCACAAACAAAGCCCACTTACCAGAGCCAGTATCAGCGGGGAGGTTTTCGGGGACAATATAGAGGAGGACAGTTTCAAAGAAACAGAGGAAAGTTCCAAAGTCCCAAAACTCCTCAAAACAAACAGTGACTTCAAGGTCACAAATCCCCAACACATAACACCTGTGGCAGGAGACTAACCAAGTTTTACACACATTGGGAGGAAATAACAACAGACACTTGGGTCTTAGCAATTATCCAGCATGGTTATTGCATAGAATTTCTCAAATTCCCTCCAAACGTCCCACCGAAAACACACAATATGTCAAAACAACATATAGATCTTCTAGGACTAGAAGTTCAGGCATTGCTACAGAAAGAAGCAATAGAATTAGTACCAAAAGATCAATTAAACACAGGAGTTTACTCACTGTACTTCCTGATACCCAAAAAGGACAAGAGCCTGAGACCGATACTAGATCTCAGAACATTAAATACCTACATCAAATCAGACCATTTTCACATGGTTACTCTACAAGACGTAATCCCACTGCTCAAACAACAAGACTACATGACAACACTAGACCTAAAGGATGCATATTTCCATATACCAATACATCCTTCACACAGAAAGTACCTAAGGTTTGTATTCCAAGGGATACATTACCAATTCAAAATGTTGCCATTCGGAATAACAACTGCGCCAAGAGTTTTTACAAAATGCCTGGCAGTAGTAGCTGCACATATCAGAAGGCAGCAAATACATGTGTTCCCATACCTAGACGATTGGTTAATCAAAACCAATACGCTAAAACGGTGTTCACAATACACAAAATATGTCATAGAAACCCTACACAAACTAGGTTTCTCAATCAACTACGCAAAGTCATACCTGCAGCCGTGCCAAACACAGCAATACTTGGGAGCAACAATCAACACAGAAAAAGGGATTGCTACTCCAAGTCCACAAAGAGTACAAACATTTCACAATGTAATACAGGCCTTGTATCCAAAACAAAAAGTACAAGTCAAAATAATACTGAAACTACCAGGCATGATGTCCTCATGCATAGCCATTGTCCCAAATGCAAGGTTACACATGCGACCCTTACAACAGTGCCTAGCATCACAATGGTCACAAGCACAGGGTCAGCTTCTAGATCTGGTGTTGATAGACCGCCAAACATACATCTCGCTTCAATGGTGGAACAGTATAAATTTAAACCAAGGGCGGCCTTTCCAAGACCCAGGGCCACAATACGTGATAACAACAGATGCTTCCATGACCGGGTGGGGAGCACACCTCAATCAACACAGCATCCAAGGACAATGGAACATACAGCAAAAACAGTTACACATAAATCACCTAGAACTGTTAGCGGTATTTCTAGCGCTGAAAGCATTTCAACCCATGATAACCCACAAATACATTCTTGTCAAAACAGACAACATGACAACAATGTACTACCTAAACAAATAAGGAGGGACAGACTCAACACAGTTGTGTCTCCTAACACAGAAAATATGGCATTGGGCGATTCACAACCACATTCGCCTAATAGCACAATTTATTCCAGGAATTCAGAATCAGTTAGCAGACAATCTCTCACGGGATCACCAACAGATCCACGAATGGGAGATTCACCCCCAAATACTGAACACTTACTTCCAAATTTGGGGAACACCACAAATAGATCTATTTGCAACGAAGGAAAACTCAAAATGCCAAAACTTCGCATCCAGGTACCCACAACATCAGTCTCAGGGCAATGCGCTATGGATAAACTGGTCAGGGATATTTGCTTACGCTTTTCCCCCTCTCCCACTCCTTCCATATCTAGTAAACAAGTTGAGTCAAAACAAACTCAAACTCATACTAATAGCACCAACATGGGCAAGGCAACCTTGGTACACAACACTACTAGACCTGTCAGTAGTACCTCATGTCAAACTACCAAACAGACCAGATCTGTTAACACAACACAAACAACAGATCAGGCATCCAAATCCAGCATCGCTGAATCTAGCAATTTGGCTCCTGAAATCCTAGAATTCGGACACTTAGACCTCACACAAGAATGTATGGAGGTCCTAAAACAGGCTAGAAAGCCTACCAATAGACACTGCTATGCAAATAAATGAAAAAGATTTGTCTATTACTGCCATAATAATCAAATTCAACCCTTACATGCATCTACAAAAGATATAGTAGGATACTTACTACATTTGCAAAAAGCAAAACTAGCTTTCTCTTCCATAAAAATACATCTTGCTGCAATTTCAGCTTACCTGCAAATTACGCACTCAACTTCATTATTTAGGATACCAGTCATAAAAGCGTTTATGGAAGGCCTAAAGAGAATTATACCACCAAGAACGCCACCAGTTCCTTCATGGAACCTCAACATTGTCTTAACACGACTCATGGGCCCACCTTTTGAGCCCATGCACTCTTGTGAAATGCAATACTTAACGTGGAAAGTTGCATTTTTAATTGCCATCACAAGAGTGAGTGAAATTCAAGCTTTTACCATTCAAGAACCATTTATTCAAATACACAAAAATAAAGTTGTTTTACGAACAAATCCCACATTTTTACCAAAAGTAATCTCACCGTTCCACTTGAATCAAACGGTAGAATTACCAGTGTTCTTCCCACAGCCAGATTCTGTACCTGAAAGAGCACTACATACATTAGACATCAAAAGAGCACTAATGTACTACATTGACAGAACAAAACTAATTCGAAAGACAAAACAACTATTTATCGCCTTTCAAAAACCTCATACAGGAAATCCAATTTCAAAACAAGGCATTGCTAGATGGATAGTTAGGTGCATTCAAACCTGCTATCTTAAAGCTAAAAGAGAACTGCCTATTACACCAAAGGCACACTCAACCAGAAAGAAAGGTGCTACCATGGCCTTTCTAGGAAATATTCCAATGAACGAAATATGTAAGGCAGCAACATGGTCTACGCCTCATACATTTACCAAGCACTACTGTGTAGATATGCTAACTGCACAACAAGCAACAGTAGGTCAAGCTGTACTAAGAACATTGTTTCAAACAACTTCAACTCCTACAGGCTGAACCACCGCTTTTGGGGAGATAACTGCTTACTAGTCTATGCACAGCATGTGTATAGCAGCTACACATGCCATCGAACGGAAAATGTCACTTACCCAGTGTACATCTGTTCGTGGCATTAGTCGCTGCAGATCCACATGCGCCCACCCGCCTCCCCGGGAGCCTGTAGCTGTTTAGAAGTAGATCTTAAACATTTGTACATTTGTAAATAGATTACTTGAAAGATTAAGGAATCTGCAGCTAGATAGTTTCTACCAGATAATTTGTTACCGAAGGTAAGTAACTTATTCTTCAATCCCCTAATTGATTTCCCCCATCAAGGCTAAACGGGTTGAACCTGTACTTTGTTACAGCAAAGGCATACATGGCGTTTTGTTGGGGGCTTGGGCTAAACCTGATACAGAGGCCCTGCATCGGGCTATAGCTCACAGGCACCAACCTGACCCTGGTGATCCGGCTTGTTTTCTAAAACATCCTACTCATCGAAGTTTGGTGGTACAGGCTGCTTTGGTCTACCATGATAACATGTCCCATCTGATAGAGATTCCAGGAGTCTGGACGTCTGTGGCAGGCATATATTTTCCTCCACAAGTTCTGCACTACGCTCTGTGAATACATCTTGTGTTCTTGAATGCTTCTCTCATTCATTATAGGACTCATTGGCAAACAAGAGATATCAGGAGCACTGTTACCCCTATCATTTAAGATGGCCAGCAAGCAGCTAAACTAGTCATTTGCTCTGGTATGGATACTGCTGACTCTGTGGGTGGAACTATGGCTTACTCTGTTGCGTTACATCACCATGCCTCATTACGTACCTCCAGATTTTCAGAGCCAGTCCAATCCACATTGATCGACATGCCGTCTAATGGCGCCCATTTATTTGGTGCACAAGCAGTCTCAGCTGCCAGGCATTTTTTGTGGCAGTAGGGTGCTCCAACGAATAAGTTTGGTTCCTCTCTACCCTTTGGCCTAGTTGATAACTCCTGTACTGACTGGTAAGGGGTTATTTGAATTTATTTATTTCATGGAGGAGCCATGCTTTGGCAGGGCCGTGAGGCTTTTTCGGTTCTATGTCTGTTCTATCTAATGGTGGCACCCGGTGGGTGTTCCTGCTTTCGGTATCTGTAATTTTTCCTTAAATTGTCAAGGATAGATGATTGTGGTGTGTTACCCTGGGGCCCTATAGTGCTTTTCATGCCTGCCGTTTCAAGGCTACTTTAATTATTGTCATCACTTGGTGTAGAGTGATCGCTTTCCACTCTGTTTATCAATAACAGCCTCTGAGAAGGTTCTCACTTTTTAATACAACTGATATACAAGTAATATTGTTTACTTTACTCAGAAGAGCTTGTGCTTAAGAGCTGTTCACTTAGAGTATGGTATATACCATGAAGGTGAGTGTTTGCTTGTATGCCGATGAGCATTCAGATATATATATGTTCGATGGCATGTGTAGCCTCAGATACGCATGCTTTGTACATCCCGCCATCTAGTGTTGGGCTCGGAGTGTTACAAGTTGTTTTTCTTCGAAGAAGTCTTTTCAAGTCACGGGACCGATTGACTCCTCCCTTTCGGCTCCATTGCGCATGGGCATCGACTCCATCTTAGATTGTTTTCTTTCCGTCATCGGGTTTGGACGTGTTCCTCTTCGCTCCGTTATTCGAATCGGAAAAAGACTAAAAATACTCAAAGTGTCGGTATTGTTTGCGATCGGGAAACATCTTGCATCTACACATCGACGAGACACACCTTTGGTGGCCCTTCGGGGCTTCCGCACCCAGCTGGGGCCTGGTCGGCCCGACCATAGACGTCGTCGAAGCCTATTGGACCGGACCCCTTTCCGTTTCTGCCCACAGTGCCACGCTAAGTATCCCTATACAGACCAACATCGGGTCTGTAATCTGTGTTTGTCACCGGAGCACAGGGAAGATACTTGCGAGGCCTGCAAGTCCTTTCGATCGAAGAAGACCTTGAGGGATCGGAGGGCGAGACGGATGCAAATGGCGTCAAAGTTTAGAGCAACTCGACGTCGAAGAACAGGAGATGGCTATCTCCATCCAAGGATCTGACTCGGACAATTCCGACAGAGACCGGCCACCTACAGCAGGCCAACACGTGAGTATGCCTGCCCCGACCCACGCCCACAGTTAGCCTAAGAAACATAAGGCCTCGGGGGCACCAATGCCTGAAGGCCATGGCTCGACCCATAGAAAACAAAGCGGTGACCAAGCAACACCTTCGGCACCGAAAAGGCCAAAGCTGTCGGACTGGAGCCGAGAGCCAGTCATCGAAAAAACTCGACACTGACTTGAGTCAGCGAAGCCTCGAAAGAGCCTTTCGGAGCAGAGGCCTTCCATCAGCATGGGCATTTTGGTGCCAAAAAAACCCTTGTACACCGAGGAACATTGGGCTCTCCAAGCAGCTAAAAGAAAGGCACAGATTTGAGGAGGAACTTCAAATGGAGGAGTTTAATGAAACGCAGGCAACTATACTGATCCATATGGATACTGTGAAGATCCAAACTGCCCCTCTCAAATTCAAAAGAAAACTGGCTTTCCAGGAACGATGAGAGACAAAAGCCAAAAGCTAAAGTGCCCAGGGAAAAATCGTCAACTCGCCATTTTTCACAAGAACTTTTTCCTCCACATTCACCACAAAGAACAGTCACCTCCTGCCACGCCCACTGCACGGTCACCCACACACACTGTGCAGTCGCAAGCCGATGCAGACCCTTGGGACCTCTACGATCGCCCTGTGTCGGACAGTAGCCCTGAGTGCTACCCTTCAAAACCCTCTCCACCTGAGGATAGCACCTCATACACCCAAGTCTTGGCCAGGGCTGCTGCATTCCATAATGTAAGCATGCACTCAGAGACATTGGAGGACGATTTTCTCTTTAATACCTTGGCCTCCTCGCATGCTTCCTACCAAAGCTTGCCCATGCTCCCAGGTATGCTTAAACATGCCCAACAAGTTTTTCAAGAGCCTGTGAAAGGAGAGCCATCACACAGCGGGTGGAAAAGAAGTACAAGCCACCACCGTCGGACCCAGTGTTCATCACACAACAGTTGCCTCTGGACTCTGTAGTGGTTGGAGTTGCAAGAAAGAGAGCCAACTCAGTCATCTGGAGATGCACCATCTCCAGATAAGGGGAGTCGGAAGTTCGACGCGGCAGGAAAGAGGGTAGCATCACAGGCTGCCAATCAGTGCTGCATTGCAAATTCTCAAGCCCTCCTCACACGTTATGACCGAGCTCATTGGGACAAGATGAGCGATATCATCCAACATCTCCCCAAGGAATACCAAAAACGGGCTCAGCAAGCGGTAGAGGAGAGACCGGCAATATCGAACAGTCAGATACGTTCGGCATTAGATTCCGCTGACACTGCCGCAAGAACAGTGAACACAGCAGTCACAATTAGATGACACGCTTGGCTAAGATCCTCAGGGTTTAAACCAGAGATACAACAGGCAGTACTTAACATGCCATTCAATCAACAACAACTGTTTGGACCACAAGTGGACACAGCCATCGAGAAGATGAAGGAGGACACTGATACGGCCAAAGCCATGGGCGCGCTCTACTCGTCCCAATATAGAGGGACATTCAGGAAACCGCAATATAGGGGAAGTTTCAGAAACAGCCTTCAGAGGCATCCATCTCTCAAACAAAACCCACCTACCAATCCCAATATGAAAGAGGGGAGTTTTGCGGGTCCTTTAGGGGACAATTCCCAAGGTCAAGGGGAAAATTTCAGCCCACTAAGTAGGCCACTAATAACATACAGTGACTTGCCCGTCACCTTCCCCCAACACACATCTCCTGTGGGAGGAAGACTGAGATTTTACCACAAACATTGGTCAGACATAACCACGGACACATGGGTCCTATCAATTATCCAACATGGTTACTGTATAGGATTCACACATTTTCCTCCAGAGCGCACAAACTGTCGGCACAACATCTAGAAATGTTACAAACAGAAGTGCAGGCACTATTAACAAAACAAGCCATAGAACTAGTACCTCAGCAACAAAAAGGAACAGGGGTTTATTCCCTATATTTCCTTATTCCCAAAAAGGACAAAACACTAAGACCAATTTTAGATCTCAGGACTCTCAACCTATTCATCAAATCAGAACACTTTCACATGGTCACACTAGAAGATGTAGTCCCCTTACTAAAACACAGAGAATGCATGTCAACACTGGATCTAAAAGATGCGTATTTTCGTATACCCATCCATCCATCTCACAGAAAATACCTCAGGTTTGTCATAGACCACCAACCACACTTTTCGCTTCAATGGTGGAACCCTGTAAATTTAAACAAAGGGCGGCCTTTTCAAGAATCTGTGCCTCACGCCATTCTCACAACAGATGCATCAATGATTGGGTGGGGAGCACACCTCAACAGTCACAATATACAAGGACAATGGGACAGTCAACAGAAACTACACATAAATCACTTAGAGCTGCTAGCAGTCTTCCTATTACTAAAAGCGTTTCAACCTCTTCTAGCTCACAAACACATTCTTGTCAAAACAGACAATATGACAACAATGTACTACCTAAACAAACAAGCGGGAACACACTCATCACAACTATGCCTCATAGCACAAAAGATTTGGCATTGGGCAATTCACAACAACATCCGCCTAATAGCGCAATATATTCCAGGCATTCACAATCAATTAGCGGACAATCTCAGTCGAGATCACCAGCAAACTCACAAGTGGGAAATTCATCCCCAGATACTACAAGAATACTTTCACCAGTGGGGGACACCAGACATAGATCTGTTCGCCACAAAACGCAAAATGCCAAATCTTCGCGTCCAGGTACCCACACCATCAGTCCAAGGGCAATGCTCCATGGATCAATTGGTCAGGGATATTAGCTTACGCTTTTCCCCCTCTCCCACTCATTCCTTTTCTAGTCAACAAACTCAGTCAAAACAAACTCAAACTAATACTGTTGGACCTCTCTGTAGTACCTCACATCAAACTTCAAAACAGACCAGATCTGTTAACACAACACAAACGGATCAGGCACCCCAATCCAGCAACGCTCAACCTAGCAATCTGGCTCCTGAAGTCTAAGAATTTGGCTATCTAAATCTTCCAAATGAGTGTATGGAAGTCATTAAACAGGCAAGAAAACCTACCACCAAGCATTGCTATGCTAATAAATGGAAAAGGTTTGTTTTCTACTGCCAAGCAAACAAAATCACACTGTTAGATGCCTCCATACAACACATTATAGGTTACTTACTACACCTACAAAAAGCAAATCTTGCTTTTTCATCCATTAAAATTCACCTCACTGCAATCTCTGCTTACTTGTAGATTAAACACGCAAAATCACTATTTAGAATACCAGTTATTAAAGCCTTTATGGAAGGACTAAAAGATCATACCTCCAAGAACCCCACCAGTACCCTCGTGTAACCTTAATATTGTACTTACACGACTCATGGGTCCACCTTTTGAACCCATGCATTCTTGCCAAATCCAATTCTTAACTTGGAAGATAGCATTTCTAGTAGTCATCACTTCACTACGAAGAGTTAGTGAAATACAAGCGTTCACTATCGAAGAGCCCTTTATACAAGTACTCAAACATAAAATAGTTATCCGCACAAACCAAACTGTGGAGATCCCAGTCTTCTTCCCACAGCCAGACTCAGTAGCAGAAAGAGCACTGCATACATTAGACATAAAAAGAGCACTAATGTATTATATAGACAGAACAAAACCATTTCGTAAAACTAAACAATTGTTTGTCGCTTTCCAAAAACCCCATGCTGGTAACCCTATATCCAAACAGGGCATAGCCAGATGGATAGTCAAATGCATACAAACGTTTTACCTAAAAGCTAAAAGAGAGCTACTCATTACACCAAAGGCACACTCCACTAGGAAGAAAGTAGCAGCAATGGCCTTTCTAGGTAACATACCAATGACAGAGATTTGTAAGGCAGCCACTTGGTCCACACCTCATACGTTTACCAAACACTACTGTGTAGATGTGTTAGCAACACAACAAGCCCCAATAGGACAGGCCGTACTAAGAACATTATTTCAAACAACTTCAACTCCTACAGACTGATGACCACCGCTTTTGGGAGGATTACTGCCTTGTAGTCTATGCACAGCATGTGTGTAAGGAAATGCCTCCTTGGCATGGTTACCCCCTGACGTTTTGCTTTTGCTGATGCCACGTTATGATTTGAAAGTGTGCTGGGACCCTGCTAACCAGGCCCCAGCACCAGTGTTCTTTCCCTAAACTGTACCTTTGCCTCCACAATTGGCACAACCCTGGCACCCAGGTAAGTCTCTTGTAACTGGTACCCCTGGTACCAAGGGCCCTGATGCCAGGGAAGGTCTCTAAGGGCTGCAGCATGTCTTATGCCCCCCTAGGGACCCCTCGCTCAGCACATACACACTACTTGCCAGCTTGTGTGTGCTGGTGGGGAGAAAATGACTGTCGACATGGCACTCCCCTCAGGGTGCCATGCCAACTTCACACTGCCTGTGGCATAGGTAAGTCACCCCTCTAGCAGGCCTTACAGCCCTAAGGCAGGGTGCACTATACCACAGGTCAGGGCCTAGGTGCATGAGTACTATGCCCCTACAGTGTCTAAGCAAAACCTTAGACATTGTAAGTGCAGGGTAGCCACAAGTGTATATGGTCTGGGAGTCTGTCAAATGCGAACTCCCCAGTTTTCAGTGTAGCCATTATGGTGCTGTGAAGTTTGATATCAAACTTCTCAGCACAATAAATGCACACTGATGCCAGTTTGCACTTTATTGTAAAAATACACCCAGAGGGTGTCTTAGAGATGCCCCCTGAAAACATACCCAACTTCCAGTGTGGGGTGACTAGTTTCTGCCAGCCTGCCACACACCAGACATGTTGCTGGCCACATGGGGAGAGTGCCTTTGTCACTCTGGCCAGGAACAAAGCTTGTACTAGGTGGAGGTGCTTCTCACCTCCCCCTCCAGGAACTGTAACACCTGGTGGTGAGCCTCAAAGGCTCACCCCCTTTGTTACAGCGCCACAGGGCATCCCAGCTAGTGGAGATGCCCGCCCCTCCGGCCACTGCACCCACTTTTGGCGGCAAGGCTGGAGGAGATGATGAGAAAAACAAGGAGGAGTCACTCCCCAGTCAGGACAGCCCCTAAGGTGTCCTGAGCTGAGGTGACTCTAACTTTTAGAAATCCTCCATCTTGCAGATGGAGGATTCCCCCAATAGGATTAGGGATGTGCCCCCATCCCCACAGGGAGGAAGCACAAAGAGGGTGTAGCTATCCTCAGGGCCAGTAGCCATTGGCTACTGCCCTCCCGGACCTAAACACACCCCTAAATTGAGTATTTAGGGGCTCCCAGAACCGAGGAAGATAGATTGCTGCAACCTAAAGAATAAGGAGGACTGCTGACCTGAAGCCCTGCAGTGAAGACTGAGACGACAACTGATTTGGCCCCAGACCCACCAGCCTGTCTCCCTACTTCGAAGAAAACTGCAACAGCGACGCATCCAACAGGGTCCAGCGATCTCTGAAGCCTCAGAGGACTACCCTGCATCTAAAAGGACCAAGAAACTCCCAAGAACAGCGGCCCTGTTCAAGAAACTGCACATTTTTGAAACAAAGAAGCAACTTTTAAAGACCACACGTTTCCTGCCGGAAGCGTAAGACTTTCCACTCTGCACCCAACGCCCCCGGCTCGACCTGCGGAAAACTAACACTACAGGGAGGACTCCCTGGCGACTGCGAGCCCGTGAGTAGCCAGAGTTGACCCCCCTGAGCTCCCACAGCGACGCCTGCAGAGGAAATCCAGAGGCTCCCCCCTGACGGCGACTGCCTGCTTCAAGGAACCCGACGCCTGGAAAACACACTTCACCCGCATCCCCCAGGACCTAAAGGAACCAAACTCCAGTGCAGGAGCGACCCCCAAGCGACCCTCTGCCTAGCCCAGGTGGTGGCTACCCGGAGGAGCCCCCCGTGTGCCTGCCTGCATTATTGAAGAGATCCCCGGTCTCCCCATTGATTCCTATTGAAAACCCGACGCCTGTTTGCACTCTGCACCCGGCCGCCCCTGTGCCGCTGAGGGTGTACTTTCTGTGCCTGCTTGTGGCCCCCCAGTGCCCTAAAAAAAAACCCTGGTCTTCCCTCCGAAGTCGCGGGTACTTACCTGCTGGCAGACTGGAACCGGGGCACCCCTATTTCCATTGTTTTGGGCACCACTTCGACCTCTGAACCTGACCGCCCCTGAGCTGCTGGTGTGGTAATTTCGGGGTTGCCTTGAACCCCCAGCGGTGGGCTACCTTGGACCCAACTTTGAACCCTGTAAGTGTTTTACTTACCTGTGAACTTAACATTTACTTACCTCCCCCAGGAACTGTTGATTTTTTTGCACTGTGTCCACTTTTAAAATAGCTTATTGCCATTTTTGCTAAAACTGTACATGCTATTGTGATAATTCAAAGTTCCTAAGATACCCAAGTGAAATACATTTAAAGTATTGTTTGTAAATCTTGAACTTGTGGTTCTCAAAATAGACTAAGAAAATATATTTTTCTATATAAAAACCTATTGGCCTGGAATTTGTCTTTGAGTGTGTTCCTCATTTATTGCCTGTGTGTGTACAACAAATGCTTAACAATACCCTCTGATAAGCCTACTGCTCGGCCACACTACCACAAAATAGAGCATTAGAATTATCTACTTTTGCCACTATCTTACCTCTAAGGGGAACCCTTGGACTCTGCGCACACTATTTCTTACTTTGAAATACTATAAACGGAGCCAACTTCCTACATTGGTGGATCAGCGGTGGGATACAAGACTTTGCATTTGCTGGACTACTCAGCCAATACCTAATCACACGATTAAAATTCCAAAAATTATTAGAAACTGATTTTTGAAATTTGAGCTATGTTTCTAAATTTTCTTAAGTTCTGCTAGAGCATTCTGTTAGTCCCTGTTAGCATTTCTTTTAGAGTTAAAGTTTTGTAAAAGTTTGGATTAAGTTCTAGAAATAGTTTTAGATTCTTAAAAAGTATCCCACGTTTTAGAGAAATAATGTCTGCTGCAGAAGAGACAGTGGTGGAGCTCAACCTCACCCCTTACCTGCATCTTAGGATGTCAGAGTTTAGGACTCTCTGCAAAATCAAAAAGATAAAAACTGGATCAAACCCAACCAAAGTACAGCTCCAAGAGCTCTTGGCAGAGTTTGCTAGAGACAACCCCTCTGAAGATGTCCTTACAGAGGATGATGCTAGTGAAGTGGAGGACAATTTCCCCCCTCCACTCCTAGTTAGAGAGAACAGGGTTCCTCCAACCCTGACTCCACAAGTTATAGTCAGAGATGTTGCTTCTCTCACAGGAGAGTCTAACCGCTCTGGAAGCATTGAGGGCAGCCTCAATGAAGATGACCTCCTGCTAGCCAGGATGGCCAAAGGATTGGCTTTGGAGAGACAGCTCCTAGCCATAGAAAGGGAAAGACAAGAGATGGGCTTAGCTCCCATCAATGGTGGCAGCAACTTAAATAGGGCCAGAGATACTCCTGACATGCTAAAAATCCCCAAAGGGACTGTAACAAAATATGAAGATGGTGATAATACCACCAAATGGTTCACAGCTTTTGAGAGGGCTTGTGCAACCAGAAAAGTAAACAAATCTCACTGGGGTGCTCTCCTTTGGGAAATGTTCACTGGAAAGTGTAGGGATAGACTCCTTACACACTCTGGAAAAGATGCAGAATCCTATGACCTCATGAAGGCCACCCTGATTGAGGGCTTTGGATTCTCAACTGAAGAGTACAGGATTAGGTTCAGGGGGGCTCTAAAATCCTCGAGCCAGACCTGGGTTGATTTTGTTGACTTCTCAGTCAAAACACTGGATGGTTGGATTAATGGCAGTGGTGTAAATGATTATGAAGGGCTGTACAATCTGTTTATGAAAGAACACCTTTTAAGTAATTGTTTCAATGATAAACTGCATCAGCATCTGGTAGACCTAGGTCCAATTTCTCCCCAAGAATTGGGAAAGAAGGCAGACCATTGGGTCAAGACTAGGGTGGCCAAGACTTCCACAGGGGGTGACCAAAAGAAAGGGGTCACAAAGGCTCCCCAGGGGAAGAGTGTTGAGACATCCAAGGGTAAAAGTAAAGAGTCTTCTACAGGGCCCCAAAAACATGCTCGGGAGGGAGGGACCAAAGCCTCTTCACAATCCTCATTTGGGTACAAGGGTAAATACTTTGATCCCAAAAAGGTCTGGTGTCATATCTGTAATCAGCAGGGACACCAAACTGGAGACAAGGCCTGTCCCAAGAAAGGTTCCACTTCTACTACTACTACTCCAGTTAGCACAGGAATAGCCAGCCTCCAGGTGGGATCAACAGTGTGCCCAGAGCAAATCAGGTATTCACACTGAAGCTACATTAGTTTCTGAGGGTGGGGTGGACTTAGCCACACTGGCTGCCTGGCCCCATAATATGCAAAAATACAGGCAGCAACTCTTAATTAATGGGACTAGTGTAGAAGCCCTGAGGGATACAGGTGCCAGTGTCACAATGGTGACAGACAAACTGGTTTCCCCAGGACAATACCTGACTGGACAAACTTAACCAGTCACCAACACGGACAATCCGACTAAAGTACATCCCATGGCTATGGTAACTTTAGAATGGGGAGGGGTCACTGCCCTGAAACAGGTGGTAGTCTCCTCTGCTATCCCAGTAGACTGACTGCTTGGAGTTCTCAGCATGGGCTGAGGTAGAACTCAAAACCCATGCCGCCATGCTGGGTATCCCTGAACTGGTGTGTCAAGACAAGGGCACAGTGCAAGGCTCAGGGTGAAAAAGAGGTGTTGGAGCCTGGAAGAATGGCCCAACCCTCCAAGAGAAGAGGAAAGAAGACTGGGGAACCAGCTTCAACACCGCGAAAGAAAAAGAACCTCTCTTCTCAGGGAGAAGTTATATCCCCTGCGGGAACTGAGCCTATGGAGTTGGAACCTTGTCAGGTTGAACTCTTGGGCCCAGGGGGACCCACAAGGGAACAGCTGTGAAAGGGGCAAGAAACATGTCCCTCTCCTGAAGGCCTTAGGCAGCAAGCTGCTGAAGAGACCAAAGGAAAGATCATTGGAACACGTAGGGTCTATTGGGAAGATGGACTCCTTTACACTGAGGCAAGAGATCCCAAACCTCCACTAGGAGAGTGGTAGTGCCTCAGGAGTTTATGGAGTTCATTCTGACCTTAGCTCATGATATTCCACATGCTGGGCATTTGGGACAAACCAAGACTTGGGAGAGGTTAGTCAACCATTTCTATTGGCCCAACATGTCCCAGAAAGTAAAGGAGTTTTGTGTCTCGTGTGCCACCTGTCAAGCCAGTGGTAAGACAGGTGGCCATCCAAAGGCCCCCCTCATTCCACTTCCAGTGTTGGGGGTCCCCTTTGAAAGAGTGGGAGTGAACATAGTGGGTCCACTTGAACCTCCCACAGCCTCAGGGAATCAGTATGTCCTAGTAGTGGTGGCTCATGCTACTAGGTAGCCCGAAGCAGTTCCCCTTAGGTCCACTACTGGCCCTGCAGTAGCCAAAGCACTCATTGGTATCTTTACCAGAGTGGGATTTCCTAAGGAGGTGGTGTCTGACAGAGGTACCAACTTCATGTCAGCATACCTGAAACACGTGGAATGAGTGTGGGGTGACTTAAAATTCACCACACCATACCATCCACAAACCAATGGTCTTGTGGAAAGATTCAACAAGACATTGAAGGGCATGATCATGGGGCTCCCTGAAAAGCTCAAAAGGAGATGAGATGTCCTCTTGCCATGCCTGCTTTTCGCCTACAGAGAGGTGCCTCAGAAGGGAGTAGGGTTTTCCCCCTTTGAACTTCTGTTTGGCCATCCTGTAAGGGGACCACTAGCTCTTGTTAAAGAAGGCTGGGAGAGACCTCTCCATGAGCCTAAGCAAGATATAGTGGGCTATGTACTAGGCCTACTGGAATTGTCCTCGAGTGTGTGTGCCTCATTTATTGCCTGTGTGTGTACAACAAATGCTTAACACTACCCTCTGATAAGCCTACTGCTCGACCACACTACCACCAAATAAAGCATTAGAATTATCTACTTTTGCCACTATCTTACCTCTAAGGGGAACCCTTGGACTCTGTGCACACTATTTCTTTCTTTGAATTAGTATATACAGAGCCAACTTCCTACAATGTGTATCTGCAGCTACACATTCCATCGAACGGATAATGTCACTTACCCAGTGTACATCTGTTTGTGGCATGTTCCGCTGCAGATTCACATGAGACCTCCCACCTCCCCGGGAGCCTGTAGCCATTTAAGTTGCAATTAGAAATTGTATATATATGTAAATAAACATTCCTTCAGCACAAACTATGTACATACATATCTATTCCATTGCATGGACATCTCTGCTATTCTCATTCTACCACTCCTACCTCACCCTATGCGGGAAAACAATCTAAGATGGAGTCGATGCCCATGCGCAGTGGAGCCAAAAAAGGGAGGAGTCACTCAGTCCTGTGACTCGAAAAGATTTCTTAGAAGAAAAACAACTTGTAACTCTCTGAGCCCAACACTAGTGCACAGCTAACGGTGTCTGTTTACTAACACCTTCTTGTACTGTCAAACAATGTAGCTGTTTGTAGGAAAATGCCTCTCATGGCATGGTTACCCCCTAACTTTTTGCCTTTTGTTGATGCTAGTTATGATTGAAAGTGTGCTGGGATCCTGGCTAACCAGGCCCCAGCACCAGTGGTCTTTCCCTAAACTGTACCTTTGGCTCCACAATTGGCACAGCTCTGGCACACAGATAAGTCCCTTGTAAATGTTACCCCTGGTACCAAGGGCCCTGTGACCAGGGAAGGTCTCTAAGGGCTGCAGCATGTCTTATGCCACCCTGAGGACCCCTTACTCAGCACATTCACACTGCCTCACAGCTTATGTGTGCTGGTGGGGAGAAAATGACTAAGTCGACATGGTACTCCCCTCGGGGTGCCATGCCCACATCCCACTGCCTGTAGCATAGGCAGGTCACCCCTCTAGCAGGCCTTTTAGCCCTAAGGCAGGGTGCACTATACCACAGGTGAGGGCATAGTATCATGAGCACTATGTCCCTACAGTGTATAAGCCAAATCTTAGAGGTAAGTGCAGGGTAGCCATAAAGAGTATATGGTCTGGGAGTCTGTCAATTACGAACTTCACAGTTCCATAATGGCTACACTGAATTCTGGGAAGTTTGGTATCAAACTTCTCAGCACAATAAATCCACACTGATGCCAGTGTGGGATTTATTGAAAAATGCACACAATTCCTAGTGTTAGGCTGACCAGTTCCTGCCAGCCTGCCACAACCAGACGGGTTTTGGGCCACAAGTGTATTTGTCACACTGTGGCCAGGAACAAAGCCTGCACTAGGTGGAGGTGCTTCTCACCTCCCCCTGCAGGAACTGTAACACCTGGCGGTGAGCCTCAAAGGCTCAAGCCTGTTTCTTACAGCACCCCAGGCCACTCCAGTTAATGGAGATGTGTGCCCCTCCGGACGCAGACCCCACTTTTGGCAGCAAGTCCAGAGGAGAAAATGAGAAAAACAAGGAGGAGTCACCCACCAGTGAGGACAGTCGCCTCTAAGCTGTCCTGAGCTGAGGTGACCCCTGGCTTAAGACATCCTCTATCTTGTTTTGGAGGATTCCCTCAATAGGAATAGGGATGTGCCCCCCTCCCCTCAAGGAGGAGGCACAAAGAGGGTGTAGCCACCCTCCCGGACAGTAGCCATTGGCTACTGCCCCCCAGACCTAAACACCCCCCTAAATTAAGTATTTAGGGGTGACCCTGAACACAGGAAACCAGATTCATGCAACCTGAAGAAAGAAGGGACTGCTGACCGGAAAGCCCAGCAGAGACGACTGAGACAACAACTGACTTGGTCCCAGCCCTACCGGCCTGTCTCCAGACTCAAGGAACCTGCACAGCGACGCATCCAGCGGGACCAGCGACCTCTGAGGACTCAGAGGACTGACATGCACCTAAAAGACCAAAAATCTCCTGAGGACAAGTGTCTCTGTCCAAAAACAGCAACAAGAAACCAACTTTAAAGAGACTCTCGCCTCACTCCGAAGTTGTGCGTCTTCACACTCTGCCCCCGACGCCCCCGGCTCGAGTTCAGGACAACCACAGAGAGGACTCCCAGGCGACTCCAACAACGTGGACACCCTGAGTCGACCTCCCGGCACCCCCACAGCAACACCTGCAGAAAGGATCCAGAGTATCCTCCTGACTGCGACTGCCTGGTATGAAAGGAACCCGATGCCTGGACCAAGCACTGCACCCGCAGCCCCCAGGACTAAGAGGCACCACCTATCAGTGCAGGAGTGACCAGCAGGCGACCCTCATCCTAGCCCAGTCGGTGGTTGGCCCGAGGAGCCCCCCTGTGCCCTGCATGCATCTCCAGAGTTACCCCCAGTTCCCTCCATTGTTTTCAACGCAAAACCCAACACATACTTTGCACACGGCCGCCCCTGTGGCGCTGAGGGTGTGTTGTGTGCTTGTGCGTGCCCCTGTGCTGTACAAACGCCCCCTGGTCTGCTCCCCGAGAATGCAGGTACTTACCTGCTAGCAGACAGGAACTGGAGCTCCCCAGTTCTCCATAGGCGCCTATGTTGTTTGGGCCCTCCTTTGACCTCAGCACCTAACCGGCCCTCTGTTGTTGGTGCTGAGGGTTTGTGGTTGCCTTGAACCCTCAATGGCGGGCTGCCTATGCCCAGGAGACTGAACTTAAGTGCTTTACTTACCTGAGAAACTAACCAATACTTACATCCCCCAGGAACTGTTGATTTTTGCAGTGTCCACTTTTAAAATAGCTTATTGCCATTTTTGCCAAAACTATATGAATTAAAACAGTATAAAGTTCCATACTTATCTGTGTGAAATACCTTACAATTTACGTACTTACCTAAATTCTGAATCTTGTGGTTCTAAAATAATTGAAGAAAATAATATTTTTCTACATATAAACCTATTGACCTGGAGTTAAGTCTTTGAGTGTGTGTTATCATTTATCGTCTGTGTGTACAACAAGTGCTTAACACTACCCTCTGATAAGCCTACTGCTCGACCCCACTGCCACAAAATAGAGCATTAGTATTATCTATTTTTGCCACTATCAACCTCGAAGGGGAACCCTTGGGCTCTGTGCACACTATCTCTCACTGTCGGATACTATATACAGAGCCAGCTTCCTACAGCAGGTAAGTACTCACTGTTTCAGTCTCTGGGTTTTAGGAAGCCCACCGGTTGGGGTTCAAGTTAACCCCAAACACACACCACCAGCAGCATGGAGCCAATAGGGTGCAGAGGTCAAAGATGAGCAATTTTAACATGGGCTCCTGTAGAAACGGGGTACTCAGAATCAGGTCTGCCTGCAGGTAAGTACTGGTGAATCAGAGGGCAGACCAGGGGGATTAGATGAGTACTGGAGGGGCCACAAGTAGGCACCAAACACACTGCCAGTGGCACAGGGGCAGCCGGGTGCAGGTTGCAAACAGAACATCAGGGTTCCAATGCTGGTCTATGAGGGGACCACGGGGGTCACTCATAGGCTGCAGGTGAGGTCCAGGGGTGTGTCTCGGGCACACCACCACTTGGACAGGGAGGAGGGCCGCCTGCTGAACGTGTGTGCACAGGTTGTCGGTTTCTCCAAGGCCTGGGGGCTGCGGGTCCGTTGGTGTCAGATATCTTCATCAGGAGCTTTTGCGGTCAGGGGGTGGGGGGTCCTCGGGATTCCCTCTGCAGGCGGCGTCGTGGAGAGGTCAACCCAGGGTGGGCACTTGCTTAGAATCGCCTGGGGATCCTCTCTAGCTGGTTGGACCATCTGGACATGGGCCGTGGGCTGGGGTGCAGAGTGGTTTGGATGTATTCTGAGTGAGATGGGAGTCCTCAGTTGTTGGCTTCTTCTTGGACAGTTTCGCTGTCCACAGGAGTTCTTGGTCCTTCTGGGTGCAGGGCAGTCCTCTGGAGCTAGGCAGAGGTCGCTTGTCCCAGTGGATACATCGCTGTTCTTTTGCAGGTTTTGTGATGCAGGAGACAGGCCAGTAGTGCTGCGGCCAAAATAAATTGTTAGTTAAAATAAATTAAGAACATATTGTTTTTCTATATAAAAACCTATCGTCCTGGAGTTAAGTCTTTAAGTGTGTTTTCTCATTTATTGCCTGTGTGTGTACAACAAATGCCTAACACTTCCCTCTGATAAGCCTACTGCTCAACCACACTACCACAAAATAGAGCATTAGTATTATCTAATTTTGCCACTATCAACCTCAAAGGGGAAACCTGGGACTCTAGGCACACTATCTCTCACTTTGACAGAGTATATACAGAGCCAACTTCCTACAGTCATATTAACATGGATTTTCTTTATTCCATGTTTTGAATGTTTTAATTCCTTATCCCTGGTTCCTCCCACAAGTTTTAATTCATGAAGTATGTTAGGGCTCACCTATATTCTTACGAATGCCTAGTCTTTTTGAATTTTTCTGCACTGGTTTTGTTCTAACAACATATTTGTAATGGTCTTGATCACGGATGCTGTTATCTCCATGCTCCTAACCTTTTTAGAACCTTTTCTTAATGTGGTTCTTGATGTAGTTCTTTAGTAAATAGTGTGTGTTTCCCAATAGGTATTCCTAGAAATGCACTGTCTGTTTCTCTTTTACTAGACTGATTTTCTTCTGGTTAGAGATTCTCAATATTGTGGGGTCACTTCTGGCAGATGTTTGACAAACTGACATGGATGAGTTTATTCCCATGTTATTCTTGCCCTATGGTTTTATTTGCCTGTAGTTCCTTCCACAGGTTTTGGTGTTGGTGAGTACTTTATGCTTAATGTAATTATGGTTGTCTGGTGTTTTTCTCTTGTTCTACACCGGTTTTGTGATGCTTAGAGACTTTTTGAATGTCTGTTTGCAGCCCCTTCTCCAGGTTACTATGACTTTGGTATTTGATTCTAAAGTAAGTAATCTACGGCTTGACGTCTCTATCAGATGAACAAGTTACTTACCTTAGGTAACACATTATCTGGTAGACACAGGATCTATCCGTAGATTCCTGAACGACCCTCCTATCCTCCACACTGTGTGAACAGAGTCATCTTTTGTCTCAAAGATTTTGTGATGGAAATTCACATCCTGAACCAAAGGACGACCGTTTCCAGACCCTGTTCCCCAGATTACCACAGGGGATGCATCACTTGCAGGAATGGGAGCACACTTACAGAATCTGACAGTGCAGGGTCTCGGAGACAGGAAATATCAGACTCTTCACATCAGCTACCTCGAACTTCAGGTGCTTTACCTAGCACTGAAAGCTTTTTTAGGTCACTTAAAAGGCAAAGTTGTTTTAGTCCACACGAACACAATAGCCATGTTTTATTTACAGAAACGGGGTGGGAGTGACTCTACAGTTATCAAGATTATTTCTGATGATTTGGCATTGGGCAATACATCACAACATTGACCTATTAGCTGAACACCTCTCAGGGACAGACAAAAACTTTGCCAACCTCAGCAGAATATGGCAACAAGTCCACTAATTGGAACTCCACCCACATGTCCTCCTCTCATACTTCCACAGTTGGGGGTTTCCACACATATACCTGTTGGCAACTGCAGACAACCCAAAATGCCCAGTCTTCCATCTCCAGGCTCCCACGCTCACTATCCAAGGGCAATGCTCTGTGGATGAAGTGGTCAAGGATATTTGCCTACGCCTTTCCACCTCGCCCTCTTCTTCCATTTGTGATTCGGAATATCAAACGTCTCTCACCATCATTCTAATTGCTCCCACTTTGGCTCGATAAACAAAGATCACCACATTACTCAAACTTTCTGTAGTGCTTCACGAGAAGCTTCCCTTCAACCTGGATCTTCTCACTCAGAACCATGGAGAAGTCAGGCACCCAAATCCAAAGGAGCTCAGCCTTGTGATTTGGCTGCTGAGGTCCTAGAGTTTAGTTTCCTCAATCTTTTATCGCAATGTATGATCCTAAAGAAGTTTGTAAACCCACAACTAGAGCGTGTTATGCTGCTAAGAGGAAAAGATTTGTACTGCCATAGTAAACATATTGAACCTCTTCAGGCAACTGTTCATGACATTGTCTATTTTCTTAATTTGCAGACTTCAGGTCTAGCATGCACTTCAATAAGCTTGCATCTGGCTGCAGTTTCCGCCTACTTACAAAACATACAACATTTATCCCTTACCAAAATACCAGTTATTAAAGCATTCATTGAAGGACTTAAGAGTAATTGCACCCAGAGTTCCCCTGCACCTGTTTGGAATCTCAACATTGTACTTGCCAGACTTATGAGTCCACCATTTGAACCTTGGCATAACGTCAATCTCCATCTTGGAGGGTTACTTTTCTAGTGCCCATCACTTTACTCAGATGTGTGTGAGCTCCAGGCATTAACTTTGGAAGAACCTTTCTTCCAGATTAACAAAGACAGGGTAGTCTTTCGAACTAACCCAAAATTTCTACCTGATGTAGTTTCCTCTTTTTGCCTAAACCAGTCAGTGGAATTGCCAGGTTTCTTTCTGAAGCCTGATTCAGTTGGGTGTAAAAAGAGCTTTAATGTGTCTTATTCATAGAACTATAAAGAGTTTCATAAAACCAAACAACTGTTTCCTTTTCAACCCCTTACACAGGGAAACCCATATCTAAATCGGGCATTTCAAGATGGATAGTTAAATGTATTCAAACAAGTTACGTCAAAGCTTTGCCCATGCCTCCTAGAGCACACTTCTCGTAAAATAGGAGCTTCTAAGGCTTTTTGGGCAAGATACCAATACCTGAAATATACTAAACAGCTACATGGTTAGCTCCACACACATTCAGTAAACGTTGCTGTGTGAATGTATTAGCACACCAACAAGCAAATGTAGAACAGGCAGCACTCTGTACATTTTTTCAAACTATTGCAATTCCCACTGGTTAGCCACTGTTTTCTGGAAGGCACTGCTTTATAGACTATGCAGAGCATGTGTATCTATAGTCACATGTCATTAAACTGATTATTACCCTATAGGCATCTGTTCATGGCATGTAGTACTGTAGATTCACATACGCCAGCCCTCCACCCCCGGACACCTGTGGCTGTTGTAGTAGACTCTTATACTTTCATATGCATGGACATACCTTTATAACACAAACTCACACTCATCTCACCTGACTGGAGGAAAGCGGTCTTAACAGTGGAGTTGATGCCCATGCGCATTATCACAAAGAGGAGTCACTTTACCTTGTGACTCAAAGCTTCTTCAAAAGAAAAAAAGTTTGCACACATCTGGGCCCAACAGTAGATGGCAGGAGTATGCGGAGCAGTTGCTTACAGGGTAAGTAACATAATCCTTATCTGTGGATGGAATGGTCTCATGACTAAATAAAATATTAGTTTTGAATGGATAGGTTGGCATTTAAGATCATTCAGTATATGACAATCATACCCTTTTTCAGTCATTTACTTAATAATACCTTAGGAGCACTCTAGGTGCTGGGAATGAGAGGAAATTAATGGAGAATCCCTCAAGATGTATGGAGAAGAATAACATGAAATGTGATACTAGGGTATGCATTGAGGAAAGAACTGGCGCCAGGAGACTACTAAAGAGCAAGATCAGGTTGACTGAAAAGGAGATTGCAGATTTAGAACGCAGGATGCTTGGCCTAACACTCCCAAAACATGGTTCCATGTTAAAGGCGTAGATTATGCACAACAGTAGAGAGGATCATGACTTATCGAGTGACACAGCACAGACAGCTGCTGCTTGGGAGGAGGATGTCAGGCAGAACATTGGTGTGGATCCTGACTGTGGCCTCTGCTTTCTGCATCCCTTAAGTATGAGTTTGGAAATGTGGTTTATATGGCAATCAAAATGCATAGAGTATTTTCTGAATACTTGAAGAAACTGTACATGCACCCAGCCCTCCCATTGTTATCAGAAGCGGATAACTGGATGTAGACATGCTCACTTACCATATGATTACCGAAAGAAGGGTGACCTGCAATAGGAAATTGAGATGGGAGAAATGGTGACCGCTCTAAATATCTGAATCGTGATTGACTGACCTCAGAGTTTTAGAAGTTTTCTTCTGAATCTTTGGTTGCCAGGTTGCTGGGGGCTCGGGATACTGTAGTTTGTATTAGGATCCTTTCTGAATGGAAATACAATCCACCCATAGTGATGGCCCCAAAGCTTTAAAAGGACCACACAGAGTATAAAACTTATGGATCCTGATGCTGTATGGAGATACCAAAATCCAAGGATCAGTGAACAGCATGCAAAGTAGGATGTCAGGCTTGGTGCATCTGAGACCAAAATAGGTTCAGCTTAATGGGAGAGGTAGTTCAGGGAGAAGGGAACTACTCTGTGATGTGTAGGAATTTTCAGTTCAGTGGCATAAGTGGCTGTAGATGTACATGCTCTGCATACTTGAGCCACCTAATGTAATGTGTGTAAGTTGTTTTTCTTCAAAGAAGCTGTTGGAGTCACGAGGTCAGCTAACCCCTGCTCTTGGTGATACTGCGCATGGGCATATGCTCCATTAGTAAATTGTTTTCTTTCCGTCTTTGGATTCAGACGTGTTTTTTCAGTTCTCCCTTCGGATCATTATACATCTCCATACTTGTCGGTATTGTTTACATTAGCGTTACATTCACATACTGTAGGTAAGTGCCCTTATCAGCATGGTTAAATCCTTTCCCGACACTTTTTCCCTGATATTAATGCTGACTAGACTTGAGAGTGTTCTGGGATCCTACTTCCCAGGCCCTAGAACCAGTGTTCTTTCCCAAAAACTGTACCATTGTTCCCACAATTGGCACACCCCTGGCACACAGTCCCCTGTAAAAGGTACCCATGGTACCAAGGGCCCTGTTGCCAGGAAAGGTCCACAAGGGCTGCAACATGTAATATGCCACCCTGAGGCCCCCACCAAGCTCTTTCAAAGGTCTCAGGGTTCCATGACCGCAAACCGCTCATATAGGTAAGTCACCTCTCTAACAGGCCTTCCAGCCCTGTCAGGGTGCACCATACCAATATGCCCCTACAGTGTCGAAGTCCAATCTTAGACATTGTAAGTTCAGTGTGGCCATACTGAGCATATGGGCTGAATGTTTGTCATTACGAGCTCCAAAGCGCCATAATGACTTCACTGTAGTCTGGGAAGTTTGGTATCAAACTTCTCGGCACAATAAATTCACATTGATGCCACTGTTGGATTTATCGAAAAATGCACCTAAAGGCCACTGTAGAGATGCCCCCGTATTTTAGCCAAACATCTAGTGCAGGACTGACCAGTCTGTGCTAGCCTGCAACTTCCAGACAAGTTTCTCACCTAAACACCCCAGGTCTGCCCTCTGAAGATGCGGGTACTTACCTGCAAGCAGGCCTGATTCCGAGAGCCCCCAGTCTCCATAGGAACCCATTTTAAAATCTACATCAACTTTGACCTCATAACCTGTGGACATCATAACCCCCGGAGACTGGAACTGTAAGTCTTGTACTTACCTCAAAACTGTACTAACCTTTCTAGCTGCCACGCTGAGTACCTGCACGCACACCTCCATTTAGTTTGCAACCTCTGTTTATCTCCTCACCCTGACAAGGAAAGCTGTGAGGCCTGTCAATCCTTTCAATCGAAGAAGACATTGCGGGAACGTCAGGCGCATAGGAAAGAAATGCAGCAGAAGGAGTTGGAAGAGCCACCAGACATCTTCAGTCTCCAAGACATTGAACAGCAGTGGAGGAAGAGATCTTTTCCATTCGAGACTCTGAATTGGATCCTGAGACTGAGGTCAGCGTGCCCACATAGGAGATTACATTGGCTCAGCACGCAGTGCGTACAAAGGCCCCTGTTCTTCCCACCAAAACAACTTCATCACCAACCGAACATAAGGCTGCCTGGGCCACCATTCCAACAGGCTATGGTAGGCACCGAACAATCGCCCTGCCCCTAAGCCTAAAGCTCCAGCCACTCTTCAGACTCGTACCGTTTCAGCACCGAGCCAACCATCGTCTTCAGTCCTGATGACATCGGCACTGACCTTTTCGGCACCGAAACACAACGCTTCTTTGGTATTGAAAGTTTTGACTTCAGCATCGAAATTGACTGTTTCGGCACCAGAGCCTATTTTACAAACTATGGCCGAGAAACTCAATCTGAAACAAAAAACAATACATATTCAGCATAATACTGGTCAGATCATCACAAAATCAGTGAAGCTGACAGCAACCCAAACCAAGCATCAGTCTTCATTAAAGGAGGGCATTGATTTACTGACACCGCCTAAGAAAAAGGACATTGTCACCAGTCCTATTCCTCCACTTTACCACCCTCTCCTCCCATGCCACCTTTTTCACCACACCACTCACAAGCAGATGCGGAAGACATAATTGGGGGAACTCCACAGGGCTCTCCACAATCCTGTGTAGAAGATCAAGGAGAGAATGATGACACACAACAGCCAACATTAGATCCCTGGAACACATACGATATTGAGCCACCAAGTGATCCAGACACAGACGTATATCCAGCTAAACCATCTCCAACAGATGACACCACATCTTTTAAAGAAATGGTAGCTAGGGTGGCTGCATATCGGGTCCCTTTACACAAGGACCCTATAGAAGATGATTTACTGTTTTAAATCCTGTCCTCCACCATTAGGGCTTGTCAATAGCTGCCCATGTTAAAAGGTATTACACGTCAATCAGGCAACATTTGTTAGGACCCACATCTGTGCTATAATACTTGCACCTAGAGTAGATTAAAAAAAAAAAAAGTTAGGCGCCACCTTCTGATCCTGCTTAAAATAGAGGTCATATTCTACTAGATTCCTTGGTGGCATCAAATGCTTGTAAGTGAGCACAAACCTCAGCTGATGCTAACACCCAAGGGATATTAACAAGATATGATAAACACTGATACAGCCATATCTAGGAGCTGTTCTAAACACTCTGTTAGGGTTAGCCTACTCAAATGCACTCAGGATTCAAAATATAACAACCCTGCTGCAATAGGTATGTCCCAACAATCAGATTCCAGTAAAGACAGTTCAAAGAATATTAGGTATGATGACATCTTGTATTGCAATAGTGCCACATGCATGACTACACATGCCCGCTGCAGGTGTCTGGCTAATCAATGGTCTCATTTACAGGGTCAACTACAAGATCTAGTGTTGGTAGACAGCCGTACTCACTACTCTCTGTAAGGTGGAACACACAAAATCTGACAAAAGGTGGGCATTTCTTGACACTGTTCCCCAGGTTACTCTCAACGGACGCATCCCTCATAGGTCGGGGTGCTTACCTACACAACATATCAATACAAGGACTATGGGGCACCAAGCCCTACACATCAATTACTTTGACTCCAAGCCATTCATCTAGCACTGGAAGCTTTCCTAGTTCAAGGCAAGATTGTGTTAGTCTGGACGGACAACTCAATAGCCATGTTTTATTTGCAGAAACGGCTCTGTACAGTTGTCTCGCCTATCTCAGACAAACTGGCATTAGGCAGTTTGGCATCACAATTACTTGTTAGTGGAACATCTCCCGGGGATAGACAGTGACTTTTCCGACTTGCTCAGTGGAATGCAGCAATAAGTCCACGAATGGGAACTCGCCAAACATATCTCCATCGGTGGGGGTTTCCACAGATAGACCTGTTTGCAACCTCAGACACCACAAAATGCCTAAGCTGCACCTCCAGGCTCCCACACCACTATCCAAGGGCAATGCTCTATGGGTGAGCTAGTCAGGGATATTTGCCTAAGCTTTTTCACTTCTCCCTCTTCTGTTTGTGGTGAGGAAGCTCAGGCAGACTTCTCTCACCCTCATTCTAGTAGCTCCCACTTGGACACGCCATCCATGGTTCACAACACTACTCGAACTATCAGTAGTTCCCCACAAGAAGCTTCCCCTGCGTCCATACCTTCTCAGTCGGAACCATGGAGAAATTAGGCACCCAAATCCGAAAGAACTCAATCTTGCGATTTGGCTCCTGAGACAATAGAGTTTGGATACTTAAAATGACCTCCAGAATGCATGACCATTCTTAAGGAAGCACTTAAACCCACATCTATAGCATACTATGCTGCTAAATGAAAAATGTTTTCTTTCTATTGTCAAAACAAACATATTAATCCTTTTAATGCAACTGTTCAAAATATTGTTTGCTATTTACTTCATTTACAAACTTGTGGGTTAGCGTACACTTCAATAAGGTTACACTTTGCAGCAGTATCAGCATATCTGCAAAACAAGCAACACTTAACATTGTTCAAAATACCTTTAATTAATGCATTTATGGAAGTCCTCAAGAGTAATTCCACCTAAGGTGCCTCCAGCCCCAATACGAAACCTTAACATTGTACTTACTAGACTTATGGGACCACCATTTGAGCCTTTGCATAACAGTCCACTCCAGTTTTTAGCTTGAAAAGTAGCATTTCTGGTAGCTAACACTTCACTAAGATGTGTGAGTGAGCTTCAGACATCAACCTTGGAGGAACCTTTTTTTTCCAAATACATAGATAAAGTAGTCTTCTGTACTAACCCACAATTTCTTCCAAAGGTAGTTTCCACATTCCACTTAAACCAGTTGAATAACCAGTTTCCTTTCCACATCTTCATTCACTTCCAGAAAGAGCTCTACACAACTTAGATGTAAAAAGAGCATTAATATTCTATATTGATAGAACTAAAGATGTTCGTAAAACTAAACAACTTTGTTGCTTTGTCACATCCACACACAGAAAGCTATATCTAAAGCAGGTGTCTCAAGTGGTTGATGAAATGTATTCAGAGTTGTTATGCAAAAGCAAAAAGGGTTTTACCCACACCTCCTAGAGCACACTCAACTCGAAAAATAGGTGCTTCTATAGCTTTTTTGGGTAATATACCAATAGCTGTCAATTTTAATCAGCCACCTGGTCCAATCTGTACACCGTTACTTCAACACTATTCTGTGGAAGTACTATCACAACAACAAGCAAATGTTTGACAGGCCGTGCTTCGTAGTCTTTCAGACAACTGCAGCACCCACGGGTTAGCCATCACTTTTGGAGGACACTGCTTTATGGTCCATGCAGAGCATGTGCATCTACAGCCATGTATCCCATTGAACGGATTGTTACTTACCCTGTAAGCATCTGTTTGTGGCATGGTGTTCTGTAGATTCTATATACATAGATGTAGATGTATATACATATATACAATATCATACAAAGAAGTGTTTCTAGGTCATGCACATATTAGGCACTGTCCAGTGCTTGACTTGAGCAATGATTCCCTTGAAAGAGAACTAGGATAGTTGGCAAGTAGCTTTTGTTTCCTGCTCAGGTGGTAGAATAATAGTTTTCCTCAAACTGATGCTGTATCTGTGAGACAACACTTCTCTATTTGTACTTCCCTCCTCTTCAGTATTTTCAATGTTTTTGATTAAAATCTTCTGAAAGCAGTATCAAGCAAGAAAACAGAACAGATCCATTTTATAATATGGTATAGAAAAAGATCAGAATCGATGGCATCTAATCATAGAAGTAAAATTTGTAAAAGCATTTACATGTGAAGGTTTGTAGGCTAAGATCACAACATCATATTTGTCTTGAAATTTATAATTAGAAGTTTCGGATTTCCTATGCTATCTCATAGGGTCCTTTGCATTGATGGCTACAAGAGGCTGTGTAACAGAATACATTTTCTTATGCTTCAGCTTTTTAGTCTAGATGGGGATTATTGTATATAGTACTTGCAAGTATTTACAATTAGGGCAGTTATTGGATGTTGTCTTAATTTGTATCCTTTAAAAAATAAGTTCTTTAAGTAGCAGGAGAAGATTCTTCTTTCTTCTTGGACTCCTCACAGAAAAGGTTTCTCCTTTTCGCCTCTTTACCTTCTATATGCACTGTTGATAGGTTGCCTCTACAAGGGATAAAATTGCCATCACTGACAAAACAGCACTTAGCTGGTGGAATGCTTCTTTCAGACACTTTTCCCTACAGCAGGCATCAATAATACATTGAGGGGTGAGAACACATTAAATTACAACAATGGGATGTGATGATGGATGTCATGCGATGTAAATTAACAATATTCACTTTTGTCAAATTCATACCAATAAGTCAGAGGTACTGGGAAATACTGATTTGATGAGCTGGCATAATAGCTTGTTCAACCACCATCTTCGCAACTAACACCACCATTGGCTTATTTGATCTAGTTATGGTCCACATCAATCTTGTGTCCATACACATAAGGATCTCAGTGTGAAATCCCCATTCAGTTTGCCCTCTGTTATTGAGGAACACCGCCTGGTTCCCCACCTCAGTCTAGAATCTGTCACCCTCTTCTCATTCTATATATTGGACCAAGTCATACTAAAGATTTCATCACAATCTTAGAGACCTGGAAACTCACAACGAAGCCACGTCCTATTTATAGAAAGTTTTGTTTTGCTTCTTGAACAGTTTTCAGATGTCTTAACATATGAAGATGTAACACAAATGTGATCAAAAATGGTTTGCAACAAGATTTTCTTGAGGATTTAGGAAAATGCTAAGTCAGTACTAAAGCACTTTCTAACTTGGTTCTGTTTGTTACTGAAAGATTGTTCTTTTTTTTTTTTGGCAACACATGAGGTGATGTGACACGTCTAGTTGCTTAGGTATTAACCAAGTAAGAACGGTGAAATACGGGGATGTTCTGTACCTTTTTCACTGTAGTCCATATGTGCATAGTGGTTTGGAGACCTATCCAACCATTTGTTTCAAAGATTAGTTTCTGATGGATACTTGTGTCACAGATTCCTCACCTTTAGAGTATCCCCTTGTGCCAGACATGATTCGGAAAATTTTCCCAAGAGTGCTTCCGCTCTAGCATGTGGCACTGTGCAGCTCTGTGGTGACTCCGTCCCACCCTGGAAGTGACGGGAGCAGAGTCGCATATAAGCTCCATTCCGGTGCATTGACATTTGTTCCCCTCTTTCCATTCCTTTGAACATGGATCTGGAGCTCCACTCCCCTTTTAGCTCGATAGATTGACAAGTTTAAGAAAAATAAAATAGGAAACCCGGGTGCAAGTGAACAGGGTTTAAACCTTGTGACTGTCAAACAGATTTTGATGGCAGACCCTCACCGAGTGGGTCTTGACTATTTGGACTCTAGAGATGGCTCCAAGTCATGTCAGGAAAGTGCCTCATGAACATGTTGGCAATCCGGGACCATGAAGCGAAGCTGTACATTGTGAAATGGAGTAAACCACAGAAGTCCCTGCTCCCTCTTGAAGTAGAGAGTGCGGACTCAGCCCTTTCAGGGTTCAGTAGGCAGCGTGCTGATCTGAAGGGGCATGGGTCTTCCCAGTCCTTGCTGCAGCAGCATCCACTAGTATGCCCTTAGTGTCACACAACCAACCTGTGGGAGGAAGCATCAGACATTACCTCAAAGTGTGGTAAGCTCTTTCATCTGACAGATGTACCCTTCAGATCGTTCAACAGGGCTATTCCCTTAAATTCCCTTCAGACCCATTGCATCTTCTGTCTGCATCAGGGCTGCTTTCAGAGTAGCACCTGTACTCTTTGTTGCAAGAGGTCCAAACCCTACTGTCCAGTTGGGCTGTAGAGTGTTCCAGGCACAGAAATCAGCACTTAATGTTACTCTTGTAATATTCTAGTACTGTAAACAAAAAAAGACCTTCATCCTATTTCAGATCTTGGCCTGCTGAATGCCTTCCTGTGGAAGGAAAAATCAAAATTCTCATGCTCACCCAGGTTCTGTCTGCTCTGGATCCAAGTGACTGGATGGTAGCCTTGGGACCTACCGGACGCATACTTTCACAGACCCATCCTGCAGTCCCACAGATGTTACCTGATGATCACTGTAGGCCAGGAGCATTTTCAGTTTGCTGTCCTGCCCTTCGACCTTACCCGCATGACTTTGTCAGTTTTCCCCTACCTGCCTAACTGACCATTGAAAGTGGGCTCACCACAGTTGGACATAGACCACTTCCAGCTGATGACGAACATCTTGACATCACTAGGGCTTGGCTCAGTGTGCCAAAATCACACCTGACTCCTTTGCAAAGGCATCCTTTAATAGGAGCTGCCTTGAATATGGTGCAGTTCAGGGCCTTCCCTCTGTCAGCCTCATTCCTGGGCCTTGGGACCCAGGCTTCTTGGCATCCTAGCCTTCTGTATCCTGTTCATTAGCTATGTGAGATGGCACATGTGGGCCCTGCAGCAGTGAAATCTGAAGTCGCAGTGCACCCAACACTAAGGAAATCTGCCTGTGAAAGCATTTTCTGACAGATACCCGTCCAAACTGCAGATTTCTCACTTGTGCGTACCAGTTCTGTGGAATTTACTCTTGTTCATCTGAAAAGGTCCCAAATTAGAGATCTGCACACTGTTAACTCATTATTTGTGTGCTGCCTGTCAGAGGGTGTAGACAGAGTCAAGAAAGAAACTGACGTCAGCATACCGGAGAGGTGCTTATTTGTACCTACACTCAGTAACATCCAGAGTGGAATGGAATCACTGCGGAGCCCACAGCGCAAACTGCCAGTGCACAGAAGCACTGCTGTGAAAGCTTTCCTGATCCAGTCTTGCATCTGGGGATACTCTGAAGGTGAGGAATTTGCCGTTATAGTATCGACCAGAAAGAGTATTACCAAAGATAACTTACTTGTTTATCAGACTTGCAACTTTATCGCACCATAGATTTATAAGGCCATTTCAAATACAATACAGTGTTAACTACCACATTCAACTGTGAAGATTTCAAGTCTGAGACAACATTCTCCAAATAACATTTTTAACTTGGGTATTTCAGAGAAACTAATTTTTTCACAATCCCCTTAAGTAAATAAAATAAAGGTATAAATTATAGGTATATGATACCAGCAGAAGTTAGGGAATGTACTGAAGTGAGATTTATTCATAAGCTTCCTGTTGTATTTCGCAGACCCCAGTCTCCAAAGCAAAATAAGACCGAGGAGCTCAAACTACGGAAGACCCATGTTTTCCTGAAAGCAATAGTGCCTACCTGCTCTTAGACACTGAACAAGCGGAACACTTGTGTTAATTGAGCAAGATAACGATGGAGGAGAGAGACGGGGCATTTGTCGCCTTTTGTATTTAACAGGAAAACAGCACCTTCTCAACGCTGCTCTCCCAACGTTGCTGTCAACTACAGATTTTTAACCTCCGAGTTCTCTAGGAGTGCTTCAAATGGAGACTGCATCAGTAACTAATCCTTCTGTATACTCATGTATCCCATACATGCATTCTAAAGTTTGTGATATATAGATATATACACGTGTAGAGAAAATGTTACTTTTGTAAACACTTCCTAATTATGTACTTATCTTTTTACGCAGGACGGCTTGTGGGATGGTAATCTGTCGACATATTTCGACATGAACCTTTTTTTGGACACCATTCTTAAAACTGTTTTGGAAAATGCTGGAAAGAGGAGGATTTTGTTTTCGGCTTTTGATGCAGATATTTGTACAATGTAAGTTAATGTAAACTCTGAAACATTCTTGTCATGTTTTACCCTGGATTTAAATCGGATTATGTTCTCTGTTCTGTGCACCTGCCGTAATTTAGCACAACGTCCAATCTAGGAGATGAAACATTTAAAACAGGTAGACTTTTTCCGTGGGCAATGGAACCAACTTGCAAAAGTTTCGAAAGTATTCTTTGCTGTCTCTATGCTTCTTTGCCTGTAAACCACCAGAATGACGAACAGGGAAGATCTTCCTGTCACTAGCTAACAGGGTCACTAAGGGGTTTTCTGGAGGTTTTAAGACTAATCCCTACATGGTCTGAAAGTGTTCATATTTTTACATAATTCTGCCATTTAGCTTTTACAGTGTACATTTTCACATAGATTCCTTGTATATTTGCAATATCTTCACTTTTGTATTGGATCCATAAAATTGTTAGTCACCATGTTGCAACAAAATATCTAAAGCTACATGTTGAAACCACAAACCTCAACACTGTGCCTAATTCCTCATTCAGAGTGGCACATACTCTTGTTTAGGAAGCTGCCATTTGTCATTCGGAGACCATCCCTCAAAGTTGACATATTTTTATACTGTGTTCCAAATGCAGGCATAATGTTTGTATTCTATCCACGAGCACAGAATGGTGTCCTTAAGATCATAACGCCACACATAAGGCGGTCTTTTTTTGTTAAGAAAATGCTCACTAAGTCATTTTATTAAAGGGATTAGAAGGTTTTGATAACCAAGCACCAGTGGGGCATCAAAGACTAATTATATATAATCTTCCCCTTCAAGGCATGTAAGTTTGAATAAATTTCAACAGGTAGACTATGTGACGTTGTTGTTTTTAAAACTCATCAGATGAGCCATTGCCTGGTTGAACATAGTCTACCTTCTCTGTACCCAAATCAGGGTGCTTTTTTGTGAGCGCACAGTTTTTTTTGGTCGAAAAATACAGGGCAACCAACAAAGGTTATGTCACCAGACATATATACCTTAAGGCCCACTACTGTTACATCGAAATTGTTAACAATTGCAAAACTTACCAGCCGTTAGTCATTATAGCTTGTATTGGTGACCGCATGTAAATTACCCAAACTCATGTTACAGCTCCAACCCAACCACCTGAGCATTCCAACCCGCACTTTTCAAAATTTTATTGGGTAACCCTTGTTCCCCACCCCAGACACGAATGCACAACCGTATGACTAACTTTGTCATATTCTGGTTGATTCACACAGACCTAGCACTCTTAGCTTAGGTGGGTAATATCTCACTAACGATAGTGAAGTATTGTATCAAAACATCCCACATTTTTTCAAATGACTCATAGATTTTTTTAAGGGTAATGATGTGCCACAGCTTCACTATCTATAAAGAAACAAAGGGAAGGGGAGTTAATTATTTTTTTTTATTATTATTTTTTAATCTAGCAAATATATTACTATTATCCCCTTAGCCACCCCTTGACCTGAGTGAGGTGGCCCTTTTTTGCCGGGGTTCTTTCTGCTGTTGTCCCATCATTTCATCTATGTGGCATAGCTCTTAAAAAATGTTTTGGATCTTAACACAGTCCCACAATATATGCAGAAGTGCACCCACCCCTACTCACATCTTCAGCACTTGTTTAATGTATGCATGGCATGTAGTCTTTGTGGTGTGAGATGCCATTTCATTCTCAGTTTGTCCTCTATCTCCTTATGTGTAATGTTACAACATTGTTTCTGTACGCCCTGACAATTCCTTTAATTGAGCCTCAGTGAATTCTGTTCCCAACTCCAGTTCTCATTGCAACTGGTAGTTCCACTTCGTGACTTTTTTCCTCGGCAGAAAGAATAACATTGATATTAGAGATCAAACGCTTATCGGACTTCAGTTTAATTAGAAATGTTTCAAAGGGAGTTATCTTTCTTGTGGCTGTCCTTTTATTACTCCGATGGCGTGCCCAATGTTATAGTTGAGTGTAATGCATTCTGTCCTGCTCCGTTAAGCCAAATTCTTGAACAACTTGATAGTGTCCTTCACAAACAGGTCTCAAGGCATAAGGGGTTTACTGATTTGCCATCTTTCAAACCAATTCCCTTTCAAGGCTGGGAAATAGCTTGGATTCTGATGTAGGGAGGTGACTGGCAATGGATATGTGGTAAGTCCTCCCCTAACTTCCACGCTGTTCCATATTTCAAGGGCCGTTTTGTTAAAATTGAAATCTAGAGATTCCATGACCTTGCTTCTTGGAAGTTCATGGTGTATCCCATAGAGGTCTCCCAAAGAGCGCCCAGTATCCAGTGTTCTGTCTCTCGCTGGGACCACTCTGATATGCTGGTAATCTGCATAATAATATTCTAAAATATCTGTGCATGTCTATTTCCATTTTCATGCAAAGCTATCAACATCTTTTTAGCTATTTTAGTCATCCCTTGGGACCAGATAAATGATTGTTTATTTTGCATAAATTGAATTTCAAGACAAAAGTGCTTATGCTCCCCCTTTTAACGTGGTTGAATTGTCATACTTCTACTTTATATTTTGAACTATGTAGGAAAGTGTCTTTTTGACATGGTCACCCCACTTTTTTGCCACTGGTACTGAGGTTTTTCGACTGAGTTGGACTGGGTTCCTGCTAAATAGGTCCCCAGTGCTCTTTCCCAAAAACGAGGCAAAATGTCTTAAGTGTGTACAATTGTCACCCACTTTAGTACCGCTATAAGTCTCTAGTAAATTGTACCCTTGGTACCTAGCCTGGGTATTAGAGAGGGTCCCTAAGGGCTGCAGCATGTATTTATGCCACCCTAAAGGACTCCCTTCCCCCTGAAGATTGTTCACAATCTGCCATTGCATACTGAGTGTCATTGTGTAATCCATGAGTGAAAATATGACATGGAGCACTCTTGTGCAATGCCCAAGTCACTGAATCTAGTATATGTAAGTCATCCCTACAGTAGGCCTTACAGCGCTAAGGCAGGATGCATTATATTTGATGTGAGGACATATCTGCATGAGCAGACATGCCCCTGTGATGTCTAGTTCAATTACTTACACATTGCAAGTTAACAGGGAAGCCATCTTAAGCTATGTAATGGGCACTGGTCAGCATGGGCTACCCAGCTAAATAATGACTTCACTGAAACCTATGGTTTTGGGTATCAAACACCTTGCCTTAATAAATCCAGACTGATGCCAGCCTTCGATTTACTATGACAACCACCCAGAGTGCACCTTAGAGGTGCCCCCTTAAACCTACTAGTCCTCTAGTGTGCTGGCTGACTGGTATCGAAAAGCCTGCCACCACAGACATGTTTCACTAGAGGTGAGAGCCCACGCTCTCGAAGGTAAGGAACAATGCCTTCTCTGGAGGAAGGGGTTATCACCTCCTTCAGCAGGTTGGCTAGTGAATCTGCATACCAAGGCCAGGGACTTCAAAGTCCCTGTCTCCCTTGATATGCAAGCCCGGCTTCCCCCAAACATTGGAGATGCCCTACCCAGAGGCCCATTTAGCACCTGGACAGGTGGGAAATTAGTTATGCAGTAGGCGTAATAAGGGCTGCCTGATGTGCTCCATGAAGGAAGGGTTCCACCATCTTGTTTTTGATGGTAATAATTCTGGGTAGGGCTATGCTCACTCCCCATTGGAAGTGGTCATATAGGGGATGTGGTCACCCCAGGGGTAAGTAGAACATAAGCTACTACTTTAGACTCCCCTAAATTAAGTATTTGGGTGGCCCCCTGACACCAGAAGAAAAGATTCATCTGACAAAAGAAATAAGAAGAGCAAAAGAAACAAGAACTGCAGACTGCTGGTGGACTTCGGCATGAAACCCTGCCTCCATACCTGCTCCTATCCCGACAATTTACGGCAAACATTTGTCCTACGGCTGTGCATCCTCCAAAAGCCTCCGAAGGCCTCCAGCACTTTACCAAGCCGTCAGCATCTCTTTGGACGTGAAGGAGCACCTTCCCTGCAGACACCAACTGCAATGTCTGGTCCACCTTTCTGCTGACCACTGACACAGCAGGCACCCAGGAAGAGGTCCCCATGCTCCGGGAGGACTGACCTGTCTCCCCACCAAGTGAGTAGAACCCAGGACATACCGGAGCCGTCCTGCACCAATACCTGGGGTACCGAACCCCTTGCAGCAACCAACGCTTGTTTGAGTCCAGTCCGGACTCCAGCTCCACAACCAGAAACCCGCTGGTGAGGGATAGCGGCATTGCAAAGGCCAGAATGGAGAGTGGGCCAGCTGCCCTGTTTTTGTCCCCTCCTGCAGGTCTTACTGAGAACCTTGGCCGCCTTAACGCAGGAGCTCCCAAAACCCTCTGCATCGGAGCTCAACGGTTCAGGGCCATGACAACCGATGGTATTCCCTTGCTCCTAGAAACCCCATCGACCGGGCCCTTGTTGGGAGCTCCCAGACTTGTTCTCAAGCCCCCCTCTGAAGCTTATTTCCAGTGGCTCCCATCCACACTAAACGTGCAGTGCGCAGTGTAACCAAATCATCCAGCACCTCTGCATCCGGACAACCCAGGGCAGGTAAAACTAAATTGCTGATGTTCCTTGTGGCCTTGCCCCCTTAGCACCAGAAGACCTAAAGGGAACCCCTGAGAATCGACTGCAAATACCATTATGCAGTAAAAGTACTTTTCCCACAGGAAGTCCTTTACCACATAAAAGCACATTTCAGAGTACTTGTTATGTACTTGCAAAAGTTGATAAGCTGCAACTGTACTTACCTTCTTTGAAATTTTTCTGGTGTTGAAACATTATATAAAAATGACTATTTTTCGAAACATTGGTCTTGAGTTTCTACGTGAGTATGTGTCACATTTATTGACTGTGTGTTCAACAAATGCTTAGCACTACCCTCTGATGAGCTTAAACTGCTCGCCCACACTACCACAGAAGAGAGCATCCATGGTTATCACTTTAAAACTTTATCAACCAATAAGGGTCGCATTTACTATCTGCATGGTGTACCCCTACACTGGTATACTACATAGACAGCTTTTAACAACCTACACTATCATAGTATATGGTACAAAATGTACCCATAGCTTGGTAGTTAAATGCAATGGGTGGACTGCAGCACCAAGACTTTCATCCACTACAGTGGCATTGCCAACATGGCTTCAGGTTTAACCGTTGTAGCATGACTGTAATAATGTAAACACTGCAATTCGACCTGTCTAAATAAGCCTTTTGACAGGTCAAAACCTGTCTTTTAGAAATATATGTGATTGCCCTGTAGGCCTTCTAGCCCACAAGTCATTGTGCAGGTATTTGAAAATAGGACATAAAGAATTGTAATGCTTGCATGTCTTTATAATGACAAGCACTCACAATACTCTATTTCAAGGTTATCCTGGTCCGCTATAGAACCTCCCTTCGTATGCATCCTTGTCAACGTATCTGACAAAATCCTAGAAGGAAGTCCCTCTCCCTGGGATCCATGAATATCCAAGCGTCTGTCTATCCCTGATCAGTGAAGTAAGCTTTTAACCTCTTATACATAGCTTTCATATGGGCTGAAGCTTAGGCTGATACCAACTCTGGGTCCCAGACCACATTGCGATGTTCCCTCCATGATTACCGTACCCGTCGCCTTTCCAACATACTCCCTAAAAATACAGGTTAGGAAGTCATCTGGTGTGTGTTAGGGTCATAAATGTTCAAAAATCTGTACTTCTCCCCTAGTGATCTAGCAGTAAGATTATCAAAGCCATCTTCTGGGTCTCCCACAACCATGGGATCCTTCACTGCCAGACCCACACCAAAGATTGCCTCCCCTGCTGTCTTCAATTTAGCTGAGGGGGTAAAACTTATGCCTTGTAGGGTAGGGTGGGTTTCTAATAGACCTCTAGCCACAGATTCCCCACCTTTTGAATATTCCCCAGGCGTCAGGCTGGATCTGGAAACTTTACAACAGTACCTCTGCACACAGTAGGTTCTGCTCCAGAAATTTTGTGCAGAGCCTATATAGGCGCACTTCCGTAAGCTAACATTAGTTCCTTTCTTCCCATACCACCAGATGTGGGTCAGGAGCTTCCTCACACTATTTACCTAAAAATATATATATATTAATATATAATATAAAAACAGTGTGCAATGGAAATGTCACCTCCCAAAACAACAGATTTTTTTTTTTGCGTCCTACATTTTGTTACATTTTTCCAGGCTGAATTTTTTTTTATAATAATTCTTTGAACATAATGACATGACCCAAGACCACAGTCACAACGTAGTATTGCAAGCAGTAGGTACAGATACATACACACTGGTCATATTTGCCTATAGAAGTACAAAAGAAGTCATCCTATTAATTCTCATTAAATTATACTATAACTTTGAAAAATAATGGCCCATTGTTAGCCCTCCCTCTCCAAACGTCCCCAGTCAACTGAAACATCAAAACTGCATGCATGTGCAGAGGTGCTGTGGAATTCTTGGTGTGGTGAGTGGGACCCAAAAGTCCATGTCCATGCCAGACAAAGCCCAGCAGAGGAACAGGGCAGGCCCCAAAATCCAGAGGTCAGATCTGAAAGAGGTAATGTACTCTTGTTCATGTGGGACAGGAAAAGAGGGAGAGAGAGAGACCTATGGAAAGGAACTGCCCACAGGGTCCCCAAACACGAACAATGCCTTTCAGAGTGTCCGTAAGAATCTGTCATCTGTTCCATAGTGAGACTTTTTGGCATGCCATTGTGATACAAATGGGGCCTCTGGTTTTCACCAAGCTGCTACCAGGGCTATTTTGGCTGCCCGAAGCACAGCCAGAGAGTGGAGCAGTCTCTCTGTGTTTGATGTTTAAGGGTTCTGTCCCGTAGTCCCAAAAGAACAATGTCCAGAGTGTGTGTGGTAGAGGAAAACACAGGATCTCCCTCATCTGTGCTAGAAGTTCCGCCCAGTAAGGTTGTATCACGAAACAGTCCCACCAAATGTCTAAAGTCTCCCAAAAGGTGTCAACCTCTCCAGCAGCGATCCGATGTTTCCAGATATATTTTTTGTAAATTGGCCAGCTATAGATACCAGTCGAATAGCACCTTGTAGTGTGCTTCTCTTAGGCCTAGTGAGCAATTAAATCTAGGGTTGTCTTTCCGTAGATTGCGTCATTGATCTAAAGTGAAGACCCGCCCCATAGTCTGTTCTCAAAGTCATGTGACGAAGAGCAGCAGTGGGGGTAGCTGAAGCTTGAAGTGAGTAGAGAAAAGAAATGCATTTCTTAGCGGATCCCTGTCATCTTAAAATTCTATTTCGAGAAAGTCTCTGGTGGCTGCCTGTAGCGTATCAGGTTGCATTACCCAGTGTTTCAATTGGGTGTAATGGTATGTTTGATGGCATATGTGGCTGTAGATACACATGCTATGCATACTTCTGTCATCTAGTGTCGGGTCCTCTTGCTGGTAATGTGCATGGGCTTCGACTCCATCTTCAGATTGGTTTCTTCCACCATTGGGTCCAGTTGTGTTTTCATTGTACTCCGGTTCGAGGCCGTATAAGGCCTTTTTTCTATTTGGGAAACCTCCATTCCACCCATATTGTTATAGAACATGGTACCTCTTTTCTCTTTCGTTCTGGGATCGAAGGAAACTCTATCCCGGTCAACCCATCTCAATAGAGGTCCTCAGATCCGTGCATTTTGGGATGCAATTTTCTCTTATTACATACCTCGGAAAATGAAATCCTGATGTGTCACTCAAAAATTCCAAGGACCGACCTCCGTGAGGTTTGCAACCTTTGTCTGTTGCGAGAAGACTGAAGCTTGCCGGTCCTTGTTGTCGGAAAGGACTGCATGATCAGATAGCTTGTCATATAGAGATGCAATTACAAAGTTTCGAGGAGACACCCTACATGTTCAGTATTCAGGACATCGTGTCGGACACAGAGCAGCAGCAGGAACTTCACAAGGCTTCAGCTACAGAAGCGGAGGCTTTCTCCATTCAAGACTGACTCTGACTTGGATGCCTACATCACACTTGAGATGCAGGAAATTTCGATGGGTCTACCAGCAGTGAGTAAGCCTCCCCCTGCTTCCACAAAAAAAACACAAATACGGAACAAAAGACCATTGAGCCGCCACTCCTCTCGTGCCATGGCAGTCATTAAAAAACTGTATCGGATGCCCCACCTTTAGGCTCGGCACCGAAGCCAAAACATAAGCCTTCCACTTTGGTACTGACCTGAACACCACCAGCCTCAGTACCAAAACCTTCTATGTCACATTCTGCACTGGCTGTTTGTTCATCAAAGAGACTTTCTGGCTCTGCACTGACCACTTCGGCACCGAAAATAAAGAGTTTTTTGCACCAAAGAAACTCACTTTCCATGCAGCCTCAGAGCCGATAACATCCCCTGAGCCCATTCTTCACAAGATGAAGCAACAGCTTCATGCCAAGCAGTCACAGCTGCATATACAACCACAAACAGGGAGAGTGCTGGTTAAAGTGGTGGTTACTAACCCATCTAAGAAGCAGCTTTCCTTCGAAGAGGCTATTGATCCACCAGAATCTCCAGTTAAACAGAGGAAAATAAAAAAGGACTAGGTAGATATCCATTCTCCTCTTCCTATGTCTGCACCACCACAGTTATTCCAACACCACTACTAACTCCTTCACAATCTCAGGGTGACCCTCTTGATATCTCTCCATGGGGCTCTGTAAGGAAATGCCTCCTTGGCATGGTTTACCCCCTGACTTCTTGCCTTTGCTGATGCCAAGTTAAGATTTGAAAGTGTGCTGAGGCCTGCTAACGAGGCCCCAGCACCAGTGTTCTTTCCCTAACCTTTACTTTTGTTTCCACAATTGGCACACCCTGGCATCCAGGTAAGTCCCTTGTAACTGGTACCCCTGGTACCAAGGGCCCTGATGCCAGGGAAGGTCTCTAAGGGCTGCAGCATATTTATGCCACCCTGGGGACCCCTAACTCAGCACAGACACACTGCTTGCCAGCTTGTGTGTGCTGGTGAGGAGAAAATGACTAAGTCGACATGGCACTCCCCTCAGGGTGCCATGCCAACCTCACACTGCCAATGCATAGATAAGTCACCCCTCTAGTAGGCCTTACAGCCCTAAGGCAGGGTGCACTATACCATAGGTGAGGGCATAAGTGCATGAGCACTATGCCCCTACAGTGTCTAAACAAAACCTTAGACATTGTAAGTGGAGGGTAGCCATAAGAGTATATGGTCTGGGAGTCTGTCATGCACGAACTCCACAGCACCATAATGGCTACACTGAAAACTGGGAAGTTTGGCATCAAACTTCTCAGCACAATAAATGCACACTGATGCCAGTGTAAATTTTATTGTGAAATACACCCCAGAGGGCATCTTAGAGATGCCCCCTGAAACCATACTAGACTTCCAGTGTGGGCTGACTAGTTTTAGCAGCCTGCCACACACCAGACATGTTGCCGGCCACATGGGGAGAGTGCCTTTGTCACTCTGTGGCTAGTAACAAAGCCTGTACTGGGTGGAGGTGCTTCTCACCTCCCCCTGCAGGAACTGTAACACCTGGCGGTGAGCCTCAAAGGCTCACCCCCTTTGTTACAGCACCCCAGGGCACTCCAGCTAGTGGAGTTGCCCGCCCCCTCCGGCCACGGCCCAACTTTTGGCAGCAAGGCCGGAGGAGATAATGAGAAAAACAAGGAGGAGTCACTGGCCAGTCAGGACAGCCCCTAACGTGTCCTGAGCTGAGGTGTCTCTGACTTTAAGAAATCCTCCCATCTTGCAGATGGAGGATTCCCCCAATAGGATTAGGAATGTGCCCCCCCTCCCCTCAGAAAGGAGGCACAAAGAGGGTGTATCCACCCTCAGGGCTAGTAGCCATTGGCTACTAACCCCCCAGACCTAAACACACCCCTGAATCGAGCATTTAGGGGCTCCCAGAACCTGGGTAACTAGATTCCTGCAACCTAAGATGAAGAAGGACTGCTGAGATGAAAAATCTGCAGAGAAGATGGAGACACCAACTGCTTTGGCCCCAGCTCAACCGGCCTGTCTCCCCACTTCAAGAAAAACTGCAACAGCGACGCGTTCCACAGGGTCCAGCGACCTCTGAAGCCTCAGAGGACTACCCTGCATCTAAAAGGACCAAGAACTCCTGAGGACAGCGGCTCTGCTCCAAAGAAGAAACATCTTTGCAACAAAGAAGCAACTTTGAAAGAACACACGTTTCCCGCCGGAAGTGTGAGACTTTGCGCTCTGCACCCGGCGCCCCAGCTCGACTTGTGGAGAACAAACACCACAGGGAGGACTCCCCGGCAACTGCGAGCCCGTGAGTAGCCAGAGTTGACCCCCCTGACCCCCCACAGCGACGCCTGCAGAGGGAATCCAGAGGCTCCCCCTGACCGCATCTGCCTGCTTCTAAGAACCCGACGCCTGATAAGGACACTGCACCCGCAGCCCCCAGGACCTGAAGGATCCACCGTCCAGTGCAGAAGTGACCCCCAGGTGGCCCTCTCCCTTGCCCAGGTGGTGGCTACCCCGAGGAGCACCCCCCACCCCCCCCCCCTTGCCTGCCTGCTTAGCTGAAGAGACCCCTGGGTCTCCCATTGAACTCCATTGCAAACCTGACGCCTGTTTGCACTCTGCACCCGGCCGCCCCCGTGCCGCTTAGGGTGTATTTTTGTGCTGACTTGTCGCCCCCTCCTGCTGTGCCCTACAACACCCCCCTGGTCTGCCCTCCGAAGACGCAGGTACTTACCTGCTGGCAGACTGGAACCGGGGCACCCCCTTCTCCATTGTAGCCTATGTGTTTTGGGCACAACGTTGACCTCTGCACCTGACCAGCCCTGAGCTGCTGGTGTGGTAACTTTGGGGTTGCCCTGAACCCCCCCAACGGTGGGCTACCTTGGACCCAACTTTGAACGCTGTAGGTGGTTTACTTACCTGCAAAACTAACAAACACTTACCTCCCCCAGGAACTGTTGAAAATTGCACTGTCCAGTTTTAAAATAGCTTATTGCCATTTGTGTGAAAACTGTATATGCTATTTTGCTAATTCAAAGTTCCTAAAGTTCCTAAGTGAAATACCTTTTATTTAAAGTATTGTGTGTAAATCTTGAACCTGTGGTTCTTAAAATAAATTAAGAAAAGGTATTTTTCTATATAAAAACTTATTGGCCTGGAATTGTCTTTGAGTGTGTGTTCCTCATTTATTGTCTGTGTGTGTACAACAAATGCTTAACACTACCCTCTTATAAGCCTACTGCTCGACCACACTACCACACTACCACAAAATAGAGCATTAGAATTATCTATTTTTTGCCACTATCTTACCTCTAAGGGGAACCCTTGGACTCTGTGCATGCTATTTCTTACTTTGAAATAGTACATACAGAGCCAACTTCCTACAGGCTCACAACATTCTTTTCGTTATACACGGGGCAAAGGGGACGACAATCTCCCCCCTACATCCAGGCTCAGACCTTAGGCCTCAATATGATGTGGACACTTACACAGACGTATACCTAGCTAGACCTTCTCCATCTGACAAAACCACTTTGTTTCAAGAACTCATTGCGAGGGCAGCCGCATTCCATTAAGTTCCTCTTTACTAAGAGCCCATTGAGGATGATTTCCTTTTTGATAAATTTACCACCTTCCATAAATCCACACAATATTTTCCAAGACCCTGCTAGAGCACACATTATCATTCCATGAGTAAACAAAGAATACAAGACTTCCCAGTCTGACCCAGTTTTTATTAAGGTTCACCGTTCCTGCTGACTCCTTGGTAGTGCCCAATGGCAGAAAAAGAGTGATCCCACAATCAGCTCAGGATGCTTCACCTCCTGATAAGGAAAGTACGGAAAGTATGCTTGTAGATGCTTCTGGCAATGTATCGCTGCACAAGCAGCCAATCACTGGCAAATCACCAAAACACAAGGCTTACTTGCCAGATATGATCGTGCCCACTGGGACGAAATGGAGGAGCTTCTCCAGTACCTCCCAGAGGAGCATAAAAAAAGAGGTCAGGAAATTCAGTGAAGGGTAGTAAATTTCCAACAACTCCATCCGCTGTGCTTTAGATTCAGCCAACACTGCAGCAGTAAGAATTAACTTTCATGTCCTCTTGTGCAGACCCGCTTTGCTACGCATTTCAGGCCTCAAGCAGGAGGTACAGCAGTCTATACTTAATGTACTTTTTCATAAGGAATACCTGTTTGGCCCACCTGTCGATCAGGTGTTGAATTAAATGAAGGAGGACAATGAGGTGTGGAAGTCCATGGGGAGGTTACAGCCTCCTGCCTCCCGTGGTACTTTTCGTAAGCCTTAATTTAAATCTGTCTCTAAGCCTTCTATATCAGAAGCCTCACAATTATATACCAAGGGACAACAACTAAACACACCATCTTACAGAGGTTTTTACAGGGGTTCCTATAGAGGAAATAACTACAGAGGTAGGGGAAAAAAAAACACCCTCCTCTCGAGCCTCCTCCACTGCCACCAAGCAATGACTTACTACACCTTCCCTCCGATTACCAAACACCTGTAGGACATCTTCATCTCTTTTTGCACAATTGGCAAAAAATCACCACGGATCAATAGGTGTTGGATATTATCCAGCATGATTGTCTGGAGTTCGATTCCACACTTCCAAATATTCCCCCTTGCACTCAAAAACTCTCACAAGAACATCTCACTCTCCTCAAACAGGAAATGCAAGGCTTACTCCTCAACGAAGCGTTAGAACCAGTTTCCATTACAACATCATGGGACCGGGGTGTGTTCACTATGCTTTCTCATCCCCCAAAAGACTGCTCTTTAGGACCTTGTTGGATCTCAGGCTGTTAATCGTTACATCATATCAGAACACTTTCACATGGTCACACTTCAGGACATGATCCCATTACTGCAACAACGTAACTTTTTGTCACCACAAGACCTAAAAGACGCTTACTTTCACATTCCTATACTCCCAACACATTGCAAATACCTCAGATGTATGATAGAAGGATGTCACTACCAATTCAAAGTGCTTTCCTTCTGGAGTCACAACCGCTCCAAGGGTGTTTACAAAATTCCTAGCAGTAATAGTGGCTCACTGGAGCAGGCAGAAATCCATCCCTACCCATACATAGACAACTGGCTGATCAAAGCCAGCAATCTGTCAATGCTTACATCATACCAGCAATCTGTCAATGCTTACATCATACCCAAGTCACAATAAACTTACTTCATCAATTAGGTTTCACCATAAACCTTCAGAAGTCACACTTCAATCCAGATCAGATTCACCCCTATTTAGGGGCCATTCTCAATACCCAGTTAGGAAAAACATACCCAAATGCAGCCAGGATGCAAAATTTTCGAATACAACTTTCTCATTTCAGAGTAAAATTAGCTCCTGGGAATTGCTTCTTGCACTGTGACGGGCCTACATGCTCGTCTCCACATGTGCCTGTTACAGGAATGTCTTTCATGACAATGGTGCCAGTCACAGTGTAAATTAGACGATCTAGTGTTGTACAGCCACACCTTTCACTCTTGGCAGTGGTGGAACAAAACCAACCTGTTAGGCGGGTGGCCATTTCTGGACCCTGTTCCCCAAATCATTCTGACGGATGCCTCTCGGGCAGGGTGGAGTGCTCACCTACAGGACCCCACAGACAATTTATTAGGCAATTTGCCACAGTATGTTTGTTAGCGGAACACTTCCCAGGAAAACGCAACAGTTTTGCCAACCTTCTCAGCAGGAAGCACCAACAAGCCCACGAGTAGGAACCCCGGAGTCCTTCTCGCCTATTTTGAAAAGTGGGTATTTCCAAACATAGACCACTTTGCAACAGAAGAAAATGCAAAATGACCAAATTTCACCTCCAGTCCGAGAGCAATGCTCTATGGATGAACTGGTCAGGTATATTTGCCTACACTTTACCACCTCTTCCTCTCCTTCCATATCTGGTTTGGAAAGTCAGGCAAATTTCTCTCACACTCATTCTAGAGGTGCCCACATTGCCAGACATCCGTGGTTCACCACTCTATTAGACATTTCAGTAGTACCGCACAAGAAGCTTTCCCTCGACCCAGACCTTCTCACTCAGAATCAGTGTCAAATCAGACACCACAATCCCAAGGAGTTGAATCTTGCAATTTGGCTCCTGAAGTCATAGAATTTGGTTATCTAGACCTAGCTCAAGAACATATGAATAGTCTTAAGGAAGCACATAGACCAACTCCTAGAGCCTGTTATGCAGCAAAATGGAAATATTTTGTTTCACTTTTGCATTGCTCAAAATTGGGATCCCCTCAAAGTATCAGTCCAAAATATCATCCTTTACCACATTCATTTACAGAAGGCAAACTTAGAATGCACTTCCGTATGGCTACACAGCTATAGCTTGACAACAATTGACACTCTTCAACATTCCTGTCATTAAGGTGTTTGAGTAATACCACCAGGACTACACCCAGTGCTTTCTTGAAACCTTAATGAGGTCCTCACAGTATTTCAGGGCCCACCATTTGAGTCTCTTCACTCATGCACTGTTCAGTTCCTATCATGGAAATTGGCACTTTTAGTTCCCATAAACCTCCCTCAGATGTGTGCTTACTAACACATGCTCCAGGAACCTTTTGTAGGAAGCTGGCTCTGTATATAATATACCTGAGTAAGGTATAGTGTGTACAGAGTCCAAGGGATCTCCAGAGGTCTTAAAGAGGCCAAAGTAGATAATATTAATGCTCTCTTTTGTGGTAGTGTAGGCAAGCAGTTAGGCTTATTAGAGGGTAGTGGTGAGCATTTGTTGTACACACAGTCAAGAAATGTGGCACACGCTCAATGACTAACTCCAGTCCAATGTTTATGTATTGAAAAATATACTTTGTTGCTTTATTTCCGGAACCATAAGGATCTTTGTTGAAGGTAAGTACAGTTCCAAGAATGTATCAATTTGAAATGTCAAATGCACTTTGTTTGTAAATCATTGAATACAGGTTTCAGGTATGCAATACTTTTCAATAGCAAAAGTAGACACAATGCACAAACCGTTGAAGGCAATGCCTACCTAGGGGAGGAAAAGTACAAGTACGGTTTACAGGTAAGTACTCTACTAGTGGTCCCAGTCTTTGGGGGTTAAGGTGTCCACAAGGCAAGGTTCAAGGGGACACCCAGAGTGCACCACAAGCAACACAGGGCTGTCTAAGTGCAGGGGTGTCAGGCATCCAACAGGAACCAATGGAGACTGAGGGTGCTTAAAGGAAGACAGATTGCAGGTAAGTACCCGTGGTTTCAGGGCGCAGGCCTGGGGAGTTTAGATCAGCACTGGGGGGTGGGGGGTGCCACAGGTCAGCATCTAACATACATCCTCAGCGGCATGGGAGCAGCCCGGTGGAGGGTGCAAACACAGCGTCGGGTTCCCAGTGCAATTCAGTGAGAGAGCCCGGGTTCACAAAAAGGCTGCAGACCTTGTCCAGGGAGTCAGATGAAGACCAGTGGCTGGACAAGTAAGTAGAGATCATACTGGACATCGGTGGACCGTCAGCTGACTTCTCAAGGCCAGGAGCTGCAGGTGCAGGGGTACCTTTAGGAGTCGGGAATCCTAACTGGAGAACATCGTGGTCAAGGGGGTCCTCTGGATTCAGGCTGCAGGTGTTGTCGTTTTGGTCAGGAGGGATCAACCCAGGGAGTAATCAAGGTTGGGAATCATCTAGGGACCTTCTCTGGACTGGTGGGCCAGTGGTGTGTGTAGAGTGGGCAGGACTCGTGGATCCGGAGGGCACTGTAGTCCTTGTTGGAAGTTTCTTTGTGAGCAGGGCCACTGTCCTCGTAAATTCTTGGTCCTTGGGGTTGGCAGGCAGTCCTCTGGGGGTTTGTGGAAGACACTGGTCCTGCAGGATGAGTTGTCATTTTGTAGCACAAGTCTTGAAGCCGCAGACAGGCCAGTAGGGCTGGGGCCACATCAGTTGTCATCTGGAGCCTTCACTGCTGGTGCAGCTCTGCAGTCCTTGTTCTTTAGGACACCTGGAATCTGAATAGGGAGGTTCAGGGGTGCCCCTAAATACCAGATTTAGGTGTGTTACTGGGGGTCAGACAGCAGTAGCCAATGGAAACTGACCCTGAAGGTGGGTACACCCTTCCTATGCCCACCCCCTTTGGGGAGGATAGCACATTCCTAAGTCTATTGGCTAGCATCCTCCAAAGCAAGATGGAGGATTCTGAAGAGAGGGGTCCCAGCTGGGTGGACACTTCGCCTTGTGTTTACAAATTTTTCCGCCGGACCTGCTTGGGGCTTGGTCTGTGGGTGGGCATCTCCACTGGCTGGAGTGCCCTGTGTCAGCATAACAAAAGGCAGTAGCCTTTGAGGCTCGCCGCTAAGTGTTGCTGTTCCTGCAGGTGGAAAGTGTGAAGCACCTACACCGGTAGCAGGCTTAGTCCCTGACTCTCAGGAGCACAAAGACCCACTTCCCATGGGGTCACAAACTTGTCTGGTGGTGGCAGGCTGGCATAGACTGGTCAGCCACACAGTAGAGAGTTGGGTGTATTTTAGAGGACATCTCTAAGATGCCCTATGTGTGCATTTTTCAGTAAATCGAACACTGCCTTCATTATGGGTTTATTGAGCTGAGAGGCTTGATAGCAAACTTCCTAGCCTTCAGTGAAGCCATCATGGAGCTGTGGAGCTCTTAGTGACAACCTCCCAACCCATGCACTCAATATGGCTACACTGCACTTACAAGGTCACAAAAATGGACGTAAATACGGTAGAAGCATATTGCTCATGCAGCTGTGCCATCACCTGTGGTATTATGCACCCTGCTTAAGGGCTGTAAGGCCTGCTAGAGGGGTGACTTACCTATGCCACAGGCAGTGTTTTGTCGACATGGCACCCAGGGAGGGGTACCATGTGGACTTTACCTTTTTCACTCCACCAACACACACACTCTGCAGTGTTCATGTGTTTAGTGAGGAGTTCCTTAGGGTGGCATAATACATGCTGCAGTCCAAAGGGACCCTCCCTGCTCACAGGGCCCTTGGTACCACAGGTACCTTTTACACCGGATATAGCTGTGTGCCAGAGGTGTACCAATGGTCTAAGTAGTGGTACAGTTTAGGGAAAGAACACAGGTGGTGGGGTTGGGATTGCAGGATCCCTGCACACACACAGTCAAGTTCGCAGTGGATATCTGGCAAAATGTATGTTGGAGGGGATGACTGTGTCAAAAGGGCCACTTTTCTACTGCATTTCTCTAAATACATAAGTATAATGTGGTTCTTCGTAGCAGCCCCAAATGTTTTACCCAAAATAGTACCTCATTTTCATAATAATCAAACAATTGAATTGCCAGTCTTTCCTTAACCAGACTCAGTTGCTGAAAGGGCTCTACACACGTTAGATGTTAAAATAGCACTAATGTTTTATATTGATAAGACCAAAACTTTTAGGAAGTCCAAACAACTTTTTGTTGCTTTTTCCCCCACCACATAAAGCCAACCCTGTTACTAAATCCCCTATAGCAAGATGGATTGTCAAATGCATACAGACTTGCTATGCAAAAGCTTAAAGGCCACTACCTATTCCAACTAGTAAAAACATTTGTTAAAAAGGTGCGTCTTGTTTTTTTTTTTTTTTTTTTTTTTTTTTGGTAACATTCCCTAAGTTGACATAAGCAAAGCAGCAACATGGGCTACACCAACATTACTGTGTGGATGTCTAAGTTTAAGGCAAGTTCCCTGTAATGATATTACATCAAATCTTTGATCCTGGATATATTTCCAGATTTTATGGCATTGAGCCAGGGAGTAAAGTTCCTTAACGTTCCATGAAACCTCGTTTCGGACCGTGGTGATATCAAGTGTGGGTTATAAGCTTTTGAGTCCCTTTCCAGAAGCCCGCTAAGTATATGGTCCCACATCCCTCTCCACTTCACCGTTTTTCCGCCTCCCACAGACCCGCCCCCCCACCACCACCACTCCTTCTCATTGCCTCCAGGGATGCAGTAGCTGAAAAAATAAGTACCTATTTAGGGCTCCCAGGAGTGCCGTCGAGGTCTTCCCTCTCCAGCTATTGAAACTGCAGAGATTTTTTAGTCATCCCTAGGAGGTAAGCTAGGGAGCAACATGGTCGTCGTGTAATCGCGAGGCTTGTCTGCCCCGCACACCTGGGATCCCGAGGCCACAGTCGGTGCCGCGCTCGCGGCCGCGCAGCATCGGTCACAGAGACTGGGGAGAGGAACCGCCGGTAATTCCCAGCAAGCCGGCGGATTTTGCCTCTGAGCGGAGGTGAGAGTGGCGGCAGAGGCGGCAGCTCACAGAACGACATGTGTGAAAAACTTAACAAATCGAGGAGCCGCCTCGGAGCAGGGCGGCTCGAGCCCTGATCACGGGCTGGATTCCCACGAGGCTGGGCCGTGATGGCCCTTTAAACTTTGAGGCTGGGCCAAACAAGAAAAACCCTGAGGGGGGGAGAGCCCCATGGATCACTGCACGTCCACATCCAGGCAAGAAGAGGATGTGAGGGGAGTGTGAAACTGCTATCTGAGCAAGATGGTGACGGCGTAATGGAGAGGTCTGCAGATTACGCCCACCGGAGCTACGCGCCGCGCTTGGCTGCCTTTCTAGTTGCGGCAGCTATCAGACAGCCGCTGGCGGTGTTGATTGCCGCCCTCCGTACCGCGGCGCCGCTGCCACAGTAAAGGGAACTCCCCCCCGGACACCAGCGTTTAACGGAGTCGTAACTGCCTTGCTGCTTACATAGTGGCTGCCGCTCTCTTTCACCGCGGCAGCCACCACAACGAGGTCTCTGGCGCATACCTGTAACCGTTGCCATCTTTGCTGCATATAGTGGCTGCCGCTCTTCTACCGCGGCAGCCATTACAACGAGTACTGCCCCAGGATCTCGGCACATAGCCGTAACCGCTACTGCGCGAGCGTAACAAGGAATATCTATCTATGGCAAGGAGCGCAGGGGCGCCCTTGCTTTAGGTGGTTGGAGCTGGAGCAACACAGCAAGAACTGAATCAGCGGGAGCACGCCAAAGTGCCACGTGCCGGTAAGGAGGGTAAAAACTTCATTAAAATAAGGACGCTACCCCGAGGTGATGAAAATTCCCCTTGTTTTCTGAATTTGTGGCTATCCAGGGAATTTTTTTTGAATTACAGCAACCAAGCACTTGGAAACCAAGGGAAATATACTAACTATAGGAGAAAGGATATCATGACAGGAGAAATGATATCAGCCAGCGGTATCTGATTCTGCTAGTTTTCTTTTTCCTGTCCCTTTCTCCTACCACCAGGAAATAGAGGAGAAGGATCTAAAAAGTTCTGAAAAGAGTCCATTAAATCAGGGAAGGGAAGAGGAAGAGTCTTAGGAGGCTTCAATGCTCTCGATCATACATAGTAATTCATCTTGGCATATGTCTACCCCCTCATGGCCATTGAGGAGTGTGATTAAACAAACAATATCAGAGGTGTTGGAGGTAGCGGTGGGTATAACCAGATTTATCAGATTATCTCATACTATAACAATAAATATGGCACCCAAAGCTAGTAGGAATCTGGGAGACAAAAGTGAGGGCGCTAAGACCACACGTACTGGCAGAGATAAAGAAGTTAGCAGGTTTAAATAAACGATTGACGTCTATAACTGGTAAAGCGGCTGGGAAAAATACTTCAGGATTGATGAAGATGCCAAGATGAGTGACAGCACTACCTCCCTGTTGGAAATTAAACTGAAAGGTAAAAATCAATCTACTATTACGGCTTTTCTTGCAGGTGGGGTACAAGGTACCTCTACTGTAAATGCAACCCCCTCCCCTGAAAATAATTGGTCAGGAAAAGAACCTACTCCCCTAAAGTTAAGTATTGAAAACAAAGATCATTGTGATAAATCTATAGAGAGCCCGTCAGAAATCCAAGACATCAACAGGGAGACAAGGGAAAAGGTGCTTGGTCTCCCCGGAAATGGGCAGCTACAAATACAACAAACGGATCAAAGCGAGCAGTTGGACTTTCAAAATAAGGGGAAAACTGGAAGCCCAATAGGACCTACAGCAGAGGAGGACGATTCTACTAACCTCTTAGGTAGCCCTAAAAAATGGGATAAAATTATGGGGGGAAAAAATCCCCAACTAACGGACTGGGGTAAAGATAGTAGCGACAAGTTTTACTCCCTGACAGAAGAGTCTGATCTCGGCAGCGCCGATTGCAGTTTTAGTGAAACTGATGAGAGTGAGACATCTGAGGCGGGCAACAAATCTCCAAGTGGTGAATTTACAGTACGTAAGGTTCGTCAACGGAAATTTGTTAAATCACGTTCTGGCTTACAAGAGGGCTCGGAAAACATGGCATCTATGAGTGGTAGGACTTTAAGGTGGGATTACTCGGGTATCGGCTTAGCAGATACTCCTACCGTTGGCAACCAAGGCCCCGCCAATGATAAAAATTAAAGTGATCTGGGAGCTTCGGCTGGGGGCATTGGCAATCCCGGTAATACTCATGCGATGGGCACCGAGGCAGGGATACTGCAGTCAATATACAGTTCAATTAAAAAGTTACAAACAGAGACCAGGATCGAAAGTTGGCGGGCAAGGGTTGCTACAAAGAGACTGCAGGGATCGGTCCGTAAGGTAGCAAAATCATGCATGGAAATTGAAGCTAAGTTATGTTCTATGGAAGATCGGATAGTGGCAGTCGAGGAGGATATGGATACTCTCAAAGAGCAGAACGCTGCTAGAGACGGACAATTGACGGATGTGATGTGGAAAATAGAAGATTTGGAAAATAGACAGAGGAGAAACAATCTTCGATTTCTGGGTATACCAGAAGGACTAGAAGGGAACAATATACAGGCATACATGGTTACTCTTTTGCGCGGGGCCTTTCCAGAACTGGGGGATCGGGATTGGGACAATGAGGTGCAGAGGGTCCATAGGTTCCCGACAAACCGACGGGAGGGGGGTCAACGAGCAGATTCTAAATACCCAAGAGCGATTTTGGTATATTTTAGGAACTATTTAGTACGACAGGAGATAGCTGATAAGACTCCTCCCAATACCCCACGCTCCTGTAACGGGGTTACCTTCTTTACCAGCCCCGATTTCTGTCACGCCACGGTGGAGTGGAGATGACGGCTCCGGCAGCTTATTAAGCCATTCTTCGAGAAAGGAGGGGAGACTTATCTGTTAGCCCCTGCTTGGCTTAAAACAATAATGAATGGAAAAGTGAAAGTTTTTACCTCAGAAATTAAGGCAAAAGAATACTTGATGGGGGTCAATTTATAGAGTATAGAAGCACAGGGAAGGTAAAGGCGCTTAGGGTACCGGTGGGTGGGTGGGCCGATGTATACACGACACCAACATTCAGGCCATTAGGGGTCTGATTGCTCAACAGGGTAGGGGGCCAGTATCGGGGGGAGGGAGGGGGTCGGGGAGGGGGTGAAGGGAGACTGGTCCTGGGTGGGGGAAGGGGGGGATGGGAAGGGGAAAGCGGGAGGGGGGAGGGGCAGGGGTGAACCATGGGAAGAAAATGGAAAGGAAACGACTAATGGAGGTGAGAGAAATGGGGCGGAGAAGTGGAACAGGAAGGAAAGAGAATTCAAGAGAAGGTGCAGTTAAATATGTAAACCTGAGGGATCCCAAAGAGAAAATATTTGAAATTACAAAAAAGAAGGGTGATGGCTAGACTTAGAATTGTGTCAATCAATATATGTGGACTGGATGATCCTCGTAAAAGGAGAGTGGCCGAAGAATTAAAAACTTTTAAGGCAGATATTTTCTGCCTACAAGAAACACATGTGGAATATAAAAACTCTGGGATCCTTGGCTCGCTTGGTATGAAGGTAATTGCTTGGTCGAAACAAGAAGCTAGAACTAAAGGAGTGGCGATTCTAGATCGGACTAATAAATTAAAATGTATTTGGCAGAAGGCAGATACAGGCGGAAGATGGGTAATAGTAGAATGTAGCTATGGACATAGTAGCTTTACATTATATTCGATATATGGGGTAGTCACGGATGACCCAATAGTAGTTGATACCCTCGCTATAGAGTTAACAGGATGGACCCCTCCCTATATTATATGTGGTGATTTTAACTTTAATGGATCGTGGGAGGGACTATAGGATTTATTAACACCCACAACTGAGAAGTATCAGGGGCGTAAACCTCGGGTATATAAGGCAATGGGTGCTATTCAGCAAGAATTAGGGTTAGTGGATGCCTGGGTGAAGTTGCGTAAGCCCGACCCCGGATATACTTATTATTCGGCCCCTCATGCGAAATTAGCACGACTTGATTATTTTCTAATCTCTCCTGTATTTCTAAAACAAGCCAGGATTGAGTTATATTCACGGATGGTGTCAGATCATAATCCTTTAGTCCTGGATATGGAACTGGATGGGTTAGAACCGAAAGTTAGTAGATGGACATTTGAAAGGGGACTTCTAAAGGACCCGGAATACTGTGAGCATATGAGTAAGTGGATAACTGAATTTTGGGGGGTTTAATCAGGGGTCAGCCTCAGTGGAGATAGTTTGGGATACTCTGAAAGCAGGTATTCGTGGGGAAACATTAAGTTTTAGTATTAAAAGGCAGAAGGATACTCAAGGGAGAATAATAGAGTCCCAAGCGAAGCTGCGGCTTGCAGAAAGGCAACTGGTTATAGCTATAGAAACTGGAGTAGATATAAGGAGAGCGCAGGAAGAAGTCGCCATAGTAAAAGCGGCAGTAAATGAGGTCACGGCCCAAAGAATAGCAGAGAAATATTTAGCACAGCGTGCACAAGGGTTTGAGTTTGGAGAAAAAGTTGGGAGGTTGCTAGCGATACGGACAACCCAGAAAACAGCGGCTGGGGTTACTAGGGAGATCGAAGACTGGCAAGGACAGATAATATCAGAAGTGAGTGGAATTAGAAAGGTGTTCTATGGATATTATCAGGAACTTTATAATGATACATCAGTATATTCGGATGAAGACATTTTAGAGTTTTTATACCCCATTAAGATGGAGAAACTAGGTAAGAGCGACAAGTCACGCCTGGGTGAGCACATAGATATTTCAGAAATGGATATGGCAACGAGTAACCAGCCCACAGGGAAAGCTACTGGTCCTGATGCGATCCCCTTCGAATTTTATAAAACTTTTCAACTATTGTTACTTCCGGTTATGTTAGAGCTGTATTCTCAGGTACACAATGGAGGGAAAATCCCCCCCATCTTGGGATCTGGCTAATAAAGTTATGTTCCAGAAGAAGGGAAAACCCCCGTTAAATCCAGCCTCATATCGCCCGACCACATTAATAAATAGTGATGTTAAAATATATTCAAAGATCTTGGCAGTTCGATTATCACTGGTGATAAAGAAGCTGGTTTCCCCGCGGCAGCATGGGTTTGTTCCAGGAAGAGATACAACTAATCATATCCAGAGAGTTTTAGCACTCTTTGACTCTACGGAAGTAGCAAAAGAACCTATGGCGGCTGCATTTTTGGACGCAGAGAAGGCATTCGATCGGGTGAATTGGAAGTATCTGTGATACGTTATGGAGTATTATGGGCTAGGGAAGAAATTTATTATAGCAGTAAGGGCTTTATATAGATCCCCGGCTGTGAGAATACAACTAATGGGAGGACAATCCGAGAGTATTTTGATTAGGAGAGGTACCAGGCAGGGATGCCCATGCTCTCCCCTCCTGTTTGCTTTGTATATAGACCCTTTGCTTAGACAGTTGGAAGAGAATAGTAAGATTCCACCAATCCATAGGCAGGGATGGGATACAAAAGTCTTAGCATATGCAGATGATATAGCCATACTAACCCCCTCTCCTGATTCAGCACTGAGAGAGATCGAAGTGGTGATGAAAAAATTCAGAAGGTTTTCCGGATACCTGTTAAATGGAGCTAAAACGCAGCTGTTGGCTAATCAATACACAAATACTAAAGACACACGGAGGGTGGATCATGCAGTATATTTAGGTATTAATATTACACCAAAGGTAGATGAAGTTGTCAATTTAAATATAGATCCTATACTTGCAAAATTTAGAGAAGATATGTGCAGATGGAATAACCTGCATTTAACTATTGTAGGGCGATGCAATATGGTAAAGATGATCTTCCTCCCGAAGCTGTTGTATCTATTTCGCGCCATACCACTGAACTTTACTAACCTAAAATTTAAAGAGATCGATAGAGTAATCATGAGATTTATATGGGCAGTGTAGGAGATCAAGCAAATGTATGTCTCTTCCTTGAGAAAGGGGTGGGTGGTCCTTACCGAATATACAATTATATCAAATGGCAGCAGCTTTCCAGTATATGCGCCCGTTATGGGGGCCTAATAAAGAAGGAGTTATAAAAGCGGACCGCCCCAATATATACGAGTTGCAGATAGGAGCAGTAGCCAATGGGTGTTTGGTAACATATCACGAGCCTGGATATTATAAGAAAACTAGGTATAAGGTTTTGGGAGCGGCTCATAAGTGCTGGCGATTATGGTACAAAAAGAAAGGATTTGGTAGATATAATTATTATACCATGATCGAGAAGAATCCACTGCTCCCTGAAATATTTCATGATAAATATTTGGCAAATTGGTCCACCTTAGGTATAACCAGGTTAGGGAACATTTTTAATAACTCTGGGGTCAAGGCGTTTCGAGATCTTCAGGAACAGTATGGTCTAGAGAAAAGGGACTTTTTCAAATATTTACAGATAAGGGATTTTTTAGGGGAAAAAACAGGGGGGGTCCAGGGATTTAAAAGTAACCAACTGCTGAATGATATTCTGGCTAATCCCAGTATAACTATTAGGTCAATTTATCCTTTCTTATTGGCAGAACAATCAGATGATCTAGAAAAGAATAAGGAGAGGTGGAGCAAGAAGTTGGTAGATGGGAGCAACAACTTTATGAGGTCACTGGAGTTGGGATGCACTATTCTATTATCATCTTCCCTGCAAGCGCAACACTATAAGACTATGTTCGATCTGTATCATACCCCAGCCCACCTCGCCAAATGGGGATGTGTGTCAGGAATAAACTGTCCAAGATGTGGGATGTATGGCTCAGACATCATACATATGATGGCTACATGCGGGGAATTAAAGGCCTCGAGGGAAGGTATTCAATCTGTTTTGAAGGAGGTTTTGGGATATGACTTTGTCCTTACACCTGAGATCATGGTCTTTGGGATTGATGGCGAGGCAGGTGGATCACATAGAGCGTTTATCTTTGTAGCTATGGCGGTGTTTCGAATTTGTATATCAACAGCATGGCTGGATTTACGACCCCCGTCCTGGCAACAATGGTTGGCTAGGCTGCTGTCTGTATATCATTTGGAGATGGCATTGTATGAGCGTAAGGGGAAACAGGCTAGGAGGAAAGGAAGGCAATATGGGGTCCATTTCAGGCTTGGATTCGGGCCCATAATGATCGGGGCCACCCTCTTCTAAAATAATGGGGTACCATCTCTAGATTGGATCTGAGGGGTGGTTACGTTTTGTATTTTGTACGATTTAACTAGGTGATGTCTTCCTCTTGTCTGTCCCGCTCTATGTTCCGAATTTTTTTTAAAGTTTTCAGTGTAAAATGATCCAAGAATATATGTGTTATATGTTTCCTTCCAATAATAAAATAAAAAAAAATAAAAAAGAGGTAAGCTGCATCTTCCTGTTCTGTAAAATTGTTCCGTTTATTCTGGAATTCAAAGGCTATCCCCAAAGGATAGGTCAGTGATATCTGATATGGTCTGTGAGCAGCTTGACAGTTACTGGTTTAAACTGCAAGCTTTCTGCCAGAGTTGCTGGGGCTACATCTTGGGGAAGACAGCATGCTGCTCCTAGGATGGGATCTAGTTTTCTGGCTTCCTCTAGTATCTGTTCTTTAGCCTTAAAGAGTGGACTTTAGTGAGGTTGTTCCTGGGATGCTTCCCCTCTCCAGGTGTCAGTGGACCCACTTTCTGTACCTTTTCTAGTCTCACCTTCAATGGATTCATTCTCTGGGCCAGTTTCTTAGCATTTTTGTCTTGAAATCAAGTGTGCGTGCCCCTGCTTAAATCTACATTAGCCTGCAGTGGAATTAATATCAGCTTGGAGGGTATCGAGTGAGAAGGTCTGATCTGCTTTCAGTTCTTCCCTAAGTTCCCTCTTGAAGTCTTGGAGAGAGGAGATGAGGTCTTCTTTTGTCAAGGCCATTGTCAGGGCTGGGGTACTCACCCTGGTCCCTGGATTCCATTGTGGTAAACACCCTATTAAGCTGTCTTTTTTGGCAGCATAGAGGCCACCAGGGTGCAGGTCAGTAGAGAGAGAGAGAAACCTCGGGATGCCATTGTCCGAAGGGGCTTAAACAGAGTTTGGTCAGCAGGTTTAGGCCTGTTTCGCTGTCACTTTCATTGAGGGTGCACAGCCTCCAGCTAAAACGGCTACTTTTGCTATTTCTATTGGGGGTTATTACAACATAGGACTCTCCCTCCAGCTCGCTGGGTCATGTCTCAGCCTCCACCCCCTCCCCCAAATCCCCCAGTCCCGCCATAGCTGAGTTCAAATATGCAGCCTACAATAGTATGTGACTGCTTTCTGGAAGTATCTGGATGGCACAGACCAGAACAAGTTTCTCTCAGGCCAAATTTGTGGTGAGTGAGCCATCAGAGAGCCCACGCCGTTGCAGTGGCAGTGTGGTTTGCATGGAGTCACTCAAAGCTGGAGCAGGCGGCAGGGAAAATGGCTTGCGTCCCCCCATGGTAAGTCCCATTGGTGAAGGGGAAGCGGGAGTAAGGCAGGAACTGTGAGCACTCACCTCATCCCTCTGATGATGTTCGGGCAGTTCACCAGCCGACTGGTGCTTTTGTGTGCAGCATTACAGTCCGTGCTGGCTGCCATTATCGCAATGTAGGCAGCTTTCTCCAGGAAGCTTGGGCCGCAACTCCCCCACTTGGCACATAAAGACCTTACTAGCTCCACTGTCTCCTCTTAGGGTGAAATCTCATAAAGGCAGTCACTTTTGTATACGTGGTCATGGCTTGGCTGCAGCCGCCGCCATGATGGCTCTCTGTATCGAGGAGACGCATGAGCATTTCTCGGAAATAGGTTGGTCCAGGCCAGAGATAACCTCTTTGCCCAAATATCTGTAAGCTGTCCTAGTCTTTCCTGATATGTAGGGGGCAAAACTGGAACTTTTGCGGCCAGCACCATCTCAGCCTGTGGATCCCTCGGCAGAGTCTCTGTGGATCACTTCCACACGGCCATGACAGTTAGCCACACCCTAAAACAGGTTTTTGACCTTATAAAGGCTGTTGCAAACAAATATGTATTGGACCATCATCAGGTTGCCTGTAGTTCCTGTGGATGAGTCACAACTCAGTGATTACAGGCCGATAAACCTATAGGCCATATGGGAAGGTAGAAAAGCACAGGAGGGCTCCATGATGTGACCACTCAGTCAAGTTTGATTCCGGTCCCCATCCAACTCTAGAAGTTCCAGGGGTCTGGCTTCATCTCTTTGTTGGGGAGGTCAAAGAAACAGCACAAGAAATCTAAATGGGACTTGGCCCTTTCTGCCACTCTCACTTTCTAAAATGCGTTGGAAGGACAGCACCATACTGCTTGATCTTGCTGCTGAAGTCAGTCGACATCAGAGCCTAGCCCTCAACTTGTTCCAGCACATCCAGGGTGTGCAGTGTTGTCCGTCACTCTAAAACAGATCGAAGAGTCATGTAAAGGTCGTTCTTTGGATCTTTGCAGACTCCCTTTAGTGTGCTTCCAACCTCCCCTGGAGCTAAAAGGCCCTCCATTTGGAATGCTGCCAGGTGGTTCACCTCAGTACTGTTTGGCCCTTCCGAGCCCACCAAAGAGAGGCCTTCGACTACAGTTCTGACTCCACCTCCAGCTCAAGGTTCCCAGAACTTCAACGCCAACACAGACTCCCATTGATGCAGGAGGAAGTACTGATTGTAGTCTGACTTAGTTGGTGCTGGTTTAATCTTAAATGAGGTTCCTCCCAGCCACTGCAGTAATGACTCTTCCTCCACCAGAGCCTTGAGAGAACACATACTCTGCATACCCTTTTTGGTATGGATTGGAGGTCGGTCAGCCATAGCATGAAGAACATTGGTACGGCGAGTTACAAGAGGCTAGTGAACGTGGTACCTCCCCAGAGTCAGGGCTCCTCTCCCCCTTGGTCCTGTCACTGAGGAGAGTGCTTCTTGCGCCATAGTAATGCATTGGCGGCCTGAGTCTCTGACCTCCAGCTCCCCATAAGAGAGATCTTGAGCTGTGGCAAACATTCATCAAACCCCGCTTATCCTTTAACGAGGCCCTTACCGATACTTTATTGAGCAATCGGCCAAACCATGCTCTGGCCCTCTTGTCAATTGCTAGATAGCACAGCCCCACTGCCTTGCCCCAAGTAACCCCGCATTTGTATCTCTGACCCACCCTGAAAGCTTGATGGTGCAGGCATCTGCAAACAAGACTAACCCCAAAACGTTCCCAACTACTCCCTCTGATAGGGAGTCAAAACGAGAGGATACATTCGGAAAGGTTCTTCTCGTCCACCAGCTTGGCTCTTCGATCTGTAAAAGTCTAGCTACTTGCTGGGGCACTACTCAGATGCCCTTTGGGATTCAGTAGCCCCAAGACCTCCCTGGTGTTCCTGAAGATACACCACCTGTCCTCGCTTAGTCTTTCCAGGACTGTCATGAGGAGGCCAAGTTCACAATTCGTTGTGGTTTGGACACTACAGATTCCATCTGGCAGGCCGTTGGCACCAGTGTCACCATTTGCAGTCATGCTTGGCTGCGGTTCACCGGGTTTTCAGGTGGTGATCAGTTGCCCTCATGGACATACCATTCGAAGGGGACTTAGCTGTTCGGGGACAAGGCTCACTCCGCTCTCGAAGTTCAAGGAAAACAGGGCCACGGTGAGCTCCATGGTTTTATCTGCCCCGCGTTGCCAGCCGCATCGGGGCTACTGCTTGTTTTGTGGCTTCAGCAGGGATGTTCTTTACTGCAAGCCAGTCCAGCTGCAACAAGAGGACAGAATCCGGCAGTGCTTGGCAGACCATAACATCGGACAGGTAGGTCCTGCAAATTGTTCAGCAGGGATATACACTACCTTTCGTTCTCTCACTACCACACTATCCAGCCCCCCAAGCAAATCACTGAGGTCCATATTTCCTTTTTGCGTTAGGATGTGCCAGCCCTTTTGGCTGAGGGTGCCCACTCCAGAAGTGTGTGGCTGTTATTCCCACAATTTACTGGTGCCCAAGCAGGATGAAGGCCTCCATCCTATTTTAGACCTGCACCCTCTCAGAACCTTCCGATGGAAGGAGAAATTTAAAGTGCTCATAATGGGCCAGGTTTTGTCTGCCTTCGATCCTGGAGGCTGGTGGGTGGCATGTGTGTTTTGGTTGGGTGAGAGGGTGTATGTATACATGACATCTATTGGTAACACAAAAAAGTGAGAGTTGGGGCAGGGGTATTGAAATAATTTTGCTATTGATTTGCAATGAAGTGGAGGCTTTTCTATGTTTGTGGAAGTTGAATTAAAGCCATTTATGTCTTTACAAAATCGTGTCTTCCACTAACATCGGGAGCATGTGTGCTTACTTGCGTATGTATTTGTTGTATTTTCTGCATAATGCAGAGCATCCAGTCAGTTTCTGGTGTAAGCAAATCATATGCTGTATCTTTCTAGAATATGTATGCTTTCTGTCACAGTTGCTTCCCTTTGAAATGTTCAATCCAGGAAATAGGGAGGGAAATTAATAGGACTATTTTGTATAGTAAGGGTGGTAGCATAGAGTGAAAGTGGTTACAAACTCCTGTTAAAAAGTCACCAGTTTCGACCATCTTTCCATGATGTCTAGTTACAGAAATCAGTAAGACTCCCCTCATTTTCATTTGAGCTTGCAAATGTAGGGCACTGGAGCAGCTGAATGTAATAGTGTATGGCTTTTCTGGTACTGACGTGTTGGTGACACTACTGGCAGTCATGAACCGAACCTTGTTTTGCGTTTCTGGTGCCTGAATAGCAAGTGATGATGCTGTGTAGATTTGTCATGCATTGGCACACTTGTTTGTGATTGTCAGTACTTAAATAATAGAGTGCTGCAGTTCATGATTGGGTCATAACTAGGAAGAAGTCCACACACGCAGCTGTTAGAGCAAGTCTGCTCATTCATGCTCCTTCCAATTTGTACTGCTTCTGTTCCCATCTTTTCCTTGCTGAGAGTGAATGGAGCATTTTGTTGCCACTGATTCAGTTTTACATCACAATTAAGTTTCACCACATAATCAGGTGGATTGTTTATACTGAGAGTGTTCTTAAAACTACATCAGGATTGGCGGATAAGTAAACTCCAGTTTACCATTTGGCACAAAGTGGGCTAATGACAGTTTTGCACTTCCAATCACGGTGTCCATTAGCTCTGGATTCCTGGGGCTCTAAAGCCAATCATACACCTTTTACCGATCACAAACTTTGAGTGTTAGATCAAATACCCTGCTCAATCTTTAGGAAACACATCCCTGTCTGGTGAGAATTCTAGCCTCAGATTTGTTACCTTAGAATTATTCCCAGGAGTCATCCTTGATCAGAAAAGTTTCAAGCAGTACCCCTGTACACCGGTAGTTGATCTAGCTTGGCTTCACATCATCTGTGCTGAAGGTGACTGCTGCAATACTTGTAAGCTATCCGAGAAGGCATCTTTATATCATTTCTTTCCTTTCCACGTCAGATAGCCAGGTCTGTGAAGAGCTACTCCTTAGTCACTTTTTGACTGCCTTTTTTTTTCACTTCAGCTACTTTTGAGAAAAAGTCCTTTCGTCTGGTGTGAGAGGGTTGTCTCCCAAGAAACAAGCTGGTTTAAAACCATGTGGCGCCTGTCACGGACGGATGTCTGCAACAGACCACCACTTGGTCTGTCTGATGCCTTGACAAAGACCATGACTCGAAGGCCTGCAAGGATTGCTGCCCCATGCACCAGAAGGAGCTGAGTGAGCACTCCCTCGAACTCCTCACCACCTAACAACCCCTCAACGATCACGATCCCGGTTGTGTGGAAGGGTTTTGACAGAGCTGCACCCAACAGTCGACGTCTGGTAAGTAGCAGAAGAAAAATCCAAGAAGTCTTCAACTTCTCACTGTCCGTCCAACCCTTTAGACAAAACAAGAGGGCTTCAGCACTCCATGCCTCTGCAAAGCCCTATCCGGAGCAGACGCTTCCCCAAGTTTTCCAGAGTGGTCCCCACTCAACTATGTGAGTTATATGAAGACATGCACCTATTTTTAGGGCAGCCCAACTTCTCTGAAGTGTCCTCCTGCTCCATAGGTCTGGAAGCCACCCCTGCTGGATTCCCTCCGGTGGGTAAGCCCTCTGCACTAGTGTGGCCCCACAGATCAGGATCTGGAGCAGTGCTGCCATCAAGATCAAGACCACCTCCAGCACCCACTTCTGTGCCAGCAGTGCAGTCGCATCCCACACTGAGCAGGACTGGTTTTGGTGCTGCCCGGAGCCATGCCTTCTGGGTTGGAACGAAGGCCTTTTGCCTTTGACAGGCCTGGTACGTGGGATGAATTGGACACGTTTGATGACCCTGATGAATATTGCCACCCATTGGATGATACAGAGGACACCTGGTATGAGGATCTGTTGAATGCCAGTGGGTGAGACACTTTACCTGAAACTGGCTTGGCCTTCATTCCTACTGTGGCTACGGCAGAGGGGACATCTTTCGCGATGGTGGTGTGTAGTGCAGCTGAGGTCTTAGACCTTTAGCAGTCCGCAGTGGCAGTCAAGACTACAGTCTTGCTGGAGGTGCTTCATCTGGGGAATGCCCCCTCCGGGCCCTTGATCCTTTTAATAAAGCCTTCAGCAATGTTTTCCTCAAGGCCTGGTCCAAGCCCTGCACAGTGGCTCCTGTGCACAGGACAGTTGCCCACCACCGCTGCCCCACTCAAGTGGACCCTAGTTTCATCACCCAGCACCCCACTCTGGAGAGCTTGATGGTCCAGGCCTCCAGTTCAGGAACTGACACCTTTCCTCCACTCTACAGGATAGAGAGTGCAGAAAGCTTGGATACCTTTGGCAAGAGAATGTTCTCTCCTGCCATCCTAGCACTGATGTCGGTGAACATCAGGTGTCTACTCGACTGTGTGCCAGTGCTGCCAGTTGTCCCAGAGGAGGCCCAAGCTATACTCTCCTGCGCTATTGCAGAAGAGAAAGATGTGTCAAAGTTTGCCATTTGTTGTGTTCTGGGCATGACGACTTGCTGGGCAGAGTGATTTCTTAGTCAGTGGCCCTTTGACTGCACACAAGTAATCTCTTACTGATAAGGCATTACCAAGGCAAGTAGCTTGTTCTTGAGGTCAGTGCCTCCACCTTGTTTCCTCTGCTGATCTCTGGAACCAATGTGCTGCATCACGACAAGCCTACATAGCCTAGATATATTGGCTTTGTCAATGCTTGTTTAGTTTTTCTACTGGTATAGTAGGGTGTCATAAGCAACACAAAAGAATGATGGGCGGAATGCTGAAACGTTTCAAACACATGCCCCCAGTCATAGATCTGGGTTTAATTCCTCGTTCTTTTGCTCACCATGCCACCCCAGTTTGGACCCGCCCATCATGCTTTTGTGTTTCTAAAGTTGCCCTAAGTGGGAAGGGTATGCCCAGACGTGGGTCCCTTGCTCACTGTGCCACTGGATTCAAGTTAGTCAGGCTGATGAAGGGTGATACCCTGAAACCAGTCCCAGGATGCTCCTTTCCGGTACCGGGAGGATCTGGCAGTTTGGGATGGACTGTATTAATGGGGAACAGGGTCAAAACTGATTTGCATATGGATTGTACCATTCTGTGGTACAATAGATTCCAGAGGTGTTGAAACTTCTCACATCCATTGAGTCAAAGACAAATGTCTTGGTGGACGCTCTGCATCCTTCAGCTGCACCGTCTGAACTGCTACTCTCTTAATGAGGCTCTGATAGAGCTAGTACCTGCTGTCTGACACATCTCTTATTTAAATGGTTTAAATGGGGTGGTACAGAAAATTGATGGATGGATGGATGGATGGATGGATGGATGGATGGATGGATGGATGGAATGCTTGAGTTAATCTGTGCCAGTCGCTCCGTCTACTAATTTGATAGGTAATTTTTTGTTCCACAAATATAATTGGTCGGCAGATGTGCCTGTAATTTGGGATGCTTCCAAATGATTGCTTATGGAAAGATTTAACCTTGTGAAGCAACAAGTAACACATGGAGAAGGAAAAACAAGAGGACCTAGAGGCACTGTCAAGAGACTCTAATATTAATTAACTCACTGTAAAATATAGAAGAAATATGCAAGGCAAAGGAATTTAAAGGGTTACTATTATGATGAAATCCTATTAAACAACACTACCTATTTGCAGCAGTGATTTTAGGAAAGGGAGTACTCCGTGAAATATGTAGTATGAGCAGCAAGAAAAAAGGTAGGAAAAATAAGTCAAGGTATTGCAACATTCCCTCCCTAAAGATGAACATTCCTGCACAACTGCAAGAAATAGTTTGAAGTGTATTTCCTCCAGGCAACAGGAAATCATCTAAATCAGCTGAAATTGTTTAATCTCCCTGTCCCTACCCAGTTTGTCGCCAGAAACCTCCTTCTAATCCTTTTTCTGTAGACGATGTCTTGGAGACTATGAAAGAGCTTCTGAATAGTAAGGCTGTTGGGATTGACAGTCTTTTATCTGCATTGTGGAAAAAAATGAAGGGAGTACATTTCTAAGTATATTATCAGGATAACAGATTTTACTCTAGAATATGGTAGGGTCCCTGAATCATTTTATTTAGGAATAATTCTGAACTTCCTAAAGCCCAGCAAAAACCCTGAAGATGTGAATTATTAAAGTCCGCTAACACTGCTAAACTATAAGATTATTGCAAAGTTACTGGCAAATAGAATAAAGAAGTACAATAATAAACAGAACACATTACTTACCTTCAGTATGCTCTTTCTGGTGGATAATGTATCTAATTGCAGATTACCCACCGACCATTCCTCCTCCCCATTCTGTAGATTAGATTATTTTCCTGTTTAAAAATGTCCCAAACTAAATCTGTACAGAGTGTCAAGCCAATATGCTGATGGGTGGTTTACGTGTCTGAGGGCAGGGACAAGCCTTTGATATCAACTGTTGTCATTGTGCCTGAATGGCATTTAAATGCTATGCAGCTCATCACTACTTGAATGGAGTGACATCTGTGCATAGCCGCATAACGACACCTACTGGTGTGCAGGAATACTGCTATTGAGTTTCCAGGTCCAGTCTGACACTGGGAGGAATATGCACAAGGTGAGGAATCTGCTGTTAGAGGTTCCACCAGAAAGAGTGTTTTTGAAGATAAGTGACTTTTTCTTTTAACTCATTGGATGCTATTGATGTGTAGGTCACTTTAGAGAGCTAAAGGCACGGAATCCCTCTCGTGCTGGCAGGAGAGGGATCCTTTTTTCATTATTCAGGTCTGGCTGTGGGGGAACAGCTTCCCCATCATACTGAGGCATTTTTTAATGACTTGGCGAGCAGGCATGCTGATATCACTGCTGTAAAAGTGAATGTGAAATAAGAGGATCTATTAATTTTACCTTCAGGTGCATTAACGCCGCGGCATTGTTGACCCCGAACACAGATTTTGATGGGAAATGCATTGTTGGAAAGGAGAGAATCTCCCTTTCCAAATGCTTCTCCTTAGCAGATCCCTGATTGGGCATTGTCTTTCTAGAGTGATCTGCAAGTTTCTTCCATTCTTGCTGCTCCTAACAAGAAGTGGTATAAGTGGTCTTCGGTACCCCTCAGAAAAAGTCCATCTGACAGAAATTTCAGGGTTCAGAAGAATTGAGGACAGTTCATCCTTGTTATCACAGATTGTTAAACAATTTATAAAAGGGCTGTTTAGATCGTTTCTTTCTATATGGCACCCTGCAGTACCTTGGGAGCTGAACAGTGTTGAGCCAACTCATGCTACCTCCTTTTGAAGCAATCCATGAAGCACATGTACTTGCCGTCACATCAGCAAGATGGATTGGTGAGTTGCAGGCTTTTACAGTAAGGGGCCTTTCTCAGATTTGTTATGGGCAAGGTCATCCTTTTAACGAACAAGAAGTTCATGCCAAAGGGTTGTTACTGACTTCTACCTGTGCCTGTTACTCTGCTCTTGTGTTCTTTATCTTTGCAGGAAGCTGGCTCTTTATATAGTGTACTAAAAAGAAATACACTGTGAGTCCAATGGATCCTAAACTGGTATTGCAGAGGTAAAAGTAGATAGGACTAATGCTCTAATTTGTGCTAGTATGGGCGAGCAGTTAGGCTTATCAGAGGGAAGTGCTAACCATTTGTTGTGCTCACAAAGGCAAATAATAAGACACTTTCAAAGAATAAAGTCAAGACCAATTTAGAAATATAAAATGTATTTTTATATATGTTTCAGACCCAAGAACTTCGTAATCAGGTAAGTAGATTTACAAGCATAAATACTTAGCAGTTTCAAAAATCAACACAGTGCAATTTTTCAGTTCAGCAATGCTAACTTATAGGAGGAAAACAACAATGCAGTTTTGCAGGTAAGTACACGACTTACAAAATCCATTCTTCGTAGTTTTAGGTCAACACCAAGTATGGTTCAAATCAGTACCAAGAGTGCACCTACTGTGGAACAGGGGCGGCCAGGTGCAAAGGTCAAATTCGGAGTTGGGTGCCCTCTGTTAAGCAATGGAGACTGGAGGTGAACAAAGATGTGCTGCTCACGGGTGAGCAAAGCGGTGTCTGGGGTGGATCTCCTGGGGTTGAGGTAAGCACAAGGAGGTCCACAAGGCAGCACCAAACTTACACCTTTAGTTGCACAGTGGCAGCCGGGTGAAGAGTGCCAAACCAGCATTGGGATCCCATTGTATATCAATGAGGGAGATCAGTTTTGGTAAAAGGCTGCAAGCTCGGGCCAGGATGCTGAGCAAAGAAAAACCACAGCTGTCCAGGTAAGTTCTGATGCTAGGGAATGTGGGGACACATACTATCCAGCTCCCTAAGGCCCAGGGGCTCCAGGTGCAGGGGTGTCCTTTGGCATTGGGAACAGCTTACCGCACAGGTCCCAGTCAGGGGGAGTCAGGTTTGAGGCTGAAGGCTTTGAGGCAGAGTCTGGCAGGGGTCAGCCCATGATGGACTCTGAATTGCCGGGGAACCTCTGCAGGACTCAGGCCATGGGCGTCGGCTGCAGAGGTGGACCCAGAGGCGGGTTTGATGTTCCTCAGGGCATCTTTTTTTTCTTTTAAAGTTGTTTTTGTCTAGAACAGCTCTGCTGTTTGCAGGAGATCTTGATCTTTGAAGGCAGGCAGTCCTTCCGAAGTTTTGGAGGTAGCTTGGCTGCAGGACAGACACGGTTGGCTTTTGGCGCAGGAGCGTCAAGGGCTGCAGACAGGCTGGTAGGGCTGTGGTCAAGTCAGTTGGTGTCTGTAGTGCTCTGCTGATGTGACTCAGTAGTATCTGGATTTTTCTTAGTCATCCGGAATCTGGGTTCAGAGGTGCCCCCTTAAATACTCAATTTAGGGGTGCTACAGGGGGTGTCAGGCGGAAGCCAATGGGCTGACCAGCTTTACAGTGACCACACCCTTCTTATGACCACTTAACGCTGGGAAGTGGGCATAGTCCTAAACCTAGGGCACTACTGCCTTCCAAACTAGATGGAGGAATTTTAAAAGTGGTGTCCACTTCAGCTCGTCCACCTTAGGGGTGGGATTGGCATGAAGTGGGCACTCCTAATTTAACTAATTTTCCCACCTGTGCTGCCACCAAAAGTGAGGTCAGGACGTGGGTTGGTAAACTCCAGCATCTGGAGAGACCTGGGTCACATTACAAAGGTGGCAAGGCCTTTGAAGCTCCCCTCCCTCGAATGTCCATCCTGCCTGGGAGAGGAGGTCACCCCTCTGCCAAGATCACCCTTTCTTCTGAGCCCTCAAGAGTGTTGGCTCTCATCTCAGGGGGTCAGAACTCTAAGGTGGCTTTAATGGTTTTGATTACTGTCTATGCTAGGAATTGGTAGGTTTTCAAGGAGCACCTCTAGGGTGCCCTGTGAGTCCATGTATTAATAAATCCATCACTGGATTTAGTGAGGATTTATAAAATACGAGATGTTTGATACCAAACATCCCTATCTTCAGTAAAGCCATCGTATAGCTGGGGAATTTGTGAAGACCAGTGTCTAGCACATGTACTTAAAATGGCTTCTCTGTTCACTTACTATGACTGAGAATCGACAACGATATAGCAGGGGTAAATCTGCTCACGCGGGTATGCCCTCACATGTAATATAATGCACCCTGCCTTTAAGGGTGGAGGGCTGCTAGAGGGGTGACTTACATATATTGCATGCAGTGTAAGGGGGACAGGGCACACAGGCTGTGTGCCATGTATTTTCATTTTAGTTCTGCACCAAGACACACACCCTGCGAAAGCAGCACTGTGTGCACTTAGTGAGAGGGTTCCTGAGGGTGTCACAATTTGTGCTTCAGCCCTCAGGGGCCTTCCTTTAGTACCTTTACTTTACTTCCTTTGATACCAGGGGTACTATTTACTCGGGACTTACAGTGGTAGCTGAAGGCTTGCCAGTTGTAAAAAACAACTGTGCAGTTTTGGGGAAAGAGATCTGGCACTGGGGACCTGTTTAGCGGGTACCTAGTGCACTTTCAGTCGAAATTGCACCAGTAACAAGGCAAAAGGTGTGTGGAACGTTGGGGTTGGGGGTTTAGGGAGTTGGGGGGTGGTTGCAGGGAGTGGGGTGTGACCATGTCAAAAGAGGCGTTTTCCTACAATCCTGCGATGTTGGCAGAAAAATCCTGCACTCCATGTATGTTCTCAGGTGCTTTTGATTTTACGTGCACAAAATAAAAGTTCGCACATCTGACCAGCTGTTTTTATTCTTCGGCCGTCCTCCGTCTAAACTGGGAATAGCAGAATGGCTTTCAACCTGCATCACCTTCTGCCACAACTAGGTGATGCATCCATTGGAGGGCAGAGTGAGGCCGGATTCCACTAGGAGCAGGGCAGCAGTGGCTGCACTATATACCAGAATGCTTTTGGAAGTCATCTGTCATGCAGCCACATGGCAGAGCAGGCACATGCTATGAAGCTCTACTGTCTCAACGTGAACACAAAAGCCGACTCATCAAAGAGGCAGGTATCCTCCATAACCACTTTCAGTAAAAATTAGCCTGCTTCCCATTTTTTATGTGATTTACTTAGAATATATAAAAGATCCATTGCTAGTGACAAAATTGGTTACTTACCTGTAACTCCAGGTCTCCAGTGTTGGTAACATTCATATATTCACATGTGACCTGAAACCTCTCCATAGTCAGGGGATCTAGTTCTATTAGCTTCTATTGTATACGTTTCTCACTTGTGCTTTCAAATCAGAGCTGAAATAGCCTATGGGAGGAGGAGGAGGGCTCAGCATCTCCAGCTCATCAGCTGAGGTTTGTGTTGTTTCAAATGAGGTAGGTTGTTCTGCTAAACAAACATTGTTGAGACCTGTTGCCATTTTAATGCTGTTTACTGCTATTTAGGTTTAGAGGGATTCTCATCCTGATGATGGGGAATAATTTGAGCATGTACAAATATGAAAGCTACTAATGCTCGAAGTGGAATTAAAAATGAACTGTGCAGACAAAGGTCTTATAGTTGACAGGTTTTCAGCAGGTTTGATTTACACAAGCATAGCATCTAGTATTGATAATGTAAGTAGGAAATCAGCAGTGATCATATGGAAAGTCTCTTGGGTTGGGAGAAGAGAAAGGAGGATTGTGATGAGAAGGGGCAAAAGAGAAGAATGAAAATCTCATCAAACAAAAACAAGGGTAATGGGTAGATGCAGGAAAAAGAAGTTCTGAAGCAGAATTGAAGATTTGACCTTGATACTTGCTAGTTCAGTTGCATTTGTAAAGGAAAGTTCATTTTTATGTATTATTATTATTATAACTATTATTATGTTTAAAAATGTGAGAAGGTCTTTGTGACATCTTAGGCTAGTTGGGAGGGGTTTCAGAGTTGGGGCTGCTCCTGAGAAGGTTTGGTAGATTGTTGCATCTACAAAGGAAAAGGAACAGCACACTGTACAGGTCCACCATCACCCATCTTGTTGGGGTGATGGATAGGGTGGGTGCTACTAGATGGAGGCAAATGGCTATATTTTCGATGTTGACTGGCTTCTCATATCGAGGAAAGGGTGCATGGCTTCTTTTTTCAGGGCACATGGTAACTGGGCAGCTACAATGTATTTATTTTGTTACATATATTGGTGTAGAAGTTGAGAGAGCTGCTCTTAAAAAGCATTGTTGTAAGATTATGTAAATCAGCCTTGCTTGTCCTTATATATGACATCCCTTGTCCGTTCACAGTAAGTGACATGTTCTGGTCCGACATATAAGGGGTGGCTGTGAACAACCACCACATGCATGCTGGAAGCACTTTGTCATTAATGCTTAATCCCAAGGCAATATGCACTTTAGAGCAAGGGGTCTTGAGGAACCTGTTTGCTTATGTTTTTTGCTCCTTAGCAATCATTTTCTCCTTTTCTCATACTTTTATTTCCTTGATATGCGAGCTCCTCTGGTTGGGAGTGGAAAACAGCCAGGATGTATAGGTGATACAAAATTCATTTCATGGGTATTTGTGTTTATCCTATTTCAGGCTGTCTGCAGTTACCAACATCCTGACATACATTCCTCTTATCAATCAAAACCATCTCACTGAAAGGCTCCTTTTTTGGAGAGAAAAATAGGAATGGTACACACCCACTAATTGTAGATGGTGTGCTCAGTATGTGCTTGTGCTTACATGGTTCTGGCCACACCGAGATCTGTATAACCAGCTTTGTGATGCAACTTTATGCTACTGCGATGTGACCGGGTACCCACTGATCGAGGTGTAAACGCTGTGTGGTGTTCTCACCAGGCCTGTTCAGTCTACCTTATCGGATGAAGAAACAGTGTATCTACGATAACTCCTAGCCTGTCCCCTTCAGGCCTCCTTCATTCCTCAACACCAGAGAACGCACCCTTAATGAAAAAGACTCCATTCCGCTACTGCCCGAAGTGTTGAGCAAGTACTCCAGGACAGACCTACATCATGTTTGTAACTTTTGTCTGTCGCCAGACTATCAGCAGGGTTCATGCTTAGTATCCTTGGACTTTCAAAATAGTCTTTTTAATACCATCTGGATTGCCACTTGTCCACATCCGTGTGCATGGATGCTTAGAAGGCACCCTGTACTTGTTCGGAGAACAGGAGACCGAGCGGCAGCCAGAGGTGACCATTGCAGAAATGCAACTCAGACGCCTCACACACAAGATGGGGAGCTCACATGGGCTCTCAGGAGGCAGTACAACACATCAACATCCTGGAGTTAGTGATTGTTATTCTAGCATTGAAAGCTTTACTTAAACATCTTCAAGGGAAGGCGATATTAATTCAAACAGACAATACACCAACCATATTTTACATCAGCAAACAGGGGGGGGGGGGTCAATCTCTGCCTCTTTCAAGGTTAGCTCAGCAACTCTGGATATGGGCAATCCAGAGGAACATGGAGATTCAAGAGATACATCTGCCAGGGAAAGACAATTTTGAGGCAGACTGAACAGGCAGGCCTCACTCTCCCACGAATAAGAGCTCAAGCAGAAAATGGTGAAAAAGATTTTCCAAATGTGGGGTACACAAATTATAGATCTGTTTGTTCATCAACAAATGCAGAAGGAGTCACATGACGTCGATTTTAATTGCTCTGCAATAGGCAAGACAAACTTGGTACTCGGGGATACTACAATTAGCTCAAGGAACCATTCAAACGCTACCACAACAACAAGTTCTGTTGTCAGTAGAAAATGGAAAGGTGTGGCACCAAGAACTATAATATTTCAAACTAACTACGTGGCTCCTGAAGACTTAAAATTCAGACACAGCAGGTTGCCAGAAAAAACAATGACAGTATTAAGAGAAGCTAGAAAACCAATAACTAGAAAATATGTTATATGGCAAAATGGAAATGTTTTTCACTTTGGTGGGTGAAAAATAAGTTGGACAAGATCACAAGGGAAAAGATAATGTTAATATATTTAGCCTACCTTTTACAAGAGGGTCTTATATATGCATCTGTCATCTGGCTGTGATAGTGGCCTATACAAGCGGTCAAATGAGAGGACTTTTTTTTTGTTGTTTTTTTTGTTTTTGTTTTTTACAGCACCAGTGGTAAAAAGATTTTTAGAAGGTCACTAGAGGATAGCACCACCAAGAAGGGAACCAGCACCCATATGGAACCTAAATTTAGTTCTTACACAACTAACGATGAACCCTTTGAGCCATTTCACAAAGTTACTTTACAGATGCTAAAGACCTCTTTCTCAGTAGCTGTTACTTCCCTACACAGGGTTAGTGAGTTATGGGCACTAACAATTTAAGAACCCTACTTTCAAAATTACAAAGGCAGAATTGTCACGAGAACAGATCCACAATTCATACCAAAGGTCGTTTCACATTAACCAATCTATTCAAGTTCCAAGTTTCTTTCAAAATCCAAAGACGCACGCTGAAAGAACATTGCACACATTGAATGCAAGACGCTCCATTGTGTATTACATGGAAAAGACAAAACCTTTCAGGAAAACTCAATTTTTTTGTATTTTTCTCAAAAAGTCACTTAAGGAAACTAGTTGGGGATCACAATTGTTAGATGAATTGTGGAAATAATTGTCATAACATTGCAGGTTAAGCATTAATGATAGCACCTGACGCACACACTGCAAGGAAAAAAGGTTCAGCCATTGCTTTTATGTCAGATACTCAATTACAAAAAAAAGTGTGCATGGCTGCAAGTTGCTCATCACTACACAAATTTACAAAACATTATTGCATTGACATTCAAATAAACAAGGAAGCTCAGGCTGGACAAAGGGTTCTAAAGTATATATTTACAAGTCAATACCCATCTTCAACCCAGCCACCACAGTAGTTAAAATCACTTTAAAATCAGTGCACAGCACCTGAATAAAGAAAAAATTCATGCTGCAAAGTGTAAAGTTTCTTACCTGTAGATGTAGTTTTTGCAGCTTGAAGAATTTTCTGGATTCACAAGCGACCCACCCACTTCCACCAAGAAAATGTGGGGGGGAGGAGAAGAAAGAAAAAAAAAAAGAATCTGAAGATGACGACCTAAGCTGGGAACATCCAGAGGAAGTACGACGGCGCCACAAGGAGACACCAAATGAAGGTTCTGTCAACGCCCACCAAAAAAACAGCTAAAAAAAATTTACAAATTAGACTAAAAATTTTGTAAAATTGTAGAAATTCCGGATCTTTGGAGGAATCAAAGCTCTGCTGGTTGTATGTGTGAGGTTCACACAATAGGATTTAATCTACCTTACATTTTTACCTGTAGCACTATCTCCTTTGTGTCCCTGATTGATCACAGAAATCTACTTCATCTGTAATTAGGTTTAAAGCCTTCTGCCTCACAATTGTTTGATGAAGACCATGGGTGTTCGATGTTGGTCCAGGCTGTACTTGTGCCAGATTTCTAAGATCGCCATTGAATGTGTAACTGATTTGCATTTATGTGCACTGTATCTACATGTATTCAGTGTGAAAATCCTGAAAGGCTGCATTGGACATTTCTTAAAAGCCTGCCCTGAAAATCATTGGGAGCCTTTATAACTTGAGCAACACAAAAGAATGATGGACGGAGTGCTAAACAATTCAAACACTCACCCCTAATCACAGGTCTGGGTTTAATCCATCATTCTTTTGCTCACCATGCCACCCCAGTTTGGACCCAGCCATATGCAAATCAGTCTTGACCCTGTTCCTCATGGGAACAGTCCAGCCCGAACTGCCAGGCCAGGTCCTCCCTGAAACAAGTATCCTAGGACCGGTTTCAGGGTATCATCCTTCATCAGCTAGGCTAGCTTGAATCCCGTGGCATAGTGAGCATGGGACCCACCTCTGGGCATACCCTTCCCAATTAGGGCAACTTTTGCAACACAAAAGGATGATGGATGGAGTGCTGAACAATGCAAGCACTCACCCCCAGTCAAAGATTTGTGATATTGCCTTCATAACTTGGCCATGGCTGATATGATACAATGTTTGCAGTGACCAGACCTATGCAAACTCTTAAAGACATAGCTGTTTGGTAAAACTATGACAAATCCTTTGCATAGCCTGAATTCCATTGTTTCTATTGCACACACTGGTTAGAGTGATCTCAATTCTCTTGTTTGTTCTCAATTTTAAATATTCTTTTCTAGGGTTCGATTGAAACAAAACAAGTACCCCATACTGTTTTTAACTCAAGGACATTCTGAGATTTATCCAGAACTTATGGATCTTAGAAGCCGTACAACGCCTATTGCTATGAGTTTTGCGCGGTTTGAAGACATTCTGGTAAGCACAGCTGTCTTTAAATGTCTAATTGCAGTGGTGCCAAAATATTTATTTGTGTTTTTGTCAGCTAATATAGTCAATGTTTAACACAGTGGTGTTCTTACACTGTTTGGTTTTTATCTTTGCTGAATATTAATAAACCAGTCATCTTATGAGTGTATTATTTGTACTGTGGTTTCCTTACTTACCTGTATGACTTCCCTTTCCCTTATGGATTGTATTTCTTTCGCCCTTATTTTCTGCTGACTGGTGATCACATGATCTGATCCACAATGTTTTGATAGCATCCGTTACATTACTTGTTTTAAATCGTTTTTGAGTTCACAAGATATATCTGATAGAGACATCTATTTGCAGATTCCTAAACTTATAATTTCCCCCAGGGGTCTATATGGATTTGGAGATTTTTCTTGAGCAGTACCCCTGCGCACCATTAGGTGTCGCTGATAGTCTGTCGCAGATGTCGTCCAAGCCGCATATGTCCCAAATCCTATTTAGGAGCGTTACTTGGCGTACTGATGTCAGTTCTTTTCTTTCCGTGCTGCTGTGCACTGATCTGAAGAAGGGCTACCCCTCTGTCACTTTTTGACTGGTCCTTTTTCAACTTGTCAGAAAAGCTTTGAGCATTCTACTCCTGGTGCATCGAGGGATGTCTTTGCATAAGGCCAGGTTCAAGCCCTGTGGATCTTGCCATTGGGTGATGTCTGTGAAGGATCCGCACCTTGTGTGCCTTTGGTGTCTGAAGCCTGATCACCACCTGAAGTCACGCTCTGAGTGCTGGGCCTTAAATCCAAATGCTTTGAGGGAGCGGTCCCTAAAGCTGATGGTGGCCTGGAGCTCAACTCTATGCAAGTCCCGGTCTCGATTGAGAGGAAGGTCTTGGATCGGTCGCTGAGTCCTCCTTTGTCGACCCACTCGGATTCCTCAAGACAATCAGGTTTGTCGAGGCATAACAAGAAGTCGAAGAAAGCAAAAAGTTCTTTGACTTCACCTCTTCCGTCGACTGAGGGGAGGGAGCGTGAGCATAGTCTATCTATACCTTCCTTTGCGGAGCCTGCATCTGGGCCGATTCCACACCTGAGTTTCCGAGAGCTGGAGCGACCCCTGCCCAACGTAAGACGTTTTGAGGCCATGTGCCTCATTTTTGGACAGTCTGACTCCACTGGTGTGCCTTCAGGCCCTGCAGATTCAGAAGGGGCCTCTTTGAGAACTGGGCAGAGTGGTTGCTTTGACAGCAGCCTTGAGGCACCATGCCTGGCTGAGGATATCTGGATTTTGGGGGATGTCCATGCTAATCTTATGGACATGACACCCATCGCTTTAGAGAGAAAGCAGACTCTGCACTCAAGCTCTTCGAGGTTTCTCATGCAACGGCCAGGTCCTTGGGCCTTGCAGCAGCACCCCATCCCTTTGTCTGCTTTTCGCCACTTTTGTGGCTACAGAAGGGGCACACAGCCACATCTGTTCCTATCCAGCCACCATGCTGCCTACCCTCTGCATGACCAGGGACATGGGACCTACTGTCCTCGTGGATCAGGCATCCAGCGGTCTGGCCCGTCCACTGCCTTTAAACCTTCCTAGTCTGACTCTTCCCTACCAGAGACCAGTCTGAGACCGATTTCGCAATCACCTGCTCCTCTAGCAATCCACCACATCAGAAAGGTGGGTTTTGCAGATAGTCCGAAGGGTCTATTTCCTCCTCTTCAAGACTACCCCTCCATCAAGGCCACCAACCTATGATCGAATGAAGGATCACTTCGCACTTCTCCAAGAAGTTTCGGCTCTCTTGGCCAAGGGAGTCATAATGAGGGTTCCTGTGCAAGAACTAGGTTATGGTTGCTATTCCTGCTACTTATTGGTACCCAAAAAGGACAAGGGCCTCCGCCCTATCCTAGCCCCTCAGTCCCTCAATTTTTTTTTCTCAAGAAGTTGAGAATGCTCACTCTGGCTTAAGTTTCAGTCTGCCCGGGATCCAGGAGACTAGATGGTAGCGTTGGACTTGCAGGACACGTATTTCCATTTACTCCAGTATTGGAACTTTCATAGATTCACATGCTTGAATCATTCCCCGTCGTCGAGATGGGAGTCCCGGTACAATTTTCACAAGTAATGTTAAAACATATTGAAGAGAAAAAGGCCCTAGGCCTCTTCAATTTCATAGTCTATCAGTCATTTTGTGAAAAGGACCAAACCTGATCCTCCACCAATCAGGCGACAGCACCCTTCAGAACCTCCTGAAAGAAGCTCTAGCACCTCAGATTTTCTACCGCACGTCGTGCTAGGGAGTCTCCTCGGAGCTCTGCTCTGTCTTCACACCTCTATTCAGCTATTTTTCTCTCAGAGAAACTCATTTATTTGGATTTGTCAGCTATTTTTCAACTATGTCTGACAAGGAAAAGAAGAGTCTCTTCAGAGACTGCAAGACTTGTGGGAAGAAAAGACTTCATTCTGAAGACCCTCATCAAGACTGCATTTACTGCCTGTACCCAGATCATTCAGCCAAAGACTGTAAGATTTGCCGTACTTTTTCTTCTAAGACCTTAAAAGATAGAGAAGGCAGATTATTAATATGGCTGCAGAAACTAAAACACAGGAAGGATCCAGTTTCTGGTTCTGAGAGTGAGGAGTCCTCAACATCTAAGAGACCAGCTAAAAGGGCAAGATCACGCTCTAGAGCTCCCTCACAAATCTCAAGGAAAGCCCTCAAAAAGACTGCTTCAGGGTCTTATAAGGGTCGCAGCCCATCTTCTTCCCCAACTAAACTCTCAAGTAAAGAGGGGAAAAGACATTCTTCCAGTTCTGAGAGACACAGGAAATCTTCATCTGTTCCACCATCTGTGCCTTTCAAAAAGCCATCCTCTGTGATTGGCAAAAAGGCCTCATCGACGGATTCCCCGTCGAAGGCACAGTCAGTGAGTGCATTGCTGACGACAACAGCTACTTCGGGATTTCCATCGTCAACGGCTCCGCCGGCGACATCGTCGACGAGAACAAGTACACCACCGTCAACGAGAGCTGCAACGACGACATCAGCGTCGACGACTGTCTACACCACGTCATCGTCGACGGCACTGATGTCAGTGTCGGCCCTACCGGCGTCGACGACTTCGTCGACGGTAGACTTGTTGGCGAAGCTTTCTGCTATTAAAATAACTGTGCGTCCAGCGTCGACGGCACCGTCCATGACAGTCGATTTACACGTCGTCCGTCGACGAGGGAAAAACATCAAAAAAGAGGAGAAAAGTTAACTCCAACCCACACATCACCTAGTAAGGTATCCTCCCTGGTGCCAGTACATCTTTTGGAGGGAGATGAAGATTCAGATGAAGACGGGCCTTTTGGAACAGCCCACAGTCCTTCTGAATTGAATGTAAAATACCAGGAAGAGGAGGAATATGAGGAAGCTTATGAGGAAGCTTATGATCCCCAGGCTTACTCGGAGCATCACCAATATCAACAGGGAGCGTATATTCCTTCCGACCTGCTTACTGGCCTTAGAGCGATGTTAGTGGATTACAACAGAAGGTTTCCTCCTCAAGGAGAACAGCCTCCTCCATCGCCTATTTCTGTTGTTTCTACTCCACATCAAAGACCAACGTCTTTCCATCTCACAGATGTGGCCACTCCGGACATGACATTTCCCCAAGACACCAATATCTCAGAAGGGGATCAGGAATGAGAGCTCCTAGACTCCCACTCAGAGTGGGACGAGTACATTATCCCTGCTCCATCTTCTCCTTCTCATTCGAAGGTGGAATCCCCACCTGAAGACATTGGAGGTTTTCACAATCTCCTAGAGAGGGCAGCCAAGCGTTTTGCTTTACCGCTACCTACGAAGCAAACAGACTGTTTCCTATATGATTTTAAAGAGCCCTTTCAAAAGTCTGTGCGCTCTATCCCAATGGTGAACTACCTGTGGGAAGAGGGCCTTAAAGTCATGAATAATCGGGCAACAGTCATGGCAGTTTTGCCACGTCTGGATAAAAAATACAAAGCTCCTGATGATGCACAAACATGCTTAATAGGACATCCTCCTCCGGATTCAGTAGTAGCTCAGGCAGCTCAGAGAAGATCAAAAAATCCTTCTGCCCCGATTTCCGCACCCCCAGACAAGGAGGGTAGGCGGCTAGACAACATAGGAAAAAGATTTTCGTCTATGGCCAGTCTAGTGCTTAGAGCTGCCAACTCCTTGGCTATTTTGTCTCGATACGACAGACAGCTTTGGGCGGATATTGCACCTTTTATTAACCAACTGCCAGAAGACGCAAAATCGGAGGCAAATAAAACTGTACAAGAAGGTCAACGCACGTCTGCAGAGCTTATAGACTGCGCAATGGATAGAGCGACCACTGCTTTTAGACAGCTTGCGGGTGCAGCCGTATTAAGAAGACAGGGCTGGCTTAAAGCCACCTCATTTCGGCCAGAAATCCAGAATAAAATCCTAGACTTACCCTTTGATGGCCAAGTGCTATTTGGGAAACATGTGGATGAAGCCCTACAGTCAATTAAGACGGACACGGCAAGGTCATTAGGGACCCTGCAATATCGAAGATCGTCCTTTTGTCCTAGGGGGCGTGGCCAACCCTCTTACAGAGGGGGATATCAACAACAGAGATATTCTTCCTATCCATCATCCTCACAACAGTATCATCCATACTACTCCCAAAGGCAACCGACTCAACCAGCCTATAGTAGACAGGTAGACCGTGGACGTTCAACCCGCCCGGCCAAAGATTCAGCTCGTAGAACCTGATGTTTTCAAGGCACCGGCTGTGCTCAGTCCTCCTCCTTTCACCCTGGGCGGGAGAATTTCCTTATTCCTCAGTTAATGGCAAACCATTACGTCAGACAAGTGGGTCCTACAATTAGTGGAACGGGGCCATACTTTAGAATGTATCCAGATACCTCCCTCCAACCCTCCCCGCAGGACTCCTTCAAGATATCCTCAGCAACTCAAAGAAGAGGTCGACAAGCTGCTTCTCAAGGGAGCTATAGAGAAGGTGCCTCTGGCTCAACGAGGAACAGGATTTTATTCCAGGTTCTTCATCATTCGAAAAAAGTGGAAGGATTGGAGGCCGATCCTCGATTTAGGGGAACTAAATGTATACCTAAAAAAGCAATTGTTTCGAATGATCAGCCTGCGAGACGTCCTTCGGCTCAATCAAAGAGATTTTATGTCATCACTAGACCTCAAAGACGCATACTTCCACATACCCATCCACCCTGCCCACAGAAAGTATTTGAGATTCACCGTAGCCGGGAGCCATTATCAATACCACGTCCTTCCCTTCGGACTGAAATCAGCCCCAAGAATATTTACCAAATGCCTAGCACCAGTCGCAGTCTTTCTCAGGAGAAGAAAGCACCATGTTTTTCCATACTTAGATGACTGGTTAATAAAGGCAAAGACGTACACAGGAGCACACAAAAGAAAGTGTTTCCTTACTGACCAATCTCGGATTCACAATCAACTGGGAGAAGTCCAACCCTCTACCAGTACGCAATATTACTTTTCTGGGAGCAAAACTGAACACAGAATCCGGCATGGCATGTCCCACGTTAGAGAGACAACAAAGATTACTGACCCTAGTGAGTTCCATACAGAGAAAACGAAAGGTTACTGTCAGTCTCTTCAAATCACTGTTGGGCATGATGTCTTCATGCATACCTCTTACCCCTCTGTGTCGGCTAAAGATGCGCCCCTCGCAGGAGCAGCTAAATCGTCAATGGCTCCAAGTATCAGGCACTTTCGAAGACCAGGTACAAATAACTCCGATAATGATCAAAACTCTCAAATGGTGGTCTCAAAAGCATCATCTGTCAATCGGCCTCTCGTTTCTTCAACAGCCAGCCCCATGGACTATAACAACGGATGCCTCACTGGAAGGCTGGGGCGCAGTATTACAGGACCTGAAAATAAGTGGCAAATGGCCAATCCATCTGGCATCAATGCATATCAATTGGCTACAACTCAGGGCAGTGCACCTGGCCTTACAAGCCTTTCTCCCAAGAATCTCAGGATCGCGAGTGGTGATAAGAACGGACAACACCTCTACGATGCACTATCTCAACAAACAAGGAGGTACAAGATCTCTCACCCTCTCCAGGGAAGCCCAAGCGATCTTGAACTGGGCCTCGCAGCAAGGCATCACACTATCAGCGGTACACTTGCCGGGAATAAACAACAAGACAGCAGATGCACTCAGCAGGCAGAAATCAGACTGCCACGAGTGGGAGCTAGATCAGACAGTACTGAACCAGATTTTTTCCCAGTGGGGAACACCAACAGTGGATCTGTTTGCGAAGAAGGACAACGCCAAATGCCGGTTCTTCGCAAGTTGGCATCACCAAAAGGGATCTTGGGGGAATGCGTCTTCGATAGTCTGGTCAGACATCTTTGCTTACGCCTTTCCTCCCATTCCGTTGATCCCAAGGGTCCTCACGAAGATGAAAACAGAACCGTGCACTCTCATACTGATAGCCCCGTACTGGCCGCGCCAACATTGGTTCACAGAGCTCCTCATTCTGTCAGTCAAACCTCATATTCCACTGGAGCCGTTAACTCATTTACTAACAATGAACAACGGCCAGGTTCGGCACCCCGATCTGCAGTCAATGCGGTTATCAGCATGGCTTCTCACCACAGAGAGTTTGCGCATTTGAACATCCTGCAGAACTGCTGGGATATTTTGTCGAAGGCCAGAGCGGATAGCACTAACAAGACGTATCAGTGTAAATGGAAAAGATTCTGTGCCTGGTGTCATCAACGACAGATCGACCCTCTACTCTCACCACCAGAAGAAATATTGCCGTATCTCTTACAGTTAGCTCAATCTGGCCTAGCACACTCGTCCATTAAAGTTCATGTAGCAGCTATAGCTGCATACAGACGTTCAGATGACACACCCTCGCTCTTCTCTTCTCGGCTGATTAAGAGATTTCTAAAGGGGCTTTTCAGGGTTTACCCTCCTTTCAGACCACCACCTCCTTCATGGAATCTAAATATTGTTTTGGCACAACTGATGAAGCATCCATTTGAACCGATCCACCGTGCTTCCCTCAAACACTTGTCGTGGAAGGTTGCCTTATTGATAGCTCTTACATCAGCTAGGCGGGTCAGTGAGGTGCAAGCTTTGTCCATCCAAGAGCCATTTCTGCAGCTTAAACGCAATAGACTATTAATGCGCACTAACCCGCATTTTATTCCAAAGGTTCGTCAGACTTTCACATGAACGAACCTTTAGTCTTCAAGTCTTTTTTCCCTCATCCATCTTTTCCGGCGGAGAGGGCATTACACTCTTTAGACATTAAAAGATGCGTTCAATTTTATTTGGACAGAACTAAATCTTTTTGGCGCTCTAATCAATTATTTGTGACGTACAGTGCCTCTAGGAAAGGGTGCCCACTATCCAAGCAGAGTATTTCTAGATGGATCGCCTCTGCCATTCAATTTTGCCATCAGGCAGCGGGCAAACCTTTGCAGTCATCTGTCCATGCTCACTCGACGAGAAAAGTATCATAGTCAGCGGCACTGTTTGCCGGAGTGCCACTACAAGACATATGTAGGGCAGCAACATGGAAGAGCTGTCATACCTTCACTAAGCACTACTGCTTGGAGTCCCTCTCTCACGGAGAGGTAGCAGTGGGCAAGGCGGTTCTCAGGAATCTCTTCAGGTGAAGGTGAGCCATTTCTCCTACATCCCTCCATCCTAGAACAGGTATGCACATTGTTTACTTAAAAAAAAACAAAAAAAAAAAAAACAGAAATGTATGTAAGAGAACGCTATCACAATCACATAAGTAAGCAGGCTTACAGACATTGATCATGTTACAGTAGTGTCTTATGATAATTTCTATTACTGTTTTCTTCTTCGAATTTCTTCATGTATCTTCACAGGTATATCTGTATATATATATTAGAGATAAGTAGATAGATATCTTTATATGTATATATATATATATATGTTCAATGGCATGTGTAGCTGCAGATACACATGCTGTGCACATCCCGCCATCTGGTGTTGGGCTCGGAGTGTTACAAGTTGTTTTTCTTCGAAGAAGTCTTTTCGAGTCACGAGATCGAGGGACTCCTCCCATTTCGGCTCCATTGCGCATGGGCGTCGACTCCATCTTAGATTGTTTTTTTTCCGCCATCGGGTTCGGACGTGTTCCTTTTCGCTCCGTGTTTCGGGTCGGAAAGTTAGTTAGAATCTCGGAAAAATTGTCGGTATTGTTTGCGTTCGGTTTCGGGTTAGTTACAACTGATCGACACCGACTTTTGAAGAGCTCTGGTGGCCCTTTGGGGTTTTTTCGATCCCCCGTCGGGGCCTGGTCGGCCCGGCCACATGTCTCTTCAAGGCTGATGGAACGGAACCCATTCCGCTTCTGCCCAAAATGTCATAACAAGTATCCGTATACAGATCAGCATCTGGTCTGTAACTTGTCTGTCTCCAGAGCACAAGGATACCTGTAAAGCCTGTCGAGCGTTTCGGTCGCGGAAGACATTAAGAGACCGAAGAGCATGAAGACTTCAGATGGCGTCGGCACCGACAGGACAAGGGTGTTTCGAGGAAGAAGAAACCTTCTCCATCCAGGAATCGGACTCGGACGAGCTCGATCCCAAAGATATGCCGAAAACCGTGAGTAAGACGTTGAAACATAAAACTCACGAGAAGACAACAAAAGCCCAGGGGACACCACCGCCAACAGGCCATGGCTTAACCCGAAAAATAGGTGACCAATCATCGGCACCGAAAAAGGGCATGCATGTGGCGAAGTCATCCGACTCCGGTCGAGATACCGCCACACAGCAATGTCGGGCCCGAGACAGCGGCTCCGAGCAAATTCGGCACCTAGACAGTGGCACCGAAATGGTTCGGCACCGAGACACCACGACGCCGAAAATAAAGGTTTCCTCGGAGCCCAAAAAGGCGACCGAAAAGATTTTGATTCCGAAACATCCAGCCTCGGAACCGAAAACGGGTTCCTACACAGAGGAACAGGGATTGTCCTCCCAAATGCAAGGACATAAGTTCGGAGAGGAACTTGAATCAGTTGAGCCAGACTACGCTCAAAGAAGGCTCCACATTCAAAAAGACACAGGGAAGATAAGCACTCTTCCCCCAATTAGGATGAAAAGAAGACATGCCTTTCAAGAAAAAGACAAGCAGCCACAGGCAAAGGTGGCAAAACAAACAACTCCACCACCATCAATGCACACATCACCGGTAGCCACTCCACCACTGATGCAATCCCCGACTCGTACTGCAATGAGTCAAGATGATCCCGACGCATGGGACCTTTATGATGCTCCTGTATCAGATAACAGCCCAGACTGTTACCCTACGAGGCCGTCGCCACCTGAAGACAGTACATCCTACACGCAGGTGGTCTCAAGGGCAGCTGCTTTTCATAACGTCACCTTACATTCAGACCCAATTGAGGATGACTTTTTGTTTAATACACTATCCTCCACTCATAGCCAATACCAAAGCTTACCTATGCTCCCGGGAATGCTAAAACATTCCAAACAAATATTTCAGGATCCTGTTAAAGGCAGAGCCATAACTCCAAGGGTGGAAAAGAAGTACAAGCCACCGCCAACAGACCCAGTTTATATTACGCAGCAATTAACACCAGACTCTGTGGTTGTCGGGGCAGCTCGCAAGAGAGCAAATTCTCATACCTCGGGAGACGCACCACCTCCAGACAAGTAGAGTCGCAAATTTGATGCTGCTGGTAAAAGGGTTGCAGCACAAGCAGCAAACCAATGGCGTATTGCCTATTCACAAGCACTTTTGGCAAGATACGATAGAGCTCATTGGGACGAAATGCAGCATTTCATAGAACACTTACCCAAAGAGTTCCAGAAGAGGGCACAACAAGTGGTAGAAGGACAAAGTATCTCCAATAATCAGATACGGTCAGCAATGGATGCAGCAGATACGGCTGCAAGGACAGTAAATACTGCAATAACGATAAGGAGACACGCATGGTTGTGTACCTCAGGATTCAAGCCGGAAATACAACAAGCCGTGCTGAATATGCTCTTTAATTAACAGCAGTTGTTTGGGCCGGAAGTCGACACTATTGAGAAACTCAAAAAAGATACTGATACGGCAAAAGCCATGGGCGCACTCTACTCCCCACAGAGCAGAGGCACATTTCGCAAAACACCATTTAGGGGAGGGTTTCGAGGTCAACCTACAGAGGCCACAACCTCACAAGCATGGCCCACTTATCAAAGCCAATATCAGCGGGGAAGTTTTCGGGGGCAATATAGAGGGGGACAATTCCAAAAGAATAGAGGGAAGTTCCAAAGCCCCAAAACCCCTCAAAACAAGCAGTGACTTCCAAGTCACACATCCCCAACACACAACACCTGTGGGGGGGGGGGGGGGGAGACTAAGCCAATTTTACAAACATTGGGAGGAGATAACAACAGATACTTGGGTACTGGCAATTATCCAGCATGGTTATTGCATATAATTTCTCAAATTCCCTCCAAACGTCCCACCGAAAACACACAATATGTTAAAACAACATATAGATCTTCTAGGACTAGAAGTTCAGGCTTTGCTACAGAAAGAAGCAATAGAATTAGTACCAAACCAACAAAAAGGAACAGGAGTTTACTCTCTGTACTTTCTCATACCCAAAAAAGACAAGAGTCTGAGACCTATATTAGATCTCCGAACATTAAATACCTACATCAAATCAGATCACTTTCACATGGTGACATTACAGGACGTAATCCCACTGCTCAAACAACAAGACTACATGACAACACTAGACCTAAAGGATGCATATTTCCATATACCGATACATCCTTCACACAGAAAGTACTTAAGGTTTGTATTCCAAGGGGTACATTACCAATTCAAGGTGTTGCCATTCGGAATAACAACTGCGCCAAGAGTTTTTACAAAATGCCTGGCAGTCGTAGCTGCACATATCAGAAGGCAGCAAATACATGTGTTCCCGTACCTAGACGATTGGTTAATCAAAACCAACACGCTAGAACGGTGTTCACAACACACAAAGTATGTCATAGAAACCCTCCACATACTAGGTTTCTCAATCAACTACACAAAGTCACACCTTCTGCCGTGTCAAACACAGCAATACTTAGGGGCGACAATCAACACAGCATAAGGGATTGCCACTCCAAGTCCACAAAGGGTTCAGGCATTTCACAAGGTAATACAGGCCATATATCCAAAACAAAAAATACAAGTCAAAATGGTGATGAAACTCCTAGGCATGATGTCCTCATGCATAGCCATTGTCCCAAACGCAAGGTTGCACATGCGGCCCTTACAATAGTGCCTAGCATCACAATGGTCACAGGCACAGGGTCAACTTCTAGCTCTGGTGTTGGTAGACCGCCAAACATACACCTCGCTTCAATGGTGGAACAGTATAAATTTAAACCAAGGGCGGCCTTAACAAGACCTAGTGCCACAATATGTAATAAAGACAGATGCCTCCATGATAGGGTGGGGAGCACACCTCAATTAACACAGCCTCCAAGGACAATGGGACAGTCAGCAAAAACAGTTTCACATAAATCACTTAGAACTATTGGCAGTATTTCTAGCGCTGAAAGCATTTCAACCCATAATAAGACACAAACACATTCTTGTCAAAACAGACAACATGACAAAGATGTATTACCTAAACAAACAGGGAGGAACACACTCAACACAGTTGTGTCTCCTGTCACAGAGAATATGGCGTTGGGCGATTCACAACCACATTTGCCTAATAGCACAGTTTATTCCAGGAATTCAGAATCAGTTAGCAGACAATCTCTCTCGGGATCACCAACCGATCCACGAATGGGAGATTCACCCCCAAATACTGAACACTTATTTCCAGAGTTGGGCAACACCACAAATAGATCTATTTGCAACAAAGGAAAACGCAAAATGCCGAAACTTTACATCCAGGTACCCACAACATCAGTCTCAGGGCAATGCGTTATGGATGAGTTGGTCAGGGATATTTGCTTACGCTTTTCCCCCTCTCCCACTCCTTCCATATCTGGTAAACAAGTTGAGTCAAAACAAACTCCGACTCCTACTAATAGCGCCAACATGGGCAAGACAACCTTGGTACACAACACTACTAGACCTCTCAGTAATGCCTCATGTCAAACTACCAAACAGACCAGATCTGTTAACGCAACACAAACAACAGATCAGACACCCAAATCCAGCATAGCTGAATCTAGCAATTTGGCTCCTCAAGTCCTAGAGTTCGGACACTTAGACCTTACACAGGAATGTATGGAGGTCATAAAACAAGCTAGGAAACCTACCACTAGACATTGCTATGCAAATAAGTGGAAAATATTTGTTTATTACTGCCATAATAATCAAAATCAACCCTTACACGCATTTGCCAAAGATATCGTAAAATTCTTACTACATTTGCAAAAGTCAAAGCTAGCTTTTTCTTCCATTAAAATACATCTTACCGCAATTTCAGCTTACCTGCAAATTACGCACTCAACTTCACTATTTAGGATACCAGTCATAAAAGCGTTTATGGAAGGCCTAAAGAGAATTATACCACCAAGAACACCACCAGTTCCTTCATGGAACCTCAACATTGTCTTAACACGACTCATGGGTCCACCTTTTGAGCCCATGCACTCTTGTGAAATGCAATACTTAACATGGAAAGTTGCATTTTTAATTGCCATCACATCTCTATGAAGAGTAAGTGAGATTCAAGCATTTACCATACAAGAACCATTTATTCAAATACACAAGCATAAAGTAGTTCTACGGACAAATCCTAAATTTTCACGAAAAGTCATATCACCGTTCCACTTGAATCAAACAGTAGAATTACCAGTGTTCTTCCCACAGCCAGATTCTGTAGCTGAAAGAGCACTACATACATTAGACATCAAAAGAGTGTTAATGTACTACATTGACAGAACAAAACTAATTCGAAAAACAAAACAATTATTTATTGCTTTCCAAAAACCTCATACAGGAAATCCAATTTCTAAACAAGGCATTGCTAGATGGATAGTTAAATGCATTCAAACCTGTTATCTTAAAGCAAAAAGAGAACTGCCTATTACACCAAAGGCACACTCAACTAGAAAGAAAGGTGCTACCATGGCCTTTCTAGGAAATATTCCAATGACTGAAATATGTAAGGCAGCTACATGGTCTACGCCTCATACATTTACCAAACACTACTGTGTAGATGTGTTAACAGCACAACAAGCCACAGTAGGTCAAGCAGTACTACGAACATTGTTTCAAACAGAAACAGACTTCTTCGAAGAAAAACAACTTGTAACACTCCGAGCCCAACACCAGATGGCGGGATGTGCACAGCATGTGAATCTGCAGCGACTAATGCCACGAACAGATGTACACTGGGTAAGTGACATTTTCAATATATATCTATAAATATAGACCTATGTCAGTATACTTATATACTTCATAATTTTAGGCATGATGATAATAAGGTTTAGTGGTTCAAGATATTTTGTTTATTAAAAGTGTTGTAATTTTACGATGTGCATAGTTATTTCTTTCTACTCTGATTCAAGCATGTGAATCTATGAAAGTTCCAATACTGGAGTAAGAAAATAAGTTACTTACCTGTAACTGTAGTTCTCCAGTGTTGGAATCTTTCATAGATTCACATGCGACCCACCCGCCTCCCCGGAGAAGCTCACTTCACCTCTTTCTTTCTATTTATATACATAGTCAACATAATATACGCACTTGTGCTTGGAAAATCTGAGGTGCTAGAGCTTCTCTCAGGAGGTTCTGAAGGGTGCTGTTGCCTGATTGGTGGAGGATCAGGTTTAGTCCTTTTCACAAAATGACTCTCATAGACTATGAAATTGAAGAGGCCTATGGCCTTTTTCTCTTCAATATGTTTTAACATTACTTCTGAAAATTGTACCAAGACTCCCATCTCGACTACGGGGAATGATTCAAGCATCTATGAAAGATTCCAACACTGGAGAACTACAGTTACAGGTAAGTAACTTATTTTCTTCCTCTCAGGTTGACGATCCATCACATCTAAAAGATGTGTCTTGCAAATTGTCCTAAAAGGCTATGCCTTACATTTTCTCTGGTTTCCAATCAATATCCTTCCCAATTCAGGACAAATTTTTGAAGAATATTTGTTCATCTTTTTACAGGCTCTCCAGGGGGGGCATAGACATGGTACTGGACTTGAAGAAAGGTGTTCGTTTTTTTTCCTGCTACTTCTCTGCCCTGAAAAATGATGGGGACTTCAGGTCTACCTCGAACCTTCAACTCATGAACGCCTTCCTCAGAATGCTCACATTGGTTCAGATCCTTTCTGCTATAGACACAAACGGCTTAATGCTGTACTTGGACTTGCAGGACACATTTTTATACACCCATCTTGTAGTCCCACAGGCTTTACATGCAATTTTAAGTCAGTCAGGAGCTTTTTCAATTTGCCGTTTAACCATTCGGCCTCATCAGTGCTTCGCGGATGTTCATTAAAGTGATGGAGGTGGTCACAGACCATTTTTAGCAGTTTGAGTCTCCATACCTCAAAGCAGGCTTCTGAAGGTGGGCTTGTCGCATTTAAATGTCATCACCGGATGGCGATGGAACTCTTACCATCATTAGGGTTTTTCAATAAACGATCCAAAGTCCCACCTGATTCCATTACAGAGGCCTTCTTTCATTGATGAGATCTGTGACAACTGGAGTTCAGTTCTTTTCCTACACTGCAGTGCGTCTGGGACATTGCAGCTGAGATCCTGATATTTCAGGCTTTCATCTGGATACAGATGAGGGCTTCTTGACCTCTTAGTCTGGTGCATCCCTCTGTCAGGTGTCACATGTGCCTTACAATGGAAATTAAAATCCCAGTGGGCCCAGTATCAAGATAGTCTTTACAACACTAGTCAAGTCTCAGAAGAGGTACCCGATGATCTGCAATGGTGGCTGACTGATCAGTCTGTCCTGCAGCAGGCCATTCACTTTTTCCCACCCAGTGCTGTCCGTGGTAACAGACACAGTTGCTGGGTTTGGTAGGGGAGACCAGAGGAGGCGGAGTTTAGAGGCCTCTGGTGTCCAGTGGAGGGCTACCTCCACATTAACATGTTGGAGCATCAAACCATTCATCCGGTCCTGAAGACTTTCCTGAAGACTGCTGTTCATCGGTATTAGGCCAGTGAAACTTTTTGTGGACAACACTAACATGTGAAACTGCAAGAGGAAAGTATGTGTTAAATGCTCGGTCCTCTGCCAGGAGGCATTGTGTTTCTGGAGGGGCTAGAGTGGCAGGCAATCGTCCTGGTTGCCGGCCAACTGACGGGGCCCTGAATTCCAGAGTGATTGCAAGTGTTGCATAAATGCTGAAGTGTCAGAGTTTTTTATCAGTGGGAAGAGCCCAGGATAGACCTTTTCCACCCACTTGAAACAGTGTCACCAATTTTGCGCATTCGAGTCTCCAAAGAAACTCTCATGAGGAGATGCATTATGGCTGGAATGTAGCAGGGAGACTTCTGTCTGCCTTCCTGCACTCTCTCTCCAGCCCAGAGTTCTGCAAATTTAGAGCTACCAGCCCAAACTCATCCTAATGGTCCCTGTTTGGGCCAGGAGAGTGTGGTGCTTGGAACTCTTGAGCATGAGCATCTCTCCAGCAATCAATACACCACTTCAGGAGGACCTTCTTTCTCAGTAGCTGTGAGGTCTCCACCCAGATCTTCACAAGTTACTCTTTTGTGCATGGAGATTGAGCAGTGTCAATTGACTAAGGAGGTGGATGTCATCCTTGCTGCCAGATGCCCCTCCATGAAATCCATCTGTTCTGGGGATTGACACCAACTTGTAAGTTGGTGTGGGGCTCAGGGCAAGACACCATACACGTGAAGCTGACAAATGTACGTTTGTCTTTAGCCAGCAAGGCCTTAAAGTGGGCACTAAAAAAGGTTACTTTCTTCTGCCTGTCTACATTTGCCTGCCAAATCGTCCTTGTTTACGTCACAGATTACAATGATTGTTGCAAAATATTTGACATGCATGTTCCCTCCTAAATCGTTTGTGATGCCACATTGGGTCTTTAACTTGGTCTTGACATTGCTCATGTGTACTCGTTTGATGCTGATGCATACATGCATCTTTTGACCTTGAAGACTGTCTTCCTCATTGAGATTATGTCTGCTCATTGCATAAGTCAATTCCAGGTGCTTTTATTGCCACTGACACACACCACGTTTTTTTCCCCAAACTAATTGGTGCTGAGGGTTATGGAAGTCTTCTTACCAAAGTCATGACTCCTTTCTACGTTGAGCAATAACTCTATCAGCATAATTTGTGAGCCCTCACTCCTTGAAAGAGGAGGATAGGCTCAGTCGAGTTTGATCACAAAATGGACTTAAACATTTTGTTGGATCGTACCAATAACTATCTGGTAGACAATTCACTTTTGAGGAGCTGTGTCACAGAAGTATAAAGCTGTGTGGAATCTGTATAATCCTTTGTTTTAAGATCTGTTATTCATTGGCCAAGAAGCAGCCCCTGGGCTGGATGGTGTAAGAGCCCATTTCACCAGGTCCAAGGCCACTACAACTGTGATGGTGGTATGAGATGAATGTCCTTGAAATCTGCCAGGCTGCAGTGTGGGTATTAGTGCCTACTTTCATGGAGCTCTTTCTGCCTGGACAGCCAGATCGGTCAAGATGTACACCTCACACGCTCGGTTCTTCAAGACTATTGGTCTGAGTCCACTCCCGCAGACCCTTCACCTTATTTAGGTTGTGATCTGGTATCTTTACGAAGGTGAGGAATCTGTTTTAAAAGTAGCTGTCAGAAAAACAAGTTACTTACAATCAGTAGAGCTATATCTGCTGGATATTCTTTTTAACCACAGATTACTCCCTGTCCTCCCACCATCTACTCAGTTATTTAGTATTAAAAAAAGAGATGGATAGGTAACTTTTGTAGTCTTTTTCTAGAGGCCAGAAGGGCATAATCGCCACAGAATTAGCAGTACCTGCGTCTGCTATAATCTGGGAGAAACCTACCCAACAGAAGGTGTTCATTCCCACTCTACCAGAGGGTGAGCAGCAACTTCATCCCTGCTTGAAGAGCTAGCCATCTATGAAACATATGTTTTTAATGCTTAACTTCAGGCCAGTTTTGGTTGTCTAATCCTTATTCAGTTTTTAGGATGAGCCTGTAAACACGTGATGTTTGTTGTGAGGCATATTGCTGCTTACTAAGAAAATAGAGGGGGTGGGGATCCTGCCCATTGCTTACCTTTAATGGGCTTTTGTAGGAAGTTGGCTCTGTATATACTATCTTAAAGTGAGAGATAGTGTGCACAAAGTACAAGGGTTCCCCTTAGAGGTTGATAGTGGCAAAATTAGATAATACTAATGCTCTATTTTGTGGTAGTGTGGTCGAGCAGTAGACTTATCAGAGGGTAGTGTTAAGCATTTGTTGTACACACAGAGGCAATACATGAGAACACACACTCAAAGACCTAACTCCAGACCAGTAGGTTTTAATATAGAAAAATATCTTAATTTATTTTAGTACCACAAGATTTTAGGTAAGTACATAAATTGTAAGGTACTTCATACAGATAAGTTTAGAACTTTGATTTAAAACAGTAGTACACACAGTTTTGGTTAAAATGGCAATAAGCTATTTTAAAAGTGGACACAGTGCACAAATCAACAGTTCCTGGGGGAGGTACGTTTTGGTTAGTTTCTCAGGTAAGTAAAGCACTTACAAGATCAGTCTCCTGGGCATAGGCAGCCCACGGTTTGGGGTTCAAGGCAACCCCAAAGCCACCGCACCAGCAACACAGGGCCGGTCAGGTGCAGAGGTCAAAGGAGGGCCCAAAACACCCAGGAACCTATGGAGAACAGGGGTGCTCCGGTTCCAGTCTGCTAGCAGGTAAGTGCCTGCGTCCTCAGTGATCAGACCAGGGAGGTTTGTAGAGCACTGGGGGGGGGGGGGGGGCACACACAAGCACACAAAACACACCCTCAGTGGCACAGGGGCAGCCGGGTGCAGTGTGCAAAGTAGGTGTTGGGTTTGCTGTAGAAATCAATGGAGGGACCCCTGGGTCACTGGCGATGCAGGCAAGGCACAGGGGGGCTTCTCAGGCCAGCCACTGACTGGGCTAGGCTGAGGGCTGCCTGCTGGTCACTCCTGCACTGGTAGGTGGTTCCTCTTTGTCCTGGGGGCTGCGGGTGCAGTGCTTGGTCCAGGCATCGGGTTCCTTTGTTACCAGGCAGTCAGGGGGAGCCTCTGGATCCTCTATGTAGGTGTCGCTGTGGGGGTGCAGGGAGGTCGACTCAGGGTGTCCACATCGTTGGAGTCGCCTGGGAGTCCTCTCTGCTGTGTTTGTTGTCCTGGACTCGAGCTGGGGGCGTTGGGTGCAGTGTGTGAAGACTCACGCTTCTGGCGGGAAGTTAGTCTCTTTAGAAATTGCTTCTTTGATGCAGTTTCTGAACAGTGCTGCTGTTCTCAGAAGGTTCTTGGTCCTTTGGGTGCAGGGCAGTCCTCCGAGGTTGCTGGTCCCACTGGATGCGTCACTGTGCAGGTTCTTTGAGTCTGGAAACAGGCCGGTAGGACTGGGGCCAAGTCAGTTGGTGTCTGTCGTCTCTGCGGGGTTTTCAGGTCAGCAGTCCTCCTTGTTTTTGGTTGCAGGAATCTGATTTCCTGGGTTCATGGTCGCCCCTAAATACAAAAGTTAGGGGTGTGTTTAGGTCTGGGGGGCAGTAGCCAATGGCTACTCTCCTTGAGGGTGGCTACACCCTCCTTGTGCCTCCTCCCTGAAGGGAGGAGGGGCACTTCCCTATTCCTAGTGAGGGGAATCCTCCAAAACAATATGGAGGATTTCCTAAGGCATGGGTCACCTCAGCTCAGGACACCTTAGGGGCTGTCCTGACTGGTGGGTGACAACTTATTTTTCTCATTATCTCCTCTGGACTTGCTGCCAAACATGGGGGCTGTGTCCTGCGGGGGGGGGCATCTCCAATAGCTGGATTGCCCTTGGGCATTGTAACATGAAGCCTTAGCCTTTGAGGCTCACTGCTAGGTGTTAGTTCCTACAGGGGGGAGGTGTGAAGCACCTCCACCCAGTGCAGGCTTTGTTTCTGGCCCCAGAGAGCAGAAAGGCTCTCACCCCAGGGGCTCAGAAACTTGTCTCAGTGGCAGGCTGGCACAGACCAGTCAGTCCTGCACTGAAGGATTGGGGTAAAATACAGGGGCCCTCTGTGTGCATTTTTTCATAAAGCCAACACTGGCATCAGTGTGGGTTTAGTATTCTGAGAAGTTTGATACCAAACTTCCCAGTATTCAGTGTAGCCATCATGGAGCTGTGGAGTTTTTGACAAACTCCCAGACCATATAATTGGCTGATGGCTATTCATTTATTTTCTTCATGTTTTGTATATATATGTATATGTTTATGTATTTAAGAAGATTTTTCCTTTTTGTATTAAAACTTATATTCGCATGGACATATTCATTTTTTGGTTAGTTGTATATTTGTTTACAGTATGTTCTGGTCAGATTTATGAATGTTTAGTTCATTTAAGGAAGAGAGAGGACCAAACAAGCATTCTAGGGGAATTTATTATGATATGTTAATTGGTTTCTTCAAGATATTTGACTATCTCTTAAGTAGAGATATTGTTTTGCTTGGTGTGCACCACTGGTTTGTTTTTGTAGTATTAGAACGGGTTTACTTAGAAACTCGGTTTTACACATCAGGGCAACGATGTGTTTCAGTGTATGAGCACCCATAAGTTTCTTCTTACATAATTCGAATGTGCATTGATTTCAACTAATGAGTTGCCATTTGTTTCTGATCATATAATTAATATGGCCACACTGTACGTACAATGTCTAAGAATGGACTTAGACACTGTAGGGGCATATTGCTCATGCAGCTATGCCCTCACCTGTGGTATAGTGCACCCTGTCTTAGGGCTGTAAGGCCTGCTTGAGGGATGACTTACCTGTGCCACAGGCAGTATTTTGGGCACATGGCATCCAGAGGGGGGGTGCCATGTCGACTTTGCCTTTTTCTCCCCACTAACACACACAATTTGCAATGGCAGTGTGCATGTGTTAGGTGAGGAGCCCCTTAGGGTGGCACAACACATGCTGCATCCCTTAGGGATCTTCCCTGGTCACAGGGCCCTTGGTACCACTGGTACCTTTTACAAGGGACTTATCTGTGTGGCAGGGGTGTGCCAATTGTGGAAACAATGGTACATTTTTAGTGAAAGAACACTGGTGCTGGGGCCTGGTTAGCAGGTTCCCAGCACACTTCTTAGTCAGCATCATCAATATCAGGCAAAAGGTGGGGGTAACTGCAACAGGGAGCCATTTTCCTACAGCTTTCTTTGTCACATATTTCCCTGCTTTTTGTTCATGTACCTGCTTGTCAGTCTTGTTTGTCCTTCCCAGGGAGCAATACCTCTTATCACTTGCTTTGATTGGCTGACATCACTACTTGATTTTAAGCACTACCTTTTTCTTTTGTATGAAGCACTTCATTAGATTGCATTGCTTTTGGAGTTGCCTCGCTCATGTATGTCTACCCCTGCACTCTGTGTTGCTCTCTATTGCTTGACTACTTCTCCACGCCCCCTCCATCATGCTTTAGTCCATGTGCTTCTCCACATTGCCTTACCCCACTCATGCCCTCAGTGTTGCTTCTTCGAGCCCCTGTGTTACTTTCTCTACCCACTGTAGGAAGTTGGCCTGGTGTGTGGTAGACACCTATGTTGTTGGCACCTTATATCAGGTCCAGGCAACCCCTATTGAATGAAGATAGTGTCTAGGGAGCCAGGGCTCTCTAGAGGTAGCTGTGGATGAGCAGCCAAGACTTATCTAGGAGACATAAAAAGCTTATGCAATACCACAATAGTCACACAGCAACTTATCACACATAAGAAACCACACAGTGTTACAAAAATAAAGGTTCTTTTTTTAAAGTAACACTACACTGGATGACTTATAGGCAGTCACCCCACTGGAAGAAAGTACACATTAAAATATATGTTCGATGGCATGTGTAGCTGCAGATACACATGCTTTGCACATCCCGCCATCTAGTGTTGGGCTCGGAGTGTTACAAGTTGTTTTTCTTCGAAGAAGTCTTTTCGTGTTACGAGATCGAGGGACTCCTCCCCTTTCGGCTCCATTGCGCATGGGCGTCGACTCCATCTTAGATTGTTTTCTTTCCGCCATCGGGTTCAGACGTGTTCTTTTTCGCTCTGCGTTTCGGTTCGGAAAGTTAGTGAAAATCTCGGAAAATTCGACGGTATTGTTTGCGTTCGGTATCGGGTTAGTTACAACAGATTGACACCGAATTTTGAAGAGCTCCGGCGGCCCTTCGGGGTTTTTGATTCCCCGGCGGGGCCTGGTCGGCCCGACCACGTGCGTCTTCAAGGCTAATGGAACGGACCTCATTCCGCTTCTGCCCTGAATGTCACAACAAGTATCCTTATACAGATCAGAATCTGGTCTGTAATTTGTGTTTGTCTCCAGAACACAAGGGGAGGATACCTGTGAGGCCTGTCGAGCGTTTCGGTCCAGGAAGACCTTAAGGGACCGAAGAGCAAGAAGACTACAGATGGCGTTGGTGCCGACAGGACAAAAACACATGGAGGAAGAAGAGGAAACCTTCTCCATCGAGGATTCGGACTCGGAAGAGGTCGATCCTGAACAGACGCCGAAAACTGTGAGTAAGACGTCAATACACAAAACTCACGCAAAGACCACGAAAGCCCAGGGGACGCCACCGCCGGCAGGCCATGGCTTAACCTGAAAAATAGGTGACCGAGCATCGGCACCAAAAAAGGGCATGCATGTGTCGAAGTCATCCGACTCCGGTCGAGATACTGGCACAGAGCAGACTCGACCCCGAGACACCGGGTCAGAGCAATCTCGGCACCGAGAGAGCGGCACCGAAGCAAGTCTGCACCGAGAGATCACTATGCCGAAGAGCAAAAAAGTGTCGTCGGAACCGAAAAAAGCAGCTGAAAAGGTTTCGGTACCGAAACATCCGGCCTCGGAACCAAAAACAAGTTCCTACACAGAGGAACTAGGCCTGTCCTCACAAATGCAAACACATAGATTTGGACAGGAGGTAGAGGCAATGGAGCCAGATTACACCCAAAGAAGGCTCCACATTCAAAAGGAGACAGTAAAGATCAGTACTCTCCCTCAGATACGAATGAAACGGAAACTTGCCTTCCAAGAGAAAGACAAGCAGCCACAGGCAAAGGTGGCAAGACAAGTAGCCCCGCCACCATCTCCACAACGCTTTCCACAACCATCACCGGTAGCCACTCCCCCAATGATGCAGTCCCCAACTCATACAGGGATGAGTCAGGATGATCCAGACGCGTGGGATCTTTATGATGCGCCAGTCCCGACTGTTATCCAGCTAGACCGTCACCACCTGAGGACAGTACCGCCTACACACAGGTGGTGTCAAGAGCAGCGATGTTTCATAATGTCAGCCTGCATGCAGAACCAATTGAAGACGACTTTCTATTTAACACACTCGCGTCCACACATAGCCAGTACCAGAGCCTCCCCATGCTACCTGGAATGCTAAAACACTCCAAACAAGTGTTTGAGGAGCCTGTCAAAGGAAGGGCCATTACTCCAAGGGTGGAGAAAAAATATAAACCACACCAACAGACCCTGTGTACATCACACAACAGTTAACACCAGATTCAGTGGTAGTAGGGGCAGCACGCAAGAGGGCGAACTCACACACGTCAGGAGATGCACCACCTCCAGACAAAGAGAGTGTTAAGTTCGGCGGGGAAAAGAGTGGCGGCACAAGCAGCCAACCAGTGACGCATTGCCAACTCACAGGCCTTGTTGGTGAGATATGATAGGGCTCATTGGGACGAAATGCAACATTTTATAGAACATTTGCCCAAGGAGTTCCAAAAGAGAGCACAACAAGTGGTGGAGGAAGGACCGAGTATCTCGAACAATCAGATACGGTCAGCAATGGGTGCAGCAGACACAGCTGCTAGGACTGTAAATACAGCAGTAACAATTCGGAGACATGCATGGCTGCGTACATCTGGATTCAAGCCGGAAATACAACAAGCCGTGCTGAATATGCCATTTAACTGACAGCAGTTGTTTGGGCCGGAGGTGGACACTGCTATCTAAAAAGGACACAGATACGGCCAAAGCCGTAGGCGCATTCTACTCCCCACAGAGCAGAGGCACATTTCGGAAATCACAGTTTAGAGGGGGGTTTCGAGGACAAAGCAGAGAACCCACAACCTCACAAATAAGGCCCACTTATCAGAGCCAATACCAGCGGGGACGTTTTCAGGGACAACATAGAGGGGGAAAGTTCCCAAGGAGTAGAGGGAAGTTCCAAAGTCCCAAAACTCCACAAAATAAACAGTGACTTCGATGTCACAAATCCCCAACACATAACACCAGTGGGGGGGAGACTAACCAAGTTCTACAAAAACTGGGAGGAAATAACAACACACGTGGGTCCTAGCCATTATCCAGCATGGTTATTGCATAGAATTTCTAGGATTCCCTCCAAATGTCCCACCGAAAACACACAACATGTCAAAACAACACATGGATCTTCTACAACTGGAGGTCCAGGCGTTGTTGCAGAAAGATGCAATAGAGTTGATAACAATTCATCAGAGACGAAGAGGAGTTTACTCACTGTACTTTCTCATACCCAAAAAAGACAAAACTCTAAGACCTATATTAGATCTCAGAACATTAAATATCTACATCAAATCAGATCACTTTCACATGGTGACACTGCAGGACGTAATCCCATTGCTCAAACAACAAGACTACAAGACAACACTAGACCTAAAGGATGCGTACTTCCATATACAGATACATCCTTCACACAGAAAGTACTTAAGGTTTGTATTCCAAGGGGTACATTACCAATTCAAAGTGTTGCCATTCGGGATAACAACTGCACCAAGAGTTTTTACAAAATGCTTGGCAGTAGTGGCTGCTCATATCAGAAGACAGCAAATACATGTGTTCCCGTACCTAGACGATTGGTTAATAAAAACCAACACGCAGGAACGGTGCTCACAACACACAAAATATGTCATAGAAACTCTTCACAAACTAGGTTTCTCACTCAACTACAACAAGTCACACCTTCAGCCGTGTCAAATACAACAATACTTAGGAGCGACAATCAACACAACAAAAGGGATTGCCACTCCAAGTCCACAAAGGGTACAGGCATTTCACAATGTGATACAGGCCATGCACCCAAAACAAAAGATACAAGTCAAGATAGTGATGAAACTACTAGGCATGATGTCCTCATGCATAGCCATTGTCCTAAATGCAAGATTGCACATGCGGCCCTTACAACAGTGCCTAGTATCACAATGGTCACAGGCACAGGGTCAACTTCAAGATCTAGTGTTGATAGACCGCCAAACATACACCTCGCTTCAATGGTAGAACACTATAAATTTAAACAAAGGGCGGCCTTTCCAAGACCCAGTGCCTCAATACATAATAACAACGGATGCCTCCATGATAGGGTGGGGAGCACACCTCAACCAACACAGCATCCAGGGACAATGGGACACTCAACAGAGACAGTTTCACATAAATCACTTAGAACTACTGGCAGTATTTCTAGCGCTGAAAGCATTTCAACCTATAATAATCCACAAACACATTGTTGTCAAAACAGACAACATGACAACAAAGTATTATCTGAACAAACAGGGAGGAACACACTCAACACAGTTGTGTCTCCTGGCACAGAAAATATTGCATTGGGCGATTCACAACCACATTCGCCTAATAGCGCAGTTCATTCCAGGAATTCAGAACCAGCTAGCAGACAATCTCTCTCGGGATCACCAACAGATCCACGAATGGGAGATTCAACCCCAAATACTAAACACTTACTTCCAAAGATGGGGAACACCTCAAATAGACCTATTTGCAACAAAAGAAAACGCAAAATGCCAAAACTTTGCATCCAGGTACCCACAGGATCAGTCCAAGGGCAATGCGTTATGGATGAGTTGGTCAGGGATATTTGGCTACCCTTTTCTCCCCCCCCTCCCACTCCTTCCTTATCTTGTAAACAAACTGAGTCAAAACAGACTCAAACTAATACTGATAGCACCAACATGGGCTCGCCAACCATGGTACACAACACTACTAGACCTGTCAGTAGTACCTCATATCAAACTACCAAACAGACCAGATCTGTTAACTCAACACAAGCCACAGATCAGACACCCGAATCCAGCATTGCTCAATCTAGCAATCTGGCTCCTGAAGTCTCAGAGTTTGGACATTTAGACCTTCCACAAGAATGTATGGAGGTAATTAAGCAAGCTAGAAAACCTACTACAAGACATTGTTATGCAAACAAATGGAAAAGATTTGTTTATTGCCATCATAATCAAATTCAACCACTACACGCTTCGGCAAAAAACATCATAAGCTATTTATTACACTTACAAAAATCAAACCTAGCCTTTTCTTCTATCAAAATACATCTCACAGCAATATCTGCCTATCTGCAGATTACACATTCAACATCACTCTTTAGAATCCGTCATCAAAGCATTTATGGAGGGTCTAAAGAGAATCATACCCCAAGAACACCACCAGTTCCCTCGTTGAACCTCAATATTGTATTAACACGACTCATGGGTCCACCATTTGAACCCATGCACTCTTGTGAGATGCAATACTTAACCTGGAAAGTAGCCTTCCTAAAAGCTATCACATCTCTTAGAGTAAGTGAAATTCAAGTATTCACTATACAAGAACCCTTTATACAAATACATAAAAACAAGGTGGTTCTCCGTACAAATCCAAAGTTCTTACCAAAAGTTATATCACTGTTCCACCTAAACCAAACAGTGGAACTCCCAGTCTTTTTTCCACAACCAGACTCAGTAGCCGAAAGAGCCTTACATACGTTAGACATCAAAAGAGTACTAATGTATTACATTGACAGAACAAAACAGTTTCGCAAAACAAAACAATTATTTGTAGCCTTTCAAGAACCTCATGCAGGAAATCCAATATCCAAACAAGGCATTGCCAGATGGATAGTGAAATGTATTCAGACCTGCTATGTTAAAGCAAAAAGAGATCTGCCTATTACGCCAAAGGCGCACTCCACTAGGAAGAAAGGCGCCACAATGGCCTTTCTAGGAAATATACCTATGACAGAAATCTGTAAGGCAGCCACATGGTCTACGCCTCATACATTCACAAAACATTACTGTGTAGATGTGTTAACAACACAACAAGCCACAGTAGGACAGGCTGTATTACGAACATTATTTCAAACAACTTCAACTCCTACAGGCTAAACCATCGCTTTTGGGGAGATAACTGCTTACTGTCTATGCACAGCATGTGTATCTGCAGCTACACAGGCCATTGAACTGAAAATGTCACTTACCCAGTGTACACCTGTTCGTGGCATGAGACGCTGCAGATTCACATGCGCCCTCCCGCCTCCCGGGGAGCCTGTAGCCGTTATAAGTTGATGAAACTTGTACATTTATACATTTGTAAATATATAATATTTTGTATACACATTATGTACATACATACTCACTCCATTGCATGGGCACTTTTACTATATACACAACTCCTACCTCACCCTTCGGGGAAAACAATCTAAGATGGAGTCGACGCCCATGCGCAATGGAGCCGAAAGGGAGGTTTCCCTCTGTCTCGTGACTCAAAGACTTCTTCGAAGAAAAACAACTTGTAACACTCCGAGCCCAACACCAGATGGTGGGATGTGCACAGCATGTGAATCTGCAGCGACTCATGCCACGAACAGATGTACACTCGGTAAGTGAAATTTTCCATATATATGTTCGATGACATGTGTAGCTGCAGATACACATGCTGTGCATTATCCTGCCATCTAGTGTTGGGCTCGGAGTGTTACAAGTTGTTCTTCTTCGAAGAAGTCTTTTCGAGTCACGAGACCGAGGGAATCCTCCCTTTCGGCTCCATTGCGCATGGGCGTCGACTCCATCTTAGATTGTTTTCTTTCCGTCATCGGGTTCGGACGTGTTCCTCTTCGCTCCGTATTTCGAATCGGGAAAGTTAGCTATTTATCGAAAAATTTGACGGTATTGTTCGCGCTCGGTACCGGTTTAGTGTTAGGACATCAACACCGATAGAAAAAGCGCTCCGGTGGCCCTTTGGGGCTTCCACTCTTCAGCGGGGCCTGGTTGGCCCGACCGCATCTATCGTCGAAAATCCTGGACTGGACCCCCTTCCGCTTCTTCCCGAATTGCCACGCCAAGTGTCCTTATACGGACCAACACTTGGTCTGTAACCTGTGTCTATCACCAGAACACAGGGAGGATACCTGCGAGGCCTACCGGGCATTTCGATCAAAAAAGACCCTACGCGATCAAAGATCTAGAAGACTTCAGATGGCGTTGACACCGGCGGAACAGATCGACATCGAGGAGGAGGGTGAGAATCTCCATACAAGAACCAGACTCGGACGACTCCGAAAGTGAGCTACCGACGGCACAGCAAAAAACTGTGAGTAAAACTGCCCCGGCCAAGATTCACTCCAAAATCATAAAGGCCAAGGGGATGCCACCGCCAACAGGCCATGGCTTAACCCGAAAACACGGTGACCAACCATCGGCACCGAAAAAGGCCTCCCAACAGCAGAAGACATCTGATTCCGGTCGAGATACCAACTCCGAACTATCTTGGCACCGAGAGTTCGACACGCCCAAGGTAAAATAAGGTTTCCTCGGAGCCGAAAAAGACTGTTCCGAAACCTTCGGTGTCGAAAAAGGCAGCCTCGGAGCCGAAAATAGGCTCCTACATAGAAGAGCACAGACTTTCCAGCCAATGCAAGAGCACAGATTTGAGCAGGAATTAAGTATGGGAGAGCCAGACCATGCTCAAAGGAGGCTGCACATCCAGAAAGAGACTGGTAAAATTCAAACTCTTCCTCCAATAAAAATAGAGCTAGCATTTCAGGAGTCGGAAATGCAGCCAAAGGCAAAGGTGGCAAGAGAGAAAACACCACCACCAAGGTTTTCGCCACAGCCTTCTCCACTGCACTCACCACAGCTGTCCCCGGTAGCAACACCCCCAATGCAGTCACCAGCACACACAGGATGACCCGGATGCATGGGACTTACATGATGCACCGGTCTCCGACAACAGTCCCGATTGTTACCCGGCAAGGCGTCACCACCAGAGAACAGCACTGCATATATGCAGGTGTTATCAAGGGCAGCTACTTTCCACAATGTGGCAATGCATGCGGAGCCAATAGAAGATGACTTCTTATTTAACACCTTGGCATCCACTCACAGCTCGTTTCAAAGTTTGCCAATGCTCCCAGGCATGCTAAAGCACCCCAAACAGGTGTTCCAGGACCCAGTGAAAGGCAGAGCTATCACGCCTAGGGTGGAGAAGAAATATAAACCTCCCCCAATGGACCCTGTGTTTATAACACAGCAACTGACACCAGATTCGGTAGTCGTGGGAGCGGCCAGAAAGAGGGCAAACTCCCAATCATCAGGAGACGCACCACCGCCGGACAAGGAAAGTCGGAAGTTCGATGCTGTGGGTAAACGGGTGACAGCACAGGCAGCCAATCAATGGCGGATTGCCAATTCACAGGCTCTACTGGCTCGCTACGACAGGGCACACTGGGACGAAATGCAACATATAATACAGCACTTGCCCAAGGAGCACCAGAAACGTGCCCAACAGGTTGTTGAGGAAGGACAAGCGATTTCCAACAACCAGATAAGGTCTGCACTGGACTCTGCAGACACAGCAGCACGGACAGTGAACACTGTGGTAACCATTCGCAGGCATGAATGGTTACGGAGCTCAGGTTTTAAACCGGAAATCCAGCAAGCTGTGCTCAATATGCCGTTTAACCAGGAACAATTGTTTGGGCTGGAGGTGGACACGGCAATCGAAAAACTACAAAAAGACAGATGCAGCCAAAGCCATGGGCACGCTATACTCCCCACAAAGCAGAGGCACTTTTAGAAGACCACAGTTTAGAGGGGGGTTTTGTTCCCAAACCGCAGAGCCTTCCACCTCACAAGCCAAACCCACCTATCAGGGGCAGTACCAGAGAGGAGGGTTTCGAGGATCATACAAGGGTGGACAATTCCCAAAAACAAGGGGAAAATTTCAACGCCCTAAAGCACCTCAAGCCAAACAGTGACTTCAATGTCACAAACCCCCCAACACTCAACACCAGTGGGGGGGAGACTTACCGCATACTACCAAAACTGGACAAACATAACTACGGACGCATGGGTCCTAGCCATTATCCAACATTGTTATTGCATAGAATTCATAAATTTCCACCAGATGTGCCCCCAAGACCACACAATATGTCCAAACAACACTTAGACCTGTTACAGCTAGAAGTCCAAGCATTGTTACAAAAACAAGCAATAGAACTAGTACCAAACCATCAAAAAGGAACAGGTGTCTACTCCCTGTATTTCCTAATTCCAAAGAAAGACAAAACGTTGAGACCCATATTAGACCTCAGAACACTGAATCTCTACATCAAATCAGATCCCTTCCACATGGTAACACTTCAAGATGTGATTCCCTTGCTCAAAAAACAGGACTACATGTCAATGTTAGATCTGAAGGATGCATATTTCCACATACCCATACATCCTTCTCACAGAAAATACTTAAGGTTTGTAATTCAGGGCGTGCATTACCAATTCAAGGTGTTACCATTCGGGATAACAACAGCCCCAAGGGTATTCACAAAATGGCTTGCAGTAGTAGCCGCTCATATAAGGAGACAGCGCATGCACGTATTCCCATACTTAGACGATTGGTTAGTAAAAACCAGCACTCAGCAACAGTGTCTTCAACACACACAATACGTTATAGAAACTCTACACAAACTAGGGTTCTCTATAAATTACCAAAAATCACATCTACAACCATCCCAAATACAACAATACTTGGGAGCAACACTCGACACACACAAAGCGATTGCCACTCCCAAGTCCACAAAGGGTACAAGCGTTCCAGAATATAATATTAAACATGCAGCCAAACCAACACTACCAGGTGAGGTTTGTAATGAAACTTCTAGGCATAATGTCTTCATGCATAGCCATTGTCCCAAATGCAAGACTACACATGCAGCCCTTACAACAGTGCCTAGCAAGACAATGGACACAAGCACAGGGTCAACTCCAAGATCTAGTGTTGTTAGACCGCCAGACACACTTCTCGCTTCAATGGTGGAACCCTATAAATTTAAACCAAGGGTGGCCATTCCAAGACCCAGTGCCTCAATACGTGATCACAACAGATGCTTCCATGATGGGGTGGGGAGCACACCTCAACCAGCACAGTATACAGGGACAATGGAACATTCAACAAAATCAACTGCACATAAATCATTTAGAACTGTTGGCAGTGTTCCTAGCAGTAAAAGCATTTCAACCACTGATAGCCCACAAACACATTCTTGTCAAAACAGACAACATGACGACATTGTATTACCTCAACAAGCAAGGAGGGACACACTCGTCACAAATGTGTCTCTTAGCACAGAAAATTTGGCATTGGGCAATTCACAATCACATTCGCCTAATAGCCCAATACATCCCAGGTATTCAAAACCAGTTAGCCGACAATCTCAGTTGAGATCACCAACAAACACACAAATGGTAAATTCATCCCCAGATCCTACAGGATTACTTTCTACGCTGGGGAACACCAAAAATAGACCTATTCGCAACAAAAGAAAACTCAAAATGCCAAAGCTTCGCGTCCAGGTACCCACACCCTCTGTCCAAGGGCAATGTGTTATGGATGAGTTGGTCAGGGATATTTGCTTACGCTTTCCCCCTCTCCCACTCATTCCTTATCTGGTAAACAAACTGAGTCAAAACAGACTCAAACTAATACTCATAGCACCAACCTGGGCTCGCCAACCATGGTACACAACACTGCTGGACCTATCAGTAATACCTCATGTCAAATTACCAAACAGACCAGATCTGTTAACTCACCACAAACAACAGATCAAACACCCGAATCCATCATCGCTCAATCTAGCAATCTGGCTCCTGAATTCTTAGAATTTGGACACTTAGACCTTAAACAAGAATGTATGGAGGTCGTTAAACAAGCTAGGAAACCTGAAACAAGACATTGTTATGCAAACAAATGGAAAAGATTTGTTTACTACTGCCACAATAATCAAATTCAACCACTACATGCTTCCGCAAAAAACATTGTAAGTTACTTATTACACTTACAAAAATCTAAACTGGCATTCTCTTCTATTAAAATACATCTCACAGCAATATCTGCCTATCTGCAGATTAAACATTCAACATCACTTTTTGGAATCCCAGTCATCAAAGCATTTATGGAAGGATTAAAAAGAATCATACCCCCGAGAACACCACCAGTCCCTTCGTGGAACCTCAATATTGTATTAACGCGACTCATGGGACCACCATTTGAACCCATGCACTCTTGTGAAATGCAATACTTAACCTGGAAGGTTGCCTTCCTGATAGCTATCACATTGCTTAGAAGAGTAAGTGAAATACAAGCATTTACTATACAAGAACCCTTTATACAAATACATAAACATAAAGTGGTTCTCCGTACAAATCCAAAATTCTTACCAAAAGTTATATCACCATTCCACCTAAACCAAACAGTGGAACTCCCAGTCTTTTTTCCACAACCAGACTCAGTAGCCGAAAGAGCCTTACATACGTTAGACTTCAAAAGAGCACTAATGTATTACATTGACAGAACAAAACCGTTTCGCAAAACAATTATTTGTAGCCTTCCAAAAGCCTCATGCAGGGAATCCTATATCCAAGCAAGGCATTGCCAGATGGATAGTGAAATGTATTCAAACCTCCTATACTAAAGCAAAAAGAGATCTACCTATTACACCAAAGGCGCATTCCACTAGGAAAAAAGGCGCCACAATGGCTTTTTTAGGAAACCTACCTAACACAGAAATTTGTAAGGAAGCCACATGGTCTACGCCTCATACATTCACAAAACATTACTGTGTAGATGTGTTAACAACACAACAAGCCACAGTAGGACAGGCTGTATTACGAACATTATTTCTGACAACTTCAAGTCCTACAGGCTAAGCCACCACTTTTGGGGAGATTACTGCTTACTAGTCTATGCACAGCATGTGTATCTGCAGCTACACATGCCATTGAATGGAAAATGTCACTTACCCAGTGTACATCTGTTCGTGGCATGAGACGCTGCAGATTCACATGTGCCCTCCCACCTCCCCGGGAGCCTGTAGCCGTTATAAGTTGAATGAAAATTTTAAATTTGTAAATAAATACTATTTTTATACACATTATGTACATACATACTTACTCCATTGCATGGGCAAATTTACTATATTCACAACTCCATACCTCACCTTCTGCGGGGATAACAATCTAAGATGGAGTCAACGCCCATGCGCAATGGAGCCGAAAGGGAGGAGTCCCTTGGTCTCGTGACTCGAAAAGACTTCTTTGAAGAAAAACAACTTGTAACACTCTGAGCCCAACAGTAGATGGCAGGATAATGCACAGCATGTGAATCTGCTGCGTCTCATGCCACAAACAGATGTACACTGGGTAAGTGACATTTTCCATATGCATGGGCATTGAGTCCTTTTGTTAGATTGTTTTCTTTCCGCCGTTGGGTTCGGATGTGTTAACTCTCGCTCCGGTAGATCTTGGTTCGGTACTATCTGAACTTATCTCTTCGTTTCTATAAACGTCGGTATAGTTCTTGGTCGCATTTTCCAAACTTACACTCGATCCGATTGCAATTTTCGGGATCGATTAAACACCCTTTGTGGGCGACCTTGATCTTTCTGCGCCTACTTCGACGCGTTGTAGTTGAACAATGTTAGGCTGATGGAACGGACTCCGTTTCGCTTTTGCCCTCTGTGTCACGCCAAGTTTCCATACACCGATCAGCACTTGTTGTGCAATCTGTCTTTCTCCGGATCACAGAGTTAATAGCTGTGAATCTTGTCAATCCTTTCATTCGTAGAAGACTCTTAAGGATAGAAGTGCATGTCGCTTAGAGATGGCATCCAAGTCGTCAGAACAAACACCCAACATCTTCAGTGAAGAACACGAACAAGAAGAATTAGCTCATCACACAAGTTTCCATCGCAGACTCCAATTCGTATTGAGATTCCAATGGCGACAGCCAGTCCATCACACCGGTGTAGTACGTGTGTACATCAGCCCCTTCCCACCAACAAAAAACAGCCAAAAATACTTCAGTGCCGGTCTTGGGTCCCCCACTGCTGGCCAGCCATGGTTGGACCCGAAAAATACAATAGGATGACCAACCCTCTGGTTTGGCACCGAAACATGACCAAAGTGCATTCGGCGCTGACCAAACAGTTTGCTATACCCGTTTCTGGATCAAGTAAAAAATTAGAGACTTCCACCTCAGAGCCGAAAGAAGTAACAACGCTTTCGGAGCTGACATTTTCAGCCCAACTCAATCATTTGGTTTCCAAACATTCGGAGCTGAAACCTGTGGGCGGAAAATATGCTCCAGTTACTGAGGAGTCTGTGAAATGAGACCCATATTGAAAGTAGTGGATGCTAAACAGCGAAAAATACATATACTGAAGGACACAAAAAGAATCATAACTTCTCCTCCTCCAACAATCAAAAAGAAATTGTCTTTCCAAGAAACTGGACCACCACCTACTAAAATATTTAAACAAAAGGAGAAACCAAAGGCACCACAAAAAGCCTTCACCACCACATTCTCCTGTACTCCCTGCTGCTCCACCACCAGATACTCCACCACCTTCACCTACACAATTTTCTCCACAATCCCCTATCTCAACACATGGGGATGATTATATGTCAATCAACCGGATATAGATCCATAGGAATTATGATTCAGATCCCATTCCTTCGAAGGATCCTGATTTATACCCTGCAAGACCATCTTTACCTGAAGATACCACTGCTTCCAATCAGTTTATAGCTAGGGCAGCTGTGTATCATAAGGTACAGTTACACACAGATCCCATTAAGGATGATTTTTTTATTTGATACACTACAGAGGACATTTTCAAGGAACTGGTAAAATCTAGAATTATTACACAAAGGGTGGATAAAAAGTATCAATCTGCACCCTCTGATCTGGTTTTTATTAGAGCTCAATTGCCATCTGACTCTATAGTAGTCAGTGCAACAAGGAAAATAGCAAATCTACAGGGGATGCTGTTCCTCCAGACAAAGAGTTGTAAATTTGACGCAGCTGGAAAGAGAGTAGCAACTCAAGCTGCTAACCATTGGAGGATTGCAAACTCTCCAGCACTGTTGGCAAGATATGATAGAGCTCATTGGGACGAAATGGAAGATTTGCTACAGTACCTTCCACCAGAACACCATAAAATGGTACAACAGATGGTAGCAGAGGGGCAGGCCATTTCTAATAATCAAATTAGATCTGCAATAAATGCAGCAGATACAGCAGCAAGGGGTATCAACACTAGTGTCATCATTAGAAGGCACACATGGTTAAGAACTTCAGGGTTTAAACTAGAAATACAACCTGCAATGTTGAATATGCCTTTTCATAAACACTTATTTGGGCCAGAGGTTGATACCACCGTAGAAATGCTGAAAAAATATTCTGATACAGCTAAAGCTTTGGGTGCCCTTTACACTACACCTACTCGGGGAACTTTTTGTACGCCACAGTTTAGAGGTGGATTCATACCATCACAAAACCCAACAGAAACAAGGGCCACATTTTTACAACAGGGGTTCCTTCAGAGGTTCTTACAAGGGAAATAATTATAGAGGGAAAGGTAAATCAACCACCCCAAGTGGTAGCTCCACCACAACCAAACAGACTTCTTACAGATCCCCACACAGCATACATCTCCTGTGGGAGGAAGACTGAAAAATGTTTACGCACAATGACACATTACTACAGATCAATGGGTTCTATCAATTATCCAACATGGTTATTGCCTACAACTTCTCTACTCTACCAAATATTCTCCCCTCGCTCACACAAAAGGTGCCATAGAGATGGTACCTATATCCCAACAGGGGTTGGGAGTGTATTCACTATACTTCCTCATACCAAAGAAAGATTGTACACTCAACCCAATCTTAGATCTCCGATCCCTCAATCAGTACATTCTGTCAGAACACTTTCACATGGTCACTGTATAGGACATCATTCCCCTGTTACAAAAAGAGGATTACATGACAGCATTGGATTTAAACGCTGCTTATTTCCACATTTCCATACATCCAACAGATCGGAAATATCTAAGATTTGTTGTAGCAAGGAAGCACTACCAATTCAAGGTACTACCCTTCGGAGTAACACCAGCACCAAGGGTATTCTGCAAATGCCTGGCAGCAGTTGCAGCATTCCTCAGAAGACAACACGTGCATGTCTTCCCGTATGTGGATGACTGGCTCATAAAAGCCAGTGCAATCCAGACCTGTCAGCAACACACACAGTATACAGTGGACACCCTACACAACCTAGCATTCTCAATCAGTTATCAAAAATCTCACCTGCAGCTAGCACAAATATAACCATATCTAGGAGCAATTCTGACCACTCAATTAGCATACACAAACTCAGTGAGGATTCAAGCTTTTCACAACCTCATATCTCAACTGCAATACAACCACACTTATACAGTGAAGTTAATCATGAAACTATTAAGAATGATGGCATCATGCATAGCAATAGTACCTAATGCACACCTAAACATGAAACCCCTGCAACACTGTCTCTCACAACAATGGTCTCAAGCACAGGGTCAGCTTCACGATCTAGTGTTGTTGGACTGCCAGACTTACAACTCTGCAGTGGTGGAACCACACCAACTTATCGAAAGGGCGGCCATTTCAGGACCCTGTGCCACAGACCATAATCACCATGGATGCATCAATGACAGGTTGGGGAGCCCATCTCAACGATCTTACAATAAGGGGAGAATGGGACTCAATCCTGCAGATCTACCACATAAACCAGTTTTGCTGGCAGTGTTCTTAGCAATCAAAACATTCCACCCACAGATGTACACAAAACAGTGTTAACCTCTTAAATGCGGGCGTCGGCCACTGGCCGACGCCCACACACCCTCCCTGGTGCGGGTCACGACCAGTGGCCGACACCAGGAAGGGCATTAATAAATCCTCGGGTGCATCGCACCCGAGGATTTTTTTTTAATTTTTTTTCCCCCCCCCCGGGAGACACGGAAGCTACCGTGTCTCCCCCCGCCCCCCACCCGCCCCTTTGTGACGTCAGCGCGCCGCGAGGCGCGCTGACGTTGCAAAGGTGTTTTCCCCATGAAAGCAGGAAGCAGCCTTGCGGCCGCTTCCTGCTTTCATGGGGAAAACGGCCTTTTTCACGTTCGGGAAGGCCTCGTAAGAAAGGGGAGAGTCTCCCCTTTCTTACGAGGCCTTCCTGAAAGTGTTTCCTGGCCCCCGATCGCAGCACAGCTCGATCGCGCCCCCCCCCCCCGGGGATTTTTTTTTTTTTTCAAAAAAAAAATAAAATAAAAAAAAAAATGAAATGACAGGGGGTCGCCCGTGGGCAGGGTGACCCCCTGTGGGGGCATTTTTTTTTTTAGATGTTGTAGGGTTTCCCTGGGGGCCATTTTGGCCCCCAAGGAAACCATACAGCAACTAAAAAAAAATATATGTATATATCTATATATATATATATCTATGTAGATAGATATATCTAGGTACATGGATATATCTATAGATATATCTATGTAGATATATATTTATATATATATATATATAGGTAGATCTGTATCAAAGAGATTTATAAAGCGCGCTACTCACCTGTGAGGGTCTCAAGGCGCTGGGGGGGGGCGGAGGGGAGGGAAAGGGGCTAGGAGGTTCACTGTTCAAAAAGCCAGGTTTTGAGGCCCTTCCTGAAAAGAAGTAGGTTTTGGGTCTTGCGAATGTGGGTTGTGAGTGCGTTCCATGTTTTGGGTGCAATGTAGGAGAAGGATCTGCCCCCGGTGGTGGTGTGTTTGATGCGGGGGTCAGAGGCGAGAGAGAGGTCAGCTGAACGGACGTTTCGTGTGGGGGTGTGGAAGGTGACTCTCGTTGAGGTAGGCAGGGCCTGTGTTGTGGAGTGATTTGTGTGTGAGGATGAGGATCTTGAAGGTGATCCTTTTGTCAATGGGGAGCCAGTGGAGGGATTTGAGGTGTGGAGAGATGTGTTCGTGTCGGTGGAGGTCGAGGATGAGTCGTGCTGCTGAGTTCTGGATGCGTGTAGTTTGCACTTGAGTTTTAGAGTGGTGCCGGCGTAGAGGGCGTTTCTGTAATCAAGCCTGCTGCTGATGAGTGCGTGAGTGACAGTTTTTCTGGTCTCTGTGGGGATCCATTTTAATGTTTTTCAGTATACGGAGTTTGTTGAAGCATGAGGAGGTAAGAGCGTTGATTTGTTGGGTCATAGAGAGGGAGGAGTCTAGGATGATGCTGAGGTTGCGTGCGTAGTTGGCGGGGGTGGGTGCAGGGCCTAGCGTGGTGGGCCACCATGGGGGGTCCCAGGTTTTTTTGGTGAGGGCCAAAGAGGATTATTTCGGTTTTGCTTGAGTTGAGTTTCAGGTGGTTGGCTGTCATATATACATCACTTTTGTCAATATGTGTGTGGTTTCCCTGGGGGGAAAAGGGTCCGACTTGTCTAGTGGCAGTTTTAGTGCCATAAAGAAGCGCAGAAGGTTTATATGCCTACTGCAAAGAGCACATCTGTATTTTATGTAAATAGCTGAGTACATTAGTAAAGTCTATGGAGAGATGAAGGGCACTTTTGCTGGGTGGTAATGAGGGAATCCGAGGAGGAGGGAGTGGGAGCACCAATAATGATTGTTGGACTGGGCGCAGGAGGTGCTAAAGACTGTGACGAATGGTATGTGACAAGGTGTTTTTTGAGTGTCTTGAAAGTACGTGCAGATTGAGGGAAGAAGCGCAGGTAAGGTGGCCTCTACTGTTGCACGTATCTCACACACACCATCGATTTTGTGACTGTCTACGTAGGCTAGTGTTTTAGAGCAACAGTTTAGCCAATAGCAGAGATGGCATCTTGATGGATGACTGCTGCCTGCACTCGGGTTATAGAGGACCGCTCTGACATAGGATCAGAGACTGAGACATCAGATACTGAGACAGCATCTGAGGGATAGGACAATGGCGCAGACTCTGGGAGTGATTTTTCAGTCAGAGGAGTCCCATTCGAAAACTCCTCTTCCAGTACATTATGAGGGAGGTGATGAGGACAGTCCTGCTGTCCCTTCGCAAGCTGTTCGTGCAACTGGGTAATAGTGGGTTAGGCCAACCCAGAGAGCAGGTGAATGCGGCGGCAAGCAGAGAGAGAGTGCTCTCTTGGGAGCTCACCAATTTAGTTCAGCCCCAAATTCCACCACCCAAATCATATTGTGGAGACATCAAAATTGTCTATGGCAAAACAAACTGGTTTTGTAAGGCAGGCACCTGTGTTTTTGGTCCTGGATTCGGCGGCCATATAGAGAAACACACTAAACCCAAACATTTCTGGAAACTAGACATTCGGGGGAGTCCACAGAGGTGTGACTTGTGTGGATTCCCCAAAGTTTTCTTACCCAGAATACCCTGCAAAGCTGAAATGTTGAGAAAAAACTCTATTTTTATCGCATTTCTGTCACACAAACTACAGGAATATGCTGGGATCCACAACATTCCTACCACCCAGTGACTCCTCACCTGTCCTGATAAAAACACTACCCCACTTGAGTGCCTACACCTAGTGCCTGTGTCAGGAATGGATCACCCCAGGGTCAACAGCTGCCTCACGTAAGGACCAACATTGACCGTTGTGTGATCTATTCCTGTCGCAGGCACCAGGCCTAACCACACAAGTGAGGTATCATATTTATCGGGAGACTTGGGGGAACGCTGGGTGGAAGGAAATTTGTGGCTCCCCTCAGATTCCAGAACTTTCTGTCACCGAAATGTGTGGAAAACGTGGTATTTTAGCCACATTTTGAGGTTTGCAAAGGATTCTGGGTAACAGAACCTGGTCCGAGCCCCACAAGTCACCTCATCTTGGATTCCCCTGGGTTTCTAGTTTACAAAAATGTGCTGGTTTGCTAGGTTTCCCCAGGTGCCGGCTGAGCTAGAGGCCAAAATCCACAGGTAGGCACTGTTTTCTATGAAAAAATGTGATGTGTCCACGTTCTGTTTTGGGGCATTTCCTGTCGCGGGCGCTAGGCCTACCCACACAAGTGAGGTATCATTTTTATCGGGAGACTTAGGGGAACGCCGGGTGGAAGGAAATTTGTGGCTCCTCTCAGATTCCAGAACTTTCTGTCACCGAAATGTGAGGAAAACTTGTTTTTTTAGCCACTTTTTGAGGTTTGCAAAGGATTGTGGGTAACAGAACCTGGTCCGAGCCCCGCGAGTCACCCCTCCTTGTATTGCCCTAGGTCTCTAGTTTTCAGAAATGCACAGGTTTGGTAGGTTTCCCTAGGTGCCGGCTGAGCTAGAGGCCAAAATCTACAGGTAGGCACTTCTCAAAAAACACCTCTGTTTTCTTCCAAAAATTTTGATGTGTCCACGTTGCGCTTTGGGGCGTTTCCTGTCGCGGGCGCTAGGCCTACCCACACAAGTGAGGTATCATTTTTATCGGGAGACTTGGGGGAACGCCGGGTGGAAGGAAATTTGTGGCTCCTCTCAGATTCCAGAACTTTCTGTCACCGAAATGTGAGGAAAACTTGTTTTTTTAGCCACTTTTTGAGGTTTGCAAAGGATTCTGGGTAACAGAACCTGCTCCGAGCCCCGCAAGTCACCCCTCCTTGGATTCCCCTAGGTCTCTAGTTTTCAGAAATGCACAGGTTTGGTAGGTTTCCCTATGTGCCGGCTGAGCTAGAGGCCAAAATCTACAGGTAGGCACTTTGGAAAAAACAGCTGTGTTTTCTATAAAAAAAATAGGATGTGTCCATGTTGTGTTTTGGGGCATTTCCTGTCGCGGGCACTAGGCCTACCCACACAAGTGAGGTATCATTTTTATCGGGAGACTTGGGGGAACACAGAATAGCAAAACAAGTGTTATTGCCCCTTATCTTTCTCTACATTTTTTCCTTCCAAATATAAGAGAGTGTGTAAAAAAGACGTCTATTTGAGAAATGCCCTGCAATTCACATGCTAGTATGGGCACCTCGGAATTCAGCGATGTGCAAATAACCACTGCTCCTCAAAACCTTATCTTGATCCCATTTTGGAAATGCAAAGGTTTTCTTGATACCTCTTTTTCACTCTTCATATTTCAGCAAATGAATTGCTGTATACCCAGTATAGAATGAAAACCAACTGCAGGGTGCAGCTTATTTATTGGCTCTGGGTACCTAGGGTTCTTGATGAACCTACAAGCCCTTTATATCCCCGCAACCAGAAGAGTCCAGCAGACAAAACGGTATATTGCTTTCAGAAATCTGACATCGCAGGAAAAAGTTACAGAGTAAAACATAAAGAAAAATGGCTGTTGTTTTCAGCTCAATTTCAATATTTTTTTATTTCAGCTGTTATTTTCTGTAGGAAAACCTTGTAGGATCTACACAAATGACCCCTTGCTGAATTCAGAATTTTGTCTAGTTTTCAGAAATGTTTAGCATTCCGGGATCCAGCATTGGTTTCACACCCATTCCTGTCACTAACTGGAAGGAGGCTGAAAGCACCAAATATAGTAGAAATGGGGTATGTCCCAGTAAAATGCCAAATTTGTGTTGAAAAATTCGGTTTTCTGATTCAAGTCTGCCCGTTCCTGAAAGGTGGGAAGATAGTGATTTCAGCACCAGAAACCCTTGGTTGATGGCATTTTCAGGGAAAAAACCACAAGCCTTCTTCGGCAGCCCTTTTTTCCCATTTTTTTGGAAAAAACAAAATTTTCATTGTATTTTGGCTATTTTCTTGGTCTCCTCCAGGGGAAACCACCAACTCTGGGTACCATTAGAATCCCTAGGATGTTGGAAAAAAAGGACGCAAATTTGGCGTGGTTAGCTTATGTGGACAAAAAGTTATGAAGCCCTAAGCGCGAACTACCCCAAATAGCCAAAAAAGGGCTCAGCACTGGGGGGGGGGGAGGCCCAGCAGCTAAGGGGTTAATAAGGACAGACAACATGACGACAATGTATTATCTACGGAAACAGGGAGGCACACATTCATCTCAATTGTCCCTTCTAGCACAGACAATTTGGAAATGGGTGATTCACAATCTTTCACCTATGAGCAGAGTATGTTCCAGAGATACACAACCAACTAGCGTGCCTCTTAAGTAGGACGCAGCAACAAATACACGAATGGGAGATTCACCAACAAGTAATTCAACAATACTTTCACATGTGGAGAACACCATACATAGACCTTTTCGCAACAAGCTAAAACCCAAAATGCCCAAACTTCACGTCCAGCTACCCACACCCTCAATCCAGGAGTAATGCTCTATGGATCAGTTGGTCAGGGATATTTGCTTAACGCTTTCCTCCCTCCCACTTATTCCATTTCTGGTCAGCAAGATTTATCACACATCTCTTACTGTGATACTCATAGCTCCCACCTGGTCACGTCAACACTGGTACACAACACTGTTGGATCTGTCTGTAGTACCACATCAGAAACTCCCAAACAGACCAGACCTATTGACATAAAACAAAGGTCAGATCAGGTATCCCAATCCCAGTATTCTCAACCTGGCGATTTGGCTCCTGAGGTCTTAGAATTTGGATATCTACAACTTCCATTGGAATGTATGGACATTCAAAAGGAGGCACTTAAACGTACAACTAGACAATACTATGCAGCTAAGTGGAAACGTTTTGCATGTTACTGTCAACCCAAAAACATTAATCCTCTCAAAGCATCAGTACAGGATATTGTATGATGTTTGCTTGATTTACAAAAAGCAAATCTTGCATATCCAGCTATTAAAGTTAATTTAACAGCAATATCAGCCTACCTCCAAAACAGACAGCACACTTTTTTGTTTAGAATTCCTGTCATAAAAGCTATTATGGAGGGGCTTAAGAGTTATTCCATGTAGAGCTCCACCAATTCCGGCCTGGAATCTTAACATTGTGCTTACAAGGCTTACGGGTCCACCATTTGAACCCATGCATTCTCGCGCTCTTCAATCTCTATCATGGAAGGTTGCTTTCTTGGTAGCAATTACTTCCTTAAGAAGATTTAGTGAAATTCAAGAATTCACTTTGGAAGAACCCTTCTTCCAAATTCACAAGCACAAAACAGTACTCAGGACAAATCCAGAATTTTTACCCAAAGTGGTTTCACCATTTCACATCAATCAGTCAATGGAATTGCCAGTCCTCTTTCCACAGCCTTTCTAAAGGTAAGGAATATGTAGCTAGAAGTCTGTCAGATGAACAAGTTACTTACCTTCAGTAACGCATTATCTGGTAGAGACTCTGTCTAGCTGCAGATTCCTTACACCCACCTATGCCTCCCTTCTCTGCTGACTCGTTTCCTAGAGTTAATGATTGCCCCATACAGGTCCCTAGTTTTTTCGGGCAGACAAAACTGTTGGTTCTTTCCATGGCTCTACACTTCTGGCATGGAAGTTTGTGGAAAAGTACTGACGTACTTGGTCCTGAGTAGTGCCTTTATAGGTGACCGTGACGTGTCAGAGGTCTCCAACAATACCGACGCCATGCAGATCCGAACGATGCCACAGACAATGTGCGCAAGGGTATTGCTCAGCAAAAGTTCCAGACTCCAAGCTGATGCCTGGAACGTTAAGGAATCTCCACCAGATTATGCGTTACTGAAGGTAAGTAACTTATTCTTCACGACAAGCATTGTTCTAGCAGTACTTAACTCCTGATAATGTCTGCCTCTTGTGGAGATGATGAATCTGCAGTAGGATTTATTTAAAAAAATATTATAATAATAATAAAAAATATAAGACACAAGCACACTTTTCTTAATGGCCTACAGGCGATAGCCATTTTTTAGATTCCTACTGCTGATGGCTGTATCTGTCTTTTGGCATGACCTGTAGTTTGCAATTTATTACGTACACAGAGTGAGCTGTAGGCCAGTCCCTTGCTCACAAGTGAATTACTTTGTTGACTTCCCTACTGCTGACTCAGTAACGTTCCTCTCTATTCTTCTTTGTCCCACATGGGAGCCTGTTCGTCTCGGTGTTTTGATTGGCAGAAGTATCCTTCCAAAGCTGACGTCAGACCTTAGCTTATAAGGCATTATTTTGTACCCTCATCTCCTCTTTCCTTACTACTCCTTCTCCTCGTTTCTTCCTTGCTTTTCCGTCTCTCTCATTTTGTTTTGGTAGTGGTACTAGTGTTGCTAGATATTCTGTAAACTGGAAATATTACTTAAACCAGTTTTTCTCCCCTCTTCCCCCCCCTTAAATATTTTTAGAGGGAGTTACAGAGAGGCGGCACATCAGTCATGGGAACACTAGATGGCTTAAGAATATAATACATTATTAAAATGTAATTTACTATTTAGAGAAAAGTGTCTGACCTTATTAAATACACCTGTATGTCCCAACTATGTACACTTACTTCGATAAAGTACTAGCTTTCAATTTTATTACTTTGCAGGGCATCAATGTGCACACTGAAGACCTACTAAGGAATCCGTCATATATCCAGGAGGCAAAGGAGAAAGGCCTAGTTATATTCTGTTGGGGTGATGATACGAACAACCCTGAAAATAGGCTGCTGATGCGACAATATGGCATTGATGGGTTAATATATGACAGGTAAATTTGCTTATTCTATATGAAATCTGTCTGTACCTTATTAGCACAGCTCACGGATAGCCTAAATGTTTCAATGTAATCTGAGTATAACTATAGTCATCTTAGGTCAGTCTGACTCTGAAGTTGGAACCTTCTAGAATACTAAAAATACTGGAGACACTCAGCATGACCTGTTAGTACTGTACACTTGTTCTTCTTAAAAAGAATCCCTGTTGTGGTTCCATTCAAACATGAAGATAATCATTCTCTATCGTGATTATCTTTGTTGGTGATTTCAGCACACATTTTTAAATAGCCCAAAAAAATTCTTATTTGAAAATTATTGCAGAAAGAAAGCATGCTTCTAGAAGGTTACACTCCCATTAGTTATTGTTAAACAGAGCACATTAGAAATGCCAGCAGTAAAACAAATTTGGCTAAACGCACTACTTAATTTATTCAAAGAAAACATGGCGCTTTGGCAAAGTAAGTAGCCTCAGCCATAACACCTGTTGAAATTCCTAATGTCTTCAGATCTGCCTCCCGTGTGCTTACGGCCATGGTTGTGTGCGCAGAAAATAATTTCAAGGTAACCGCCCCAAAAAAGAAAAAAAAAGTGAACACGGGGATTGGAGGTGGGACACGAAATGGGATGCTAGTGGGGGGGGGGAAGGCGGCGTCGAGGCTGGGGAAGAGGTGGAATTAGAAGGGGGGGGGGGCAAGGGAAAAAAAGGGAGAGGATGAGCAAACTCTGACATCCACAGTGAAAGAACGTATCATCCAATCGAAATACTGTGACCGAAATGCTCCTGGGCAGGGCAAGTACAAGAATAGGATAGATACAAAGCCTTCAAATCAAAAGCAGAGACGTTTTCACACTTGGGTTTATTGGTCTTTATTTCATGTAGGGAACGTACATATTTCCAGTTGCGGCGGAGCTACATATAGAAATGTTTTAGGAAGACTGCTATTGAAGAAAGTCCTTCTTTACTTGTTAAAGTGTATGGTTTCAGAAAGGGGAAAGTGTTTGTAATAAAAGTGTATATGCACCACTTTGAATTATTGATGATAAATCCTACCTTTTGACAGGATATATGATTGGAATCCTGAACAGCCAAACGTATTCCAAGTGGAGCAGCTAGAGCGCCTGAAGAGAGAATTACCTGAAGGAACTCTGAAAAGTTGTGTGTGCCCTTCTGTTAGTCATTTTGCCTGTACATCATTATTTTGTATGCGTAATATTGGTAGTATGGAAAATATTGATGTAAATAATACTCATGCGGAACTTACTGGTGAAAATGGTATGCCTTTAGAAAGCTGTAATGTAAATACCTTCTTTGTAGCAACCAATGGCATAGATAGCCATCACGTGCAAGTCTGTGATAGCGAATGAAGGTTGACTCAGGGCTCAACGCTGCTTTATCAGAAGATGTTTTATGTCCCTCAGCGGTGCTAAACCTTCACTTTTTATTTGTTTGTTTTTTTGGTTTGAATAAAGCAATAACCAATGCTTTCTTACTAGCATTATTTTCCACTGTTGATTTTAAGGTTCGTAAGTTTATTTTTGATTTAGCTAGATAAAAATACTATTTCTGTCTAATGGTCGTTTTTAAACAATCTGCACGAGAAGCTTAAAACAGCAGACAGCGCCAAGTACTGTAACATATTTGTCAGCTGTAAATCTAGATCAAAACCACAGTACCTCCTAATAGAATTTTACCTTTCTGTGCAATATTTGAAATATGTAAGCTTGACTATATCCAGTCTAGCCACAGCTGTAGGAGTAGATTAGGGAAAGTTGCTGTACTGTATGTATAATTTATGAAACATTAGCAAGTTACCTCATTTTGCATACATTTTTGCACTGGTAAATTCAGTTGTCCAAAATGATTGTGCCACCAAGATGCCGAGGTTTAAACTGTGTCTTGGTAGCAAGCCATGTGCATGAATGTTTTGTTGTGCAAACTTGTAAGCGCAATTCGTTGCCTGCTTTGTTTTCTTTACGTGTCTCCGTACTATTAAATTGTAAACGTGCTAATGATGCATGTTACAGAAAGAATGTCGCATTTGCGATCTAGTGATTGCACCATACACAAGGATCGAAAAATGGAAAAAAATGTATTATAGTTACTGCTTGAAATGCTTTTATGCACCATAATGTAAAAAAAAAAAAAAAAAAACGCTAGCAGTTGCATGTTTCAAGAAGTAAGCATGATTTATAAGTGTTTGTGCCCAGTACTTCTAGCCTATCTTTAAGCTGGTTACATTGATGGGAGATATGGGACAGGGGAACCATGGGTAATGTTGCCTAAAAACCAAAAGCCTATAGCTATATTTAAACTGGCTTTCACCTTTTGTTGAAAAATTAAATTATTGTTTTTCTTGTAATAGGTAGCTATCACTTGAGCTAGAATTGTTCCAAGAAGTGTGTATTTTCATTTCTCATTAGAATCATGTATATAACCAGTGTACAAAGAGTTATGTTAAAATATTTGCATACATGAAATGCACGTACTAACAAAAATGTTTTTATATTGATGGGAGGGGTTGACAACATAAAAATGACTTTTTACTGATAATGTTGATAAATAAAAGACTTACTTTCCATTCTTGTTGATTGTATATTATTACAGTGAATGAGACCATCGTAATCAGCAACTTTGACAGCACCTGCAACTTCTCAGGAAAACTTTCTTAAGTATATGCTTTGGAACACTATATGTGACCATTTTGTGGATAAATGCAAGATTTTAAGGGTTTCATTGTTAACGAGTCAGGTTTTTTTTCCCCCATAAATGTGAGAGTTCATATTTCCTTCGAAGGCAAATTTACCCGAGCCTCTCCGATTCTGCTTGTTTAAAGGGGTGACACTTACATGCTCAATCTTCACTCTAGCCAGGGTGAAGTCAACTGGATGCGCACTACTTACTGGTGTGCAGGAGTAATGCTTTTTAAATCTTCCAGATCCAGTCTGGCACTTGGAGAAATTCTAATGGTGAGGAATCTCCGGTTAGAAAGATCTCTCCAGAAAAGTACTTGTTCTTTTTATTGTTGTTGAAATGATCGTTTGGGATGCGTTTCCTATAGAGTTTTTGAGGTTTTTCTTGTGTATGGCTGTCTCGCTGTTGATTGAAATACAGAGCACCTGCCCACAGGAACTGAAAGAAAATAACCAAAGCAGACTGGACCTCTGGCCTCTGCATTCCAACCCAACCACACCAGCAGCCTACCAAGTGTTGTTTTAAAAAAAAAAAAAAAAAAAAAAAAAACTTCAACAGCTGTGTCACTGCTTGATCCGGTGCACTTGCTCCCCTCAGTTGCAACACCAGGGCAAGATCTTGACAACATGCCAGCTGGTAAACTGAAGAACTCAAACTGATTAAACAAAACTGCAAACAAATGGAGAAGCACCCAGGACACCTCGGACAAAGACCCCTTCAAATCCACCGTAAGATGCTACCACCAGCAAATTCATAATGCCAAGCGCACAGCCATCGCAGACCTCCTTGACGCCTGCATGAACATGTAGCTCTTTTCTATCATCAAGAAATGTTCTTGGCCTCCAGCCACCCTCAGGAGCATCACCCACTCACAAGGAGTCTGTGATAATCGCACAGAATTCTTCAAGCTAAATCACCACCATGTGCAGCAATTTCAACCCGCACCCGTATCCCATCTTCCTGGCAATCTAACTCCCCTTCGAAACCAATGAACAAAGCATGGCTCACTTTCACTCAGACAAAACGTTACCACCATATAGTAAATCTACTCTGAAACCCCTGCCTTCAGCAAACACCTCCACCCGATCAGCAAAGCACTAACATCAATACTCAATGCTTCCATCGACTCGGCCAGATTCCTAGGCACCTGAAAGCATACCACCATTACCTCACTGCTCAAGAAACCCTATGCGGACTCCACCATGCTCGCCATCTACTGACAGATCTCCCCCCACTGAATCCAGCCTTTGTCCTACAAAAGCTCAACTGACACTTCAGCAACCACCCCAGCCACCATCAGCTCCTTTATGTTGCACAACCAGGCTTCAAGCCCATCCACAACACTAATTGCTGCCACCAATGATGTCTGCTTGATCCTAAACAGAGGGGATACGGCAGGCCGCTTCCTTATGGACTTTTCAGCAGCATTTGATTTGACACATCTTACTCGCCATCCTCATCAGGCACCTCCATGGCATCAGAATCCATGACCCTGCCCTCTGCTGCATCTGCTCCTTTTCAACAAGTAGAACACAAGCTGTCAGACTGGCACCTTGCTTCTCGGAAGCCCGCGTTCTCATCTGTGGTGTGCTCCAAGGCTCATCACTCAGCTTGACCCCCTTCAACACATACATGATCCCTCTGGCCAATGTCATTTACACCCATGACATCAACAACTTCTCCTTTGCTGGCGACACACACCTGATTCTCTCTCTCTCAGGCAAGACACAACACAAGCCTAATTCAGTACTTGCATGACAGACTTCACCAAATTGATGAAATCCAACTGTCGCAAACTCAACACTTAAAAGACAGAAGAAGTAATCTTTGGCAACACAATTCTCACCATGGGACTCCAACTGGTGGCCTACCAAACTCAGACCTTCACTCATTACCGCAGCCAGGAATCTCAGGATCATCGTCCACACTAAACTGGATTTAAACACACAATTCAACGCTGTCACAGCATCCTGTCTCCAAACTCTGAAGATGCTGAAGATCAAGTAGTTGCCCTGCCAACGAGAAACAGCATCACACATGCCCATGTCACCAGCAAATTGGACTATAGGAACATCCTATATTCTGGAATCACAAAGCAACTCACCAGAAGAATACAAGCTATCCAGAGCTCTGCAGTCTAACTCCTTTCAATCCTATACAGAACCTACATCACACCATGCCTCAGAGCTCCACTGACTCCCTATACACAATTGCGATCAGTTCAGTCTCCTCATCCACTCTTTCAAGGCCCAACACAACCTATGCCCCGCATACCTGAGGAGCCTTACCACCTTCCACCAATCTCTGCTCCCTTGGGCTCCTATTTGCACACATCCCACTCACACACAGGAATAGATCTGGAGGTCGGGCCTTCTTGTATATCGTTCCTGAAGCTTGGAAGGCCAGCCACATCAGAGCCTCCTCGTCACTTCTGGAATTCAAAAAGAAGCAGAAGACCTGGCTCTTTGACTAACCACTTCCTGCACTCACCCTAGGATACTTATGACTTGCACCTGCTACAGAGCAAGGATACCTTTGCAGGTGATAGTGCATTCTACAAATGCTCATAACATAACAGGTGCTTTCAGCAAGGAAGCATATTAAGGGCAAACTGAATATACATTAATAGCTGCCTTCTTTCTAACTTTGTGAGAAGCATATTATAAGCTGAATATGGTATTTGATAGAAGGATCATGGATCAATAATGTAGTGCAATGCGATAACTTGAAAGAGAAGCGGGTAGTGACAACGGTCAGCAGTGGGCCAGTAGAAGAACTTTAGACTGTCTTCCTACTTAAGATGATGTGCCCCTTTAATGATGCAAGGTTCATAGATCGTAGGTTTTCCTTGCCTTGCTGGAATGTGGATGATGGCATCAACTTAATTCAGATGGATTGCAGAAGCAAATGCAAAGATAGAAGTGGACTGAACGTTTGTCTAGAGCGAACAGCTTTTTGGAAATAATATTATTACTCTGGGAATATCACTCAGTATTGGGCAATACCAGATTGGAGCCAATTGAGGACTAGGAGTAGCTGGACAAAGCTAGGATAAATAAGTGACCATGGATTTTGTTACACAAATTAGCAGACTATAAAGATTGGCAATTATGGTCAGGCATTGGCTTTCAAATTCCAAACTAGATTAAGGGTGAGACAGTATGCAGCTGGGGGAATTCCTCAAGGTGGATAAATACAGAATGAAACTTGCAGGGACACTGATTTCTTTAGTCTTGCCTCCGGAAAAATACGCAAATGCTTTTGTACTTTGGTTATCTAATGCTGGCCTTTGGGGCTTTGGGATGGTAGGCTTTTGAGGACTATCTTTCTGGTGAGGGAAAGTGGCTGCAGGGGAGCACAACAGATAGCATTTTACCTGAGCTCTATTGAAGAGAGGTTGCAGTCTGGAGTAAAACAAAAGTACACTCCTAACTGCAGCAGCCAACTATCTTTAACCTAGGACAGTCTAGTGGCACCCAATAGTGCACCAAATGTACCAATGAGAAATATTTGGACCGTGGTCTCTGTCTCAATAGGTGGTGTAGGAAAATGCCACTGTTGGCATGGTTATCCCCTAACCTTTTGCCTTTTGTTGATGCCAGCTTTGACTGAAAGTGTGTTGGGACCCTGCTAACCAGGTCCCGGCACCAGTGTTCTTTCCCTAAAACGGTACCTTTGTCTCCACAATTGGCACAGCCCTGGCACACAGATAAGTCCCTTGTAAAATGTACCCCTGGTACCAAGGGCCCTGTAGCCAGGGAAGGTGTCTAAGGTATGCAGCATGTATTATGCCACCCTGGGGACCCCTCACTCAGCACATGCACACTGCCTCACAGCTTGTGTGAGCTGGTGGGGAGAAAAAAGACTGTCCACATGGCCCTCCCCTCAGAGTGCCATGCCCACAACCCGCTGCCTGTGGCATAGGTAAGTCACCCTTCTAGCAGGCCTTACAGCCCTAAGGTAGGGTGCACTATTCCAAAGGTGAGGGCATAGCTGCATGAGCACACTTCTTAAACATTGTAGGTGCAGGGTAGCCATATAGAGTATATGGTCTGGGAGTTTGTCAAACACAAACTCCACAGTTCCATAATGGCTATACTGAATACTGGGAAGTTTGGTATCAAACTTCTCAGCACAATAAATCCACACTGATGCCAGTGTGGGATTTATTGAGAAATGCACACAGAGGGCATCTTAGAGATGCCCCCTGCATGCCATCCTAGCTGCTATTGCTAGGCTGACCCGTCTGTCAGCCTGCCACTTCCAGACCAGTTTCTGGCCACATGAGATTGAGTGCCTTTGTGCACTCTGCAACCAGGAACAAAGCCTGTCCATGGTGGAGGTGCTTCACATCTCCCCCTGCAGGAACTGTAACACCTGGCAGTGAGCCTCAAAGGCTCAAGCCTGGTGTTAAAGCACCCAAGGGCACTCCAGCTAGTGGAGATGCCTGCCCCCAGGGCACAGCTCCCACTTTTGGCAGCAAGTCCAGGGAAACAAGGAGGAGTCTCACCCCCACCCCTAAGGTGACAAGAGCTGATGTGACCCCCTTCCTAGTAAATCCTCCATCTTGCTTTTGAGGATTTAGCCCAATAGGAATAGGGATGTGCACCCCTCCCCAAAGGGAGGAGGCACAAGGAGGGTGTAGCCACCCTCAGGGATAAAAGCCATTGGCTACTGCCGTCCAGCCCTAACACACACCTAAATTTAGTATTTAGGGACACACCTGAACCAAGAAAGTCAGATTCATCCCGACCTGCAAAGAAGGACTGCCTAGCTGAAAAACCCCGGCAGAGAAGAAGGAATACAACTGCTTTGGAGCCAGCCCTACCGGCCTGTCTACTGATTCAAAGAACCTGCACCAACGACTCATCCTGCAGACCCAGTGACCTATGCCGACTCGGAAGACTGCCCTGCAACTACAAAGGACCAAGAACTCCAGAGGACAGCGTAACTGTCTACCTCAAGCAAGAAGAAACCATCTTCAAAGGGCCTCTCACCTCACTTCAGAAGCGTGAGTCTCCACCTCTCTGCACCAGATGCCCCTTGCACGTGTTCAGAGAAAACAATGACCCAGAGAGGACCCCCAGGCGACTGACAATGTGTCCACACCGGGCTAACCTCTCTGCACCCCCACAACGACTCCTACAGAGGGAATCCTGAGGACTCCCCTGACCGCCACTGCCCGGAAAGAAGAAACCGGACACCTAGAGCACTGCACCAGCAGCCCCCAGGCTGGTGAAGAACCAGCCACCAGTTCAGCAGTGACCAGCAGGCGGCCCTCACCCTTGCCCAGTTGGTGGCTGACCCGAGAAGACCCCTGTACCCTGCCGGCAACATCCAAGTGACCCCCGGGTCCCTCCATTGATTTCAACTACAAACCTGACACCTTGTTTGCCCACTGCACCCGGCCGCCCCTGTGCCTTTGAGGGTGTGCTTTGTGTGCCTACTTGGAACCCCCAGTGCTTTAATAAACCCCCCTGGTCTTCTCCCCAAGGGTGCATGTACTTACCTGCCAGCAGAAGACTAGAACTGGAGCACCCCCGTCTCCATAAGCGCCTATGTTATTTAGGCCCCTCTTTGACCTCTGCACCTGTCCGGCCCTGTGTTGCTGGGTGTTTGGGGTTGACTTGAACGGTGGGCTGCCTGTGCCCCCGAGACTGAACTTGTAAGTGCTTTACTTACCTGAAAGCTAATCTTTACTTACCTCCCCCAGGAACTGTTGAATTTTTCAGTGTCCACTTTTAAAATAGCTTATTGGCATTTTATGCCAAACTGTGTACATTACTGTTTTGATTCAAAGTCCTAGCTATAACTATGCAAAGTGCCTTACATTTAATGTACTTACCTACAATTTGAATCTTGTGGTTCTAAAATAAATTAAGAAAATGTTTTTCTATATAGAAGCTGTAAGGCAGTGCCTTCATTGGCATGGTTACCCCCTGACTTTTTGCCTTTTGTTCATGCCAGTTATGATTGAAAGTGTCCCGGGATCCTGCTAACCAGGCCCCAGCACCAGCGTTTTCCCTAAATTGTACTGTTGTTCCCACAATTGGCATAGCCCTGGCACACAGATAAGTCACTTGTAAATGGTACCCCTGGTACCAAGGGACCTGTAGCAAGGAAACGTCTCTAAGGGCTGCAGCATGTCTTATGCCACTCTGAGGACCCCTTACTCAGCACATGCACACTCCCTCACAGCTTGTGTGTGCTGGTGGGGAGAAAATTACAGTCAACATGGCACTCCTCTCAGGGTGCCATGCCCACCTCTCACTGCCTGTGGCATAGGTAAGTTACCCCTCTAGCAGGCCTTACAGCCCTAAGACAGGGTGCACTATACCACAGGTGAGAGCATATGTGCATGAGCACTATGCCCCTACAGTGTCTAAGAAAAAAGCCTTAGACATTGTAAGTGCAGGGTAGCCATAAAGAGTACATGGTCTGGGCGTCTATCAATTACGAACTCCACAGTTCCATAATGGCTACACTGAAATCTGGGAAGTTTGGTATCAAACTTCTCAGAACAATAAATGCACACTGATGCCAGTGTGGGAATTATTGTAAAATACACCCAGCGGGCATCATAGAGATGCCCCCTAAATACCAGTGATAGGCTGACCAGTTTCTGCCAGCCTGCCACAACCAGGTGAGTTTCTGGCCACATGGGGTTAGTGCCTTTGTCACTCTGTGGTCAGGAACAAAGCCTGTACTGGGTGGGGGTGCTTGTCACCTCCCCCTGTAGGAACTGTAATACCTGGCGGTGAGCCTCAGTCTCATGCCTTTTGTTACAGCACCCCAGGGCATCCCAGCTAGTGGAGATGCCTGCCTCTTCGGCCACTGCCCCCACTTTTGGCGACAAGGCTGGAGGAGATAATGAGGAAAACAAGGAGGAGTCACCCACCAGTCAGGACAGCCCCTATTGTGCCCTGAGCTGAGGTGACCCCTGCCTTTAGAAATCCTCCATCGATGGTGTAGCCCCCCTCCAGGACAGTAGCCCTTGGCTACTGCCCCCCTGACCTAAACACCCCCCTAAATTTTGTATTTAGGGGCAATCCTGAAGAAGGTCTGCTGACCTGAAAGCCCAGCAGAGATGATGGAGACAGCAACTGACTTGGCCCCAGCCCAACCGGCCTGCCTCCAGACTCAAAGAACCTGCACAGCGACGCATCCGACGGGGACCAGCAACCTCCGAGGACTCAGAAGTGACCTGAGCCTAAAGGACCAAGAAACTCCAGAGAACAGTGGCACTGTTCAGAACATGCAATAACTTTGCAACAAAGAAGCAACTTTGAAAGACTCTCCCTTCCCGCCGGAAGATTGAGACTTCACACTGTGCACCCAACGCCCCTGGCTCGAGCTCAGGAGAACCAACACTGCAGTAGGAGGACTCCCAGGCGACTCCAACGACGTGGACACCCTAAGTCGACCTCCCTGCACCAGCACAGCGACGCCTGCATAGAGGATCCAGAGGCTCCCCCTGATTGCAACTGCCTGGTAACAAGGAACCCGACACCTGGACCAAGCACTCCTCCGCAGCCCCCTGGGCCAAGAGGAACCACCTTGCAGTGCAGGAGTGACCAGCAGGCAGCCCTCTTCCTAGCCCAGTCGGTGGCTGGCCTGAGAAGCCCCCCTGTGCCTTGCCTGCATCGCCTAAGTGACCCCCGGGTCCCTCCATTGCTTTCAATAGCAAATCTGACTCCTACTTTGCACACTGCACCTGGCCACCCCTGTGTCGCTGAGGTTGTGTTTTGTGTACTGCCCCCCTCACCCCTGCAGTGCTCTACAAAACCCCCCTTGATCTGCTCCCCTAGGACGCAGGTACTTACCTGCTAGCAGACTAGAACCGGAGCACCCCTGTTATTCATAGGCGCCTATGTGTTTTGGGCCCTCCTTTGACCTCTGCACCTGACCGTCCCTGTGTTGCTGGTGTGGTGACTTTGGGGTTGCCGTGAACCCCCAACGGTGGGCTGCCTATGCCCAGGAGGCTGACTGTAAGTGCTTTACTTACCTGAGAAACCTAACCAAACTTACCTCCCCCAGGAACTGTTGATTTTTGCACTGTCCTCTTTTAAAATAGCCTATTGCCATTTTAACCTAAACTGTGTGTACTACTGTTTTAAATCAAAGTTCTATACTTAGCTGTGTGAAGTAACTTGCATTTTATGTGCTTACCTCAAATCTTAAATCTTGTGGCTCTAAAATAAATTAAGGAAATATATTTTTCTATATAAAAACTATTGGCCTGGAGTCTTTGAGTGTGTGTTCCTCACTTATTGCTTGTGTGTGTACAACAAATGCTTAACACTACCCTCTGATAAGCCTACTGCTCGACCACACCACCACAGAAAAGTGCATTAGTGTTATCTAATTTTGCCACTATCAATCTCTAACCTTTGGACTCTGTACACACTATCTCTCACTTTGAGATAGTATATACAGAGCCAACTTCCTACAGGGCTCACCCATTTATTTCCTGCCACTCCATTTATCATGCCTCAGTGGGACCTTAATCTTGTACTTACTTATTTGATGTGTACCTCCTTTGAGCCAATGCATAATTGTCCCTTGTGACTCCTCACCTTCAAAACTGTCTTTCTGATCACTATCACGTCTGCTCACAGGGGGAGTGAGCTTCGGGCCCTTTCCTCAAAACCTCCATACTTATCTGGGCACCCTGACAAAGTAGTGTTGTGCACTAGGGCTTTCGTCCTTCCTAAGGTGGTTACACCCTTTCATGTAGGCCAGTCCATCACTCTCCCTACTTTCTACACCCCCCCACATCCTTCCCGTGAGGAGGAGAGACTCCACCGTCTGGACCCACAAAGAGCGGTGGCGTTCTACCTCAATCGTACTAAAGATTTCCGGGTGGACGATCAACCCTTCGTTGGATATGTGGGTGTGAAAAAAAGGGAAGGCGCTGCAAAAACGTAACATCTCTCTTTGCATCAAAATGTGCTACGCCTTGGCCAAAAAGCAACCCCCTGAGGGCTTGTGTGCTCATTTTACCAGAGCAACTGCTGCTTCTATTGCGTTAGCATGCGGAGTTCCTGTCCTGGATATCTGCCAGGCAGCTGTGTGAGCGTCCCTGTACATGTTTGCCAAGCACTACTGTCTGGACAGTCAGGTCCGTTGGGACAGCTATTTTGGTCATTCGGTCCTGCAGGACTTCCTAGTATGATCTTGGTTCGCAGCCCACCACCGAGGATGGCATTGCTTGGGTATCTATTCTAAGGTAAGGAATCTGCAACTAGAAGTCTCTATCAGATGTACAAGTTACTTCCCTTTGGTAACGAAATATCTGGTAGAGACATTCTAGTTGCAGATTCCTTACCACCCACCCATCCTCCCGCTTGCAAACTGATTTCTAGGGACAGGGATTCCCCTTTTCAGGTCTCAGTGCTCTTAACGGCTCTGCGTTTTGGGGTGGAAAGTCGTCCAAAGAAACTGACGACACTGTGTGAGTGCAGTGTCTATATACTACTCCCGATGTCATCACATCGACCACGACGCCCGTGGAGTCAACCGACGCCACCTGCCGACGCACAAGGGTATTGCTCTAAGAAAATTCTCCTGATCCAGACTGACACCTGGGGGGGATTCTAAGGTAAGGAATCTGCAACTAGAATGTCTCCACCAGATATTTCATTACCGAAGGTAAGTAACTTGTACAACCATGCCAAAAAGAGTGACTTTCCTACAGTATTTATTCTAAAGTTAAGGAATCTGCAGCTCGAAGTCTCTATCAGATGAACAAGTAACTTACTTTCGGTATTGCATTATCTTGTAGAAACGCTATCTAGCTGTAGATTCATTACACCCACCCATGCCTCCCTGCTCTGCAGACTCATTTACTAGGGTTAAGGGGTGTCCCTTTCAAGACCCTAGTTTTTTGCCCAGAAAAAACTGTTGGTTCTTTCCATGGCTCTGCGCTTCTGGTGTGGATGTTTGTGGAAAAGTTCTGATGTATGTGGGCCTGGGTAGTGCCTTTCTAGGTCACCGTGACATAACAGACCGCTCCAACTATGTCATGCAGTGCAGCACGCAGGGGTATTGCTCAGAAAAGTTCTGCATTTCAAGCTGACGCCTGGAAAGTCTTAATGTAAGGAGTCTTCAGTTAGTCTCTAGCTGAAGTGTGTTCATGCAACCTATGGCGTAAATCAATAAGGGTTCTATTCCCATTTCTTCTATGAGACCCCAGAGTTTGGGTCGCTGGACAGTGGCCAACACATATATTAGGTCCATAAATGAGATTAATGCTCTCTTATTTTGGCCCCAACGTGTGTTTGTGTGATGAGATAGAGGTTAAGGTTTTGTTCCACTGTGCCCAACCCTGGGTGAAACCCAAACTGTCAGAAAGCCCCTGTTTTTCAGTGACCCATGTTTCCAGCTTAGACAGTATGAGCCTGCCCAGTGTTTTAAACATGCTATCTTCTAGGAAAATGGGATGGGAGCAATGGGGTTGATTTTGTCCCCTTTTTTAAATATGGGAACAATTATTGTCTCCTGCAAAATCAGGACTAGTGGGCCTAAAATCGATGCTCTTTTATCATTAGTAATTAATGGACCTCAAAATTGCGAGAGCGCCTTAAACAGATCTGATAGGATTCTGACTGGGCCTTGTGTGCCACTTCAGAATATGATGATTGTGTAAATCATTTGAAACTACATAAAATCTAAAGGTGTTCAGAATTTTGCTCTACTTTTGCCGATTCATCACCATTATCCATTGCAGACCATATCTGTTGCCGCTTACCTTTTTCCACAGGTTGTAACTACACATTTTGGTTTGTCATACATTTAAGCACAGATGTTGACGTAGGGTATCTGATAGAGACTTCTAGTTGCAGATTCCTTACCTTTGAATTTCCCCAGGCGTCAGACTGGATCTAGAGATTTTTCTTCGAACAGTATCTGTGTGCGCCATCAGGTGACGTCGGTCCACTTCGTGGGCGTAGTTGATGTCATGTTCGCGTGATGGCGCGTAGTCGTATATAGGCGCCACCCCGGCGCGCTGATGTGAGTTCTTTTCTTTCCGAGCCAGCCTACACGCAGATCTGGAGAGAGCTACCTCAGTCATTTTTTGACTATGTGGACACTTTTTGTTGAAGTTTTTTGAAGAGTTCATAGATGCGTTGAGGGATGTCCCACAAGACTGGATTCAAGCCCTGCGACTCCTGTCACCGAACTATGTTGGTGACGGATCCGCACCTCATGTGTCTTTGGTGCCTGGAGCGCGATCACAACCCGAAGTCGTGCTCAGTGTGTCGGGCCATGAACCCGAAAGCTTTGAGGGAGTGTTCCCTAAAGCTCATCACGGCCTGACACTCGACTCCGCTTCGCTCACGGTCTCATTCGAGAGGAAAGTCTTGAGATTGGCTGTGGAGTCACCACCACTCCTCGTCCTCCAAGTCATCGGGACATTCCAGTCACAAAAAGAAGTTGAAGAAGGACAAGCATTCTTTGACTTCACCACTTTGCTCAGATGATGCAACGCGGGAAGAGCGTTGATGATCTGGGCCTCTCATCGGAGCCTTCATCTGGGTCGGCTCCACGCTTCCCCGACTTCCCGGGAGCCGGACCCACCTCTTCCCAGCTTAAAATTTTTTGAGGCAATAAGCCTCATTTTTGGGCAGTTCAACCCACCTTCGGCACCCTCGGGCACAGGTGAGTCGGTGGGGGCCCCCTCAGGTTCAAAGTCGTCGGCTTTGGCCAAGGCTCCGGAGTGCCCCTCCGGATACAGTCGAGGATCCATCCCGATGCTGGTCGTGCCACGATGACCTTCCCTGGCATTGGGTCAGACGTTATCGCTTCCGACGTCGGATGGGCCCACAATCGATGTCTAGCCCATCCTCATACCGGACGACCCAGAGCCGGAACGACATCGCTCAACGCAGATTCCATTCTCTATTGGCTCTCCTGGGCCCAGGGTTGATCCAGAACCTTATCCTTGTGGGTATGGATACGGGGAGAGTAGGGAGGGGACACTGGACCTTTTAGAATACCAGCTTGATCCCCCAAATGGACTGGGTGCAGGATTTGGGTGATGCCAGTGGTCTAGACACCTCCCCTGACACTGGTATGCTCTCTCCTCCTACCGTGGCTACAGAGGAGGGTGCTTCCTATGCCATGGTGGTGAGAAGGGCGGCTGAGGTCCTGGACCTCGAGCTACCTTCTGTGGAGGTTAGGCCTAATATCCTAACAGACGTGCTCCAGCCGCGGTCTTCCTCTTCCAAGCCCCTTCTTCCATTTAATGAAGTACTGACAGACGTCCTTTTGGGTACTTGGTCCAGACTCCGCACAGGGGCTCCTGTGAATAGGACGATTGCACGCCGCCATCGTCCTGCGCTGTCAGACCCGAAATTCCTCACCCAACACCCCACACCTGAGAGCCTTGACATCCATGCTTCTTCATCTGGCACATTCCCTGCCGCACCCCCGGATAGGGAATCAAAAAAACTGGATAAATTGGGGAAGAAGTTGATTTCTTCCAACAGTCTAGCGCTGCTGTCCGTGAACACCGCATGCCTTTTGGGCTGTTATTCCCATACTCTCTGGGATACGGTTGCGCAAGGGCTGCTTAGAGTTCGCGGAGGAGGCCCGGACTATCCTTTCCCAAGCCGTAACAGACGGGAGGGATGCAGCGAAGTTCATGATTTGTTGTGGACTGGATACAACCGACTCTCTGGGCAGATCGGTTGCATCAACAGTGGCATTGAGACGCCACGCCTGGCTGAGCTCATCTGGCTTTTCAGGGGATGTCCAGCAATCGTTGATGGATATGCCCTTTCATGGCACATGGCTTTTTGGGGGACAAGGCGGACTCGGCGCTCGAGTTCTTTAAGGATTCCCGAGCCACAACTCGGTCCCTTGACCTCGCGCCCGCTCCTAGACCCCAGCAGTCTGCCTTTTGCCCCATTTGTGGCTACCGAAGGGGCTCTCAACTGCATCCTGGCCCCCCCCCCCCCGGCCATCGACCTGCACATGCTGTACAGCCCTAGCGCAGCCGCAGGATCCCATGCCCCTGGGGATCAAGGAGCCAGCGGGTCGCGCAGTCCACCCCTCACCCCCTCCTCAGCCTCCAAACCTTCCTAGTCCATCGGTACACCAGGAGCCAGTTGGCAGCAGGATTTGCCATCACGTGCCCTAGTGGCAATCCATTACCTCAGACTGGTGGGTCCTCCAAATTGTCTGAAGGGGCTACTTCCTCCCCTTTGAGACACCCCATCCAGGCATGCTGCCTTCATACAATCGGATATCGGAGGATCATATGGCTCTTCTCTGCAAGAAAGTCCCAGCCCTTTTGGCCAAAGGAGCTATTGAGAGGGTTCCATTGCCAGAAGTAGGTCTTGGTTGCTATTCCCGCTACTTTCTGGTGCCGAAAAAGGACAAAGGTCTTTGGCCTATATTAGATTTTCGGTCCCTCAATCTCCTCCTCAAAAAGTAGTTCAAAATGTTGACATTGCCTTAAGTCCTATCTGCCCTGGATCCTGGAGACTGGATGGTAGAGTTGGACTTGCAAGATGCATACTTCCACATTCCCGTCTTGCCGGCCCACAGACGTTACCTACGATTTGTGGTAGGTCATGAGCACGTTGTTTACCATGCTCCCCTTTGACCTCACCATTGTCCCTCAGGTGTTCACGAAAGTGATGGTAGTGGTGGCAGCTCATCTGCGCTGGTCAGTGTCCCAGTCTTTCCCCTACCTCGACGATTGGCTGTTGAAGGCGAACTCGCCCCAGGCAGTCGTCTCCCACCTCCAGATTACGGCGAACCTTTTTCATTTGCTGGGGTTCACTATCAACATGGCAAAGTCACACCTTACTCCGTCTCAGCCGCTCCCTTTCATCGGAGCTGTTCTGGATACAGTGCAGTTTCAGGCATATCCTCATAAAAGCGAGTCCAGGATATTCAAACTATGATACCGATGTTTCAGCCCCTGTCCTGGATTTTGGTGAGAATGTCTCTGAGGCTGCTGAGCCTCCTGCATCCTGCTGGTTCAAAATGCCAGATGGCATATGCGGGCTCTGCAGTGGTCCCTGAAGTTCCAGTGGGCAGAGCATCAGGGGAATCTCTCTGACAAGGTCCAGATCTCAGAAGGAACTGCGAGAGACCTGCAGTGGTGGTTAACGAATCAGGATTGGGTTAAGGGCAAATTCCTCTCCTTTCCCCCAACCAGATCTTAGTCGTGACAGATGCATCACTCCTGGGATGGGGCAGCCACATAGGAGAGACGGAGATCAGAGGCCTCCGGGCTCCATATCAATCATCTGGAGCTCCGAGCAATTCGACTAGCATTGAAAGCATTCCTTCTCTCAAGGAGAAAGCAGTCGAGGTGTTCAGACAACACCACAGCCATGTGGTATTGCAACAAACAATGTGGACACTTTGTCAAGAGGCCCTTCCCCTCTTGACTTGCCTGGAACATCAGGGCATTTCCCTGGTCGTTCAACACCTGGCAGGCTCCTTGAATGCCAGAGCAGATGAACTCAGCCGATGATGCGTGGTCAATCACAAATGGCGTCTCCATCCAGAGGTGGTGCAAGGTCTCTTCCTCCAGTAGTGAGGACCTTGGTTAGACTTGTTCGCCTCCATAGAGAACGCACAATGTCAGCTGTTTTGAGCGTTGAAGTTTCCAAAGTGGCACTCGCTCGGCGACGCTTTTCATCGCAAGTGGAATTCAGGCCTCCTGTACGCCTTTCCGCCCATACCACTACTGCCCAGAGTTCTGAAGAAGATCACGCAAGACCGGGCCCAAGTAATACTGGTGCCTTCGGACTGGGTACGAAGAGTCTGGTGTCCTGAGGTGTTGAGCATGGCCATAGCTCCTCCGGTCAGATTCCCCCTTTGGGAGGATCTACTGTCGCAGCAGCGGGGGAGGGTCCTCATCCGAACCTGTGAACTCAGCATGCATGCAGATTGAGTGGCGACAGTTGACGTCTTTTGACCTGTCACCTGGTGTCTGTTACGTTATCTTGGCAGCCATGCGTCCCTCAACCAAAACTGTATACGCCTGTTGGAAGAAATTTGTGACAGGGTACATTGACAAATCTGTCAATTCTCTATTTTCTCCTCTTTCTCAAGTCCTTCTCTTGATTCTTTCTCTTGCCCAGGAGGGTTCCACCTTTGGCACTCTTAAGGGACATCTTTCTGCTAGCTCTGCTTTCTTGAGTTTACCAGATCAGCCTTCCTTATTTAAATCTCTTATAGTTGAGAGGTTCCTTAAAGGCCTCACACATCTCTTTCCTCCTATCCCATTTATCATGCCCCAATGGGATCTAAACCTGGTATTAACATACCTTACGTGTACCCCGTTTGAGCCGCTTCACAACTGTCCTTTACAGCTCCTAACTATCAAGACGGTCTTATCTGATAGAGACTTCTAGCTGCAGATTCCTTACCTTAGAATTCCCGGACGTCCGCTTCAAATCTGGAATTTTTCTGCTGAGCCGTATCCTGCGAGCGCCTTCGGGTGGCATCGTTCGGATCCGCATGCATCCTCCAACTTAGCGTGGTGTCCTCAGTGTCGTTGGAGCTGCCTATGATGTCACGGTTGTCTATATAGACGCCACCTCGGCGCGACTACGTCAGTGCTTTGCCTTCCGTGACGGTTAAGCTACCCTTTCTTTGACGATCGTCAAGGCTTTTTTCACCTTTTTGATTGTTTGAAGTCATGTCTTCGAGAAAGACTGGGTTCAAGCAGTGTGGTGCATGTCATCGCACCATGTCGGTGACGGACCCACAGCGAGTTTGCCTTTGGTGCCACAAGAAGGATCATGACTCTACCTCGTGCTCCAACAGTCGGACCATGGCTCCGAAAGCCTTGAGGGAGAGATCCCTCAAGCTTCTTGTGGCCCGATAGCTGTCTTCGGTCGGTGCAACTCCAAGGAGGTCACAGCACCACTCCCGGAGCCCCAAGACCTCTTCCTTGCATTCGAGGTCATCTGATCATTCAGGTAAGAGGCACAAGAATAAGAAGAATTCCAAGCGGACTCCGACTCTGTAACGTCCGTCAGCCAACGAGGCGTCAAGGGAACATTGATGTTCCGAGCGCGGTTCCGCAGAGCCGTCACCAGGGTCGACTCCACATCTTCCCCCTTTTCAGAGGACCGGAGCGACCCCTGCTCAAATAAAAGAATTGTACGAGGCCATGATTCCCATTTTTGAGCAGGCTGCACCCTCGGTGTGTCTTTGGGACCTGCGGGGTCAGCCGGGACCCCTTCGGGTTCGGCGGCTTCGGCCTCAGCGTCGTTGGGGACCCCAGGATCTGATACTGGATTCAGACCGTCGCTGTTCCCTCACAGTCGACCTCCTCCGACACCAGGTCCGATGTCGACGCTTCCTCCACCACCGGTGGTAGCCCCATCCTTATTATGGATGATCCGGATTGACGTCGTATGATGCCAACTCCAACAGCACCGATTCGGCCCAGATCATTGTCTGAGCATTATTCAGAACAGTCAGGCACAGGAGAGGAATGGGAGGAGTCTGATAACCCGTTACAGTATGACCTAGAACAGGACTGGTACAAGGATCTAGGGGAGGCCAGTGGACTGGCAACATCTCCAGATACTGGTATGCTCTCTCCTCCTAATGTGGCTACGGAGGAGGGAACTTCTTATGCTATGGTGGTGCATAGGGCAGCTGGGGTTTTAGACCTAGAATTGCCTACAGTGCCAATCAGGGCGAATTTCCTAACAGAGGTGCTTCAACCGGGGATGACCACATCAGAGCTGATGTTTCCCTTCAATGAGGCCCTAACAGACGTCCTTCTGGGTCCATGGTCCAAACCCACCACAGAGGCTCCTGTGAATAGGACAGCCACTGCAACCACAGACCTGCTCAGAGCGACCCTAGTTTCCTGACCCAGCACCCCACTCTAGAGTGCTTGGTGGTCCAAGCCTCTACTTCCTGTGGTGCCTTCCCTTCCGCTCCCCCGGATGGGGAATCCAAGAGGATGGATCAGCTTGGAAAGAAAATGTTTTCTTCCTCCAGCCTGGCATTAAGGTCAGTACACACCTCTTGCCTATTGGGCCGTTTTTCCCATACTTTATGGGCTATGGTGGCACAGGTGCGGCCCCAGGTCCCAGCGGGCGTACGGGACACTCTCTCCCAGGCTGTCAAGGATGGGAGAGATGCAGCCAAGTTTACGATCAGGTGTGGATTGGACACGACTGACTCGTTGGGCAGAGCGATTGCATCGTCAGTGGCCCTTTGTTGCCCCGTCTGGCTCTGTTCAACTGGATTTTCGGGGGATGTCCAGTCAAGTTTGATGGACATGCCTTTTGATGGCTCTCGCCTTTTCGGTGAGAAGGCAGACTCCGTGCTTCAGAGGTTCAAGGAATCAGGAGCTATGGCCATATCCTTGGGTCTTTTAGCGCCAGCACATCATCAGTCTGTCTTTCTCCCCTTTCAAGGGTTCGAAAGCGGCGTGGTACCACGCTAGCCACAGTTTAGCCACTGTCCTCAGGCCTCACAACATCCCGGAAGAGGACGTGGTCGCGGTACCATCAGACCCAGAGTGTCTGGCCAGAGGTCGGCCACCACACAGCCCCCTCCATTGGGCCCAAGCCCTCCTAGTGTGGTTCTGCAGGACCGCGTCCGTCCAGTTGGAGGGAGGATTCCATTTCATCTCCCTCACTGGCTTTCCATCACAACGGACAAGTGGGTTCTGCAGATCATACGGAAGGGCTATTTTGTCCCTTTCCAGTCTTTCCCTTCCTCTATCCCTCCGACAAAAGAACGGCTGATGGAGGATCATTTGGTTTTGCTCCGCGAGAAAGTTACAGCACTCTTGGCCAAGGGAGCCATAGAAAGGGTCTATGTCAGAAGTAGACAGTGGTTGTTATTCCCGCTACTTTCTGATTCCCAAACAGAACAAAGGCCTTCGCCCTGTCCTGGATTTTAGGGACGTCAATCTCTTCCTCAGGAAGGAGAAATTCAAGATGCTCACTCTTGCTCAGGTCTTGTCTGCCCTAGATCAAGGAGACTGGATGGTAGCGTTAGACTTGCAGGACGCATATTTTCATATCCCCATCCTGCCGGCCCACAGGTGTTACCTGTGGTTCAAGGTGGGCCACGAGCACTTTCAGTTTAGCGTGCTCCCTTTCAGTCTCACCAGAGCCCCTCGGGTGTTCACGAAGGTGATGGCAGTGGTGGCAGCTCATTTGCGCAGGCCAGGGATTTCAGTCTTCCCCTTACCTTGACGATTGGCTGTTGAAGGCTCCCACGCCCCAGGCTCTCATCACCCATCTCTAGACGACGGCGAACCTCCTGCACTCGCTGGGGTTCACTATCAATGTGCCGGAGTCACACCTGACTCCCTCTCAGAAGCTAAATTCTTTCGGAGCTGTTCTGGACTCTGAGGCTGCTGGGACTCATGGCTTCCTGCATTCCTATTGGTCAAGCATGCCAGATGGCATATGAGGGCTCTGCAGTGGGACCTGAAGTTCCAATGGGCACAGCATCAGGGGAATCTTACAGATGTGGTTCAGATCTTGGAGGGAACTGCAAAGGATCTACAGTGGTTGTTAGTGAACTGCGATTGGGTCAAAGACAGACTCCTCTCCCTTCCCCAACCAGATCTCACTGTACGTACAGATGCGTTACTTCTGGGATGGGGCGGCCATCTGGGAGAGGTGGAGATCAGAGGACACTGGTCTCTGGCAGAATCCGGGCTCCATTTCAACTTATTGGAGCTTCGGGCAATCAGACTAGCATTAAAAGCATTTCTTCCTATTGTGAAAGGGATGTTAGTGCAGGTGTTCACGGACAACACCACCGCAATGTGGTACTGCAACAAGCAGGGGGGTGTGGGGTCATGGACCCTTTGTCAAGAGGCTCTGCGGCTCTGAACATGGCTCGAACAGCAGGGCATAACCCTGGTGGTTCAACATCTGTCAGGTTCTCTGAACGCCAGGGTGGACGAGCTCAGCCGAAAATGTTTAGCGAATTACGAATGGTATCTCCATCCGTAGGTGGTGCAAGGACCCTTTCGGCAGTGGGGAAAGCCTTGGTTAGATCTGTTCGCCTCTGTAGAGAATCACGCAATGTCAGCAGTTTTGCATGTTCGAGTTTTCAAGTGGGCTATCGCTAGGCAATGCTTTTTGTCGCGATTGGGGTTCAGGCCTTCTGTACGCCTTTCCGCCCATACCACTTCTGCCCAGAGTTCTCAAGAATGACCGGGCCCAAGTAATTATAGTAGCTCCGGATTGGGCACGGAGATTCTGATATCCAGAGCTTCTCAAAATGAGCATCAGTCCTCCAATCGGGTTGCCTCTTTGGGAGGATTTTCTGTAGCAGCAGCATGGGAAGGTTCTTCACCCAAACCTGTCATCTTTGTGGCTTCATGCGTGGAGTTTGAGTGGCGACAGATGATGGTTTATGACCTCCCTTCCGAAGTCTGTAATGTCATTCGATTTACGTCTGCCGATGGAAACGTTTTGTTTCATATTGTACAGAGAGGTCTATTGATCCTCTTTCTTCTTCTCTTCCTAATATCCTTTTGTTTATTTTATCTCTTGCCCGACAGGGTTCCTCCTTAGGGACTCTTAAGAGCTATCTTGCTGCCTTATTGGCTTTGCTACGCTTGCCCTGTCAACCATCTTTATTTATGTCTCCTATAGTACAAAGATTTTTGAAAGGGCTTGTGCATTTGTTTCCACCTGTGCCTTTTGTCATGCCTCAGTGGGATCTTAATCTTGTTCTTACCTTCCTAATGTGTGCTCCTTTTGAGCCCTTACGTAACTGTCTCTCTGGCTGCTCACTATTCGAACAGCCATTTTGGTGCCAATTACATCTGCCAGGAGAGTGAGTGATCTGCAGGCTATATCTTCAAAACCACCGTATCTCACGATATATACTGACAAGGTAGTATTAAGAACTCGTGCCTCTTTCCTCCCAAGGTGGTGACCCCTCTCCATCTGGGTCAAAATATCACCCTGCCCACCTTCTTTGCACCACCGCATCTCCCTAAGGAAGAGGTGTGTCTCCATCGGCTGGACCCAAACAGAGAGTTATCATTCTACCTTGACCGCACAAAAGAGTTCTGGGTGGACAAACAACTCTTTGTGGGGTACGTTGGTGCAAAGTACTGCTACGCTTTGGCCAAGAAGCAGCCTCCAAAGGGCTTGAGAGCTCCTTCTATTAGAGGGGAAAGCTGCTACCACTGCGTTAGCTCGTGGTGTGCCGGTGCTTGAAATCTGCCAAACGGCAATGTAGGCTTCTGTGCACACGTTTGCGAGACACTACTGCCTGGATTGCCAAGTGAGAAGGGAGGGGCATTTTGCCCGCTCAGTCCTGCAGGACTTCCTGGTATAAAATATATCTTTCAGACCCACTGCTAGGTATTATATCTTGGGTATCTGTTCTAAGGTAAGGAATCTGCAGCTAGAAGTCTCTATCAGATGAACAAGTTACTTACCTTCGGTAACAAATTATCTGGTAGAGACTCTATCTAGCTGCAGATTCCTTACACCCACCCAAGCCTCCCCGCTCTGTGGATATTTTTATATGTATATATGTTTTTGGCATTTTTGCCTTTCTTAAAGGCATGTAAACATTTTTCTTCAATCAAGTGAAAAAGCTCAACTAAATACTGTTAATTCTTCCATGACTGAGCTTCTGGCGTGGAAAGTTGTGGGAAAAGAACTGACGTACACGCACCGAGGTGGTGTCTATTTAGACTACCTTGATGTCATAGACGGCTCCAATGACGCTGACGACGCCACGTGGAGCTGGACGATGCACTTGGATCCGAACGACACCACCCGACGGCCCGCGCAGGGTACTGCTCAGCAGAAAAATTCCAGATTCTAAGCTGACGCCAGGAAATTCTAAGGTAAGGAATCTGCAGCTAGATATTCTCTACCAGATAATTTGTTATCGAAGGTAAGTAACTTGTTTTTTAGCTGCCATTACTTCTGCCCGCAGAGTAAGTGAGCTCCAGGCTCTGTCATCTAAGCCACCTTTTCTGGCCATATATCCTGACAAAGTGGTGCTTCGCACGAGGGCATCTTTGCTACCTAAAGTAGTGACACCCTTCCATGTCGTACAGTCCATCACCTTGCCTACCTTTTATGCACCCCCACACCCCCCTCATCAAGAGGAGGGACTCCACCGTCTGGACCCAAAAAGAGCATTGACGTTCTATCTTGATCGTGCAAAAGACTTCCGGGTGGACGATCAACTCTTTATGGGATATGTGGGTGCAAAGAAGGGGAAGGTAGTGCAGAAGATGAGCATTTCACAATGGGTACTCTTATGAATCGAAATGTGCTATGCTCTGGCTGAAAAGCAACCTCCCGAAGGTTTGCGAGTTCCTCCCGAAGGTTTGCGAGCACACTCCACCAGGACTACTGTTGCTACCACAGCGCTAGCATGGGGTGTTCCAGTCCTGGACATCTGTCAGGCAGCGACGTGGGCATCTCTGCACACTTTTACCAAGCACTAATGCCTGGGCAATCTGGTCCGAAGGGATGGCTACTTTGGCCGTTCGGTCCTACAGGACGTCTTGGTGTGATCTTGGTTTGCAGCTCACCACCGGGGATGGTATTGCTCGGGTATCTATTCAAAGGTAAGGAATCTGCAACTAGAAGTCTCTATCAGATGTACAAGTTACTTACCTGCGGCAACTATATATCTGGTAGAAACAAATTCTAGTTGCAGATTCCTTACCACCCCACCCATCCTTCTTGCTCTGCAAACTGATTTCTAGGAACTTCCTCTTAAGGGCCCTAGTTTTGGCGCACCACTCTGTGTTCTTCATGGGTCCGTGCTATTGGTGTGGAAGGTCGAGAAAAGAAACTGACGTAAGCGCGCCGGGGTGGCGCCTATATATATGACTGCAATGTCATGAAGTCGAACAGAATGCCAACGATGCCTGTGGAGACGACGGATGCCACCTGACGGTGCCCAGAGGTACTGCTCGAAGAAAAATCTCCAGGTCCAGTCTGACGCCTGGGAAATTCAAAGGTAAGGAATCTGCAACTAGAATATGTCTCTACCAGATATATCATTACAGAAGGTAAGTAACTTGTACTTTACAGACAGAAACATGTTGACCTCCGCTAGTGAACTGAAATATTCACCATGTTACTTTCAATTCGGTCACTTGGTTACACAGTTAAACTGTCCTTTGTCCACCTATGAGATTCTTTTAACTTGCATGTTTCCTCTCTTACTATACCCTCACACCTACTTATTTTGAAGGTGGCATACATTCATTCCCTTGCTAAAGAAGACATCCCCACAAGCTCCACAACTATACAGTGGGTAGTAATTTGCACCAGGATCATCTTGGATCAGGTACTAGAAGTGGCCCAAGGATGAAGCTTCCTACCTATTAGGCGGGTTAGGGCCTTCAACCTGAAACAGTCAACTCCCTCTTCTTTAGCAATCAGTTCTGGTGTGTGTATTCATTAGAATAGGGGGTTGCACAGTTAATCCTCCAGATCCTAATGTGTTTGACACTCTTATTTGAGTGGAAGTAATTTTGTATAAGGGAGAAGTCAAGACTCCTGTGAGAGAGAGATGCCGTCTCCACAGAAAATTTGAAGAATAAAGACAACTTAGCACAACCTTCTTCCCTCACTAGTGTCTACATTTTTTTAAGTTGGCCTACTAACTAATTTAAGGCAATAGGTGAACAGTATACCCTAAAATTTAAAACGGTGGTCTTCAAACATTTAATGCCGCCTCCCCCAGTAAAAAAATAAGTGGGCCCCCTCCGAATTTTTCCCCAGTTATTCCATTAAATTGGCACAGTATAAATGTCTAGACTTATTTAACCCCCCTGGGTGCTGCGGGCGAGCTGGTCGCGTCCTGGTACACAGTTCCCATGTGTCTGGGACGAGACCAGCTCGTCCTGCACCCAGCCCACGTGGGAGCGCTAGCGATCCCCCGTGGGCCTCCCTCCCACATCCACCAGTCAGGAATAGGAGGGGAATCGCTTCCCCTGCCCCCCCCCCCACCAGGGACGTCTGATGACGTCAGCATGCAAATCCTGCTTCCAGCGTGATCCAGGAAGAGAAATGCAAAAGCCTATCTCTTCCGACCGGGAGGTGGGATGGGAGAGACATGAAAGGAAAGATCTTTCCTTTCATGTCTCTCGAAGCATAATGCCCACTAGACACCAGTGATTTCTTTTAAATGTATTTCAGTAAAGGGAGCGGCCCTAGGGAACCATATTATTTTTAGGTCATTACTACCATCGCCTGAGGCAGAAACCACTAAACCACTAGACACCAGGGATTTATTTTTATTTTTTAAATCCTACTTAAGCATAAGGGGAGCGGCCCCTTGGGAAAGGGCCGCTCCCCGGGGTGGTCAAATATTTTTAGGCCTTTTCTGGCCCCCCCTCACCGCCACCCCGAAGGCAGATCGGCCCAATATAATTAGGCCGATCTGCCTTCGGGGTTGGGGGGGGCAGAAACCTCTATACAGCAGGGAGATATATATATTTTGTATTTACTTTGTTTTTATGTATAGGGAGCGACCCCTTAGGCAAGGGTCTCTCCCCTTGGGGGGCAAATTGTATTTTGGCCATTTCTGCCCCCCTTGGGGGCAGATCAGCCTATTTGTGTTAGGCAAATCTGCCCCCAAGAGGGGCAGAAACCATTAGACACCAGGGATTGGTGTGTGAATGTGTGTTTTGTTTGGGGGGAAGCCTCTTGGGCAAGGGTCGCTCTCCATGGGGGCACATTATTGTTGGCCATATCTGCCCCCCCCCCATGGGGGCAGATCGGCCTATTTTTGGAAGGCCCATCTGCCCAAGGGGGGCAGAAAGCCCACCAGAGACCAGGGAAGATTTTGTTTTTAAAATAAGAAGCTGGCGGTTGTCCTGTCCATCAGTGGGCAGATTAGGCAATTACCCCCAATCCACACCCTGGGGGGGGGGGCAGAAAGTCTTTTAGATGCCACTGAAGGGAATAAGTCTTTCAGCTCTCCACCGCACACTAAAACATCTTAGCAAGAGGACATTTGATTATTTTGGGTTTTGGTTTTACATTTGGGCCATGAGAGCTTGGTAACTCTCAAAATCGTCCACTTGGAATGGTGAGGGCTGCACTTTTTTGACTTTGGGACGCTGCCATGTAGAAAAATCCACAAGACCTAGACACATCTGAAAACTAAACATCTGGTTGATTCCAGGGTGGTGTGCTTCACATGCACCCTGTAGGAAAATAGCTTCCTGTTACAGTTACCCCCATGTTTTGTCTGATATTGATACTGACTTAACTGAGAAGTGTGCTGGGACCCTGCTAACCATGCCCCAGCACCGGTGTTCTTTCACTAAAAATGTACCATTGTTTCCACAATTGGCACACCTTGTAAAAGGTACCAGTGGTACCAAGGGCCCTGTGACCAGGAAAGGTCTTTAACGGCTGCAGCATGTGTTGTGCCACCCTAAGGGACATTGCAGACTGTGTTGGTGGGGAGAAAAGGGCAAAGTCGACAAGGCATCCCCCTCAGGATTCCATGCACACAATATACTGCATATGACATAGGTAAGTTACCCCTCTAGCAGGCCTTACAGCCCTGAGGCAGGGTGCACTATACCACAGGTGAGGGCATAGCTGCATGAGCTATATGCCCCTACAGTGTCTAAGCAAAACCTTAGACATTGTAAGTGCAGTGTGGCCATATTAAGTATATGGTCTGGGAGTTTGTCAAAACGAACTCCACAGCTCCATAACGGCTACACTGAATACTGGGAAGTTTGATATCAAACCTCTCACAATAATAAACCCACACTGATGCCAGTGTTGGATTTATTACAAAGTGCACATAAAGGGCATCTTTGAAGATGCCCCCTGTATTTTACCCAATCCTTCAGTGCAGGACTGACTGGTCTGTGCCAGCCTGCCACTGAGATGAGTTTCTGGCCTCCTGGAGTGAGAGCCTTTGTGCTCTCTGAGGCTAGAAACAAAGCCATCACTGGGTGGAGGTGCTTAACACCTCCCCCTGCAGGAACTGTAACACCTAGCACTGAGCCTCAAAGGTTTAGGCTTTGTGTTAGTGTCCCAGGGCACGCCCCCGGACACCGTCCCCACTTTTGGCGGCTAGTCCAGAGGAGATGAGAAAGATGAGGAGTCACCCACATGTCAGGACAGCCCCTAAGGTGCCCTAAACTGAGGTGACCCCTGCCTTTAGAAATCCTCCATCTTGGTTTTGGAAGATTCCCCCCATAGGGATAGGGGATGTGCCCACCTCCCCTCAGGGAGGAGGCACAAGGAGCGTGTAGCCACCCTCAAGGACAGTAGCCATAGGCTACTGCCCGCCAGATCTAAACACACCCCTAAATTCAGTATTTAGGGGTGACCCTGAACCCAGGAAATCAGATTCCTGCAACCTGAAGAAAGAAGGACTTCTGACCTGAAAGCCCCGGCGACGAAGGAGACACCAACTGACTTGGCCCAGCCCTACCGGCCTGTCTCCAGACTCAAAGAACCTGCACAGCGACGCATCAGCCAGGGACCTCTGAGGACTGCCCTGAACCTAAAGGACCAAGAAACTCCAGAGAACAGCGGCACTGTTCAGAACCTGCAACAACTTTGCAATAAAGAAGCAACTGTTTTGAGACTCTCCCTTCCCGCCAGATGCGTGAGACTTCACACTCTGCACCTGACGCCCCTGGCTCGAGTTCAGGAGAACCAATACTGCAGAGAGGACTCCCAGGCAATTCCAACAACGTGGATACTCTGAGTCGACCCCCATGCACCCCCACAGTGAAGCCTGCAGAGAGGATCCAGAGGCTCCCTCTGACCGCGACTGCCTGGTAACAAAGGAACCCGACGCCTGGACCAAGCACTGCACCCCCCAGGACCGAGAGGAACCACCTACCAGTGCAGGAGTGACCAACAAGCGGCCTTCATCCTAGCCCAGTCAGTGGCTGGCCCGAGAAGCCCCCCTGTTCCCTGCCTGCGTCACCTAAGTGACCCCCGGGTCCCTCTATTGCATTCAATAGCAAACCCGAAGCCTACTTTGCCTACTGCCCCCGGCTGCCCCTGTGCCACTGAGGGTGTGTTTTGTGGGCTTGTGTGCCCCCCCCCCCAGTGTTCTACAAAACCCCCCTGGTCTGCTCCCCGAGGAGGCAGGTACTTACCTGTAAGCAGAGTAGAACCCTAGCACCCCTATTCTTCATAGGCGCCTATGTGTTTTGGTCCCTCCTTTGTCCTCTGCACCTGACCGGCCCTGTGTAGCTGGTGTTGTGGCTTTTTGGTTGCCTTCCTTGAACCCCCCAACGGTGGGCTGCCTATGCCCAGGAGACTGACTGTGTAAGTGCTTTACTAACCTGAGAAACCTAACCAAACTGTTGATTTTTGCACTGTCCACTTTTAAAAAAGCTTATTGCCATTTTAACCAAAACTGTGTGTACTGCTGTTTTAAATCAAAGTTCTATACTTACCTGTGTGAAGTACCTTGCATTTTTTTACTTACCTCAAATCTTGTGGTTCTAAAATAAATTAAGAAAATATATTTTTCTACATAAAAAATATTGGCCTGGAGTTAAGTCTTTGAGTGTGTGTTCCTCATTTATTTCCTGTGTGTGTACAACAAATGCTTAACACTACCCTCTGATGAGCATACTGCCCAACCACACTACCACAAAATAGAGCATTAGTATTATCTAATGTTGCCACTATCAACCTCTAAGGGGAACCCTTGGACTCTGTGCAGACGATCTCTCACTTTGAGATAGTATATACAGAGGCAACTTCCTACACACCTGCACCATTTTCTTACCCACAATGCCTTGAAAACCTTCAACTTTGCTGGAAATAACACATTTTTCACACATTTTTGTGATGGAACCTTCCGGAATCTGCAGGAATCCACAAAATTCGTACCACCCAACATTGTCTCATCTGTACCGATATAAATTCTGCTGCACTTGTCAGCCTTTTTGGACCCGCTTTGGTTCCCACTCAATTCCGACATGTTTTTGGCTCTTCCATGTCACAGGGACTTGGCCCACCTACCCAAGTGAGGTATCATTTTTACCGGGAGACTGAGGGGAATGTTGGGTGGTAGGAAATTTGTCCCGGTGCAGTGATCCCACACAGAAATGTGGGAAAAATGTGGGGTTTTTTTAGCTAAATTTGAGGCTTGCTGGGGATTCTGGGTAAGAAAACATTGGGGGATCCACGCAAGTCACATATCCCTGGACTCCCTTGCGTGTCTAGTTTTCAGAAATGTATGGGTTTGGTAAGTTTCCGTAGATGACTGCTGAGCCCAGAATCAAAAATGCAGGTGCCCTCCCAAACCCGGCAAAAACAGGTAGTTTCGTATTTGATCATTTTGATGTGTCCAGATAGTGTTTTGGGGCATTTCCTGTCACGAGCACTAGGCCACACAAGTGAGATACCATTTTTATCAGGAGACTTAGGGGAATGCTGGGTGGAAGGAAATTTGGGGCTCCTCTAAGATTCCAGAACTTTCTGTCACTGAAATGTGAGGAAAAAGTGTTTTTTTGGCCAAATGTAGAGGTTTGCAAAGGATTCTGGGTAACAGAACCTAGTGAGAGCCCCACACGTCACCCCATCTTGGATTCCCCTAGGTGTCTAGTTTGCAAAAATGTGCAGGTTCGGTAGGTTTCCCTAGGTGCCGGCTGAGGTAGATACCAAAACCCACAGCTAGACACTGTAAAAAACAGGTCGGTTTTCTTTGGGAAAATGGGATGTGTCCACGTTGTGTTTTGGAGCATTTCCTGTCGCAGGTGCTAGGCCTACCCACACAAGTGAGATACCATTGTTATGAGGAGACTTGGGGGAACGCTGGGTGGAAGGAAATTTGTGGCTCCTCTCGGATTCCAGAACTTTCTGAATGTGAGGAAAGTGGTTTTTGGGCCAAATTTTGAGGTTTGCAAAGGATTCTGGGTAACATCACCTGGTGCGAGCCCCACAAGTCACCCCATCTTGGATTCCCCGAGGTGTCTAGTTTTAAAAAATGCACAGGTTTGGTAGGTTTCCTTAGGTGTCGGCTGGGCTAGAGGCCACAATCTACAGCTAGGCACTTTGCAAAAAACGTGTCAGATTTCAATGTAAAAATGTGTCCATGTTGCGTTTCCTGTCGTGAGCATTAGGCCTACCCATGCAAGTGAGGTACCATTTTTATCGGGAGACTTGGGGGAACACAGAATAGCAAAACAAATGTTATTGCCCCTTGTCTTTCTCTGCATTTTTTCCTTCCAAATGTAAGACAGAGTGTAAAAAAAACGTCTATTTGAGAAATGCCATGTAATTCACATGCTAGTATGGGCACCCCGGAATTCAGAGATGTGCAAATAACTACTGCTTCTCAACACCTTATCTTTTGCTCATTGTAGAAATACAAAGGTTTTCTTGATACCTATTTTTCACTCTTCATATTTCAGCAAATTAATTGCTGTATACCCGGTATAGAATGAAAACCCATTGCAAGGTGCATCTCATTTATTGGCTCTGGTTACCTAGGGTTCTTGATGAACCTACAAGCCCTATATATCCCGCAACCATAAGAGTCTAGACGTAACGGTATATTGCTTTAAAAAATCTGACATCGCAGGAAAAAGTTAGAGTAAAATGTGGAGGAAAATGGCTGTTTTTTACACCTCCATTTCAATATATTTTCATTTCAGCTGTTACCTTGTGTATGAAACCCATGTAGGATCTACACAAATTACCCCTTGCTGAATTCAGAAGTTTGTCTACTTTTCAGAAATGTTTAGCTTTCCGGGATCAAGCATTGGTTTCACACCCATTTCTGTCACTAACTGGAAGGAGGCTAAAAGCACAAAAAATAGTAAACATGGGGTATGTCCCAGTAAAATGCCAAAATTGTGTTGAAAAGTTGGGTTGTCTGATTCAAGAATGCCTGTTCCTGAAAGCTGGGATGATGGTGATTTTAGCACCGCAAACCCTTTGTTGATGCCATTTTCAGGGGAAAAAACACACGCCTTCTTCTGCAGCCATTTTTTCCCTTTTTTTTTATTTACAAAAAAAAAACGAAATTTTCACTGTATTTTGGCTAATTTCTTGGTCTCCTTCAGGGGCACCACAAACTCTGGGTACCTCTAGAATCCCTAGAATGATGGAAAAAAGGAAGCAAATTTGGCGTGGGTAGCTTATGTGGACAAAAAGTTATGAGGGCCTAAGCTCGAACTGCCCCAAATAGCCAAAAAAAAAGGCCTGGCACCTGAGGGAGAAAAGGAGTTTATTATTGCAGTTCTGTTACTGTTTTAAAAATGTATTCAAATATGTGTTGGAAATACAGGCCAGGCAGGCCTTACTAACATATAAAAATATCATAGTGTGAGTATTAGAAATGAGGGGGTTGGGTGAGGGTTTTGGAAAGGGTAGAAAAGTAACCTCTTTTTGGCATGGTTACCCCACTTTTTCCTGCTCTCAGTATGTTTTGACAGTTTTCACTGCGATCCTGCTAACCAGGACCCCAGTGATTGTCCCCTCTCCCTATAAATTTGGTTGTCTAGGACTTTGCACATCCCACTATTGGCATACTGGTGCCCCCATATAAGTCTCTAGTATATCGTACTTGCACATCCCACTATTGGCATACTGGTGCCCCCATATAAGTCTCTAGTATATCGTACTTAGGTACCCAGGGCATTGGGGCACAAGATGTTCTCCATGGACTGCAGCATGTATTATGCCATGAATGGGAGCCCATGTAAAATGTAACTGCAGGCCTGCCATTGCAGCCTGCGTGAAAAGGTGCATGCACCCTATTACTACAGGTCACTGCACCAGGTAACTGTAAGTCACCCCTATGATATGCCCTCCTGTCCCAGAGGACAGGGTGCAGGTCCCTGTGTGTGTGGGCACCCCTGAATGAGGAGAGGTGCCCCTACGAACTCCAGCTCCATTACACTTTATTTTGTAAGTGTGGGGAAGCCATTTTACCTGTGTACTGGACACAGGTCGCTCCCTGTGTCCAGCCATATAATGGTAATGCTGAACCTCGGCAAGTTTGGTATCAAACATGTCAGAATCATACCCCAATACTGTTGCTAGTATTGGTTGTATGATTCCATGCACTTTTTGGGCTCCTTTGAGGACCCCTCAGATTTGCTCCTACTAGTCTTTCAGGATTTTGCAAGCAGCCTGTGCTGCTGCCACCCTCCAGACAGGTTTAGTCCCTCCTGCTGCTTAACTGGCTCAAGCAGGGGAAGGCAGAACAAAAGATTTCCTGTGGGAGAGGGAGGAAACACCCTCTCCCCTTGGAAATAGGTGTGACATGGCTTAGGAGGGGAAGCCTCCCTAAGCCACTGGTATGCTTTGAAGGGAACATTTGGTGCCCTCCATAAAAATAAACCGGGTTGCACCAATTCAGGGACCCCCAGTCCCTGCTCTGTTGCAAAACCGGACAAAGGAAAGGGGTATAACTACTCCCCTGTCCATCACCACACCAGGGGTGGTACCCAGAGCTCCTCCAGGTGGCCACTTGGTCCTGCCATCTTGAATGTAAGATGTGCAGAGGCCCCTGGGAGCATCTGAGTGGCCAGGTCAGGTAGGTGACATCACAGCCCCCTCCTGATATGTTGTCACCCTTCTAGGTGACCAATCCCGCCTCCTGGGATATTTAGGGTCTCCCTCTTGGTTGGGTCCTCAGATTTGATGTGCAAGATTCTAGCAGGACTCTTCTGTATCGTTTACTTCATCTTCTGGCCACTGGAACCACAACTGGACTCTTCAAGAACCAACAATCTGCAACTCCATTGATGACTCCGCTTTGCAGCATTGTTTCTCCAGTGTCTTCCAGCAACTGCAACATTTCCCCGGCTATGCATCCTCTGAGGATGACGAGAATCCAGCCTGCACCAAGAAGTAAAAAGTAATCTCCCTTGCCGTGAAGGAGTCACTCCCCTGCATCTGCAGGTACCAACTGCAACAACTGCTGCGTGGATCTGCTCCCCTGTGGAACTGCGTGGATCCTGCATCACAGGTAGTGATCTGGAGTGCTCCCCTTGGTCCTTTCTACCAGCTATCTAAATTGAGAGAGGGTAAGCCCTTGCCTATCCTTGCAGGACAGAAGCTCTGTGCACCGTGACTTTTGAAGCTACCAAGGCTTGTTTACTCCTCCTCCAAGGAGTCTTCAGGCTCCGTGTAGCACTGGCCCCCAGCACTTCTTCCTGCATAGCCTAGTCTCCTTCCTGATGCTCCAGCGACGTGGGACTCCTCTTCAGGTGTGCTGAGTGGGCCTCACTGCAACTGCTGTGCCTGCTGCCAGTGGGTTTCCTGTGGGGGCTGCCTCCTCTTCTTGGGACTCTCCCAACTGCTGAGGGTCACCCCGGACTCCCCTCCTTGGGTCAATTCCCCTGGGCCTTGCTAGTCCTCGTCAGCCTTGCAACTTGTCTTCTTCTTTTGCATTTGCCACTGCTTGTTGGTGGTTCTCCAGCACCACTGACTCACTGCAACCCGACGGATGACGTGGGACACCATCTGCGTCACTTGAGGATCTCCTCTTCATCTCCTGTGTTGCACTGCTGGTCTTCTTCGTCCCTCGTCAACCTGGTCCTGCATCCACAGAAGGGTGGGTAGCGGCTCCTGCCACACCATACACTCCATCACAAACTGGACTTGGTCTCCTTCCTTTGCAGGTCCTCTTCTGCCGGAATCCACCTTTGGGTTCTTCCAGTCTTGTTTGGGTCTTGCACAGTCCGTTGTCAGCAACACAGGGCCGGTCAGGTGCAGAGGTCAAAGAGGGGCCCAAATAAGATAGGTGCCTATGGAGACTAGGGGTACTCCAGTTCCAGCCTGCTAGCAGGTAAGTACCTGTGTCCTTGGGGAGCAGACCAGGGGGGTTTTGTAGAGAACTGGGGGGGGGGGGGGTCCCAAACAGGCACACAAAATAAACCCCCATCTGCGGCACAGGGGCGGCCGGTGCAGTGTGCAAACACGGCGTCTGGTTTTTTATTGAAATCAATGGAGGGACCCGGGGGTCACTCTGGCGATGCAGGCAGGGCACAGGGGGGCTTCTCGGGCCAGCCACTGACTGGGCAAAGATGAGGGCCGCCTGCTGGTCACTCCTGCACCGGTAGTTGGGTCCTCTCGGGCCTGGGGGCTGCGGGTGTAGTGCTTGGTCCAGGTGTCGGGTTCCTTTGTTACCAGGCAGTCGGGGTCAGGGGGATCCTCTGGATTCTCTCTGCAGGCGTCGCCGTGGGGGTGCAGGGAGGTCGTCTCAATGTGGACACGTCGTTAGAATCGCCTAGGGGTCCTCTCTGCGGTGTTGGTTTCTCTGGTCACGGGCCGAGGCATCGGGTGCAGAGTTTTGGGGACTCACGCTTCAGGAGTGAGGTGGGAGTCCCTTTAAAGATGGTTTCTTCTTTGTTGCTTTGGACAGAGCCGCTGTCCCCGAGAGTTTCTTGGTCCTTTGGATTTGCAGGGCAGTCCTCTGAGTCAGCAGAGGTCGCTGGGACCGCTGGATGCGTCGTCGTTGCAGGTTCTTTGAATCTGGAGACAGGCCGGTAGGGCTGGGGCCAAAGCAGTTATCTCCTTCCTCTCTGCAGGGTTTTCAGGTCAGCAGTCCTACTTCTTGTTAGGTCATCAAGAATCTGATTTCCTAGGTTCAGGGTCGCCCTTAAACACTAGATTTAGGGGTGTGTTTATGGCTGGAGGGCAATAGCCAATGGCCACTGTCCCTGAGGGTGGCTACACCCTCCTTGTGCCTCCTCCCTTTGGGGAGTGGGGCACATCCCTAATCCTATATGGCTAAATCCTCCATGCCAAGGTGAAGGATTTTCTAAGGAAGGGGTCACCTGAGCTCTGGACATCTTAGGGCGCTGTCCTGGCTGGAGAGTGACTCCTCCTTGTTTTTCTCATTATCTCCTCCGCACTTGCTGCCAAAAGTGGGGGCTGTGTCCTGGGGCGGGCATCTCCACTAGCTGAAGTGCCTTGGGCATTGTAACACCAGGCTTGAGCCTTTGAGGCTCACCGCCAGGTATTACAATTCCTGCACGGGGAGGTGTGAGGCACCTCTACACAGGACAGGCTCTGTTCCCGGTCTCAGAGTGCACAAAGGCACTCACCCCATGTGGCCAGAAACTAGTCTGGAAGTGGCAGGCTGGCAGAGACCGGTCAGCCTAGCACTAGCAGTTGGGCTGACATGCAGGGGGCGTCTCTAAGATGCCCTCTGAGTGCATTTCTTAATAAATCTCACACTGGCATCAGTGTGGATTTATTGTGCTGAGAAGTTTGATGCCAAACTTACCAGTATTCAGGGTAGCCATTATGGAACTGTGGAGTTCGTGTTTGATTTTGTTCACTTCTCAGTCAAAACACTAGATGGTTGGTTAACTGGCAGTGGTGTAAATGATTGATGTGCTGTATAACTTGTTTATGAAAGAACATCTGTTCAGTAATTGTTTCAATGACAAACTCCATCAACATCTGGTAGACCTGGGTCCAATTTCTCCCCAAGAATTGGGAAAGAAGGCAGACCATTGGGTCAAGATGAGGGTGACCAATACTTTCACAGGTGGTGACCAAAAGAAAGGGGTCACAAAGCCTACCCAGGGGAAGAGTGTTAGACATCCAAGGGAAAAAGTAGAGTCATCAACAGGGCCCCAAAAACCTGCTCAGGAGGGTGGGCCCCGAGCCTCTTCACAGACCTCAAATGGGTATAAGGGTAAAACCATTGATCCCAAGAAGGCCTAGTGTTGAATCTGTAGTCAGCATGGACACCAAACTGGAGACAAGGCCTGTCCCAAGCAAAGTCCCACAACAAGTACTACTCCAGTTAGCCGTGGAATAGCCAGTCTCCAGGTAGGATCAACAGTGTGCCCAGAGGAAATCAAGGTTTGCACTGAAGCTACATTAGTCTCTGAGGGTGGGGTGGATTTAGCCACACTTGCTGCCTGGCCACATAACATGCAAAAACACAGGCAGCAGCTCTTAATCAGTGGGACTAGAGTAGAAGCCCTGAGGGATACAGGTGCCCAGTGTCACCGTGGTGACAGACAAACTGGTTTCCCCAGGACAGTACCTGGCTGGACAGACATATCCAACCACTGATGCTGACAATCAAACTAATGTCCATCCCATGGTAATGGTAACTTTAGAATGGGGAGGGGTCACTGGCCTGAAACAGGTAGTAGTCTCCTCTGCAATTCCAGTAGAATGTCTGCTAGGGAATGATCTGGAGTCCTCAGCATGGGCTGAGGTAGAGCTCAAGACCCATGCAGCCATGCTGGGTATCCCTGAACTGGAGTGTGTCATGACAAGGGCATAGAGCAGGGCTCAGGGTGAAAAAGAAGTGTTGGAGTCTGGAATAATGGCCCACCCTTCCAAGAGAAAAGGAAAGAAGACTGTGGAACCTGCTTTAACACAACAAAAGAAACAGAACCTCTCTTCGCAGGAAGATGTTCTATCCCCTGAGGGAACTGAGTCAATGGAGCTGGAGCCAGAGCCTTACAAGGTTGAGCTCTTGGGCCAGGGGGACCCACTAGGGAACAGCTGTGAAAGATGCAAGAAATGTGTCCCTCTCTTGAAGGCCTAAGACAGCAAGCAGCTGAGCAAGAAAAAGGACCTGTCAGTAGAACCCACAGGGTCTATTGGGAAGAAGGGCTCCTTTACACTGAGACAAAAGATCCACACCTGGTGCCACTAGGAGAGTGGTAGTGCCTCAGGAGTTTAGGGGGTTCATTCTGCCCTTAACCCATGACATTCCCCTTGCTGGGCATTTGGAACAAACCAAGACATGGGAGAAATTAGTCAACCATTTCTTCTGGCCCAATATGTCCCAGAAGGTAAAGAAGTTTTGCACCTCCTATGTCACCTGTCAAGCCAGTGGTAAGACAGGTGGCCATCCAAAAGCCCCCCTCATTCCACTTCCAGCGGTGGGGGTCCCCTTTGAAAGAGTGGGAGTGGACATAGTGGGCCCACTTGAACCTCCCAAAGCATCAAAGAACCAGTATATCCTGGTAGTAGTGGATCATGCTACCAGGTACCCTGAGGCAACTCCCCTTAGGTCCACTACTGCCCCTGCAGTAGCAAAAGCACTCATAGTTATTTTTACCAGAGTGGGATTTCCTAAGGAAATGGTTTCTGACAGAGGTACCAACTTCATGTCAGCGTGCCTAAAGCACGTGTGGTATGAGTGTCGGGTGACTTATAAATTCACCACACCATGCCATCCACAAACCATTGGTCTTGTGTAGAGATTTAACAAGACATTGAAGGGCATGATCATGGGGCTTCCTGAAAAACTAAAAAGGAGATGGGATGTCCTCTTGCCATGCCTGCTTTTCGCCTACAGAGAAGTGCCACAGAAGGGAGTGGGGTTTTCTCCCTTTGAGCTTCTGTTTGGCCATCCTGTTAGGGGACCACTGGCACTTGCAAAAGAAGGATGGGAGAGACCTCTCCATGAGGCCAAATAAGATGTGGTGACTAGGTACTAGGCCAGGGTTCTGCAAAGTCGATCCTGGAGAGCCGGGTCCATGCCAGATTTTTAGCATATCCACATTTAGAAACAGGATATTTCAGAAATCTACATTTTTCTAAATGTGGATATGCTAAAAATCTGGCATGAACCCGACTCTCCAGGACCGACTTTGCAGAACCCTGTACTAGGCCTATGTTCACGGATGGCAGAAAAAACTTGAGGCCAGCCAACAACTCCAGAAGTTGTTGTATGATCAAAAGGCTGCTATGATTGAGTTTCAGCCAGGGAAGAAAGTCTGGGTTCTGGAGCTTGTGGCTCCCAGGGCACTTCAGGACAAATGGAGTGGCCCTTTACCCAGTACTTGAGAAAAAGAGTCAGGTCACCTACCTGGTGGACCTCGGCACTAGCAGGACCCCTAAGAGGGTGATCCATGTGAACCGCCTCAAACTCTTTCATGACAGGGCAGATGTAAACATGTTAATAGTTTCAGATGAGGACCAGGAAGCAGAGAGTGAACCTCTCCCTGATCTCCTCTCCACCGACCCTAAAGATGGCTCAGTAGATGGAGTGATCTATTCAGACACTCTCTCTGGCAAACAGCAGGCTGACTGCAGGCAAGTCCTCCAGCAATTTGCTGAGCTCTTTTCCTTGACCCCTGGTCAGACACACCTGTGAATCCATGATGTGGACACAGGAGACAGTATGTCTGTCAAGAATAAAATATTCACACAGTCTGACCAAGTCAAAGAAAGCATCACAGTGGAAGTCCTCAAGATGCTGGAGTTGGGGGTGATTGAGCACTCTGACAGTCTCTGGGCTAGCCCAGTGGTCCCCAAACATCACACCAAAGATGGCAAGAAAGAGATGAGGTTTTGTGTGGACTACAGAGGGCTCAATTCTGTCACCAAGACAGATGCTCACCCCAACCCAAGGGCAGATGAGCTAATAGACAAATTAGGTGCAGCCAAATACTTAAGTACCTTTGACTTGACAGCAGGGTACTGGCAAATAAAAATGGTACCTGGAGCAAAAGAGAAAACAGCATTCTCTACACCCGATGGGCACTACCAATTTACTGTGATGCCCTTTGGCTTGAAGAATGCCCCTGCCACCTTCCAAAGGTTGGTGAATCAAGTCCTTGCTGGCTTGGAGTCTACGTGCAGCTTATCTTGATGATATTGCTGTCTTTAGCTCGAAATGGCAGGATAACCTGGTCCACCTGAAGAAGGTTTTGCAGGCCCTGCAAGCAGCAGGCCTCTCTATCAAGGTATCTATAGGGCAGGGGACTGTGGTTTACTTGGGTCACCTTGTAGGTGGAGGCCACGTTCAGCCAGTACAACCCAAGATCCAGACTATTCTGGACTGGGTAGCTCCAAAATCCCAGACTCAAGTCAGGGCATTCCTTGGCTTGACTGGTTATTATAGGAGGTTTGTGAAGGGATATGGATCCATAGTGATACCCCTCACAGAACTGACCTCCAAGAAAATGCCTAAGAAAGAGAACTGGACCGTGGACTGTCAAAAGGCCTTCGACACCCTGAAGCAAGCTATGTGTACAGCACCAGTTTTGTAAGCTCCAGATTATTCTAAGTAGTTAATAGTGCATACTGATGCCTCTGAGCCTGTCCCAAACAAATGATGATGGTCTTGACCAGCCTGTTGCTTTTATTAGCAGGTGGTTACTCCCCAGGGAGCAGCGCTGGAGTGCCATTGAGAGGGAGGCCTTTGTTGTGGTTTGGTCTCTGAAGAAGTTGAGACCATACCTCTTTGGTACTCACTTCACATTTCAAACTGACCTCAGACCTCTCAGATGGCAGATGCAAATGAAAGGAGAAAACCCTAAACTGTTGAGGTGGTTCATATCCCTACAGGGAATGCACTTTGTAGTGGGATACAGTCCTGGGTCTGCCCATGCTAATGCTGATGGCCTTTCCAGGTTCTTCCACTTAGAAAATGAAGACTCTCTTGGGAAAGGTTAGTCTCATCCTCTTTCATTTGAGGGGGGGGGGTTGTGTAAGGAAATGCCTTCCTTGGCATGGTTACCCCCTGACTTTTTGCCTTTTGTTGATGCCAGTTATGATTGAAAGTGTGCTGGGATAATGCTAACCAGGCCCCAGCACCAGTGTTCTTTCCCTAAACGGTTCCTTTGTTCCCACAGTTGGCACAGCCCTGGCACACAGATACGTCCCTTGTAAATTGTACCCCTGGTACCAAGGGCCCTGTTGCCAGGGAAGGTCTCTAAGGGCTGCAGCATGTCTTATGCCACCCTGGGAACATCTCACTCAGCACATGCTCGCTGCCTCACACCTTGTGTGTACTGGTGGGGAGAAAATGACTAAGTCGACATGGCACTCCCCTCAGGGTGCCATGCCCACCTCTCACTGCCTGTGGCATAGGTAAGTCACCCCTCTAGAAGGCCTTACAGTCCTAAAGGCAGGGTGCACTATACCACGGGTGAGGGCATAGGTGCATGAGCACTATGCCCCTACAGTGTCTAAGCAAAACCTTAGACATTGTAAGTGCAGGGTAGCCATAAAGAGTATATGTTCTGGGAGTCTGCCAAATACGAACTCCACAGTTCCATAATCGCTACACTGAAATCTGGGAAGTTTGTTATCAAACTTCTCAGCACAATAAATGCACACTGATGCCAGTGTGGGATGTATTGTAAAATACACCCAGAGGTCATCTTAGAGATGCCCCATGAATACCAGTCTGACTCCTAGTGCTAGGTTGACCAGTTTATGCCAGCCTGCCACAGCCAGATGGGTTTCTGGCCACATGGGGTGAGTGCCTTTGTCACTCTGTGGCCAGGAACAAAGCCTGTACTGGGTGGAGGTGCTTCTCACCGCCCCCTGCAGGAACTGTAACACCTGGCGGTGAGCCTCAAAGGCTCATTCCTTTTGTTACAGCACCCCAGGGCATCTCAACTAGTGGAGATGCCCGCCCCTCCGGGCACTGCCCCCACTTTTGGCGGCAAGTCTGGAGGAGATAATGAGGACAACAAGGAGGAGCCACCCACCAGTCAGGATAGCCCCTAAGGTGCCCAGAGCTGAGGTGACTCCTGCCTTTAGAAATCCTCCATCTTGATGTTGGAGTACTCCCCAGTAGGATTATGGATGTGCCCCCCTCCCCTCAGGAAGGAGGCACAAAGAGGGTATAGCCACCCTCAGGACAGTAGCCATTGGCTGCTGCCCCCCAGACCTAAACACCCCCCTAACTTTAGTATTTAGGGGTGACCCTGAACCCAGGAAATCAGATTCCTGCAACCTACACAAAGAAGGACTGCTGACCTGAAAGCCCCGCAGAGATTATGGAGACAACAACTGACTTGGCCTCAGCCCTACCAGCCTGTCTCCAGACTCAGAGAACCTGCACAGCGATGCATCCGACAGGGACCAGTGACCTCTGAGCACTCAGAGGACTGCCCTGAACCCGAAGGACCTAGAAACTCCTGAAGACAGCGGCACTGTTCACAAACTGCAACATTTTTGCAACTTTAAAGGTACTTTGAAAGAACTCTCCCTTCCCGTCGGAAGCGTGAGACTTCTCACTCTGCAACTGACTCCCCCAGTTCGAGCTCCAGAGAACTAACACTGCAGAGAGGACTGCCAGGCGACTGCGACAAACTGAGTCAACCCCCCCTGCACCCCTACAACGACGACTGCAGAGAGGATCAAGAAGCTCCCCGTGACTGCCTGGTAACAACGAACCCGAAGCCTGGACCGAGACCTGCACCCGCAGCCCCCAGGACCGAGAGGAACCACCCACCAGTGCAGAAGTGACAAGCAGGTGGCCCTCTTCTTAGCCCAGTCGGTGGCTGGCTCGAGAAGTCCCTCCATTGCTTCCTATAGCAAACCCGACGCCTACTTTGCATACTGCACCCGGCCACCCCTGTGCTGAGGGTGTGTTTTGTGTGCCTGTTTGTGTCCCCACAGTGCTCTACAAAACCCCCCTGGCCTGCTCCCCGAGGACGCGGGTACTTACCTGCCAGCAGATCGGAACCGGAGCACCCCTGTTCTCCATAGGCACCTCTGTGTTTTGGGCCCTCCTTTGACCTCTGCACCTGACCGGCCTTGTGTTGCTGGTGCAATGACTTTGAGGTTGCCTTGAACCCCCAACGGTGGGCTGCCTATGCCCAGGAGACTGACTGTGCAAGTGCTTTATTTATCTGCAAAACCTAACCAAACTTACCTCCCCTGGGAACTGTTGAATTGTCCACTTTTAAAATAGCTTATTGCCATTTTAACTTAAACTGTGTGTAGTACTGCTTTGAATCAAAGTTCCATACTTACTTGTGTGAAGTACCTTGCATTTTATGTACTTACCTCCAATCTTGAATCTTGTGATTCTAAAATAAATTAAGAAAATATATTTTTCTATATAACAACTATTGGCCTGGAGTTAAGTCTTTGGTTTTTCAGAATCCCTAAGGGAGTTGAAGAAAATTCCACAATGGAAGAAGTTCTCTGAGTCACTTGGAGCACTATTAGTACATTCTTCTGCAACCATTGAGTATTTGACTGTTGCTACACTACATAGAGATCTGTTTGAGTCCTTAAGAAAAGATTTCAAGGCCCTTTTTAAGGCAGGGGTGTGTTTTTGATGCCAGTCAGGGGTCCTCGACCTGGGGGACACCGCTCTAGCACTTTCACCCATGGTTAAAAAAAATCAGGAGCCTCTGCATCGTTCTTGTGAAGGCTTCCAATCTAAAATGGACACCTGCCTTTTAGGTGATGTGGACTTCTTTCCAATCCAATATGGCGAAACACAGTTTCCAAATTTTTTCCAGTTTTTTGTTAATATGTAGAAGCGCAGCTTCACTACTCTGTCTCACAACACTTTGAGTATTTCATCATGTTTCCTCGCTTCTGATCCTTTTTGGAATTTTCCTTTGATTCTTGTTGTCCCTACCGCCTAGTTTCCTGCCTTCCTTTCTTGGTGTTTCTTCATTCACTCTCCAGCTTCTTCTATGTGTATTCTGTTGGCGACTTTAGATGCTAGCTGGGGACTCCCCCTCTTCTTTGTTAGGGTCACTTATCTTTATGCTGAGTACCTGTGGTCAGACCACGAAGCCTGGCTGCCATCTCAGATGTTTTTGCCTTCTGGCTTTTTCCTCCTTGAGGCTCCTTCCATACAGCATTTTCTTCTAGGTGCAACCTCCTGTTGGCGAAAGCATGGCTGCTGGAAGAGGCCCACCTTACCTCTGTCAGACCATGACTGTGAAGAGCTTAACATCTAGACCATGAAGCAGCCTGAGGACTCTGTTAGGCGTCATACCTGTGACAGGAGGAAGTGGAGAAAGTTTGTGTTGATATAGGGGGCAAGCAAAAGGTATCAGTTGTAAAGGTAATGGACTACTAGAGTATAGAAAATGCAATAAAATTATGAGCTTCCCGGAGCAGCCTAAAGCTGAAGTACTTTTACTACAGGAGACATCTCAAAAGTAGATATTGTTTGTTAAACAGATATACTTGCTTTTAGGAAACAAGACATCTAAATGCCATGTGGCAGTTTTACAGAATGGCAATCATAACTGAAAAAAGTGATTATTCTAATGGACACTTCTAACTGCAGATTCCTCACCTATAGAATACTCCTAAGCACCAGACAGGAGGTAGAAGCATTGTTCCTGTGCACAGGAGGAGGTGCCATGCGGGTCCACAATTACCATGTTCCACCCTCCAAAGGACGATGCAGCTGCATATAGGCGGCAGCCCTGTATTTCTGTCAGTTCCTTTCCTCCTGCTCTCTCTCGCTGCTCCTTCATCCAAGGATCCGGAGCTCACTCCCAATTTTCCTGAGTTTTCAAATTTCTTCTTCCTCCAGTGTGTCCTCTCATAAAATTATAGGGTTTAAACCTGCAGGAACTGTTGCACACAAATGTCTGTGACTGACACAGACAGGGTGTGTCTCCGTTGTTTGGGCTTGGGGTACAACTCAAGTCATATGAGAAATGTGCCCTTCTGAATCTGAATCTGATCCAGGAACATAAAGTGATGTTGTGCTTTACCAAACACCGAAAGCAGTTACAGAGGTCCCACATGAAGATGAGGGCACTGACACATTCCTGCTCTCGGATCCTCGCCTGCAACATGTCCTCATCACATTCCAAGTCTTCTGGTAAGCAGAAGCACAAGAAGGCTAAGTGGGATTCGCTCAGTTTCGGCCACTCTCAACCCCAGAAGTTGTATGGGTGTTGGGATGTGTCCAGGTCCCACTGCCAGCCCTCTGAGAAGGAGCCATTTCTGTTACTGATCCCAGTTCACCCTAAGTTTCCAGGGTCATCAAGACAACCTAACAGATTCAGGCTTTTAGAGAGGTCATGTTGCTAATCTTTGGCACTATAATCTCTCTCTTTGGTGTGTCTTCAGGCCCTAAGTATCTGCAGAGACCTTCAATCTAGTTACTGTTGGCAGTTACATCCTTAGCACCATCAGTACTTCCTGAACCTGCCTTGGGTTCTTTTAGATGTCAGAGTGGACTTCCAATCTGGCACCTCAAGCCCCTTTGATGTTGATGCCAGCCAGCAGAGAAACTTGTCCCTGTGATCCTATCTGACTCAGACAAATTTCTCATCCCTGATTGAGGTGGCACCCCAAAGTTATACTGACACACCCTGTCCCACTTCAGTCAGACTCAAACAGAACAATGCCTTTACCTTTGAGACACACCCCAGCACTTAAACAACTTTTTGGTTCTGATGCTGATCATAGTCAACCAGCTTTCGGAGATGACAATTTGTACATAGACTTAGAGGCAGCCAGTTGGTTAGACACTTCTCCAGACACTGGGTTATGTTCTTCCCAGACTATCAACAGAAGAGATTGTCTTCTTTGCTGTGGTGATGATTTCGGCAGCAGAGATCTTAGACTCACAGCTAACATCTGAGAAAGTAAAGATTAATTTGCTAACAGATGTTTTGCAAACTTCCTCTGAGCTTTTATTGCTATTTAATGAAACCCTGACAGGCACTTTAATGGGCTCCTGGTCTAAAACTTGATCCTGCCCACTGGTTAAGAGGCAGGTACCCAAGCACCCCTAACTTCTTGACACAACAGCTTACACAAGAAAGTCTGGTGGTTCAGGCAGCAAAGTAAACCCAGATTAATTCCCTACAACCCTCGAGTCAGAGTTAAAGAGAATCGATCCATTCTGGTACCATATGTTTCTTTAGCCAGTCTAGTTGTCTAATCAGTCACTGCCAGCTGTTGGGGAGATATTCCAATTCTTTACAGGACATGGTCACTGCGAGATGCTGGCAGTACCTGAAGAACGTTGGGCCAACCTGGCTCAAACCATCCAAGATGTTCCAAATGCAGCTGAATACTTAATATGTTTTGGACTGAACACTAATGACTTTTTGGGCAGGGCAGTCTGCACTACTATGGTGCTTTCAGATCAAACCTGGGTGAGATTCTTGGCTTCTGTGGCAATGTGCAAGCCTCTCTGATAGATATGCCATTCAGTGAATCTCACCTCTCTGGCTGGGCAGTACCCTCACCAAGTTTGCTCCTTTTGAGGCCATTTCAGAGGTTTAGCATACCAGCAACACCAGGGTCCACCACCTCTGCAACAGGCACCCCAGTCCTTTTCAGGGTTGGGTCTGGGTGGGATCAAGTACACAATGTCCAGGCTGCGAGAGACAGTGAAATACTTAGGCCCTCATTACAACCCTGGCGGTAAATGCCTCTTACTGCCGTGCAGAAGACTGCCAACATACCGCTGCGGCCGCGGAATTCCGCTACAGGTATTACGACCCACAGCTCGGAATCCTCCATAATACAGACACCCACACAAGTCCGCCACACCAAAGGTCAGTGATAAACTGGCGATAACAAAACCTCCACCGTCACGCCAACTGGAATACGCCCACACTATCACAACCCACGAATCAACTCAGCGGTCTTTCAACTGCGGTAATCCATTGGTGGTACACACCGCCGCACTCAAAATACACACACAATTACAAAACACAACCACATTGGACAATTCGAAATACACACACCTGATACACATACACACACCAAACCCACACACCCAATCCAATATAAAGCACACACCCACATCACCCACAAACCCTTACTACCAGAATTTTGAAAGCAGGCCACAGAGAGACACTACCTAAAACTACACCAGCATCCACAGACACACAACACCATCACTTACACAACATCCACGCATCTTAAACAACACACATCAACACATCCCCTCACACATCACAACACACATCACCCACACTACATCTTGGCACCTCAACGACACCCCAGGTTCTCTGAGGAGGAGCTCAGTGTCATGGTGGAGGAAATCGTCCGGGTAGAGCCACAGCTATTCGGATCACAGGTGCAGCAGACTTCCATTGCAAGGAAGATGGAGCTATGGCGCAGAATTGTCGACAGGGTCAATGCAGTGGGACAGCATCCAAGCACACAGGGTGACATCAGGAAGAGGTGGAACGACCTACGGGGGAAGGTGCGTTCTGTGGTCTCCAGACACCAGATTGCTGTACAGAGGACTGGCGGTGGACCCCCACCTCCTCCCCCACAACTAACTAAATGGGAGGAGCAAGTCTTGGCAATACTGCATCCTGAGGGCCTCGCAGGAGTAACAGAAGGACTGGACTCTGGTAAGTCAAATCTTTATTACCATATCCCCGCACCCCACCTGCATGCCATCACATACCCACACCCTCCCCTCACCCCCATCTCTCCAACACCTCACATATGCCCCACTATCATCACCCAGCCATCCCAATACAAAGCCCTGCATGCAATACCATAGGACACCCATCACCAAAGCATGTCCACTACAGATACCCACACAGACCCCAAACCAACTATCACACAAGGACCAAGCCAAGAATGCAAGCACTGGAGTACAGGGTCACCCATTGCACACAATGGCACACACAGATGCAATAATCATGCCTTTACACCCCTACAGGACCCCTACCCAACGTCACCGGACAGGAGGTGCCAGACATATCCAGTCCCCCCACAGAAGAGACCCACAATGATGACAGCAGCTCTGCACAACTGGATCAAGATGACCAGCCCGGCCCATCAGGTACCTCGAGACAGTCGGTTCCCCTGACACTGGCACAAGCCACCACAGAGCCTCCCCCCCTCAGGAAACACCAGCACAGCACCCACCCAGCGGGCCCATCCCTCTGTCCCCAGGACACGTCAGTCAGCAGTGTGTCCACCACTACAGGGAACCCAGGCAAACCCACTAACACAGAACGATCAGGGACCTGTGGGCAGTGGCAGTGGGCACACGGTTCAGGGGATAGAGGCACAGAAAAACAGGGACACTGGGAGGACTGCTGTGCGACAGGGGGGGACAGGCCCAGGGAACCCACTCTCCACGAGGCACTCTCCAACATCATGGGAGCTTACCATCATTCCCAGGAGACGATGGCAACAGTACTGGCCAAGTTTCAGGAGACCCAGCGGCTGCAGGAGGAACACTACCTTGGGATCAGGGAGGACTTGAATTAACAACACCCTGGTCACCATTGCAGGGGTGCTGCAAGACCTTGTCAACACCAGGAGGGACACAGTGGCACAACAAGGGGCCCCTGACACTAGCCTGGATGATGAACAGCCCTCCACCTCCGCCGGCGCTAGTGTACAGGAGGCACCGCCACAGGAACACGACACCAGCACCTCACCCCCTGCAGATGGAGAACCACCCGCAAACGGTCCCTGAGATCCAGGAACAAGACAGAAAACATTGCCAAGACCCCCGCCAGGAAATTAGACCCCCCTGAATGTCACCCTTCTGTCCCACTTTGTCACCCTGTCCATCCTTCAACTGCCATTGCTCCACTTCCTATGCCCCTTTGGACAATGCACCTGATGAAACAAATAGACAGGACTCTGCCATGGACATTCCTCCACCATCCTCCCAGCCCATTTTACAACCCCCTCCACTTATTTGCACAGAAATAAACACACTTCAATCACAAAACAATCTGGAGTCAGTCTGTGCTTTCACAAACTAATTGCAATAACCATGGAATATAGCAATGTCAATTTACTTGTGCACATACCGATGTAACACAGCTGTAGGCCTGGAGGAAATATAGCAGAGGGCACAAAGTGGGACCCACATCTGTGAAATGGAAAGGCAAAGTGTTAAGTCAGGGTCCATACACTGAGTGAAAAAGACAGACTTATGCTAGCTCCTGAAATTGTATGAGATGTGGGAGGCAGTGACATCTTCTTACCTGTGTCTCACTGGAAGTATTGCATGATTATGTTGTTTCGGTTGTCGATATCCTCTTCTTCACTGTCCACAGGCTCCAAAGCTGCCACAAGACCACCAGCTGGCCCATCCTCCTGCAGAAAAGGCAACTGCCGTCGCAAAGCCAGGTTGTACAGCATACAGCAGGCCACGATTATCTGGCACACCTTCTTTGGAGAGTAGTAGAGGGAACCACCTGTCATATGGAGGCACCGGAATCTGGCCTTCAGGAGGCCGAAGGTTCGTTCGATCACCCTCCTAGTTCACCTATGTGCCTCATTGTAGCGTTCCTCTGCCCTTGTCCTGGGATTCCTCACTGGGGTCAGTAGCCATGACAAGTTGGGGTAACCAGAGTCACCTGCAAATATTGAGGGACAACTATTAGACAACCCCATACCCGGACACCTGTTCACACTGTATTGGGTCCTTGGCCTCACCTATTAGCCACACACGGTGCCTCTGGAGTTCTCCCATCACATAAGGGATACTGCTATTCCTCAAAATGTAAGCGTCATGCACTGAGCCAGGAAATTTGGCATTCACATGGGAGATGTATTGGTCTGCCAAACACACCATTTGCACATTCATCGAATGGTAGCTCTTCCGGTTTCTGTACACCTTTCACTCCTGCAAGGGAGGGGGTACTAATGCCACATGTGTCCTATCAATGGCACCAATGATGTTGGGGATATGTCCCAGGGCATAGAAGTCACCTTTCACTGTGGGCAAATCCTCCACCTGAGGGAACACGATGTAGCTGCGCATGTGTTTCAGCAGGGCAGACAACACATTAGAGAACATTTGCTGGGACATCCCTGATGCAATGGCCACTGTTGTTTGAAAGGAACCACTTCCCAGGAAATGGAGATCTGACAGGACCTGCACTAGAGGGGGTATCCCTGTGGGATGGCGGATAGCTGACATCAGGTCTGGCTCCAACTGGGCACACAGTTCCTGGATTGTTGCACGATCAAGTCTGTATGTGACTATTATGTGTCTCTCTTCCATTGTCGACAGGTCCACCAGAAGGTCTGTACACCGGAGGATGCCGCCATCTCATCACCTGCCCCTGCAGATGTGCCCTATGGAGGAGAACAGCGAGCAGAGAGTCAGCCAACACTGAGGTATCCCAAAATGTCATTTGCACAAATTTATTAATCCGCAATGTGCCTGTAACTGTGTGTATTCCAGGCCTACATAGGTGTGACGCAGTTATTATTAATGCAAGGTGGCCCCCTGAAATGGCGGCTGCCTGACCTGTAAGGTGGGACAAGGGGATATGAGGTAACTGCGCTGGCGTTGTACACCGTCGCGGTGGGCGGTCGAAGACTGCAGCGCAATTCTGCATTGGTTAACATTGGGACCTGTGGGTCCGAGGAGCCAATGACGATGTACGCAGGCAGTGACGGTACACACCGCTGTGGACGTGACCGCCATTTTCTGTCTGTTCACTCACTTGATACCTGACTTTCAACAGGAGAGGACCTACACTGCAAATGCTGCTGTGACCTCAGTCTGGAAGCGACGTTGGCTCATGTGTCTGGGGAAAGGGCCCCTGCCTTCACTTCGGAGGAGTTTGAGAAACTAGTGGATGGGGTCTTCCCGCAGTACACGCAACTGTACGGTCCTCCAGACAAACAGGTGAGTACACTGTGAGCATGCTGCATGGGCAATGCCTGTTTTGAGTGGTGTGGATGGAAGATACATGGGGGGGCTGAGGCCTGCATGTGCAGATGGTGAGTGTATGTGCGTCAGAGCAAGGGTGGGATCGGGGGGCAATGAGTATGACGGTCCGGACAGGTAAGTAATTTCCTTTCCCCCTGTACCATTCCTCTAGGTCAGCGCCCACCAGAAGAAGGGTATTTGGTGTGCCATCGCCAAAGACATCCGGACCATGGGGGTCCACCACAGACGGAGCACCCAATGTGGGAGAGGTGTCTGTTGCACCATGACCCCCCTGATGTTCCGGATCCTGGCGGTGGCCTATCCGGAGTTGGATGGGCGCTAGACGGCATCACAGCAGCCACAAGGGAGTGAGTACACTCTCATTCAGCTGACTTTGCGCGCATTACGATGTGTCTGGGTGGGGGAGATGGGCAGTGGGTTCCCCTAGGCCAGGGCGAAGTTGGTAGGCAAGGTCCCTTGTGAGGCAGGCTATGTGGCAAACCAACCCCACTAGTGGTTAGAGCCATCTACACCTAGTCAGGTTCCTGTGACTTCCAGGTGTGCAGCAATTGGGCTTAGGCCTCGTACCCGATGGGCACGTGATTAATCCAGGAACTATAAGTGCATGGCGTAGTGCAGAGGGCTGCTCACTGCCTGTTGTGTCTGCCAACGGTAGTGGTGTTGCATGCACTGAACATGTCTTTCTTCTGTCCCCCCTCTCCCTTTTTGTGTTCTCCCTGATCTTGTGTGTAACAGCATCATCAAGCAGAGGAGCATTGGCACCGGAGCAGGAGGGAGCTGCATCCCACTTGGCCCTGGAGGGTGAAGCTACGGAGTCTGAAGCCAAAAGTGGGATGGAGGGTGAGGGGAGTTCCACGGCGGGGACAGGAGCAGAGACCAGCAACAGCGACTCCTCCTCTGATGGGAGCTCCCTTGCGGTGGCGGGCCCCTCTGTGCCCACCGCATCAACAGGTAGAGCCGCCACCCCCCCTACCAGCACCGCCCTCCCAGCAGCCCCTCAGGGTGTGCCCCGTGCCCGCTCACCCAGGAGGGTGGGCATCTCCTTCACCCCAGGCACCTCAGGCCCTGCCCCAGTCAGCCCTGCTGCCCTGGGTGAGGAGGTTATTGACCTCCTGAGATCCCTCACTGTTGGGCAGTCTACCATTCTGAATACCATCCAGGGTGTTGAGAGGCATTTGCAACAAACAAATGCATACCTGGAGGGCATTCATTCTGGCCAGGCAGCCCAACAGCGAGCTTTTCAGGCTCTGGCCTCAGCACTGATGGCAGCCATTGTCCCTGTCTCCAGCCTCCCCCCTCCAACCGCCTCCACCCAGACCCAATCCCCTGTACCTCAGCCTATCGAAGCACACCATCAGACCAGCATGCACACACATCAACACACAAGAGTGTTTAAGGCAAACATGAGCACCACACATCCCACAGGCACTCACACAAGCACCATACCCATGCACACATAGCAACATCCACTTCCTCCACTGTGTCCCCCTCCTCCACGTCTCCCTCCTCCCTCCCAGTCTCATCTCCACTCACACCTGCATGCACTACATCCTCAGCCAGTACCTCCATCGCCAGCACGCCCATCACCACACACCGCTCACGTTCACTCACCACCCCCACTACCATTCACACATCCCGTGTCCTCTACCAGTGTGTCTGTGAGCCCTCCTCCCAAAGTACACAAACGCAAACACACACACACCCAACAGCCATCCACTTCACAACAGCCTCCAGCCCCTTCACCAAACTTCAGCAGACGTGTACCTCCTACAACCACTACCTCTTCCTCCACTCCCAAACCCCCTCCATCTACCCATCCCAGTGTGTCTAAAAAACTTTTCCTGTCAAACCTTGACCTCTTCCCTTCACCTCCCCCTAGTCCTTCCCCTAAGGCCATGCTTTCCAGGTCCCAGCCCAGCACCTCAGCCACCACATCCCCAGGCACAGTGGTGCCAGCAACTGTGGGGTCATGGAGTGTGCCAACCATCAGGGCTGCCAGTGTGCCACGTAGCGAGGGCAAGGACATTCCACCACCTGCCAAGGTGAAAAAGGTGCCCACATCCCAGAGGGAGAAGCCGAAAACACCTGCCACCAAGGGGTCAGCGAAAACGAAAGGGGATAGTGGCAAGACAACTGCGCCACCATCAAAGGTGGGGAAGGGCCAAAAACTGAAGGGCAGGTCAGGAGAGGGCATGGTGGCACAGACTGAGGGACCAGTGTTGCACCTTCTGTCCACGTCCACGCCAACCTGTACAGCGGCGAACACCGCCACCTGCACCGCCTCCGGCACGTCTACAGCTGCTGCGACAGTCCCCAGCCTCTTCCCCGGTGGGCAGCCGTCCGAAGTGGCAGGAGACCTCCTGCTTTCTCCCTCAGCAGGTGCTGACACATGCCCCGCCACCACAGACCCTGCCGCCAGCACCGCCGCAACAGACCCCGCCACCAGCACCGCCGCCACAGACCCCGCCACCAGCACCGCCGCCACAGACCCCGTAGCCAGCACCACCACGACGGACCCCGCAGCCAGCACCGCCACGACAGACACCGCCGCAAGCACCGCCAGCGGCACGCGACATCCTCGGACAGTGGCAGACATGCCTACCATCCCCAGTGGTCAGTCGTCCGAGGCTGGTTGTGAGTTCCAGGACCCTTGGCAGCTTCCCTGAAGCATTACTGTCATCACTGTTGTTACCTGCAGGTGGAATGCGAAGCCGCAGCAGTGTGGGATATGTCACTGCCTTCATGGCGTATCACGCTACCTGTACCTCGGCAATCTCGTGGCACACACACCCAGGTGAGGGAATTGTACCGGCCACACTGCACGTGGAGCACTCTGGGCACCAGGCCCCCTTCAGAACCAGTGGAGAAAGGCATCCACTACTTCAGTCCTTGGCAGGATGAAGCACTCTGGGCACAAAGCCCCCTCCAGAACCAGTGGAGAATAGCATCCACTCACCCTATCCTTGGCAGGATGAAGCACTCTGGGCACAAAGCCCCCTCCAGAACCAATGGAGAAAAGCATCCACTTGAGAGACTGTGGCTTTGCACTCCCCAGGATAAAGCAGTGGGCAACCCACCCACTGGAGAGACTTGAGAGACTGTGACTTTGCACTCCCCAGGATAAAGCAGTAGGCAAACCACCCACTGGAGAGACTTGAGAGACTGTGGCTTTGCACTCCCCAGGATACCTCAATGGGCATGGAGCCCCCTCGTGCAGCAGTGGCATCGTGCGTTCATCTGGCTGAGGTACACCCCCTCCCCCTGAGGTGCCTGTTTAATTTCGATCTGATGCCCCACCAGTGTTCTCTCCGTTTCCAGTCAGGTATCTAGTGTGGGCTTCGCCTATGTATTTTGGGCTTAGTGGTCCACGGACAATGATTGGTGCACTATCCGGACTTGTGTAGTTGGTGTACATAATTGCGTTTACTGGATTTTGAACTTTGATAATGAGATTTCACATGATTACATTTGTTCAAATTAATTCCTTTTGTCCTTGCGTTCTTCCAGGAGGTTGGGGGGGTGGTGTATGTGTACTGTTGCTGCATGTACAGTATTTGTATCACAACAGATGATTTGATAAAAAGGGCAGCTGGTTTGACAAATGCAATGGGTTAAAAAAATTGTAATGGGTCCGTATTTTTGGTGGTAGAACAGGCCACAAACTTGTCCCCAAACCAGGTCTGTTGTAGGCCCAACGGTGGTTGAGCAACCACCACTGCAGGCCTTTTGCAGTTTCCTCCAAAGGAATATGACAGATTCAACACGTGTTGGGCCCATTGAGACTTCAGATTCCACTGCCAGCTGGCACAGTCAATGAACAAGATGCAAAGAAGCCCAGAAGCCTCAGAGCCACTCAAAATGATCAAGGGCCAAGGCTGAATCCTTGAGATTATAGCCCAAATGGCCTTGGCTTTTTGCAGCGAAGGGAAGACCAGAAACAGCACCACATTCCGTATGACCCAGATGAAAAGGAGCCTTTGTAAAGAAGTCAGTTAGGATTTTGGCACATTAATGGTGAGCCCCATTGAAGTTATAATGTTTGTTGTATGGAGGCGGTCTACGACTGACTGCAGCAAGTGCACCCTCAACAGTCAGTTGTCGAGGGAGTGGAAAACATGAGTCTACAGCCTCTGAAAGTGTGCTGTGACCATCACTTGAATAACTGAGGGGTACCGGCGAGGCAGAAGGGCAGCAACCCAAATTAAAAATAATCTTGGCCTACCTAGAAAAGTAAGTAGCATCTGTGATACAGTAGGATTGGTATATGAAAGACAGAACCTTGACCAGAGTGATCATCTGGATTCTATGGCTTCCTTGGCCAAAGGAGCCAGCACATCCTGGAGCCGAGGTACCCCTCTGAAAGTTGCTTGATGGGTTGAAAAGGAATGGCAGTGAGTAGCCCTGTTGAACGGACTGAAGGACCCATCTGTTGGATGTTAGATTTTGCTAACTTTTGAGAAAATGTCTGATACTCCCTCCCAGAGGGTTGTTGTGTGCCACTAAGGGTAAACTAAAGGGGCTTGCAGGCTGCTGTCACATGGGTCAAGACACTAAGGCCCTCATTACAACCCTGGCGGTCGGTGTTAAAGCGGCGGTAAAACCGCAAACAGGCCGGCGGAAAAAAAAATGGGATTACGACCAGGGTGGAAACCGCCAACATAGACAGCCACTTTAACACTCCGACCGCCATGGCGGTACAAACAAACAGGCGGTAACCGTCAACAGACAGGCGGAAGATAATGTATTACCCACCCTATCACAAGATGCCTATCCGCCACCTTTTCCGGGGCAGAACCAACGCGAACAAAAACACGGCGGAAACATGTGCCCGAATTGCAGATACTGACGATGCTGGTCTTCCTTCTCTTCTATCAGGAGCGGCAACGACCACGGTGAGTACTACACCTACAACACAGGGGAGGGGGAGGGAAAAGAGAGTGACACCCCCACGCAACACCCCCACCCGTTTGATGAAAAGAGTTAAAAAGTCGCACCAAAATGGGAACAAGTTCCACACAGAAGGATTTATAAAAAAGTGCTTTTTGCGCTCTACATGGATCCTTTGGCGCAGAGGCTCCGAGATAACCCTCGTATCAAGGGCGTGAAGTTTGGGGGAGATGAACACCTTATATCACTATACGCGGATGAAGTCATCCTTACGCTGGTGGAACCTATGGCCTCACTACCGCCGCTAATGGGTGTCTTAGAGGAATTTGGGCGGGTCTCGGGGTTCCGAATGAATATGCTTAAATCTCAGGCCATGGGCAAGTTTATTAGTGCAGAGCACGAACGGGATCTGAAGGCCCGATTCCACTTTACATGGTCCTCCTCGGGGCTCCCATACTTGGGGATCGAGCAGGCTCCACAGTCGCCCGCACAGCGACGTTGAAATATGCGAAACTAACTCGAGAGGTGCATCGTGACTTAGAGGCATGGGGGAAACTTAAATTGTCCTGGTTGGGTAGGGTCGCGGCAGTAAAAATGACCATCCTACCACATATATTATATCTGTTCCAGGCGCTCCCGTTGGAGCCACCTCCACGGACGATAGCGACCCTCCAAACAGCGGTTCTAAGATTTATATGGGAAGGGAAGACGGCGCAGTTATCGCGGCAGATCCTGTATCGCCTCAAGAGAGAGGGGGGACTGGCGGTCCCCTGTCTCCTTCGATACTTCCAAGCAGCACAGCTGCGTTTCCTCTTGGAATGGAGCCGACCGTCTTCCGAGAAGCATTGGTGTTTTATGGACCAGGCAGTGGCGGGCTCTCACATATGGAAGGAACCCTGGCTTAAGCATCGTCACAGGGCGCAGGGATTGTATATATCCCCGGTCACGGAGGTTTCGATGAAAGTGTGGGATCGGGTGGCTGACGGGGTGGGCTTGACAACCTTTCCGTCTCCAATGACTCCTCTGGGCGCGAACCCCGATTTTGGCCCGGGCCTACAGTCTGAAGCATTGCGTTGGTGGTCTGAAGGGGGCTGCAAAAGGGTGGGATACTTATTTGATGAGCAGGGGGTTATCCCCTTTGACCGGATGAGGGAGCTATATGGCCTAACCAAAGCCGATAGGATGATGTACTATCAAATAAGTCACTGGGCCCTGCTTCCAGCCAATAGGTTATTAATAGAGAGACCGTTAACACCGTTTGAAAAATGGATACTGACGAAAAAGGATGATAAGCGCGTGGTCTCTGAGCTTTATGTCCTTATACAAGGGGAGGCCCGCTCGACCAAGACTAAGGGGCAATTGAGATGGGAAAAGGAGCTTGAGAGGGAGCTATCGGAGGATGAGTGGGAGAGTGTCTTTTATAGGGTGCACCACACAGCTTATCATTCTGCAGGTACAGAGACAGCCTATAAGGTAGCCTCCTCCTGGTATTACACCCCAACTACGATCCACGCTTGGGATTATGACAAATCTAGTCTTTGCTGGAGGGGTTGTGGGGGGGAGGTTCCCTTGGCATCTGTTATGGATTTGCCCCAAACTACACCGGTATTGGAAGGACATATTAGACACTGTGGACAGGGCTTTTGACACTCAGATCCCTAGATTTCCTGCATATGTCTTATTGGGCCTTCCCAATTCCCTCACGTCTCCCCTGAGATCATTGAAGGGCCGGCAGATGGCTTTAGCCTTGAATGCAGCAGTACAGCTGTTGCTATCTATGTAGGGGACAGAGTGGATTCCGACATCAGTCTCGTGGCTGCATAAGCTCTGGTTTATTCTCGCTATGGAAAAGCTTACCCTGTCTTCTCAGCAGCGGAGTGGGGACTTTAAAGAACTTTGGCAACCATTCTTATGTATCCTGTCCGGGAAATTTTCAGAGCTGACATGCTGTAAGGAAATGCCTCCTTGGCATGGTTACCCCCTGACTTTTTGCCTTTGCTGATGCTATGTTTTGAATTGAAAGTGTGCTGAGGCCTGCTAACCAGGCCCCAGCACCAGTGTTCTTTCCCTAACCTGTACTTTTGATTCCACAATTGGCACACCCTGGCATCCAGATAAGTCCCTTGTAACTGGTACCTCTGGTACCAAGGGCCCCGATGCCAGGGAAGGTCTCTAAGGGCTGCAGCATGTATTATGCCACCCTAAGAGACCCCTCACTCAGCACAGACACACTGCTACCAGCTTGTGTGTGCTAGTGAGAACAAAATGAGTAAGTCGACATGGCACTCCCCTCAGGGTGCCATGCCAGCCTCTCACTGCCTATGCAGTATAGGTAAGACACCCCTCTAGCAGGCCTTACAGCCCTAAGGCAGGGTGCACTATACCATAGGTGAGGGTACCAGTGCATGAGCACTGTGCCCCTACAGTGTCTAAGCAAAACCTTAGACATTGTAAGTGCAGGGTAGCCATAAGAGTATATGGTCTGGGAGTCTGTTTTACACGAACTCCACAGCACCATAATGGCTACACTGAAAACTGGGAAGTTTGGTATCAAACTTCTCAGCACAATAAATGCACACTGATGCCAGTGTACATTTTATTGTAAAATACACCACAGAGGGCACCTTAGAGGTGCCCCCTGAAACTTAACCGACTATCTGTGTAGGCTGACTGGTTCCAGCAGCCTGCCACACTAGAGACATGTTGCTGGCCCCATGGGGAGAGTGCCTTTGTCACTCTGAGGCCTCCCCCAGGCAGGAGCTGTAACACCTGGCGGTGAGCCTCAAAGGCTCACCCCTTTGTCACAGCACCGCAGGACACTCCAGCTAGTGGAGTTGCCCGCCCCCTCCGGCCCCGGCCCCCACTTTTGGCGGCAAGGCCGGAGAAAATAATGAGAATAACAAGGAGGAGTCACTGGCCAGTCAGGACAGCCCCTAAGGTGTCCTGAGCTGAGGTGACTCTAACTTTTAGAAATCCTCCATCTTGCAGATGGAGGATTCCCCCAATAGGATTAGGGATTTGACCCCCTCCCCTTGGGAGGAGGCACAAAGAGGGTGTACCCACCCTCAGGGCTAGTAGCCATTGGCTACTAGCCCCCCAGACCTAAACACGCCCTTAAATTTAGTATTTAAGGGCTCTCCCTGAACCTAGAAACTAGATTCCTGCAACTACAAGAAGAAGGACTGCTGAGCTGACAAACCCCTGCAGAGGAAGAACATAAGACACCAACTGCCTTGGCCCCAGACTTACCGGCCTGTCTCCTGCCTTCCAAAGAAACCTGCTCCAGCGACGCTTTCCAAGGGACCAGCGACCTCTGAATCCTCTGAGGACTGCCCTGCTTCGAAAAAGACAAGAAACTCCCGAGGACAGCGGCACTGCTCCAAAAGAACTGCAACTTTGTTACAAGGAGCAGATTTAAAGACCCCTGCAACTCCCCGCAAGAAGCGTGAAACTTGCAACACTGCACCCGGCGACCCCGACTCGACTGGTGGAGAACAACCAACTCAGGGAGGACCCTCCGGCGACTCTACGACTGTGAGTAACCAAAGTTGTCCCCCCTGAGCCCCCACAGCGACGCCTGCAGAGGGAATCCCCAGGCTCCCCCTGACCGCGACTGTCTGAACTCCATTTCCCGACGGCTGAAAAAGACCCTGCACCCGCAGCCCCCAGCCCCTAAAGAAACAGAACTTCTGTGCAGGAGTGACCCCCAGGAGGCCCTCTCCCTTGCCTAGGTGGTGGCTACCCCGAGGAGCCCCCCCCTTGCCTGCCTGCATCGCTGAAGAGACCCCTTGGTCTCCCATTGAAAACTGAAGGAAACCCGACGCGTGTTTGCACACTGCACCCGGCCGCCCCCGCGCTGCTGAGGGTGTACTTTCTGTGCTACTTTGTGTCCCCCCCGGTGCCCTACAAAACCCCCCTGGTCTGCCCTCCGAAGACGCGGGTACTTACCTGCTGGCAGACTGGAACCGGGGCACCCCCTTCTCTCCATTATAGCCTATGTGTTTTGGGCACCTCTTTGACCTTTGCACCTGACCGGCCCTGAGCTGCTGGTGTGATAACTTTGGGGTTGCTCTGAACCCCCAACGGTGGGCTACCTTGGACCAAGAACTGAAACCTGTAAGTGCCTTACTTACCTGTTGAAACTAACAATAACTTACCTCCCCCAGGAACTGTGAAAATTGCACTGTGTCCACTTTTAAAACAGCTTATTGTGTTTTATGTAAAAAGTATACATGCTAAAGTAATGATTCAAAGTTCCTAGAGTACTTACCTGCAATACCTTTCAAATGAGCTATTACATGTAAAATTTGAACCTGTGGTTCTTAAAATAAACTAAGAAAAGATATTTTTCTATAACAAAACCTATTGGCTGGATTTGTCTCTGAGTGTGTGTACCTAATTTATTGTCTATGTGTATGTACAACAAATGCTTAACACTACTCCTTGGATAAGCCTACTGCTCGACCACACTACCACAAAATAGAGCATTAGTATTATCTCTTTTTACCACTATTTTACCTCTAAGGGGAACCCTTGGACTCTGTGCATGCTATTCTTTACTTTGAAATAGCACATACAGAGCCAACTTCCTACACATGCCCAATTAATTTGAGGGTTCTGAATTTGAATTGAGTGCAGGGGATTATATCTGCAAAGAGATCTGTATATGGGACTAGCTTTACATATGGTATTAGAGCCTGGGATTGTTTGATCATTGAATTGCTAGCCAGAAGTGGGGAAACGTAGTTGTATTAAATTACTAACCTCATTTTTTTTCTATTGTTTCGCATTAAGTAAGCTAATAATGAGCCTTCAGGCAATATTGTGATGTATTGCATATGCGATGTTCGATAATTGAAAATTAATAAACAGATTTGATCCATAAAGTGGTGCTGAGGACCAGCACAGCCTATTTGCCCAAGGTAATGATTCTTTCTATATTGGCAATCAATCACTCTCCCAACGTCCTTCACTCAGCCTCAACTCTCAAGAGAGGAGGAGAGACTTCCATTGGCTGGATGCCAAGAGAACCTGGAGCTTTCACATCGATTTTGTCAAAGACAATTGAGTGGGCAATCCGGTTTTTGTCGGGTTCTCTTGTGGGGAAAAAAAGCAAAGCCATGCAGAAAGGGGCTCTGTTAAAGTGGTGGCTTGTTCCTTGCATTAAGATTCACTATGCATTGACCAAGAAGCAGCCTCCAGATGGCTTGAGGACATATTCCACCTGGGTCAAGTCTGCTACCACTGAATTGATATCTGTCAGCCCACGACGTGGACATTAGTACACATTCATGAGGCACTACTGCCTAGACAACCAGGTCCAACTGAAAGGACATTTTGCCTGTGCTGTCTGACAGAACATTTTGGTTTCAGCCATTCCATGGACCCACCACCTTCGGAGATACTGATTTGGTATCTATTCTAAAGGTGAGGACTCTACATCATTCAGAAGAACTTACCACTGATATCGCTCTTTTCGATTGATACTCTAACTATAAATTCCTCACTGCTCTCCCACTTCTCCATTCTGAAATGGTCTCTCTTCTCTTCTGATTATTGTGAGGCTCTGCGTCCAAGAGTACAGACAAAGTTAAGAAAGAAAGAAACAGCGTGCAGGGGTGGCACTTATATGTGGCTCCATTGTCAATTCCTGGGCAGAATGAAATCAGTGTGGAGCCATATGGAGCTACTTACCACCGTACAGGAGCGGTGCTGTTTACATCTTCTGTATCCAGCCAGGGAACTAGGGATATTCTAAAGAAGAGTCATCTGCGATTAAATAGAATACCAACCAAAAAGAGCTATTTACCGGAGGTAGGCAAGTTCATTTGGTAGCTCTCACACTAAAACAAAAATTGGGAACTTAGTTGGTCTGCTTTTATTATGGCCCTGTAATAGATGTCACACACTCGTGAGAGAAATTCCTGTTATTATTTCCACAATTTTCTGCCACATTGATATTAGGGAATGAGGGGCGAATTTTAATATAGCTTTAAAAACCAATGGATAGAATCAGTAAAACTGAAGGCTACGTCCACCTGCGGATGCCCCGCCTCTCGAGTAGGCCACATACCAGAATGGATCCAGAAACTTATAACACAACTCTCCTGTGCCAGTAGGGGTTGCCAACTCCATTTCAACATCACAAGTGGATTCGTTTGTGATGTCACTGGTGCCATATAGCACTCACTGTGGCACCCTGACGCCAGATGTTGATAATTGACTCCCATGATGACAACATTTGGTGCCAGGATTCAATTCTATGTATGATTCCAGTTATTGCACCCAGTGCCTAAGCCCAAGGCAGTCTAGGAAAGGGTGATCAAGCACTTTAATGCCCACGCTTGATATGATCATTGAGCTTTGTCCGTTGAGGTCAAGTTCGAGGTCTGTTTCCTTCTCGTCTCCACCATCCCAAGTCTTCTAAGAATAAAAGGAAACAAAATAGGAATCGCTCAGAGGCATCAAGGTCAAGGTGTAAGTTACTACCATGCTAATGTCTTCCAGCATCATCGCCACCTGAACTGGTAGAGATTATTTCTGATTAGCAGGCACAGCCTTAATTGCAGATGACCTTTTGGCACAAGTGCTGCCCTTACCCACAGTTCCCATCTTTGGGGGCTGACCCATTCCTTTTGTTCCACACACTGCTGAAAATGTTTTGGTGGGCTTCAGTTCCCTGTGGAGTGCTGTTAGGCCCCATGAGACCATTTCGGTGACTGCGTGGAGGGTCTGCCAACAAGTGGTTTTGCGCTCTCTCTCTCTTGTTCCTCTAGTGCCTCCCCAGCTGCTGTCTGACATCATTCCAATGTCAGAACCTTTGAACGATTTCTTCTGCCCTGGTTTGGTTGTTGACCAACTCTGGCACTGCCTGCTCCACAACACACACTTCCATAGGAAATGTCACTGGCCCCAGTCAAGACACTGAAATCCAGGAGGGAGGTTTAGAGGGTACTTGAAGAGAAGAAATGCAAAGAAAATAATTTTGGTGTCTGTCAACGTCACTTGGACAAGCTGCACAATATTTTTGGAACATACTTTGATCTCTTGCAGCTTTCAGAGGGGCATAAGGACAAGAATAACAAAGAGACAGTAGCCTTTCCACCTCTTCCCACATCTGAGGCGGCAGATTATTTAGCTCTGCAGAGTGCTACAGGGCTGAATGTGTCACAGGACATAAATATTATTCTTATGGAAGTTTCTATCTGCAGATTCCTCTTCTCTATAATAATCTGAGGTGCAAGACTGGATACAGAAACTTCAAAGCTATCATTTCGGCAGTTGAAAGCCCTAGCGTCATATCGACGCCAGAAGTAACATCAGATGACATCACCAAAGCCATACATCGCCCACCACGGTGTAACAGTCAGTTCTTCCTTTTCTGCATCTTCGGCATGGATCTGGAGATTGCTTTCTTCTGAGTCAAGCCTTTCCGTCACAACAAATTTCATTTTGTGTAGTACCATTTCAACTCCCAAATAAGCAGATTTCGATCTCTGTGGGGATTGCAAGGGATTTATGTCCATCACTTATCCAAATGCCATCTGGTTGTTGTATTTGGGGTCGGATCACAATTCTCGTTCTTGTGGCTCCTGCTAAAGTATGCATCACAAGGCCATCAATGACCTTGAGCCCAAACTGTTCATGGCCCAGGATGACAGGCGGAACAGTCCATGGTCAATGTCTTGTTCCAGATATCCTGTCTTGCAACGGTCAGGGAAACAGTAGGAGCATAGGAAGCACAAGAAAATTATAAAAGTAGGTCTCCCATATGACTCCCACAGGATCTTCATTATCAGAGCCGAATTTGGTTGTGGTAGAGCCTTCTGATCTTCCAAGAGGCTTAACACCTGCTTCTCAGCTGGACCAATCCTCTGAGCCAACCCTACCATTACCACATTGACATTCCCAAACTCATGGGCACCGGCAATGTCTGACTTCCTAGCGCCACGTCATCCTTCCAGAATTCCTGGCACAGGTACGGAAACTGCAGCATTCCTAAATTCCATGTTTGGCATTTTTTTTTGCAAGGGCCTCTAATTCATCTGGAATGGCTCTGGGAACTGGGGCATTGTTTGGCCTTCATACGTTTATACCTATGGCACATTACAGTGCTGGACCTTCATCCTCACATGCTCCTGCCTTCACTCCGGCACACAGCTATACAGGACTACCACAGGCGCTGTGCTCTGTACCAGCGCAAAAGGTACTAACACCACAAGTGCTCCTCCACTGAGTTTGGAGCTGGTGGCTCTACCTTCTCTTATTGTATGGAGCCTCCCTCCTCGGAAAAGGTCCAGATGAGAGTCACAGAAGCTCATTGAAGAAGACTAATATTGGGGACAAATTAATGACATTTTCAGATGAGACTCCAATGCCCTGCCCACTGAACCTATATTTCTATGGGGATAATGATAAAAAACAGTCGTATGAGGTGCCTGGTCTGTCCTCAGCCACTGGAATTGACACTTCACTTGAGGTAGAGATGGCGTTCCATACTCGACCCCCACTCCAGAGGTTGTGCCGTTCCACACTGTAATTGGAAAAGCGGCAGAGGCTTTGGATACGCACCTACCTTGGTAGATTTTAAAATCGATGTGCTCATGGAGGTTTTCCTTCCCTTGGCTCCTACATCAGAGCCATTGGTGCACATTGGTAAAGCTTCGATGGACCTTGCCTGGCAGCACAAGAGAAACCCTCTTCAGCACCTGCAGTTAAGCTGATTGCCAGGTGCGATCAGCCTGCTCCTAGGGACCCAGTTCCTCTCCGCGTAAACCTCTCATGAACATTTGGGCATTCAAGCCTGCTCCTCAAGCCAGATGGCAGGCACGTTCCTGACAACACAATCTGACAGGGGATCTGAATGATTTGAAGCATGGGAAAGTATGTTTTCTAAGCTGGCAGTAAGGTGATGAAATCTCTAGATGCCAATTGACTGTTGGTCTTCTAGAGGACATGGCCCAGGTAGTTATGCCACATGTCCTAGAGAACATGCTAGGACACTTCCAAGAGGTACTGGAGGGTGGTTAGAACGCTTCCAGGTATATCATCAAATCTGGCCTCAAGACTGCAGACTCAGGGGAAAGGGCTATGGGAATATTAACCTCTATTCCACACCATGATGGGTTCATGATCTCCCGGTTCTCTAGTGATATGTGCAAGCTAACCTGTTGGATCTCCCATTCAATATCATTTGTTTGTTTAAGGACAAAGCTGACGATACCTTGGTGCGATTCAAAGCCAGAAAGGCAACTGCATGAGACTTTGGCCTCCAGCAACCTAAACCCCAAACAGACTACATCAGTTTAGGTGCCTTAATGGATTCTCTATGTGCTTTTTTTGTGAACAACAGCCCTACCAACATCAGATGCAACAGCTCTAGTGCTCTCTGGTCTGCCAGTGCAGGGGTAAAGCCAGAGTTAAAGGCTGTGGGTCCTTCTAGCAAGCCACCTCACCCTCTTCCTCTCCAACATGGATGCAGTATTGGTTCTCTTTCCCAAGCCCACGCTGACCCTGTGGGAGGGCGAGTGTCCTCCTTTTTACCATCCTTGAAGGTCATTACTATGAGCCAGTGGGTCCTTAAATAGTAGAAAGAGATTACACCTGTCCTTTATTTTTGGCTCCAGGCCCCATTCTGCAACAACAGACTTCCTCCCCTCCTCCAGACCACCATGCCATCCTACAGCAGGAGATGGCTATCCTTCTTTTAAAAGGAGCTGTAGAGATAGTTCCCAGGCAGAAAAAGGGGAAAGGATATTGTTCCCATTATTTCCTTCCAGCTGAACAGTGGTCTGCTCCGGGAGCTTAACTTCTTCCTCAAATTTCAAGATGCTGACCTTAGCCCAAGTCTTACTGACATTGGAAGCTGGAGACTGGATGTTGTCACTGGACCTGCAGGATAGGTACTTCCACATCCCAATCCTGAGGTCCCACCAGAAGTATTTGCACTTTGTAGTGGCTTCCACAGCACTACCAATTTTCAGTGCTCCTGTCTGGCTTAACTTCGGCACCTGGAGTCTTCACCAAAGTGACAGCGGTGGCCCATCTCAGATGGTTGGGCATCCTGATTTTCTGGATTTCTGGAAGAGACTTCTAACCACAGATTCCTTATCTTAGAATGTTCGCCAGGTGTCAGACTGGATCTTGGAAATTTTGAGCAGTACTTCTTGTGCTGGCAGGTAACGCAGGTGACACCACGTCGACATTGTCCATGATGTGGCATGCGCGGTACCTATATAGGTGTTACCTGGCACACTGATATTGGTTCTTTTCTTTGCACGCTGATGGTTGTGGATCCAAAGAGCTACCTCGGTCATATTTGACCAACATTGTTTCACCCTCTGTTGAGCCCTTATAATTGATTCAGGAAAGAGTGAGGGGGCTCCTTGTGGGGCAATGTTGCAAAACTCTCATTGTTCCCGCTTCCAAAGACGGTCTTGATCCCGTGGGCATTCACTATTTTCCACCCAAAGTTGTTTCCCTGACAGGTCTTCATCAAAATCAAAGTCTTTGTCAGTTAATTCAAAGAAGAAAAAGTCACTGAAGTGCCATTCGACCTCCCTGCACCCTTCCAAATCCCTAAAAGAGCTTCAGACCCCTCGTGCGCCTGATCCCACGCACCTCCTGTGGAGCCACTGTTGAATCATGCTTCCCAAATTTCCTGGGTCCACAACGACTCTTGCCCAACTTCAACTCCAATAAAATAACTGGTATCAGGAGAGGGGCAATGCCAGTGGGCTAGACACCTTTTCTGACACTGGTTTAGTCACTCTGCCTGGTCCAGCCACTGAGGAGAGTGCATCTTTTGCAGTGGTGATCAGTCAGGTGGCCGACACCTTTGACTTCCAGCTTCCGGTGGTGAAAGTGAAAACTAATCCATTGATGGAGGTCTTCCAGCCAGTCAGACGAGTTCAGCCCTCATGCTTCCATTTAATCAGGCCCTTAAGGACGTCCTCCTAGGGGCCTGGTCCAAACCCTGTTCAGGGGTCCCAGTAAATTGCAATTGACACGCCACTGTTGTCCTGCTTAGGGGCACCCCCCATTTTTGACCCAGCACCTAACTCCTGGGTGTTTGGTGGTGCAGGCCTCCTGTGCGAGGGTCAAACCAGGGGCTTTCCCCACTGCCCCTCCAGACAGAGTTCAAGATCCTGGACACATTTGGAAAAAAAGATCTTTTCCTCCACCTGTTTGGCTGTATAGTTGGGAAATACTGATTGTCTTCTGGAGTGCTATTCCCACAAGCTGTGGGATTTGGTGGCACAAGTGCTCCCCATGCTACCTGATGAAGCCTGGCTGACTCTTACCCAGGCTGTGACTGATTGATGGAAAGCAGCAAAATTCACAATACATGTGGATTGGACACTATTGACTCCACTGGCAGAGCAAGTGCTCTTCAGTGGCCCCTAGACACCATGCTTGGCTACGATCCAGGGATGTTCAATTAAGCCTGATAGATATGCCCTTCAATAGTTTGTGTCTGTTTGGTGACAAGGCAGATGAAGCACTGGAGCACTTTAAGGACAGGAGAGTCATGGCTTGCTCTTTTGGATTGGCCACAGTCCCATACCAGTAGCATTCCTCCTTTTGCCCCGCCAGTAACCACAGTAGGAGATTTCAGTTTTGTAATTTCCACCCATATTCCTAAGGCCAGCAGTTGTCCCAGATTTTCATGGCTAAGATAAAGGCCTCCATAGGCCGCGTGGTCAGCAAGGACACCATTCTGCCCAGTCCTCCACCACCAAATCTACCACTCCCACCACCCTCCCTGGTGAACAGCCATCCAGTAGTAGGTTGGATACGGCATTTTCTACCTGCATGGCAAGTGGTCACCCTAGACAAGTGGGAGTTACAGATTCTGGCCAGGGTTATGCACTTCCATTTCTCAAGACACCACCACGAATGCCACCATCTGTATAACAGTTGTGAAGCATCATTTTACCTTGATGAACCAGAAACTGTGGGATCTTTCGGCAAAACGAGTCATCAAGAGAGTTCCATCACCAAACTTAGGTGGTGGTTGTTGCCAGTGTTCCCTCTAATTTGTTTCTCTGGTTTCTGTGCACTGCTACCAAAGGTACATGTGCCGAGAAGCAAATCATTTACATGAGTGCAGTGCACAGCTACCAAAAATAAAGATTTTTTTTTTTTTTTTACAAACACTGCTCCATGTCATAAGGAATAAAGGCAGTTTTGTAATGTACTTGCACACCCCTAGGACATGACCTGTTAAGTAGCACCTACACCCCCGGAAGAGAAAACAACAGGAATCAGGTTGGACCGTTAAGAAATTTCACTGTATACTCTCAGTTATAGTGCTCTTGAGAGTTGTGTACATCAATATTATACAGAGCAACAGTACAATTACATAACATTTACAATATGTTCCACGTACTATTGATAAATACCATGATACCCCTGCCAAGAGGGAGGGTTAGAAATGTTAATATCCAAGCCCAGCATGGACTGTGGAAAGGCCTAAGGTGGGGTTCAGACAAGTCAGGTGGCGACACTAGATGGGTGACATGTTTGCTTCTCTCTCCAGTCTTTGCCATTCTACCAGTGCTGATAAACTCGATCAAGGTCAGCTTTCCTATTTAAGAAGTGGGCCTTTGTCCTCATCAGTATATCTAAGTGGTTTATTAATTTGGACTTGATTGAGTTCATGATGCTGAATCCTTGTTCAGTCTGCACTTGAAGCCTGAAACGTTGAACAGACCTCAACAAGCTGAGATACAACATTATTCTGTTTAGTGTTCCACAGAATGAAATTTGCTGTCTTGAAATGCCTAAACAACCCGCATTTTACATGTTCTGCCACCACAAACTTATAATCTCTGCATTGCTTTACATCATCATCAGGTGTTTCACAATTGCCCAGGGCCAAAAGATTCCTATAGTTTTCAACTTGTATTTGTACATTCTCAGTCATAAAATCACATTGCGATTGTATTGCAACTGCATGGAAATCAAAGCTTGTCCATTCCTTCAATTCATCTTCTGGGAACCTTTTTCAGCATGTGCTCACAAAGAAGTTTTAGGAAAGACAAAATTGGTTCACTGTCATACTCTTGGTCTTCTCTGTACAAAGCCATCATATCTCTTACTGTGTTGCTTCAAAAGACAGTGTCATCTAAGTACTATCCTTGATTTGGTCAGATTTTGCTTTTGCATACTGCTTTGTTTCAACAGTAGTCAAAGAGCTTTTCTGAAACAGCTTGCACAAAGATGCAAGTTTACCCAGAAAGTATTTCAGTGCTGCAAAGGAAATATGATAGTTTGAGTCAGATAACTTTTGTAGCAATTTGGTCATTCTCAGCTTTCCGATGCTCAAAGTATTTAAGAGCAACTTCATAATCATGCACAAGAGCAACAACCGCAAAATGCCTTGAAAGCCGTTGCACTTCATTCAATGACCAAAAGGAAACCTCTTCACATTTAGTGACCAAAGCAATTTCATCCAGCTTGGACTTACTCACAAAAGACTAGAACACAGTGTAGACAGTCCTCAATAAGGTCACCATTTCTTGATCATCAGTACCTTTTCCAAGGTATTATCAGCTCCCATATCTTCTTGATATGTAATACAGTGCTGTTCTGCTAGATGAGGAATGTATTGTTTAAGGTGGGTAGCAACAACATTGTTCTTTCCCAGTATCACTGATGCACCATCTGATGAAAACATTACCATTTTCATGAGGTCCAGTTCATAGGCATTGTAGGAGTCTTTCACAGCTGATATCCTCAGCATTACATGTACCCAGCTTTACTCTTCCCCAAACACTGTTTTGTACTCTGTTGATGTTACAAATAGGAACTTGAAGTACAGTATGAGAATTTTTGTAACTAAAATATCTGTGGTCTCATCAATTGTCAATTTGTGATATTGAGCACTGCAAAGATCTGCCATGGCACCTAAGCGTATCACACTGTGGATGGTTTACAAAAACAAAAAGCCATAGTTCTTGCTCCTCCAGCTATATGCTGCCTTCATATACAACGATAAGTGGCCTTGGATGTCTTAAAACAGACAACATTGAAATGTTTGTCTTAACCGCCAGCAACTTGTTGTTGATGAGACGTTTTATCTATTCAGGCAGGGATCTTTGGTGTTCATCTACTTCAAGTCTGCTTGCTCTGTCAGTTGTGCTTTTTACCAGCATGGTGCACACTTAAAACCCTAACTTGACAGCAGCGCTTTTGTTTATAGTATCACCAGAGCAGATTCATGAACATTGCTACATATGTGGTGTTTCAAGTAGTCCAGCTTCCAGCCATTGCTCCACTTCTCGGTAGAGAAGTCCCCAGCAACCTTTACTCCTGCACATGCTTTGCAAAAAAGGCCCACATCTGTATTGTAATGAAATAGCTCCTCCAGTTTTATGCAGTTCTCACACCTGCCCATCCAAATGTCTTTGGAATACTGTTTATAATGCCTGTATTGAAAGGCAAGATGCTTAAAACGGGTTGTTATTTTGCAATCTACTGGATGCACCAGAAGTGAAGTCTGCCAAATAATTACTTGGTCTTTCTGCTTCACGTCTGTCTCTTTAAGTGTATGTGTAGCACTGTCTCTGATGCCCGCAACAGAATAATAAAATGGCTAAAGTACATTGTTATTCCCCAATGTCTCCAATGCACCATAAGAGAAAAATACCAAATAATTACTGGCTCTTTTTGCTTATAGGCACGGCCGCTGTTTCTAACCTATGAGTAACACTTTTTAAGAAGCCTGCAAAAGAAGCTGGTTGAAGCATGTTGTTATATTATAATGTACCTGGCACTTCACAAGGGAAAGGTACTAAACAATTACCTGGTCTTTCTGCTTCTACTCATGTCTGCCCTTTCGAATAAATGTGGAGCATTATTTTAAGATGACAAGTGGTTAGGTTCAAATGTCTCAGATGCCCCACAAGGAAATACACAATTACCTGGTCTTTCTGCTTTTATCCACATCTGCTCATTGAAATCTACAGCTAAACTATCCACAAATCTGTGATAGAAGTCAAAGTGTGGCTCATGAACTTGATTTACCAGCAGACCCATAATCCCATGTCTAAGCATAGTATTTTGTCATGTAAGGGGACCATTACAGTACAAGATACTATGCTGGACCACACACAACTTTGCCCTAAGGGGCAAAGGTGTGTTTAAAGCACTAGGCAGCCTGTTTATGCGTCAGCACTAGAGGAGAGAGCAGCAGAGCCATATCTTAATTGATATGGTTCTGTGCTTCTCTCCTCTTAGCTCAATCCTATGCTGCAGCTTTGGTTGCTGCCTTGTAGTATTTCTTTGTAAATCCCCGTGTATTATTTGCTAAACACAACACACACACACACACATATATATATATGTGTGTGTGTGTGTGTAGGAAGTTGGCTCTGTATATACTATCTCAAAGTGAGAGATGGTGTGCACAGAGTCCAAAGGTTCCCCTTAGAGGTCGATAGTGGCAAAATTAGATAATTCTAATGCTCTATTTTGTGGTAGTGTGGTCAAGCAGTAGGCTTATCAGAGGGTAGTGTTAAGCATTTGTTGTACACACACAGGCAATAAACGAGGAACACACACTCAAAGACTTAACTCCAGGCCAATAGTTTTTATGTAGAAAAATATATTTCCTTAACTTATTTTAGAACCACAAGATTCAAGATTTGAAGTAAATACAAAAATGCAAGGTACTCCACACACGTAAGTAAGGAACTTTGAATTAGAGCAGTAACATACACAGTATAGGTTAAAATGGCAATAAGCTATTTTAAAAGTGGACACAGTGCAAAAATCAACAGTTCCTGGGGGAGGTAAGTAAGGTTAAGTTTCTGAGGTAAGTAAAGCACTCACAAGTTCAGTTTCCTGGGTATAGGTGGCCCACCGTTGGGGGTTCAAGGCAACCCCAAAGTCACTGCACCAGCAACACAGGGCCGGTCAGGTGCAGAGGTCAAAGGAGGGCCCAAAACACATAGGTGCCTATGGAGGGGTGCTCTGTTTCCAGTCTGCCAACAGGTAAGTAACTGCGTCTTCGGAGGGCAGACCAGGGGGGTTTTATTGCGCACTGGGGGGACACAAACAGGCACACAAAACACATCCTCAGCGGCACAGGGGCAGCCGGGTGCAGTTTGATTATTAGGCATCGGGTTTTCTGTAAAAATCAATGGAGAGACCCAGGGGTCACTCTAACGATGCAGGCAGGGCACAGGGGGGCTTCTCGGACCAACCTCCAACTGGGCTAGGCAGAGGGTTTCCAGATGGTCACTCTGCACTGGAGTTCGGTTCCTTTCGGTCCTGGGGGGGAGAGCAGTGCTTGGTCCAGGCACCGGGTTCATTGTTCCAGGCAGTCGCGGTCAGGCGGAGCCTCTGGATCCTCTCTGCAGGTGTCGCAGTGGGGGGTCGTCTCAGGTTACTCACGAGGTCGCAGTCACCTGAGAGTCCTCTCTGCATTGTTGGTTCTCTGGAGCTCGAGGAGGGTGCAGTCTCACGCTTCCGTGTTGCAAATATGTTGCTGTAAGTGAACAGTGCTGCTGTTCTCGTAGTTTCTTGGTCCTTCGGTTCAGGGCAGTCCTCTGAGGCTTCAGAGGTCGCTGGTCCCTGTCGGATGCGATGCTGTGTAGGTTCTTTGAGTCTGGAGACAGGTCAGTAGGGCTGGGGCCAAGTCAGTTGTCGTGTCCAGCATCTCTGCAGGGCTTTCAGGTCAGCAGTCCTTCTTTGTGTAGGTAGATGGAATCTGATTTCCTGGGTTCTGGGTCGCCCCTAAATACTAAATGTAGGGGGTGTGTTTAGGTCAGGAGGGCAGTAGCCAATGGCTACTGTCCTGGAGGTGGCTACACCCTCTTTGTGCCTCCTCCCTAATGGGAGGAGGAACATCCCTAATCCTATTGGGGGAATCCTCCAAACTCAAGATGGAGGATTTCTCAGGACAGAGGTCACCTCAGCTCAGGACACCATAGGGGCTGTCCTGACTGGTGGGTGACTCCTCCTTGTTTTTCTCATTATCTCCTCCAGCCTTGCCACCAAAAGTGGGGGCAGTGGCCGGAGGGGCACGCATCTCCACTAGCTGGGATGCCGTGGGGTGCTGTAACAAAAGGCATGAGCCTTTGAGGCTCACCGCCAGGTGTTACAGTTCCTGCAGGGGGAGGTGAGAAGCACCGCCACCCAGTACAGGCTTTGTTCCTGGCCACAGAGTGACAAAGGCACTCTCCCCATGTGGCCAGAAACTTGTCTGGTTGTGGCAGGCTGGCAGAAACTGGTCAGCCTAGCACTAGGAGTCGGACTGGTATTCAGGGGGCATCTCTAAGATGCCCTCTGGGTGTATTTTACAATAAATCCCAGACCTTCACTGGCATCAGGGCCCTTGGTACCAGGGGTACCATTTACAAGGGACTTATCTGTGTGCCAGGGCTGTGCCAATTGTGGGAACAAAGGTACAGTTTAGGGAAAGAACACTGGTGCTGGGGCCTGGTTAGCAGGGTCCCAGCACACTTTCAATCATAACTGGCGTCAACAAAAGGCAAAGGGTCAGGGGGTTACAATGCCAAGGAGGCATTTCCTTACAACATATTTGTGTGTGTGTGTATGTGTACAAGAGAGAGGAGTCCTAAATGAAAGCGCACTCGAAACTGGTCATTGTGGAGTGTAGCAAAGTCAGCAACTTACAGAGAATCCTTTGGCATTTTCATTATTTCAGGCTTTGTATTTTCAAGCATCTCTGTGGCATTTTCATTATTTCATCTCTGGACACATGTTTCTGGGTTCATCACTTCATCAGCAGAGAAAAAACAACTCCTTCCTTTTCAAAGGCCAACTGCCTGGCTGCTCAGCAGATTTAATTGTAAATATTATAAAATGTGCAGGACTACCTTTATCAGAATGCACTTTTCAACTCACTTTAGAGGCCCACTGGGGCTGAACTGGTATTTAACAGAGTAATCAGGTGCCTGCAATTGAAACCAGCAGAGCAGCCATGCACTTGGTCTTTGAACAAGTTAGGAGATGTCTGGAACACTTTCAACATTGGCTGCACCTACTGAGGTGAAACACTACAGACTACGTTTCTCTGCTGATGAAGGGATGATCTAGAAACGCGCGCCCAAGGATGAATGAAAATATAAGGCCAGAAATAATGAAAATGTCAAAAGAATTCACTTTACGTTTCTGGCTTTGCCATATTCCCTAATACATAACCTGTTGGCAGTGCACTTTTGTAGAGGACAACCCTAGTTTGTTATATATATGGTAGCTGCCGCTAGGTAGTTATAGTTAGGACTATGTTTCTATAGAAAAAGGTTTTTTTCACTTGCCTTTATCTTTGGCACTGTTTGACAAATCTTCACAAAATTTTCCCAAAAAGTGACCCAATGATTCTTGTTGCACACAGAAAGTTTTGGGGTGACCTGTCAAGGAGGGGCTGAGAAAAAGTGTGGTGGGGGGGCGGACAGGGGTAAAAAAAAAAAGATGTGCTTCCTACATTAATTCCCATAGGACCTTTAAACACGACTGCCTCATGAACCACTATATGGAATGACTCCAAATTTGGCAGAAAGCTAGCTTTCGGTACGCAAATCACACTTTAGCTTATTTGGTGTAAGTCTGTTCTGTATTTTTTGAGAAATTTAAGGAAATCCACATTTCTATATCTCTGGTCGCGAAGCCTTCGCGCATAATGATGAGCTCGTGCAGGAAAATGCACAGCTCTGATTGGCTGCCAACACTTCAACCAGGAGCTGTTGGCTGCCATCTTGGTACTCTGCTTCAGTCAAGTCCCTCAAAAAAATGTGGAACAACGGGGCCAGGGTAGAGACACCCTGAACCCTTAGCTCTGGTGCTGGAGTCCCAGAGGGACCCCGGTAGGGCAAAAAAAAATTTTTTGCTGCCAAATTTGCAGCAAAAAGGTTTGTTTTTTTAAATTGTGGGCTCCTGCGTCTGTTGTTTTTTTAAAGGTTCCTAGTGGGCCAAGTCCCAGGGTTAAAGTAAAAACTTAGTAAGGGGGCACACGCCCCCCCCCCCCTACTGGGATTTTCAGTGCCCTGCGGAGCACCACCTTCCTGGGGCTCTAGTTTAATCTACTGTGGGGTGCTGTGCGGCCCCCTCCTCAGCCCCGGGGACCACCACCATCCTGGACTTGATTTTATTTGAATGCAGGGGGGTCACGCAGCCCCAGGGTTCTACCTAAATCTAGTGCAGGGGGGCACACAGCCCCGGGGACCACCCCATCCCCAGGGCAAACATAAAAAAAAGAAAAACAGAAAGGGGTTTTGTTTCCAATCCCCACAGCCCCAGGGACCACCACCTGCTCGGGGCAATATATGTTGGAGGAGGGCCACACGGTCCCCCTCGAGGAGCCAACAATGGCCCTGGGAACCACCACCCCACAGGGCCAGCTCCAGCTATGTCTCGGGGTGCCCACCCTGGCACATAGCTGTCTGCTTTTGCGTGGTAGGAGCTGACAGCTCACACCAAGCAAAAGCAAACAAAGTTTGCTTCCTGCAAGTGAGAACTGTTAAGTAGCTCTCACTTGCAGAAAGCGGAGTTTTCATCTGTCTTCCCTGCACGAAAATATGCATGTGGGGAAGAAAGATGAAAACATTGCTCCCTGCTTGGGGGAGCAATGCTGGCTCCCGCAGGACGCAGCTATATATATATATATATATATATATATATATATCCTCCAATTCCATCCCATGATGGGATGGATTAGAGAGAGGGATTGCCATTGCAATGGACTCCTCATGCAATGACTTTAAAGTGTAAGACTAGCAAATGTTTGGGGCGAAAGTTATAGTTACGGAACAGAGTCACTTCTGGGCTAATGGTCAAGGTCTTGTGCTGTCACTCAGTAGGCTGAAGGTTCAAATCCTAATATCACTTGGCAATGTGTTTGTTCATTTACTGGTGTTTTGACTGTTAAACCTTCCTAGTGACGGAACATTCACATTTCTTTCCAATCACATGCGTAGGTAGGACTATCATAGGTATGTCTGGAAGCATCACAGTAAGGAGAGACCTATGGCCTAAAGGTTACAGTCACAGACCCTTGCACTAAAAGTTGAGGGTTCTACTCCAGGTGTGCCCGTGGTTGTTGTCCTTCTTTAATTTCTTTTAAACTTCAAAAGTTTAAGGTTCATAGTGAAAGTTGATCTCACCTTTGCAGTTGAGAACTACATTTTTCTTTTTAATTTGTCCAGAAATATTTCATTCTAAGTGAAATTTCATTCAAATCCTGAAAAACAATTTATTTACTCTCTCTCTTTCAATCTTACACCCACTCAGACCCCCTCACACACTCAGGCACCCACTCACAGACCCACTGAAACCTTCATGCACCCAATCACAGACCTGCCCAGACACTGAAGCACCCACTATAACACTGATGCACACACTCTCACACCCAGACAGAGACTCTTAAAGCCACTCTCACTCCCAGATAACCCTCTCACACCTATTCTCACACTGAGAGAGACACGCTGTGGCCCATTCCTGCCAGGCACTGGCAAAGGGCTGTGCACAGTGTGGGGTTGGATAGTTAGGGGGATTGGCTGCAGGGTCTGGCATGGGTGAAGGCCATGCATGGCGCAATGTTGGATGCTTATAAGGGGTTGGCCTCAGGGCCTGGCCACAGGCTGTGCGCAGCAGTGATTGGATTACCATATAGTAATTAAATTACTTTACGTTAAAAAAAAAACATTGAAATTCACTGAAAAGGTTGAAGGGACGCTAGAGTTAGGCTCACATTTTAAATATGCAAAACCATAGAAATTAACCTGTTCACCGCACCCCCCGCTACCCCAGGGAGGTGGTGGTCCCAGGGGCAGTGAGGGGACTGCATGCCCCCCCACATAAAATTACATTGAAGCCCCAGGGAGATGGCAGTTCCCTGCTCACCTCCTTGGTAGCTTGGCACAAGCAGTCAGGCTTAGCTCAGAGGCAATGTGTAAGGTATTTGTACAATCACACACAGTAACACAGTGAAGACACTACAAAAGGACTAAACACTAGTTTAGAAACATAGCCAATATCTATCTGACTAAAACAAGACCAAAATGACAACAATCTATCATACACAAGCAAAGATATGAATTTTTAAAGAGAGTCTTTATCAATAGAAATTAATGGATGCATGGTTTTACACACAGTACCTGGTGTGCGTCAAAACTTAGGACTTTTTCAACATTTTGCTTCCTCCGTCCTCCAATACACCATCAGGGATACTTATCCTTGCTACACGTTTGGACTATACACTTCTGTGTGCTGTGGTCATCTTGTCCTAGAGTTACAGAATGGTTAAGCAAGAAAATGTCCACTTTCTAAAAGTGGCATTTTCAGACTGACAATCTAAAAACCAACATTACCAAAAGATGCACTTTTAAAGTGTGAGTTCAGAGACCCCAAACTCCAACTCTCTATTGGCTCCCAATGGGAAACTGCCCTTAAAAGATATTTAAAGGCAGTCCCCATGTTCCCCATGACAGAGAAACAGGCCTTGCAATAGTGAAAAACGAATTTGCCAGTATTTCACTATCCGGACATGTAAAACACACCAGTACATGTCCTACCTTTTAAATACACAGCACCCTGTCCAAGGGGCTACCTAGGGCCTACCTTAGGGGTGACTCACATGTAGTAAAAGGGAAGGTTTGGGCCTGGCAAGTGGGTATACTTGCCAGGTTGAATTGACAGTGCAGGGCGACTGCACACACAGACACTGCAGTGGCAGGTCTGAGACATGTTTACAGGGCTACTGATGTGAGTGGCAGAATCAGTGCTGCACGCCCATTAGTAGCATTTGATTTTCAGGCCCTGGGCGCCTCTAGTTCCCTCCACTAGAGACTTAAATCAAATATGCCAATAATGGAAAATCCAATTAGTTACAATTTATACAGAGAACCCTTGCACTTTAGCACTCGTCAACAGTGGTACAGTGCCCAGAGTACCAAAACCAGCAAAAATGAAGTCCAGCACACAGTCAAAAACAGAGGAAGTAGAGGCAAGGGGAAACCATGCCAAGGATGCCAGGTCTAACATCCACTCAGACTGTCATGCACCCACTCACAGAGCCACTTGGAGACTCACACAGCCACTCACAAATCCAATCAGAAACTCATGCACCAACTCACAGATCCACTCAGACCCTCATGCAGCCACTCATAGACCCACTCAGACACTCATGCACCCACTCACAGACTCACTCAGAAATTCATGTACCCAGTCACAGACCCACTCAATTTCTTAGGCAGTCACTTATAGACCCACTATGACACTCATGCACTCAATGAAAAAAAACCAAAGGTGACAGGGTTGATAGTGTTAGGAAATAGAATTTTAAAACAATTAGTTATTCACTTAAAAAACAAGGATTACAGGGATGCTATAGTTAGGTCCTGAATTTACTCGCACAAACCAATAGAAATTCAGCAGTTATAGTTAGTTATTTTAGGTAACTATAATTCGCTTCCTAAGGTAACTATAACTCACGCCCTCATCATGCACTGCTAATTACCCCACATATTACAGGACAACTTCTTAGAACGTCGTTAAAAATATACGTTAAACATTTGCAGTCAAATTATTGCAGAAAAAACTGTGATGGTGACGGCATGAGTTATAATTACCTTAGGGCATAAGCATTGTGAATTAATCCCTGGGGAGGTGGCGATCCCCGGGGCAGTAGGAGAGGGCACGCAGGCCTCCCCACTTTCATTACATCTGAAGCCCCAGGGAGGTGGCAGTCCCTGGGGTGTGGTGGGCATATGGCCACCCTCCAACTTAAACAGCCCCAGGAAGGTGGTAGTCCCTGAGTCCGGGGGTCCGTGACTGCCCCCTTCATTATTTAAATTGAGCCCAGGAAGATGGCGGTCCCTGGGGCTAGAGGTCTGTGACTGAAGCCTTTATTATTTAAATTGAGCCACAGGGGGGGTGGCAAATTCCTGGGCTGGGAGGGCCACGCACCCCACCCCCTCATCCATTGTGAATTAAACCCTGGGGAGGTGGCGGTCGCTGGGGCTGCGGGGGTACCACGTGGCCCCCAAACATTAATTGTATCTTAAGCCCAAGGGAGGGGGCAGTCCCTATGATTAGGTAGGGGAGGAAGGGCTGCAGGCCACACAAGGGCCTCTGCATTAAAAATTACAATAGCCCCAGGGAGGTGGTGTTCCCTTGGGCTACAAGGGGGCCACGTAGCCCCCTTACATTCTTTGTATCTTAAGCTTCTGGGAGGTGGTGGTCCCCAGGCTGCAGGGGTGGCGCTTGGTCCCCTGCATCCAGTATATCTTAAGCCCTGTGGAGGTGGTTGTCCCCGGGGCTGAGGAGTGGGGGGGTGCTTGGCTCCCCTCACCTTCATTATCTCTGAAGCCCGAGAAGGTGGCAGTCCCTGGGGCAGGGTAGGCACGCAGCTACCATCCAACTTAAACAGCCCCAAGCAGGTGGTGGTCCCCGGGTGACTGACCACCTTTATTATTTAAATTGAGCCTCAGGGTGGCAGTTCCAGGGGCTAGGAGGGCCCCGCACCCCTGCTTCCTCATTCATTGTGAATTAAACCCTGGGGAGGTGGTGGTCCTTGGGGCTGGGGGGGCACATGGCCCCCTCACATTCATTTTATCTTAAGCCTCAGGGATGTGGTGGTCCCCAGGCTGTGGGGGGGGGGGCGCCTGGCCCCCTGCATCCATTATATTTTAAGCCCCCAGGGAGGTGGCGGTCCCCAGGGGGGCCATGCAGCCTCCCCACATACATTGTGAGTTAAGCCCTGGGGAGACAGCAGTCCCCAGGGCTGCAGGAGCGGGCCACGATCTCCCCCCCCCCCCACATTAAATGTGAATTAAGCTCCTGGGAGAGGGTGGGCCCCGTGGTACGGGCAGTCCCAGTGGGCACGCCCTCATAATAATAATATGCAGCTCCTGGCAGGTGGTGGTCCCTGGGGCATAAAAATGCCCTAGGAGGGGGCCATGTGAATCCCCCTCCTTTATTTTAGCATGCCCTCAGGACCCTGGCCCACCCGGGGGCTTTATGAAAACAAGCGCAGTAGCACTTGCTTGTTTTTTTTTGTGCCACAGATTTGCATCCCCACCATGAATTTGCGGCAGAAGGTTTTTAAAAATAATGCTTTTTTGCCCGGGGGGAAGCAGAGTCCTAAAATGGCTGCCAACACTTTCTTGTTGAAATGTTGCCTGCCAATCAGATCTCAGCATGAGATCGGGAGGGCTCTCAGAGCCTTTGCAACCCTATATATACAAATTTGATTTAATATTCCCAAAGCTACTGAACAGATTTACACCAAATAACAAAAAGTGCTTTGTTCTGGACCAAGAGCTACCTTTCTGCCGAATTTGGTATAATTCGGTCCAGTGGTTCAGCTGCTATTCCTGTTCAAAATCTCTATGGAAATGAACATGGAGAAAACACGTTTTGGGACCCCTCCTTTTCTTGGATTTTGCCTAACAGATCACTCCAAAATTTTCCAGACAGCAGCTGAAATGAACATTGAATTTATTTGGAACCTTTTGTGAAGATTTTTCAACCTGCGTCAAAGATACGGGCAAGTAAAAACAATGCTTTTTCTAAAGAAACTAGGTCCTAACGATACCTAGTGGCAACCACCACATATCTATATATATATTTGTCTTGATTTTACCTTGGTCCTCTTTCTGTCACCACCCTACACTTTCCATCCCATTAGCTCACTGTTCCACATTCTTTTTCATCCATGCTTTCTCTCTTTGTCATTGTTTTCATATCTTTCTCTCTCCTCTGCCTTTTTTCTTGGTCTGGGTCAAGATTTGATGCATTGTGAGCTGCTGTGCAACATAACAAAGTACAAAACAGAAATAGCAATTTGACACGGCCTCAACATCATATTGCTTATTTTCCTTTAAGCCCTGTTGCATAGCAACACACTTCTACAAAGGAAAGGAGAAAAGTAAAAGAAGCATTTGCAGTGCAATCGGTGTCACATTTACGAGAGTTAGTTATTGGTGTTGTAAATATATAACTGGACATTTTTTGCCACATAAATTGGTCAACCCTACTTTATAATTTTGTCCTTTCCTGCCACAAAATGACACTGAGCAAGCAGCTCTGCAAGAACAGGTGTGACAAAAGGCAACTTTTAATTCGGAACAGTGAAAAGAATTGTCAAGGAATTGGTATCACAGCACTATACAATGATGAACAAAATTAAAGTTCTTCACTATAGCTGAAGAAGCTTTGTGTTGTTACTTTGTAAGCTGTGCGCGAACAGGATGCACTGTCCTCTCCGTAACTGTGATGTGAGGTGTAGGAAGTTAGCTCTGTATATAATAGCTCAAAGTGAGAGAAAGCGTGCAGAGTCCATGGGTTTCCCTTAGAGTTTATTTTACAATTTATTTATTTATTGAATATTATATGAAACATACAATAAAACCAACAATGAAACCAACAGTAGACAAGCCCAATGAACAAAAAAAACATTGCAATGTAACAACGTTCCAGTCAACATCTAGGACCACACTCCTGGACGCCGAAGCACCCAAAGGATGCCGACCGATGCACATCCTCAAAAAGTTCCAGAGCAACCGAAGGAGCCCTGACCATAGCAATGTACACGTAAATATCATAAGCCCAAGAGCGTTAGACAAGAAACTTAGCATTCATAGGGCTAGGGACTAACACAAAACCAACAGAGACAGAGAGAAGAGAGGGAAGGGGCGGGTAGAAGGTAGGGCGCAGTGGTGTGCAACGTCCAAGCTGCTACATATTATAAGCACAGCACAGTAGAATGCACCAGAGATCAGAACCACTCGACGCATGGTCACACACAGAGTACATGCACATCTGCACTATAAAGATTCCAGGAAAGTACGCAGTGGAGCCCATATGTCCGGAGGCCGAGACCCCTCAGGAGCCAGCTCCCAAAAATTCATCAATTGTTCTTGGCAATAAGAAGCATCACGCAACCAATCCGATCCCCGAGGACCACGGTCCCAAACATAGCAACCCTACGCTTGGCCAGCAGGAGAAGCAGTCCCACCAGCCTCCTATAGGTCTGCCGCACCTCATCCACACAGCCAAGCAGCGCCAATCGAGGTGACAGGGGCAGTGCCAAACCAGTCATCTCCTCCATCCAAAAAACGTGGACCTCGGCGCACTCCCACGCGAGGTGAAGGAATCCGGCATCAGGGGCGTGACACCGTTCACAACCCGCATCCGCGCGAAGGCCCATAGAACAGAGGCCTCGTGGGGTGTAGTAGAGGTGATGCAGGAACTTGAAGCGGATCAAACGCAGCCTTTAATTGGGGGACAGAGCTCGCATATGTGCACAACATCTCCGCCACTCCTCCTCTGATATAGTCACACTGAGATCCGCCTCCCAGGGAGTCCTAGCTAACCCCGCAACCTCACTGCGCTGATCCTGCATGCAATTGTACAATTTAGTAATGATCCCATGCGGCGACTGAGCTCGACAAGCACCTCCAAAGCCTGACACACCAATGGAGTATCAGAAGAACCAGAGTATCGAGCACGCAGCATGGCACAAACTCGCAAAGCATACAGCTGCCGCAAAGCAGTGGCATCACCGCCCCCAAGCGCCTCCCCCGGAGAAATCAGATGACCATCCACAAACCAGTCCCCCAATGCAACTAGATTCAAATCATGAAGCAAGCCACGCAGCTTCCCATCTTGAAACATCTCAGCATCCACGACTGAGAGAACCGGCAGCGAAGGGGCAAAGGGCACACCCACCACAGAGCGATGCATCAATGCAGTCAAAGCGCGAGAGGTACACAATACAGTGTCAACGCCACGCGTCCTAGGCCGGGAAGGGTTCCCAAGCATGCGAGGCAACCCATTGGGCCACACCGCGTCGGTCTCAGGCGCAAGATGTGGCAAATATCGAACCGGACGCAGCCAATAGTGCGCAAAATGAGCCTGAACACAGAGATAGTACAGCTCCAGATCCGGGGCAGCCAGGCCACCCAACTCAAACTGAAGCATCAGCTTCTCCCAAGCAATTCTTGGCTGCTGGCCAGACGAGGCGTATCAAGGTGGAGCGAAGACGCCGCATAAAGCTTGCCGAAGGAAGAAGAGGGAGGTTAACAAACAAATATAAAAATTTAGGCAAGACCACCATTTTGGCAATAGCAATACGCCCAATGAGTGAGAGCGGCAATGAGCGCCACACCTTGACTCTGTCCTCCAACCACGTCAGCACTTTACCATAATTAGCTGCCCAAAGAGTCTCCACATTGCGGCTCAACCAGATCCCCAAGCAGCGCACTGGGCCACTCGTCCAACCATTTGGATACTGGGAAGGGAATTCTGCCACCCCCGCCACCAAAGGCATCACCACAGACTTAGACCAATTGATCGCAATCCCGGAGAAGGTACCAAAGCGCACAATTTTGTCTAGCAAAAAATCAAGGGGCTCCATGGTACAGCAAAAAGGAGTGGGAAAAAGGGCATCCCTGGCGGGTTCCCAGAGCTACCGGAATAGGGTCAGAAATATTCCCATTGAGGCGCAGACGAGCGGTGGGCGCCGAATACAGCAATAGGCTTCACAAAGCGCGCACTCAGCCCGACCCTGGCAAGCAACGCAAACATATACTCCCAAGCTAGCGAGTCAAAGGCCTTGGAAGCGTCTAAGAACACCACCACTGTATCATCCGCAACCCCCAAAGAGCCGGCCACCGCAAAGAACGTACGCAGATTATGTGACGTGGACCAGCCAGGCACAAACCCAGACTGATCTGGCAGCACCAGCTTCGGGAGCAGTGGCTGTAGCCGCGCCGCAAACATCTTAGCCAAGATTTTGTTGTCGATTTTAATCATAGAAAGCGGGCGATACGAATTGCACCTATAAGGATCCTTGCCAGGTTTAAGAATTGTAATAATCAAAGCCTCCCGCAGGGAGGCGGAAAGTATCCTGGTCTCCATAGCCTCAGCATAGACCTCCAAGAGATGTATAGCAAGTATTTCAGAGTACTCCTTATAGAACGCAGGCGTCAAGCCATCCAGCCCAGGAGCTCTGTCTCCCGGTAAACTACGAATCGCAGCAGTGACCTCCTCTACTGTAAAGGGAGCATCAAAATGGGAACGGTGCGCATCGTCAAACCAGAGCAGGGCAATCTCTGAAAAGTAATCCTGAGCCGCACCAGCATCCAGCCCGGAGGGCTCCGCATATAAATTTGTATAAAAAGAAGAAAAAACCTTCATGACACCCTGCGTCCTGGCAATGCGATCGCCCTCTGCACTGTCGATTTCAGTGACATAATTGCTGGTCCACGGCCTCCGCAGCATATTCGCCAACGTACGTCCGGTCTCACCCTCACCGTACCATCTCGCCCTGGCATATTTCCCCAAAAAACAGATCTCCCAAAGCGAGGCCTCCTCGTACGAAGACACAGCACTCCGAAGGGCTGCAAGCACCACACCCGACCAATCCAGCACCAAGCGCTGCTCCAAGTCCGCTATCCTCCCCTCCAGGTCAGCCAACTCCTGGCAAAGCGCCCTCAATACACTGTGTTGCTTCGAGAGCCATACACCCCGGATGACCACTTTAAACGCCTCCCATAGGGTACCCGCAGAGCTCACAGACCCACTATTCTCTGCGAAAAAATGTACTATGGCCTCACGAACCTCCTCCCGAAAAACCTGGTCCCGGAGAGCCCCATGCGGCAACCGCCACAAAAACGTGCGCGCCAACCCGCTCGGCACCGCCAGCACCAGTTTCACTGGCGAGTGATCAGATAAAGTGCGGGCCAGATGCTCCACTGACGTCACCCAGAGCTCCACGTCATGCGTGCCCAGCCAGCGATCTATATGGGACCAACTGCTGTGGGCATAATTAATACACGTGCCCTCCCGAGCAGTGCCATGCCAGATCCACCAGAGCACCCTCATCCATCACAGACACCAAAGCCTTTGCTGCAGCAACATGCTGCACCCTTGCCAAGCTCTCACGTCTGCAACTGGGTCCAGGATCACATTGAAGTCACCACCCCAGATTACCGCACCGTCGCCCAACGACTCCAGTAAGCGCCACACCTCGCGGAAGAACTCGGGGTCATCAGTGTTGGGACCATAGGCAGACACCAGCCGACAGGCCCTATCCATCAACATCCCACCCAGCAGAACATATCTACCATTAGGGTCAATCACAACCTTGCGCGTACGCCACTGCAAACCCCTACGCAGCAAAATGGCTACCCCCTCGGGCATAGCTCGAGAATACCGAACAGTGATATTCACCAATCCAGCCTGCCCTGCGCAGAAGCCACCAAGTGAGTCTCTTGTAACGTACAAATATCGATGTCATGACGTTTAACATAAGCAGACATGAGGAGCATCTTCTGACCACCATTCAAGCCGCACACATTTCAGGTGAGACAACGAATCGTTGTCATATTACTCGACATCAGCACAACCTCCCAGCAGAAGCGAAGCACTGCCACAACGACCACATATGCCTGCCGGCAAGTAGCCAACAGTGGAAGGTGAAAAGGGAAGAACACCAGAAAAGGAATAACAGACACAAAACAGACCCCGCCCCTGTCCCTGCCCACGCAGACCCCCCAACCGGGTCAAAGCAGTAACCCCACCCCCATAACGCACAAAACAGGTAAATTAATACAAGAAGTCATCCAAAAGGCCGAAGTCAAGCCACCCATCCCGCCATCCAAGAGGACTTGGGGAAGGAGGGCAAAGGGCCAAACATGAACACAGAGCAGTAGAGCAGCAGAATAATAGTGAGCACATCTAGAGAGCCCCTAGCCGGCAGACCAGGAGTCCCCAGTTAACATCTCCGCACCCAATCAGTCATTATCACTCAAGGCAGCGTGCTCAGACCCAGAGCCCTCCGGGCCCGAAGTCTCCGTCTTAGCAAATTTAGCCGCTGTCTTTGGGTCAGTAAAGAAAAACAGTTTCTTTATGCTGGACCTTGAGCTTTGCGGGGTAGGCAAGAGAAAATCTAGCGTCGGTCTGACTCAGCAAGTGCTTAACCGGCAAAAAGGCACGCCGGGCAGCCTGAACCCCAGGAGTGTAATTTGGGAAAAAATTAAGTTCAGTGTTCTTGTATGTCACCGGTCTCCGCTCCCGGGCCAACCTGAGGACAGCATCCCTGTCACGATAGTTTAGCAAGCGAGCTATTATAGGACGCAGGGGAGTGCCAGGCGGGGGCCAAAGGCCCAAGGACCTATGCGCTCTCTCTACCACGAGCATCCGGTAGAGCTCACCAGGGAAAAGTTCTGAGAGCATGGCCTCCACGAAATCTTCTATGTGTCCCATATCCGTGGATTCAGGCAATAATACGTCTGTTGTTACGACGAGAGCGCGCCTCCAAATCCTCATTTTTAGTACGAATAATGTCCAACACTCGCTCCATTTGGAGCAGTCGTTCCCTATTGCCATTATGGTGGTCCTCCAGATCAGATGTGCGTGACTCCAAATGATCAAGTCTAGAGTCATGGTCGTCCACTCTGGCCTTAATGCCATCCAGCTGCTCAGTCATATGGTCGAGCTTAGCATCAATGCCTGCAAGGCTGCTCTTGAGATCCTGAAACATAGCCTTGACCGAGACCTCCGGGCCGACCTCAGCCGGCGGCCTATCCCCAGACAGAGAGGGGGAGGAGCCTCCTCTCTTTTTGCCACCATCAAAGCTGAGCTTTGACTGTCGCTGATCGGATTTGCCCATATCCAACGGCTGCCCTGCGTCAGCGCAGATCACCCAGCCCCAGGCAGCACCCAACGGGGTCAACACGACAACTTCTAGCGTCAGCAGGCACCACCGGAGCTCCAAAAAAACACTAGGAGCAGGCCGGCCAAAACAGGAACAGGCCGCGGGTTCGCACCTCAGCCACACCAGTCGCAGCAGCCCGTCAAGGCCAAGCACCAAACAGTCCCCACATCCAGCGTGCAAGCAAAAAAAACTCAAGTGGCAGTGGCCTGAACAGTCCGTCGTCCGGCAGCCCAAGCTCTCTCCAGCAATTCCACACTCAACCACTCATGCGGTTTTGGGAAAAGAAAAAAATTCCTCAAAGGGCCCGAGAGCAGCAGCACCAAAAACTCAACGGGCCCCAACAGCGCCAAGGCCTCAAAATCCAGATGCGCCGGGCCGATGCAATCAGCAGCCGACCCCCGATAAATGGGGTGCGCCGCCAGGCCCCCGGGCTCCCAAGAAATGCAGAAGCCCCCACAGGCCACCCCTCCCTCCGACCTCTCGGGGGAGCAGCCCGCAGAGCCCCGGCAACACAGCCAAATCCGGGGCCAAATCAAGGCCCCAGGCCTGTGCGACAAAACTCCAAGCGCGTGTGGGCCCACCAGGGAGGCCTACTCTCTCCAGCCCGGCCTGCACCGCCGGGGCAGAGCCGCCACGCCCGAGCGCCACAAATCCTGCGAGGCCACGGTCCGATCCGACCGCCGAGCAGGACCTGGGTGGAAGGCCCCTGTGCCCCCCTCCGGATCTCACAATGCCGCCTAGAACAGCACGGCCCGGCAGGGCCCACCAGCCACCGCACGGCCAAAGGCCAGCGCAGCCCCCCCCGACCACTCGGGGAGGGCACCTTGCAGTGCCCAAGCAACTCTGCCAAATTCAGGCCCAAATCAAGGCTCAGGCCTGCGCGGCAAAAATCCAGGGAGGCCCCCCCTCTGGCCTCACCGTACCACCAGGGCGGAACCCCCGCGCCCCAGCTCCCTGAATCCTGCAAGCCCGCGGTCCGATCTGACCGACGAATAGGCTTCGGGAGGAAGGCCCCTGTGCCCCCCTCCGTGTCCCTCAATCCGACCTAGAACAGCGCTGCCCGGCAGGCCCGCCAGCCACAGCGCGGCCCAGGGGCGGCACAGCTCCTAATGCCGCAGGCCCGGCTCGTCCGCGAGACCGGGCCCAAGAAGCCGGCAGCGCAGGACAGGCCCGCAGCACACAGCGGGACCGCCGCTGAGACCGATGGCGGCACAGAGGTGCCAGGAGTCCCCCGGGGTGGCACTAATGAAATTCGGCCACTCAACGAGGAGAAATAAAGGATTAAGGCCCAAAGCTCGGCAGAGCCTCACAAAGTGACGGCCATCTTTCCGAAGGCTAGGCCACGCCCCCTCCCCTTAGAGGTTGATAGTGGCAAAATTAGATAATACTAGTGCTCTATTTTGTGGTAGTGTGGTCGAGCAGTAGGGTATCAGAGGGTAGTGTTAAGCATTTGTTGTACAAACACAGGCAATAAATGAGAAACACACACTCAAAGACTTAACTCCAGGCCAATAGTTTTTATATAGAAAAATATATTTTCTTAATTTATTTTAGAACCACAAGATTTGAGGTAAGTACATAAAATGCAAGGTACTTCACACAGGTAAGTATAGAACTTTAATTCAAAGCAGTAGTGCACACAGTTTTAGTTAAAATGGCAATAAGCTGTTTTAAAAGTGTACACTGCAAAAATCAACAGTTCCTGGGGGAGGTAAGTTTGGTTAAGTTTCTCAGGTGATGTAGGAAGTTGGCTCTGTATTTACTATTTCAAAGTAAGAAATAGTGTGCACAGAGTCTAAGGGTTTCCCTTAGAGGTAAGATAGTGGCAAAAAGAGATAATTCTAATGCTCTATTTTGTGGTAGTGTGGTCGAGCAGTAGGCTTATCAGAGAGTTGTGTTAAGCATTTGTTGTACACACACAGGCAATAAATGAGGAACACACACTCAAAGACCTAACTCCAGGCCAATAGGTTTATATATAGAAAAATAGTTTATTTTAAGAACCACAGGTTCAAGATTTACAAGTAATACTTCAAATGAAAGGTATTTCACTCAGGTATTCTAGGAACTTTGAATAATCACCATATCATGGCAATAAGCTATTATAAAAGTGGACACTGCAAAAATCAACAGTTCCTGGGGGAGGTAAGTCATTGTTAAGTTCACAGGTAAGTAAGACACTTTCAGGGTTCAAAGTTGCGTCCAAGGTAGCCCACCGTTGGGGGTTCAAGGCAACCCCAAAGTTATGACACCAGCAGCTCAGGGCCGGTCAGGTGCAGAGGTCGAAGAGGTGCCCAAAACACATAGGCTTCAATGGAGAACAGGGGTGCCCCGGTTCCAGTCTGCCGCAGGTAAGTACCCGTATCCTCGGAGGGCAGACCAGGGGCGTTTTGTAGGGCACCGGGGGTGGGGGGGAACACAAGCAGGCACAAAAAGTGCACCCTCAGCGGCACAGGGGCAGCCGGGTGCAGAGTGCAAACAGGCATCGGGTTTTGTATTGAAAGCAATGGGGAGACCCGGGGGTCTCTTCAACGATGCAGGCAGGCACGGGGGGCTCCTTGGGGTAACCACCACCTAGGCTAGGCAGAGGGTCGCCTGGGGGTCGCTCCTGCACTGGAGTTCAGTTCCTTCAGGTCCTGGGGGCTGCCGGTGCAGTGTTGGTTCCAGGCGTCGGGTCCCTTGTTACAGGCAGTTGCGGTCAGGGGGAGCCTCTGGATTTCCTCTGCAGGCGTCCCTGTGGGGGATCAGGGGGGTCAACTCTGGCTACTCACAGGCTCGCAGTCGCCGGGGAGTCCTCCCTGTAGAGTTGGTTTTTCGCAGGTCGAGCCGGGGGCGGCGGGTGCAGCGTAGAAAGTCTCACGCTTCCGGTGGGAAACATGAAGTCCTTGAAGTTGTTTCTTTGTTGCAAGAAGTTGCAGGATTTTGAACAGAGCCGCTGTTCACAGGAGTTTCTTGGTCCTTTGGGTGCAGGGCAGTCCTCTGAGGCTTCAGAGGTCGCTGGTCCCTGTTGGATGCATCGCTGTTGCAGTTTTCTTCGAAGTTGGGAGATAGGCCGGTAGGGCTGGGGCCAAAGCAGTTGTCGTCTCCGTCTTCACTGCAGGGCTTCAGGTCAGCAGTCCTTCTTCTTCTTTAGGTTGCAGGAATCTAGTTTCCTAGGTTCTGGGGGCCCCTAAATACTGAATTTATGGGTGTGTTTAGGTCTGGGAGGGCAGTAGCCAATGGCTACTGTCCTTGAGGGTGGCTACACCCTCTTTGTGCCTCCTCCCTGTGGGGAGGGGAGCACATCCCTAATCCTATTGGGGGAATCCTCCATCCACAAGATGGAGGATTTCTAAAAGTAAGGGCCACCTCAGCTCAGGACACCTTAGGGGCTGTCCTGACTAGTGGGTGACTCCTCCTTATTTTTCTAATTATCTCCTCCAACCTTGCCGCCAAAAGTGGGGGCAGTGGCTGGGATGCCCTGTGGCGCTGTAACAAAGGCTGTGTTACAGTTCCTGCAGGGTGAGGTGAGAAGCACCTCCACCCAGTACAGGCTTTGTTCCTGGCCACTGAGTGACAAAGGTACTCTCCCCATGTGGCCAGCAGCATGTTTGGTGTGTGGCAGGCTGGCAAAAACTAGTAAGCCCACACTGGAAGTCGGGTATGTTTTCAGTGGGCATCTCTAAAGATGCCCTCTGGGTCTATTTGACAATAAAGTGCACACTGGCATCAGTGTGCATTTATTGTGCAGAGAAGTTTGATACCAAACTTCCCAGTTTTCAGTGTAGCCATTATGATGCTGTGGAGTTCGTGTTTGACAGACTCCCAGACCATATACTCTTATGGCTACCCTGCACTTACAATATCTAAGGTTTTGCTTAGATACTGTAGGGGCATAGTGCTCATGCACTTATGCCCTCACCTGTGGTATAGTGCACCCTGCCTTAGGGCTGTAAGGCCTGCTAGAGGGGTGACTTACCTATGCCACAGGCAGTGTGAGGTTGGCATGGCACTCTGAGGGGAGTGTCATGTCGACTTAGTCATTTTCTCCCCACCAACACACACAAGCTGGCAAGCAGTGTATATGTGCTGAGTGAGGGGTCCCTAGGGTGGCATAAGACATGCTGCAGTCCTTAAAGACCTTCCCTGGCATCAGGGCCCTTGGTACCAGGGGTACCAGTTACAAGGGACTTACCTGGGTGCCAGGGTTGTGCCAATTGTGGAGACAATGGTACAGTTTAGGGAAAGAACACTGGTGCTGGGGTCTGGTTAGCAGGGTCCCAGCACACTTTCAAATCATAACTTGGAATCAGCAAAGGCAAAAAGTCAGGGGGTAACCATGCCAAGGAGGCATTTCCTTACAGGATCCATATCCCTTCCCAAACCTCCTATAGTAACCCGTCAAGCCAAGGAATGCCCTGACTTGAGTCTGGGTTTTTGGTGCTACCCAGTCCAGAATAGTTTGGATCTTGGGTTGGAGTGGCTGACCTTGGCCTACACCTACAAGGTGTCCCAAGTAAAGCACAGTACCCTGCCCTATCTGACATTTAGATGCCTTGATAGAGAGGCCTGCTGCTTGCAGGGCCTGCAAAACCTTCTTCAGGTGGACCAGGTGATCCTGCCAGCTGGAGCTAAAGACATCAATATCATCAAGACAAGCTGCACTAAAGGACTCCAAGCCAGCAATGACTTGATTCACCAACCTTTGGAAGGTGGCAGGGGCATTCTTTAAGCCAAAGGGCATCACAGTAAACTGATAGTGCCTATCAGGTGTAGAGAATGCTGTTTTCTCTTTTGCTCCTGGTACCATTTTATTTGCCAGTACCCTGCTGTTAAGTCAAAGGTACTTAAGTATCTGGCAGCACCCAATTTATCAATTAACTCATCTGCTCTTGGGAAGGGATGATCATCTGTCTTTGTGACAGAATTAAGCCCTCTGTAGTCCACACAGAACCTCATCTCTCTCTTGCCATCTTTTGTGGGAGGTTTGGGGACTAAGACCACTGGGCTAGCCCAGAGGCTGTCAGAGTGCTCAATGACTCCCAACTCCAGTATCTTGTGGACCTACACTTTGATGCTTTCCTTAACTTGGTCAGACTGTCTAAAAAAGTGGTTTTGGACAGGCATGCTGTCTCCTGTGTCCACATCATGGGCACACAGGTGTGTCTGACCAGGGGTTAGGGAAAACAGCTCAGCAAACTGTTGTAGGACTTTCCTGCAGTCAGTTTGCTGTTGGCCAGAGAGGGTATCTGAGTAGACCACTCCATCTACTGAACCATCTTTAGGGTCAGAGGAGAGGAGTTCAGGGAGAGGTTCACTCTCAGCTTCCTGGTCCTCATCTGTAACCATTAAGATGTTTACATCTGCCCTGTCATGAAAGAGTTTGAGGCGGTTCACATGGATCACCCTTTTGGGGTCCTGCTAGTGCCTAGGTCTACCAGGTAGGTGACCTGACTCTTTTTCTCTAGTACTGGGTAAGGGCCACTCCATCTGTTCTGAAGTGCCCTGGGAGCCACTGGCTCCAGAACCCAGACGTTCTGCCCTGGCTGAAACTGAACTATAGCAGCCTTTTGGTCATACCACATCTTCTGGAGCTGTTGGCTGGCCTCAAGGTTTTTACTTGCCTTTTCCATGTACTCTGCCATCCTGGAATGTAGGCCTTGTATATAGTCACTATATCTTGCTTAGGCTCATGAAGAGGTCTCTCCCAGCCTTCTTTCACAAGAGCTAGTGGTCCCCTAACAGGATGGCCAAACAGAAGTTCAAAGGGGGAAACCCTACTCCCTTCTGAGGCACCTCTCTGTAGGCGAAAAGCAGACATGGCAAGAGGACATCCCATCTCCTTTTGAGCTTTTCAGGGAGCACCATGATCATGTCCTTCAATATCTTGTTAAACCTTTCAACAAGACCGTTGGTTTGTGGATGGTATGGTGTGGTGAACTTGTAAGTCACCCCACACTCATTCCACATGTGTTTTAGGTAAGCTGACATGAAGTTGGTACCTCTGTCAGAAACCACCTCCTTAGGAAATCCCACTCTGGTAAAGATACCAATGGGTGCTTTGGCTACTGCAGGGGCAGTAGTGGACCTAAGGGGAATTGCTTCAGGGTACCTAGTAGCATGATACACTACTACTAGGATATACTGATTCCCTGAGGCTGTGGGAGGTTCAAGTGGACCCACTATGTCCACTCCCACTCTTTCAAAGGGGACCCCCACCACTGGAAGTGGAATGAGGGGGGCCTTTGGATGGCCACCTGTCTTACCACTGGCTTGACAGGTGGCACAGGAGGCACAAAACTCCTTTACTTTCTGGGACATATTGGGCCAATAGAAATGGTTGACTAACCTCTTCCATGTCTTGGTTTGTCCCAAATGCCCAGCAAGTGGAATGTCATAGGCTAAGGTCAGAATGAACTCCCTAAACTCCTGAGGCACTACCACTCTACTAGTGGCACCAGGTTTGGGATCCCTTGCCTCAGTGTAAAGAAGTCCATCTTCCCAATAGACCCTGTGGGTTCCACTGACATTTCCTTTTGTTTCCTTGGCAGCTTGCTGCCTAAGGCCTTTAAGAGAGGGACAGGTGTCTTGCCCCTTACACAGCTGTTCCCTTGTGGGTCCCATTGGGCCCAAGAGTTCAACCTCACAAGGTTCCAACTCCATAGGCTCAGTTCCCTCAGGGGATAGAACTTCTTCCTGAGAAGAGAGGTTCTTTTTCTCTTGCTGTGTTGAAGCTGGTTCCCCGGTCTTCTTTCCTTTTCTCTCAGAGGGTTGGGCCATTATTCCAGACTCCATCACCTCTTTTTCACCCTGAGCCTTGCACTGTGCTCTTGTCTTGACACACACCAGTTCAGGGATACCCAGCATGGCTGCATGGGTTTTGAGTTCTACCTCAACCCATGCTGTGGACTCCAAATCATTTCCAAGCAAACAGTCTACTAGGATAGCAGAGGAGACTACGACCTGTTTCAGGCCAGTGACCCCACCCCATTCTAAAGTTACCATAGCCATGGGATGTACTTTAGTCTGATTGTCAGCGTTGGTGACTGGATAAGTTTGTCCAGTCAGGTATTGTCCTGGGGAAACCAGTTTGTCTGTCACCATTGTGACACTGGCACCTGTATCCCTCAGGGCTTCCACACTAGTCCCATTAATAAAGAGTTGCTGCCTGTATTTTTGCATATTAGGGGTCCAGGCAGCTAGTGTGGCTAGATCCACCCCACCCTCAGAGACTAATGTAGCTTCAGTGTGGACCCTGATTTGCTCTGGGCACACTGTTGATCCCACCTGGAGACTGGCTATTCCAGTGCTAACTGGAGTAGTAGTAGAAGTGGAACCTTTCTTGGGACAGGCCTTGTCTCCAGTTTGGTGTCCCTGCTGATTACAGCTACGACACCAGGCCTTTTTGGGATCAACGTTTTTACCCTTGTACCCAAATGAGGATTGTGAAGAGGCTTTGGACCCTCCCTCCTGAGCAGGTTTTTGGGGCCCTGTAGAAGACTCTTTACTTTTTCCCTTGGATGTCTCAACACTCTTCCCCTGGGGAGTCTTTGTGACCCCTTTCGTTTGGTCAACCCCTGTGGAAGTCTTGGTCACCCTATTCTTGACCCAATGGTCTGCCTTCTTTCCCAATTCTTGGGGAGAAATTGGACCTAGGTCTAGCAGATGCTGATGCAGTTTATCATTGAAACAATTACTTAAAAGGTGTTCTTTCATAAACAGATTGTACAGCCCTTCATAATCATTTACACCACTGCCATTAATCCAACCATCCAGTGTTTTGAATGAGAAGTCAACAAAATCAACCCAGGTCTGGCTCGAGGATTTTAGAGCCCCCCTGAACCTAATCCTGTACTTCTCCGTTGAGAATCCAAAGCCCTCAATCAGGGTAGCCTTCATGAGGTCATAGGATTCTGCATCTTTTCCAGAGAGTGTGAGGAGTCTATCCCTACACTTTCCAGTGAACATTTCCCGAAGGAGAGCTCCCCAGTGAGATCTGTTTACTTTTCTGGTTGCACAAGCCCTCTCAAAAGCTGTGAACTATTTGGTGACATCATCACCATCTTCATATTTTGTTACAATCCCTTTGGGGATTTTTAGCATGTCAGTAGTTTCTCTGACCCTATTTAAGTTGCTGCCACCATTGATGGGAGCTAAGCCCATCTCTTGTCTTTCCCTTTCTATGGCTAGGAGCTGTTTATCCAAAGCCAATCTTTTGGCCATCCTGGCTAACAGGAGGTCATCTTCATTGAGGCTGCCCTCAATGCTTTGAGAGTTGCTGGACTCCCCTGTGGGAGAAGTAGCACCTCTGACTATCACTTGTGGAGTCAGGGTTTGAGAAACGCTGGTCTCCCTAACTAGGACAGGAAGGGGTAAATTATCCTCCAGGTCACTAGCCTCCCCATCTGTAAGGTTGTCTTCAGAGGGGTTGTCTCTAGCAAACTCTGCCAAAAGCTTCTCGAGCTGTACTTTGGTAGGGTTTGATCCAGTTTTTATCTTTTTAATTTTACAGAGTCCTTAACTCTGACATCCTAAGATGCATGTAGGGGTGAGGTTGAGCTCCATCACTATCTCTTCTGCAGTAGACATTATTTCTCTAAAAGTTGGGATGCTTTTTAAGAATCTAAAACTATCTCTAGAACTTAATCCAAACTTTTACAAAACTTTTAAACTCTAAAAGAAATGCTAACAGGGACTAACACAAGGCCCTAGCAGGACTTTTAACAATTTAGAAAAATAGCTCAAATTTCAAAAATCTGTTTTTAATGACAATTTTTGGAATATAGTTGTGTGATCAGGTATTGGCTGAGTAGTCCAGCAAATGCAAAGTCTTGTACCCCCCGCCGCTGACCCACTAATTTAGAAAGTTGTCAACACCGGGGCAGTACGCACTCTATTGGCGACTAGAATGCAAAAACCCAGCACTCTCCAAACAACATAATTTATGCATTGCGCTGATATGTTGTTGTTTAACCTTTTGCATTGTAGAGTTCAATCCTGAAGACTTATTTTTAATGTGCTTACAAATGCTGTTCATTTGCTGTGTATTGCTGCAGGCTTTCAGAGTGTGTTAGGGTGTGGTCCCTTTCCAGGGCCTTCTAGAGCCTTTCCCTGCAACATTCCTGGGTGTGGTTGTGGGCTGGGCCAAGACGCTATAAAAAGGAGCCAGCCCAACTCCAGGTGCTCACTATTCAGAGGTCCCGGTGCAGAGCAGCACCTACTTCCTGAGCGCCTGTCCCGGTGGCCTATTTGATCTTCCAGACATCTGACTTTCATTCTTCATTTGGAGATCCTTGTTCTGGGCGGTAAGACGGTGGTTGGGCTGGCCTCCCGACACCGTTATCGAGAACTCTCATGTTCTTGGGCCTAATTCTTTTATGATTTGACAGAGTACTTTGCACGTGTGAAATATGCACGTGAGTGTTTGTGACATTTGCAGGGTGACTTGCGAATCAGCAAGACGCGCGATTCGTTTCATGATAATTTAATCTTGTTAATTATTGCGCGCTACCATTTCTTGACATTTACATGGTGGCTTAAGAATCGTCAAGAGACGCGATTCGTTTTATGGTGTTTTAACTTTGTTGTTCATTGCGCGCTACCATTTCTTGACATTTACATGGTGGCTTAAGAATCGGCAAGACACGCGATTCGCTTTATGGTGTTTTAACCTTGTTGTTCATTGCGCGCTACCATTTCTTGACATTTATATGGTGGCTTAAGAATCGGCAAAAGACGCGCAATTCGTTTCATTGTACTTTGATTTTCTTATTCATTGTGAGCTGTTATTTCTTGGCATTTACATTGTGGTTTACGAATTGGCAAGACGCACAATTCTCTCCTCGAGTTTAATTCATGTTGTTTATTGTATGCAACTATTCTAAGATATTTATCATGTAATATTCGAGTTGATAAGTTATGTGATTTGTTTTTTCCTGAATCCATATTTTGTTATTCATGGTGCACAATTCTTTTATGGTGTTTTACTATATATATATATATATATATATATATATATATATATATATATAAATGTACAATATGTGCTATTTGTGTTGAAACATTTTGAGAGTACACAGAAGATCAGAGTGTCTAGATGCAATATTGTATGGTCCTAGTATGTATTCTCAAAAAAGCATTTATATGACTGGTTTAAAATTTAGTCAGAACTTTTTTTCTGATTCTCATGTAAAGGGAAAGTACTTGAATAAGAAAGTTTTCATTTAATCCATCTTGATTCCCTTACAGGTATCCGGTCATATTGAAACTTAGTCCTTTTACACTAAATTCTTATATTGTTCATGTTTTCAGAATGACTATGCTTAGAATCATAGTCTAGTGTTGGCGATGCGCAGAGCTTCATTGTGATCTACTTCATATTCTGTGCCACTGTCCGACGATACAGGCCCTATGGGAAGCTGTGTTCCAGACACTTAGGGATTTCATATCAATACCAAACCCGTCACCGATAACACTCATTATCTTACACGACATGCACCCATACCCCTCCCTATCACGCCCCCATAAACGACTACTTCACACGGCAATTGCCACAGCGAAAATCTGTATTCTTTGACACTGGAGGTCTACTGTTGCCCCAACACCAACGGAATGGATGACAGCCATGTTCCAAACAGCTACCCATGAGCGAGTCATTTATAACCTACAGGATCAAGCGGCCCTATTTACAGAAATTTGGAGCCCCTTCCTGACAAGACCATGAGGCAGCTGGCTGATGGTCAGTGGATGGCAGTTGACACCCCACCATTTTACTTTCTCTCCTTCCCTCGCTTCCCTCCCTGCTCTCGTACCCCTTTCCTCCACTCCAGAGACTATTCATCCCAGAGAACATCCTTTACACCATGCCATATCGACCCACTTAAATACGTACTAGAAACTATCTTTCTTGGTTTTGCTCGATCAGAGGCTAACTGTCCAACATTAGTAGGCAAAACCGGATTCTTTATACATCTAATCCTGAATCTACACAGGTACTCTCCCTTGTCTACCCACGCCTGGAATGGCCCTCCCCCCCCCCATAAATATATCCTCTTGGACCATCCTACAATACACGTTGATAAATGTATCACATGGCACAATCCTATAAGATCGTCGGCAAATGACGAGGAACAACCGGAATATTCATCTAATAACCCAGAAGCACGGAGCCAAAATATTTGCCTTTCCACCCTAATATTCTACCTAACCCTCCTACTCCCCCGTTCTCCTCTCTATCACTCTTCTCTCTCTCCTGCTCCCCTCTATTACAATTTGACCCCCCAATAACCTCTACCCCCGCACCCTTCCTAATTTTCAAACCATAGTCTATATCGACGAATCAATGTACCTATTAGACAATGTACATTCAGATATCATTTGTAAAATTACCATCTGAACCACGGATTACTGAAAAATGTCAATGCATACTGTGTATCGTCTTATGTTTTTCTCTAATAAAAAAAAGTTTAAAAAAAAAAAAAAAAGAATCATAGTCTAGTATTGATTTCAGGAGATATAGGCCCTGATTCTAAGCTTGGCGGGCGGCGGTAGCCGCCTGCCAAGTGGGAACCCCCAGAAGACCGTACCGCGGTCAAAAGACCGCGGCGGTCATTCTGGGTTTCCCACTGGGCTGGCGGGCGAACGCCGAAAGTCCGCCCGCCAGCCCAGCGGGAAACACCCTTCCCACGAGGAAGCCGGCTCAGAATGGAGCCGGCGGAGTGGGAAGGTGCGACGGGTGCAGTTGCACCTGTCGCGAATTTCAGTGTCTGCAAAGCATACACTGAAATTCTTTGTGGGGCCCTCTTACGGGGGCCCCTGCAGTGCCCATGCCATGGCGGATTCCCATGGGCAGCGGAAAGTCGGCAGTACACCGCCCGCTTTCCGCTTCTGGCCGCGGCTGTACCGCCGCGGTCAGAATGCCCGGCGGAGCACCGCCAGCCTGTTGGCGGTGCTACCGCCAACCTCCGCCCTGGCGGTATTTACCGCCAGGGTCAGAATGACCCCCATAATGTTCATATTGTGTGTTCTAACCTTTTTCTTACTACAGGTCTCCTTCCCAGCTGTTTCCCTTCCTAATCCCCTCTTCCCCTCTTGAACTCTCCTAGCCTCTGTGATTTATCTATCAGAGTCTTGGAGCTGTTCAGTGGTGGACGTGTTGGGAACGTGCGCAGACCCCGAGGATCTGGTGACTCTGACAGAAGTTGGCTCTGTATACACTATTTCAAAGTAAGAAATAGTGTGCACAGAGTCCAAGGGTGCCCTTTAGAGGTAAGATAGTGGCAAAAAGAGATAATTCTAATGCTCTATTTTGTGGTAGTGTGGCCGAGCAGTACGCTTATCAGAGGGTAGTGTTAAGCATTTGTTGTACACACACAGGCAATAAATGAGGAACACACACTCAAAGACTTACTCCAGGCCAAAAGGTTTTTATATAGAAATATATATTTTCTTAGTTTATTTTAAGAACCACAGGTTCAAGATTTACAAGTAATACTTCAAATGAAAGGTATTTCACTCAGGTATTCTAGGAACTTTGAAGAATCGCAATATCATGTACAGTTTTGACAAAAATGGCAATAAGCTATTTTAAAAGTGGAGAGTGCAAAAATCAACAGTTCCTGGGGGAGGTAAGTAATTGTTAAGTTCACAGGTAAGTAAGACACTTTCAGGGTTCAAAGTTGGGTCCAAGGTAGCCCACCGTTGGGGGTTCAAGGCAACCCCAAAGTTACCACACCCGCAGCTCAGGGCCGGTCAGGTGCAGAGGTCAAAGAGGTGCCCAAAACACATAGGCTTCAATGGAGAACAGGGGTGCCCCAGTTCCAGTCTGCCAGCAGGTAAGTACCCGCTTCCTTGGAGGGCAGACCAGGGGTGTTTTGTAGGGCACCGGGGGGGGACACAAGCAGGCACAGAAAGTGCACCCTCAGCGGCACAGGGGCGGCCGGGTGCAGAGTGCAAACAGGCGTCGGGTTTTGTATTGAAAGCAGTGGGGAGACCCGGAGGTCTCTTCAACGATGCAGGCAGGCGCATGGGGGGGCTCCTCAGGGTCGCCACCACCTGGGCTAGGCAGAGGGTCGCCTGGGGTCGCTCCTGCACTGGAGTTCGATTCCTTCAGGTCCTGGGGGCTGCGGGTGCAGTGTTGGTTCCAGGCGTCAGGTCCCTTGTTACAGGCAGTCGCGGTCAGGGGGAGCCTCTGGATTTCCTCTGCAGGCATCGCTGCAGGGGCTCAGGGGGGTCAACGCTGGCTACTCACGGGCTCGCAGTCGCCGGGGAGTCCGCCCTGTAGTGTTAGTTTTCTGCAGGTGGAGCCGGGGGCGTCGGGTGTAGATTAGAAAGTCTCACGCTTCCGGCGGGAAAGGTCATGTCCTTGAAGTTGTTTCTTTGTTGCAAGAAGTTGCAGGATTTTGAACAAAGCCGCTGTTCACAGGAGTTTCTTGATCCTTTGGGTGCAGGGCAGTCCTCTGAGGCTTCAGAGGTCGCTGGTCCCTGTTGGATGTGTCGCTGTTGCAGTTTTCTTCGAAGTTGGGAGATAGGCCGGTAGGGCTGGGGCCAAAGCAGTTATCGTCTCCGTCTTCACTGCAGGGCTTAAGGTCAGCAGTCCTTCTTCTTCTTTAGGTTACAGGAATCTAGTTTCCTAGGTTCTGGGGCCCCTTAAATACTGAATTTAGGGGTGTGTTTAGGTCTGGGACGGCAGTAGCCAATGGCTACTCTCCTTGAGGGTGGCTACACCCTCTTTGTGCCTCCTCACTGTGGGGAGGAGGGCACATCCCTAATCCTATTGGGGGAATCCTCCATCCACAAGATGGAGGATTTCTAAAAGTAAGGGTCACCTCAGCTCAGGACACCCTAGGGGCTGTCCTGACTGGTGGGTGACTCCTCCTTGTTTTTCTAATTATCTCCACCAGCCTTGCCGCCAAAATTGGGGTCAGTGGCCGGAGGGGCGGGCATCTCCACTAGCTGGGATGCCCTGTGGCGCTGAAACAAAGGGGGTGAGTCTTTGAGGCTCACCGCCAGGTGTTACAGTTCCTGCAGGGGGAGGTGAGAAGCACCTCCACCCAGTACAGGCTTTGTTCCTGGCCACAGTGTGACAAAGGCACTCTCCCCATGTGGCCAGCAACATGTCTGGTGTGTGGCAGGCTGACAAAAACTAGTCAGCCCACACTGGAAGTCGGGTATGTTTTCAGTGGGCATCTCTAAAGATGCCCTCTGGGTCTATTTGACAATAAAGTGCACACTGGCATCAGTGTGCATTTATTGTGCTGAGAAGTTTGATACCAAACTTCCCAGTTTTCAGTGTAACCATTATGATGCTGTGGAGTTCGTGTTTGGAAGATTACCAGACCATATACTCTTATGGCTACCCTGCACTTACAATATCTAAGGTTTTGCTTAGATACTGTAGGGTCATAGTGCTCATGCACTTATGCCCTCACCTGTGGTATAGTGCACCCTGCCTTAGGGCTGTAAGGCCTGCTAGAGGGGTGACTTACCTGTGCCACAGGCAGTGTGAGGTTGGCATGGCACTCTGAGGGGAGTGCCATGTCGACTTTCTCCTTTTTCTCCTCACCAGCACACACAAGCTGTGAAGCAGTGTGCATGTGCTGAGTGAGGGGTCTTTAGGGTGGCATAAGACATGCTGCAGCCCTTAGAGACCTTCCCTGGTCACAGGGCCCTTGGTTCCAGGGGTACCATTTACAAGGGACTTATCTCTGTGCCAGGGCTGGTCCAATTGTGGGAACAAAGGTACAGTTTAGGGAAAGAACACTGGTGCTGGGGCCTGTTTAGCAGTGTCCCAGAACACTTTCAATCATAACTGGCATCAGCAAAAGGCAAAAAGTCAGGGGGTAACCATGCCAAGGAAGGCATTTCCTTACATGAGGTAACTTAGAAACAATGTGAAGTAACTGGTAGTTATGCAAAGCGCTTCAATACTGCTCATTGCGCTGTGTAAATGCGTCCTTACAGGTTCACGTTACAGCCAGTCTCAGTTACCTCCAGTTACTTTGCTCATCATAACATTCAGTTTTTAACCAGTTGAGAAGCAAAGTTTTGCTGAAGAGATGGGGCTTTGAGAATTGACTGAAAGCTGATGATTGAGGGGTTCTAGTGGGGTCCAACATTCCGGAAGAGTGGGGTGGCGGTGGTGAGGAGGTGGGAACCAAGCTGAAAAGGCAGCTGGGGAGGTACAGGAGGTGGGTTTAGGGAAGAGGGGAATATGAGGGGCCCTGTTACAAAAGTCAGGGTACAGCCTTGGCAGGAGTGTAAAGGGAAAGGGAGACACTGTATGAAATGAAGTCTCCATGATGCTAGTGAATAAGGTAGCTGAGTGGGCTGCGCTCGTACTGTCAAGCTGTGTGCACCCTGCACCTTACAGCTTTGGATCCAGAGCGTTTGTGCCACAACACGTTGCCATTGCCATGCTACACAATGGCACCATTGTGGATGGAGGTGGTGACCTTGGAATGATAAAAGGCTGAGACACCCACACCCTGTTATTAGCAAGGTACACATGGGCCTTGGAGGCTGAATGCAGTGAGCTAGACGGGTCACCTACCACACCTCTGGGTTTGTTTGTTTTCTGGAGCTACTCTCCTACTAATAACACGGTCTGGGCTTTGCTGCACTACAGGGAGGCACAATTTAGGCAATATAGTCAATATAAACATGCAAAGCACTCCAATACTGCCCATTGCGCTGTTTTTAACCGGTTGAGGATGAAAGGTTTCCTGAGGAGATGAGGCTTTGAAAAGTGATTGAAAGCTGATGAGTGAGGGGTTCTGGCAGGGTCCAACATGGTGGAAGGGGGGGTGAGGCGTGGAGGTGGAGACTAAGCTGGATGGGGGGCATAGAAGGGCCCCTGTTACAGAAGTGAGGGTACAGCCTTGGCAGGAGTGTAGAGGGAAAGGGAGACACTGTAGGAAATGAAGCCGCCATGATGCTACTGAATAGGGTAGCTGAGTGGGTTGGGCTCGTGCTCTCCAAAGCTCTGTACACCCTGCACATTACAGCCTTGAATCCAGAACGAGCTGCAGTAGATGGCCATTGCCAAGCTACACAATGACACCATTGTGGTAGGAGGTGGTGACCTTGGAAAAATAATAGGCTGAGGCACCCACTCTCACTCTGCGTTCAAACCATGCTATTAGGAAGGTACACATGGGGCCTGGAGACTGAACGCAGCAAGCTAGACGGGTCACCTAACACATTCCCAGGTTCATTTGTTCTCTGGAGCTACTCTCTGGGAAAACAAGCAAACAAAAGATGTTTTCACCCAAGTGTGTGGTTCAACTTTCACATCTCACATTATAGTGCACCTGTCCACCAGGCAGGCACAATCTGGGCATTGCAGCACTACAGGGCGGCACAATCTGGGCATTGCCGCACTACAGGGAGGCACAATCTGGGCAATATAGTCAATATAATCATGCAAAGCACTCCAATATAGTCATTGAAAAGCGTTCCAATACTGACCATCGTGCTGTGTAAAACTTGAAAACGCCACGGCCACCATGAGCCCAAATGAAACACAAAACAAACAATAAGAAATACCTTGTCATGTAAATCGATCCAATACTGTTGATCGAGTATCTGCTATATAAAACTTGAAAGCACCGTTGAGCGCTTTGAGGAAACAGAAGAAACAATATAGATGGGAAGTAAATGGTAGGCATGCTAAGCGCTCCAATACTGCTGATTGAGTTTGCGCTGTGTAAGACTTCAACGAGCCATGGAGTGCCAAGGGGAGAGTCATAAGCTTGACCAAAAAGTAAAAAAATAAAATAGTCCAGAAACTATGTGTAAAACATGTTAACAGTAGTTGGCTGGTGCTCTCGAGGAGGGCTAAACAACGGAAAAGGCATGACATATGCATGCCTTTGACAAGTGAAATCAAGGGACTTTTGAAAGCCATGCCCATGGAGGAATAAAAGTGATGGGCGTTGTTAAAGCCCAAGAGAATAGAAGACAACAGGTCAGAAGGGAAGGACACAGTTAACATGTAGTGTTGCCACCTTTCCAAGGCACAAATATGGACCATTTGTATCTAAAGGCCAAGACATAAAACTTAAATAGGGTTGTGTATCAAGTCGTCTGTAATCATTTCTAACAGGAGTTTTCAGTCTGTGTTTACTTTAACTACTAGTCAGGGGTCCCAGCTCTACAACAATATATGAGAAGAAATATGAGGTGGAAGCGCATCTAAATATGTTCTAGAACTCCGTTAATGACCCCAACTAATAATTCATGTAAACAAAGACAGACAAATAATCTTAAAACATCTTGCTATGGTAACCACCTTCCCAAGAGCAAAATAGGGACAAAGACCCAGAAGCAATGAATAAATACGGCTGTATATAAAACCCTACGTAACAGCCAAGCTAGCATTAACAGCTGACAAGATAACCGTGATTCATTGCCTGGAAAAAAAGAAATTCCACTGCAGAATGGGAACAGTGAAACATTCATTCTAACACAGTGTTTCAATTGTAATTGGATTTAAATAGCGCCCTCTACCTCTGACGATGCGTTGAAGCGCTTTACAGCGAGTAGCGTGCTACTCCGAAGCCACTGCAGCCTCCTTTTCAATCTACACAATACATAGCCCCTACAGCTTCTGCGTCCCGTCAAAATATGTACAAGACACTCACACTGCAGCCCTGTCAACCATTGCACAGCCCCATTTAACCTCAGCATCTCCCATAACAAACCGTATAGCCACAAATTATATATGCCTTCCCCTCAACAATTCTAGCTGCCATAGTTAATTAAGGTACATCGGGTGAACTGACTAGCAGTGGCAGCTTTAGGATTGAGGGGGGCGGGCGGGAAGCACACACACACACACACTCATTCTTTCACACAAAGACACGCACGCACATCCATTAACAACACTCATACCATTCAAACAAGCACGCACGCACCAAACATTCATTTTAAAACATCACACACATACACACACACTTACCTTCAGCCTCCAGGTCCCAGGAGGGTTGGGACTGCTGCCTTCGCCAATGAGGGAAGGCAGCAGTCCCGCCTTGTCACAGAGTGGGATGGGGTCAGTGAGACTGCTGACCCCCACCCCACTCTGTGACAAAGTGTCACTGATTGACACTTGCCCTGGGCACTTCAGGGCTTAAACCTGAAGCGCCCAGGGTGAGTGTCAATGGGTGACGCTTTCCTCGTCACCCAGGGGAGGGCCTTGTGGCACCTTTGCTGAGCCGAGGAGGTGACGCCCATAGGAGCTGTGACCTCCTCAGCTCAGCAAAGTTCAGCTCAGGCAGCCAGGAGTCTGCGCAAATCGCGCATGGCCCACTCCTGGCTGTCTGAGCTGAAAATCAAGAGTGTCTGTCAGATTGGCCTTTGTTCAGCCTGACAGACACTCTTCATGAGGGGAAAAAGGTCGGGGCGTGGCCCCTCTGCCCTAAAGGACGGGCCGCCACTGCTGACTAGTGCTATTGATCCCTCTTTGGGAGTACTCTAGGGTTGTATTTTGGCTTTGTCATTGTTTACTCTTTATATTAATATTCTAACAGCAGTGGGTTATACCTTTTTAAAGAGGTGGGGCGAATGAAGTGCCCCACCACTTTGCTAAAATAAAATAAAAAACACCCCCTCCCTAAAAAACCCCAACGTAACCCACCCCTCCGCCCTAAAGCCCAAATAACACTTTAACACAAATACTACACGGACATGCAGTACACACATACATGCACTACACACGTACATAACATTACACCCATGCATTACACAAACATGATATATTTTTTTTTAAAGGCATTTACCCATGAACTGCATGTCCTTCTTCGTGTGCTTCTGCTCTCCAATGCCAAAAAAGCTCCCTTAACTAATACAGACGCTGCTCTCATGCTGTTAACCAGCATGAAAGAAGCGCCTGGATTGGATGGAGCATCCTGGCTGGACGTTCCTGTGTCAGGTCTCCACCCAGCTGTCTTAGGCAGCTGAGTGGAGAGCTTCAAAGCGTGCAGGTCACTTTGGGTGGCGCAAAGCAGCCAGACAAAATGACTTGCTCACTTTGGAGCGTCCCTGCTGGGCACTGCTCTGGTCCTCTGCTGGCGGAAGCAGAGTCAGTCCTCTGATGCCGGCAGCAAAGAACATGCCCAGCATGTTTCTGGGCTGGTGCACGCTTGCGAAGGAAAAAATAACATGGCAATGAAATCTTTTCATTGCCATTCAATTTTTTCCTGTGCATCTCGAAAGCGGGGGGCGATGCTCCTCCGCCCTTGAGAACTAAAACTAGGGTACTTAAGAGGGACAACCCTTTTCTCTAAAATCTGTTCGCAGAGTGGGGAGGATGGGTGGGTCTGTAAGGAATCTGAGGCTAGATAGAGTCTCAACCAGATAAGGTGTTACCCAAGGTAAGTAGCTTGTTCATCTGATAGTCTTCTAGCCCCATATTTCTTATCTTAGAATTGATACCCAAGCAATACCTCTCCTGTGATGGGGCTGCCATACAGATTAGACTAGAAAGTGCTGTAGGACTGAACGGGCAAAATGCACACCTCGCCAGACCTGACTGTCCAGACAGTAGTGCTTCATAAATGTATGCAGGGAAGCCCCGGTTCCTGTCTGACAGATAGCCAGGACAGGCACTCCATAGGCTAGCGCAGTAGTTGTATCCTTAGCTTGGGTAGAGTAAGCTCACAAACATTCAGGAGGTTGCCTTTTGCTTATTGCACAGCCAATTTCAATGCAGAGTACTATCCATCAAGAGATGGTCCATTTCTGGACTGCGCTTCCTTTTTTGGCTCCAACGTCATCCACAAAGAATTGATCACCTATATAGAAGTCTTTTGTGTAGTCAAAGTAACAACAACACTTTTTTGTGTCCAGCCAATGGAGTCTCTCCTCTTCTATAGAGTTGTGAGGTGGAGTGTAAAAGGAAGGCAGAGTGATAGACTGGCCCACATGAAAGGGAGTTCATGTAGGCCAGTAGTGAAGGTGCAGTAGTGCGAAGGACCAGTTTGTCTGGATTGATGGCAAGATAAGGAATTTGTGATGACAGTGCCTGTAGCTCTCTAACCGTCAGTGTAGATGTTATCACCACTAGGAGGGTCGTTTCTATGTTAAGGATACCAAAAAGATAATTGTGGAGCAGCTCAAAGGGAGCACACATGAAAATTGTGAGAAAGAGGTTGAGCTCAAACTTTGGCATAATGCAAGGAGCTGATGGAAACATATGTTGGAGACCTTTTAGAAACCGATTTACAATAGAGGATTTGAAAAGGAATGTCTGATCTGACAACTGCAGAAATACCAATATGGCAGATAGATAACCTTTCCATGTGCCCAGAGAAGAGCCCTACTGGGCTAGTAGAATGAACAAAACAACCTGGAAAATGGGGTGCAAGTAGACAGCCAACTTGTTTATCTTTACACCATTCTGCAGACCTTCTCCAATGGCAGCCATAAATGGTCTTGCTTGCTAAGATAACATTGCAGACTTTGCTTGGGAGGTTGAAAGCTGCAACTGTTGCCACTCCATTTCCACACATAAAGGCACAGTATTTCTAGATCTAGGTGTATGACCCTGCCCTGCTGCTTCACCAGAAGGTCCTTCCGAAGAGACAGCCTTATTGTGCTCATGCTCAACAGCTGGGGATGCCAGACTCTCTGTGCCCAAACTGGAGCCACAAGAATGACTTGGGCCTTGTCATTCCTGATCTTTTTGAGAACTCGGTGCAGGAGTGGTATTGGACATCAGGCATACAGGAGGCTTGAGCTCCCCTGAAGACAAAAAACATCTGAGAGAGAGCAGTCTTAGAAACTCCATCGCACAAACATGCAGACATTGCACATTCTCAAAGGAGGTGAAGAGATCCAACCAGAGATATCCCCATTTTTAGAAGAGGCCTTGAGCCTCCTCCAGATGGAGATGCCATTTGTGATTCACTAGGCATCAACGGCTGAGTTTGTCTGCCCTGGCATTCAGAGAGCCTGCCAGGTGTTGAACCACCAGGGATATGCCCTGACATTTCAGCCATGTCCAATGTCACAGTGCCTCTTAACAAAGGGTTCACAACCCAACCTCGCCCTGCCACATGTCGTGGGAATTGTCCATAAACACCTGCAGGTTGATGTGGAGCCCATCTCCACCTCCCCCCGATGGCCACACCATCCTAGAATTGACACATCTGTCACTACAGTCACACCTGGTTGGGTAAACGAGAAGGGTCTACCATCAAGGTTCATTATCCACCACTGCAGTTCCCTCCGAGAGCGGGACCATGTTTGAGAGATCCCCCTGATGCTGTGCCTACTGGAACTTCAGGTCCCACTGTACAGCCCTCATATGACAATAAGCATGTGTCACAAGAAGGGATGCAGGACAACATGAGGCCCAACAACCTCATTGTCAGACTCACCGAAATCCAGGATAGAGGTCGAAACATCAGTATCTTAGCCTTAGTATCTTGGACTTGCCATTCAAGAGGATAGGACCAAAACTGCACTGTTTCCAGAACAGCAGATGAAATGGAGCATCTGAGAAGGAGTCGGGTGTAACCACTGTCATCAAATTTGTGAACAGCGGAGGGGCGATGGTAAGGCTGAAAGGGAGCAAGGTAAACTGAAAGTGCTCTTTGCCGACCCTGAACTGCAAGTAACAACAGTGGGCAGGCAGGGTGGGGATGTGAAGATAAGCGCTCTTTAAGTCTAGCAATACCATCCGGTCTCCTGGGTCCAGGGAATAAAGGACTTGCGTTAGCATTTTGAATTTCTCCTTATTCAGGAAGAGACTGAGAAGGTACAGGTCTAGAATAAGACAAAGGCCTCCAACCTTCATTGGCACCAGAAAGTAGTGGGAATAGCAACCATGACCTACCTCTGATGCTGGCACCTTCTCGATATCTCCCTTGGCCCTGCTGAGGGAATAAAGAAAGGTGGTCCTAAGAAGGTGGAATGGGTAGAGGGGTGGTTACAAAGGGGGGGGGGGGGTAGCTCCTTTGGCTGAGCTGCAAACCCAACTGTCAAATGTTACTGACCTCCAGTTGTACAAGTAATGGCCATCCTGCCCCCTCACTGAATGCTCATGGTGGTCGGAGAGCATACTAAAAGGGAATGGAGGCTGCAGCTGCCCAGGGGGTGGTGGACTGGCTCTACCTCTGGATGCATGTTCCACTTGGTCTATGGGAACTGTGTACTCGGCCACAAAACGATTGTGTGGTTTGCTAGCTGGGTGTGTAAAGACATGTTCAGAAGTCCCTACCATAGCCACTAAAAGGGACTGGGGTTGGCAAGGGGCAATGGGAAGGCTCAAAGACCTTTCAATATCCCTGTTATCCTTGATGCACTCTAGCGCTGAGTTCACCTTCTCTTCAAACAACTGAGAGCCATCAAAGAGCATGTCCATAAGCGATGCCTGGACATCCTCTGAAAAGCCAGTGGTTCTCAACCAGACATGGCATCTAAGGACCACAGATGATAAAATAACTCTGCCCAGCAAGTCAGTCGTGCATTGCCCAGAGTGCATGGTAAACTTGACTGCATCCATCCCATCAGCAATTGCTTGATAACAGTATGGTTCAGTAGTCCTCCAAGTCCATGTGCAGCACTTGCCCAACAGAGACCCAGATGGTATTAGGCACGCTGTGTTCACCAAACACAGTGCCAGACTGGCAGAAAAGAACACTCTCTTCCCAAATGTATCCAGCCTTTTAGATTCCCTGTCCAATGGAGTGGACAGGAAGGAATCAGGGTTAACTTCATTAGGCTTAGACAACCAGGGTGGGGTGCTGAAAGAGGAAAAGGGGACCTCTTGAAGCAGGGCAATGGTGGAGGGTAATTGTGCTATTCACAATTGTTCAGGGCTTGGATGAGGCTTCAAGAAGGATATCTGTAAGTGCTTCATGAAAGGGGAGTAAAGGTCAAATGGGGGTAAATCTTGGCTGAAGCACCTCCAACAAGGCATTTGTCTTAACTACCACTGAGGGCAGCGTAAGGTCCAAGACCTCAGATGCCCTTTTCACCACCATAGCAAATGAAGCACCCTCTGTAGCCACAATAGGGGGAAAGACCTATCCAGTTTCTTGGGAGATGTCTAAAATAATGGCATCTGCCAATCCCTAATACTGTTGACCTTAGTGTCTTCTCCAGGGTACTAGTAACCATAAAGATCATATGACCTCCCCTTCACCCCCCACAAGTTCAGGCCCATCAAAAGAATACAGCTCTGACTCTGACATGAAGAGTCTGCCCCTCATCAGCCCTGGGGATGGTGTTAGTCGACACTTGCCCGACTCCCTGTCACAGCCAGGAATGACAATGTGGATGGTGCCTCCATAGGGCATCAGTGGCATTGGCTTTAGAGCGAACGCTGGGGAAGTTCGAGGTGATTCGACCAGTGCCGCTCCAAATCTGCCAACTGATGTTGCTTGGAGTAATCCCATAGTCAGAAGAGCAGTAGGAGCTCCTCCCAAACCTGTGGGGCCCAAAGGCACACCAGAGGGGATGGGCTGTTCAAATATGAGGTACATGGCATCATAGATTCTCGTAACTGGACAGGACTCTTTCCTGGAAATTCTGTGAGGTGCAGAGACAGCCCAGGTGCAGGGTCCACCACAGAGTTAGGACACAAAAACAGATGCTCCCTCGTCTCATCAGATGCCGACGGATGTGGCAAAGTCAAAGATCTCTTCAACTTCTTGCTCTTGTTGTGCCTGTGGCACTTACCTGATTTTGATGATGACTTTGACTACAAAGACAAGTGCCTGGAGTGGTTCAGCCCACAATCTTGGGACCTTCCTCCCAACCAAGATCTTGAATGTCGTGGTGTTGAGGAGATTGAGTGACGGTCTTTGGGTGCATGGTGCGGCAGTGGATGCAGGTTTTGATGTCATGGTCGGTCTCCAAACACCAGAGCCACACCATATGTGGGTCTATCGCAGACATCTGCCACTGACAGGAAGGCCGGCCCAAAATCAGCCTTCCTGGCAGACATCCTTATCCACCAGTAGCCAAAGTTGAAAGAAAGAGGGGGTAGCTCTTCCCAGATCTGTGCTGACCGGCGTGGAAAGAAAATAACTGACATCAGTGTGTTGGAATGGTGCCTACATAGGCACCGCGTTCTTCAGTTCTGACACAGACCACCACCATGCAGGGCTGAACGAACCACCTACTTGCTCGCAGGGGTACTGCTCAATAAAAATCTCTGAATCCAGTCTGATGCCTGGGGATTATTCTAAGGTAAGGAATCTGCGGCTAGCAGTCCCTACCAGATAAATGTATCCATTGGAAGTAACATCTTTACCGGAGTTAATAGTTTTCCATACCTACAATGATTTTGTTTTTACTCCTTGGGTACTTGTTACACTCAGATTCTGAATGCTTGCTTGAAGCTGTCCAAATCTGCAGGAGCCATACTAAGTTTCCTGCAGCCTCAAGACCACACAATAATGCTATGTTTACTCTCAATTTATAAAGCCATGTGTTCAAGCTGCATTTTATGGGGCTGGTGTTATAGTTGCTCTAATTTATAATTTCTCCAGTATGAGGAAAATTATGTCTGCAGATGACTCCTTTAAATTCCGTCAGCGAACTCAGATTATATTCTGCATACAGAGCTGTCACTGCAGTATGTATCAGATTTAGTGCGTTTGTCACCTGTGATGCTTTATGTATCAGCGTGGACCTCGCAGGAAGCAGGGCTGAATAGGGAGATTCTTAAGGACTGCTTAGCCTGTAAGTATGGGCTAAGCTTACAGCAACTTGCTTACACGAAAGATTCTTTAAGTAAAATAGGCCTCCCCAAATTTTTTGTTATGTTGGAGACTCTTTCTTTAAACATCTCTTTATCAAATCTTTCAACAGTGTTAACAGCATTTTACAGCTAGATAGTGATATCTCTCATCATGAGTTGAACACAAGACTTCATACAGTAGTGGAAATGAAAACGTGTAGTAATTGCATTGTCGGCGTAGGCTCTCATTATTCTAATGAGACTACTGGATTTTGAGCAACAGCATCATCTGCGGTGTGGGAGACTAAGTCTAACCCACTGCAGGTGACACATGTCGCTCCAATCTGGGTTTTGCTCCAGCTAACTAGCAGTGCCTCATCTCTATCCGAGGGCAGGGATGACTGGGCAGCCAAGCGCATGACATAATTGGTTTCTCAGGGAAGCCGTGGTCACTCAGGTCTCATCCATTTCTCTCAGTTACATTAGTCTCATATATGCAATGGCAAACAGAGGCAGTATATGTTTCAATAATGATTTTAATGAAGCGACTGCATCTTAGATAGCAAAGCGTGAGCTGCAATAAACAGGACGACATAGCATGACAACATTAAAATTGTGACAAGGAGAGGGAAGCATAAGAATAACACCATCATATTGTCATTACCGTCAATAGACTAATTCCTACCTAGGCTATGATAGAGCACAGCGTGTTAAGCTTTATTTCTGCCATTCAGGTTTCCCTGGGAAGACATCCCCCATATCTGAGCAAAGGCCTGAAGTCTGCAAAACAGCAGTAGCGAAGCATTCAGCAATCAGCATACAGTTGTGGTTTTCTGGATGGAATCTCCCTCTAACGTGTAAGGGACAGGGAAGTGCTTTTATAATAAAACAGCTGATGTTCTGAAAAAATGTCCCAACGTAAGGATGTGTATTTTCTAAGAGTGTCGGAGACTAAACTTATACCACGTTCAACTGCAATGTACCTTGCAGTAGCCTTGGAAAACTCACAGAGTAAGCAAGAATGTCTTGTTTGAGAACAGAGTGCTGGCCTAGGCAAAAACAGTTAGATAAACAGAAAATAAAACAAGACCGTAAAAGTGGCTATTGTAACAATAATAAAATAAAGCCGAATAAAATATATCTAGGTTAGAGTGCACAGCGGCTTGGCCTAGTGTGTAAAAATAACGTGCATGGAGCTATAGCTAAAATGGCTACACAACACCTTCCCCTTGTTGGATGAAGGTGGTTCAAAGCCTAGTGACATATAAAATTGTTACTAAAAAAGCTCAACCTAAGATATACATGTAAAAATTAATGTAAATTATGACAAGTGCAGGGGACACATGAGCATATAGAAGGACAATTTAAAACATGAACATGTGGCATAAAAGACCACATTTAAAGTTATTTTTTAAAAATTCCAATCAATTCCGGAACCATAGAGGACAGGAAATCTTCCACTTTGCCAGATGTTAAAGTTGGAAAGGCATCACTAAGAAGGACAAAGGAGCAGTCGTGTTCCATAGCCTCAGCCTCAGCCAATGCGGCATTCTGTGGTGTACCCAAAGATGAGTTAAAAACCACATCCTCCAGGAAGGGCAACTTATAAGTAGCTTCAACGCGCACGTCTGGTAATGAGCCCTCAGCGAGAACATCAACAGATCAGCGTCCAATGAAAGTAAGCGCTGCGTATTCGAAAGAGCACCAGAGGCACCGAAACACAGGCTGCACACAATGCAAAACCGGTCTGAATAACAGAGACCAGTCACACTCCAATTGATTCAGGAGTGTTGCTCCAAAATACTGCATCATGCGTTCATGACACAGCTGCGCTGATGGGAGCGCTTTCATTCCTCCTTGTTGCGGCGGGACAGCCATTGCGCATAAAAAATAGCAACAGCAAAATACCAACAATTATAGCCAAAGTTATTGGAAATCCCCTGAAAATACTGGAGAAAATTGAATGAATGGCTGATGGTATCAAACCGAATATGGAGGAGAAGGCGAAACCAGAACCAACAGCCTTAAAGAAGTTTGCGATTCCAGTTGTACTGGACGCATTAAATACCCGTCCCATGAGTTCACCAAAGTGTCTCGGAAAGTTTGTACTTAAAACGGACTGTATCTCTGCTCTCGACCTTGCCACCTGAAGTGCGTAGGTCTTGCGTGCAGATGTAAGGGCCACGTGCTTCTGAAACAATGAAGCCTTGAGTCTACTCAGCTTGTCAAAATTCACATTAGAAGTAGCAATGTGAGGCCAAATGGCTCCCGCCTCTTTTATTTTAGTAGGAGGAAACAGTACGTTCTTGTAGCATGTAACAATCTTAGAGACTGACACAACATAAACTATTCCGGCTCACATCCCACAACAGTCTTCACAATTGAGGACAACATAGCTGCCGTTTGAAGGCACCTGGAAAGTAGGTCTAATCAAAGGGACAGGAACTCCCTTCAGATAACAAGCTAAATTTGCTGCAGACGCATTATACGCCCCATGAAAGGACAGCTGTTTACAAACCATTGAATGGCTGACTGAAGTCTCACATTGACTACTGCTAAGAAAGACTTATTTCATGCCACTGAGACATTTGTACGAGAAGGGTAGCTCCCACACCTCATGAATGTAACTATCTCCCAGCCTTTCATATCTGCCAACCGGAATGTGTTTTAAACAGGAGGTGAACTGAAGTGTAGAAATAGGCAGATTAATGACCCGTGTATGAGCCACTCAGCAGTTGCTATTTCATCCACAGTAAAAGGCAACTTTTTTTATTTCTCGATGTTTAGCATGACATAAGTCGCTTCTTTCTTAGCCATTAGTAGTTGTTGTCACATTAAATTAAAGGAAGAAAATATTTCCTTGCTGTAAGGAAATGGCTCCCTGTTGCAGCTTCCTCCCACTTTTTTCCTGATACTGATGCTGACTTGACTGAGAAGTGTGCTGGGACCCTGCTAACCAGGCCCCAGCACCAGTGTTCTTTCACCTAAAATGTACCATTGTTTCCACAATTGGCACACCCCTGGCACACAGATAAGTCCCTTGTAAAAGGTACCAGTGGTACCAAGGGCCCTGTGACCAGGGAAGGTCCCTAAGGGCTGCAGCATATGTTGTGCCACCCTAAGGGACCCCCTCACCTAACACATGCACACTGTCATTGCAGATTGTGTGTGTTGGTGGGGAGAAAAAGGCAAAGTCGACATAGCATCCCCCTCAGGATGCCATGCCCACAAAATACTGCCTGTGGCATAGGTAAGTCACCCCTCTAGCAGGCCTTACAGCCCTAAGGCAGGGTGCACTATACCACAGGTGAGGGCATAGCTGCATGAGCAATATGCCCCTACAGTGTCTAAGTCTATTCTTAGACATTGTAAGTACAGTTGTGGCCATATTAAGTATATGGTCTGGGAGTTTGTCAAAAACGAACTCCACAGCTCCATAATGGCTACACTGAATACTGGGAAGTTTGGTATCAAACTTCTCAGAATAATAAACCCACAATGATGCCAGTGTTGGATTTATTAAAACATACACACAGAGGGCATCTTAGAGATGCCCCCTGTATTTTACCCAATTGTTCAGTGCAGGACTGACTGGTCTGCACCAGCCTGCTGCTGAGAGACGAGTTTCTGACCCCATGTGGTGAGGGCCTTTGTGCTCTCTGAGGACAGAAACAAAAGCCTGTTCTGGGTGGAGGTGCTTCACACCTCCCCCCTGCAGGAACTGTAACACTTAGCAGTGAGCCTCAAAGGCTCAGGCTTCGTGTTACAATGTCCCAGGGCACTCCAGCTAGTGGAGATGCCCGCCCCCTGGACACAGTCCCCATTTTTGGCAGCAAGTCCCTGGGAGATAATGAGAAAAACAAGGAGGAGTCACCCACCAGTCAGGACAGCCCCTAAGGTGTGCTGAGGTGACCTGTGCCTTTAGAAATCCTCCATCTTGATTTTGGAGGATTCCCCCAATAGGATTAGGGATGTGCCCCCCTCCCCTCAGGGAGGAGGCACAAAGAGGGTGTAGCCACCCTCAGGGCTAGTAGCCATTGGCTACTAACCTCCCAGACCTAAACACACCCCTAAATTGAGTATTTAGGGGCGCCCAGAACCAAGGAAGATAGATTCCTGCAACCTGAAGACGAAGAAGGACTGCTGACCTGAAAGCCCTGCAGAGAAGACGGAGACACCAACTGCTTTGGCCCCAGCCCTACCAGCCTGTCTCCCCACTTCGTGAAAAACTGCAACAGCGACGCGTCCCCCAGGGTCCAGCAACCTCTGAAGCCTCAGAGGACTACCCTGCTTCTAAAGGGACCAAGAACTCCCAAGGACAGCGGCCCTGTTCCACAAAGACTGCAACTTTGCAATAAAGAAACAACTTTTAAAAACAACACGTTTCCCGCCGGAAGCGTGAGACTTTCCACTCTGCACCCGACGCCCCCGGCTTGACCTGCGGAGAAACAACACTAGAGGGAGGACTCCCCGGCGACTTGGATCCCGTGAGTAGCCAGAGTTGACCACCCTGAGCCCCCACAGCGACTCCTGCAGAGGGAATCCAGAGACTCCCCCTGACCGCGACTGCCTGCTTCAAAGAACCTAAAGCCTGGTAAAGACACTGCACCCGCAGCCCCCAGGACCTGAAGGATCCGACCTCAAGTGCAGAAGTGACCCCCAGGTGGCCCTCTCCCTTGCCCAGAAGGTGGTTGCCCCGAGGAGTCCCCCCCCCTTGCCTGCCTACTTCGCTGAAGAGACCCCTGGGTCTCCCATTGAAACCAATTGCAAACCCGATGCCTGTTTGCACTCTGCACCCGGCCGCCCCTGTGCCGCTGAGGGTGTACTTTTTGTGCTGACTTGTGTGCCCCCCCCCGGTGCCCTACAAAACCCCCCTGGTCTGCCCTCTGAAGTCGCGGGTACTTACCTGCTGGCAGACTAGAACCGGGGCACCCCCTTCTCCATTGTAGCCTATGCGTTTTGGGCACCACTTTGACCTCTGCACCTGACTGGCCCTGAGCTGCTGGTGTGGTAACTTTGGGGTTGCCTTGAACCCCCAACAGTGGGCTACCTTGGACCCAACTTTGAACCCTGCAAGTGCTTTACTTACCTGAACAACTAACAAATACTTACCTCCCCCAGGAACTGTTGAATTTTGCACAGTCTAGTTTTAAAATAAATTATTGCAATTTTTGCCAAAATTGTTCATGCTATTTTGTTGATTCAAAGGGCCAGATGTAGGTACAAAGCAAATTGCGACTTGCAGTTTGCGAGTTCGAGCGACTCGCAAATTGCAACTCGCAATTTGCTATGCAGAACGGTGTCTCAGACACCGTCTGCGAGTCTCTATGGGGTCGCAAAGACCCACCTCATTAATATTAATGAGGTGGGTCGCAAATTGCGGCCCCATAGCGACTCAGGGCACTCACTGACATGGAGGCCTGCTGTAGTCAGCAGACCTCCATGTCCGTGACTGCTTGCCAATAAAGCATTTTTTTTTTTTTTAAGTGTAGCCCGTCTTCCTTAAAGGAAAACGAGCTGCACTTAAAAAAAAAACGAAACCTTTTGTTTCGGAATTTTTTCAGGGCAGGTAGTGGTCCCTTGGACCACTACCTGCCCTGAAAAAATATTTTGGGGTCCATTCACAAAGGGGAAGGGGTCCCATGGGGACCCCTTCCAATTGGCGAGTGGCTTACCATCCACTTCAAGTGGATGGTAACTGCGACTCCATTTGCGACCGCGTACGCGGTCGTAAATGGAATTGCATACCACTGCGAGTCGCAAATAGGAAGGGAACACCCCTGCCTATTTGCGAGTCGGTCCCGACTCGCAAAATGCATTTCTGCATAGGAAACTCCGGTTTGCGACTAGCAAACGGCAATTTTTGCTGTTTGCGAGTCGCAAACTGGTGCCTACATCTGGCCCAAAGTTCCTAAGATACCTTAGTGAAATATCTTTCATTTAAAGTATTGTGTGTAAATCTTGAACCTGTGATTCTTAAAATAAACTAAGAAAATATATTTTTCTATACAAAAACCGATTGGCCTGGAATTGTCTTTGAGTGTGTGTTCCTCATTTATTGCCTGTGTGTATGTACAACAAATGCTTAACACTACCCTCTGATAAGCCTACTGCTCTACCACACTACCACAAAATAGAGCATTAGAATTCTCTCTTTTTGCCACTATCTTACCTCTAAGGGGAACCCTTGGACTTTGAAATAGTGCATACAGAGCCAACTTCCTATACTCGCGCTGACATGTTGCCAGGGAAGGCAACCCGCCTTCAGTGTTTGAAGTGTCCAACCCATCTGCATAATGGACAGTAGCTGACTCTGTCCGTGGTGTAAGGAAGACATATCTGTTTGTATAATGTATATAGCAGAAGAGACGATGTAATATAAGGTGTATATCCGGTCGGACAGGGTATTAATCCCATTATCCACAACAGCTAATGCCTTTTTTTAGATTTGCCTGGTCTATTTGCCTAAATCGAGCAGCTGCTTCTTGTTGGGAAAGCTTCCAAATTTCATTATATATTTCATATAAGAAACACTTTCTGCAGTGTTTTCTGGGGCCTACCAGGAAGTCCTGTAAATTGGAATTATTGAGGTAATATTGAGGTGTTCTCTAACCGCATCTAGTGAGGAAGTTCTTAACCATTGCTGCCATAGTTTCCCTGCACTGTATGTTGTAACTATACCTGCATGTTCAGATGATATATAGCGAGGGTCCTGCCTATTAGTTCTATTACCCACCGAGGAGTTGATAAAACATTGGTGACAGACACCCATTGGTATCTACTGACCACAATAACCACCCGCCAGGACGTGTCAGTGAAACATTAAATGTACCATTCTGAACCCATTCGTCGAGCTGATCTTCAGTTGCATTTGTATATTTTTGCCATTTATAAAATCTTGCAGGTGCAGGTATACTGGGCGTGTTTAATTCTTTGATCTTTGCTAAGCCTAGACAACTTGTTTTTTGTACTGTTTCATTTAAGAATATCATTTATACAGGTATTTGGCATGCTCTGAATAAAGCTTCATTCCCCATTATTTGCCAGTGTCTAGCTCCCCACATACTTTTTAAGTCAATCAACTTCAGCCAATATTCATAGCCTTCTATAGTCAACTGGGAAACAAAGGAATCAGAATATATAAATTTCGCATTTGTCAATTATATGTGTATGTTGTCAGTAGGTGGCAATTTAAAATAATACGACTCAGCATTTTTAACATCATGCCCAGAAAAATATGTAAACTTTTCAGAATACGTTTTGGGACTCCCTTGTGGTGTAGTCGGACAATGTTCCTATTGTGTATAATTAAAAACAGTTTTGGGGCTGCTTGCTCTGTGTATGAAATGGTGCCCATAATAATTATAGCAAAACATATCACCATAATTTTCTTTAGATTGATAAACATCTTCGTTCTCAAATACAGTATAATACTGAAATTGTGTCATCATAGAATCAACTGTTTTCACATCCCAATCATCAGAAACAATGCCTGGTATTATTCATGGAGAGTTTGAACATATATGGTATTTGAATGACCTCCGTAGGGCTGTATATATCAAAAGTTACTTTATCCCAAACAATCCCATCAGTAATTGGTATTGCGGAAATGTTCACAAAAAAAAATCTCTTCGGACTTTGTGTGATGAAAAATGTGGTTTTAGGACCTCATCCACCAGTTCAACTGTTGATTTTTCAGGAAGGAAATGACCATGTATTAACAAAAAGAAAGTGATGACAAAACCAATCCAAAGTAGGAAAGCTAGTACAGTCAAGGAAAGCCACAGATAGTTCCATGGAAAAATAAAGTATGTAATTTTAAGCCAGTTCATTAGCTTACGTGTTCTTGACAGTTGATGTGTTCAAGAGGCGAATGAGTCTGAGACGTCATCATTAATGTCAGCAAAATATCCAGAAGCAGTTTGTGCAAAAACCGGAGCTTTGTTAGTTGGAGGAGTTGTTTTTTCTCACGGTGGCACAGAATAAATAGCTCCATCCGTTTGTGTTGAAGCTGTATCAAATTGATCAACTATTTCTGCATTATTAGATGTTAGTGGAACCAATGCAATATCATTTTCCACGCTCCCCAAGCTCGGAGAGGTGTCGGTGTTGCTACTCACAACTTATAGAGGAACTTCTGACCAGTAGTAAGAGGGATTCGGGAACTACTGATTGTTCCTCTTGGTCTGGTGTGCAGGATCGGCCACATGGCTTAATTTGACATTGTCGATGGAGACAAAATGATTTTCTTTGGCACCTGCCAAGGGTGGTAGAATTACAGTTCTGGTACCATGTATTCCCAAGACTGGGGCTGGTGCTCGATAAGAAGGACCAAATTCCTTTTTCACAACAAACTTTTCATGTACTAGATCCAGCCGGTAGGCACTATGGGTACATCCTTGAGTCCTGTGGAGGCAGCACTGATAGAAGAATTGTCGCCACATAACTGTTGTAATTCCTGTGAGACAGTGACAAGTCAATTTATGTCAAAAGGTGTTTCCGCCGCCTCCACGCTAGGACCATCAAGATCTGGAACATACATTTGAGTTTCAGAAAGGCACTCATATGAAGTACGACCCCCCCAGGGACCTTCTAGGCAGATTGTTAAGTGCTCTCTGAACTCCATACAGATGATGAAGCCAACTACGACCCGTACCTAAGACTCTGGCTGTTAAGGATTGCTTTAAATCACGGTTTAATTGCTCCACAACACTATTTCCCTTGAGATGAAATGGAGAAGAGTACTGGAGTTGGACCCTCAATGAATCCATGGTGTCCCTGAATGCCCTTGAGGAGAAAGCAGGGCCCTGGTCCGAGTGGAAAACCGCAACTGCATATGTACGGATAAAGACTCACAAATCTTTAATAACAGTCCGAGCGTCAGCCGAGCGTTGTGGCCACACCCATAGAAATCTGAAGCAAGAGTCATCAGCGACCAGAATATAATTGTATGCACTGTCCGGTGTTAGGGGACCGCAATGGTCCAAGTACATGCATTGTAAAGGTTTATTTGAAATCAAGAGGAGTGTCTGCATCAGACATTTGGCAGTGGAAACTTTAATTTGTTGACAGATGTCACAACAAAAGACATACTGCTTGGTCTCCTTGTAGAGGCCTGGTCACCAATAGCAGGCTTGTAAGATTGATATTATGGCCGCCACACCGGCATGGGCAGATGCTACCCCTTCGTGTGCTGCTTTAATCAATTGTGGTCTTATATCCTTGTTGGGAATTTCTCGCACCCCTGCACCTGGTATCTTAACTTCAGCATTCAGGCAACCTCCCATTCAGTGGGAATATTTGTCAGGAAATGCTTTTGGATAGGGCGTACCATCAGCCGTAGCTTTCAGGGCAGCTCATATGTCTGCGTCCGGTTTCATACTTAAACGAGTTACTGCGGCAACAGCAGCCACAGCTACTGCTGACTTTGTGTCTTCATCAGCCAATGTATTCCCAGCAACGTGTATCCCAACGCGCTGGTATCCAAGTGTGTGTACAACATGGACATTTGGTAGTGTTTCTTTCAGATCCACTACTTTCCCCCACAGAAGTCTGTGTTTAATGGTGTTGCCTTTAGAATCTCTGAACCCATTCTGGCGCCAGTAATGCAGGTATTCATTGAAGGGCTGGACACAATAGTATGAATCACAAACAGTCATTGTATACTGTGCAGGATTTGTCAGTTCCAGTGCCATCACCAGAGCTTTGAGCTCTGCTAATTGTGCTGTGCAATCCCCTAGGGCTTGCGTAAATGTATGGAGTGGACGGAACTTTATATCCTCCATCTAGCCGCTTACGTCTGCACAAGCAGCAGAGTATTGATGCTTTGTACCTATTGCAGGTTGTGCTGAGCCATCAGTGTACATGACTCTGTGATATTGTTCGATAGGCAATGTGTTTGCTGGAATTGGGTATTCCAGCTCGTATTGCAAGAATTCTTGAGTTTGTAACCTTGGGTCAAAGATGTAGTCTACATCAGTGGCTGTCAAAGACGTGGCCCATTGTATCCAACATGGATGTAATGCTTTAGCATTTGGGATGCTTGCTTTTGTGACAGCCTCTAGGGCTGGAATTGGAGAAACATCAATAAAGCATTTGCCCTGGGCTAGAGGTCTTTCTTTAATGACAGTCATCTGAACAGCAGTGAGAATTTTCTAAGTGGGAGCAAAACGTTGTTCTGCTACTGAGTACAATTGTGATTTGTAAGCTATCGGGATGGTCTCACCCTTTATTAAAGGTTACATAAGTGAAACCAATGGCCCCAGCAAGTACTCTGATGACCAAGTGTGTTTTGTTGTCCCTCATGTGTAGGTGTTGTGCTGCAAGCATGTCTGTCTGCAGTTCCCTAAGTATTCGTGTGTGTTCGACTGTCCAAAATATACTTAATAATCTGGAATGTAAGTTCTTCCAAAACTTAGAAAACCCAATAGAGATTGGAGTTTTTTTATCGTGTTTGGAAGTTGTAGTTGTGCACATTTTTCTAAGAATTGTGGCGCTAGCCTCTTTCCTTCATTTGATAGCTCATGTCCCAGAAACAGGACGTTAAGGAAGGCTATTTTTATTTTTTTTAAGTTGAATTTGTAGCCAAATTCAGCAAATCCTACTACACTGCGGGCTACCCGCCTTAAATGTTGTAGCAAATCATCATCTGTAAGATAGATATCATCTACATAGGACAACGCTTCAGGGTCAATGTCGTGCAATATGGCAGTCACACAAGCTGCGAACAGTCCTGGGCTGTTCTTATACCCCTGAGGTAAACTACAGATTTTTTTCTGGGAGCCTACTGCACTGAAACTTGTTAAGTCTCTACTCTCAGGCGCTATATTCTGGCAGAAAAAAAACATTGGAAATATCCAGTGTTGTTTTGTATTTTTTACGCACTATATTGTTCATCAGTGCTGTACTATGTGAATTTTCTATAGCATATGTGCGTGTATAACTGTTTAGGTATCTGTAGTCGAAAACTATTCTGTATGAATGGTCCGGTTTAGCTACTGGAAAAAAAGGATTATTCACTGGGGAGACACAGGGCTCAATTATGCCCCGGTACTCTACTTGTGTGAATATTTCTCTCACAGGCGCTTTTGCTTCATGTTTTATTGGGTACTGAGGTTGGGGCTGAGGTTCATTTTTAATGGGAATTACACAGTAGGAGGATTCTTTATCCCATCCTACATGATTGCGATATAACGCGGGTGCCTGTGGCAATGCCCAATCAATGGCATAGGATTCAGCAAGTTCCTCCAGAACAAGGGGCGAGAAAGAATGTTTAATAACATCTTCTCCATATGGGCAGGTATGGACAAATTCAGGTGGCCAATCTTGTTCGGCCAACAAAACATCATATATATTTACTACGCGACCCCAAAAGATTGCATCTATTATGCGTTCAATGTCTCCTTCTAACTGTAGCGTTACTTTATACACCCTATCAGACATGGAGACACACATGTCCGCAGTTTCTACTTGTAGAAAATCATCAGTTGTTTTCACCTCCAGATGCTCTATAAGACTAAGGCGAACTATTGTGAGCTCTGCCACACTGCCTAGTAGTGCTACTGCCCACTTCCTGTTCTTCAAGAGGACCCTCTTCTTGAGTGGCACTTCGTACTGCAACTGCTGCCACCTTTTTCTTTTTAAATCGGGGTTTCTGTTGGGGAGGTTTCTCTTCCTTTTTAATGAAAACCTCTGATGAGCGTTGTGATTCCTGTCTTGGTTTCACGTACTCTGTTCTTCACTCTGATCGCCCACCTCTCTCACTGCGTTTTTCCGATGAGTCCTGAAAGAAACTAGATTGGTGTGTATCAGTATATTGATATCTATCAGGCGCTTTTATATTATCTCTGTTCCTGAGATTATATCTATCCTGTGGGGTCTCAGTACATGGAGATTCTCCCCTTCCTTTTTTAGGTGTTTGTTGTTTTTTATCCCAGCGTTTCTTATTACCCTCAGTGGCCTGCTTGGAAAAATCTTTATTAGATTGGCCCTGAAATTGTGGTTTAGTTGGTCTGACCCCTAGACTATCTCGACCAATGCTAGAATAGGTCTCTGCGATAATCTTGGGCAGCTTGCGTTCCTGATCCTGGTGAGGAACATCACAGAGCCGCATGCGCACTAGTGCCTAGGCAAGTGTGGCTGCTTCCCCTTTAAGATTACTTAAGATAATTGAGGATACCATGGCAAAATTGCCCATAAATTCCAAACCCAAATCCAGGGCCGGGGCAGCCCCGTACTCATCTTGAATTTGCTTCAACACTTCCGGTAAATTGGCAAGTTTCGGTGTACCGTGTGCGGTTGTATAGAGCGCGGCAAATACCGTGCCCCAGGTATTACAGTTATCTACTGTAGGGACCATCCCAAATGCCAAGCACATCGTTAGAATTCTATGTTTATCCTGAGGTCCCATTTGGGGAAATACTTCTTCCAGACCATTTATTTGTTCTAACCAAAACAGAGTATCCTCTCATTTGGCGGGTATTTTACCCATGATCGAGTGTACAGTCGGAGGGTTTATACCTGGCGTCACTGCATGTGGTTGTGCTGGAGCAGCACATGCTGCGTTTGTATTTAAGGTTTGTATCACAAACTGTACTAGTCGTCTATATGTCGCTGTTAGCTCAGTATACAAACGACAAACCTCAGCTACTGCTTAAGTTGCTACTGCAGGGTGAGGTGAATAGGTGGTCAATAAAGGCCAGGTAGGACCATCATTACTTAGAGGACCTACCCTTACTGGTAGAATTGTGTGGACTAGGGTGCCGTCAAGCCAATTATTATGTTCTTGATAAGATAAAGGTATTTCTAAATATGCATATGCCCTGTATTGTCCAGGTACGTTTGCAAGTGTATAGTGATGAAATGTGTTTGTGTTCCCACCAACTGCTGGAAATGTGACCCATGAATAGAAAAGTTCTGTTCTATAAGCTGCATGGGCGCCCACCACAAATGTGACTGGACCCCCCTGGGCTGTTAGGCCATTTGCTAATAAATGTGTAGTCAGAGGTTGTCTCATATTGACTGCTACCTGTTGTGGATTCGCCATTTTAGATAGTAAATTTGTTTAGAGAAGGCACACCAAATATGGTTTTTCCTTTTAGAGTTCAAGCTTGAACAACCTCTTAGCATCAGATATGATTTCCTACGTAGCTGAGGAGGAAGTCCTCAACACCACGGATGTCTCTGTATAAAGTACTGAGGTATTGTTGTATATAGTGAGACAGAGATACTCAGGAGGACCCGGAAATTAGAGCCTGTTATCATTATTCTAATGAGACTACTGGATTTTGAGCAGCAGAATCGCCCGCGGTGTGGGAGACTAAGTCTAACCCACTGCAGGTGACACCTGTCGCTCCATTCCAGGTTTTCCTCTGGCTAACTAGCAGTGCCTCATCTCTACCCGAGGGCAGGGATGACTGGGCAGCCCAGCGCATGACATCATTGGTTTCTCAGGGAAGCCGTGGTCACTCAGGTTTCATCCGTTTCTCTCAGTTACATTAGTCTCATGTGTGCAATGACAAACAGAGGCAGTATATGTTTCAATAATGATTTTAATGAAGCGACTGCATCTTAGATAGCAAAGCGTGAGCTGCAATAACCAGGACGACCCAGCATGACAATATTAAAATTGTGACAAGGAGAGTGCAGCATAAGAATAACGCTACCATATTGTCACTACAGTCAATAGACTAATTCCTACCTAGGCTATGATAGAGTGCAGCGTGTTAAGCTCTAATTCTGCCCTTCAGGTTCCCATGGGAAGACATTATCCCCCATACCTGAGCAAAAGCCTGAAGTCTGCAAAACAGCTGTGGCGAAGCATTCGGCAATCAGCATACAGTTGTGGTTCTCTGGCTGGAATCTCCCTCTAACGTGTAAGGGACAGGTAAGTGTTTTTGTAATAAAACAGCTGATGTTCTGTGAAAATGTCCCTACGTAAGGTGTATATTTTCTACGAATATCGGAGACTAAACTTATACCACGTTCAATGGCATTGTACCTTGCAGTAGCCTTGGAAGAAGCACAGAGTGAGCAAGAATGTCTTGTTTGAGAACGGAGTGCAGGCCTAGGTGAAAACAGTTAGAGAAACAGAAAATAAAACAAGACCATAAAAGTGGCTATTGTAACAATATTAAAATAAAGACGAATAAAATATATCTAGGTTAGAGTGCACAGCGGCTTGGCCTGGTGTGTTAAAATAATGTGCATGGAGCTATAGCTAAAATGGCTACACAACTGCATCACATGTCTTAGAAATAAACCTCTATTTTGACATTGTCGGCAATCGTCACAGTGCTGAGCATTGTTGGAGAAAAATGGTACATATCAGGAAAAGAAAGTAACCAACATCACATACCTATGAATATGTCTCCCATGTAAATAACAAAGATACAATCCAAGAAGTAGGGGTGAAGAGGAAATTAAGAGTATGGGGAACCAGGTGTGGTAGTCCTGCTCATATGTGTGGGGTGGGTCTAGAGATTAGTCCGGAGTTCATCAGCAAATAGTACGCCCGTAAGGAGAGAGAGGCCTTGGGGGTGGTCATCCTGTGATGTTTGGCAGGATTAGGGTGAGGGCCCAAACAATAGTAGAGCCTGCAACCTGGGTGGATTAAAACAGTGCTAATCCAGTTTAGAGAAGTATTGTATTAATGGGCTCCAGGTTCTCAGGACTTTCGTCTCAGTATGGGATAGTGCACTTGAGATTTGCTCCATTGCCAGTACAAACCATTAGATGATAACTGGAGGGGTTGTCTGTTTCCACGCTAGGGCAATGAGTTGTTTGGCTGCATGGAGCACGTAACTAATGAGTGTCCAGTCAAGGGTGTCAGAGCAGTTAATGTAATCAGGCGGAGAAACAGTGTCACCATTCTGTATGTGGATGGTAGGGGGTAGCCTACCATGCCGTTGATATGGCTTAGGGCTAATTTCTAAAATGTTGTGATCAAGACCAAGACCACCAGATATGGCAGAAGTCGCCCCACTCAGTTTTGTATCGCCAGCATAGTGCAGATGTCCCCAGGTATATATGTGCCAGTCATGTAGGGGTGTAATACCATTGATACATTATTTTGTATGCAGTCTCTCGGAGGGAGAGGCTGCAGAACAGTGCATTGGTTTGTAGGTATCTCCTTGGTTATCGCTGAGGTCCATGTGGACTGAAGAGGTTTCAAACTTGTCGCGACTGAGCATTGGAGCGCTCTATAATATTGAAGATCAGCCCTTTCATTCCCGTGTAGATATGCACCAGCGGTTCAAATAAGGTAAGTGGACGGATAGCCCCTGGGTATATTGAGGGGTGAAGAGTTTAGTGTCTTAATTGCACGTACTGTAGATGGTGTGAATCAGGAAGGGTATAAACTTCTTTACATTGGGCAAATGTTTTCATAATGGTGCCTGCGAAAAGGTTTTGTAGCACCCAACAGTCTTTATCAGTCCAGCCCTGGAATGAGTGCGTAGAGAGAGCTGGTGGGAAAACCAGATTATAGGCAATTGGGTTGTTTGGGGAGGAAAAAGATTATAGTTATAGTATCCCAGATAGGCAGCACCATTTTTGTGGATGTAGCTAACTATGCACTATGCGGCCTGGTGTGTTTTGAGAGCCAAGCTAGATCCCACAGGGGTCTGCAGGCCACCGCTCGGTCCATGTGGAACCAGTTGCATTCGCTTTTATGCTCTGTCCAGGCAGATATAAAACATAGGTGCGCTGTCCAGTGACACTCTAGGAAGTTGGGACACGTTAAGCCTCCTCGTTCATGTGGCTGCATCAATAGTATGTGAGATGTTCTGGGTTTCTTGTTGATCCAGATAAAGGAGCAGATATCCCACTGTAGTCTAATGGTACCATCCTGTAGAATAGGTGTGGGTAAGGCTTTGAACACGTAGAGGACCCTCTGTAGGATATGCATTTTTATAACCTTGATCCTTCCTAGCTATGAGATATGCAGAGACTGGCAACGGCAGAGGTCCTATAATGTGCCCGTTTGAAGAAGGGGCCAGTTCGTCGCTGTCCATGTGTCGAGGGTGGCCGTAAGGTTGCGGCCCAAGTATCGGATCATGTGTGTTTCCCATTTAAAAGGTGTCAGGCTTTGTAAGTGAGGGACGTCCGACCTCGGGATAGTGAGATTCAAGACAGACGGTTTGGACATGTTGACTTTAAAGGCAGAGGCACTCGCAAAAGTATCAAGAGCCTGAACAACCGTTGGAAGAGAGGTAGAGAGCTGTGTGGGAGTTAGTAGCAGATTGTCTGCAACGAGACTGACTTTGTGTTCCCTGTCGCCAAAGGGGATTCCCATGATTGTATTGGCCTGTAGTAGTGTGATGGAGAGAGGTTTCACAGCTAGAGCAAAGTGGACACCCCTGCCTAGTGCCCCTCCCAATCTGAATTGGAATCATGCGAGTGCCATTGACTTGGATCGTGGCTGCTGGGGTGGCATATGATGCCATTATCCTGGTGAGTAAGTTAGGACCCACTCCTATCTTCAGAAGGACAGTTTTAAAGAAGGCCTAATTTACCCTGTCAAAGGCCTTTTCCGCTTCCAAGGACCGCAGAAAGTCCGGTAGTTGATGTCTCTGGGCCTTCTCTGAGAGGTTTGCGATACGTCACACATTGTCTGCCCCTGTGTATCCTGTATAAACGCCACTTGATCAGGGTCTGTGAGGCCAGGCAGGAAGCACTCCTAGCGCATAGCCAATATTTTAGTGAAGAGCTTTGCGTTGGTGCTGAGAAGGGCAATTGGACGATCCGATTGGCAGTAGAAGGGTCTTTGCCTGGTTACGGATTTGGAACAATCTCATCTATTGCCATAGAGGGGGTAAGGAATGTGTTATAATCAAAAGAGTTGAAGAGCCGGAGGAGAAAGTCTCCAAGTTCAGGCAAGAACATTTTAAAGAAGCCAACTTCCGGTCTGGGGGATTCCCCCACCGGTAGTGCCTGCAGGGTCTTTGTGATCTAGTCAAGTGTGACGGGGGCATCAAGCTCAGCAGCGTGTTGAGGGAGGAGTGGTTACCATTTACAGGCCTCCAAGTAATCATCGAATACTGGGGGAGGCTCCTCCCTTGTATATAGCTTTTGGTAAAAGGTTTGAAAAGCCCGACGTTTACCTTCCTCCCCATGGACCCACTTGCCATCAATAGATCGTAATCATCAATATATGCTTTAAGCTGGGACTGGCGGAGTCTGCGTGCTAAGAGGGACTCCGTTTTATTGCCTCCCCCATAAAAGCGCTGCTTAAGCATCAGGAGAGCATGTTCCACTCTATTTGTTCTGTGTGCCCTGAATTGCCCTCTCGGTGGAGCTAGCTGTCTGGCGTCTCTTTCTAAGAAAGACAAACTAGTGTTCAAGCCTACTTTTTGGGAGATTAGCCCGACTGAGAAACTAAGGGATGAATTAGTGAAGACTTCTGTTCAGGATTATATCCAATTTAGGCGAATTAAAGCCACAGTCCTGTATCTAGATCCCCTTTTGACTCTGTGGGAAAGGTCCATCTTAGCTCATTTTAGGACAAGGACAGTTTGGCAACTATTAAGTTTCCCTCTTGGGCCCAATACGCTTACTAGTAGCTTGCCAGTTTCAACATATGGTGAAGCGTTTCCCCAGTCCTTACTACAGTTTATGGGGGTTATTACAACTTTGGAGGAGGTGTTAATCCGTCCCAAAAGTGACGGTAAAGTGGCGGATATACCACCAGCCGTATTAAGAGTCCATTATATCCTATGGAACTTGTAATACGGCTGGTGGTATATCCGTCACTTTACCGTCACTTTTGGGACAGATTAACACCTCCTCCAAAGTTGTAATAACCCCCTATGTTTTTTTGTAACTGTTTTAGGCTGTATTTGGACCTATTTTTAAAAGCTTAGCCTTCAGGCACTGCAGAATTGTGTTACCTTATCTGAAACTTCTAAATAACACTGAAGTTTGCTCTAGAGTTAGTTTCTATTTGAAAGCAGTGGTTAAAGCTCAAAGGGCCAGATGTACAAAGCATTTTACTGGGCACAAACTGCCCATTGGGCCATTTGCGACCGATAAAATGCTTTTTGCCACATACAAAGGGCAATGTGTGACTCAGTAACTTGTTACCAAATCACATTTTGCTTTTGCAGTTCGATATTAGGAAGGGGAGTATAAAGGGCGTACCTTCCTAATAGGGCCTTGCAGGGCCATGTGTGAATGTTTTGTGACCGGAATGTGGTTGCAAAACATTTGTAGATTACCACCAATTTCAAATTGGTGGTAAGCCACTCGCAAATGGGAATGGGTCCCAAAGGGCCTCTTCCACCTTTGTGAATGGAGATGCCAACATTTTTTCAGAGCAGGCAGTGGTCCCACATACCACATACTACTCTTAAAAATCAAAGTAAAACTTAGCTTTTTCTTGTTTGAAATGCACCCCGTTTTCCTTTAAGAAAAGCAGACTGCATTTTGAAAAAATGCTTTATTTAAAATGCAGTCACAGACACGATGGTCTGCTTACCCCAGCAGGCCACCATCACTTTGAGTGCCAGACATTCCCAATGGGTCGCTAATTGAGACCTGTATCATGATTATTAATAAGGCAGGTGCCTTGCGACCCATTTGGGAATCACAACCAGTGTCACAGACACTGTTGTACATTAGATTTTGTGACTCTCCCTTTGTGAGTTACTAAAAATGGCTAATGGTGAGTCTCAAAATCTGACAGTCGTACATGTGGCCCATAAATTAATGGAAGGATAACTGGTTATTAGTTTTGCGGTTTAATGTCTCATGTTTCTTTCAGCAGACAACTTCCTGCACAGGTTTCATCTTAAATTCTGTTCATTGCAGCTCCTTAGTGTTTTTTTTATATCAGAATTGCTCGCTGATGGCAGGATTTGCTGCTTTTTTGTGTTGTTGCTCTCTGTTCGTATGTATTCTGCACTTTCGAACTATTTTGTAGGTTATCATCACGCACATTATGTATGCACTTTATTACGATCCTGGGATGCTGTTTTATAGTTCTATGAATGATATATTTTGATATTGTGCTTTTATGGTTTTATTTAAAATCAAATAAATGTTTTTTTAACTGAATTGAAATTAACATAAATTCATAAATTAAATGATGTGCTCTTGCTTACAGTTTCTGAGAAGGAATGCCAGTGTCTATCTTTTCAATAATTGCCAGCACAGCTTCTAAGAAGTAATATAGTTAACAGTGAGTTTGTGGTGGAGCTAGGAGATCGAGGATTAAATCCCAGTGTCCACCCTTCTTCTTGTAACTGTGTGGCTATGTTTAAATCACCGAGTGCCCCCCAAAGAATATTGAAATGGGAGTACTTAGAAACTGAGCCAATGCTGTGCAAAAAAAATACTGGGTAATTACAACTAACTCTAGTTTTACACACTCTGAGCTACTGTCAGATACCAGCATTTGCTGAGTGCACATTGGATGAGTGCATACTGTCAGATACCAACATTGGATGAGTCTCACTCCAGGAATTCGCTTGTAACAACTAGTCACACGGAGTGTTCCAGAACATGCCAGCTGTAGTCCTGGCCCATTGATATACCTCTATAAAAAAATTGCTGTCCACTGATTTTCATTTTTGATTTGTGTTTTGTATCATTAGAGAAGTAATTTAGCTTAGGTAGACATTGCTAATCCAGGACGATTTCTTCTGGGCAACATTTTTAAAAATGGTAGATGTGTTGCAGTGATGATGTAATATTTTGGGAACAAGGAGACATATATACTTCATTTTGGTGTCAAAACATAGGTTTTGGGGGTCAAGTGATCTTATAGAGACAGAAAATAACTCCTCAGAGTAAAACGTTCACTAATTTTCAAACAATGGCGGTTCTATAATGATGTGTTTTCTATAATGATGTGTTTTAGCCATCATATTGGTAATTTATTTTAATATTGGTTTTGTTTCAGGTTTTCCGTTTATTCAAATTTGTAAACTTGAGCAAAGCAGGTAGTAGCAGAAAATCTTTACCTCCTGACAGAGTGTTGCTAACTACAAAATCGGAGGAATCCTTCAACAAAGAAAAATGTGTCATATCCCAAAATAATCTGAAAGAAAAGCTAACATCAACTGCGGCTGGACAGAAGAGAGTTCGAGATGCTGCAGATGTTTCACAAAAGATTGAAACTGATGGGTGAAGAAGATTAACTATTTTATTATTGTAACAATGAGTGCTATAAGTTGTAAACAATGGAAAAAAGTTTGGAAAAAATTGTGAAAAAATAGCAGAAACCAGTGTATCACAACAAGAATCTAAGTCTTCTGGGAAAGCAACAACAATGAAACCCAGTGCCCATCCACTTAGAAGATCAATGGCTACTCCTCCTATACCTCCTACAACTGATCAGAGAGCAGAGGACCTTCAATGTTATCTGTAGTTTGGCCAGAACAAGGGCAAAAGGGATTGATGAAAGAACAAAATACAAAGTATGTGAGTCTCAAAGGGCAACATGTTTTTATCTGCAGCTAGTTTCTTTCAAGATTAAGTTCTCAGCTGAGTAGCTGATCTAAACAGTGAGGTGAATGTATTTGCAGCAGATTTGTATGCCCACCTGAACTGCATGTGTGCATAGATTCGAAAATATGAATGTACAATGAGCTCCCAGCAGCAACATAACCACCAGCTTTCAGTTAAAATTCCACTCTTTGAAAAGGAAAAGGAAGTTTTAAAGTCACTCTTGAGTGCTGGCTATGTGTTTATACTCAATAAGATCAGAGAACTAATGGTCAACATTGATGATCTGTATTGATCCACAATAATGAAATTAAGATGTTTCTGGTGAGAATGTACAATGACAGAATTTGTTTTTGTCTAACAAAAAGAATAGGCCACTTATGGCCTTCTCAGCTGATTTGACTCCTGAAGTTCTTGCTGCCAAAATAAAATCACAGAATGCAGTAAACTCAGCAGAAACCATTTTAAGAAGTGTCCCGAAAGATTTAGACTTTGGACTTAATTACATATTTTATGATGCCCCAGGGCTCCGCAAATCATGGGAGTCAACACGAATGCCTGATGTTGTCTTAACATTTTTTACATCATTGTTTAATATCAGCAAAGCAAAACTGTTACAAACTAGTTTTTGAGTTCAGAACAGAAGAAGACACCATCGATGATGGTTTTGAAGATATAAGTGAAGAAGTGGAAGATAATCCTATGAACTGACAGGCTTATGCTGTGCAAATGTACGCTCTTTTCCAAATCATGTTTTATTAATTTGATCACAGCAAAAAGAGAACTCCGCTACACATGATAACTGCCCTTACAATCTATGACAAGTGCAAATGTAGAGAGCTAATCACTTCAATTAATAGTAGCAGCTCATGATGTAAAATCTTATCAATCCAACAGCACACTATCTCCAAGTCACTTTACCAGGAAGGGATTTATAGTTGCTGCTCTTGATAATGTTGATTTTGAGGACAGCTCTTCTTTGTCTGGAGCATCCAGCACACATGATACTGCCATGGTACCAATGAAGGAGCTGCTGGAAAACAAGCTGTGTCAGCTGTAGGCATAAATAAACGAAGCTGCAAACTTATAACCCAACTGCGTGCCAAAGTGTACAAAATTGACTAAAAGCCATCAACCTGTTCCAGTCTACCAGAAAGTTTGAAAGTGGGTGAGTACATGGATCGTCTACCTGATGCTGTCATCAACAAAGCTGATTTAACTGAATTTATCATATCTCTTATTCTGTGTGGACTGCAGGATGAAGAAAAGCCAGTTCTTCCATGGGCTGGAATTCGTGGTCTGATCGCCCAGAATACCATTCCACTGAAGAAGATTTGTTTTTTACCAATAATACCATCTCCAGTCATGAACTAGGCAACAGTATACACAGCTCTAACCAATTTCCAAAATGTGCATGCTTATCTTGAAGACCAGCCCATCCTGTCAATTTTCTGCGATGAAAGTGTTTTCAGTATTATAGCCGACATTTTTATAAGCAATCCAGTAGAATGTGATGATCTTTATCCAATGATGGGCATTTTCCACATGTCGAAGGTTGTGTTGGGGTGTGCAGGAAGTTATCTTAGTGGATGTGGCATATAGGATGCACTTATTGAGGCTGAAATCTTTGGAAGCAAAACTGTCCTGTCAGCACTGAGCGGAACTCATCATGTTCTTTCGTTACAAGGTATTCTCATCATATCTGAGGCTATAGAAACATTACATTGGCATGTTTTCTGCAACAAGAATGACAAATTAGGGTTTGCATATCTTATCTCAGGATTGAACAAGGCTCAGGGAGCACTTCATTCAAAAGGCATAATGCAAAGCCATGCAATGTTCAATATACTCAGTTCAAAATCAGAAAATCTGAAAACCAATTCATAGAGTTTGTCAAAGAATGTGAAATAAAATCAGAACTTTGCACGTACTGGGGAAATATGTTACACATGTTAGCTCTAGTGAAAAACCTGGGCGATGCTGATCCGGAAGGTGATTGGGAGCTGCACATTAAGACTGTGGAGTCACTGATTACTGTGTTTCACAAATGTGATTGCATGAACTACCGGAGGTATGGATCCTGGTGTTTGGAAAGAGTGAAGAAGCTAGAGGTGGAAAAACTATATCTCTGCAGAAAATTCACCCACAGACATTTTGTGGTGAAAGACTGAGATGGAAAGTTCAATGCTGTGGCTCCAGATATGAAACTGGAACAGACGAACCAGAGAGCACAGAAAAGTTCCAAGGTAATTGTTGGTCAGACACATGCAAGGGAATATGTTGCTCAACGGCAGCTAGTTTACCATGAAGTCCTTTCTATTTGCAATGTTTTCAGAGTGATGACAAATTCAAAATGAATTGACCATTGTGAAACTGTTCCTAACCACAAACCTGTGGGAAAGAGAGGGGAATGTTTTATTAAACATGTTGAGAGCCTGCGTCATTTTATACAGCAGCAAGAAACCCCTTTGAAAGTAAGGAAGAATCCCGTTTTTTGCCTATAAATGGTAAAGACAGTCCACAAGTTTTATTTCCACCTCTTCCTGCCTAAAAGACTCACATGCAAGTCAATGTGCACATAGAAATCTTCCCACATGTTGGTTAGTGCGCATGCAGCACACAATAAATTGCTTATATTTTCAATGCGGTGACCACTAGAGACTTTCATTGTGTAAACAGCCTCTCACAAGACACAGAGAGAGAGAGAGAGAGAAGGCAGCCAGAACAACGAGTGGCAGGAATGCATAAACTTTAAAAACTGCAATAACCAAGCTGTGGGAAAGACTCTTCCCAGCTGGCCCCCAACCTCGATAATAGATCAAGAGGTATATGTCGAGCTGCCTGCTCTGAACTCTGTGACCCTGCTGAAACCCTGAATGCCATGGAAGAACACTTAAACCTGCTTCAATTTTGTGGCGTCTTCTTCCACAGTGACCTGTGCCTCTGTGCGGGCCTCCTATGAAACTGCTGCACCTTGTCCTGCTCTGCTGCGAAGAGAGTGACTTTTTTTTTGTTGCACTTCTTGTTTTTTAAATCCAGCGCTGATAAACTGTTTTTCACTCTTGCATGACACAAGAAGTGATGTGACTTGCACGCTTTGCACTTATTTCTGAGTGCTGGAGGAGGGTAGGGTATGGCTGCTCACCCTACAGGGAACTCTGGTTGTTACTTCTGCTACTATCTAGTGCCAAAAGAAGATGAAGGTATTTGTGCTATTCTAGGTCTTCACCCTCTCAATGCTTTCTTAAACAAGCATTGGCAAAAGCAATAGTGATTACTAATACTTTTTTTGCTGGAAATTTAATTTGGTGAGCAGTTGTGCAATATAAGTTTCTGAAACTCCAGAAAAGTGTTGTGACTTTATTGAGAAAGGCAATATATTGTGCAGTAATTGGTGCTAATATAAAGCAGGGAGATTAGGTAAAGGGCAGAGAACAAGGGAAAAACACATTCAACCGACAGGCATGCTTGAAATGTGTGCAGCCATGGGGAGATTAGGTAAAGGGCTGAGAACAAACAAACAAGCATAGTGCAAGTGCTCTGCAGGCAAAACTTTAAAAAATCAGGCAAATAATCAGCAATAAACTGTTTACAACAGTGAGACATTATGATGTGTTGCAAATGAAAAATGATGCCACCTTATAATATGTGAACTATGTGGTTAATTGACGAATTAGAATCCCTAGTAAAAGAATGTGGTCAAATATAAAATGAAAGAGTTTCCTCACTAAGATGTTTAGCTCATAGTAAACAACACTCAAGACTACATTATAGCACCTTATAGCACTTAGACGCTTCCTGTGATGCCATAGACATCAACATCACCAAAACTCCCTTTCCTGTGATGTCATTGTGACGAAGGACCTGTGATGTAACCTCATGTGACGTTATAATGGAGGACAACATTTTTGTGGTGTGACCAGAGTCGGCATTTGCTAGGATGGCTCCCTGGGTGGAGAGACATTTGGGGGCATATTCATACTCTGTTTGCGCCAGAATTGCGTCGTTTTTTTTTTACGCAATTTCGACGCAAAACGAACTCCATATTTATACTTTGGCGTTAGACGCGTCTAGCGCCAAAGTCCATGGAGTTAGCGTCATTTTTTAGCGTGGACACCTACTTTGCGGTAATTATATGCAAGGTAGGCGTTCCCGTCTAAAAAATAGACTCCGAGGCATGTGCGTCGGATTTATACTCCCGGGCAAAATTCACGCCCGGGAGTGGGCGGGTCAAAAAAAATGACGTACGCCCGCTTTTGCGCCGTTTTTTAGCACCTGCAAAAGGCAGGCGTAAAGGGACCTGTGGGCTCTGAAGGAGCCCAGAGGTGCCCTCCCATGCCCCCAGGGACCCCCCCTGTCACCCTTGCCCACCCTAGGAGGACACCCAAAGCTGGAGGGACCCATCCCAGGGACATTAAGGTAAGTTCAGGTAAGTTTAAAAAAAAAAAAAAATTGTGGCATAGGGGGGCCATATTTGTGCCCCCCTACATGCCACTATGCCCAATGACCATGCCCAGGGGACAGAAGTCCCCTGGGCATGGCCATTGGGCAAGGGAGCATGACTCCTGTCTTTGCTAAGACAGGAGTCATTTCTATGGGGGTTGGGAGTGAAAAAAAATGGCGCAAATCGGGTTGAGGTGAAAAAATTGCCTCAACCTGACTTGCCCCATTTCTTGACGCCCAAGCCCCATATCCCCCTACGCCGGCGCTGCCTGGTGTACGTCGTTTTTTTTAACGCACACCAGACGACGCCGCCAGCTAACGCCGGCTAACGTCATTCAATAAATACGGCGCCCGCATGGTGCTTCAGAATGGCGTTAGCCGGCGATTTTTTTTTTTACGCAAAACTTTGTTAGCGCAGTTTTGCGTCAAAAAGTATAAATATGGGCCTTGGGGGCATATTTATACTCCGTTTGCGCCGAATGTGCGTCAAAAATGTTGACGCACATTCAGCGCAAACATTGCCCCATATTTAAACACTGACGCCCGAGCCGGCGCAAAGGAAAATTCCGCTATGTGCGTCAGTTTCTGGAAGCGGCACCCCGCCCTGCGTTAATGACATGCAGGGTAGGCGTTCCCGTCCAAAAACCGACGCACACAGCCGTGCGTCGTATTTATGCTTCCGGGCAAAAATGACTCCCGGACGGTAGGCGGAGCTAAAAAATGACGCAAAGCACGAATAGCGCCAAAATTTAACGCCTGGGTTAGGGCAGGCGTTAAAATGGGGCAAACACACCTGTATTTAATCAGAACACACAGAACAAACAACAGAGCAGCAGAGCAGCAACAGGGAGACATGGAGGTGATTTTGATTCAGCGTGCACGTAGACGCAGAGCCCTGCAGCAACAACAGCAGCTACAACAACAACAGCAGGGACCCCAAAGGCAGCGCAGAAGGCAGGAGAGGATATTCCGCCCAAGAACAACCCTTCATGGCCTCAGGGAACGGGACATCATCCAGAGGTACCGGTTGAACTGGCAGGCCATTCAGCAGCTGCTGAGAAATATTGAACAGCAGTTGGCCCCCACTTTAGTGACTCCCCGCACTATCCCAACAGAAACAAAGCTGCTTGCCGTACTTCACCTGCTGGCAAGTGGCTCGTTTCAGACAACTGGTGCCCTGGTTGGTGGAATATCCCAACCATCATTCTCTGCATTCCTGCCAAAAGTACTGGATGCCATCATTCGACTGACACCCCTCCACATCTGCTTCCCTAACACACTGCAGAAGCAGCAGGAAACTAAACAGGGGTTCTACGCCATCAGTGGCTTCCCGCACGTCCTTGGTGCAATCGACTGCACACACGTACGCCTTGTGCCACCTGCTGCGACTGAACACCTCTACCGCAACAGGAAGCACACACATTCCATCAACGTGCAGGCCATAGTCGATCACCAAGGATTGATCAGCAACATTGTGGCTAAATATCCTGGGAGTGTACATGACGCATTCATCTTCCGTCACAGCACCATCAACCAACACTTCCAGGATGGACGGTATGGCAATGGACTACTTGTTGGTAAGGACAAAAATCCTACTTATATACACACTGCACAGCAAACCTCTAGGACAAACAACACATACACCACAATAGCAACACCTAGACAGGAACACACTGAGGTACTCACATCACTAGCCATGTTTCAGAAGTCACCATTGAACCTGTCACACATCTGATTTTACTCTACAGCTTAATGTGAAGACATTAATGAGTGTGGTTGCCTAAATGTCACCTTGCAAATTGGAAGTCTCACAATAACCTGTACACTAATACATTGCATAAGTTTTAAGGTATGGGATGGCCTGGGTACTTTCACATGAACGTGTTAACTACACTGTCATGTTTCAACTCTGCATGGAACTATCATCTCACCCCCAGTGAAGACACACGGACACCTGTATGACAAGTCACAATGCTAGGGAGGGCACACTGTACTGACAAAACAAATACATACTGCTGACAAACGATTAGCCAACAAACACTTGCTCAGCCAAGGCAAAAAACTCAATGCCAAAGTTTTCACCAACAACTATAGGTTGTCACATTAGTACACAAAAGAGTCACAGACAACACAAGACAACTACTGCCATCAAAGATCTGTACAACAGTGCCTCCTACATCTAATTGATCCCATTCTGTGTTTTTCTTTCAGCTGATCAGGGGTATGGCATCCAGCCTTGGCTAATGACACCATTTGGGAACCCGACTACTGCTGCAGAGCGGGCATACAATGACGCCCACAAGAGGACACGCAGCATTGTGGAGTGGACCTTTGGGATCCTAAAGTCAAGGTTCCGCTGCCTTGACATAACTGGCGGTAGCCTACTCTATTCCCCAGAGATGGTCTGTAAGATCATACTCACTTGTGCCATATTGCACAATATTTGTGTGAAAAGGAACATTCCCCTCCTTGAACCGGACCCAGACATGCCTGAGGATGACGAAGAGGAGGATGCTGCCCTGCAACAGGAGGGGGAACAACCTAACACGGCAGCAGGTGTGCGTAGGCGCCAACAGCTTGTCAATAATTTTTTTTCATAATTTCTTATAACAACTCGTATTGCACAATTGTAAATAAACACAGATAACAAACACCGCATCATGCGTTGGCCTATGCATTTCTGACCACCTTTAGTTTGAAATTGCTGAAGAAGAATGTCGTCTCATTGATCAAGAATGCTATACCAATCATCACACCAAAAATAAACATCACAAATGTATGCACAGAGGGTAGGATGTGACATGATAAATTACCATACACAGAGGCCAACAGGAGTACAAATGTGGCCATTACACATGCCTGATCCAGACACCTGAGACAGTCTCTCACCCAGGCCAAAAATGTAGATCATTTGAAAGTCTCATCACACGTGTTCAGAGACATGGTGGGACCATCCATGTGTACGTGACCATGTCATCAATAGCTTCTCTCAAGTGTGTGATATGAGCAATACCCAATTGGAACAACATTAGCTGCCACTAACTCATGAGGAGAGCTTGAAGTTACAGTGACAACATACACCCAGACAGGTGATAGTGGATCCACATTCCCACACAAATGTACACATATGTCATCCAATCAACCAAATATTTGAAAGCAGCCCATCACAGTAGTGTCCCAGTTTGAACCTAGCAGGAAGAATGTAACATGCCACTAAACCAGGTAATGCCGAAAGGGCCACAGACATCAACTAAATATTTGTCATCAGCACATGAGGAATGCTGAGATTTTGCAAACATAGTCATTGGAAAATGGTATGCCAGATTGCTCCAACTCATCAATAGTGCAAACGTCAAATGGGCTAATGAGATAAATGAATGGTTAACAGTGATTCATACCATATGGCCTAACATTAGCCTGCTGCTGCAGGTTTTGCATAACAGAACAAATGAAAGCCATGGATACATTAGCTAATCTGGATGGGCAAATCCTAGGGTGCTGGGGGCCTAAGTCCACCTCTACCGCCCCACAAATATATAAGAATCTTGTGCTTGTGAACTAAACACATGCATAAGGCACATGTGTGGGCTACATGTCAAAAGTAAAACAAAAATCAGAAACACAAATTCATAATGGGACATGGTTAGCCCCATAAAAACTGTAAGTGACTATTGCACTCTCTGTTCGGAATATAGATAAAAGCATCACCATCATAATTGTGGACACATTTTGGAGGAGGAATACATCATGGTATCCCATCCATCATTCCAAAATAGCCATCAGCAATTACCCAAAATATGTGGACAAATATGGTTAATACATTATTTAACGTATCATAAATATTACAGTGTGAATGCCTTCTATACATACAACAACGGACATGTGTCATAGCTAACCACAAATGTGTATCACATAGCACCGTTTGGCCATGACAAATCACCTTCCCCAAGTTTAAAAAATGAAGACATAATTTAAAAATAGCTCAAATATCTACGCATACAGCATGGGCGACATAATTGTTTCACATACAGGAGTGCACAGAATGCAGAGTCAAATATAAATTTTCATAAATGTTTCTCATATTTAGCCATGAAATTATAATTTTCATATCATATTTTTTGACTCTGCATAATGTGCACTCCTGTACGTGGAAAAAATATGACGCCCATGATGTATGCGTGGTAAATTTGACGCAACATGGACAATATGTTGGACATCTCATGTACCTTATTAAATTATTAACTTTCATATCATATTTTTTGACTCTGCATTATGTGCACTCCTGTACGTGGAAAAAATATGACGCCCATGATGTATGCGTGGTAAATTTGACGCAACATGGACAATATGTTGGACATCTCATGTACCTTATTAAATTATTAATTTTCATATCATATTTTTTGACTCTGCATTATGTGCACTCCTGTACGTGGAAAAAATATGACGCCCATGATGTATGCGTGGTAAATTTGACGCAACATGGACAATATGTTGGACATCTCATGTACCTTATTAAATTATTAATTTTCATATCATATTTTTTGACTCTGCATTATGTGCACTCCTGTACGTGGAAAAAATATGACGCCCATGATGTATGCGTGGTAAATATGACGCAACATGGACAATATGTTGGACATCTCATGTACCTTATTGTTATTAATTTTCATATCATATTTTTTGACTGTGCATCATGTGCAATGTTATGCGTCATAAAAAAATGACGCACATTGTGTATGCGTGAAAATATGACGCATAACGGGAAAATAAAAACGGCGGCCATTTTATGCAGGAAGTGATGTAATAGGATATCCTGTTTACTAAATCTGTACTGGGAGTTAACTTTCACTTTCACTTTGCAGTCTCAGATTTATCTAGACTGTGTGGTTGTGTGAAAGGTGTTGTCCTGTGTTTAACTACTTTTGTGTCCTGTGTACCTTGTATTTTGTCTTTTTGTGATCCTAGTCTTGTTGCATAATATTGTCTCAGTCAGTTTAGTCTAATTTTGTCTAATCCTGTTTTTGTTTGTATTGTCTGTGGGCGTCTGTTCTGGGTAGCATGATTTTGGGGTTAGTTGGGCTATTTTTCTCATTTTTCTTTTTCCTTCACAACTCTACCTTTCCCCATTTCCCACTTTTACTTTATTATTTCATTTGTCTAATTTTTACTGTAAATATGTCAGGTAGGCCTCGCCTTTCCAGGATGGGTGAGGATGAATTGGGGGGATTCATTTGGCTAGTTTGCCATTTCCTCCCACTGATGCTGGAGGCTGGAGGCCGTGTGATACAGGGGTATCACACGGAGGCACGGAAAGTCCGGTGGGGGAAGGTGCGCCATCACCTGGTCCGGGTGTATGGGAGCATGCGGAATGACCATCAACTAAAGCACCGCTGGGCAGATCTGATATCCAGGGAACAGGACCTGCTGGACCACCTTGGAATCAGGATTGGTGGCCATGTTGGTGAGTACAAATCAATTACATGGGAATAATAGAAATCTGTGTGGGGACATGTGATGATAGTTACCCAATCTGCTAGATAAGTAGCTGACTGTGTGTAATGCTAGGGAAACCTAGGCCCATGTTTATACATTTCTATCCCCGATTTTGCGCCACATTTTCACGCAAAAACGGCGCCATCTTACAAAATATATTTGTATTTTGCTAGTTTGCCCCGTCTCTGCGTCAAAAAATTATGCAAATGCTGCGCTACAAAAGTATAAAGATGTGCCCTAATGTGTTTTTTTTGCACAATGTGTAGGAAGACCAATGCTAGCAGTCAGATGGCTCATGTTTTCAACACATACCAGATGCCAGTAGCTGTATTTAATGTAGTGTTGCATTTGTGTCAGACAAGCGACACGTTAATGCCTCTATTTGTACTCTACAGGTCATATTGGCCAGTGGGTAAGTCATGTAGAAACAACATACCTACATATGTTGACGCCATAGCTAGACAGAAAATTTGTAACCCATGATGATGCTATAAATGTGTGTTGCCTTCACGTCACATGAAGTTAGATATGTTGGCCACACATATGTCACATGTGTGTCTGGTTGCTGCGTGTTGAACATGTCCACCTAGCCTGTTTGATTGTGAGGGGTCATGCAGTCCTCAAGTAACCAGCTTTTTGATGTCTCTCTGGGATGCACATGCTGAGATGTATGGAAGACATTATTGTTGGGGCATACTAATGGAGGGGTATCTTTGACAACACCTGACTGTCCTGGCCACTGCATGTGTGTAGTAGGGTGTGTAACTGTAGCAGGAGACTCATCCAATGTTAATGTTGAATACAAATTCATCCATGCAGTATGAGCATGTGGGAAAGTGTATCATTACCATGTCATATTCACACAGTGTCATTGTAACTGCAATTATTTGTCAGTGCACCCAGTCTGAGTATATTCTTCCTTTCATGCTTTACAGGTGGACCAGCCCCGTACACCGTGGGAGAGGTGGCACATTTTGAGGACCCAGATACCTACAGTGAGTGTGGCCTGAGTGCTATTTTTATTGTTTGCTAGTGATGCATGATGGACTACTATGGACAACAGAATTCATGATTTGATGCGCTGGCCGTTCATTGGCATTGTTGCTTTAGTGGGATATCAAATAGCACTTCTGTGTCTGTAAACCAATACCTAGCCATCTTTCAGATTTAGGGGCTGTAGGTCATTCCAGTTGGGCGGCAATGGGGAATGGGATGAGTCATTTGGAATACACTGGTCAATGTAAGACTTGGTCGGGGACTTGGCATGAACTGAGTCTGCATATCAGACTGACATTCTCCCATATAGCTTTGGCAAATGGCTTTGATGAAAAGTGCATCTTCCTAGTTGAGGATGGACTGTGTACACTGTAGGTTGGATCTTCCGGGGGCATGTACTGCCACAAGGTGAACTAGAAGTGTGTGTGACTTGAGTGCAATGACCTAGGTGTTCTGTCGACTCATGATAATGGGTGTTCTTGCTCCTCTGTGTGTGTTGTAAAACATGCCTCACTGATAGTATGTGATGTTGGCCTAAGTCATGGCATTTTGACATGTGTGGACCTTGGATGTGACAATGTTTGGCTGACTCCAACGTGTTGCTAGCCCTTCATAGGTGTTGTGTGTGAAGGCACATACTTGTTGAACTTTCTATACACTCCTGGGTGTGCATTGAACATGGGATTGTTAGTTGTTATTCCCACACCACCCTCAAAGACTGCCATGTTAATGTGAAACAGGGTACCTAGGACTGTAGCAACCAGTATGTTACACGTACTTGCGACCTTTTGCGACTTGATTTAGAACCTAGGGCCAGATGTAGCAAACTGTTTACAAGTTGCAAATGTCATAAATTGCTCTTTGTGATTTGCAAACGTCTGTTTGCTATTCAGAAATGTATTTTGTGATTCTGAACATACTTGCAAAATGCTTTTCCAAATCGCAAATAGGAAGGTGTTTTCCCCTCCTATTTGCGACTCGCAGTGGTATGCAATTCCATTTGCAACCGAGTACGTGGTCGCAAAGGGAGTCGCAGTTATCATCCACTTGAAGTGGATGGAAACCCACTTGCTAACTGGAAGGGGTCCCCATAGGAACCCTTCCCCTTTGTGAGTGGACCTAAATAATCATGTACAAAACAGCCAGTGGTCCAAGGGACCACTAACTGCCCTGAAATAATCCAAGATTGAAGATTTTGTATTTTTTTCAAAGTGCAGCTCGTTTTCCTTTCAGGTAAACGGCCTACACTTGGGGAAAAATAACCTGCTTTATTTAAAAGCAGTCACGGCCATGGAGGTCTGCTGTTCCCAGCAGACCTCCATCCCCGTGAGTGCCCATAGTCACTAAGGGGGCGCAACTTGGAACCCACCTCATTGATGTTAATGAGGTGGGTCTTAGCGACCCCATGGAGACTCGCAGACGGTGTCGGAGACACCATTCTGCATTGCAAATTGCTAGTCGCAATTTTCCTTCTTCCTACATCTGGCCCCTAGTGTACACATTTGGTTATGGCCCATGGGTTCAATATTAGCACACAACTAATTACAAATGGCATTGAGTGAGGATTGTGATAGTTATCACATAGAGTGACATATCTTGTGAAGTCAGTATGCAGAAGAGGTGCAGCCATAACGTCAGATGCCTTAGGTATAATTTGGATGAGTAGTTTAGGGTGATGTCATCCATCACGTAGAGACATGGATATGTTAGGTGTGATATGGCCTTATGTATGCATGCTTCACATGTACTTCCTCTGAGCCTTTCAGTGAACTGTGTTGTGACAATTGCTGCAACCAATACATTTCTAGTAATGTACAAATAACCCATTGTGCTGTTCCACCCAATGCAATTCCAAAGGTAAATATTTGCCTTTTCTCTTCACAGCTGCAAACATGAGTGCCGCAGATCGCAACCATTTTGAGAGGCGTGCCATGAGATACAGGCACATCCTGCAGGTGCAGTGTGGGTACCGGAGGATGGCCCGCAAATATCATTCGGATCGGGCCTCCGGGGCGTGGTGGGCCACACCACAGGCTCCCCCTACATTGCCACCAACAGCCACCAACACCCAATCCACCAGGTCTCCCCAAGTGGCCCCAGCAACGTCTGGAACAATAGACCCTGGCTCTTCCTCCAGACCTGGACCCAGCCGTGTTGTGATACCAGGACAGTCCAGTGGGCAACCAACTCCTGCCACAACCTCAACCTCCGCCGGCACACAAACAACCTCAGCCCCTCCTGTGGACCCAGCTGCCTTCCTGGCATTAAGTAGAAAAATGGACAAGCTTGTCAAGAAGGTGGACAACCTGAGCCAGGATATGGGCTATATTAAAAAAAGGGTCCGCTCCATCAGGAGGACACTACGGAGGGCAAACCTGTAGGACTTTTGCCCTGTAGAACTTTTACCCCTCCCCTCTCTCCTCTTACCTATTTTCTACTGTTAGTTGGGTTTTGGGGATTAGTATTAGGTAAGTATAGGTAATTAGCTTAGTTAGTGTTAGGGAAGAGGGTGGGGGGTCCTTGTTCTTTCTATCTGTATTTTTTGTGTGGGTGGGTGGGTGGGTGGCAATGTTGGGATTCCTGTTAAAAAAAAACAAAAAAAAAACTTTCGAAAAATTACAAAAAAATATATGTTTGTTTAGGATAGCATAGTATGTGTGTAGGTTAGTAAGTGTTGTCCTGCATGTGTCCTGTCTCATAATGGTGGGTGGGGGGTTGATGTTTAGATCGTTTCGTTACATGTGTAGAGTAAGTTTAGCTTAGGTTAGTTAGGGACAGTTGTGGGTTAGTAGTAGTCAGGTTAGATTAGTGTAGGTTTACCTTTCCCTTAGTTGCCTCTTGTGTTACTCAATAGAAATAAATATATAGTTAACCCTTGACATGATGCGTTAGGTGCTACTTTATCATGGCCTTGACATCAGTGTAGCTGAATGTTTTAGTATGATATTTGTGTCCTATGCTCGCCATCCCCAGGAAATTGAGGTTTAACATGCCAGCTACCCGTGTGCTAACTTGGTAAGTATCCACCATTTGGGAGACCCACCATTGGTAGTGTGCATTGATCCCCAAGGTTTTGTGTTGGTATGTATCCTACTTCACAAAGAGTGCTTCCAGACTTGTTATTGTGGGTAAATTGATAGGTCGGACAGCAGTGTGAAGTTCAGGGAGATCTTTGTAGGTGAGGAGTTGTTCACACTCTTGTCTTGTTGCTTTCATTGCTGACCTACATCATGTGTGTACTGATTCTGCATGACTTTCCTTCATGGAAGTATACTCCGTAAGGGTGAATGATGCATTGTAATTGGTTAATGTTTCCTTACATTTTGCGGCATTATTTCTTATTGTAGTATTGCATGGTGCCTACATTTCTCAGCCACCATTAGTTGTCTAGAATAGCTATAGATGGTGCATTATTCTGTCCAACACAGCATGATTGTGTGGGGCTAGTCCCTTCATCAGTTATTTTCCTAAGTATGGTAAGGCTATGATGCAATCCTGGCCACTGCACAGATGTTTCAGAATACATGAAATCAGGACAGTAGTATTGAGAATCTACATGGTTGCCACACAGGCACTTTGGAGTTAGGTACTGCACAGTTGAAGTGTGAAATAACACAGAGACATAATAGTTGTGCAAGTGCTATTTATTTATAGGTGCTGTAGTGCAAAATGTCCATTCACCATGTTTGCTGAGTCCGTTCTGGTGCATTCTTACATGGTGATCCTACAGAAGGGGTGTGGATGATGCTCCTGACATGCTGGGGGGATGTCACAGACAGTACAGAGGGACAGGAATTGGCAAATAGTAGGAGAGAGACATTCACTGGCAATGGGGACAAGTCATACAGTGGATTGCCGAACAGTCATTGAGTGTAGTTGTAGTGAGACTGGCATTTGACAAAACGTAGGACCTTGGTCAAAGTAGGCCATGGTGCAGGGACTAGTGCTTCCGGGTACTCTTCCGTGAGAATGTTATCTGTTCCATGTCTTCTTCTTCTGATGTGTGTGTTGCCTGGTTTGTCCTTGTTGTTGTTGGTTGTGAAGGGGCAACACACACCTCAGTGTTAGAAGACATGGAGGCAGACATCCCGGGGGCTGCTCCCTGTGGAGTTATGAAGGGCAGTACTGCAGCAAGGAGGGCCTGCTGGTTTTTGAGAATGGCAGCCACATCACGATGGTAGGCAGCCAGGTCGGCCCTGAGGGGTTCTATGTTGCATTCGTGCACACGTTGATTGGATTGCAGTTGTAGTTGTTGTGTCAACTGGATGACAGCTGTGCAGATTTCCTTCTGTGTTTTGACAAGTTCCTGCAAGAGAGATGTTCGGCCTTGCATAGCAGCTGCCTGATCAGCAGAAGACATCATGCACGAACGCACCCCCTCAAGGCTGGCTGCCATAGTTTGCATCCCCACCCGCACCTCCTTGGCCAGCTCCCGCTGTACCCCAACGACGGTTCTTTCGAAGCTGGTGCCAGTGTCGTCAGAGTCCTCAGCTGTGTTGGAGCTGGCAGGTCTTACAATTGGGGTGGCGGGTGGTTCTCCTGTGGTGGCTGCTTCTTCTGTGCTCCTCCTTGTGACTGAAGGTGGGGTTTGGAGGCTTTCAAGGACCATTTGGATGGTCTCCTGTGGAATGTTTATGGGCTCGTCATCAGGGAACTCAGGGACAGGCATGTCGGCAGAAGATCCATGTTCCTCTGCAATGAAACAGGGTACAATTAGTGTGTCTGTGTTGTGACAATTTTGCACTAAGATACAAGCCTTTGGATGCCTTAACTTTGTGCTCTGTTTTTGTCTTGGTATCTGCTGTCCTTCATATGGGCATTGTTGTAGGCCTTTGGCCCACCTGTGTGTCACATGTATGATATGGAGCTATCAGACTTGTTTGCCTGATCGCCTCTAGGTGTTGCTTTGTCAAAATTTAGGAATAGGCATGTTTTTGTCCTACTCCTCCCTCCGTGTTTAACTGTTCTTATGGAGGGACATTTTGTTGGGTGGGCTCTCATTATCCTACATGAGAATACTGGCTTTCTAGGCAGCAGGATAGCTAATGGTGTGGGGGACTAAGTCTGACACACTTGTAATTAACTCTGTCACCCTGATTCTTTCTTTTTGCTCTGGCTAACTAGCAGTGCCTCTGGTCTCCCACAGCAAAGGAATGTTTAGACATCCGAGCGCATGACATCTTTGGAACTTCTCAGGGAAGTCGTGGTCACTCAGATCCTACACAATTCTCTCTTTTCCAGTATGTTCTCATACACAAATGACAAAGACAGCATTTGTTTAATATGATGATTTAATTGTACAACTGACTTGTACATATTTAGGTGTGAGCCACAATAACCCAAACAATACAAACTGTTAGAATTGAAATAGTCAGCAGGAGAGTAAAACATTTGTACAAAGCTATCATGCAGCCTAACTGTTTCTACTATCCCTCTGCTTGTTCTATTATAGCACAGCATGTTAAGCTTGGAGCTTGCCTGTCTGAATCACTGGGGAGACATCATCCCTCATATCAGAGCAATGGCCTGTGATCTGGTTCTGCATCTGCAGCAAGGCAGGCAGCGTCTAGTTGTGGTTCTCTGTTTGGAAACTCCCTCTTGCGTGTCTTGGGACAAGGAAGTGATTTTATAAGTCATATGTCATTGTGATGACAAAGTGTCCCTACGCAGGAATGCCAAATCTTAACCCCTACCACGTCTATCGGCAATGTACCAGACTGTATCCTTGACTGGGGCACAGAGTGAATATGTTCTGGCAAACTCCAGTGCAGAAGTAGGCAAAACAGTGTGATTTGACTAATTAACAACACCGTAGGACTGGCTATTTGCTAAATTAACTGATAGGAAGGCCAATAAAAAGCATTTAGTACAAAGTGCTCTGAGGCTCTTAGATGTGAGCAAATGAGTAAAAGTACATTCAGGGCAAGGTGCACAAAGGCCTAAAGCCTGAAGCTAATGCGCAAAGTATACGTTACACTTACAACACTACACTTTGACTGACTGTGGGTGTTGTGAATGCCCTGGCAGCACACTTGCCTCTCAGGACCTGCCCCAAACACTTTTTATTCACATTGCCCGAAATGTACATGTGACGTGGCATATTCTATGCATGTCAATGTTAGGATGTGGTATGGATGTAAACATTGTTGATGTTTGAAGATGATGTTGGGTCATGCGTGTTTAATTGGATTGGCCTGTTTATCGTATGAAGGTTCGATTTGGTTGTCAGACTGTGCAGGTGTGTTTCAGTGACCAATTGCCTGTGTCCCCTCCTCAATATTGTTGTCTGAGCATTATCACATTAGTGATGTAGCCTTGTTAGCCAGGCACGTGAGAGACCCTGACGTATGCAGCATGTGTGTGTCCTTAGTGCTGTGTGGCTCCTATTGCTGTTTACTTTGGCTTATGTATGTGTCAAGTATGGACATTCGGCATTTGAGTGTACTGGTGCCTTTGTCTTATTTCTATGAATAGTTGCAGATGTCATCCTCACCCCCTAATTTAGGTATGTATGTTCCATGGGGAGGTTCCTGCCATTTGGTACTATAGCTGCACAGAGATGAGAGGTGTTATTGTCAACTGTTGTGGCAGTTACATTGCAGTTGTTGTTTTGGCTACTGCATTACTGATAGGGACCTAGTTGATGTAGGATAGATTTTGCAAGACAAGTGCCTGGATGTGAGTTTGACGTAGTGGCCTTCCCACCTGTCGCTGCTTTCCCTTGGCTCTATTGTTGTACTTACAGGATGGCCCCATGGGACTGTTGTTGGTGCTGTATTTTGTCGTGCCCCAGATTCAGTCTGTGCTGGCCATGCCCCCCTGCCGTGCCCCTTTACCCATGCCACTTCATATATGTGCTGACTTACATGCATTGTGTAGTAGGTATCCCCCCCTGCTTACAGTCCCCATTATTGCATTTTAATTCCCCATGCGACTTACCCTGCATGTGCGTTGTGTCGTGGTAGTCTGCGCTGTCCTGTCCTTGAATCCCTGTGACGATCTCCTCCGGGATGACGGCTGCGACCATCTCCTCCATGTGGTCCAGGGCCTCCTGTTGTGCTGGACTCCCCCCTCCAGTCTGCATTGCTGCCTTCCTGTTCCTGGCCATTTTTTCTTTTGTCCTACGTTTGCAGTCATGCCAGCGTTTCTTACACTCGATGACTGTGCGGCGTTCTTCAGCCACACTGTTGATCTTGTCCACAATTTGTTTCCATATGGCCTCCCTCCTACTGAGTGGCAATTTAGAGGTGATGAACAATTGGTGCTGGTGTTCTGTCACCTCTTTCACCAGGATTTCCTGCTCCTCTGCACTGAAGCGACACTTTCTTTTTTTTCTAAAAATTTCCTGGTTCCGGTATGGATCCTCCTGCCTGGTTCCTGGTCTGCTGTCATCCTCCTGGGGTCTGTACTGGCATCTGGGATCCATTTTGGCTCTCCTCTGCTGAAAGGGCAGTTTTTGCGCTAAAATTTGACGCAATAGCGTCAAGAAAAACAACGCTTTCCGGTTTGCGCTGTCGTAAATCGACCCACAGTGATTTGCGTCGCGTTAACGTTGGTTTCCTTTACAACGTAACGCCGCTGTGTGCGTCACGAAATAATGACTCCCACCTGTTGGTTGCGCCGCCGTACGTCAAAGTATAAATTTGACGCCCGCACGGCGCATCGAAATGGCGTTAGCCGGCGCTAATTTTTTTGACGCAAAACTGCGTTAGCGCAGTTTTGCGTCAAAAAGTATAAATATGGCCCTTGGTGTCCTTGCTGATGGTAGTAAATTAAATGAGGCATCAGGGGCCCCTTTTGTGTTCACTGATTAGTCCCTGGCTGAGCAGAGACTGACACCTGAACACTAACATCCCTGGACCTCTCCCAGCTCACCTAAATCCCCAATAGCTTAGCTATCTCGGACTGATGATGGTTTTGTTGGTTTGTGTCAGTAGGGGTGAGAGGATGAAGGAAGGGCAAGGAAGGGGTGTTAAAAACATCGCCCAAGGGATTTTGAAGGCCTAAAACCGCTTTAACCTTGCAAATCAGATAGAAACTTGCGCGCAGGGACCCGGAAAAGGCTGGAGCCAGATGCGCCCCTTGGAATATTGACAACGAAGGATTCTCACAAGGAACTCCCTCTAAAAAGACCTCGTGAAACAACAGAACGGTATAACGAGAGTGAAAGCCTCGTTTACGCACGCATCGGTACAGTAAGTATTTACTAGGTTAAAAGTCCCGAGTGAAAGAGCAGGTACATCTCACAGTGAACTGACCAACACAAATGTGATGTTCAAAAGAGAGAGTTGCATTTGAATACATAGTTAATGTAAAGGCTTAGTTTTCATGCAAATGAAATAAATACCTCTTGTGAAATCATACATTCAAGATTATTGACATGTCTTAAGTGCTGAAAATCATTACAAGTGGTGCTCTGCAAGACGGCTCGCCCGCAGCAGCATGCTTAACCTTCACCCATGGATTGTCCACTCCTGCAGGGCCCGACTAGCTATACAATCAGACCGTTACTTGACACAGCTGCGAACCTATAATAATGAAACCCGCGGAGTCCATCACAGATGCCACCTGCACACCGCTCATTGTAAACCGCCCATCTCATGGGTGTGACCTCCTACGCCATACATTTTGCTTAATCGACGTCCATTGAAATGCTACCTAATTTAGACGTCCTACATACCTTATCTAAAACGTTTTTAAATGAGGTTGAAATATTGACAACCCTAAGTATGTTTCCCATATTAACACAGTAATTTCTCTGATTAATATAGCGCTCAAGCGAAACTGCAGGAACAGACGTCACAACGAACTACCAATTGGCATGGTGGATTATTCAAGAGACATTATACATGATTATCTTTATTAACTGAACTGATTTTGCAGGGCAAATCTATATTGATTTATATCAACATCTGAGTGCCACAGGCTGTTTGAAAGTAAAGAGCCTTTGTTTAATCAACATACCTGGCGCTGAGGACACAAAACCATGCACTATAATGTTCAGCGCCGTTGACTCAGCCGAAGCTCCCGGCAAGAAGTCGATAAAGATGGTTCTGGAGTAACACGGGCTCACTGTCGCCCACTCTTTCCAGGAGAATGTATGTCATAAACGAATATGCAACCAATGAAAAGGTAGTCTTTGAAGCTGGGAAACCGCGTTTGAGTCTCGGCTAAAACTTAACAGTACTGTTACTAGATAACAGCATCTCTTATTCCTGTGCAGACGTATTCAAAACAATCTAGACCCTTGGTCTAATTAGGGTGACTACAACTCTGAGAATACAATGAGTTATTAAATATAAGCTCATAACGAAACTGTGTTACTAAAAAGACGGAGGCTTCCATTCACTGTTGGACGGCACGTCCAATACTTCAGCCTGCCCCAGTGTGCCACATACGTGCAAACCACAGCCACATAAGTAAATGTCATCATGTTAAGGCATTACACCATCTAGTACAAAGGGTCCTATTACTTGTTTTGCTTAGTATGTTGCCATTCTAGAACAGATACAAATCTGGTGTGTGGACTTGTATTTAACAAACAGAATGTTTCTTATCTTTTTTTTAATTTAAAACAAATATATGCTGCAACCAGGCCAACCGTTTGCTACTGGTTCACTACAGTGCCATGCAGTGATGATTTATTAATCAAATTCATAACACTGTCTCCTCTATCACTGTCTTGTTTTGAGACAGAAAAACACAAGTTTTTGCTCTTCTTCATGGAGAAAAGAACGTCACCCGATTGTGGTGTCTGCGGGTGTGGTGACTGGGGTGGATGTCTGAGGGTCTGCTGGGGTGCTGTCTGTGGGTATTATAGGTGTGGTGGATGGATCTGTGAATGTTGGTGTGATGTCTGTGATGCTGGGGGTGTCAGGTGGATGCTGTCTGTGTGCGTGCTGGTGGTGTGTCTTGTGGTGCTTGTGTTTGTCTGAGCTATCCTTGGATGTTGAGGTGGGTGCATGCTTGTCTGTTTGTGTGCTTTTGCTGGGTTGGGGAAGGAGGAATTGGGACTGGGACGAAGAAGGTGGAGGGGGACAGTAAACAAGGGGTGACTGGCTGCTATCAGCGTGGAGGCCAGAGTCTAAAAGGTCTCTGTAGGCCAGCCAGTGCACCGTGAACACCCTCCAGGAACACATTTCTCTGTTGGAATTGAGTTGTCAGTCCCTGGATGGCATTCACAATGGTCGACTGACCTACAGAGATTGAACTCAGGAGGTCAATAGCCTCCTCACTGAGGGCAGAAAAGCTAACAGGGGCAGGGTCAGAGGTGCCTGTGGCAAAGGAGATGCCAACCCTCTTGGAGGGGTGGGCATGGCCAGCTGGGTGGGGAGCAACAGGGAGGGCGGTGATAGAAAGGAGGGTGGCGGACAGAGATGGTGCTGGGATTGTCCCATATGGGTCCGCCATCACTAGGGAATGGCCACTGGAGGAGGATTCCAATTAAGATGTACTGGATCTGGTCTCCCCGTGGCACTCCCCTCACTGGGTCCCTCGGTGTTGGTGGTGTCGTGACTGGAGGTCCCGTGGCCAGAAGCTTCCCCACTCTGATGTGCACTGTCTCCTTCACAAGCCGATGCTGATGCTGAAAAACATAAAGGGAGGTATGGTCACCACATTCACTAAATAACACTTCCATTATACTTTACACATTACTGACATTACATCCAGTTGACCAACACCCTTAGGTAGTGCCAGTTAAGTGCTAACATCACATCACAACAAAATACAATGTATCCCTTTCTTTAACAACATTGTTACACACCAGCTAAACTACCAAGGTTTCACCTACAATACCATGATATCAGTAGACCTATCACACTGACCATTCCATGACAAGGTGACTTTGCAACAAGATATAGGTTCCCTACCCACAACAACATAGTCAAGCACCAATGAAGCTATAGTTCAGAAATGTGACATTGATTTCCACTATTCAAATACACAAACTCAACACACACAAACAATTAACCCTGATGTCTTGTACCAGGCAATGAGACATATTGTATAGTAAATTCAAGCCAGCCTGTTGAAGACAAGCCATACCCACTTCATGCCACATGGCGAACAACATGCACAGTGGACATATACAAACATGCAACTCCTCTAATTGAAATACATGATTTTTTTTTAGGTGACAGTCTCAGAACACATGAAACACACACATGTACCAATAGTGATGTATGAAGGACTGTAACTACATTATGGACCAAGGCATCTAAGTCATTGTTTTCCAAGATAACAAACGCTATTAGTCATGTAAGGGCCAAATAAGCTCAGAGCAGTGTCTCATGCACAATAACAAGTTGTCATTCATTTGTTTCTAGTCAATGGACCACTGGAAGGTGACAATCAGCCTTAACAAATCATGCAATTATTCCATCAATAGCCCACTGACCGGGTGGCAACATCACTATCCACACATCAGGCATGACTACCCTTATATATGTCTGTGAATAAATCTCAGAGAGAAAGCACATGTGATGCTACCATGACAGGTACACCCACCATGATGCTAGCCATATGCCTGAATATACATACTATACCACGAACATGTGTATGTGCACTACCACTCCTAAACCACATAGGTGTTGGTGCAAACAATAGCTTCTCAAACAGCCAGGACTCAGTAGACATATCCTTCATAGCAACAGGAAGTAAGTATATAAATGTTTACAATGTTCAATCATGACAGAACCTTTCAATTTACATATAAGATTGTAACTGTGAATTTTCCTATGTATCATGCCTGTATACCCAACAACAATGCTGGGTAGTCACTTTCTACCTATAGAACATTAACATGGTACTAACATTCCTAGCCCTGACAACAATATATGTGAACCAATAGAATTGTTGCAAAACCTCAGTGGTTCCCAACATGTATGCTGTCTACTCAGATGAGACATTACAAATGTCTATGTGCATCCCTCACTCACCAAGGGGGATCACCTTGTGACAGGTATGAAGAAGTCAAGGTAGTATGTCATGTGAAATGTCAGATGGACATCACAGCCTCACAAAATGTTGTCACTCATTAGAAACCTTTTGTAAAGTTGGAATGACTTGAATATCTCTGCCTCAATGTTGCACATAGACGTGAATCAAGGGACATTACAATGGATGGAGATCAAGGACCTGGACACCTTATCATCATGATATTGGCAGTATTGACCTGTAGTTGGAAATGAACAACCACCAGGGTATGAAAAGCTGTATAGTGGTACACATGTGACACAGTCATATGTGCACCATTATATGCCATTGTACTGAGGGGACAACATAGGTGAGTAAAATGTCTCTAAACACATTTGTATGTGCACACCTGTGTGATGTTGATGTCTACTGTACATCAATGTGTTCACAGTAGATCTGTGACACTTTGCACTTACCATATTGTCAGATTTAACAATCTGTCATATCAGACACAAACTTGGTAAAGGGGTGGACTTGTTTTAGGCCTGTACGTACCCCCTTGTGACTGCTGTGCAGCCCTAAAAAATCCATCCAACTCAGTGTGGGCCACCGCCAAAATGACGGCCACTAGGAGGGCCAGGGTTTGATGGGCCTGGAATGTCCTCCTTGGGAGGACATCCCCAGCTGAGCCTCTGCGGTCTTCCGAGCCCAGTGTCTCGGGTCCTCCCATCTCTTCCTACAGTGGGTGCTCCGCCGGCTGTGGACCACCAGTATTTGCACTTTCTTGGCAATGGCACGCCAAATCCCCTTCTTCTGATGGGCGTTGACTTGCATGGATGACACAGAAAAGAAAGGAATGTCATGTCCACATACACCATACAAACACAAGCAGGGTGAATAACAAGTTAATTCAACAAGCCAAACACAGAATATCTTCAGTATCCCCTCCAATGATAGATTACTATATGCAGTCAGGCCATGTGTGAGGTTAGAATAGGTAAACATCACGCATATCCAGCAGCAGGTGTCAGCTTTTTACATATGATCAGACTGCAAACACATCTGTAAACATGGTATTCCAGGTGAAGTTTTGTATACCACCTTCACTAATCATGTACTACAGTCAGAAGGTGGGCCAGGGAACATAAATCACACACACTCCACTATGTCTCAGTTCTCAACATCTATCACTACACATATGAACATGCCCATGTACCCACACATAGTACCACAACTTTGAAACCTTCCAGACTTTCAGGACGCAATAAGAAACATTTGCTTAGTATTACAAAGGACAGATGAGCTAATAAAACTTCTGTCCACATGGTGCACTTACCTGTTCCTCTAGTGCACCATAGCACTGTCCATACAGTGGTAGGACCTCCTCCCTCAGCTTCTCCAGCTCCTTCGAGAGAGAAGGCAGGGGCTCTATCACCTGTAGGATGTGGCATGATTGCCCCCAGAGGCAGTACACAGCAGCTCAGGTTGTGGAAGTCTTGCTGGCAGCAGTGTCAGGAGTCAAGTGAGAGCTGAAGTATGAGATGGCGGTCTCGTCCTCCACATAAGAGACCATCACCGCCGGCAGACGCCGCCATTGGCCCTAGAGCACCAAAAGTAGGATTGTGTGCCAATGGCGATATCCTACCGCCATGACAATTTCTGCTGGTGGGCGTACGTCATTTCCCATTGTCCAGTACAGAAGGTCAGGCAGCTTCCATTTTAAGGTCCATACATGGTCAGAAATATCAATTTATTGATGCATCACAAGGTTAGAATCACAACTGCTGCATTGTATTTATGGCTTGCGTACAGCAACCATGTATCAATTTGTAGTATCAACAGACATGTTGTGATATTAACGAGATGAGAGCAATGTTTCATTATTGGCATAGTCTGCAGCCCCATGGCAAAAGGATTGTTAGTAATGTGAAAAAGTGGTAAAAATATCATTATTACAGAGACTATTGTGACATGCGTATCTGTTATCAAAACCCTAAGTTTGAAAATGGGATGAGATTGCAGCAATAAGCCATTATGACCCTTGGTGTGTGCTGTGTACTATGTTTTGACTATTTCTTATGTCATGTCCGAGCATGCTGTGTGACATTTGTACTTACCCACTTGCAATGAGCACAATGTGTGATAGACATACAGTCTTGGGATTTCTCACATTGTTATCGTGGCCTAAGAATAGTCTGACAAACTCCAGTGCAGGGTACACTAGCAGACCTGCAGACCATGGAGTATCGACATGTCACCCAGATCTACCGCCTGTATACGCAGACAATCATGGATCTCTGTCATCAGTTGGAACCAGATCTGATGCCTGCCATTCGTCATCACAATAGCATACCACCCATTGTATAAGTTATGTCAGTGCTGCACTTCCCGGCCACAGGCTCCTTTCAAAATACCGTAGCCCTAACTGCAGGGATGGCTCAGCCTATGTTCAGTCTGGTCTTGAAGGATGTAATGTCTGCATTGTTGAAACACCTGGACAGCTACAGCAGATTTTCACAATGTGAAGATTTTGCCCATTTGAAGGCTGATTTTTATGATTTGGCACACATCCCACATGTAGTGGGAGCCGCTGATGGCACCCATGTAGCCTTGGTTCCCCCAAATGGCAATGAGGAGGTGTATAGGAACAGGAAGAACTTCCACTCCATAAATGTCCCAGTAGTCTGTTTGGTGGACCTATACATTTAACAAATTTGTGCAAGGTACCCGGGGTCAGTCCATGATGCCTTCATCATGTGGAACAGTAATATCCCATTGCTGATGACACAACAGTACACAGAGAGAGCCTGGCTGGTTGGTAAGTCACATATGTCATGTGCGACAGTAACTTATGTCTGCTACCAAATGTTAGGATGGCCAAGATTTATGTTTGCACACATGTAACTATTCCTTACAGGGAACTCTGGCTACCCATACCGCCCTTGCTTGTTGACACCAATGAGGTACTTAACCATGCCTAGGGAACTCTGCTTCAGTGAGGCTCATGGAAGGACAAGGCATGTTGTGGGGTGGACTTTTGGGCTCCTGAAGGCAAGATTTCGTAGCATTGATAAGTCTGGTGGAGCCCTCTTCTACTCACAAGCCAAAGTGTGTCAAATCATTGTGGCCTGCTGCATGCTCCACTACCTCGCTCTGAGACATAAGATCCGATACATCCCAGATGAAGGGGAGCCAACAGTTCCACCAGGTGTGAATGCAGAATTGCCAAGTGAGGAAGACTGTGATGAGGATGACGCTGGAGACATCCTGGCAGATCTCATCAATCAGTACTTCAACTGACTGTAGGTATTGGATATGCTGTAATTTGACTAAGTCAGTGGTCAATTGGGTGGGTTATAGATACCTGATAAGGGTATTTGAATGACTACCAGACAGGTCATAAGTAGCTTACCAGCATATAGCTCAGATGTGCATTCAGACTAGTACATGGAGTTGTGTGTAGTGGTTTGTTCACCATAGTGTAAGTTTGTCACAATGCACAATTAGAGTTACCATTGTATATAGCACGTCTGTATGATATTTTGATTATCACATCCTGCTATATACCTTATGTATTATTTTTTTTATTTTGCAGATTACTTCACAAGGTCATCTTCATTTGGTAAAATCTGACTGTGTCACAAGCAGGTGGAATTTTCAGGTTGTCATGTGAAGTGAACATGAATAGATCCAGGTACTGTATGACATGAGATTTGTGATGTATGACTTCCATGCCCAGACTGTCAGGACAGTGGGATGGTAGTGTCCTATTCCACACTATAGACCTGTTTGCCATGGGAGGTGGACTCAATGTTGCCATATGTGTGGTGTTGTGTCCCTGACACATGTCATCCTGTGCAATCCATAACCTCAACCTTGTTATTGGCTTGATTTTGCTAGCAACTGATGTGTATGTAGCTGTAACTGTGTTTCCTCATTGAAGACCACTGTGCATGTGTTTCAAGATTGACATAGGTGAGTAGCATGCCTACAGATACCTGGCCATGGTAAGCAAAAGGTTACCTGACTGGGGGCATTTGTATTGACATCTGTTAAAATTATGGGCAATGGTAATTTGGGAGGTACGGTATTGGTATGTGATAAGGTTTTAGCTGATGATACATTGAACCAATCAGTTTGCCTACTTGGATAGAGAAAGAATGACATGTCCCTGACTTCATTCATCAGTGGGTTATTCACACCTATGATGAAGCACTAAATTGTGCAGCTGTACTTCAATGTGTGATCATTGGCATTTTCCCAGCCTTTGTGTACTAACGTTCAATGAATGTGAATAGAAGTGTGTCCATCAGTATCATCAAATTCGAATTGTACCCTGATTATACAGTACACGTGAGATGGGACTGTACAGATTTTGAACATATGTGTATATCTTGTATAAGCAAGAGGTATAACAGTCAACAGTTCAAAATAGCAGATAAATGACTCTCAAACATAATATGTGGTTTCGTAATGTTTATTAAGAAGTGCACATTAAAGTATGGGAATTGGATGTTATCAAAATAATGTAAACAGTAAAGGGTTCAGTCATGGTGGATGTAATCATCAGGGTAGCTTCTACAACATTTGGAGTCTCAAGTACAGTGTTCTTGTACCATTGGAAGATGGAGATTGGTTGCAGAACAGTCAACAGGGTGTATCAGTGACACACATGGGGAATCAATCAGTACAGGTTCACTTCATGGCAATGTTTGAAGACTTGGCATCTGCTCCTCCTGGATGTTTAAGTGGACGTCCATGTTTGCGGGGGGTTCTCCAGCTACAGAAGCAGCGGTGTTTGAGGCATGTCCTTCCCCTGGCAGGGCCTCCATTCCACTGGCTGCCACAGATGTAGAAGGGCCTGATGCAAATGGAAGTGGTCAGCTGTTGTGGATGTAACCTACTTAGAGTGGTATTCATGTCTCTCAGCACCCTTAAAATGTCAGCCAGCTGGGCAATTTGGGCCTCCCACTTTTGCATAACATTGTGGTTGTTGTCCCTCTGCAGCTGCTTGATCTCCCCATCATGGCAATTACCTGGCCCAAGCTGCCAAGACTTGGAAGATGGTGTCCTGGCCAGTTGTATCCCTAGGAGCCTCTATCTGCTGGCCCACACCATCCCTCCCACGCACCCTACCGCAATGTGCCTGTGCCCTTGGCACAGTTTGTCCACACCCACTGGTGCCAGGTCCTTCATTGTCTGGGTTTTCTAGTGGTGATTCAGGTACCTGTACTGAGGGGCACACAATGGTAGACACTGTCTTTGGAACACAGTTTTGGGGACAAATGATTGTCTTAGATATAGAAGTGACAGGGCCGGGATGAGTCTATGTAGGCAGGGTGAGGCTGACAGTTGTTGATTGACCAGGTGACCCAGATGGGCCAGAGTAGTCCTCAATATCCACACATCCACAGGTGTTTTCCTCTCTGAGGGCTTCATCCCAAGGGGAACTGGCTGTCTCTGGTGTCCTCTCCATGGTCACAATGGCTAGGTGACCTGTAGAAGAAGTGGAACAGACCGTTACTGATAGTAATGCAACATTTGGTATCAACCTTCGACAGGTAGACATGCTATGTGCCATTTACTGAAAGCCATTACTTGATCCCCTGATATGACAGTGATACCTGCTTCCACATCTAGGGAACAGCCATATGGCATATAGACAGTTCCCATATCATACACCTTGCTACAGGATGTTAGAATATCTTGGTCGTTTGATGTCTGTTCGTAGAATCATATCTTGTATACAGTGTGGCTTTACATTTTGCATGTTACCCCCCCAGTTAAGAGTTTAGCATTATTGAGTCAACAGACAGCTGCTCAATGTACAGTGGAAACTGACCTGACCATCAGATTAGGAGTTACCATTATACCTGGGCCTCTGTATGAGTTTACTCCAAGTACACCAAACTTCACATATATGTGCCCCCCCCCGCCCAGGTGAGTTCATTTCAATGGTTGATTTAAGGATTAAAGGCAGTTTAGCAGAGAATAAAGCTGTAGCTGTGTTGGGTGTTATTGTACTGGCAGATGCCTATAGCATTGCTGTCATTGCCCTAGACTGTACCATTGTGGAGCATTCAGGTGGGCTTAATTGATTGTTAGTTTCACGTGCAAGGCAAATAAATTGAAGTACACTGTTCTGGTTTTCTTACAGGTGGAACTGTGCCTCTGGGAGTTGTAGTGCAGTCAGTCCCTGTACTACCCATGTCATATACAGACACTGTAGCCCCAGGTTAGTTAGTTAACATGTGGGATGCCAGAGAGGGATATTTGGATAGTTGGACACAGGAGTGGTAAGTGGGTTGGCTGTTAAGGTGGCAAAAGGTGATCAGTGAGCATGCAAGACAGAACCTTTAGGGTGACTGTTATGGTGTAGTAACTTACCAGACTCCACTCCCCCAGGTATTCCTGTCAGGTTCTCAGGATGCAGGATGTCCAAGACCTTCTCTTCCCATGATGTGAAAGTTGGGGGAGGAGGTGGAGGCCCACCACCAGTCTTGAGGACTGCCAACTGGTGCCTGGCAGCTGTGGAACATACCTTTCCCCTGAGGTTGTTCCACCTCTTTCTGATGTCCTCCCTTGTGCATGGATAGCTGCCTACAGCATTCACGCTGTCGACTATTCTTTGCCACATCTCCATTTTCCTAGCAATAGATGTTTGCTGGACCTGTGCTCCAAATAGGTGTGGCTCTACTCTGATGATTTCGTCCACCATGACCCTCAATTCATCATCTATGAAATGGGGGTGTTTTTGTGGTGACATGGTAGTGGTGGACGAGTGGAAAAGGAGAAAATATAAAATAGGTGATGAGGTGTGGTTTCTGTGATGTGCGTGGATGATGGTTTTTGTCTAATGTGTGGGGTACTAATTTTTGCGTTAGGTGTGTTGTGCTGGTGTTGGATTAGTGGTGTTTTAGACGTGTAGGGGTGCCTATTCTATTGTTACAAATTTCTGTGTGTAACCTCTATCTTCCTGTGTGTGGTGTTCTGGTTGCAGAGGATTGTGGTGTGTGAAGGGGTGTGTTTTATAGTGCAGTTTGTAAGTGTGTCAGGTGTGTGGATGTGTGTCAGATGTGGGGTTTTTAAACTATCCAATGTGGTGTAGTGTATTACTGTGGTGACCGCCGACCGCCACGGTTCGCACCACCATCGGTTTCCGCCATGAAAGAACTGTTATTGTGATTTGTGGGTCGTAATAGGTTCGAAGGATTTTTGGCGGGCTGGCGGTGGGACCGCCTCTTTCCCTCCCTCCAGAGTCCTGACAGTTTCAGAATTTTGGGCTGGATTTCAGTGGGCATGGCTGTGTAACTCGTAATACAGCAGTCGCATGTCTGCCAACATGGCAGTCTTTTTGGCTGCCGCCACCACGGTGGTCTTGCCAAAATACCCCCAAATATTCTGTTGGATGCACCTTCACTGCTCCCACAAATCAATCTGAGTTTACTAATTGAATTGTTATCCTTCAATTCCAAATTCCTTGACATTTACAGTACATTTACAGTACATTTTAAAATGTTCAATTGTACATTTAACCACTTTATTTATATACACTTTATAATCCATCAATAATATTACAAATTCTAAGCAGTCACAGCCCCCCTAAGGAAGCTTTGTGGCCCCCCGTGGGTCCCCGGACAACAGGTTGGGAAACACTGCTTTACGTAAAGCAGAAATCCTTAAATCGAAAGGGGCTGTCCTGTCACAGCGGGATAGCTGATACTACAATTTTCACTACACTCGCGAAACTCGCCCCATAATACTTTGCAGGGCAGTACTTTTACAAAACATTTTTGCCCATAAATCAGCCTGTGGTAGTCCTAGGACAACGGGACTATGTTCAAAACATTCACCACAGTGTGTTCTTTCTGCCTACATCCTTGTGTCCTCACACTGGGTTAGTGGGGACCCCAAAATAATAACCCCTCCCACAGTTCAGTGTCTTTTTAAGCGCTCTCAAGACTGGAACTTTTGTTTTACAGCTGGGAATAAGGGCCTTATTTGTAATATCATTGCCATAGGGCTGCTGTCCCTGAAAATATGTAATACATTACGTTTTCTAGGGCCAGATGTAGCAAAGGGTTTTTCCCATTCTGTGTCAATGGGAAAATGTGTTGGTACATATGGCCCCTAGTCATTAAATATATGGTTACACTGCATCATTTGTTGCCATTTTCTTTCTGTGTGGTTATGTTTTCTGGGGGCTAACTATATAGTTCTATGACCATGTTTCTTACAAATGTTATTTTCATTGTGTTGTCCTCTAGCGGCTGTTTCTGGCATTACAGTCATATCCACGTACTAAAATATTCGTGGCACGGAAACTTGCCCCATAATGCTTTGCAAGGCATTACTTTTACACAACATTTTTGCTCATAACTCGGCCTGTAGTGGTCCTAGAACAATGGGACCACCCTCAAAACATTCACTGTGATGCACTCTTTCTATCTACACCAACTCTGGGTGCTCATGCTATGTCAGTGGGGACTCCAAAATAATAACCCCTATTAAGGACCTCTTTGTATTATCATTGCAATAGGTCTGCTAGTCTTATAAATGTGTAATGTGTAACTAAATTCTCTATGGGGCTACATATATGGTCATACTGCATTAATTTCTCCCATTTTTTTATGTTGTTATGTACATGACCATGTTTCTTGCAAATACTGTTTTGATTGTGGTGTTTTCTAGGGGCAACATACTATAAAGTTTGTGGCACAAAAACCTGTCCCATAATGCTTTGCAGGGCATTAATTTTACAAAACATTTTTCCTCAATTTTAGGACAATAGGACCACCTTCAAAACGCTCTTTCTGTCTACATCATCTATGGGTCCCCACACTAGGTTAGTGGGGACCCTAAAATAATACCCCCTCCCACTATTCAGTGTCTTTTAAGCTTTCTCATGGCTAGAGCTTTTGTTTTACAGGTGGGAGAAGTTTTGTTTTAAAGGCCTTGATTGTAATATCATTGCAGTAGACTGCAAGCTTTAAAAACGCCCTCTAGAGGCTAAGTATATGGTTACACTGTATTACTTTCTCCTGTTTTGTCATGGAGTTATGCTCTCGCAGGGCTAACAATATGATTACATGACTGTGTTTCTCACAAGTTATATTTTTATTATGGTGCCCTGTAGGGGCTGTTTTGAGCATTACAGTCTAATGCCAAAAGTTATTTCTGATAAATGCTTGTATGATAATTGAATATGTTTTAATAATATCTCCTTATTACAGTTATGACCATGATTCAGGCCAACTTAACATCCTTATCACACTATGACTGTTTGAACACTCTTGATATGTTTGGGTGACCATTCTAGTATATTTCTCCTCCATGGCTGTCTTGTGTCTTTTTTGGGAAATTGTGTTGGCCAGTCATCAACTCTAATGGTGGGGTGGTAAAAGTGGTATTCCATGGGAATTAGCATGGCAGATTTTAATTAGGATGATAAATGGCAACATTTTCATTTTTGTTCTGCAGATAGAGGAAGAAGGTAAATGGAAGTGCTTTAGTAATATGCAGAGCCCTTGGAACAATAAGGCAGGAAAATAAAAAATGATGAAGCAGGGTTGACAAATTTATTTGTCAAGAAAAGTCCAGTCATGAACTTACAATGCCAATAGCTCTGACTGAAGCCAATACAAGACCTATTGTATTGCAGGTGCTTGTCTTTTGAGTGCTTTCTGTGAAGTTGGTGGCATGTTGTCAATGCTTAGTTCCTTTTGTTAAGATATAACAAGCAGTAACGTAGCATTTTTAGAGTGATAGACAGACAGCACTGTGAATATGTAATTCATTATTTTAAACTTGCATTACACATAGTATAAGATAGACTGCTATAAAGCGCACAAAACAGTTTAGGATAAAATGGTTCTTCCAAAATATAGATTTTAGTAATACCCAGAGTGTACATAGTGTAATTCTTTTTTTTAACTGCCCCTTCATCACTGCCTGGTCCAGTATACATGTACAATTAAAAGCAAGCACTTCAAAGGCTAGTTGCTAACTCTTTGCACTATCACTCAAAATGAATAAATCTTTGTCATCACAAAGCTTTGAGTGATTAAGGCAATGAAAGCCAGTACTGGCTCTTAAGCATCCTTTACATTTGTAGATTAACTTGTAGTGCACATTTGCATGTCTTTCAGGCATTAGGCACCCTGATAGGAAGCCTTCTTTAGCTGTCTGCCCAGCTTTGGTTTCACCACACAGTAGACTTCTTGAATGACACTTCAGCTGAGGCATTTAAACTGTTAGAATTAACCGTCCTGTTGCTGTTGTCTGTTTATAAAAACTAGGGGAATTTTGGCTCATTAATTATGAAAGTATGGGCACGTCATTTCCCTTCGATCCTGCCCACTTTGACCACTGCCTTGCACAGCCTCCGCATTAAATCCAAACCAGAGGCTAGAGAACAGAAGGAGGCGGGGAATGTGGGCGGGGTGGGGTGTTAACAAGGAGGAAAGATATCGTGCCAGTAATGTCCTTTAGACAGAGATGGTATACAATTAACCTGTTGACTAAGTTTAAACACATACAATCGTATGGAGTGCCAAGTCTAGGGTAAAGGATCTGTTGTAATGGCTGGAGCGGTAGTCTTTGAAGCAGGGGAACTGGGTATGAATCCCTGCAACAAGAGACAATTGGTTCAAAGGCTTTGGAGACCAAAAAATAAAATACAGCTGACAACGGTAAAAATAAGTGCTAACAGGGCAAGATTACATTTAAAAACATGCTGTAAATGCCTACAGCCGGACGCTGTAAATGCGTGCAGCCAGGGGAAGATATATAAACGTAAACAGCAAATGCAGTGCAGCCTTAACATAATAAAAATAAGTTCCATCCACAAAAGCAGATGAGAATGAGTATTTGGTCCACGGGATACTGATAAGAGTAACACAACCAATAGAAATGGAGAAAAAGCAAACTGACAAGCACAATGACACATATGATAAGAAGTAAAGACAGGGTATAAGCCCCTTTTAAGATATATTCAGTACAATAGATTATGCAAGCACAGCACCAGTACTGTGCAGCCAACATCTAAAAAAGGCACGTTCAAGATGCTCACCATTGCCTAAGGCCTGTTTGCCATGGAGCCTTGACACTGGATGGTAGCATTGGATCTGCAGGATGCTTACTGCCATATCCCCGCACTGCTGTTCATGGTGGGCTCTGAGCACTTTCAGTTTGCAGTGCTAGCTTTTGGCCTCTCCATTACTCCTCGGGTGTTCACAAAAGTGATGGTGGTGGTTACTACTCACCTCCAGGTGTTGGGTTCATAGTATTTCCCCACCTTGATGACTGGCTTTTGAAGACAGGCTTGCTCCTGACATTTGTCATCTACCTCCAGAAAAGGCTGAACTGCCTTCATTTGTTGGCGTTCACTATCTACATGCCACAGTTGCACCTGACTGCTTCCCAAACACTCCTTTTCACCGGAGCTATTCTGGACACAGTACAGTTTCACACTTACACTCCAGCGCAGAGTGTCCAGGACAGTCAGGCTGTGATCTTGATGTTTTAGCCTCAAGCCTGAATTTCAATGAGAATGACTCTGAGGCTACTGGGTCTGATGGTCTCCTGCATTCTGCTGGCAAAGCACTCCAGATGATTTAAAGTCCCAGTGGACGCAACATAAAGGGAATTTCCCTGACCTGTTCAGATTTCAGAAGAGACTGCAAGAAATCTGCAGCGTTGACTGTGAATCTTGATCTGGTCAATGGCAGACCCCTTTCCCTTCCCATCACAAAGTTGATAGTGGTGACAGATGCATCACTTCTGGGGTGGGTTGGCCGTCTGGGAGAAGTGGATATCAGAGGACTCTGGTCTCTAGAAATAACCCGCCTCCTCATCAACTTGTTGGAGTTGCAGGCCATCCTCTTGGCATTGAAAGCCTTCCTCTGATCCACCAAGGGAATCTTGTTCAAGTGTCCATGGACAACACCACTGCCATGTGGTACTGCAACAAGCAGGGTGGAGTGGGATTGTGGACTCTGTGTCAGGAGGCCTTACTTCTCTGGAAATGCTTGGAATTTCAGGGTATCTTCCTGATTATCCAGCAACTGGTGGGATCTCTGAACATCAGTGCAGACAAACTCTGCTATCTGCACCTTGCAAACCATGAATGGCATTTACACCCATAAGTGGTGCACGATCTCTTCCAAGAATGGGGTGATCCTTGCTCGATGTATTTGCCGCTACAGAGAACGTGCAATGTCAACACTTCTTGATAGGAGCCGCATTCTGCTTGTAGTGGAACGTGGGATTCCCACTTGCCTTTCTGCCAATACCGATCCTGCCCCAGGCCCTCAAGAAGATCAGGACTGAGCAAGCCTAAATTATCTTAGTGGCTATAGATTGGGCACAGGGACACTGGTATCCAAAACTCCTGGATCTATGCTTCCATCCTCCAATCTCCTGTCACAGCAGAAGGGTCAAGTCCTAAACCCCAACCTGCACACACTCCATCTCCATGTTTGGAGATTGAGCGAGGGCAGCTGAGCACCTTTGACTGGTCTCCTGAGGTTGTAGATGCCATTCTGGCAGCCAGACATTCGTCAAGAAGTCTCCATACACCTGCCATTGGACAAAAATGTGGCTTGGCGTTCAGACAAGTGCATTGACCAGCTTCATTCCCAACTGTCTGAGGTGTGCTGCTCTGTGTGTTGACCTTGGCCTTGCATTTGATACTGTTAAAGGTTGTTTGGTGGCTATCTCTGTTTTTTTGAGGTTGTTGGATCAGCTGTCTCTATTTAAGTCACCTGATGTCACTCGCATTCTGTAAGGTTTCCAGCATGTTTCCCCTTCTCCTTTCATTATGCCCCAGTGGAACTTGGACCAGATCATTACCTTTCAGATGAGCATCTCTTCTGAGCCCACGCCCATTGTCCTTTCAGGCTTCTGACTGTTAAAACGGTCTTCTTGGTGGCCAGAACACCAGCCCGGAGAGTGAGTGAGCTTCAGGCTCTCTCAGCTCGACCACTGTATGCTACATTCATCTCAGACAAACTGGTTCCCAGAGCACGTTCCTTCTTTCTACTCGTGGTGGTGACCTGTCATGCCGGGGGGCACTTTAGTGGGAGATCTTTTTACTGCCTGTTATCGTGATTGGTGCTTCAGTGATGTGGCAGGTGATTGTGAATGAAAATATCTGGAGTAAGTCTGCATTAAAATTGACTGAAGAATCCCTCATGCACATGCTTTATTAATGGGGGTTCCTGTCAAGATAAAAAACAGTCTAGAGCAGTGGTTCCTAACCTGTCGTCCGGGGACCCCTGGGGGTCCGCGAAGCCTCCTCAGGGGGTCCGCAACTGCATAGAAAACTAAATAACATCAACAGATTAGACCCTTGCCTTTCAGTAGTGACTCGGTAGGGGGTCCCCAGAGTCCTATAAAGATTCAGTGGGGGTCCCCAGGCTCCAGTAAAGGTAAAGTGGGGGTCCACAGAAGTCAAAAGGTTGGGAACCACTGGTCTAGAGTACCAATGGGAACATAAGTAGTTTGGTGGTCCTTCTGTGATTGTCTACATGTTTCTCTCATAAATCTGCCCAATCAGATCACACAGCCTTTTGTCCAAACATAAACTAACATTCACACTACCCTTGTGGGGTATAACCTGTCAAAGATGCTCACAAAATAAAAGATTCCAGTGTGTACCTGTGCCTAACCTGCCAACGTCAACTCACGGGGAATAGGCAACTCCAACCTAGTGGGTACAGTAAAGGACAAACATTAAGTATTCAGTGATCATAGTGCAAATGATAAGTGTTCCTAACAAGATCATGAATAGCTATACCAAGGAACAATGTCCAAATCTCATCAATAGGTCTCAGCAATAGTATCAATATGTAGTGTCTTTCAGAAAAAACCGTGGATAGTGTAAAGACCCAAATAGGCAGTGTGATCACATAAATAACCCAATGTTACTGAGCTAAAACGAATAACATGCAGCACCCTGCAGAGCATCTTTCACATTTACCCTTTTTAGAGTGAGCTTATGGCCCCATCGGAGACCGGCAACCCTCTTGTACCAAAAGGCTAAATAGTCAAAACTCCTTTGAGACCCATTGCATACAGCACCACGGTCCAGAAACATCTGTAAGGAATCCTTACTCACTGTGATCTAAAGGGCGCTGGTCACATAACCTGCATTTGCTCCCTTGTCCCAAAATGTGATTTGAAGCAAGCTGGGAGGGATATTTAACCAGTGTAGAGGACTCACCCAGAGAGCAGTGTTGCCAGATGTGAGAGTCGTCCAAAGCTGTCCAAGTACAACCCCAAATTCGGCCCAACGCAGAGCAGCATCAGCCCAAAATGCAACTTTTAATTTACCCAGAAATAGCTTTCAGAACACATTTCAAGGGTCATTTTAAAGTCTTTTCAATATACAGGTAGCTGAAGGAGGTACAATGGACACCAATGGACTTCGGCAATCATGCCAAACTTCTATTAAAAAGACTCATTTTGAAAACCACTCCCTACTGTGACCTTCTAATTGGCCCATCTGTCACTACAAATCCAAACTCAAGCCTGGCACTCATGAATGAAATCTACAAGCGCAGTTTATAATCAACATTTAAGGAAATCTAAGAATGGGAACATCAAAACGTTTTCAGCAGTGTGACCCCAAAGAGATGAACACCACACAATTATATATTTATAATGAAATGACTCACTATGACTTGTTTGGCAATGTTTGAATTATATCTATTTGTCTGAAGATATGTAAACAAAAAACATGTTTTACAAGGCCTGCATGGCAGTATGGGACACCAACAAAAATAAACATTAAGATAGAAGTAACAAGTGTGCTTAAACATGAAGCAACCATGTGAAAAGTTAAAAGACTAAAAGGAGAAGTGTCCTGTTTGAGAGCTGGAAGGTCGCCGCAGTTAGATGACAGGCCCACAACCCTTCACTTAAGATGTACTGAAAATGCCAGGAGACTTTAACTTAGACTGACTAATTCCCTTCCCTTGTCTCCACTTCAAACTCATTCATCATGGCCACAGACACCGGCACTAAGCGTTATACAGGGCTTGTGTTGTTACCTTCGTGCTGCAGCAAAAACTAGGCTAAGGCTTTCAGTCTTGTCAAAAAACACATGTGTTGGTTTGGTGTCTAAAAAAAACCCTTTTGTCTTAACAAACGGCAACACCTTCTGCCCAAGATCTGAAAATGAATTCTCCCTTCACACTGCTGACACTGTCATCATTTCTCTTGTCCACCCCAATCCAATCTATTTCATCATTTGGGCTGTACTGCTATCACACAACCGCTGACCTAAGCAATCTCATGAGCCTTTTCTATACCTATTACTTACAATTGAATTTACGAAGTGTGGGTCCGAAAGCTGACTTTTAAATGGATACCTACGTTTATGTTCTCAACTTTAAAGGCAAAAGCACAGATTAATTTCTCAACAATAACTCTAAAACCCATGGCAGCAAAACAACCCATGTTTACATTACACATGCTTGACCTTATCCATAGGAAAAGTTGCTTTTTCCAAATGTGTTTCTGTAGTTTTATTTTCATGCAACATATGACCGTTATTTCGTACATATTCAGAACTGAGTCCCATGAGTCAGGGGGTCATTCTGACCTCGGTGGTAAAAGGCGCTTACCGCCGGTCAGAAGACCGCCATAACTCCGCCGCGGTCGCGGTAAACCGCCACGGTCATTCTGACCCGCAACTGGCAAACCGCCAAAAACCCGACATCAACAAAATTCCGCCACAGCAACGGCAAGCGAAAAACTGGCGATGACCAAACCTCCACCGTCACGCCAACAGAAATACGCCCATGCCATTCCGACCCACAAATCCCCGCAGCGGTCTTTCAACCGCTGTATTCCATTGGCGGTACACACCGCCGCGCTCAAAATACACACACCGTTACAAAACACAGCCACATTGGACAATTCAAAATACACACACCTGAGACACATACACACACCACTCCCACACACCCAATACAATATAAAACACACACCCACATCACCCACAAACCCTTACAACCACAATTGCGACTGAAGGACAGAGAGAGACAGCACAGAATAGAGTACACCATCACACAGAGGCAAATCACAACATCACCCACACAATATCCACGCACAAAACACCATACACAACCACACTCACCACACTCTACAACACATACACCACCCCTCACCTCATCCACACCACCCCATGGCACCCCAAAGACACCCCAGGTTCTCTGACGCAGAACTCAGGGTCATGGTGGAGGAAATAGTTCGGGTAGAGCCCCAGCTCTTCGGGACACAGGTGCAGCACACTACCATTGCCAGGAAGATGGAGCTATGGCAAAGAATAGTGGACAGGGTCAACGCTGTGGGACAGCATCCACGAAATCGGGACGACATCAGGAAGCGGTGGAACGACCTACGGGGGAAGGTGAGTTCCATGGTATCAAGGCACAACATCGCAGTGCAGAAGACTGGCGGCGGACCCCCACCTACTCCCCCAGAATTCACAGCATGGGAGGAGGAAGTCTTGCACATCCTGCATCCTGAGGGCCTCGCAGGAGTAGGCGGAGGAATGGACTCTGGTAAGTCAAATCTTCACTACTTCATTCCCCCCACCCCACCCCACCTGCATGCCAAATCATACCCCCACCCTCACCCCCACCCCCATCACACCAACTCCTTGCAAATGGCTCACCATCACAACCCACCCATCCCAACACCTAGCCCTGCATGCGTCCACAAAGCATGGACACCCATCACCTAAGCATGCCCACTGCACATACCCATCTCCTCCACAAGCCACCCTCACAACAGCCCCCACAAGGGAATTCCAGCACTGGGGTACACGGGCACCCACCCATTTCACGAAATGGCACACACAGAGGCAATAACCATACTCTTATACCCCTGCAGGACCCGAACGCCACCACACCGCCCAGGAGGGTCCAGAGATGTCCATCCCACCCCCAGAAGAGGCCCCCAGTGATGACAGCAGCTCTGTCTCCCTGGACCCAGATGACCAGCCCGGCCCATCGGGGACCTCGGGACAGTCGGTTCCCCTCAGACAGCCACAGGCTACAGCAGACCTAACCCCCTCTGGGAACACCAGCACAGCTCCCACCCAGCGGGCCCATGCCTCTGTCTCCAGGACACGTCAATCAGCGGTGTGTCCACCACTACAGGGCACCCAGGTTGACCCACCACCCCAACAACAACAGGGACCTGGGGGCAGTGGTAGTGGGCACACAGTCCAGGGGACAGAGGCCCAGGGAAACAGGGGAACTGGGAGGGCTGCTGTGCGACGGGGGGGGACAGGCCCAGGGAACCGACTCTCCAAGAGGCCCTCTCATCCATCATGGGAGCATACCACCGCTCCCAGGAGACGATGGCTACGGTACTGGCCAGGTTCCAGGAGATCCAGGTACTGCAGGAGGAACAGTACATGGGGTTCACAGAGGAACTGAGAAGCATTAGTTCCGCAATGGGGACCATCATTGTGGCCCTTAACCAGATAGTCACCACATTGCGGGACCATGTGGCACCACAAAGGGCCCCTGTCACTAGCATGGACCCAGACCAGGCTACCACCTCCGCCGGCGCTAGTGGACAGGAGGCCCCCACACAACGACAGGCCACCAGAACCCCACCTCCTGCAGAAGAAGAACCACCCCGCAAGCGGTACCTGAGATCTCAGAAGAAGACAGAGTAGGATGCCAAGACCCCCGCAAGCAAACGATACCCCCTGATGTCATCCCACTGTCCCACATTGTCACCCTGTCCAAACTTAAACTGCCCCTGCTCCATCCTTCCACAGGCATATGGTCAATTCACCTGTGAGACTGAAAACTGGACTCTGCCATGGACATTACTCCACCATCACCCATCACCGTTTTACAATCATGTCCCTAAATAAAGCACTTTAATAAAATCACTTATTGCACTTAAAGAATCTGGAGTCTGCTTGTATTTTGAACAAATGTATTAGACATAACGGTGCCAAATGTTCAGTTATGTTGTGATGACATACCACTGTCACACAGCTGTAGTCCATGGGTAAACAAAGCAGAGGTCACGCAGTGGGGCCCACAGCTCTGAAAACGGAAGGGAAAGTCACAACTCAGTTAACAGGAACTGAGGGGAAACACATACAGTAGAGAGGCAGGAGACTTTAAGTAAATGTAAAATGGCGGGGTTGATTCGTACCTGTGTGCTACTGAAAATACTGTTGTATCACTGTGTCCCTATTGTCTGTGTCATCCCCGTCGTCTTCCTCCTCTTCACTCTCCACAGGCTCCACAGCTGCTACAACACCACCATCTGGACCATCCTCCTGCAGGAAAGGCACCTGGCGTCGCAAAGCCAGGTTGTGAAGCATACAGCAGGCCACGATGATATGGCACACCTTCTTTGGTGAGTACATTAGGGATCCACCTGTCATATGCAGGCACCTGAACCTGGCCTTCAGGAGGCCGAAGGTGCGTTCAATCACCCTCCTAGTACGCCCATGTGCCTCATTGTACCGTTCCTCTGCCCTTGTCCTGGGATTCCTCAATGGGGTCAGTAGCCACGACAGGTTGGGGTAACCAGAGTCACCAATTAGCCACACACGGTGTCTCTGTAGCTGTTCCATCACATAAGGGATGCTGCTATTTCGCATGATGTACGCGTCATGCACTGACCCAGGGAACTTGGCATTTACATGGGAGATGTACTGGTCAGCCAAACAGACCACCTGGACATTCATCGAATGATAAGTTTTTCTGTTCCTGTACACCTGCTCACTTTCACTGGAGGGAACCAAAGCCACATGGGTCCCATCAATGGCACCAGTGATGTTGGGGATATGTCCAAGGGGATAGAAATCACTCTTCACTGTAGCCAAATCGCCCACCTCAGGGAAAACAATGTAGCTCCACATGTATTTCATCAGGGCAGACAACACTCTGGACAAAACCTTAGAAAACATAGGCTGAGACATCCCTGATGATATGGCCACTGTTGTTTGGAATGATCCACTTGCCAAAAAATGGAGTACTGACAGAACCTGCACCAGAGGGGAAATCCCTGTGGGTTGGCGAATGGGGGACATCAGGTCTGGCTCCAGCTGGGCACACAGTTCATGTATAGTGGCTCGGTCAAGTCTGTATGTCAGTATGACATGTCTTTCTTCCATTGTCGACAGGTCCACCAGCGGTCTGTACACGGGAACATTCCTCCATCTCCTCGCAAGTTCCAGCGGACGGTGCCTAGGAAGGACAACATGGAGCACAGAGTAAAGCAACCCACAGGTACGTAACCACAGCTAGCACAGAACACGATTCGCTATGCATTGAATGGCTTGTATGAGTGGCAATGCAAGGCCTAGGCCTGTGTGACGCAGTAGAAATTAAGCCATGTGGGCCCTTGAAATGGCGGCTGCCTGACCTGTGAAGTGTGACAATGGGATGTGAGGTCAATGCGCTGACGTGGCACACCGTGGCGGTAGGCAATCGAAGACCGTGGCGCAAAGCAGCATTGGTTAACATTGAACCCTATGGGTCTCAGGAGCCAATGACGAAGTGCGCCGGCGGTCGCGGTACGCACCACCGCGGTACGCACCGCCGCGGGCGTGACCGCCTTTTTCTATCTGCTTAATCACTCGAGACCTGATCATCCACAGGAGAGGACCTATACTGCAAGTGCTGCTGTGACCTCGGTCTGGAAGATGCAATGGCTGCTGCGACTGGGGAAAGGGCCCCTGTCTTCACATCTGAGGAATTGGAGAAACTTGTTGATGGGGCCCTCCCCCAGTATGCGCTACTCTACGGTCCTCCAGACCAACAGGTAAGTACACTGGGACCATGCTTTGGGGGCAATGCCTGTGTTGAGTGGGGTGGATGAAAGATGGTGGGGAGGGGAGCGAATGAGGCATGCATCGCACGACAGATGAGAGCATGTGCCATAGGGCAAGGTTGGGGAGGGGGGGCCACTCACATCGACCATGCAGAAACTGATGATATTTATTTTCCCACCCTGTCCATGTCACATAGGTGAGCGCCCATCAGAAGATCGACATTTGGCGTGCCATCGCCAAGGACGTCCGGACCCTGGGGGTCCACAACAGACGGGGCACCCACTGCCGCAAGAGGTGGGAGGACATCCGCCGCGGGAGCAGAAAGACTGTGGAGACTCTGCTGGGGATGGCCTCCCAACGTAGGAGGGGTGGCTCCCGTCAATTGACCCCCCTGATGTCCCGGATCCTGGCGGTGGCCTACCCCGATTTGGATGGGCGCGTGAGGACATCACAGCAGACACAAGGGGGTGAGTACCAGCACATTCTGCTATATTAGCGCACAGTGGAGGTGTCTGGGTGGGGGAGGAGGGCTGTGGGTATCTCTAGGCCAGGGCAATTTCTGTAGGCTAGGCCCCTCCGTAAGGCATGGCCCTGTGCCCCCGCCCCCCAACTCTGTAGAGTGCTAAGTACAGCTATCCATGGCCCTGGGTCACCTATGTGTGCAGTTGTCGTCCATAGGCTTGTAGGCCGAGTCACCATAATTGAGTAGTGTCCAACGAGTGCGCGGCGTAGTGCAGGGGGCTTCTGTGTCTGTCCTCTCCGCCAACGGTGTCGCCAATGCATGCACTCAACATGTAATTTTTTCTCCCACCCCCCTTTTTTTTGGTCTTCCTGTTAATGTGTGCATTAGCATCATCAGGCGGAGGAGAAGTGGCATCGGAGCACGAGGGAGCTGCATCTCACATGGCCCCGGAGGGCCATGCAACCGACTCCGAGTTCACCAGTGAGACGGAGGGCGAGGGGAGCTCCACAACGGGGACCCGTGGAGACGTCAGCGACACAGACACGTCCTCGGAAGGGAGCTCCCTTGTGGTGGCGGCTACATCCGTGCCCACCGCTACAACAGGTACAGCCGCCACCCAGCGCACCAGCTCCGCCCTCCAAGCAGCCCCTCAGCGTTCGCCCCGTGCCCGCTCGGCCAGGAAGGCGGGCATCTCCTTCGCCCCAGGCACCTCAGGCCCTGCCCCAGTTACCCCTGCTGCCCTCAGTGAGGAGATCATTGACCTCCTCCAGACGCTCATTGTTGGGCAGTCTACCCTTTTGAATGCCATCCAGGGTGTAGAAAGGGAGGTGCACCGGAGCAATGCATACCTGGATGGCATTCATTCGGGTCAGGCTGCCCATCAGCGATCGTTCAACGCTCTGGCCTCAGCACTGACGGCAGCCATTGTCCCTGTCCCCTGCCTCCCCCCTCCAATTTCCTCATCCCAGTCCCACTTCCCTGTTCCTCTGCCTATCCCAGCCACACCTACAGACCAGCCTGCACACACATCAACACCCAAGGGCAGCTCACCCAGACATAAGCACTACAGATCCATCCACATGCAGACATGCCAACAGCCACTGCCTCCTCTGTGTCCCCCTCCTCCTCGTCTCCCTCCTCCCTCCCTGTAACGTCTCCACTCACACCTGCATGCACACCACCATCAGCCAGTACGTCCATCACCACCACACCCACCAGAACACTCCGCACACGTACAGTCACCACCCCCACTGCCATTTACACGTCCCCTGTGTCCTCTCCCAGTGTGTCTGTCACCCCCTCTTCCAAACCACACAAATGCAGGCAGCCACCCACCCAACAGCCATCCACCTCACGACAGCCTCCGTCACAAGCACCTGCACCCAAAGACACCACACTTGACTCTCCTACAACCACATCCTCTTCCTCCACTCCCATACCCACTGCACCTACCCTTCCCACTGCTCCTAAAAAGTTTTTCCTCTCCAAAATTAACCTCTTTGCATCACCTGACCCACCCCCTCCATCTCGTAAGAGTCCAAACAGCACCTCAGCCACCACAAGCCCTGCACCTACAAGGACCATAGTCCAGGCCTATTGGAGTCCACCAGCTTCTAGGGCAGCAACATCGGCCAGCATCAAGGGGACAGGCAGCCCACCCCCCTTTTTTAGAAAAAAACTAAAAAAGGGAAGGTCCGTCGCGAGAGGCCAGATACGGCAGCCCACAGAGAAACTACCCTGGCACTGTCACCTGGCACATCCACAAAGGGAGGCAAGGGCCACAGAGAATCGGCGAAGGAGGGCAAGGGCAGCAGGGCGGACAAGTCCGGCAGCAGGCGAGCTGCCCAGGAGGGCCCCACCAGCCCCATTTCGGGTGTGAAGGAGGACACCCACGGGCCCAGGACTCCAGCACAGGAGGGCCCAGCAAGCGAAAGGTCGGATGGCGACTGAGCGGAAGATATTGGCCCGATCTGGTTCCCTGAGAACACATGTCAGGCACCGCTGAACAGGGCCCCGCCGTGACAAGCACCGCTGAACTGGGCCCCGCCGTGACAAGCACCGCTGAACAGTGCCCTTCAAGACAGGCACCGCTGAACAGGGCCCGCCGTGACAAGCACCGCTGAACTGGGCCCCGCCGTGACAAGCACAGCTGAACTGGGCCCCGCCGTGACAAGCACCGCTGAACAGGGCCCTTCAAGACAAGCACCGCTGAACAGGGCCCTTCAAGACAGGCACCGCTGAACTGGGCCCCGCCGTGACAAGCACCGCTAAACTGGGCCCTTCAAGACAAGCACCGCTCCGCTGGGCCCTTCCTGTCAAGCACCGCTCCGCTGTGCCCTTCATCTCAAGCACCGCTCCGCTGGGCCCTTCATCTCAAGCACCGCTCCGCTGGGCACCGCCGTCTCTGAACTGCTCCGCTGGGCCCTTCATCTCAAGCACCGCTCCGCTGAGCACCGCCGTCTCTGAACTGCTCCGCTGGGCCCTTCATCTCAAGCACCGCTCCGCTGGGCCCTTCATCTCAAGCACCGCTCCGCTGGGCCCTTCCTGTCAAGTACCACTCCGCTGGGCCCTTCATCTCAAGCACCGCTCTGCTGGGCCCTTCCTCTCAAGCACCATTCCGCTGGGCCCTTCCTGTCAAGCACCGCTCCGCTGGGCCCTTCCTGTCAAGCACCTCTCCGCTGGGCCCTTCATCTCAAGCACCGCTCCGCTGGGCCCTTCATCTCAAGCACCGCTCCGCTGGGCGCCGCCGTCTCTGAACTGCTCCGCTGGGCCCTTCATCTCAAGCACCGCTCCGCTGGGCCCTTCCTGTCAAGCACCGCTCCGCTGGGCCCATCATCTCAAGCACCGCTCCGCTGGGCCCTTCCTGTCAAGCACCGCTCCGCTGGGCCCTTCATCTCAAGCACCGCTCCGCTGGGCCCTTCCTGTCAAGCACCGCTCCGCTGGGCCCTTCCTCTCAAGCACTGCTCCGCTGGGCCCTTCCTGTCAAGCACCGCTCCGCTGGGCCCTTCCTGTCAAGCACCGCTCCGCTGGGCCCTTCCTGTCAAGCACCGCTCCGCTGGGCCCTTCATCTCAAGCACCGCTCCGCTGGGCACCAACGTCTCTGAACTGCTCCGCTGGGCCCTTCATCTCAAGCACCGCTCCACTGGGCCCTTCCTGTCAAGCACCGCTCCGCTGGGCCCTTCCTGTCAAGCACCGCTCCGCTGGGCCCTTCATCTCAAGCACCGCTCCGCTGGGCCCTTCCTGTCAAGCACCGCTCCGCCGGGCCCTTCCTGTCAAGCTCCGCTGGGCCCTTCCTGTCAAGCACCGCTCCGCTGGGCCCTTCATCTCAAGCACCGCTCCGCTGGGACCTTCATCTCAAGCACCGCTCCGCTGGGCACCGCCGTCTCTGAACTGCTCCGCTGGGCCCTTCATCTCAAGCACCGCTCCGCTGGGCCCTTCCTGTCAAGCACCGCTCTGCTGGGCCCTTCATCTCAAGCACCGCTCCGCTGGGCCCTTCCTGTCAAGCACCGCTCCGCTGGGCCCTTCATCTCAAGCACCGCTCCGCTGGGCACCGCCATCTCTGAACTGCTCCGCTGGGCCCTTCATCTCAAGCACCGCTCCGCTGGGCCCTTCCTGTCAAGCACCGCTCCGCTGGGCCCTTCATCTCAAGCACCGCTCCGCTGGGCCCTTCCTCTCAAGCACCGCTCCGCTGGGCCCTTCTTCTCAAGCACCGCTCCGCTGGGCACCGTCGTCTCTGAACTGCTCCGCTGGGCCCTTCATCTCAAGCACCGCTCCGCTGGGCCCTTCCTGTCAAGCACCGCTCCGCTGGGCCCTTCATCTCAAGCACCGCTCCGCTGGGCCCTTCCTGTCAAGCACCGCTCCGCTGGGCCCTTCCTGTCAAGCACCGCTCCGCTGGGCCCTTCATCTCAAGCACCGCTCCGCTGGGCCCTTCATCTCAAGCACCGCTCCGCTGGGCACCGCCGTCTCTGAACTGCTCCGCTGGGCCATTCATCTCAAGCACCGCTCCGCTGGGCCCTTCCTGTCAAGCACCGCTCCGCTGGGCCCTTCCTGTCAAGCACCACTCCGCTGGGCCCTTCATCTCAAGCACCACTCTGCTGGGCCCTTCATCCCAAGCACCGCTCCGCTGGGCCCTTCATCTCAAGCACCGCTCCGCTGGGCACCGCCGTCTCTGAACTGCTCTGCTGGGCCCTTCATCTCAAGCACCGCTCCACTGGGCCCTTCCTGTCAAGCACGGCTCCGCTGAGCCCTTCATCTCAAGCACCGCTCCGCTGGGCCCTTCCTGTCAAGCACCGCTCCGCTGGGCCCTTCATCTCAAGCACCGCTCCGCTGGGCCCTTCCTCTCAAGCACCGCTCCGCTGGGCCCTTCATCTCAAGCACCGCTCCGCTGGGCACCGCCGTCTCTGAACTGCTCCGCTGGGCCCTTCATCTCAAGCACCAATGGCCCATTGGCAGGGCCGGATCTGTGTCGGCCAGGGCTTCACGAAGCACTCTGGGCACCATGCCTCCTCCAGAACCAGTGGAGTCTGTAATCCACTTGATGGACTGTGGCTTTGCACTCCCCAGGGTGGTACAGTGGGCAAGCCACCCACTGTATGTACTTGAGAGACTGTGGCTTTGCACTCCCCAGGATGGTACAGTGGGCAAGCCACCCACTGTATGGACTTGAGAGACTGTGGCTTTGCACTCCCCAGGATGGTACAGTGGGCATGGAGGCCCCTCGTGGATCTGGCGTCGTGGACTCAACTGGCTGAGGTGCCCCCCCTTCCCTTCCCCCTGAGGTGCCTGTAGTTTTACTATCTGATGCCCCTGCAGTGTTCTCTCCAATGGAATCGGGTCTCGTGTGTGGGCTTTGCCCATGTGTTTAGGCCCATTGGCCCACGAACAATGGATGATAGCCAATATGGGCCGGACTTTTGACCTATGTATATATTGTTCATGATGTAATATATTTTATTTATATATTTCATATTTCACTTAAGTTCAAATATGCTATAATATACTTCATTTTTAATGATCATTTTATTTTGACTTTGCATTCTTCCGGGGGGTATGGGAGGTGTCACTCTGACTTGTTGCTCTGCATTGATGTGTGTGTTGTAGTGGGTGAGGGTGGGGGTGGGGGTGGGTGTGTGGCGTATGTGTGTCCCCGTAATTTTTTGTCTCCCCCCTCCCATGTGTCGTAGGTGCAGTACTCACCGTTGTCTTCTGCACCGGCGTTCGTGCTCCTGGTAGAGAAGCAGGTAGACAATAGCTGGTAGGATGTGTAGTTCTGGTTCCATGCTGTCCAAATTCCTCGTGGAGTGTGTAGAGGTGAGCGTTTTCCCGTTCGTAGTCTGTTTCCGCCGTGTTTTTATCGGCGGGGCTCCCGCCCCGGAAAAGGTGGCGGATTGGTGAGTTGTGATAGGGTGGGCGGTACATTGTCTGCCGCTTGTCTGTTGGCGGTGACCGCCGCGCTGCTTGTCTGTACCGCCGTGGCGGTCAGAGTGTTAAAGTGGCGGGCTGTGTTGGCGGTTCCCGTCAGGGTCGGAATTCCATTTTTTTGCCCGCCTGCCTGTTTGCGGGTTGGCCGCCGCTTTTACACCGACCGCCAGGGTTGGAATGACCCCCTCAGTGTCTAGTTCAGATTTTGGGTGGGTGTTGATGATGGGCCAACTGAGAGCCCTGAGGCTGATGGCAGTATGGGTTTCTCACAGTTCCTGCCAGTGGGTTATTAAAGTGTTTAGACTAAATGCACATGCAATCCTTGACTTCTCTGCAGGGTGCATAGATTGATGGTCACATGTATTCCAATTGGAAATGAAAACAACACTACACATGTGCAACAGGATTCTGTGGCATGACCAGTTTTGCATGCTCATCTGGGTGAAGTGAGGGTAAGGCTTCAGGATACCCTTCTTCCCCACATGTTTCTGAAATCTTCCATTGGCATACCTCACATCACCTCTTATCTCTTCAGCACAAGTTTCCACTCACTCCTTTGTACATTTTGCTTTTACTCGGTGCAAGAACTGAGTGGGGTCTGGCAGCTATTACTGAGGTGGCTCTGAAGTTGGGGCCAGCATTAGTGAAGTACGATGAATTTGTCCCAATGTAATTTGCTGACACCAGAACACATTTAGCAGCAGCTGCATATTGTCCATTTTACTATGGGAGCAGCAATCTGTAGGAGGTTTCTTATTCTCACTTCCATCTGGGCCCAAAACAATGGCTCCACTTAATGGGCCATCAGCAACTCCCTTTGGTGGAGTCCTGTCCTGACTCAGTGCTGTCTGCAACCTAACAGCTAAATATTTATGCAATAGATGTAAACAGACACACAGCTTGTAATCACTTTGTAGGTGCTTAAGGAACACTATAATTGGAGGGAGGTATTTGGCTTCGTTTATCCCCTGTATGTAAGAGGTATGCATGTACTGTAAGAATGTCAAATGTATGTCTGAATGAGTAATTAATGATATAAACACCACTTGCAAATGTATTTTTTTATTTTATTTATTGTGTATTGCTTTTCATCATAATGTAGGGCGTCAGAGCAATTTACATCACACAAACATATTATACAGAGACAATAAAACAAACAAGTGTATAAATCAATGTACTGGGGGGGTTTACATAATGCAATCATTAACGTTATATGCTAAGAGCAGTGCTTGATTTTTATAAGAATGAGTGCCGGTTTCCAAAGCTCTGCTCCAGAGGTGCTGTTAAAACTCGGCACCCCAAATACAGAAGCTGCTTACTTTGGAATTCACCTCAGGCCTCCTTAATCCACTAACAGACACTACTACCCCTTTATTCCACTTTTGCCAGCCATTGCTTTCTCCGTTTGTGACAGTTTTTTGGTCTTCCTCTTTCTCCTTCTTTCCAATTTGTGTGTTGTTTTTATCTTACTTGCTCGCAGTAAAAATCTGATGAAGAAAAATAAGTGATGGTCCGCAAAAATGTGTGCCTGGTGGACCCGACCAGCAACCACCGGCACAAATTAAGCACTGAATAAGAGTAGTTGGTCCTGGGAAACACATAAGGGTATACCTATAATGTCCTAGTGCCACATTAGCATCATTATGTTTTACGTTAATGTGGCCCAACCAGGCCGAAATCCCAGCGTTGTATTTACAGGGTGGTGCAATGCATGCATTGCACCACTCTGTAACCCTTTGTACTGCATTATGCCTGCATCAGGCATAATGTATGCAAAGGGGGCATTCCCCCATTAGAGGAGCCGTAAAAATGGTGTAAGGAAATCTATGAGATTTTCTTGCACCATTTTTTACAGCACTTTTAACGCCTGCTCAAGAGCAGGTGTTAAAATGGGGTTTCAATTCTTCAGAAAGGGGCCCTATGTACCCTGCAGGAGTAGCCTCTATATTTTGGTGCTACTCCCGCAGAGTACGTCAATAGCATCATGAGATATTACGCTATTTCCCCCACCCTACGCCATGGTGTGCCGTATTTTAAATACGGTGCACACCATGGTGGTGGTAGGAGGGTGCTAAGGGGCGCAGAGAAAGTGGCACTGCACTCGGTGCAGCGCCATTTTCCATAAATATGCCCCAAAGTGAGAATTTAAAACATAATGCAGTAGCTGCCTGTGCTAATTAGACTTTATTGCTACCCAAAGGAACCCTTTTAAGCAACCTGGTAGTAACGAAAGCTTAAGGAAAAAGCATAAAAGGCCTAATCGGTTTGCATGCATTTCCTTGTCTCCTTGATGCCAGTTCATAGCTCACCATGCTACATTAGAAGGATTTTAACTTATTAGCTGCAAGTAACTAAGGGACCTCTGTGACAAATGAAGTAATGCACTGAGCAATCTAAACATATTACAAATCTGGGATCTGCATGTTACAATTAGGGTTGCCACCTGGTCGGATTTTTACCAGCATGAGCAATGTTTTAAGGTCCCACCTGGTAGAACGAAATAGCAAAAACAAGAAAAGACAATATTGTTACTCTCATCAGCATATAGCTTCAGCAATAAATATAACAAAATTTAACAAGAAGGCACTTTAAAATTTGTGTTCTATAGCTACCTTAATCATGCCTGACCGATAACTGGAACAAAGAGAGAAAAGTCATTGCTTGGCATTACATGTAAAGCTACAATGATCAAGGTCAGGACTTTAAAGAATCTTGAATCGTGAAAATATGGCCACAATTGTCCCCTAGGAAAGGTGGTAACCCCTACAAGTAGTGCTTTGCAGCATCCCCATTAAACCTCTGCACTTCTTTATAATGAGGCAATACTGTGACTTGACAAAACATAAAGCTCTCTATCAAGTATACTAATCACCAGATATCCTATGGCTGTTTATATCCCTTGATGGTTCTGAACACTCAGGATCAGGACAGCAGCTGGCTGGTGGATGGCCTCACCAGCAACCAGACAACCTTGACTGTGAAGTCCAAGGTCAGCTTATACCACAAAGCAATCAATGAAAGAAATAAGACAGGCCTCCCCCTTGAGACCACATTGGTCTACTCACCCAGGGGGCAGGCCAAAACACATGAACCAGGACTGTCATACGTAGCACTTTTGCGCTACAAATGATTGACAGCACTTCACAGAGTGTCTGGGCTAAGCAGAGCCTCAGAGCTTGCATTAATTATACTGAGGCATCTCTGGGTGCCGCCGATTTGGTACATTTTGCGCACATAGGGGCAAATATCTCCCAATTTTGTCCAGCCCACCTGGGGAATTTAATGGCACATAAATAGGAACAATCTTGTGCATTTGTGCAGGAAATCACCCAACCTGCAACACTGCCAGACAGGTTAGCGGGCTGACATCACCCAGATGCCATTTCCTGTGACCGCATCCCAGAACCAGTAGATTAACTATGGCTGACATCTTAATGTGTAGTAAAATGCAGTGATTATAATGAAACAAGATAATGTTGCAGTGAATACTTCTCAATAACTGATAATTTCTTCAGTACACCAAATCTAAAGATAAATTCTGGAAAAATCTGACATTTGACCTACAAACGTTGCAAGTGAAATATACTATCCACCTTCAACGGCCATTTTTAATTGGGCTGATAAAACAATGATATTGGAAAAGAAATCCAAAATAAATCCAACAAATATAGACTACTGAAACCATGAAAGGCACTGTTCGACCTATCTACTGTGTCAATGTCACAAACCATAGTTGGTAACAAAATCAGTTGTTGGTGAATGATGTTGGGAGACACTGCAGAAGACAGAATAGGAGAGATTTAGGTGTTGTGCAGTCATGTGAAGCACCATAAAAACTAAAAACGTAATCAATTACACACTACAAATAGAGTTAGTGCAATAGTTTTAAAAAGGTAAAAGCTTTATTTGTTGGATGTGAAAACATACAGGGCATTAATATCAACCACGTACCCCTCTGTTATCTGTAAGATAAAAATGGTCCCATCAAGAGGATTAATTATCATATAAGCCTATCTCCTGTTTTGACTCCAATGAAACTAATCATTAAGCCTTGCTGGTCTTATGCAGTCTGAAGACCCATCATTGTTCTTTCCTTAGGAGCACCTGTTTAATATTGTAACTGGGGTGATCTCTTCAAGTAAAGTCAAATATAAAACATTGGAGGTATGTTGAGCATCTAAGAAGGGTTAGTGAGTTCAGAGATTCAACATTTACATCTAATTGTACTTCTGTGTTCATTAACATGGGTGCTCACTGGCCTTGTTGCCATCCTGACATATCAAATATTACAGGCATATACAGTCTTGTAAATGAAATTCCTGGTATTGCAGTTCATATGATGTTGAAGCTCCCATGGAGACCGCATGCCCAGATCAAGAGATTTATCTTCTTTTGTATATTAAAAAGAAATTACAATTTCCACATAGGAAGTGGCCCACAATCTGTGGCAGGCCCAACTCCTGGTAACTGAATCCTTCTCAGTTTTAGCCCTAGGGCTGGTGTGTATTAACCAGTCTTTCAAGTTACGAGACCTCTTCAAAGGAAAAAGATGTTTGGTAATGATGTACTTCCATGTGATTCAAAATTATCTTCTCTACTAATGGGAGTAAACGTGGTCACACATCAGTTTTTCAGTTATGGCACCTAAGGAAGGATCCAATAGACCTTCTCTTTTGTTATTCAATGCTCTCTTCCTGGACCTCTGTATAAATATCACTTGGATATCCTCTCTCTTGCAATGTCTGAGTCACATCATTAGCCTGCAGAACTAAGTCCTCCCTTTAGGTACAATTCCTGAGTATTTGAAGAAATTGGCGGAACAATAAGTTCGCTCTTTCTGCCTGTGGATAAAAACTTTCGTCTGAGGTAGGCTATTGTGGTCAGTTGGTTTGTTGTGTGTTCTATTGATCATCTTGCAGTTGTCAATTCTTTTTTTTCAAATCGCAAAACAGATACATTCACTTGATGAAGTAGATGTGACCTTCTTGTAAGGTGCTAATACGTTAATCCAAGTAACAAATGGAGGTACCAATACCCCAAATCCCTTCCATATATTCAGAATGTCAATGATATATCTTCTCCACAAGGAAATTAAATCCTTGAATGGACTACTTTCAGGGGATATTTGAGTCTTTCCTAAAAAAATACATATACAGCCCTACCAGGCTGGGAGCAAGTACTCTCCCATAGATGTTTCTTGTATTTGTAAGAAAAAAGTTGTTTTCAAAGTTAAAGAAATTCTTGTTTAAGGCTGTAGAAGCACATGGTATCATAAAGTTGATAGGTGTGATGCACTGCCATTTGTTGTCCCTGAGGAGTTCTTTAATCACTTTTGAGGTGGTCTCTTGGGGGTCGGAATGCCCAATTACAACTTTGGCAGGTGGACCCGCCTAAAGACCGCTGCCCCCACCAGGATCATAGACTGGGTGACTGCAGTCTGGCTTGGAACCAGCCAGGGCGGCACTGAACTCAGTGTCACCTGGCTGATCATAACCCCACTTTCCACCAGCCATGATGGGACCGCCAAACTCAAAATGAGATCCTAAGTCTTTCGTCTGCTTAATGTTGGTCTCTTTCCTCTCTGCATCGTGTCACAATTTGCAGCTTTTTCCATCTGAACTGATCTTCGTGACCTGCCTCTTCCTCTGCCCTGGACTCTTCCTAAAAAAGGGAAATATCCCTGCGGGAGTGTTCAGTAGAGGTCCCTAAAATGGAGGGCCATTGGGAAGGAAGTAGGCCATTCTCCTTGGGCCATAGCCCAGTGAGGGTATTGAGCCTTCATCCCCACTGCTCCAGGCCTATGAGCTTGATGACACCCCCAGCTGCCTTGTCTTCTTTCACTGTGAATTTGTAGCAGGAGAGTGTTGTGCTTGCTAATCCTTGATGGTATTTGGATATACCCTCTCCCTACTAAATTTATTTATGACCTCATTTAGTTTTGTTATTTCCTGTTTGATCAAATATTCTTTATTTTCTCTAATTTCCTTGTTGATTTCTTCTAGTCTTTTGCTGTATATAGATGCCATTTGTATAGTGCATTTTCAGTCATTTGGATCTTAATTATAATGTCATGTGAGATCCTTTTGGATGTGTTGCGTATTAGGACCAACCAATCTCTTGTGCATGTCCAGACTAACTGGGACCATTCACTCTTAATGACTGAATCCTCTAAAAATAGCCAGTGGCATTGATTACTATCAGGCCTTTTAGAGCTATATTAGCCCTCAAGAATCCTGCCATTATCATCCCATGAAGAGCTATTTTGGTACATTAAGTTTTGTCAGTGACTCTCAATCGTCTTGTATCTAGACTGTCATTTGGCTGGATGTTTTGCCCAGCAACCAGTGTGTGGATAAAATTGTTACTACTACATCATCATCATCATAGCTAATGCTTTGTAATTCTGCCATTGTTTTTTGTAACATCTCTTTATTATTTCAAAGTGAAATACTTAGTGAAGCGACCATTTAGGTTCATAGAAAAGAGCAACAGAAGAAACACATTTTAACGTTAACAGAGAATTACATATACAGCTTCAACTTAAATTATAATCTGTGTCATGTGGTGGCCAAACCGTAGTCACGCCGGGGAGGCCGGGGGGATGCATGCAGTAGTCTTCAGAAAGGGGGAGGTGGGTGGAGCGGGGGCGCCCACGCGCATTATAGGCATTTGTTATGCGAGTGTGTTAGTGATTGGGGGTATACGATAAATATTTCAGATGTGAAATGGGATGAGCAAGGGCCTAATAGATAGAGTCACAGAGATGTCCAGAAACACTTTTATGCTGGTATAGTAGCGGCGCCTTCTTTCACGCTGGGACAGCGGAATTCGCAATGGTCGCTTCCAGAGCAAAATTCAGACCGGGGTGGAGGGGGCAAATAGCCAACCCATCTCGATGTCTATAGGGGATCTAAGATGGGCGAGAGTCGTCCCTGACCTCCATCTTGACTATCAAAGCGTCCGATATATCTGAGCCACCCAGCGCTAGTCCTCTATATTGTAAGCTGCGCAGTGTCTGAGCCTCGGCCTGAGACTGTTGTAGTAATATCCGTAGCCACCCATCCTGTTTAGGGGCATGGGGTGCCTTCCAATTAATGGCTATTTGTCGCTTGAAAACTATGTATGCCAGATCAATAAACCTATGTAGTTGCTTATCTTTGCTGGTGTGACGTCTCAATCCCAGTAGGCAAGATTCGGGAGTTTGTTGCAAAGCGTGGGAGGTAATGTCAGACACCTCGTCGGTGACAGCCAATGGGGGCAGCTCCACACTATGTGGTAAAAATCCGCCAGGGGGTGCGCGCATCGGGGGCAAGCTGGATCGGAAGCAGGGAACATGCGTTTTAGACGGAGGGGGGGAGGTAGGAGCAGTGTATGTAATTAAATTGGGTATAGCAGAGTCTAGCATTTCGGGAAACAGTTTTAACAGAGGAGAGTGCAGACGACCACGCCGCCGAGGATAGGGGGGCAGGCAAAGTTTCGTCCCAGCGAGACTTTGCATGATCTAGGCTTGGGAGGGCGTCCAGCAGGAGCGCGGCGTACAATCGTGATACCACTCTCCCACCATCGCCCATTGAAAGGAGTAGAGTGAGGATTTGCGACGAAGGAGGTTCAACATCTCCCAGACCCCACTATATATGAAGGAGGTGACGTATAGCGCATTATGCTAAAAGGTTACCGGCCGGTATCTTTGTGTGGGTCAATAATTCATCGAATGTTAGTACTGTGCCCTCGGAGGAGAAATCTCCAGTTGTGACAAGGCCAGCCGCCTTCTACGGGGACATATAATGGTGCGTTAACAAGGACCGTGCTTCGGGCAGAAGTGTCAAGGGGAATATGGGGGAGTGTGGTATGCGAGGTCCCCTGCCATGGACACAGCGTAGCCAGCCCGACTTTGCAGCAGTCAATACAGTATTGCCATGTAGAGGGGTGAAGGATTTGTCTGACAGCCAGGTCAGTAATGGTTTTGGAGCCAGGGCGTTGAACAGGACTGATTTTTTGCACGAGGGATGATCACCCAACCAATCTGCTGGCCACTGCAGCTGGGCTGCGGCGTATTACATTTCAAAGTTGGGGACTCCCAGTCCACCCTCAGTCTGTGGATGTTGGATTGTAGATGAGGCCACGCGGCGTCTGTCCTTACCTCACACAAAATCTGTCAAAGTGCTCTGTAGTGTCTTAAAGAATGTGCTTGGCAAAACAAGTGGGAGTGCTGCAAAGTAGTAAAGTAGGCGAGGTAGGATGATCATCTTAGTGATAGAAACCCTGCCCATAGGGGACAGGGGAAGCGTTCCCCAGAAGGGCAGGGAGCCCTTAATGGAGCGTAGGGCTCTGTCCAGATTGCCCTCCCTAAGGTCCACGAGAGAGTGGTACATCTGTATGCCCAAGTATTTAAAGATGGTATGACACCATGGCAGTTGATAATTCGATAATGCCGACTGGAGTTCCGGAGGTACTGGAGATAGGGGGAAAACACAAGATTTGGACTTATTTACCCGTAGGCCGGAAATATCTGTGTAGGAATCCAAGATCTCCAATACCTGACTCAAGGACGATGTGTGATAGCGTAGATAAATCAACGCGTCGTCCGCATACAAGGAGATTATATGAAATGTATGTAGTTCTGGGATGCCCCAATATTGTGCCTGTTGTCTGAGGTGTACGGCCAAGGGTTCCATAGCCATGGCGAACAGCAGAGGGGATAAGGGGCATCCCTGCCTGGTGCCCCTGGAGATGGGGAATGGGTCTGAGATAATTTGTCCCGTCTTGACGCGGGCCGACAGATTAGAGTAAAGGATCCTGATCCATGTTATGAATCCTGCTCCGAGCCCCTTCGCGGCGAATGATTGAAAAAGGAAATCCCGCTTCTTCTATGTCAAGTGACACGCAACTTCACTACCGGTGGGAGTTGGATCGGTGCGGTGTAGTATACGGATCATTTTCCTAATATTTTGGGAAGTGTTCCTGCCAGGTATGAAACCCGATTGATCCTCGTGAATTAAATGAGGGATGTATGGGAGAAGTCAGTTGACCAAGATTTTCCCTAGTATTTTGCAGTCTGTATTTAGTAATGAAAGAGGAAGATATGATTGGACATCCAGGGGGTCACGGCCAGGTTTCGGTAGTACCACTATGAGGGCTTCCCGCATGGAGGCAGGCAGTATGCCGCGGGACTGCGCCTCGTTGTAGACCTGGAGTTGGGGTTGCAAGAGGTGGGGTGCTAACGATGTGAAATACTCGGGCAGGAGACCATCTGAGCCAGGTGCCCTGCCTCAAGACAGTTGGGATATCACAAGGCGGATCTCTTCAACCTCGATAGGACCATTTAGTGTGCCCGCCTGTTCCAGGAGCAGGCGGCGAAACTGTAGGGAGTCCAGAAAGCCAGTCACACAATCCCCTGGAGGGGGAGGAGCATATAGTGTACGATAGTAGGTGTAAAAGGCTTCATTAATCGCCCCTTGAGCGTTTGCTACTTCGCCGGAATCCATGCGAATCGCTCCGATAGGCGAGGACTGGAGATTGTCGCAAACCAGCCATGCCAGCAGGCGGCCTGCTCTGTCGCCCTCCGTGTACTGACGTGTAATGTAATGACGGTGATCATGTTTACACAATCTATCGTCTGCTTCCCTGCGGTCTGCGCGTATGGATATAAGTGTGTTTGCCGCTTTCTCGCCTCTAGCCACAGCAATCTCTTCCGTGCGTAGTTTGGACTCTTATTCCGACAGTTCCCTGGTTAGAACCCTACGGACCCCGAAAGAAGCTGTCATGCAGTGTCCCCGTATCACCACTTTATGTGCATCCCACTCCGTTGCCCTAAGTGTGGTCGTGTTTTGGTTTTGTGATAAATAAGTGGTCAGGCATTGAGCTAGGTCCGCCCGAAAGGGAGGGTCCGTCAGGGCCTCCGGCTGCATGGGCCACGTTGGTATCTGGGCCCTTTGTCGGCCCCAATCCAGAGCCACCTGTAGGGGGCAGTGATCCGACACAGTACGTGCCAGGTAAGTGGTGGTGCTGATCTTGGGTATCATTATGGAGGGGACAAAGAATAGATCAATCCTTGTATGCAAGTCATGCACCGGGGAGTAAAATGAGTATTCACTGACTGTCGGATGTCGCAGGCGCCAGACATCATTTAGGCCATTTTTCGTGCTCCATGCCCTGAGCTCTTGGGATACCTGCCTGCTCGGAGCGGAGGGTAGGGGAGGAAAAGAGCGATCAAGGTGGATATCTGAGACACAATTAAAGTCTCGGCCCCAGATGCTCTCCACAGTCCGGTCTCTGAGCAAGCCAGCGGACATTACATGTAGAAAGCTCTTTTGGGAGGTATTGGGTGCATAAAGGGCTACAAGAGTCAGCGGTTTACCATCTAGGCAGCCCTCTATCAGTACATATCGGCCATCAGGGTCCAGTCGGGTGTGGGAAATCGTGTACAGGACATTTGGTGCAATCCAGATTGCTACGCCTTGAGCAAAGGACGAGGCAACAGTGCCCACCAACTGACCCCTTCAACTAGCTCGCGCTCTCTCTAACGTGGTTGCAGACAAGTGCGTTTCCTGTAGCATTGCAATATGGACAAGGTGTTGCCTTAAGAAACTGTATATGCGTTGCAGTCTGCGTGGATTGGACATACCCCGGACGTTCCATGTGATTACGCTATAGTGAGGGGTGTGTGTCTGAGGTTGTGTAACCATAACTAAGCAATTATGTTTGATCGCAAGGAGGTTCCCCAGTACCAACCCCCCATTGCCTGTGGGATCCCCTCAGGTACCTTGCCCCAGACATGAGTTTCGGAACAGGAGCGCTGAGGCAGCCCCTCGTCCCCCCCGACCACCAGACGCGACACCATCAGAGCAAACCGATGAGAACACAGAAAAGAAAATCCCCAATATAGTGGGGGAGGAAACGTAACTCAATACATAGTAACTATGTGCAATCAAAGAACAAGGCCCGTAGGCGCGCATAAGAGTGTTGCGTATGCTCTCATTATCCTAATGAGACTACAGGATTTTGAGCTGCAAGATCGTTCACTGGGTGGAGGACTAAGTCTGGCCCACGGTGAAGGACTCTTGTCACTCTAAATCCGGGTTTTGCTCCGGCTAACTAGCAGTGCCTCATCTCTCCTGAAGGGAAGAGACAACTGGGCAGCCGAGCGCATGACAACTTAGCACTTCCCAGGGAAGTCGTGGTCACTCAGGTGACAACCGGTTCTCTCATAGGCAGTGCGGTCTCACATAGAAATGACAAAGGCAGTTTAAGTTTTAAAGATTGGTTTAATAAAACAACTGCATTTTAGATAGCAAAGCGTGAGCTGCAATAACCAGAACTACACAACACATTAGGATTAAAATAGTAACGATGAGAGTGAAGCACAAGAATAAGGCTATCATAGTGTCACTAGATTATGTTCTCTCTAAGTTATATTCTGAGCAGAGCATGTGACGCTCTAAGCCTGCCTTTCAGGTTCTCCCCGGGAGGACATCAACCCTCATACCTGAGCAAAGGCCTGTAATCTGCATCAGCATCTGCAACGGGGCAGTCAGCATCTAGTTGTAGGTTCCTGGCCGGAATCTCCCTCTGACCTGTACTAGGATTAGGAAGTGTTTTTATAACTAACACGCAGATGTTCTAAGAAAATGTCCCTACGTAAGGATGTGTATTTTCTAAGAATACTGGAGACTAAACTTCTACCACGTTTACCGGCAATGTACCAGACTGTAGCCTTGACTGAATCACAGGGCGATCAAGAATGCATTATTTGAGAACACAGTGCTGAACTAAGCTAAACAGTGTGATAGAAGGAAATAAAAACAAGACCGTAAAACTGGTTATTGGAAAATAACAGTGCGAGGTTGAATAAAATGTATCTAGGGCAAAGTGCACAGCGGCCTAGTATGTTAAACTAACGTGCATGAAGCTATATTAAAAATGGCTACAGTACAAGAGGAAACTGGTCCATATGGAGCCGGACGCGGTGTGTGAGTTATAGATTGCAGAGGTCTGGCCCCAGGTCACCCAAGCAGCAAATCAGACTGCCACCGCCTCGGATCCCGCACCAGTTGTAACAGTTGTGTGGCCTGCATTCCCAGGCAGCAGCACGTTGGCCCAGCATGTCATAAATTGGATGAAGAGGACCATATTGGTGAAAGAGTATCTTGGGGTGTTATCCCCCATGGAGATAGTGGTAGCGCGGATCTTGTGGGTCAGATGTCGTCCGCCAACCGTGGAGTGAGTGGTGGGCCCTGGTGGGAGTCCCCAGTGTCTGAGGAGTCGGCCTGGGTGGTTTCGGCATCAGTGTCCGGCAGTGCGTTCAGGGCCAGGTAAGGATTGGAGTCAAATTGCGTGGCTTCGCGCAGTAGGCGTGTGCGCTCCTCTTCTGATTACGCCTTGGTGGGTCTGTTACCTGATCAGGCCCAGCGATCGCGCTTCCTTTTTGGGGATGCCCAGGACCCTTCCGGGCTCCCCTGCCGAGCGGGCTGGGCAAGCCCCTTAGCATGAAGCCACGTCCAGACGTCCTCCGAGGAAGTGAAAACGTGCACCGTAGAGCCATCCTGTATCCGTAGTTTCGCAGGGAAGAGGAGGGCGGATTTAATGTTGTGCTCGCGGAGACGTTGTTTTGCAGAGTAGAAGGAGTTACGACATCTTAGGACTTCAGCAGTGAAATCCAGGTAGGCAGAAATTGATGTGTTCTCAAATTTTTAAGGGCCCTCCTTGCGGAAAAGCTGAAGCACTAGATCTCTGTCTCGATAATTAAAGAAGCGGGCGATCAATGGCCGGGGGTGGGCACCCGGTGGTGGAGATCTGCCCGGTACTCTGTGAGCCCGTTCGATCAAGAAGAATTTTGGCACATTGTTCTGTAGAATGGTGTCCGTTAGACATCCTTTCAGGAATAGTTCCGCACTGGGGCCCTCGGCTCTCTCAGGCAAACCCACCAGGCGTATATTGTTAGGCCTCGATCTTCCCTCCGCATCTTCAGCTCTGCGTCTTAGTTCATCCACCTCTGTGGATAAGTGGGTCATTTGCTCCAGGAGGGACTTCACGTCTGGGGTCAGCTGTGCTATGTCACCCTCCGCCTCCGCCACTCTTTCCGCCAGTGTCTGGTGATTGGTTCGTAGTAGGTTGACATCTAGAGTGATGGCATCGATCTTCGTTTCAAGAGTGGTTTTAGTGTCCATGATGGCCTGTAACACCATCTCGAACTGCGAAATGTGGCCCAGCAAGGTGGACTCCATCTGGCACAACACCTGGGCGGTCAAGTCCGGACCTCCAGGTGACGTTCCCTGGTGTCCTGGCAGGTCGCGTCTTACCCATCCGGATGTCCAGGTGTCAGATTGGCACCAGTCAAGAGCGCTCAATCAGGATAGCGCACGTTCTATTCGTTTCTGTGGTGTGTGGCCAGAGAGTTGAGGGGGTTAGGGTGTATGCAGTGCCAGATAATTGAAGAGGTATTAGTGCGGTAGCATGGCACAGCAAATTAGTAGAGTAAGTTGAGACAAATGCGGGTGCTGCCCCCAGCGGTATGATGTCGTGAAGGAGCAGGGTGGTATCAGAAGGGGTGAGCGACCCGCTGATTGAGTTGTTAGTATGAGACCGCAGGCTCGTTAGACTCCGGTGTCGGCGGGGAGATGGTCCAGATGAGTTAAATATAACAGGCTGGGCGCCAATGCTATAAATGTGGGGTGAGGGCCGAAATTTCCGGTGGTTGGCCGACCTCATAGGGGGCATAGACTTCAGAAGCAAGGAGCTGCGGTGGCACCCACTCCGGCAAAGGTTTGTTGCTGGGCGCGATGGCGATGGGTATCCTGTGTATGTGTGCAGGGTGAGCTGTGGCTCGATAAGTGCCACTGATTCCCCACCCGTCGCTGCCCAAGCCCTAGTCTCCGATCCTTGAGACCAGGTGGTAGTCCCGGTGCTCCCTGTCACAGGGGTCAAGATGGATGTGCCCCACGGTTTACAGAGGGGGGGCTCTTGGGGTCCATCTGCGCACTCAACACCAATGGTGCCCAGGGTGAGAAGTCACCTCCAGCGATGCGATAATGTAATTTACCCAGTTGGGCAGCGTGTGGAGAGGCGGAGACGGCAGGGGCCCTCCAGGTCGTGTGTGCCGTCAGCAGAGTTTCTAGGGAGATCGTAGCAGTGGTGCTTGTATTCCCTCGGTACTCCGGGCTCGCGGGGCCTGGCGGGCGCGGCTCCGAGAGTCGCCCAAGAAGCATCCAGGAATTGAGGCCGATCGCACCCCCGTCACGGAGCGGGTGTCAGGCCCCAGCCAGGGATGCGTCGTGCAGGGTGCTCACCTCGCACAGCGAACGCGGCACGCGCGTGAAGCGGAGCGTGCCTCCGATTAAATCAGGCAGGAACTTCCCGGGGGCTCTTCCGAGTGGTGGGGAATGCAGCGACCCGACAGGGGGTGGGGGGAAGCCTGGATGCAGGATAGTCAGGTGACCGGGAGCGGAGCCGCAGTTTATACTACCGCTCGGGTCGCCATCTTGGACACCCCCCTGTAATTCTGCCATTGTAAGTTAATGTACTATTAGAATCTACTGTTGGGGGAAATTTGATTAGCAACTAAAGTAATGTCATCAGCAAACAAAACCCATCTGTGATAACTCATCTATCATAAACAATCAGTTGCTCTACAATAGTCAACACAAGCCTCAACAGAAAGAAAGCAGGACATAGAAAGATTCAGATAGGTCTGACGTATATCCCCCTTCAATCACGCAACACAAAAAGTACAACATTCCATTGGTGTAGCCCCGACCTATCAAGTAAGAGTATAATCTAACGTCTGTCCACTAACTGACCTCCTTGTCTTATTGGAAAATCAATAAGGGAATCCAGAATGTTGAATTTTAGACCCCCTCAGTCATCTAAGTGGCATGTTTCATAATCAGGTTCATCTCCACACTAGGCAAGTGCTACAACGCCTAGTGGACCCTACATCCTCTGTGAGTGGTGGAGAACATTTGTTTGACAAAAGTCTCCATTCTTTATGAGTCCATAGAAGGTGTGGTTGTGGGGAATGCACTGGTGTATTCACTACTAACGGATGGCTGTTTCATCTCCACCTTGGGGTTCTGCAGGAGAAATCTAGGTCCCAGAATCAGGACAGTGTCAGAAATGGTTTTAAAGCAGGGAAACACCAAGGCTTAGAAGTACCTGGGGTGATGCACAACTCTGAATGGTGGGAGTGGTGATAAGACAGACACCCATGCTTGGATTTCTTATTCTTCTTTGATTTCTTGGACTGACTTGAACTGCACGAACTTGATGAAGATCAGTTGAGAGACTTTGCTCTGAAGCGAGAGCACGTCCATGGCTCCTAACTTTGACAGTGTCCAATTTGTTGATTTATTTTAGAGTTCGGCAACAGTGAATTTGGATTCCGATGGGCTTCTTTTTCATTTTAGCACAATATTCACATAACACCGAGACAGCAGTGAGTCCCGTGACTGAATGAACTGTTGGAGTGATGTATGGAGGGTTGCTGGTGGAAGAACAGGGTGTACTCCTTTTATCTAATTGGAAGGACCCACCAGTCTAATATCATGGGCCTGTAGATAGGAGGATACCCATCTTACCACAGGCTGCACACACTCCTTTAGGCTGAACTAACAAGGATTTTGTGGTGCACTGGAGAAGATGAAGAGGGGACAATAGGTTTGGTCTGGTGACCTCTTCCTTTGCCTCTTCCATTGTTTTGCTGCAAATAAGGGGTTCTGCTCATGTTGGGAGGTGTGGTGCTGCCTTTACTTGAACCCCTTAGAGAAGCCCTGAAACTTTGGAATTTGAAAAAGGTTTTTTGTCAGAGATTGGAAGCTGAGGATTGGAGACCTCCTAGCCTTTTAGTGCTCCAAGGCTACATCTGCCTTGACTCTACACTGTCACATGGCATGTCCATAAGTATGGCTCGGACATTGCCAGAGAAACCTGTAGAGTGCAACCAGGCATTCCAGTACAGGCTCTAAGGACCCCCTCTCTCTGGCTTCAAAGTCTGTATCCAGACCATTCCTGTGGATATGCCTGTACTTGTCCAAACCACCACCAAAGTCATCTGCAAAATGATCCCTTTGATTACTAAAGAGGTTTGAGAAAGAGACAATCACTGCTGCCATGTCCCCCAAAGCATGGGTGTGGCAGATAAGTAGGCAGGTGAAGTTGTCTAGGCACGGCCACAGAGAATACCTTCCCCATTGCTTCCAGTTATTTTAGACTCCTTATACAGCAAATGGGTAGGACAAAATCCAGGGTTGAGTTTAGTGGAGAAAGACACCTGTACTACATGTCTCTGTGGTTATCAAGATCTCAGTGAGCAATCATGCTCCTTGCCCCTGGAACAGTTCAGCCGCAGTCTCATTGTGTATGTGGCAAAAGTCACCAGTTTGCTACATTCAAAACCAAATGATGGCTCCAGTGTTGGTGTACACATGTTTAAAGCTCTTATCACATGTTTAAAGCCAATCATAACGTGTAGTGCCAATTGAGCTAGTCAGTCACAAAATGAATGATGCAGTAAAATGTATTCATTCAAATGTAACCAATCTGGCTGCTTTTATTTAGGAACTACAAGTTCTATCAGGCCTAGTGCTTCAGTCATGTTGGGTCGAGTATGTTTATAAAAAGCAGCCCAGACTGATAATGCATGCTCACTATTCTGAGGATTGCCTGGTGATAGGAAGTCTGTCCGTGCTGAACCTTCATTCACACCTATGTGTTTTGGAAACTCAATGCAGCTACCTATCCTGTTTTTTCCAATCTGGAGGCATTCTCATTGGGGATCGATCAGATCTCCCAGGTAAGGGCCATGTGTTCCAGTTCCTTGTTAGAAAACAGGACTCTATGGGGCATATTTATATTTTGGTGCTAGACATGTCTAGCGCCAAAATATTGGAGTTAAAGTCATTTTTTGCCTGTGGAAAACTATCTTGCATCAATGAGATGCAAGGTAGGCATTCCTGGTAAAAAAATGACTCAAAGGCCCTAGCGCCTTATTTATCCTCCCATGCAAAAATGGCACACAGGAGGTAGACGGGCCTAAATAATGGCGCTAAGCTTGCTTATCACCATTATTTAAAGCCTGGGTCAGGGCAGGTGTTAGGGGACTTATGGGCCCATTTCCATGGTAGAACACAATGGAATAAGACTACAGGTGCCCTCCCCAGGCCCCTGGGACACCCCCACTCACACCAAAGGGACAGCAGAGGATGGGGGACCCCATCCCAGGTAAATACAGGTAAATGAAGGTAAGTATTTACCTTTTTTTCTTAAAGTGCCATAGGGGCCCATAAATGGGCCCCCATACATGGCACTGGGTGCGATGGCCATGCCCAGGAGACCCTTGTCCCATGTGCTGGCCATTGGGGTGGTGGGCATGAGTCCTGTCTTTTATAAGACAGGAGTCGTGGTATGGAAGGTTTAGCATCAATGAACGACGCTAGGCTGGTTAGAGTTATCTTTTTTTACTCTAACCAGCCTAAAGTCATTTTTAACACTAAACCCACTACTTCCATACCGCCACCCCCACCGGGCTAACGTCATTCTCCATGGCATAAGCCCACCCTTTGCCCGGGATTGTGCCATTCCATAAATAAAATGTCCAGCAGGCATCTTGGAATGGCGCTAGCCGGCGGTATACTTTTTGACGCTAAACTGCGTTATCGCAGTTTAGCGTCAAAAAGTATAAATCAGGGCCTTTGTGTGCTTATCAATACATTGTTTCACCAAGACCATATCTTAATAAAGGATTGGTGAGTAATGATTGAAAACAAGGACCTTGAAACCTTTAGTGACAATCCTCACGAACCAAGTGAAAGATGTTATTCTGACAAACTGTTTATGAGAATCAAAGATCTTCGTATAGTTTTGACTTTATTACAAACTCTAGATTAAAGAGTACTACTCACGCTTCATAATCAGAGAAAACCTGTTTTAAGGCAGTGTAAAAAGATGATGGACTGGACACCACTACAGAGGAGGTGTGGATGTAACAAGTTTTATTTTTATCTAAAATATGCCTTGTAAGAATCCAATAAGGTGCAACCACAACACACTGAGTCATTTTCCTGGTTTCACAGATTGGACTCTTTGACTTCTGCCCTCCATACATTGACGTGACATACCCTCAGGGATAAAAGAACATAGGTCTTAGTAATCAGGCTCCTACAACTCTGTATTGCTCACAGCACTACACCAGCATGTGTCTTTTCTGTACTCAGAGTGTGGTAAAAACCTTCCTACACCATGCGTCTCTGGCCCCCATGTTTGACCTTGTGCAATGATTAATACACAAAAAACACTCAGGTGAAAATAGTGTTGACACTGGTAACACCCAGTAATAGAGCCCAAGTAACATTTCCCATGTTGCCATCCTCCACATTGTATTCCCTGCATCCCTGCTAATCACTTTGCTGAGGCCACGACTTTGCTTCAGAGCTGCTGCAGCCACGTCCAGAATGCCTCTTCCCGAGGAAGTTGCCTCTGTCTTCTCCCTAGGCGCTGCTGGCGTCTCCTTCTGAAGCCATTTGTTCTCCCACCTGGCACCTCCACTCACATCCACTCTGGTACTTCACGTTCTAGGGTAGTTTCCTCCGCTCCTGCAGACGTCCCTCTGGGCTTCCTGCCCCCATTCTCCTGCCGCCATCTCTTCCACAAGCCAGGCTCCTTTTCTTGCCAATCCTCGCACACATGCTTCCTCTGGGTCTACTCCGCCATTACTCCCTTTTCCACCCATTACAAAAGGATTGGCCACAACATCCTCAACTACTAGATCGCTGTTCTGACAATCATTGGTACCCCCAGGGTCCTGACTGTTATGATGAAGGCAGTAGGAATGTAAAGAGATCATAATTTGTTGTTGCTGTGGAATGTGGCTAAAAGGACTGGACCATAGCATGATGAAAAGAAAGGAGCAGGGGTGAAAGGAGCAGCTGGATGTGGTCTCTGCCACTGTCTTGTCAGGGGCATGCTTAAGTCTGGCTGAATTTTACTCAGAATATGTACAGAAATTCTCGAGTAAGACCTACCCTATCAAACAACTACTAAAATTGAAAAATCAGTTCATATAGTCCAAGGAATGTGAGGATGCTATTGTGTCCATAAAAAGGGAGACTACCAATACAGCTTCATTGCAAGGTTTTGATCCTGGTCTTAAGAGTATTGTTACCACAGACACTAGTAACAAAGGGTTTGGGGCAGTACTCACTTAGGTGGGTCATAGTGGAAAAGTATGTGTGATAGCATTTGCGTCACATTCCTTGTCTACACCTGAAAAAAAAGTCTTTGGTAATCGAGCGGGAGGCTTTAGCGTGTGTTTGGGGCCTGGATCATTTTAGACCATTTATTTGGGGATCTCAGGTGGAGTTGCACAGTGATCACAAACCTATTACAAAGGTGATAAGTAGCAAGAGTTTATTCAATGCATCACCCAGCTTGGCACGTATCTCCATACAACTGCTAGATTACAACTATGTTGTAAATTATGTACCTGGTGTCAAGAACAAAGTTCATGATTTTCTCAGTCACCTACCTATTACGGGGCAAAATACTGTTGGAGGAAGTATAGATGCAGATAAGTTTGATGATTGTTGTGTGGTTGATGAGAAAGAGAATGGTTTAATGAAAAGTGAATGGAAGGAGTCCATAGAAAATGATGCCATTTTTGCAAAAGGTACGTATGTGGATAAAAAAGAGATGGTCCAACAAAGGTGAAATGGAAGGTGACACCCTTGTTTTTTGAGAATTGAGGAATTGATCATAGGGAGATGATGGAGCAGTAATACGTAATGGTAGAATGGTTCCACCGAGTGGACTAAGGGAAAAGATTCAGAAAATTTGCCACAAAGGTCATTTGGGAATATTGAAGACCAAAAGCAGAGTAAAGGAATTATACTAGGGTCTGGTATGGACGTGGCGGTTGAAAGGGAAGTCCGAGATTGTGATTTGTGCAATGATTCAGAAAAAAAACCCTAGTTACTTCTAATCAACCATTGGTCCCTATTAAGGCTCCTGATGCACCATGGGACAAGATTGGTATAGACATAATTGGACCAATACAGGATGATGCCATACCAAAATATATTTTGGTGTGTTTTGATCACTTTGCCAAGTAGCCAGAAGATCTAAATCAGATTCTAATGTTGTAGTCTGCTTCTTGTATAGCATATTCTTAAGAGAAGGGGTACCTAAGTGCATTACCATGGACAATGAGCCCCAATTTACTGGAGACATTTTTTAAAATAATCTGTGAAGGAATGTCATAATACATAACAAAATATTTGTGTACCATCCCTCAGGTAATGGCGCTTTTGAGCACGTCAATGGACTTATTAAGAACAGCATACAATTGGCAAAGAATGCAGGGCACAAATGGAAAAAAGGAATGGAAAACAGTATGGGCGTACAGAGTAACACCTTGTCTATCTGGGGGGTGTGGCCCTTTTGAACCCAGGAGTGGGAGAGTTCCAATCAGAAAGGATAATGCTGGTAGATGAGTGAGGCAAGAATGAGTGGATGGACACCAGAAATAGTTAAAAGTAATTTAGCAAAGCAAAACACAATTATAAGAGATACTATTATCACAAACATGGATGTAAAAAAAATCAAATTAAGGAAGGTGTGTCGGTATAAATTAAGAAACCAGCTGTATATATAAGAAAGGTGAAGGCAGATTTTATGTACTAATTAAATTGGTTAAGGTTTTTTTCAACTCGGTTTTATTGGAGGATGGTAAACTCTGGCACCTGAGTGGAATATCTCTGTATAGAGTCCTAGTGATTGGATGATTGGGGAAGAAAATGCTCAGGAACAGAGAGCCAGAAATGTAAATATTAATGAGAATGATTGTAGTGCTCCTGGGCAGAGTTGACCTCTAGATTCCATCAGTGTTAGCAATGGATCTTCTACTACAGGAGGTCCAAAGGTTGGGTTAAATATTTAAGGTTTGGTAGAAGAATTTCTAAGCCAACAAAATTCAAGGATTTTGTTTGTGCATAAATGCTAGTAGTTTTAACTCTTTTTTAATTATTGATTATGTTATTGATGATAATAATTGTTATTTTATTTTTGCAGTGTTTCAATGTATATGCAATATTATCTCTTGTTGCTGGGGTATATATCTGTCTTTTGTGTTTTAAGGGGGAAGATATGTCGTGATGAAGGCAGCAGGAATGTAAAGACGCCACTGTAGAATGTGGGTAAAAGGGCTTGAACATGGAATGATGGGGGGAGAGGAGCAGTGGCTATGCGAGCAGCTGGACATATTGCCAGGGTCGTTTATGTGCAATAAAGCATTTCTCAAGACACTGGGCCTCATTATGACCCTGGCGGTAGAGAACCGCCAGGGCCAACGGGGGCGGGAGCACCGCCGACAGGCCGGCGGTGCTCCCTTGGGCATTCTGACCGCGGCGCTTTGGCCGCGGTCAGAAAGGGAAAACCGGCGGTCTCCCGCCGGTTTTCCACTGCCCCTAAGAATCCTCCAAGGCGGCGCAGCTCGCTGCGCCGCCGAGGGGATTCTGACAATCCTTACAGCCATCCTGTTCCTGGCGGCTCGCCCGCCAGGAACAGGATGGCGGTAAGGATTGTCGTGGGGCCCCTGGGGGCCCCTGCAGTGCCCATGCCAATGGCATGGTCACTGCAGGGGCCCCCGTAAGAGGGCCCGTTAGTATTTAACTGTCTGCGTAGCAGACAGTGAAATACGCGACGGGTGCAGTAGCACCCGTCGCACCTTCCCACACCGCCGGCTCGATTACGAGCCGGCTTCATGGTGGGAAGGTCGTTTTCCCCTGGGCTGGCGGGCGGCCTTTTGGCGGCCGCCCGCCAGTCCAGGGGAAAACTTGGAATACCCTCCGCGGTCTCTGGACCGCGGAGCGGTACTTTGGAGGGGGGAAGTCTGGCGGGCGGCCTCCGCCGCCCGCCAGACTCAGAATGAGGGCCACTGTGTGTGAGGATCATCATTACACTGATGTCCTTGCATTGCACTCAAGTGTACAGGAGTAACTTCATATTACCTCCCACCCATGCATGGCCAATCGGGCTGTGAGGAAGCAGCAGTCCGAGACAGGAAATCAACAGTGCCCAGTAGCTTCCTCAAGGAGATGGCAAGTCTGGAACTCCGAAAAGATAATGTTTGACTAGCTAAAGGCCACCCTAGGACTCTGGCATTAGTGTCATTCATGTAGAGCCAAACCAGAACCAAACCAGAGGGGCATGATTAGTCAACAATAAAAATGATTGACCCAACAAGTAATAATGCAGAGCCTCCATGGCCCACTTGATAGCCACACACTCTTTTTCAGTGGTAGGGTAGTTGAGTTCATGAGGAAGCAGTTTCCTACTGGTGAAAGCAATGGGCCTAAAAACAGCACTGATAGCCCTGTTTAAGGTATCGGTCTGAAGAGAAACAGCCATTCAAAGTTGGGACAGATTAAGATGGAAAGAGTACACAAGGAAGACTTTAGGCACTCAAAACTCTGTTACTGTTTAGGGGTCCACTCACCAATCTTGTTGGGCTGGGATTCGAGTAACATATCAGTTAGTGGAGTGTCTTTTTCAGCAAAATGTGGAATAAACCTTTGGTAGTACTCTACCAAGCCCAAAAAAGAGCAAACCCCTGTTTTACCCGGGGGTCTGGGCAAAATACATATTGCTCGTACTTTGTCGATCTAGGGACTGATTTTTCCTTTCTGAATATGATAACCCAAGTACCTTATAGAAGTAGTGGCTTGAGTACATTAAAAATTTTGGGATTTACAGTGAGCCCTGCTTCTCTAGGGGTTTGAAATACGGCATCCAAATGAGGTAGGTGTTGTTCCCAATTGGGGCTGTATACCACAATGTTGTCCAAGTATACCGCTACATAGTACCAATGAGAACTTAGTATGATGTCCCTGAGCCTTTGAAAAGTGGTCTGTGTCCCATGTAGCCCGAAAGGTAGGACCTTCAACTGATAAAGAACGGTAAGTGTAGAAAACACAGTCTTTTATTTGGCTGTAGCAATTAATCCATCCAGCCTCAGCATGGGTTATGTATCAAACTTGGATTTACTATTTAACTGTCAGAAGCAAATACAAAACCTAATGGTCCCATTAGGTTTAGGTACCAGCACTACAGAAAAACACCATGCACTGTGGGAGGGCTATATTATACCTTTCTTTAATGTATTGCTTACCTCTGCTTTTACAGCTCCCTACGTGCTTCTGGGATTCAGTAGGGCCTCAATCATACCACCTGGTTGCCCTGGTAACAATATCATGATAGGTAAGAGAAGTACACCCAGGTTTAGTGAAAAAGACTTCTGTGTACTGGTTTATGAGGTTTTCTAACTGCTCTTTCTGTGCAATAGGGAGGAAATCTCCTAGACAAACTTTATTTTTCTCAGGGTTTGTCATACCAGGAATGAAAGCAATCTCTAGAGGTTTCCTCCTCGTCTACCTTCTTGTCCGTTTTCCACCTCTTGAGGAGATTGATATGGTGTATCTGTTCATTATTATGTCTGTGTGGTATCACCAGTTTATAGGTCACTGGAGTGACCTGAGATACTATTTTATAGGGTCCTTGCCAGCGGGCCAAGAGTTTGTTATCTGAAGATGGAAGAAGTACTAATGCTATTTCTCCCACCTGCAGTTCCCTTACTCTACTGGTTTTGACATATACTCTTTTCTGTTTGTCTTGTGCTTTCTCTAAGTTATTCCATACTATCCCCCAGAAACTATGACTCTCTCTTCATGGGTTGTAGCATACTCTAGAAGTCCTAACTCCTCATCTTCTTTTTCCTCCCACTGCTCCGCTGCCATATCCGGGAGACTACAGGGCTGGCTCCCAAAGACCAACTTATATCGCTACCCCTGGAAAAGGGGCCTTCCTCCACCACTCAGTCTCACTCTCTTGTTTTTTAGTGGAGGTGGCCTTGGCTACAGGATAGAGTTTGCTATCCCCGTGGACACATGTAATAACTACAGTTTCTCCTTAATCCCACTGTTAAGTCTTCACTTTTTCTTTACTTGTCACTGAATGTCAACAAACTGAGTCCACTACAACCTTTGTCAAAATCCCATTCACTTCTAGGATTCTCTAGGACTTGCTTGGACTTCCCCTTGCCCAGGGAACATGCTCCCTAGAATACCCAGCTCCCACTGGCTCTGCCAGGGCCACTTTCTGGGGACAGTAATGGGCAATATGACCCCATTCTGCACAATGAAAACACTGGGACCATGGGTCGAATATCCTTCCTTGGGGTCTAACTGGTAACCAGGGTTCAGGAAGCAGTAGGGGTAGAGGTATGGTAGTGGAACTCCTCCAACTGGTGTTTTCGGCGGGACCTGATCTTTACTGAGTGACTCTAAAGACTGGAGACCTATAAAAATCGCATACTAAGTCAATCACCATGTTGACAGTCAAATTAGGATGTTGTTTTATCCAGACAATTGTTCCAACAATATGTTTTTCATGTCATCCTCAATGTAGCCCCTTGTGGTTTGAGCCACCAGTTTCCCAAGTCCTGAACCTGAACCTGAACCTGAACCATGAGGCAGAGTTTAGTGTTTTTAAAAGGTTGGACATGTACTTTTAACATTTACATGTCCTGGTAGTGCAAAATCATTATATTCATTTTTCACTACTGCCAGGCCTGGCCTTTCCTGAGGATCACACAAGAACACACAAAATAACATGGGGTTACCTAATCACATTTAATAAGTGATAACTTTCAATTGGGAGCAGGTAGGAAAGTCAAGTTTGGTCTCTAAAGTATTATAATTAGGACTCCCAGTTTTATGGTATTTATTGTTTTAACATTTCCATTCGTATTCATCCATATTTATTTTTTGGCAATTTTATTGGTATTTATCAATATTTATTTTATGTTTTCATGATAAAGGGAGTCGTAAAATGGTATACTTCCACATTTATTTAACTGATAAACATGCGCTTATACTTTGATGTCTTTCATGTTTTAGCAAATTAAGCAGGCAAATTTAGCAAAACACTACACCAACAGGCAAATATTAGCAGTGTATACAAATATATGTTAACATGTGCCTGTATTTAAGTGAATGTCATCCTGTTTTTAAATCCCTATGGTGTGTATCTACTTAGTCACTGGTCTGAAATTCATGAAAGACAACAAAGAGAATCACTTACAAGAAGCAAAATTTGTTTGTATTTTTTTGCTTTGAAAAATAAATACAAGACAGGAAATAGATTACTTTCTGTCAGTATTTATCTGTAAAAATCAGTAAAAATTGAAAACTGGAAGCCTTAATTATAATTTAAAACCTTCTTTCATGGTAAAGTTGGATTTTAAGTCACATTTCTGAAAATGCCACTTTTAGAAAATTGACATTTTCTTGACCTAACCATTTAATGTTTGGTACATGTAGACTGTATCCTTGGTCACATGATTAGGTGTAGATGGTCTTTGTGTATTGCTCCCAGACAGTGAGACAATGGGGGAATGGGTATAGTCAGGATGGGCCATCTCTGTCAGGATGAGTGGGAGGAGTTGTCATCTACAACACTTGCACATCACAAAGACTCCGCCCCAGCACACTCACAAAGGAGTTCACACTAGTCTTTTGTGGCCCCAGTCAAGCAGGGGTCAGGGCAGGGAGGCAGGAAATTTTAGACACCTCTGTAGGGGAAGGACTCTAGAAGCTAGTGCTGACCAACCACTGCCCTACTGAAGCCAGCCTGTCTATGTGGACCCAGAACTCCAGGAAATCTTATAGGGTCAATTGGCTGCCCCCCTGTTCAAGCCATAGAAACATAATAGGCTTTTTCGATGTCAACGCATCCCCAAGGATTTCAGTGGAGTGCAACGTAGCCTGCCATCGACTGTGGCCCAGCATGACACAAAACATTCTCAACACATCTCAGAGCATGTCCTCGCAAGCACTGGTGGCTACTTCAATGCAGACACTGCCACATCGGCTTAGTGTGACACATCTTATCCCCTGTGCCGACACATCACAGCAAGAGTCTCCGTTAGCCCCACTGGCTTCCTCGATGATGACACAAGACCTCACATTGCAGCTGTTCATCAACAGTCATGGACTCTGCCACTGCATGATTCATCTAGATGCCGGAACTCTCATTGTAGCTCCTCATCGATTGCTTCGCATCTCCACCTTTCAGGTAATTAGGTACTTTATTGGCGGACTGAACTCAGTCCTGTATCTGGCCCATGATCGATAGCGGTCAGTCGGAAGTTGTGACGTGGCCCCGTCTACCATGACCAGATTACAACTTTTGGCGCTTTTTGCGCAACAGTGCTTAACTTTCACAAAACCTTTGAATTGGATTTTTGTCATTCAGGTGTCAAAAATGGATTACATTTTACTCTATGTTTCTAAATTGGTCTGGGTTGTTTTTGTGTTGTCTTTTCACTTTATTACTGTTTAAGTGCTGCATAAATACTTTACACATTGCCACTCAGTAAAGTAAAGCCTGACTACTTTTAAAGTAAGTTACCATACACAGAAATGGGCACAGGTTAATTTGTGTCTCACCCTGACAAGAATTGTGGTTGCTGCTTGAGTAGGGTTTCACCCCCCCTCAACCAGTAACTCACATTTCTACACCCAGATTGCTTCATCAGGCGCTGAAAGCTCAAATATACACTAAATTAGATTTTAAGGGCACCTATCATATGGTCTGCATGAGAGAAGGTAACAAGTGGAAGACAGGCTCCAAGGCATGCTTTAGTCTCTAAGGGCCAGATGTATCAAACCATTTTGCATTTACAAACGGTGCGAATCGCAGAATTTGGCCGTTTGCGAATGCAAAAATGTGGTCTGCGATGCATGAAAGGCATTCGCAGGACAAAAACAAGGAATTGTAAAATTTGCGATTTTTTGCGAAGCGACATGGTTTTGCGTGTCGCATTTTGCGTCTCGCAATTTGCGACATGAAATACCGAATCGCTATTGCCATTTTGCAAATTGCGAGTCGGAATAGCGACTCGCAAAAACAAATTGAGGTTTGAGGAGAGGGAGGAGGAGCGCATATTCAGAGTGTGCATTACCCTTTTTGACCAGACTGAGGAGGAGATATATGATAAGTACAGGTTGAACTCAGCCACGATACTTGACCTGATAGCTGAGCTACAACCCATACTGCAGCACACAACACACAGTACCAATAGCATACCCACCCATGTGCAGGTATTATGCTCCCTGCACCTACTTGCCTCAGGGAGCTATCAAGGGGTCATAGCAGCAGCTGGAGGGGTATCACAGAGTGCCCTCTCTAGATTTTTCAATGCATTTCTAAACCCCACGTCCTAGGTGCCATAGATGGGACACATATTGCAATCTGTCCACCATCGGCCACAGAGTATGTGGACCGCAATCGTAAATACCAACATTCCATGAATATACAGGTGATATGCAATGTCTCCTACATCATAACTGATCTCGTAGCATGGTACCCAGGGAGCACACATGATTCGTACATCTTTCGCCACAGCGGGATTCACACAAGACTGCTAGCTGGGGAGTTTGGTGAAGGATATCTACTAGGTATTGTCCCTCTGTACACTGGTGCATTGATGGCGTTGTGACGTCAGATAGCTCACTTACTCATTATACCCTCTGTTCCTTCCAGGAGACAGTGCCTATGCAGTGCGCACCTACATGATGACGCCCTACCTAAATCCTACAACACCAGCAGAACGGAGATACAATTCAGTACACTGGGCAACCCGCAATGTGGTGCAGCGCACCTTTGGCCTGCTGAAGAGTCGCTTCCGGGGCATCCACAAAAGTGGAGGGGCACTACAGTACAGCCCGGACACGACCTGTAGAATAGTGGCCACATGTGCGATCCTGCACAATATAGGTACCACAAGGGGCATACCTGTGGAAATATCTGTTTCAGACTCAGATGAGGATGATGATCTCATACCCCACCTACAGCCAGCAGACAGGACCAGTGCAGCAGAGGGCAGGCAAAGGCGAGCTGACATCACGCACAACCATTTCAGATGTAAGTAATAACAACACAACTTCACTGACGTGTTCTGGTAGTTAGTACCTTTATTACCTTGACGTCAGGTAACATAAGTGTCACTAGCAAAAAAAATAAACACGTGTCATAAAATAACCATTAACAGTGTCTCACTATTGTATTCATAGTTCACTGTAAAACAAAATATGCAGACAGTCCCCTGTGGCCATCAAAGTCACTTTTTACGGCCACGCAAACCACTCGAGTGCGCAGTGGCCTCGCCGGCACCTCTGGTATGTGCCTCAGTGGCAGTGCTGTGCCTGGCACTGCGATGCCTAGGATCTGTTGTGGGCACTGCAAGGCTGCTGAGGCTAGATGAGTCCTCAGTCTCACCTAGTCCAAGTTCACTGGGTGTAGCAGAGCGGTTACCCAGCATAGTATCCAGAACATTTGTTTTCTGGACCAGTCCCTGGGCTACATCCCGACTGCTGTGTGCTGCCTCCACCTGTGCGGCCACAGCACGCAGCGATATGAGGGCCATAGATGTTGCAAGGCGATTGACAAATCTACAGAATCCACTAAACATCCCCATGAATCGCCTCTCATGCCTGCGGTGGCTGACTCTCTCATGCCTTATCTCTATGCAGAGTTCCTTCACTGCATTGGTTAGTTCCCTGGTGTTCTCAGCAGCTGTGATTTGTCCCTCATTTAGCTTGGAAATGTTTGAATTAAGGCACTCCAACTGCCGATGCAGCCCCCCCATGTTGGCATTGTGTGCCTGCATCTGCCTATGAATTGCTGTCATCTTCTTATTTTGCAGGTGCTGCAGTTTAAGCATAGAGGATTCCAGGCCACCGAAGAATGATGGGCCCTCTCCTGCTTCCACGTGCTGTGTGCCTGCATACTGAGGCGTCCTGCGGGGTGTTGAGTGACCCTGGGTCTGGGACTCCTGCATTACGGTGGATCTGCCATCTGGGGATAGAGTGTGGCCTTCATCCCGCATGTCATCTGAGTCCTGGCTCAAATCGGGAAGAGGTACAGCCCTTGCCCTGTGTCTGATAGGCGCAATATTCACTGACTCACTGGTGTTGGAGTCTGATGGAGTCTGTGTTTCAGCATCCCCCACAACGGCACATGCTGATGCTGCTGGGCCTGGGCCATCTGCAACGACAATGTGCAGCATGTCATTTATGTATGGATCACCAAATGTTGCAGAATGGTAATAAATGCACAGTTACATCATATCACTATGTAGTGGGTGTTGTGTTCTTCTGGGTGTCACTCTACTTGATTACATTCTATGTGCTACTTTCAGCTCTGGGTTGTGGACTACCACTCCCATAAGGCATTGTTGTGCCGCTTCTAAGATGTGGAATGGACTAATTTTCGCAATGCTTTGCACTAATTGGTAATTCCTAAGGGGCATTTGTACATACACGTATGGGGTTACATTTCATTATTGGACTTACCTTTACTGGTGCTTGGTGTGCCAGATGTGTCTATGCCAGTGACCCCACTGACAGCTTCTGGGAGGAGTGTCGACTCCACCAGGTCTTCCATGGGGGTGGAGAGTGTCTGGGTGGATGGTCCGCTCCCTGTGCTTCTTGCCTCCTGTAGTCTTCTGGCTACCCTCTCCTTGGCACGGGAACACAGGTCGTACCACCTCTTTCTAATCTCCTCCACTGAGCGCTGCACAACCCTCACTGCGCAGATTTTGGTTTGTATGTCCACCCAGAGTTTGTGCTTCTCACTCTCTGGGACCTGGAGTGAGCTCTTCCCGAACAGCCGGTCATGGCTCCTCACCACCTCCTCAGTGAGCACCTCCAGTTCCTGCTCACTGAACTTCAGTTTTCTCTTCCTCTCTCCCTTCTCCTTTCCATTTGCAGAATTGGCCATGCTGATGTGTAGTCCTGCCTTGCTCACAGACTTTCTCCCTGGGGCTGGGCTGTGTCTCTCTCTCTGCTCCTTTGTGTGTGGCACCTGCAAACTGCCTGGGATGATTCACTTCCTGCTTGTGATGTCATCAGGCTCTGCCAGGTGTGCGTTTTCGCTATTTAAGATTTTCAAATACCGAATCGCTAATTTTTTTGCGATTCAGTATTTGGGCCTTGGAAATTGCATTTGTGATTTTTAAGAAATCGCTAATTCCGAATCGCAATTATGTTACATTGCATATTGCGACTCAGAAATAGCGATTTCTTAAAAATCGCTATTTGCAATTCGCAAAGGTTTTTTTTCATACATCTGGCCCTAAGACTCTGCTGCCATGCTGTATGGGCTTTGTAATGCCCTGGAGGCTTTCAGGTTCTTTCTAACTGATGTGTCCTCATTTTTTAAAAACCCTGCATGTCATCATATTTTTTTAAAATCTGCAAAGACGTAACCTGTTTGGTAAGATAAGCACATGTAGTTTCCATGTCATTGAAGTTGAATTCTTGGGAGTCATTCTCTTGCCGTCAGGGCAGATTGAAGTTGTGATGTGCTGGCCAGCTCCCCAAAGCATCCACGATGTTCAGTGTTTCTTGGGATTTACCATTTTATTGGACATTGTACCAAAGTTGTGATTCCCATCTGTAAACTACGATGAAAGAATGTTCAATTTGTTTGGTCATCTAAAGTGGACCACACATTGCTTCTGTAAAAATACCTTTACTTCAGCAGAAATCCTCGCACATCCAAATCTGGACAAGCCACTCATAGTAGAGAAAGATGGCTCTGAGGTTGGAATTGGTGCATTGCTGTCCCAAAGACATAAAACGTCTAATCAATTGCACCATGTGGCTTACAGATCCCAGAAATTAGAAGCAGAACAGCACTGTACAATTGAAGAGAAAGAAATTCTTGCTTTTCGAGACACCTTCAAAGAATGGAGGCATTATCCTTCGGGTGGCAAACATACAGTGACAGTTTTCAGTAATCATCGAAATCTGCAGTTTATGAGCTTAGTGCATCTCCTCACTCAGAGGCAATTAAGGCGGATGTCATTCTTTGCAGAATTTGATTTTAATGCAATGTGGCAGTAAACTGAAAGGCAGATGCATTGATTTCACCCGCACAGCTCAATTAAGAACTCCAAAGTCCATTATAAATCCAAAGAAGATCACCTGTGTCTTACAAGCATAAAGATCCTTAGAGAAATTTAAAGACACCTTCAAACTGACAGATTGGCAGGATTGTTTAGCTCAAGGGGAAGGAAGAACAATACTTTAAGGTCTTCCAATGAAAGACTCACAGTTATTTGTTCCCATGAAAGAATTACAAAAGACTGTCTTCTAATGGTGCTATGACATCCTCCATACAAAACAACCTTAGAATGAATTCAGCACAATTTTCAGTGGCTCACACTAAGAAAAGATGTCCAAGACATGATTACCTCTTGTGAAATCTGAGTTGGAGCTAAAACAGACCATTTCAAAATGTGCTGAATGTTGCAGCCCAATTCTACTTTTGAAAGACCTTCATAGCATATCTCTGTAGACTTCATAACTGGTCTACTTATGACAAGGGTCAAATAGGAATTTTGGTAGGGATCAGAAGTCTCTCTAAATATGTACACTTCATAGCTTGCAAGAAACTACCCACATCCAGCCAACTGGCGTATATTTTACTAAAAGATGGTGCCAGACTCCATGGTTTGCCCAAAAGCATCCTTTCAGACAGGGGTTTGCAGGTTACCACACACTTCTGGAAGGCAAGGCATTCACTGTTAAAGAACAAGTTATTTAACTCTGGTGATGCTCTTTCTAGTAGAGTCAATTTCTAGTGAGGGATTCCTAAATATTTTAATATTCCCTGGGTGTCAGACTGAATATGAAACGTTTTCAGCAGTACCTCTGTGTGCTGGTATGTGGCACCTTGCGGCTTCACACTGATGCTGATCCACTCTGGAAACAATGTGTGAGGGCCTTTACAGACTTTATAGGTGCACCTCCCTGGGATGGCATCAGTTGCTTTTGACATTGTCCATGCCCTAAGATGCAGAGCCCCAAAATGAAATTGGTAGACAGTGTGCAGGTTCCTAGACTTTTTAATGGATAGAGGCCAATCACGGAACAGGAATGATGGGTGGGTCGGTGAGGAATCTGCAGCTAGATAAAAGTCTTTACGATAAAGAGCATTACCAAAGGTAAGTAACTTCTTCCAATAGAGGCTTCTAGCTGAGATTACTTACCTTTTGAATAGATATCAAAGCAATAGATATTCGGAAGTGTGTCTGTAAATGTACTTAAACTACAATGTCCTCCAGGTCTGAACAGGCAAAATACCCCTCCCGGCGAACCTGGATGTCCAGGCAATAATGCTTTGAGAATGTATAGAGGGAAGCCCACATAGCTGCCTGACAAATGCTTAGGACAAAGACTCTGAATGCTAATGCAGTGGTAGCAGTTATAAACCTGGTCGAATGAACATGCATTTCTTCTGGCGGCTTCTTTTTGACAATGTATAGCAGGTGATATTGCAGAGCATTATCCAGCAGGAGATGATTCTTTTCTGCACTACCTTGCCTTTTTCTTGCTCCAGAAAACCCCATAAATAGCTGATTGCCGAGCTGGTGTTCCTTTGTACGATCTATGTAGAAGCTCAGCACTCTCTTGGGATACAAGCGATGGAGTCTCTCCTCCAAGGATATGTCAGACCAAATCCACTTGACCTGAAAATCAGGGCTCTGTGGAGGCAAAGATAATCCTCTGATGCCCCTCAAAATAACCACCCAACTTGATATACAACTTTACCAAGGCTGAGCAATTACCTCGACGGAAAGGGGGGTTCAGATGAGAGAGAAAGAAGAGAAGATTTCTTCAGTTGTTGTTCTACTGACTGCCTCAGGAGGATGGAACATGTCATATGCGAAATAGAACTTGGAATCTTCCCCAGGAGAGTTCCAGACAATAATTTCAAAATAAGTTACCACTTCACAGATAACAGCCTGAGAACACCACACCCTATGTGTTTGTTCCAGAGCACTGCCTTTTCTTGGTACCCACTCTCAAATCACCTGGGATGCCTCTTTATCTGGAGGCAAAAATAATCTTGGGATCAATTTTCTTGGGTACTAGAATCTAACTTCAAATATTCCAGTAACTGAAAAAATTAGGAAGAACACAATTATAAAGCCCTTTAGTGTTTTACCCTCTAATTATTATATGTATTTCCTTCCTTTGCTATGCTACTGCCTTTTAACCCTTCTGATAAGTCTTATTGTAATCTCAGATTATTTTGCTTAGTTTCTCAGAATCTTCGAATTCAACCGCAGCAGCAATCTATTAAATGCTCATTCAATATCAGAATATCCAGAATTGTTCCACAACAGTAGTGGTGCAAGGATCAAGCCAACGTTCGCACCATTCACAGAAAAGACCTTGGGACACCCCCAGGTGTACCTACCATTCGTGCTCTGCTAAGCGTCGTCCACCCTGGCATTCAATGATCAAGTCAGGTGGTTCACCACCAGGAAAATGCCTTGGTGGTCAAGTAATTTCCAGAGGCATGAGGCCTTCTGCACAGGATCCATGATCCCACCCTACTCTGTTTGTTGCAGTACCACATGGCACTGGTGTAGTTCATGAGCCTTCCCTTGATATCAGGAAGGCTGTCAATGCCAAGCACATAACTCTCATCTCCTCGAGGTTGATGTGGGGCCAGGACTCTGTTGGAGACCAGAGGCCTCTGATCTCCACCTCTCCCAGAAGGCTGCCCCAACCCAGAAGCAATGCATTGGTCAACACTGTCAGATCTGGGTGGGGAAGTGAGACAAGTCTTCTGCTGAGCCAATCACAGTCCAGTAGTCACCACTGCAGGTATGTTGCAGCCTCCTCAGAAATCTGAACATGGTCAGAGAGGTCCTCTTGATGTTGGGACAACTGGGACTTCAGATCCTTCTGCAGAGCCACATATGCCACCTGGCATGCTCTTCCAACAGGATGCAGGAAGGCATCAGTCCCAACCGACTCAAGAGTCGACTCACTGAGATCCAGGACTGAGACTGAAAGATCACTATCATAGCCTGAATGTCACTGAGTCTCTTTCCTGAGGGACTGAATAGTGTCCAGAAAGTCTCCTATGAAGGTGAGCATCTGAGAAGGAGTCCAGTGTGACTTCTGCATAATAATATTGAAATCCAAGAAGGTTTGCCCTAGGTTGGAGGTGTATGACAAATGCCTGGGGCGAGCCCGCCTTCAACAGCTAGTCATAGAAGTAAGGGAAGACTGGCAGCACTAGTATTCAAAGGTATGCTGTTGCCACCATTGTCAACACTTTCGTGAACACCTGAGGGGCTATCAAGATCAAAGGGGAGCAGAGCAAACTGAAATTGCTCCTCTCCCACTAAGAACTCCTACTAAGAACAACAGGTAGTGCTGATGTGCCAGCAAGACAGGAATATGGAAATAGGTGTCCTACATGTCCAACACTCCTTTCTAGTCTCCAGAGTTGCTAGCAAACAAGACCTGGGTCAGTATTAGCATTTTGAATTTTTCTTTCTAGAGGAAGGCATTTAGAAGGCTCAGATCTAGAATAGGTTGAAGTCCTCCATTCTTCTTGGGCACCAGAATTTATCAGGAATAACAAACATGCACCACATTTGACATCGGTGCCTTTAGGCAGCCCGTTTGGCAAAAAGGGACACCACTTCCTCGGTTAGCTGTTAGTCGCTAAAGGGATGGTGGAAGGTGCAGTGGAGAAGAGAGAAAGGGCAAGGGCTATCCCTTGCAAACAATCTGTAGGACCAACTTCTCTTACGTGATCGCTTGCCAGCCTAAAACCATGAAAGGAATGGGGGAACTGTTACGGTTGGCGAGACTAGGTAGAAAAGCTCAGAGAGTGAGTGGTAACCTTGTTGTTCTTAAAGTGCTCGCTAGTAGAATTTGTTTTCTCCCCATGCAGGTGAGTCCTATGAAAGGACATGTCCAACAAGAAGGACTTCAGGATGCCAGAGATCCCAGTCAATTGCAGTCATGCACGGCGGTGACTGACAACTCTGGTGCCCATGGCCAGCCCAATGAAATGAGTGGTGTCCAACCCAAAACAAATTGTGAACTTGGCAGTATCACAACCATCTTGAATCACCTCAGAAAGTACAGTGAAAAGGTCTTCAGGCACACCAGAAAGGACTTGCGCAAGTGAACACTAAAGGCTGTTAAAAAATTGAAGGGCCAAGTGGGTAGAAGAAAAGAAATATTTGCCAAATGTTTCCACTTGCTAAGATTCCCTATCAGGCGGAGGGGTGGGAAATGTGTTGGGATTAGAATGTCTGGTAGAAGTTTCAGCAGGTGTCCAAAAAGGGGGACTAGAAGAGAGAAAAGAGAGACTGCTCACCTTATCACCTGGTCCAGCATGCAGTCAGTTCTTAAGAATGCAATTGGTCACTGTCTGCATTCTGTCAGGCTGCGGGTTCTGTAGGTTCTGGTATTAGGAACAAAAAACTGGTATTAGTGACACATTTACAGAGAGGCCTACTGATTGTGTTTAATGCACAATGATAAGAACAGTCATGCAATCACCAGACACCTTAGCAGAAACCTTTTTTACATATCCACTCTCCTCCCATTAGGGATATACACACTGGGGTTGACTGTTCTCACTCAGATGAAGTAGGTTTTAGTGTCTCTAATGATTCACATAATTAGGCTTCACTGGTCTTGGTCTGAGGCTTTAGAATGCAACCACTATTTTGTATGCCAACTTCTCACAATATTTAAATATAAAACATAATCATAACAGAAAGGAATACAACACATAGTGATGCTTAACTGTTCTGAGCACCATAAGAATATCTATGTAAAATCACAAGTATTGTTCTTAGGGTGATGTGCCTAAGCCCCAAAAATGTCCTAAACACACAACGCGCAAAGTCCGATTTTAAGTTCAATCAGTTCCGAGCATCCAATAGCCTTTGTAGTGCCAAGAGCATAATGTTTGTCCAGCAACAAAGTTTTAAATGCAACAAATCTTTCGGTAAACTCGCTTCACTTAGCTGACATTCGGAATGTCCGAAAAACAATCCATACTGCAACAGGATTATTGGCCCGCGCTCCACAGATTCTGCAGCTGCCATTGAGCGTCCTCCAAGGAGGCAGGGCAGGAAACAAAACATAGTCAAGCAAGGCTCTACATTGGGCGTGGCTATTTATAACTGAACTGGGAGATTGTTGCTGTGCACATGGTCTCATGATCAGCTGACAGGAGGCAACATGGAAGTTGCCTAGCAATGTGTAAACAGCTGCGGCAGGCAATGTGTAGCCCGCACGAGGTTAAACAGGGGACCAAGAAAACTAAATTTTCTGGTTTTGCGTTAAGACTTTTTGATTCTATTAAGGCCACGGAGGCGAGGATTATGCTTCTCAATCTTTACTATTCAAAAAAACAGCAGCCAATAAAAAAACAGTAAACACTACAAAGGCTTTGAACCACGCCCGCTCATAACTACCAACAGTAGTCCAACACAGTCTATAAACTGGAGAAGCATTATCTAACTTCCTCTTTCTTTGTAAAAGTGCAATACCATTCAGCTACCAAAACCGGACCAGCAGAACCAGGGGTTGATGTACAAGGGAATGAATCAAGAGACAGAAGAGGATCAGAAGGACCAGATAAAGGGGATCAATCAATCAATCAATCAATCGCATTTATAAAGCGCGCTACTCACCCATAAAGGGTCTCAAGGCGCTGGAGGGGGGGGGGGTCAGTGCTCGAAGAGCCAGGTCTTGAGCTGCCTTCTGAAGGAGAGGTGGTCAGGTATGGCGCGAAGGTGGCTGGGCAGAGAGTTCCAGGTTTTCGCTGCTAGGAAAGAGAAGGATCTTCCTCCGGCGGTGGCTTTGCGGATGCGGGGTACGGCTGCCAGGGCCTGTCCGGTCGAGCGTAGAGTGCGCGGAGGGGTGTAGAAGGAGACGCGGTTGTTGATGATTTTGGGTCCGAGGTCGTGGAGGGCTTTGTGTGCGTGGGTGAGGAGTCGGAAGGTGATCCTCTTGTTGACTGGGAGCCAATGAAGTCTCTTCAGGTGTCCGGAAATGTGGTGGTGGCGGGGTATGTCCAGGATGAGTCGTGCGGCAGCGTTCTGGATCCGTTGTAGTTTCCTCTGCAGCTTGGTGGTGATGCCGGCGTATAGGGTGTTCCCGTAGTCCAGGCGGCTGGTGACGAGGGCGTGGGTGACGGTCTTCCTGGTGTCGGTGGGGATCCAGCGGAAGATCTTGCGGAGCATGCGGAGGGTGTTGAAGCATGCCGAGGTCACCGAGTTGACCTGTCTGGTCATGGAGAGGGATGAGTCCAGGATGAAGCCGAGGTTGCGTGCGTGGTCGGTGGGTTGGGGAGTGCTGCCTAGGGCGGGGGGCCACCAGGAGTCGTCCCATGCGGCGGGAGTAGGGCCGAGGATGAGGACCTCCGTCTTATCTGTGTTCAGTTTAAGCCGGCTGTCTGTCATCCAGTTCGCTACTTCCTTCATTCCTTCATGTAGTCTGGTCCTAGCTGAGGTGGGGTTGTTTGTGAGGGATAAGATGAGCTGGGTGTCGTCGGCGTAGGATATGAGGTCGAGTCCGTGTTTGCGTGCGATGTTCGCCAGGGGGGTCATGTAGACGTTGAAGAGAGTGGGGCTGAGGGAGGATCCTTGGGGTACGCCGCAGATGATCTCCGTGGCTGTGGATCTGAAGGGGGGCAGGCGGACTCTCTGAGTCCTTCCGGAGAGGAAGGAGACGATCCATTCCAGGGCCTTGCCTCTGATGCCGGCGTTGCTGAGGCGGTGTATCAGGGTGCGGTGGCAGACCGTGTCGAAGGCTGCAGAGAGGTCCAGGAGTATGAGGGATGAGGATCAAAACAGGAAGAGGTAGGTTCAGGGGTGCTGGATGGGACTGGTGAACCAGGAACAAGAGGGCTAGGCATACACAGAACCAAACAAGGAAGAACAGAAGCAGGGGGCTCAAGTATAATGGCCACAAAACCAGAAAGGGAACACAGACTGTGGGGAATAAGAACACCAGTACTAAGAAAACCAAACCAAGAGTAAAGAGGATTGGGAAAACTAGTCCTGGAAGATCAGGAGAAGATATTCAGGAAAATAAAGCCAGCAGAACAAGGAATAGGAAGACCAGGGCAAGGAGGAGCAGTGAGACCACAACCAAAGGACAAGGAAGATCAAGTCACAGAGGCCCAGGAGGGAAAAGATCTGGCATACCAGGATAAGGAAGCTGAAGGTGAGGAGGAAAAGGAGGACAGGAGCTAGGATGACCAAACATGGTGGATAAGAATGGGATGGCCTGAACAAGGAGGATCAGGACAAAGTGGATGAGGTTGTTTAGAAACAGGACACAAGGAGCAGGAGGACTAGGTCCAAGAGTATCATGACAAGATGGAGGATGTCCAGGAGAACTAATCAGATCAGGGCTTTGTGGACTAGGGCCATTAGGACCAGGGACCAGATGCAGGAACCTTAGGTGTTCTAGAAAGAGCAAGATAAGGAGGACTAGGAAAAAGCTTTAAAGTGTCAGAGGGACTGTCTCAAAGGGAACAGGACCTTAAGTACCAAATGGAGGAGGAAGACAATGTACTGGGATAGCAGGACCAGGCTGACGAGTATCAGGGGGACCAAAGCAACCAGAGCCATGAGAACCAATGGGACCAGATCAGAACTAAAATGATGAGGCCCATCCCAGAAGGACCTAATATGGAGGACTAAGACCAGGTGCTGCAGTATTCCATGGGCCTGAGGGCAGGGGCCAGAGTGAGAATGGTCGAGTTGACCCAAATCAGGAGACCTAGGAGAACCAGGACAAGAGAGCCAGGGGTAGAAGGACCCAGCCGACCAGCAGGATCAAGGTGAGAAAGATCAGTAGTGTGAAGATCAGGAGGCCCAGGAACTGCCAATACAAAGGAAAGGCCAGCACCAGGAAGTGCAAGGAAGGAGAAGGGCCAGGAAGACCAGGGAAAGGACTTAAAAGATCAAAACAACTCAGATACGAAGGTTTGGAACAGGACTATAATGATGACCAGCACCAGAAGACATAAAAGAAGCAGGAGGGGATGCAAGAAGACAGGGAGCAGGAGGATACTTATGTGATTCTAAGCCACATGTTTTAGGATACCCCTTTTGTAAATGGTTCTTATTCACACTTATGATGCTGTCAAACACTAGAAACTCCCACCACCTTTGTAAACCCACAAATAGAACTGGTAAATATTTGGGGGCATTTCAGAGAATCCACAGTGAATAAAAAGCCAGGACTGTTACACTCTAAATGATAGCAGATCTGTCTGATGTTGGCTCAGTAGTCTGAGGGTGGATCAGATCACAGAATGACCGACACTTGGCAAAGGGGTCTAAAGTTGGGTGGGTGAAAAGAAGTGTGGCCTGTGAAGGATGGTAGAAAGAGTTTAAGAAACTCAGAGGACTAAAGTCAGCAACAGCGGTTAATGAATAACAAAGGGGGTAAAAATGCTATTGTCAGCGTCTGCTCACTCTCCTCTGTGCAGCTCCACCTGTTGCTGCTGCTGCTGCCTCTGTAGCGTTTGGAACAGAGAGCTTGCCTGACTCCCAGTTTGAGGCCCACCTCCACCTGCAGGCTCCTGCCTGCACCTCATCCCTGGTTGCCTAGTGGCCATCTGTATGTAAGTATCTCACTGTCTCTTTATTCTTCTGCCTTATTTTCTGTCATTTTTATTTTCTTTATTTCTTGTCTCTTTCCCTCTCCTTCAGCCTTTCACTCTCCCTGCACTGCTCGTGCTGCTGCCGCCCCTGCGGCCCCCTCCCTTCCTGTGAAGCGCTTTCCCGCCTTCCCAACTCCCAATTGACCGGGCCCCGGCCCCCCACCTCCGCCCCCAAAGGTGCGCCAAAGGCAAGCCCATGTGTGCCTGTCTGTACCAGAACCGCGCCCAGCACCACAAACCCTGGTCCTCCAATCTTCCATCACTACAATGTGCAGACCCTCCATGCGTTGAAAACAGGACGATCCACTGCCTGTCATCTCGCATCACCCAGAGAAACCCATGGACCATTCTCCTGCCTCCACTGCTACTGCACCTTCACCCTACACCAAGTACCGGACCCTTCCACCACTGAGCCATCGAACACCAACCCAGGGCATCTGAGCTACATCCTCAACATTTACTCCCTCTACAAACACACCATAGAAATCGGCGACCTATTTGACTCCACCCGTCCGAACATTGCCTTTCTCACTGAAACTTGGACAAAACCAGCATCTGCACCAGACATCGTCATCGCCATCCCCAGCGACTACAAACTGCTCCATAAAGACCTGCCCTCTCACCCATGGGGCGGCCTGACCATAGTACACAAATCCTCCCTCTGCTTGACAACCAATGCAGAAGAACACTCCCTCCTCATGGAGCACCTCCATTTCCAGATACATGCCACACCCAAGTCAACCTTCCGCAGAACACTCATCTACAGGCCACCTGGCCACTGTCCAGCCTTCAGTGACTCCATTGTCAACATCATTTCTCCTCACACTCTCGCCTGCTCAAACTACTTTCTCTTCGGCGCCCTCAACTACCACATTGACAACGGCAATGACACCAACGCCGCTTCCCTGCTCAACAACTTCACCACAATAGGACTAAAGCAACTGGTCCCCTTGCCAACACACATTGCTGGACAGACGCTCAATTACATTTTTTCCACCAGCAACAACATCACTGTCGGCAACACCTCCATACTTCACTGGATTGACCACCGCTGCATCTATTTCATCATCACCTCACCGACCATCTACCTAACCACACTTTGAGCCCCAAGGAGAAAATGGAACCGGATCCCCAAGGAACAGTTTACTAACATCCTCAGCAAGTCTCCCCCGCCCCTTACCTCAGACACTAACATTTAATCACGGAACCTCCACCAATGGATCTCCAAATGTGGAAACGCCCTAGCACCTCTCCATAAGACCTCAGCTAAATACCACCTCAAGAAGGCCAGCTGGTTCTCTCCCGCACTCCAGGACTCCAGGCACACATGCAGAAGGCTAGAGAAACGATTGAGGAACAGCAAGTTCCCTGAAGACTTCGAGGTCTTCAAAGCTGCCAGTAAATTCCATCACCACCTCATCCGAATCACCAGGAGAGACAGGAATGTTTTAGCGCCACCGCTCACAACACCAAAGAGCTCTTAGCAGCGGTCAAAGAGCTTGCCAAACCCCATGGCGAGCATCACTCCATCTCAAGACCTCTGCGATAGGCTAGCCAACTTCTTCCACTGGAAAATCACAGACATATACCATGGATCCCTAGACCCTCCAAGACCTCCAACAACCCCCAGATCTAACCCTTTGAACCACCACAGACCCTGCAAGGCTGGACCACCCTCACCACAAACGAGACCTGCCCCTACAGGCCCCTGTCCTGACCACATTTCCAACAAGGCCAACACATCCATCACACTTGAGCTCCGACACACCCTCAACTGTTCCATAGAGACAGCCACCTTCCCAGAGGACTGGGAGCACGCTGAGATCTGCCCACTCTTGAAGAAAGCTACAGTCAACCACCTGGAACTCAAGAATTACAGCCCCATCTCTCTTTCCCAGCCAAGGTCATCGAAAAGGTCTTCAACACACAGCTCTGTAAGCACATTGAGGACAGTAACATCCTGGACACCTCCCAATCAGGCTTCAGGAGCAATCGAAGCACAGAGACCACCATCCTCACAGATGACATACGGTCACTACTTGACTGTGGTCATACAGCAACCCTCATCCTACTGGACCTATCGGCCGCCTTCGACGCAGTCTCACGCCTCACACTCTGCTCCAGGCTCCATGCAGCCGGCATCCACGGATACATTTCTTACTGTCTGCCAGAACACAGAGAGTCAGACTCCCACCACACCTGTCAGAACCTACGGAGATCAGCTGCAGAGTTTCACAGGGCGAACCCCATTAGCACCTTGAAACCCTTACAGGTAAGTTGTTGCACTTTATAAGCCCTGTTTTTGTTTTTTTTGTTATAAGGAAAGGGGACCTCGTTATCCTAAGAAGGTTCAGATGTGATAGTCTGATATGGCCTGCAGAGAAAAGGCTCTGATTGTCCTCAGTGATGTACTGAGAACCAAGAGAAACTTTGAGAGCTAACTGAAAGATGGTGGAAGTTCATATGGGGCACATGTGTAAAAGAAGGCCAACAAAGAGATACTTAGGGCCTGATTCTAACTTTGGAGGACGGTGTTAAACCGTCCCAAAAGTGGCGGATATACCACCTACCGTATTACGAGTCCATTATATCCTATGGAACTCGTAATACGGTAGGTGGTATATCCGCCACTTTTGGGACGGTTTAACACCGTCCTCCAAAGTTAGAATCAGGCCCTTAGTGTCAATACCGATTAAGTAGTCTGCTTGTCTACCAGACCTTTGTGCTGACACTGTATATGTTGGTTGAGTGCATATGTGTGTGGTAGAAGTGTAACAACTGTGTATTAGTGAGACTCCATGTGTGGTGAAAGTGTGAGTGCTGGGACCAGTGGGATGTATTTTTGATGTCACATGATGGAGAGTAGATACAGCTTCCCGAGACAATGAAAGTGTATTGACTACATCCCTGAGACTGGAAGGTACAGACCCAGACACTGAAGTGAGGAAGGATGGAGAAAAGGCTACCAACATAAATTCAGTGAGGGCTGCTGATTGGTTCTTCCTGAGAGATGTCATTGAGTAGATGGTGGGAGTGAGGGGTAGGCCAGCGATTTCTTTTGTTAAGGGTGATGAAGTTTCTAAGAAGGGATTGAACTTTTGTCTGTGCCTGATGACTGCTTCAGAAAGGTAGATGACGGCTAGATGCTAAGATTTCACGCTTCATTGTGTCCTTGTTTTGATGTTTCTGCTTAGAGCCAACACTATTGCTACTACTGGGAGATCCAACAGCTGGTACAAATAAAGGCTGTATCTGAGCTAGAAAATGATATTTCGAAGAAAATCACCACAAATTAGTTCTGAAACCTTAGACAGTGGGTCCATCTCCTTTCTGGAAAATTAGTTTCAAAGTAAAACTGAAATGATCGATTCATAGGTCACAATAATGTAAATTAAAGAAAGTGTCTGTTTATCCACAGTGTCTTATTTCTTACTTTAAGTAAAATATCTCTGTCAGTTTCTTTTGTTCTATGTCTTTCAAGGCTATGGCCCTCATTATGACATTGGTGGTAAATCCCACTTACAGCCATGCTGACTGCCGCCAACATACCGCCGCTGCGGCGGATATCCATTAACTATATTATGACACACACACACCAATCCGGCGCTATTCAGCCACACCAAATGTCAGTGATAAACTGGCGGCATCAAAACCCACACCGTTACACCAACAGAACAACGCCCATCACATTATGGCCCACGAATCAAAATGGCGCATATTCAACCGCGGTAAACCATTGGCGGCACATACCACCGTGCTCAAAGTACACACACTCAAACAAAACAACACCACATTGAACAATTCAAACTACACACACCTGACACTCATACACACACCACACCCACACCACTATCAAACACACACCCACATTACCCACAACCCTTTACGACTACAAACCATTGGCCTGAGACAGACACCATGACCACTGACAAAATCAGACCCACACACCACCATCACCAATACACCACCCAAGCACCTCATAACACACACCCTAACACATCACCCTACACACCCTCATACATACTACTCACACAACACCCATGGCACCACAACGACACCCCAGATTCTCTGAGGAGGAGCTAAGGGTCATGCTGGAGGAAATCATCTGGGTAGAGCCACAGCTATTTGGAGCACAGGTGCGGCAGATATCCATTGCTAGGAAGATGGAACTATGTCGGAGGATCGTGAACAGGGTCAACGCTGTGGGACAGTACCCAAGAACAAGGGATGAAATTAGGAAGAGGTGGAACGACCTATATGGGAAGGTGCGTTCCATTGCAGCAAGACACCAACTCACTGTACAGAGGACTGGCGGTGGACCCCCATCTCTTCCCCCACAACTAACAGCATGGGAGGAGCAGGTCTTGGCAATCATGCATCCTGAGGGCTTGGCAGGATTAGCAGGAGGACTGGACTATGGTAAGTCAACTCTCTACTACTATCACCCCCCTACCTGCATGCCATCACATTCCCTCACCCTCACTCCCATCACTCCGCCACTTCCCACACACCCCACCATCACATCGCGCTCATCTCAATGCCAAGCCCTGCGTGCCATACCAATGCATGTACACCACTCACAGACCTGCATGAACACCTATCACCAAAGCATGCACACTAGAGAGAATCACCTAGCCCACCACATACCAGCTCACATGAGTTAAAGCTGCCAGGGCAAATACAACTAAATAGGGCAACCCACCCATGCACAATATGTCACACAGGGAAACAATAAAACTGCATTTACATCCCCACAGGTATCCCAACCAATGTCAGCGGAGAAGAGGTGCCAGCAATTTCCAGTCCCCCCCACAGAAGAGGCCCACAGTGATGACAGCAACTCTAGTCGCCTGGATCTGGATAACCAACCTGGCCCATCAGGGACCTCTGGACAGTCGGTTACCCAGCCACAGTTACACACCACCACAGAGCCTCCCCCTCAGGAAACACCACCACAGCACCCACCCAGTGTACCCATGCTTCTGTCCCCAGGACACGTCAATCAGCAGTGTGTCCACCACTACAGGGACCCCAGGGCACACCCCACACACAAGACAATCAGGGACCTGGGGTCAGTGGCAGTGGGCACACGGTTCAGGGGACAGAGCCACAGGACAACAGGGAAACTGGGAGGAGTGCTTTGCGCCAGGGGAGGACAGGCCCAGGGAACCGACTCTCCAGGAGGCACTCACCGAGATCCTGGGAGCATTCCAACATTCCCATGATACGCTGGGCCAGATCCTGGACAACGTGCAGGAGAACAGGCGGCTGCAGGAGGGACAGTTCCAGGGGATCAGGGAGGACTTGCAGGCCATTAACACCACCCTGGTCTCCATTGCAGGGGTGCAGGCAGACATGGCCAATAATATGAGGGAGGCAGTCTTACAACAGCGGGCCCCTGCCACTAGCCACTAGCTAGACTACTGAGCTGCCCTCCATGTCTGCTGCCGCTAGTGGACAGGAGGCCCCACCACAAGACCAACAGGCCACCAGCAACCCTCCCCCTTGAGAAGGAGAACCACCCCGCAAATGTTCCCTGCGATCCAGGCAGAAGCCAGAGTCTATTGCCACTATCCCCGCCAGGAAATAATACTCTCCTGATTGTCACCCTTGTGTCCCACTCTGTTACCCTGTCTACCTTGAACTGCCATTGCTCCCCTTCCTATGTCCCCTTGGAAAATGCACCTGTGCTACAAATAGACTGTAACAATACCCTGGACTTTCTTCCATCATCGCCCCAGCCAATTGCACTTCCCCCTTTTCTTCATAGCATTTCAATAAACACTTAAAAAAATACAAGTATGGAGTATGTCAAATGATTTAAGTATGTATTCGTTTAACAAAGTTCAAACATTGCAAATCAACTGTACAGTAATATGCACATAGGGTAGTTCTGCAGTTGGTTGAGGTGAACACACCAGGAGCGATAGTAGGGCACCAACATCTGCAAAAAGAGTTGCCAAAGGGTACAGTGATTGGGCATAGAATTGGGAAAGCACAGCCTGACAGTGACAATGTGAAACAAACAAATGACAATGAAATGTGAAGTTACACTGCCTTACCTGTGTGTCATTGGAAGTATTGTTGAATCACTGCAGTTCTGTTGTGCTCATCTTCATCCTCTACCTCCTCATTTTCACTGTCCACATGGTCCACTGATGCCACACGGCCATCTCCAGCCTCCTCCTCCTGCAAAAAAGGCACATGGCATCTCAAGGCAGGTTATGCAACATGCAGCATGCCATGATTATCTGACAGACCTTCTTGGTTGAGTAGCACAGGGATCCACCTGTTAGATGGAGGCACTGAAACTGGGCCTTCAGGAGGCCAAAGGTACACTCAATGTTCCTTCTTGTTCGCCCCATTGTGCCTCATTGTAATGTTCTTCTGCCTTTGTCCTGGCATTCCTCACAGGGGTCAGTATCCATGATAGGTTGGGTTAACCTGAGTCACCTGCAAATATTGAGGGACAACATTTAGCCACACACCTTGCCATATGGCCTACACCATACTCATACACCGACATCCACTGGGTTGGAACTAGGGCTCACCTATTAGCCACGACCTGTGCCTCTGTAGATCGGCCATTACATTTGGAGTGCTGCTATTCCTCAGGATAAAGGCATCATGCACAGACCCAGGATACTTTGCATTGACGTGGGAGATGTACTGGTCCACCAAGCACACCATCTGGACATTCATTGAGTGAAAACTCTTTCAATTTCATTTTGCCGGGGGGGGGAACAAATGCAATATGTGTGCCATCAGTTGCCCCAGTGATGTTGGAGATATGTCACATTGCATAGAGGTCAGCCTTCACTGTGGGCAAATCCTCCACCTGGGGGAAAACAATGTAGTTACACATGTGTTTAATCAGGGCATCCAGCACTCTTGTAAGCACGTTTGAGAACATTGGCTGTGACATTCCTGCTGCCAAACCCACTGACACTTGGAAAGAACCAGTTGCCAAGAAATGGAGCACAGATAGGGCATGCACAAGAGGGGGGAGCCTAGTGGGGTTACGGATAGCAGATATCAGGTCTGCTCCGTGATTGTGGCCCTGTCCAGTCTACAGGTGAATATTATTTGCCTGTCTTCCAGTGTAGCTAAGTCTACCAGGGGTCTGTACACAGGGGTATGTCTCCATCTCCTATTCATCCACAGCGGTAGCAATCTATGGGGCAAAAGAGTGAGTAGCCGGTCACATCCTGTACATTGTAGCCACAACAGTACAATGCATGATGTTAATTTGAAATGTATAAGTGGCATCTGTCCTGTAGGTACAATTATGAACCGTGATGCAGTTATAATACAGAGCCTGCCCCCCCTATGAAATGGCATCCGCCGATCCTGTGTGGAGGGACAGGTGGAAGTGAGGTAATTCTGCTGACGTTGTGGGACGTTGCTGGAGGCGGTCGGGAACCTCCGTGCAACACCTCATTGGATAATATTGGGCCCTATGGGGTACAGTGGCCAATGGTGATGTATGGCGGCGGTGACGGTATGCACCACTGCGGACGTCACTGCCATTTTCTATTTGTTCACTAACTTGCTACCTAACCTTCAACAGGAGAGGACCTACACTGCATGTACTGCTGTGACCTGTGTCTGGAACCGACCATGGCGCGTGTGACTGGGGAAAGGGCCCCTGCCTTCACCTCAGCGGAGTTGGAGAAACTGGTGGATGGGGTCCTACCCCAGTTCTGACTGCTGTATGGGCCTCCAGACCAACAGGTGTGTACACTGTGATCACGATGTATGGGGCATGAATGCATGGAGTGCTGTGTGTAAATGCCTTATGAAGGGGGGCTGGTGGATGTTCCCTGGGCGGCGTGCAGCTTGTGTGCTGGGCCACGTCTGGGCTAATGGGGACGGGAAGGGGTATGGTGGGCCAAAAGTGTAACAGGCAGGACTGTCTGACTAATACCTTTCCCATGTGTGTATTTCCTCTGCAGGTCAGCGCCATTCAAAAGAAGGGTATATGGCGTGCCATCGCCAAGGATGTGTGGACCCTGGAGGTCTATGGCAGGCGGAGCACCCACTGCCGCAAACGGTGGGAGGACCTGAGATGCTGGGCACAGAAGACAGCAGAGGCCCAGCTGGGGATGGCCTCCCAACAAGGAAGGGGTGCCTGTCGAACCCTCACCCCCCTGATAGCCCGCTTACTGGTGGTGGCCTATCCTGAGCTGGATGGGCGCTTGAGGGCATCACAGCAGTCACAAGGGGGTGAGTACAGTGCCCATCCTTACTACTTAAGCCTGGCGGGGTGGTATCCGGTGGGGGATGTGTGTCTGTGGGTGCCCCTAGGCCAGGCCTGACATTGCAGAGTCCCATGTTGGCCAGGGTTTTGATGTGATATTCCTCCTACCTAGCTAGAAGGCATCCACTACTGGGCAGGGCTGTGTAAACTTCGTACTTGTATAGCGCACTACTCACCCGTTAGGGTCTCAAGGCGCTGTACGCATACCACTGTGGAACCCCTCCTGGCTTTTCCCTGTGAGGTGCCCACTCCTGGGCAACCTCCAAGGTGAAGCCAGGCATCCCAGCACTGTTGGGGCTGTTGTGGAGATTAAGCAAGCTATTGCCCAGAGTTACAGAGTGGGACCCATGAATTAGATTAGGCACTGATGCAAGAATTATCTGGTCTGAGGAAATTGAGCTCAAGACCCGCTGAGGCGGGAATTGAACCCTGGTCCCGGGCCAGATTCTGCATCAGGGTCTGCCGCTCTAACCATTGAGCCACACTTCTCCACCAGGTATGCTGCAGTTGGGTGTATGTGTCCCTCCCCATGCCCTGGTGACTAGTATTGTTACTGGTAGTGCATTGCATAGTGCGTAGGCCTGCTCCCTGTGTGTGGGTGTGCTGTGTACGTCAACGGTGGTGTTGGTGCAGTCATTGACCAAGTGTATCCTTTGTCTCTCACCCACCTTTCTTGTTTTGCCATCCTGTCCTTACGTGCATTAGCATCATCTGGCGGAGGAGCAGAGGCACCGGCAATGGAGGGAGCTGCATCCCACAGGACCCAGGAGGCAGAGTCCACCGACGCTGGAGGGCACAAGTTGGACGGAGGGCGAGGGGAACACCACGGCAGAGACTGGAGGGGACAGTTCGGACACAGATACCTCCTCCGATGAAAGCTCCCTGGTGGTTCTCCCACTGTGTCTTTCCCACTCCCAAGGTACACAAACACAAGCACTGAGACACCCAACAGCCATCCACCTCACAACAGCATCCAGACCATGCACCTGCACCCAAACACAGCAACAGACACCAGCCACAACCACTCCCTCTTCCTCCACTCATATACCTTCTCCCTCTCCCAGCCCCAATGTCCCTAAGCAGCTTTTCCTCTCCACCATTGACCTCTTCCCTACCCCTACCCCTGTCCTTCATGTCTGGCCAGGGTGGCTAAAATCCGGGCAAGCACCTCAGCCACCCAGTCCACAGGCCCAGGTCCAAGGATCCAGGGCACCAGGCTGCCTCACATAAAGGGTGCCTGCCCAAAGTGCTGCCAGGACAGGCAAGGCACCTGCCCCAAGTGCTGCCAGGAAGGGCAAGGAGCCTGCCCCAAGTGATGCCAGGAAGGACAAGGAGCCATCCCTAGCTGCTGCCAGGAAGGGCAAGGAGCCTTCCCCAAATGCTGCCAAGAAGAGCAAGGAGCCATCCCCAGCTGCTGCCAGGAAGGGCAAGGGGCCTGCACCAGCAGGCAGGAAGGACAAGGGGCTTGGTGCCGGGACTCAGTCGGAGCCCCCACCACTAACCATGGTTGTGAAGCCGTCCAAAGCTGCAGGAGATGGGCAGGAGCTTCCCCCCACAACCAGCAGCAGCACCACCACCACCACCAGCAGTGGGCAGACATCTGAGGTTGCAGGGGATGGGCTGGAGCTTCCCCTCACAACCACCAGCAGCAGCAACACCACCACCAGCAATGGGCAGCCATCCGAGGCTGCAGGGGATGGGCAGGAGCTTCCCCCACAACCACAACCACCACCAGCATCAGCACCACCACCACCACCAGTGGGCAGTGGGCAGCCATCAGAGGCTGCAGGGGATGGGCTGGAGCTTCCCCCACCAATACCAGCAGCAGCAGTACCACCACCACCACCAGAAGTGGTCAGCAATCTGAAGCTGCAGGGGATGGGCAGGAGCTTCCCCCCACAACCACCACCAGTAGCAACAGCACCACTAGCAGTGAGCCGCCATCCAAGGCTGCAGGGGATGGGCAGGAGCTTTCCCCTCACAACCAGCAGCAGCAGCAGCACCACCACCACTGCCACCACTGAACAGCCGTCACCACCGGTGGACAGTCTGTAGTCCTGCCTCCATGGGCTGTTGTGCGGCCTGCCCCATGCAAATCCTGTGGGAATGACACCAAGCTGAGAGACTGTGACCTTGCACTCCCCAAGATCTGCATCACAGGGCACAATGCCCCATCCAGAACCAGTGGGTAAGCCACCCACTCACCCCATCCTCCCCAAGATGAAGATCACAGGGCACAATGCCCCCTCCAGAACCAGTAGGCAAGTCACCTACTTAAGAGACTGTGGCCCTGCACTTCCCAAGTTAAAGCAATGGGCATGCTGCCCCCTCCAGAGCATGTGAGCATGTCACCCACTTGAGAGACTGTGGCCTTGCACTTCCCAGGACAGCACAGGGCATGTTGCCCTCTCCAGGACCAGTGGTGTTGTTCCATCTGCAGGCTGAGGTGCCCCCCTTTCCCCATCCCTCTGAGTTGACTGCCTATTTTCGAACTGATGCCCTGTCAGTGTTCTCTCCGTGTTGTTGCAGGAGACAAGTGGGGCCTTGGACTTTGTCATGTGGCCCTGTGGCCCACACACATTGAGGACTGGGCAGTGTCCCTTGAATTGTACATATGTATATACTTTTAGATTGAATGTACATATTTCTACTGTATTTATATTATTACACTCACTTTCATCTATTAGTTTTGCCCTTGCATTATTCATGAGGGGTACGGGGTCAATTTATTTTCTTACTGCATCTGATTGTGTGTATGGTGTTGAGGGTGTGGGGGTGTGTGTTGTGTGTGTGGGGGTCACTCCCTTTTTCCTCCCCCCCTGTGTGCTAGGCGGCTGTACTCACCGTGGTTGTCTTCACCGTCGTTGGTGTTTGTGGTGGAGCAGGACGTAGAAGAGCATTGGAAATATCTGCAGTTCTCGTTCCATGGCAGATTGGTTGTTCCCTGTGTCTCCAATGGTAAGTCCTTTCACCTCTGTGCAGTGTTTCCGCCAGGCTTTTGATGTCGTTGGTACCGCCCTGGAAAAGGTGGTGGATTGGGCTGTCATAATACTGTGGGCGGAACATTGTCTTCCGCCTGGCTGTAGGTGGCTACCACCGTGGTGGCTGTTGTTTCCGCCCTGGCAGTCGGTGTGGTAAAGTGGCTGTCTATCTGAGCGCTCCCCGCCATGGTCATAAATTGGAGGTTATTACCTCCAGCCTGTTGGCGGTATTACCAGCACTTTGTCACCGACTGTCAGGGTTGTAATGAGGGCCTATATGGCCTTCTCTAATTTAGGGGGAATATTTGTTCCTGTTAAAATTACATTCATTTCAATTAATTATTGTTCCATTCCTTTGCAAATAAAGAAAACATGGGGGTCATTACAACATTGGCGGTATAAGGCGCTTACTGCCGTGCAGAAGACCGCCAATACAACGCCGCGGCTGCGGTAGACCGCCACAGCTATTATGACACACATCTCGGAATCCGCTGAAATGCAGACACCCACACAACACCGCCACACCAAAGGTCAGCGATAAACATGCGGAAACAAATCCTCCACCTCCACGCCAACAGAAACACGCCCATGCTATTACGACCCACAAATCCACGCGGCAGTCTTTCAACCGCGGTATTCCATTGGCGGTACACACCGCCGCGCTCAAAATACACACACAGCTCCAAAACACCGCCACATTGGACAATTCCAAATACACACACCTGAGACACATATACACACCACTCCCACACACCCAACACAATATAAAATATACACCCACATCACCCACAAACCCCTACAACCAAAAATTCTGAGAGAAGGTGAGAGATAGAGCACAGCTATTGACAACCCCATCACACCGAGGAACACAACACCATCACCCACACAACATCCACGCACAAAACACCACATACCACTACACTCACCACACTCATCAACACATACACCACCCCACACATCACACACACCACCCCATGTCACGCCAAAGACACCCCCGCTTCTCCGAGGAGGAGCTCAGGGTCATGGTGGAGGAAATCCTACGGGTAGAGCCACAGCTATTTGGATCACAGGTACAGCACACATCAATAGCCAGGAAGATGGAGCTATGGCGAAGAATAGTCGACAGGGTGAACGCCGTGGGACAGCACCCAAGAAATAGGGAGGACATCAGGAAGAGGTGGAACGACCTACGGGGGAAGGTGCGTTCCACGGTCTCCAGGCACAACATCGCTGTACAGCGGAATGGTGGCAGACCCCCACCTCCTCCCCCACAACTAACAACATGGGAGGAGCAAGTCTTGACCATCATGCATCCTGAGGGCTTCGGAGGAGTCGGTGGAGGATGGGACACTGGTAAGTCAAATCTTAACTATCACATCCCCCGCCCTACCTGCATGCTATCACACACCCCCACCCTCACACCCTCCCCTATCACCCCAAATCCTCAGTAATGTACCCATAACACAAACCACCCATCCCAACACCAAGCCCTGCATGACACAACTAAGCATGCTCACCCCTCACCAAAGAATGCTCACTGCACATACCCAGAACACCCCCCCAACCATCATCAAACAAGCCCCCACACAGGAATGCCTGCACTGGGGTTCACGCACACCCACCCATTGCACACCATGAAACACACACATGCAATAATCATGTTCTTATAACCCTGCAGGAACGCGAAGGAACGTCACCACACCAGAGGGTCCAGACAACACCACTCCACCCACAAAAGAGGCCCACAGTGACGACAGCAGCTCTGCCCCACTGGATCTTGATGACCAGCCCGGACCATCGTGGGCCTCAGGACAGTCGGTTCCCCTTGCCCAGCCACAGCCCAACACCGAGCTTCCACCCTCTGGTAACACCAGCACAGAACCCACCCAGAGGGCCCAAACCTCCCTACCCAAGACAGGTCAATCAGCGGTGTGTCCACCACTACAGGGCACCCAGGGTAACCCACCACCCCAACAACAACAGGGACCTGGGGGCAGTGGTAGTGGGCACACGGTCCAGGGGACGGAGGCACAGGAACATAGGGGAACTGGGAGGGCTGCTGTGCGACAGAGGGAGGACAGGCCAAGGGAACCCACTCTCCACGAGGCCCTATCCTCCATCATGGGAGCATACTACCACTCCCAGGAGACGATGGCAACGGTCCTGGACAAGTTGCAGGAGACCCTGTGTCCGCAGGAGGAGCAGTATTTGGGGTTCAGGGAGGAGCTCAGGACCATCGGCTCCGCCCTGGGCACAATCGTAGGGGTGCTGACGGACATTCAAAAGACCTTGAGGGACACCATGGCACTCCAAGAGCCCCTGACACTAGCCACAACGATGAACTGCCCACCACCTCCGCCGGCGCTAGTGGACAGAACGCGCTGCCACAGGACCACCACACCAGCACCCCACCCCCTGCAGACGGACAACCACCACGCAAGCGGTCTCTGAGATCCAGGAATAGGACAGAGCAAGATGGCAAGACCCCGCCAGGAAATGAGACCACCCTGATTGTCCTCCCACTGTCCCACTTTGTCACCCTGTCCATACTTGAACTGCCCCAGCTCCACTTCCAATGCCCAGATGGCCAGTGCACCTGTGAGACTAATAGACTGGACTCTGCCATGGACATTCCTCCACCATCCCCCATCACCAGTTTACAACCCCCCTTCATTTTTTGAGCACTTAAATAAACACCCTTGAAACACAAAAGAATCTGGAGTCAGTCTATGATTTGGAACTTTGTATTATCAATTACAGTGTCATAATGGGTTACCCATTGTAAGGCCAACATACCAATGTCACACATCACAAGCCCTTCAAGGATGCAAGCAGTTGACACGTAGGTTACCAAACTTGTCAAACTGAAATGGAAGGGTACAACTCAATTAACAAATAGTGAGTGAAATGTAGGTACAGGATAGAGGTAGACGTGTGAAAGTTAATGTAATGTTAAACCAGAAAATGTTCTCACCTGTGTGTCACTGGGAATATTCCTGTATGACTGAATCCCTGTTGTCGTTTTCTTCTTCCTCAGCTTCATCCTCATCACTGTCCACAGGCTCCACAGGCTCCACAGCTGCCACAACACCGTCATCTGGATCATCCTCCTGCAGAAAAGGCACCTGGCGTCGCAATGCCAAATTATGGAGCATGGAGCAGGCGACGATGATGTCGCACACCTTCTTCGGTGAGTAGAATAGGGATCCACCTGTCATATGGAGGCACCTGAACCTGGCATTAAGAAGACCGAAGGTGCGTTTGATTGCCCTCCTAGTCCACCCATGGGCCTCATTGTACCGTTCCTCTGCCCTGGTCCTGGGATTCCTCACTGGGGTCAATAGCCAGGAAAGGTTGGGGTAACCGGAGTCCCCCAATAGCCATACACGGTGCCTCTGGAGTTGACCCATCATATCAGGGATGCTGCTATTCCGCAGGATGTAGGCGTCATGCACAGAGCCAGGGAACATAGCATTTACCTGGTCTGCCAAACAGACCATCTGGACATTCATCGAATGATAACTCTTCCTGTTCCTGTACACCTGTTCACTCCTGTGGGGGGGGACCAGAGCTACATGGGTCCCATCAATGGCACCTATGACATTGGGGATATGTCCAAGGGCATAGAAGTCACCTTTCACAGTAGGCAAATCCTCCACCTGAGGGAATATGATGTATCTCCTTACGTGTTTCAGCAGGGCAGCCAACACTCTGGACAAGACGTTGGAAAACATAGACTGGGACATCCCTGATGCCATGGCCACAGTTGTCTGAAAAGACCCACTTGCAAGGAAATGGAGCACTGACAGCACCTGCACGTCAGGGGGGATTCCAATTGGATGGCGGATTGGTGACATCAGGTCTGGCTCCAACTGGGTACATAGTTCCTGGATTGTGGCACGGTCAAACCTGTAGGTGACGATGACATGTCTTTCTTCCATTGTCAACAGGTACACCAGCGTTCGGTACACCGGAGGATTCCACCATCTTCTCATATGTCCCAGCTGACGGTGCCTAAGAAGGACAACAGCGAAGAACCAGTCACTTTTCCTCCAGGTATGTACCCACAGTTACGCACAAGACTACACCAGACAATAAACCCTTCCTGTATGTGTGTTGAGTATAGGCCTAGCTATGTGTGACGCAGTAGTAAATGAAGCCATGTGGGCCCCTGAAATGGCGGCTGCCTGACCTCTAAACTGGGACAATGGGATTGTGGGGTAACTGCGCTGGTGTTGCACACCGGCGTGGTAGGCGGTAGTAGACCGCGGCGCACTGCTGCATTGGTTAACATTGGACCCTATGGGTCCCAGGAGCCAATGAACAGGTGCGCCAGCGGTGATGATGCGCTCCGCCGCGGACGTCACCGCCGCGGACGTCACTGCCATTTTCTATCTGTTCAATCACTAGATACCTGACCTTCGACAGGAGAGGACCTACACTGCTAGTGCTGCTGTGACCTCGGTCTGGAAGCAACGATGGCTGCTGCGTCTGGGGAAAGGGCCCCTGCCTTCACTGCACAGGAGTTGGAGAAACTTGTGGATGGGGTCCTCCCCCAGTACATGCTACTCTAAGGTCCTCCAGACCCACAGGTTAGTACAGAGGGAGCACGTTGTATGGGCCAGGCCTGGGTGGAGAGGGCTGGGTGGAAGAGGGAAGGGGCCAGAGTTCATAGTACATTAATGCATGGGAATGAATGGGCCACATGGTCAGAGTAGGGAGGGGGCCACTCGCATTGACGGTGCAGTTGGTAATGACTGTTCCTCTTCCCTTGTGCATGTCATGTAGGTCAGCGCCCACCAGAAGAGGGACATTTGGCGTGCCATCGCCAAGGAGGTCCGGACCCTGGGGGCCCACCAGAGACGGGGCACCCACTGCCGGAAGAGATGGGAGGACATTCGCCGCTGCAGCAAGAAGACGGCGGAGGCTCAGCTGGGGATGGCCTCCCAACGGGAGAGGGGTGCCCGTCGCACCATGACACCCCTGATGTTCCGGATCCTGGCGGTGGCCTACCCGGAGTTGGATGGGCGCTTGAGGACATCACAGCAGACACAAGGGTGTGAGTACAACCTCATTCTGCGGACTTTGCGTGCAGAGGAGGGGTCTGGGTGGGGGTGGTGGGCTGTGGGTGTCCCTAGGCCAGGGCGAGTTAGGTAGGCAAGGCCCCTCCGTTATGTAGGCCATGTGGCACTCTACCCCACCTCAGCAGAGTGCCAAGTTGAGGTATAGTTGCCCCTGTGGCATGCATATGCGCAGATTTCCACCATTGCCATGTAGGCCATATCCCAGAAATTGCATGTGCAGAGGTCAGGAGCACGGCGTAATGCATGTGGCTGCTGCGTCTGTCTTGTCCGCCAACGATAGCGGTATGCCATGCACTAAAACTCTCTTTGCTCTGTCTCCCCCCCTTTTCCTGCTCTCCCTGTCCTTTTGTACATCAGCATCATCAGGCGGAGGTACAGTGGCACCGGAGCACGAGGGAGCTGCATCCCACATGGCCATGGAGGGCCACACCACAGACTCTGAATGCACCAGTGGGACGAAGGGCGAGGGGAGCTTCACGTCGGCCACCGGATCACCAACCAGCGACACGGACTCGTCCGCCGATGGGAGCTCCCCTGTGGTGGCGGCACCATCTGTGTGCCCCACTTCTACAGGTACAGCCGCCACCTCCCCTACCAGCACCGCCCTCCCAGCAGCCCCTCAGCGTTCGCCCCGTGCCTGCTCACCCAGGAGGGTGGGCATCACCTTCGCCCCAGGCACCTCAGGCCCTGCCCCTGTCACCGCTGCTGCCCTCAGTGAGGAGGCCATTGACCTCCTCAGGTCACTCACTGTTGGACAGTCTACCATTGTGAATGCCATCCAGGGTGTAGAACGAGAGTTGCAACACGGTAATGCATTCCTGGAGGGCATTCATTCTGGTCAGGCTGCCCTTCAGCGAACCCTGCAATCTCTGGCCTTTGCACTGATGGCAGCCATTGTCCCTGTGTCCAGCCTCCCCCCTCCAACCTCCTCCACCCAGACCCAATCCCCTGTACCCCAGCCCATCCCAAGCCCACCTACAGACCAGCATGCACACAAGTCAACACACACAAGTAGCTCAAGCAAACATAGGCACCACACACACCACAGGCACTCACGCAAGCCTCACCCACATACAGACACAGCAACATCCACTGTCTCCACTGTGTCCCCCTCCTCCTTTTCTCTCTCCTCCCTCCCAGTCTCGTCTACACACACACCTGCATGCACCACATCTACAGGCACTAGGACTCGCACCAGGACACCCAGCACCACAAGCCGCTCACCTGCACTCACCACATCCACTGCCATTTACACGTCCCCTGTGTCCTCTCCCAGTGTGTCTGTGACGCCCCCTCCCAAAGTACCCAAACGTGGCAATCACTCACCCAACATCCATCCACCTCACGACAGCCTACAGTACCTGCACCTGCACCCAAAACACCTAAAGTGACACCTCCTACAACCACCTCCTCTTCCTCCACTCCCAGACCCCCTCCAGCTACCCATCCCAGTGTCCGTCAGAAACTGTCCCTATGTCAAATTGACCTTTTTGCCCCTACCCCCCCTCCAATTCATCAGTCCCGTCGTAGCGCCTCAGCCAAAAAGCCTCCAGTACCAGTTTTTGGAGTGCACCGGCACCAGGGCAGCCAGTAGGACCCGGAGCCAAGGCACTGGCAGCCCACCCCCTGTAAAGGCTCTGAAATTGGAGAGTGGACGACGGGACCGTGTTAAGACTCCTGGTGGGACAACAAGTGACATGGGATCGAAGGCGATTGGTGAGTCAGCTGTAACTCCAAAAAAGGTGGGGAAGGTCCAGAGGAAGTCTGCCCAGCCTGTTGTGAGTGTCACAGCGGAGAAATGCACCATCATTTCTGGCGGTCCAGACACAACCGCCAGCACCGTCGTCACTGGTCCAGAGACCACCGCCAGAGTCACAGCCCAGGAGGGCCCAAGTATCGTCACTGGTCCAGAAACCACTGCCGGAGTCACAGCCCAGGAGGGCCCAAGTATAGTCACTGGTCAGGGGACCACCGCCGGAGTCACAGCCCAGGAGGGCACAAGTATCGTCACTGGTCCAGAGACCACCGCCGGAGTCACAGCCCAGGAGGGCACAAGTACCGTTAATGGTCCAGAAACCACCGCCGGAGTCACAGCCTAGGAGGGCACAAGTATTGTCACTGGTTCAGAGACCACCGCCGGAGTCACAGCCCAGGAGGGCACAAGTATCGTTACTGGTCCAGAAACCACCGCCGGAGTCACAGCCCAGGAGGGCACAAGTATTGTTACTGGTCCAGAAACCACCGCCGGAGTCACAGCCTAGGAGGGCACAAGTATCGTCACTGGTCAGGAGACCACCGCCGGAGTCACAGCCCAGGAGGGCACAAGTATCGTCACTGGTCAGGAGACCACCGCCGGAGTCACAGCCCAGGAGGGCACAAGTATCGTTACTGGTCCAGAAACCACCGCCGGAGTCACTGCCCAGGAGGGCACAAGTATCGTTACTGGTCCAGAAACCACCGCCAGAATCACAGCCCAGGAGGGGCCAGGATGCCACAGCCCCGCTGGGCAATGATGGAACGTCATGCCACACACCAATGCCCATTGTAGGGATCGTCATGCCACACACCAATGCCTATTGTAGGGATCGTCATGCCACACACCAATGCCCATTGTAGGGATCGTCATGCCACACACCAATGTCTAGTGTGGAGATCGTCATGCCACACACCAATATCCAGTATGGAGATCGTCATGCCACACACCAATGTCCAGTGTGGAGATCGTCATGCCACACACCAATGTCCGTATCAGAACCGCAATGTCAAAGCACCGCTGAACAGGGCAAAGACCGCCATGTCAAAGCACCGCTGAACAGGGCAAAGACCGCCATGTCAAAGCACCGCTGAACAGGGCAAAGACCGCTATGTCAAAGCACCGCTGAACAGGGCAAAGTCCGCCATGTCAAAGCACCGCTGAACAGGGCAAAGACCGCCATGTCAAAGCACCGCTGAACAGTCCTGAACCGCCATGTCAAAGCACCGCTGAATAGGGCATGCACCGTGTAGGAATGAATGGACCGCCACATCAGGCATCCTTATCCCATGTGCAGCTGTGACAGTCACAGGACAGGAACTTTCACGCGGAAACTCATCCAGTCTGGGCACCAGTCCCCCTCCAGAACCAGTGGAGACCTGCATCTACTTGAGAGACTGTGGCTTTGCACTCCCCAGGATGGCACAGTGGGCAAACCACCCACTGTAGAGACTTGAGAGACTGTTGCTTTGCACTCCCCAGGATGGCACAGTGGGCAAACCACCCACTGTAGAGACTTGAGAGACTGTGGCTTTGCACTCCCCAGGATGGCACAGTGGGCAAACCACCCACTGTAGAGACTTGAGAGACTGTGGCTTTGCACTCCCCAGGATGGCACAGTGGGCAAACCACCCACTGTAGAGACTTGAGAGACTGTGGCTTTGCACTCCCCAGGATACATCAATGGGCATGGAGCCCCGTTGTGGATCTGGCTTCGCATTCATGTGGCTGAGGTGCCCCCCCCCTTACTTTCCCCCTGAGGTGCCTGTAGTGTTTCCATCTGATGCCCCGGCAGTGTTCTCTCCGATTTTGGTCAGGTATCTTTTGTGGGCCTCGCCCATGCATTTTTGGACTGTTGGTGCACGGACATTGTTGTGTACATATCTGCACTACTTCTCGGATTGTGGGGGTCATTCTGACCCTGGCGGCCGGTGACCGCCAGGGTCACCGACCACGGGAGCACCGCCAACAGGCTGGCGGTGCTCCCTCGAGCATTCTGACCGCGGCGGTTCAGCCGCGGTCAGAAACGGAAAGTCGGCGGTCTCCCGCCGACTTTCCGCTGCTCGGGTGAATCCTCCATGGCTGCGGAGCGTGCTCCGCAGCCATGGGGATTCTGACACCCCCTACCGCCATCCTGTTCCTGGCGGGTCTCCCGCCAGGAACAGGATGGCGGTAGGGGGTGCCTCGGGGCCCCTGGGGGCCCCTGCAGTGCCCATGCCAAGGGCCCCACTGTGTATTTCAGTGTCTGCAAAGCAGACACTGAAATACGCGACGGGTGCAACTGCACCCGTCGCACCTTCCCACTACGCGGGCCCCATTCGGAGCCGGCGTCCTCGTGGGAAGGTAGATTTGCCCTGGGCTGGCGGGCGGCCTTTTGGCGGCCGCCCGCCAGCCCAGGGCAAATCTCAAAATACCCTCAGCGGTCTTGTGACCGCGGAGCGGTATTTTGACAGGGGAACATTGGCAGGCGGCCTCCGCCGCCCGCCAATGTTAGAATGACCCCCTGTATGTGTAAATAAGAGTGATTTAGAGATATATATCTGCATATTTTTGTATGACATATATATTGCCACATTACAATGTTTGCCCGAATTTCGCATTGTCTTTGCATTCTTCCGGGGGGATTGTGGGTTGTTAATGTGATTTTTGTGACTGCATTGGTGTGTATGTTGTATAATGCGAGGGTGGGGGTGTTTGGTGTGTGCCCCACTGACTTTTGCCTCCCCACTCCCCTGTGTCGTAGATGCAGTACTCACCGGTATCTTCTGCGCCTACGTAGCTGTTGGTCGTAAAGGAGCAGAAAGACAAGGGCAGGCAGTATTTGTAGTTCCGGCTCCATGGTGACCTCGTTCCTCGTGGGATGTGTTCAGGTGAGCGTTTTCCCATTGCAGAAACTGTTTCCGCCGTGTTTTTATCCACGGTGAATCCGCCCCGGAAAAGGTGGCGGATTGGTGGGTTGTAATAGTGTGGGCGGTACATTGGCTCCCGCCTGTCTGTTGGCGGTAACCGCCGTGCTGCTTGTCTGTACCGCCATGGCGGGCGGTGTGTTAAAGTGGCTGTCTTTGTTGGCGGTTTCCGCCAGGGTCGTAATTCCCTTTTTTTGTCCGCCGGCCTGTTTGCGGTATTACCGCACCTTTAACACCGTCCGCCAGGGTTGTAATGACCACCATTATCTGTGAGTTGAGCATATGGTGAAGATTAGTTGACTCCTCAGATTTATTCCTCCAACACTTTTCTCTGGAATGTTTTCGCGGTCCTGAGATAAAGAACAGACAATAGCCATTTCTGGTATGTAGCCCGAATGCAGTCTTCTCCCTTACTAAAAATCTCCTTTTGTTTCTTTGATGATTTCAATTTGAGAAAAAAGAGGCAGTGGCCAGGTTGAGGGCATGGCTCTAACATCCCCAGCATTCTGAGTGGGCAATCAGCAGTAAGAGCTGCTCCTAACCCTGCTTGGCTCCTCCCAAGTCGTTTTCCTGTCACTTGCAAAGGCTCTGTGAAAAGCAATTTATTTGTGGATTACCTTGTTGCATTATTATGATATCTCTTCTGTAGCCTGGATTTGAATTGGGGTTGTCTCCCTCTCCAAGCCTTTATTCACTGTCTTCCTGCCTGTGGGTGTTAACCAAACAACCCTTCTGGGCTATCTCACTAAAACCATTTGTTGTGTCCACTGTAACATTGCTGGCTACATGCTATACCTAACCCCAGTGTTTCCTTTATAAGGTTAGACTCCTGTCAGGCTAGGCCTGCTTTGACATTTGCCAGACAGACCCAAACCACCCCATTTTGTTCCAGTTCCAAGATCCTCATGATGAAAGGATCGAATAATCTGGAGAGCATTCAAAACACTGCTGTGTAACCCTGGCTTATATCTGCATGAAAGCCAGTCTACCAGAAGTTAGGGGACATCACCTGAAGTCTGTACCTCTTACTGGAGGTGTGGATGGGTTAGCTAGCAGCTAGAAGTCTATCTGCCTTTCTTAAGGCACAAGGAGAGTGCCTGGCCCTGACGTGGAAGGACTGCCCAGAGGAGACATCCAGCATGACCCCAGTGTGATGAACACCCAGAAGGGTACAGAAACAAAAGCTGACCCGTTTCATGAAGGCTCCCCAGGTTTCCCTGAGCAGTTCACCTAATGAACTGAATCGATACAGTCAGTTAAAGAGTAACATAATTTAATTGAGCATCTATGTCATGTGCTATGAAACCGGTGTACTGCTGCCTCATGCTGGGTCAGCCACGGAGAGGAGTCACCACTGATGTGAAAACTGTGATATCCTGGGAGGCCACAGCTGCTGGGGATGAACAGCCATGGGGGTCCAACTCGGGAGCGGCAGCCGCTGAAAGTCAGCACCGGCCTGTGTCCATTCTGAAAGGCTGCACCTGCCAAAGATGAGTGCCCTCCATATAGGCCTGCTGAGCTAATCGTTGCCCAGGAGCCCTTACACAGAATAAAACCCCCTTTGCTGTTCTTTGTCTTCTAAGCTGCTGCTGGAAGAGTGGCATAACAGAATGTACCTGTCAAAGCCACAAAAGCCTCATCTTCCTCACCCTGTAAAGTGAGAAGACTGACAGACTGAACACAAAGAGGCAAATCTGCCATTAAAACCTGTACGTTGGCCCATATTTATGAAGCCTTTACATTGCAAGGACAACACAACAGCTTCAGTTACATTTATAAAGCCATGCAAAGCCTGATTTGTGTGGCTTTGTAAAGAAATGTAATGAAAGGCAGCTCTTTGCGCTGCGTTTCGTCACATTTCAACTTAGGAGGCATTTTGTGAGGAGTATAGGCATTCCCAAGCATCCATCCATGGATTTTGGCACATTCCCAGATTCACAAAGACTTGTAAGCCTGAGAATGCATTAAAATGCTATGCTTTCCCAAGTGAAGTGTAACAAGGAGACATATCTTTATTTCCCCTCATTATTTCCTCTTGTCATGTGTGCTGCATTCTGCAGCACACCTGGAAGGAGTAAAATGCTGCTAAAGTTTGTTTTTGTTCAGAAAGGTGCTCATTCCTGCACAAAATCATTCCTGCCTGTAATGCTGGCACCCTTGCACTATTGCACACAGTGCGCAAGAGCCAGGAGAGATCTTCGTAAATATGGAGCCTTTCTGCTCTCTCCATTACTTGCGACGCAGCACAGGAACTTTGCTTGCTGCCTTGTATTGTGTGAAAATGTAGTACATGTGCCTCTTTGCCTGTGTTCTCATAGTTATCCGAACAGCTGAACTCATCTATCCATACCGTAGACATTAGAACTCCTAGAACTAAGAGCAGGTGCCAATTTGGGGTGTAGTGCTTTACTTTGATTTGTAGATCTGATTAAAGCCTAGTATCTATTCGTATTTGAATTGTGCAGTATTTAATTTTACTGTAAGATTAAAGTAGTTTAAATAAACTAAGATATGCACAGGACTAGACAATACGTTATTGTGTCTGTTGGTTGAGTTCTGGTACTCACAGAGTTTTCTTTCAGGAATAGGACAGATGTCTAATGTCTATTCAATTTAAATAAAGACTTGCCATTAAATATGAATATGCTTTCCTTATCTTCATATAAGTTCAATACATCAAATTTGTTTGTGTTTGGAATTACAGTATTCATAATCACAATAATAGGTAAACAGTTTTAATTTTCGTTTCTACTTTTAAAGGTTATTTGCTCCAGAATAGGTGAAGATACAGCTGGATATATGGACACCCCATCAACTACTTTGATGATTCCAAAGTCCTCGAATAAGAATTTAAGTTGAATATATTGCACAATTATGCAAATGCTTGGAGAACAGTCATGATGTTACATATCCACAAATTTGACTCCCTCTAGCTTACACTTTTCTGCTACACTCCATGCATATGTGCTCCATCAAGACTGTTGTCACACGATTTGATATTGGATACCAAATACAAATTCTCAATCTGTCAACCGAGAACAACCACCAACAAGATGGTACGTGATTGAAAATACAACACTCTCTTAAAACTCTCTGCTTCATTTCATGCTTAGCACACCCCAAGTTTGCTATGAAATGATTGGAGCATATTTCCAACCCTCACACATGATACCCAATGTTTAACAAACAGGCCACACAACATCAACAATGGACAACAAGCAAGGTTGTTTTTGTAGCTGATGACCCAGAAGTGCTTTGGAGCCATATAAGGGGCAAGATGCACTACAGAATTCTTGTAACACAAAGGAGTATAATCCTGAACAAGGAAGTGCTTCTTTCTCTTGTAGTGTAACTTTTCATAGATTCTGAAGCCAAGAATCCATGGCCAGTTTGCCCACAGTTAAACAGGTGTAAAGTCTTGTGCCCAGGCAATATTAATCTACTGCTACTATAACTTGTCACCATATCACCTAAGTAGATGGGGCAGTAGCCATTCTGACTGAGAATGGGTGCAATTTGGGCCAGAGCCCTCTAAAGAGAAAACCAAAAGAATAGAGCAATTGCAGTGGACATGCATGATTTTTCAGTTCACTGGGATGAACACATGGAAAACCAAAATAAATGACAGTGTATGATGGCAAAGCACTTCCAAGCTTTGCTGAGGAATTTCCTTCCAGTACTTTAAACATTTCTCCTCTTGGTAGTGCAATGAAATAATCGCACTCCTTTACTCCCTCATCTCCAACCTCTCATGATGATTATTCTGAGACTATTTCAAATGTTGTTATATTTCCCCGATACATTCCTTGTTAACACCACAAGTAACACAACAGCACCGTAGGAGATGGAAGAATCATTTCATTGCTGGTCTATATGAAACAGAAAGTGGCCTGCTGAAAGAGTACACGCATCTCATTTACATGCAGTAAATATATGCGGTAAAGATTCAACTGCAGTGCACCTATGTAGTTATACTTGTTGATTCTGTAGACTGAGTAGTGGCTGTATGAGGTCACAACTGTTGAAACAGTTCTAATCATCTTTTTCATTAGCCAACTGTGGTGGTAATCTGAAAGGAGCAGGAGCATTTGTGGAGTACAAGACAGCTCCATAAAAGGCCTTCGTGAGCATCCAGGGAACCCAGATGCAGATAGGAAGTACCCCGGGGGCACACTCGAGGGCGTTGACACTGACCAGGAAGTGATGAGAGTGGCTGCTAACAATGTCCGGAGGAAGGTCGCGGAAGCGGAGAGGGTTTTTAAACCTGAGCGGGATGAGCAACAGGAGGGTTTTCTCCCGGAGGAGAAGACGTGGCCATGACGGAGTGCAGGACGAGCAGATGGGAACAGAAGTCTGGAAGAAGACGACGTGAAGGAGAGGTGCCGAGCAACCCTAGAGTGAGGCTGGAGGAAGGTGACTGGGAGGAGAGAAGGAGCGAACAGACTGGCCATGTTCTGGGAAGAGCATGGCCCAGTCAGGTACAGAGAAAAACCGAAGTGGGAAATAGGGAAAATAGAAAGAAGGGGGAGTGGGGAACTGGGGTAGTTCAACCTGGGGCAGCTCCACAACTACGGTTTTCCTGGTAACATCCACTGATTCATAGGGCAATGGAGTGGTTGGTAGAAGAGAGAGTCTGAGAGTTCCAGATACAGTAAAGGGAAACGAAGAAAAAGAAAGTATCTAACTATAGAAGAAAGTACAAGAAAAAGAGAAACCAGACAGACAAAATATTATAAGAGAGAGACAGAAGGTTACCAAAAAGCTCTGGAACCAAGGAAAGAAAGAAAGGAAGATGGAAAGACAGGAATAGAGAAAAGCCAGGAATAAAAGGGGAGAATATTGACAACCTAATAAAAGGCAGAACAGAAAGTAAAAGACAACTCAAAGTAAATAGAAGGACAGAAGAATGAAAAGAAAGGGGGTAGAGAAGACAGAGGGATTAAAAAAGAGAGAGATTAACACCAATAATACCTACCTCCTAAAACAATCCTTCTATGTCCTTCTTTCCTCCTTTGTGACTCCTGAGTCTCCACCTGGAAAAGAAGACAGAACAAAGTAAAGAAGCTGAAGAACGTAAGAGAGAAAAGAAAGAGACAGAGAGAAAGAAGAAGAAGGGAAAAGAGACACTTGAATAATAAAAGACTGTAACATAAATACATGAAAAGAAATAAAATCATAAACTATTACAACGCCTACCAGCCTCCATTATCTGACCCTGTCACAGTGGTGTCAGAAGTGGGATTGATCAACTACTATCTCACGGACAGGCGCAGGCAATGGAGGAGAAACCGACCTTGGCAGACATCATTGCCCAACTAGCTGAAGGACAGAGACATCTGCAACTAGTTTGGGAGGAACAGTTAAAGGAGGCAAAAGAAGAGCGGGAGGTGCTACAAACTGCCTTGAAAAGTCAGGCGACTATCATCGCTAATAATCAGTTAGTGCATGAAACTGCCATTGGAAAATTAATTGAGACAATAGCCATGGCCAGGGTACACCCCAATGTACCTAGTAGCGTGCTACAAAAATGTCAAGAGAATGAGGATCCTGGCGCCTTTTTTACGAACTTTGAGCGGGTCCCTAGCTTTGCCAACTAGCCGGAGGATAGATAGGGGCCAGTACATTGCACCGCTTCTCACAGGAACTCCCAAGGTAGCCTATCAGGCAGTAAATCCTGGGGTATGACTCCTTATATGGAGATAAAGAAAGCAATTCTAGAACGAGTGGGTCTTGACCAAGAGAGCTACCACTTGCGTTTCCGACATAAGGAATTGATTCACCGGTAGAATCCCAGGACCATTTATTATAGTGTCCATCATGAAGCCAGCAAATGGTTAAATCCCAACGAGTCCTCGAAAGAGGATATGTTTGAAACAATTGTACTGGAACAATACCTAGACGCCCTACAGCCATCGACATGGAACTGGATTCATCAACATCCAGGTCTCACTAATACTACCGCCGTCGGACTGGCAAGTGCATATCACCGAGCCCCCGATTTTAGAGGGTCCAATGTAAAACCCCTAACAGCAACAACTCGAGCACCTAACCCCAAAATATTTCCAACCAAATCCTTACCGGGTCCCAGTACAAAGAAAGCCGGCCCTTCTTGTACTCCTTCTAAAGAATTCCCGATGGGACCCCAATGTTTTCACTGTTCTGAATGGGGGCACATTGTGAGAAATTGTCCTCTCAAAAGAGATCAAGACGAACCCATGGAAATTGGTATGACCAAGGGACGAGTATTATGGTTAGGCCAGACAATGACGCAATATACAACCCTACTGTTGGTAAACCAAACAGACTGACACTGATGGATTCCGGCTGCAGTCAAAGCACAATTAAACAAGCATATGTCCAACCAGAATGGGTAGTGAACGCCCAAGGGTTGATTATGTGTGTACATGGAGATAGAGAAATCTATCCCGTCGCTACGATACAAATAAATTGGAGAGGACAAGAAGAGTCCCTCTCAGTAGGGGTAATTACTGACCTAGGGGAAGATCTCATTTTGGGAACTGACTATGAAGCATTTCATGAACTCTTAGAGTCACTAAATCAGAATAACCTAAATGACTCCTGGTTGAATGAGGCTCCATTTGTATCTGCGGACACAGAGAAACATACACCCAAGGTGAAACTCTCCAGATCCCAAAAACAAGAAGAGAAGCAACTGTTTCAAAGAGACATCACTAGATCACCGCCACCTCATCCGAAGCTCCCGAAAAAAATACTATCCGTTGCCGGACAGTTTCGACATTCACAAAGGGAGGATCCTCGTTGAGAAATGCATGGCAGATAGCCTTGTCTTCTGACAGTCCTTCGGTAGATCCCACTTTCCAAATTAATAACGATTTAATATATTGAGTGTGTCCTTCTTCCAACAACCGAGGCCCTCAGTTGGTAGTTCCCCAGGAATATAGAAAAATAGTACTTAATTTAGCTCATGGAGATAGTGGCGAAGGGCATTTAGGTAGGGAACAAACAGAGAAATCCATAACCAAGAGATTCTATTGGCCAGGAGTATATGGCGCTATCAGGAAACATTGTCAGTCTTGTCCCAAGTTTCAACTGATCAATCTCTCCACAGACCCTAGAGTTCCTCTCCTTCCCCTACCTATCATAGAGGTTCCTTTCACGCGGGTTGGCATGGATCTGGTGGGACCTTTGATTCCATCCACAAGAGGTCACCAATACCTCTTAGTACTTGTAGACTATGCTACTCGGTGTTCAGAGGCCATTCCATTGGTAAGTATGACTACAAAAACCACAGCTCAAGCTATGATAGAGTTTTTTTTCAGAGTTGGTTTCCCAAAAGAAATCCTTACGGACCAGGGGACTTCTTTTATGTCCCGGTTAACGTCCGAAGTTTGCCAGGCGCTAGGGGTTCAACAAATACGGACATCGGTCTATCATGCCCAAACCGATGATCTGGTCAAGCGATATAACAAAACTATCTAAAATCTTTTACACAAAATCATTAATGACTCTGGGAAGAATTGGGAAAAAACTGCAGCTAGTTCTATACGCCCTAAGAACTCATGTACAGTCGTCCACAGGACACAGCCCCTTTGAACTCCTCTTTGGGAGGCAGCCATGTACCTTGTTAGAAATGTTAGCAGAACAGTGGGAAGAAACGGAAGAGGAAATCAAAGATGTATTGACCTATACTAGGGACCTGAAGGAAAAGTTACATAACATTTGAGAGGAGGCACATAAAACTCTGAAAGAAGCACAAGAGAGACAGAAAACCTATTACGATACTTAAAGCAAACCCTGAGATTTAGCAATAGGACAACAGGTATTGGTTATATTACCGACCACAGATGACAAGCTACTCGCCCACTGGCAGGGACCCTATACTGTACTAGAAAAAGTTACTCCTGTGATGTACAAAATAGAAATACCCACAGGGTCCGTTTGAGAGCAGATATATCATGTCAATCTATTGAAATTATAGCATAAACCAGAAGGACAGAGCAGTAATCTATTTATTTCCACCGGTTCCGAAACTGAAATACCCCTATATCCCACTGATATGGGACAAGACAATGACGTTCTTATGCCCCAGTTGGGTATCTCTCTGACACCTGGTCAGTATTCTCAGTTACAAAATATTGTCCGTTCTAACCCCAGCATTTTTTCTAAGACCCTGGGGAGAACTCATTTAATAAAACATCACATCCTACCTTGGGTAACCGCGTGTCCCGACAAAGACCTTATCGGATACCTGAAGCCAGAAAACAGATGGTGGAGAAGGATGTGATGGAGATGCTACAGGCAGGGATTATTGAAACCTCATCTAGTCCCTGGTGATCACCCATAGTCTTGGTCCCAAAACCAGATGGTTCTATACGGTTTTGCATTGATTTCAGACAGGTAAATGCGCTCTCACACTTTGATACATATCCCATGCCTAGAATTGATGACCTAGAACGGTTGGGGAAGGCAAGGTATAAGACTACGTTAGACTTAACAAAAGGTTATTGGTAGATCCACCTTGAGGAGGGTGATAAAGAAAAAAACTGCTTTTGCAACACCATCAGGTTTATATCAGTTTACAGTCCTTCCATTTAGCCTACATGGTGCACCTGCCACCTTCCAAAGATTGATTGATATGGTGTTGTGACCTTTCCAAAAGTATGCGGCTGCATACTTAGACAACATTGTTATTTTCAGTGATACATGGGAAGATCATACTTCACATATCTCAAACATTTTAAAGGCTCTCAGAGAGGCAGGACTCACAGCAAATCCAGAAAAATTAAAACTAGGACAGGATGCCATTAACTACCTAGGATATGTGATAGGGCATGGAATTCTGACGCCACAAATGGAAAAGGTATATGCTATCACACAACTACCTTTTTCACAATGCCAAAAGGATGTTAGAGCTTTCCTAGGGATGGTAGGGTATTATAGACGGTTCATCCCTAATTTTTTGGATATTGCAGCTCCTCTTACTGCCTTACTTGAAAAGAACAGACCTAATCGGATCACCCTCCTCACAGAAGTCGAGAAAGAATGCTTTCTATGCCTGAAACACCTCTTAAAAACGGAACCGTGTTACGTTGCCATGATTTTCACAAACCCTTCCAGGTTCAAACCGATGCTTCAAATCAAGGGATAGGAGCGGTTTTGTCTCAAAGAGATGAGGAGGGACTCTATCATCCCATTGTATATCTTAGCAGAAAACTATTACCCCGCAAAACACATTATCCCACCATTGAAAAGGAATGTCTCACAATCAAATGAGCTATTGAATTCCTGAGATATTACTTGTCGGGCCGCCCCTTTACTGTGCTCACGGATCATGCTCTCCTGACCTGGCTGGCGCAACACAAGGACTCGAATGCACAGGTCTTCCGATGGTTCTTACAATCCTTTTCCTTCCAGGTACAACCTTCCCCCAGCTCCCTTCTTTCAAATGCGGATTATCTCTCTAGATATCCGTCCGACCAGTGGCTCCAACAGCCACTGAATAAGAGGAGCGGATGTGAGCGTCCGGGGAACCCAGACGCAGATAGGAAGTACCCCGGGGGCACACTCGAGGGCGACGATACTGACCCAGAAGTGATGGGAGCGGCTGCGAACTAAGTCCGGAGGAAGGATGAGGAAGCGGAGAGGGTTTTTAAACATGAGCAGGATGAGAGACAGGAGGAAGGGTTTTCTCCCGGAGGAGAAGACGTGGCCGTGACGGAGTGCAGGACGAACAGACCGGAACAGAAGTCTGGAAGAAGACGGAGTCAAGGAGAGGCGCCGAGCAACCCCGAAGTGAAGCCGGAGGAAGGCGACCAGGAGGAGAAAAGGAGCAAACAGACCGGCTACATTCTGGGAAGAGCGTGGCCCAGTCAGGTATGGAGAAAAACCGAAGCGGGAAACAGGGAAAACTGGAATGTATTTGTTTAATAAAATAGAAAGAGGGGGGAGTGGGGAACTGGGGTAGTTCAACCCGGGGCACCTCCACAACTACGGTTTTCCTGGTAACATCCACTGATTTACGGGGCACTGGAGTGGTTGGTAGAAGAGAGAGTCTGAGAGATAAAGATACAGTAAAGGGAAATGAAGAAAAAGAAAGTATCTAACTATAGAAGAAAGTACAAGAAAAAGAGAAACCAGACAGACAAAATATTATAAGAGAGAGACAGAAGGTTACCAAAAAGCTCTGGAACCAAGGAAAGAAAGAAAGGAAGATGGAAAGACAGGAATAGAGAAAAGTCAGGAATAAAAGGGGAGAATATTGACAACCTAATAAAAGGCAAAACAGAAAGTAAAAGACAACTCCAAGTAAAGAAAATAGAAGGACAGAAGAAAGAAAAGAAAAGGGGTAGACAAGACAGAGGGAGAAAAAAGAGAGAGAGTAACACCAATAATACCTACCTCCTAAAACAATCCTTCTATGTTCTTCTTTCCTCCTATGTGCCTCCTGAGTCTCCCCCTGGAAAAGAAGACAGAACAGAGTAAAAAAGCTTAAGAATGTACGAGAGAAAAGAAAAGAGACAGAGAGAGAGAGAGAGAAGAAGAAGAAGGGAAAAGAGACACTTGTATAACAAAAGACTGTAACATAAATATATGAAAAGAAATAAAATCATAAACTATTACAACGCCTACCAGCCTCTATTATCTGACCCTGTCACGGCCTTCCAAGTTGCTGTGTCTTGACCTTTGATATAATGGCATCCTACATCATGTGTGTAAAAATTACTTGAAAACATTCAAACATTCTCTAATGTCACTATTGGGATCTGTAAACATATAAGTTAGTACTTAGCATGCGAATTGCATTTAAGTGGCCATATTTAGTACTAAATGCCATACTTACAAAGCTCTTTGCAATTACAAATCTTGCAATTAATAAAATTACAGGGTTTTGCAACCATAAAAGTACTTATCATTATCTACAAAAGTACTTTTACGCATTGAAAAATGAATTTGTCTTGTAAAGAGAACTTGGCGCTCCTTTGCAAATCGCAACTAGGAGGCAGGGGTGTAGCTTGGTCAGTATGATTGGGGGGGTATTAGCTTCAGATTTCTCAGCAATCACACTGGCACATGATGTTAAAAATCATTATACGACAAGCAAGGCGCACAAGAGGGGCTTAAGAGGCAGTGGAAAGGGAGAGGAATGCGTTTGGTAGGTTCTAATATGTGAGAGAAAGCGCAATATTTTCTGAAATAACCAACATTTTTAAAGTTTCTCCAAACAGACAGAGGGAGAGTGTGTGCATTTTGTCTGTGTGTAAAATTCCTGGTGAAATCTGACAGACACCTCACCATACCGAACTGAGAGCACTTGCACCCAACTATTAATATTAAAATACATTTATTAGGAGGGTGTAACACTCCACAACCCCCCTGAAGCTACAACCCTGATTGGAGGGTGCGTAAAAGGTACTTCAACCATCCCACTTCCAATTCAGAAATTAATTTATAGATAGTTTATGACTGCAGTGAGCCTTGGGGAGAAGGTAGTTGGGGTGGAGATGAACTACCACCCACCCCGCAGTAGGGAACAACCTGTGGTGGATGCAGCACACTCCCCCCTGTTGTGCGGCTAGAGGTGGTTACATATCCGCGACTACATAGTAGCTACTGTTGGCCCTCAGGTGCCCCTCACACATACCCTGTGAAGACTGGCTGTCAGTTGGGAGACCCTTGTCAGGGGTGGTCATCATTTAGCTTATAGCCACAACGTTTGGGTAACTGACTACTGGCCGACACCGGTGGAATGGTTGCTACTGCAGGAAGAGACCAGGAAGTAATCTGTACCTTAAGAAGGCAATGCAGGAAACAGTGAGGTTGTAAATGGTCAGTGGATATGGGTTACTGCTACATCGCACATGACTGGCTTACCCCCCAGTACAACATGGGTAACCACAGATTGACTTGGGGCACCCAACAAAAAAAATTGACCAATTCACTTCCCCGGGTGCTAGCGGTGGTCCTCAGACTGAGGGCGGTGATAGACCACAGAGTGCAAACAAGTCATCTGCCACCCAGATTCTGGTGGCCATCGAGGCTTCAGGACTAGTGGTGGAAGTCAAAATTGAGGCCATGGCACTTGACATGAATTTACTCAGGACTGACCTACACAAAGTAGCAAAATGGTCCGTAGAAATGGAGAACCAGGTCAGTGAGGAAGTATCTCAGCTAAAGGCCGCAGTGGCTGTACTCGAAGCTCTGAGGAAGCGACCATATCCCGGTGACCCCTCAGGACGGCTCTTAGAAGGTGCCTGATAGGGGAGAGGCTCAGTGCTTCCATCCAGGAGAGAAGCAGACGATCAAGATCGACTACGAGAGTGATGGTGCAGCCAGATGGAAGCCTGAATCTAGAGACACATCGTCAACAGAAAGAGGACGACACTGTGCTAGTTGAAACGGTTACCTCTGCTGCGTCATCCTGTACTGACTCAGATCTGGAGGAACTGCTGAGGCCTAAGGGTGTTTGATGACGAAGCCATGGCGAACAGGTGAGGTTATTGGTGAGGGAGCAGGGCCAACCTGTGCTGGGTGAACGCCGGATAAGGTTATGTGTACATCTATAGATGGATATCACCCTGTTGCAAGGATAGTTACTCGAATCAGACTTCTGACACCCCTGAGGTCATTGAGCTAATGTGGGTTTTAGCGGACAAGAGTAACGCAAGATATGGGGGGGCAACAAACACGGGGCCTGGATGTATCAGCGTAAACTTGACTCTATCCTTTCTTTGTTAGTTTTTTGTCCTGGTTCTTCCTCCATTGTCTTGCATTTAACCTCTTTCCCTATTTCCCCGCCTCTTTGTTTTTCACTGTGGTGTGTATGTGACAGTGCGTAGTGCAGTAAGGATCACAGGGCACACAGGAGTGGCGCGGGTAGTGGAATACACTTTGGAGTTTTTTGGTCCAACCATTCGTACTCCTTAGCAATAATTTAAGTTCAATGCCCCATACTGCTTTTAAACACACACTGGGTGTTTAGTTTGGGTGGGAAGATTTGTTACAATGCTTGGGGAGGCACTAGTTGAGTTATGGGGTGTTCACCCAGGGTGTGAGATCGGTAACTGTTCAGGGGTTATGGTTACAGTTTGTGCAGTAGGAATTGAGTATCGCTTGTTGTGGGGGCCAGGAGAAGGAAGTGGGGGGGGCAGATGGAGGGGGATGGATCTGGCTAGTGACACCCTTTGTAATATCTGACTTAGTGCACATGCTCACATGGAATGTGCACGGGTTGAATACTTCTGTCAAAAGCCACAGGATTCACACTTACCTTAGAAGGACAGGAGTGTGTATTGTGTTTCTCCAGGAGACCCACTTCTTGGAGGCCGAAGCTCAGAAACTCCATAAAAAATGGTGAGGGAAACTATATTCCTCCACCTATTCCACCTATGCCGGAGGGGTGTCCATATGGGTGGCCCCGGGTATCCCATTCTAGATACGTGGGCAGATGGCTGATGTTGCTGGATGATCTGTACTGTTACATGGTCAACTGGATGGACAGTAAATTTGTATGATGAGAAGGAATTACTCTCAGGTACCACTGCGATTCCTGAGCTTCTCAAGCTGCTGATGAGTGGAAGTAGGCTCCTGGTAGTGACTCAGTTTATTGTCACTCAGGTGTCCCAAGCATTTCGAACGCCCTATGTTAGGCTCTTCCCAATTTGGTGGCTTCTTGCATAGTCAAACTTCCATTGATGTTACAGAGTGGCTGATGGTGGTTACCAGACAGCAGGAGACCTATTTCTAAATGGCAATATTATGTCCGTAGAGGTGGTTGAAACTCATTGTGGCATAAATCAAGGTCAGATTTTGCAATATGCGAGTATATCACACACAGCCCACGAGATCTGGACATCATTCCAGGAGGTGCTAGAGCAGTCCCAAATTCTACAGGTGATTCTAGATCCCATCTCCTTCAAAGGCATTATCTCACCACTAAATACAGCCTTAAAATGTGACAGGCCAACGAATATTGCATGAATCATGCACTCTGGGACAGACTGTTGGGTACCCCACTTACTGATGGGGAATGGAACAGAGCTCTTGCACAGATGTGATAAGTAGCCAGCAATGCCCAATTTAAGTTGGTACAATTTTATTTCCTCCATATAGCATATTTGACATCAGAGTGGTTACATGGGCATATTCGATGAGACTGGCAGGGTGTGCCAGATGTGGTGCAATCCCGCAGATTTTGGTCATGTTGCACAGGATTATGCGCAGTTACAGACCTTTTTGGGGAGGTACTGTGTGAAGTGCGCAGAGTGACCAAGGTTGAAGGTAGAACTCACAACCCGACACTGCCTGCTGGGACTGTTGCCCCTTCCCAAGACGGGAAAAAATATATTATAGATTTGCTCAAGTGGGCTTATTTCTAGCACAATGACGCATAGCAATACACTGGGCTAGCCCAACCCTCCAGCTCTTTCCAAAAGAGGGGGTTAATTTCGTGTAATTGGTGACAGCAGAGGGGTGCAGTCTCTGGAGGGATCACACTGATGACAGCGCAGAAAGAGACCTTGAGTATTGGGGTGTCATGTTGGACAAGTTGGGTGATAAAGACACATCCCTGGCAGATACTTCTGACTCTGACACACCAGAGGGGGAAGATGTGGCCCCCGCTGCACTAGCTGATACTGGAACAGAGTAAGTCAACTCAATGTCCCTTCCACAATCACACTCTTCTGCCCCCTCTATTACTAGTGGGGTCCACATAAGGTGCACAGATATCCCCAGCCATTCACATCATTCCCTCACGTAGCACCCAAAATGTTATAGATGCATGGTGTTGATCTGTTGTTCTTCTTGTTTCCTTGCCTTCGCCTGAGAAACTCCTGTTCCAGTGCCTACCTCACCAATAATGTGAAAGTACTTGCTGATGTAATCCTGCACTGATTTGTTTTGTATTATCTTGAAAACTGAATAAACAGAAAAAAAATGAAAAAGAAAGCAGCCCTAAGCAGCCTCAAGCAGTCATACTTCCAGCAAAACCAGTGCTGCTTTTTTTTTTTTTAAGTTTCCATTTTAGAAAACCTAAGGGAGAGAAGGCAACGGTTGTTTGGACCACTGCTTCTCCCCATAAAGCTGCCAACATGATTCCCAAAGGGAAATGGGTCCAAAGAGGACCCCCTTCTCCTTTGCAATTCACTTACCACTCCAACTCTGGGGTCTGTAGCTCATCATTTAACGGCAATCACAGGAGGTAACACATTTCCACTTGCCTAATGAATAATAATTAGGCAGGTTATTTTGTGACACTCTGCGAATCGGTGTTTTGTGAACCTACCTAATAGTACATAGATTGATTTGCAAAATATTATTCCATTCACAATTGTATGTGTGCAATTTACAAACACTTATTTGTGAATGGAATAACAATAATAATAATAATACATCAGGGCCCTAACTTGCATAAGGAGATGGATCGGAATTGTGTTCAATCCTTGTTTGTAGTTCTACCTGGTGGTAAGTGCCTGCTGAAATCTGCATAAGGCATAATAATACAAATTCTCAGCTGTTTAGATTACAGCTGGGTAAACAGTGAATTTTCTCTGCTATTTCCTTGGTTACTGGGCAAGTTATGCATCCTGTCTGCTATTTTAGCCAGCCACCAGGTGAATAATGATGCATGGCTGCTGGTCAAACAGTACATAATTTATGCCACTTAATCAGTGAACAGTCAAATAATGGAATTTCTTTACTATTGGAAGGCCACCGGCCAAATGGTGCAAAATGTCAGCTATTTAGCCAACAGTGGGTAAATAGTGAAATGTCTTTGCTATTTGTAAGGCCACTGGCCAAATGATACATAATTGCTTCTACACTGTTTCTCAAGCAGCCAGGATAATAATGAAGTTTCTTTGCTATTTGCATAGCTGTTAGTCAAATTGTATATAACAATCGCTATTTTCCAAGCAGCTGGGTAAAGAGTGAAGTTTCTTTGATATTTGCTTGACTGTTCGCTAACCAGTATATGATGTCTGTTAGGTAGCCATAGGCCAGGTAAATAGTAAAGAGTCTTTGTTGTTTGCATGGCTGCTGCCCAAATAATGCATAATGTCTTCTATTTCACTAGTGGCTGCGTAAATGGTGAAATGTCCTTGTTATTTGTATGGCTGCTGGTCAAAAGCTGCAGGTGTCAGTTTGGTTTATTGCTCATAGTTATAAATAATACCACAAATTACCAAATCAAATGATAAAGAACCAAATATGGATCAAAAACACATTTGCCAGTCAATGACTTCTGGTTAAAACATAAAACCAGCTGTAAAAACATGATTAATCTTCTAAACAAAGAAATAGGTGCACATATAAATCGACATCCAGTACCAATTACTTAAATTATAAAACATATTAATTGACCAACTCTGTTAAAAAATATTTCTATTTTCTGTAAAAGCCAACACAAAGGTAGACTAACGAAAACCTAGTTCACATATTTTTGCAGGGCTCCTTATAACTGTGGCAGAATCTCACTAAACTATAAGTCAGGATGGCCCTGCTCAATCATATTTGTTTACATAAGAGATGTCACTGTGCTACCTTGAGGTTTAAAACTTTTCCAAACACTGCAGAACCTCTGCTATTTAGCCAGTGGCTGGGTAAATAGTGAAGTTTCAGTGCTATTTGCTAGGCCACCAGCCAAGTAGTAAATAATCTATACTATTTAGCTCTCTACTATTTAGCCAGTGGCTGCATACATAGCAGAGAAATTCAGCCCCATATTTATGTATGGTTAACATCATTCTAGCACCATTTATTTTGACACTACATCGGCGCTAACCTAACTCCATATTTATGTTTTGACGCAAGACCCATCTAGCATCAAAATATTGGGGTTAGCTCCATATTTAGGATGCGCGAAACCAACTTGCATCAATGAGATGCAAGGTGTGCATTCCTGTCCTAAACACAACGCTAACCCCCTAGCGCCATATTTACCTCCCAGCACAGAAACGACACACAAGAAGGCAGGCCTAAATAATGGTCCTGAGCCCGCTTAGTGCCATTATTTAACTACTGGGTCAGACCAGGCATTAAGGTCCAGGTAGGCCCATTTACATGATGAAACACCATGGAATGGGCAGAAAGATGCCCACCCCAACCCCCAGCAACACCACCACTCACACCACAGGGACACTACAGGACAGGGAACCCAATCCCAAGTTAGTTTAGGTGAGTATATATATATATATATATATATATTTGTTTAAGTGCCATTGGGGGCCCCTTATATGGGACCCCCTGCCTGGCACTGGGTATTTTGGACTTGCCCAGGGGACACTGGTCCCCGGTGGTGGGCATGACTCCTGTCTAAACTTAGACAGGAGTCATTTTTTGGCTGATTCTGCATCAGTAAATGACGGTAGGCTAACTAGTAGTAAATCTTTTCCTGCTAACCAGCCTAATGTCATTTCTGCCCCACTAGTGCCATTCCCCCCTAATGCCATACCCCACCAGCTAGCATCTTTTTTTATTAGGCTCGCCATTCCTTAGTGCCATCATGCATCATTTCGTTAATATGGCGCACGGATGGCTTTCAGGAATGGCGTTACCCAGTGTTAAGAAAAATGACACACAACAGCGTTTGCGCAGTTGTGCGCCATTTTTCATAAATATGCCCCTCAATATTTACCAGACAGCTAGCTAAATAGCCCTCACAATTTTGGGGTCTTGGGGATGTTAGGCACAAGCTGACAGCCCTTAGCTTTTTTAGTGGGTGGTTGCGTTCAGGGGAATAGACAGAGACAGGATTGGTGGAATTAGTGAGGGGGTGGAGCATTAGGGATTTTGAGGGTGGAAGAGCAGTTAGTGAGGGCATTGTGGAAAGCACCCACCAGCAGCAAGGTAAGTTTTTTTAGAGTGGGATAACGTTATAGTACAGGCAGGTTTATTTGCGGGCCCTTGAGTTTACCAGTGATGCCTGCTGAGCGCACAAAGTAAGAGGGTCATAGAGGCCCTACTGACGTTGGAGGCTCAAGAACGAGCTGATCTTTTGCAGCCAGTCATCCTGGACCAGGCCTGGGTGCTGCGGAGGTTGCAACCGCAATGGAGGGCAGCTGAAGTGGTGGTGGCAGCCGTGATAGCCTATTCGCTGCCCTCAAAAAACAGAAGTAGGCAGGAAAGGGTGACAACGTGGTGAGTAGAGCTGCTGGAAGCGGTGCCGCTCACCAGGCCAGGCAGCAATCATGGGCTGACAAGCCTCGCTGGGTGGAATTACAGCTTAGTAAGATGACACTTGCCTGAGGTGTGCTGGGTGGTCTCCAGGCTCCGGCAGAGTCGTGTACATCGGTGTCCAATGAGGCACAGCATATTGCTGCAGCAGCTGTTAAAGGAAAGGTGAAGGGCGCATGTGGGCAGCACAAAGCCACCGCAGGGGCGGAGGAGTGCCCCCAGGGATGAAAGAAATGGGTCTGGGCCATGCTAGGGCCATGATGAGGCACAGGTGCAGGCTGTAGGTAGGTCTTGCATGGAAATAGGTCTGCCATTGGATTTATCCAAAAAGGGAAGGCGGGCTCCATTGAATCTGGTACTAAAGGAGGTTGAACCAGCATGTGGGGCAACAGGAGAGAATGTAGTGCAGTCATTTAGGGATAGGGGTGCCAGGCCCTCATTGGTGGATGCAGCACCTGTTTAAGGTGTGTGGAGGATGAATGGGAGGCCCCCTGATTGGTAGACGGGGAGAGGGGCATTCTTCCTCTGATGCTGCACACATACAAAATAATATTCATGGGCATATGGTAAGGAGCTTGGGAGAAAAGCATCCCAGTGCAGAGTTAAGCATGTAGGCAAGGTTTGCCGCAGTGTCCAGGAGATGCAAGGGTGAGGGTGGAAGGCAGATAGCTACCAGAAACGTATTAGAGGCCCCGGTTTGTTGGGGTTGGATACAGCTAATTTTGCTGGCACTCAAATAAAGAAGTTGGTCCCGCCAGGTAGCGGGACATTAAGGGGGGCAGGTGGCCGTGGATCCCAGAGGAGGTGGATAGGTCACAAGAAAGAATAAGAACAACGATAACAGCTCCTGAACGGGGGAGTGCAGTGCCTGATATTGATTCTTTGTTGGCAGAGGTGAGAATTAAGCAGGGAGAGCTTAGTACAGCTCAAGGACCCCACACAAAAGTCAGAGCACGTGCCTTTGTGGTCAGCTCTAGGACGTTGAGGGAGCACGATCGAGGACTGGGTGGTAGGATTTCAATGGCCTCTCCACAGCAGCAAGAATGGGTTGATGGCGTGGAAAAAGTGTATTTAGATGGGGATGTAGTGGATAATGATGACCTACATGGCACATGTGATGTGAGATACAGATAGGCAGATGAAGAAATGAGTGAAGTGTTAGGCTATGATGAGGGTGAGCTGGTGAAAGGTGAGCTCTGTGACTCTGCACAAGAGGAAGCAGACTGTGGATGGCACCCTATGATTCATGTCATGGGCATCAGGAATGGTTTTGTTGATGCACCATCTAGTGTTTTCTCAGGCTCCAAAACAGAACGCAAAGTCAAAAGAAGTTGGAGCGCAAACTGGACAGATCGTGGCAGCAGCATAGCGAATGACAGCACAGGTCCCGTAGTTGAAAGCAGTTAAGAAGGACAAGTTGAGCATCAATGTGGGATAACAATCAGGAGGCGGGGACACAAAGGATGGTGGGGTTGAAAATGGGATCAAGTTGATGAAAGGAAGGTACGTCCAGGACCAAGGTTCTTCCAAATGGCTATGGCCAAGGTACAGGTGAGAACAGTAAGAATACAGCAGGGGATAAGGAAGAGAAAGTGGTGGGATCAGACACGGGGGACAGACATGGGTAAATATGAGAGAGAGAAGAAAGAGAATAACATGGTTAAACATAAAAAGCTTCCATACATGGGCATTATGAAGCTATTGGGGGCTCATCTGACCATGACAATGAAAGAAAGGATTTGGATGGGTGTGTATATTGAAATGTTAGAGCTTTTACCTAGGGAAGTGATGGCTAAAGAAGTGTCTAAAGAGGAGGAGTACGAGCTCCCCAAGTGCCCAAAAGTGACGGTGAATATTGAAAATTGGACAGCATCAGTTTTGATTTATGCAAGTACATATTGTGAAAAATTCCCTGAGCGCTGTGTGACTCCCTTTAGATATTTGGATGTAGTACACAAGGCACAGATTACGTTGGGTGGTTGGGCATTGGTAAGATATAATGAGGAATTTAGGGCATGAGTGGCGGATGATGCAGATGGTATTTAGGGACAACTAGACAATGATCTTTTCATTCAACCGATGACTTCCGTGAGTCTGAACCGATGAAATATACAGCCAGTTGCTGGCCAGTGTTTTATAAGCCCTTTTGAGAGCGCTCATCCACAGTGGGGTGGGTGTCATCTGGAAGGGGACAGGCAAACTCAGCTAACGTGTTGGGCATTTAACAAAAAAACCTGAAACATATAGCATTGCAATTTTAAACAAGAATGTTCTCAATGTGGTGGGAGACACGCAGTCCCACAATGTAGCCCTAAAAAAGGGAGTGGCCATGGAACACAGCAAGGGGGTCAGTGGCAGAATAACTGGGGGGGGACCAGTAACTGGCCAGAAGTGATAGAGGTAGAGGGAGCGATGGACTACACAACAGGGGGAAAGGCTTGTAGGGCATTTAACCATGAACGATTGAGTTATTGGATGGACTGTTGTACACTTACGGCGGCAGGTGAGCACATGTTGAGAGGTTTTGAATTTTGTTTTAATTTGTGCTGCGAGGCTCCTCGAGAGCATCGCTGGGGTGAGAATTAGTGTTCCCTCCAGTGGCAAGGAGAGCTTGTGTAGAGGAAATTGATGACTGAAGTGGGGAAGGGTGGATGGCCAGCCCCTGATGTCCGACTGGCCTTTGTCAAACCTGAATATATGTCCTGTAGGAGTAGTTCCAAAGAAGGAACCAGGTGAGTACAGGATGATACAACATATTTTGTGGCCCAAGGGTTTTTCCGTAAATGATTTTAAACCTCAGGAGAAAAGCAGAGTGCATTACGCTTCAGTTAATGTGGCAATAACCTTGGGACAGAAAGCTGGCAGAGGGGCACTGATGGGAAACTGGGACATCACATCAGCTTTTCGGCTGGCGCCAGTCCACCCAGAGGATTTTGACTGCCTAGGCATTCAATTTGATGGTTCCAAATTTGTGGGCAAAGCTCTGCCAATAGGTTGCTTGTTTTTTTGTTCCATATTTGAATAATTCAGTGCCATGTTACAGCAATTGTTTATGTGCATTACAGGTACAGCAACTATGACACATTTTCTGGATGATTTTTTCATAGTACGTGTGTCAAATTCTGAGGAGGGCAAATGCCTGCTGGACAGATTTCAAACTCTACTACACAATGTCGGGTCCCCATTGTGCTAGAAAAAAACATGTGGTCCTGTTGAGGCTCTGACTTTTTGGGGAATAGAGTGGCATAGAGTGAGGATGGAAGTGTGACTGCTTGAGGACAAGAGAATGACTTTTCTGAGGTTGTTGGCAAAAGATAGGGCAAAATTGAAAGACATACAGGCACTGCTAGGGCATCTCAATATTGCATGTAGGGTGGTAAAATCTGTGTGAACTTTTTGTCGAAGATTGGGCCTGGCACTGTGTAGGGCTGCTCTTCGGCATCATTGAATCAGATTGAAAGCAGGTGCGAAAGAGGATTTGAGAGTGGGGAGAACATTTCTGCAGATTATAACAGAATCTCCATGGAAGGTATGGGAGAAGTACAGTGGTCCTTGGAGCTGTTTTCGGATGTGGCAAAGGTGCAGGTTTTGGCAGGGAAAATGGGGTGCAGAAGAATGGCCTGATCGCTGAAAGAATGGGGGTTGCGGTGTTGAATTGGTGGTGGCAGTGTGTTTATGGGGCAGAAAGTTCTTCAACAACAAGGTGCTTTTTCACGTGACTAATCTGTCAGTATTACATATTGTAAATAGATAGCTGGCAAGGGATTTGCAGATTCTGAAGCTGTTGTGAGTCCCTGTATTGCAATGTTTGCATTTTAATATGGTCTTCGGGGCTAAGCACATTGCAGGAGTGGACAACAGCATTGCGGATGCTCTTTCTCATTCCCAGTGGCAGCAATTCTGTGGGCTAGAGCCCGGGGACGATGTGATGACGACCGAGATGCCAGGATATCTGTGGACAACAGGGGAGTGAGGTTGCTGCAGCTAATCAAGGGTTCTGCATCAGAGTCAATGTAACGAGCATGCAAACAACCATGGAATGAGTTCAGGGAGTCTGGAGCTCAGAAAAGGAGTTTAGAAGATGGAGAGCAACTTAGTAGGGAGGATTTGGTAAAATGTATTAAGTCCATGATTGAGACAGGCTTGTTGTCCGTGACGATTGCTGGCAAATTGGCAGTTTTGGCATTTTTTTTAAATCTGTATTGGGGCTATGAGCCCTCTGCAGGGGAGCTTGGAAAGAGGTTGTCAGAAGGTTGGGCAAGGAAGCAGGGTCCATCAGAGAGGGTACAAAGGCTGATAACACTTTAGCTGCTAAAGTGCTTGATTTATGTGGTGTTGAAGGTATGCACGAGTGTTCAAGAGAGTGTTCGGTTTGCTGTGTGATGGTGTGTCATTTTTTGGTGCCTTTCGAGAAGGGGAAGTGGTGGGAACCAGAAAGGTTGGGGTTATCAAATTGCAGAATGTGGGTCCAAAATAAAATACAAGTGTGGATGCCCAACTAAGTGCATGACGCTCAGACGTTATCTGGACAAAATAGTATGTCACGTCCACTGGTTGTATACTTACAGGAAAGAGTTTCCTTTGGAATTCTTGTTTTATCACACGTCTAGCGACAGAGTTTTGCAGTCGCAAGTCTTAGGGGTATTGCAAAAGACATGCGCAGGTGGGAATGCCTGGTCATGAGTAAGGCATGCATTCTTTTAGAATAGACATGGGGACAGAAGCTGAAATGCTAGATTGGAAGAGACAAGACATTCAAAAGGTGGGACAGTGAAAGTCTGATTGTTGTTAGTGATACACGAGGGCAGGTCTTGCTTGGGAAAATTAATCTGAGTTTAATCTTTTGTTTGTTATAAGTTGCATTGCGGAGCCACAGTGGGAGTACATTGAATCCTGGATTTGCAGGCATTCCTTTGTGAAATGGGCAGCCTTCCAAGCTGAGGCTGGAAAATTCAGCACACACTCGAGTCTCAATAAGTCAAGAGTTTAGTAAAATGGTTTGGGAAGGGAGGGATAAGATGGAAAGAATTGCTGTCTAGATTGGAAGAGTTGAGAAGAAAGTTCCATTGTCCTGATGTATTAGTTTACATTTAGGAGAAAACAATTTGGTGCAGACAAATGGCTTGGCTCTTACTCAAAGTATTAAGGAGGACCTGTTGGAAATTGGGAGGATGTTGTCAGGCATGACTGTGGTATGGATGGCATTTGTCGCTGGAGAAGTTGGAGGGGTGCAAGGAAACTAGTGCACAAAAGAGGTGCAACAGGGATGTGCAAACGTTTTGCATAACAGAAAAAATTCGAGTTTTAGAACATGTTGGTATCAAGTCTGAAGAGAGGCGTTTTTTTCGAGATGATCGTGTTTCTTTGTCCACTTTGGGAATGGATTTGTATTTGTTACAATTTAGGTCCACATTGTTTAATATGCTGCAGGACCCGGAATGCGGTGGGAGGGGGGGGCAGAAAAACTCTATGGAGTTTTTCTGGTGTCGGGTAGATTGGACAGTTTGGAATGTGTATTGTACAGCAAATTGGACAGGTTAATATAATCTAGAGCTGCAAAGAGGGGGGGATATCTTGAAAGGCTATAGGAGGCCAAGCGTTGATTGGTATGTTATAGTTTAATTGGTGAAGTTTTGGTGTGAACAGAGAATGGTGAAGGGAGGGTGGTGTACGGGGATTTAGTGGGGGAGGATGGAGGTGGGTGTATAGATTTTATATTGTATTAGTGAGGTCGGGTTGTATAGAATGTATGTCTAGTTGCCAAGGTTTGTGATAGCTAAAGTTGCATCTGTCTCATTAAAGCGGCCTTTCCTCTCCCACACCAAGCATGTCTCAAGAGTATTATTGAGTGCTATCCCACCTGATAATATCTATATTGGTATTTCGGATTACCTAAACCTGTTAAGAAAGCTAAATATGCCTCTGGCAAGACCTAAAAATGGGCGAATTCCTTCGTGCTATGCTACTGCAGATGACTGACCATGCTTTGTTTTATTGTTAAATGCAAGTTTATAGCTTAGTTTTCCTTATAGCTTAGTTTTCTTTGAAATATAAATGTTTGAAGGAGGCACACAAAGGGACTTAAAGTGGTATTTTCATGAACAATAAACGAAAAACGAGATTCTGAACTTATCTCATGACATTCATGGATTTTCCAGTAGCATTTGGTGCAAAGCGGTTTTGCATGTCTCCAATAAATTCGTCATGCGCTATGTTTTATGCAGTGTTCATCACAGTTTGAAATTATAGGCCCAGCTGAGCTTCGGTTTATTTGGAACTTAGCGATGGATAAAGCTCACAGACAAATGAGCAGTGACTTTAGGAAAATGAACGGCAGGCTTTGCTCATATTCCTGAAGCAATCCATTATGCATGCACAATTACTTACGTTCTCTTTTCCCTGAGGAAAAGAAACTTGTAATGTAATCCCTTTTTCTCATGGCTGTGGCCCCACGAGAAAAGCCTTTGTCATCTTCTGATGACCAACACACATAAGCGCTCAAATTTAAAGTCCTGGAATTGGTCCTAATTGCAGCTCTTGTGCGTACGTGTGCCTACGGGAATTTATCAAACAAATGCAATTGCCAACGCGCTCCTCTGTTGAAATTACTGATCTTGGTCGTGCAACTCCTGCAGCTGCAGTCCGACGTATAGATGAATGTATGGTTTAATTGAGAAAGGCGCACACGTTATTTACAAAGCGCTGCTCCCTTGAATATAATAGGGCATAATGCTTCATAAAGAAAGCAACGGTGTAACTTCCTTTGGTGCAGCAGGTTCGGTTGCACAGGGGCCCAGAGACCTGAGGGACCGACCGAACCCTGATTATTGCTGTATTTTACATTTTAAACGACAGACAGTGGGCTCATTTACTTCCTTTCACTAGGGCCCTTGACACAATGCCTCTGTCACAGAAAGGCAGTCGTGATAAATTACTAAAAACATTACACACACTCTGTAGCTGCTTTGCAGTGGAACGACCATGCTACAGATCACCCAAAACCTTTTAATCTCAAATATTCAACTAATACAGCTATGACAAACAGGGACATTTTGCTGATTCAGCACCGTGTTTACTAATCAGTGACAGCTCTGGATGTTTTACACAGATGGAACATCCTGCTGATATGGCACAGAGTGAGCAAGCAAGCAAGTGCTTGAATCTTCAGAATCGTGCTTCTTACTGTTTATCAGCAAAGGGAAACGAAGGAGCTAACGTCTAAGGTTCTGTCCACGTAGGAGCTCTCCCGCCCCCAGCACTGGTAGGTAAGGTAAATTGCTGTTTGATGTCATTGGGCCCATTCTAAGTTATGTATCCCCATAAATGCAGATCTCGCATCCACCTTAACCTTGTCAGTGTTGCATGTGTACTAACCACAGTGATTATGCCTTATTACTCTAACACGAGTCAAAAGATTAATATGTCTCCTTCCGTGACAAGTCCTTCGGACTCTAAACCTAACAATATTGATGTTCCATCCACATATGGATGACAAGATAAATTTTCAGAAGAGACCCCATCCTGCATTGTTGGCCCCACACATGATTACTCATCTACCACCGTATTGCTGCCAGTCACCACTCTCCCTTGTCAAGCAATCTTCTGGGCTGCAAATGCCCACCCACAAAGACTAAAGCTACATGAGGCAAATTTATTGTAGTGTTGCATTAGCCTTGCATCACGCAAGGTAACACAATTTACCAAGCAACACAAGGCCACCTTACATGGCCCTGCGTTGCTTGGTAAATCTGAATTAATGCACGGCTGGGCAGGTCTCTTTGTGCCAGGGAGGGATTCCATGAGAGCATGAGTGTTCCCACGCATCCACCCACGGACTTTGGTACATATCCACATTTATCATGAGCGGTAGACTTGAGAATGCATCATAATGCTAAGCCTTCACAGGTGAGGCATAACGAGGAGAAATATGTTTATTTCGCCTCGTTTTCCCCCTCTTTTTATGTGTGCTGCAGAATGAGGATAAAATGCCTCGGAGCATTGTTTTTGTGTCACTTCCTCCACAAAAACAATCCCTGACATTAAGGGCCTGATTTAGATCTTGACAGTAATACTGCTGTCTCGCAGCATGGGCAGTTCAAAGTACTCTATCAAGCTGTCAGTCTTCCGTCCGCCGTATTTAGATGCATTGCAGCTGAACCACCAACCATCATGACGGAGTGCTCTTCCCAGTTGTCAGGCCATCGGGCTCCCGCAGACCATATTTTAAATATTACAGTTGGCACTGCAGGTGGATTGCTGACAGCGGGAGAGCATCGCGGGAGCCATTGGACATTGTACAATGGCAGTGGCTAGTGCACAGAGGTAAGTAACACACACGCTGAACCTTAGCCATATGTGTCCACCTGCACAATACAACATATACACTATTATTCATTGCCATTCCACCACAACACAGCATCTACATGCAGAAAACACACATTGCCATACATCCATGACACAACATACACACACCTTTGATACTTCACAAACATACACACATACAATGCAATCACAACAGTCAACACAATGACACGCCCATCTACACAAACACATGCACATAAAAGCACAATTGCACACATTACAAGAACGACCACCACACAAGAACAGCACACACCTGAATGTTGCACACAGCAATACAGCAACACAACACACAACCCAAAAAACACAACAGACATCAGACGCACATGCATGTGGCACACATACAGACACAACCACATCACCCACTCCAGCTCCCTCCATCTTGACCAGTCACTCCAATCTCACACACATATACACATACTGACTCACATACACAACTGGACTAACAATATCACAGGTCCAGGTTCACTTGCAATGTGCACACATAGACATGGTGACAAGTGTAATGCCATTGTTATTGTGATACCAGCATTCATTTGGCAATGAATACTGACACCACAATAACAATTGTGTATGTGTGCGATATGTGTCTTATACCAGTGTGTCCCCATCAATCTCTGGCACAAATGTGTTCCCGACATATGCATGTCAGAGGCATTTTAAAAAAATGCCTGTAGCATGTATATTTCTGCAGAGGTTCCAAGCTTATAAGCAGTGACCACACCACATACACAGTTCATGCAGAATCACTACCTGCGAGACGGGCGACGGTGGGGTCATATGCTCTCCGCTAGTGGCAGCAGCGACGGCAGGTGATGTCCAGTTTGGTCCAGTCCAACACAGAATCGGAAATGTGGAAAAAGGTAGGTGTTGTGCCCCTTCCACCACCAATCCGCCAGCTCAGGTGTGGAAGTAACACCACTGCAATTGGCTTGGTAGGACGGCACATCATAATCTGCGTGGCAGAAAAGGTGGCTGGAGTCCCACCACCAACCCCTATCTCCAATCCTGCCATCTAAGTGGCTTGTGATTCTTGCCAGAGTAGGTGGGACTTGGGGGGTATTTTTCATTTGGTCCTGCCAACATATAAATTGAGCGGGCAGACCACCAGGGTGGCGGATGGCTTTTCCAACAGAAAATTGGCAGCAGGACTGTTACTGTCAACATCTAAGTCAGGTCCTAAGGCTTCATGAAAGGAATGGCATTTCGAGGGAGTGCTAAGTGTCTCAAGTGGGCACAGCCCCCAACAGATGGGCAGACACTGGGGCTGGCTAGTGTAGTGCTTGATAAGCAGATTGTCCCAGATAGTGTGGGGGATAGAATGGAGGTTACCCTAGTATCCCTTTGTGACAGAAAGATGGTGCGGAGAACCCACATGCTTAGTAATACTATGAAATACAGGCAGTGGATCACCATCAATGGCCAGAGTGTGGAGACTCTGAAAGACACTGGAGCCAGCATGATAACCATAAGATATCATCTGGTCAAGTCAGAATAGATAGTCCCTACTGTATTCCACCAGATCGTAGCAGCTGACAACCATGAGAGTCACTATCCAGTGGCTCTGGTTTCCTATGAGTGGGGGGGGCTGCTCTCAGATTCCTTGAGTGTAGCTGTGAGTCTGTCCATGCCTGTGGATTGCCTGCTTGGCAATGACCTGGAGCACACGTTCTGGAAAGAGGTGGAGCTCAAGAGCCCATTTGGAGATGTTAGGCTTGCCTGAGTGAATGTGCTTGACCACATGGTTCAGTGCAGCCCAAGATGGTAGTCAGGAAGACCTGGAGCCTGGAAGAATGGCCTAGGTACCTGCCAAGAAGAGGAAGGGAAAGGGGCACAGGAAACCCACTTCTGAGACTCCCATGGTGTGCGGGGAAGCTGACCCTAAGGGAGATGTCCCAGAGCCTACAGTGGAGGATGTTGCTGACCTGAGGAACCTACCTCAGCAGGCCAGTTGGCAGAAGGAAGGGAGTCTACCAGGGAGGAATTCTGAAAGGCACAGAGGGAATGCTCTACTCTTGTGGGCCTAGGACAGCAGGCCAAGGTCCAGGCAGCTGGTGACACATCTGGTGATCACCTGATTTAATGGGAGAATGATCTCCTGTATAGTGTGCCTGAGGACCCTGAGCCTGGTGCAACCTGTATATTGGGGGTCCCCCGGTGCTACAGGGCCTTCCTGCTGGAGCTGGCTCATGATGTACAGGTCATTTGGGGAAGAACAAGACCTTTGACAGGCTTGTTACTCACTTCTATTGGCCCCAAATGAGGAAGGCCTCAGACGCCTTCTGCAAGTCCTGTCCTACCTGCCAGGCCAGTGGCAAGTCAGGAGGGAAGTGCAAGGCTGCTATGCAACCTTTTCCTGTGATTAGCACCCCCTTTGAAAGGGTGTGCATTGACATTACTGGGCCTCTTGACCCCCAAGACAGCCATGAGTAACAGGTTTATCCTGGTCTTTGTGGACCATTCCACTTGGTAACCAGAGGCTATCCCTCTGAGGAAGGTGACTGTGCCTGATGTAGCCAGGGCACTAATAGCAATCTTTACCCATGTGGGGTGACCCAAGGAGGTGGTACAGACCGGGGTACTGACTTCATGTCAGGGTACATGAAAGCCATTTGGACAGAGTGTGGGGAAACCTACAAGTTCTCCACTCCTTACCATCTCCAAACTAATGGGCTTATTGAAAGGTTCAACGGGACCCTAAAAGGCATGATAATGGGTCTGTCAGAACTGCCATGTCCTCCTGCCATGTCTTTTATTTGCCTACAGGGAGGTACTGCAGAAAGGGGTTGGCTTAAGACCCTTTGAACTTCTGAATGGACACCCTGTGAGAGGACCTCTCAGTCTGGTGAAGGAGGGCTATGAGCAAGCTCCCATGAATGCTCCCTAGGATTTGGTCAGCTACATGCTGGTACTCCATAATCAGCAAAGGTGGTTCCAGAAGCTAGCACAGGAATATCTGGAAGCCAGTCAGGATGACATGAAAGACCAAAATGCCACTCTGGTCAAGTTGCAGCCTGGTCAGAAAGTGTGAGTGATGGAGCCTGTGGAGCCCAGGGCTCTGCAGGGCTGCTCGTCTGGGCCATATGAGGTAAAGGAGCACAAGAGTGATGTCACCTACCTTGTGGACCTCGAGACTACCATCAACATCTTGCAGGTCCTGCATGTCAATCATCTCAAATCCCACTATGAGAGGTCTGAGTTGACAATGCTCCTAGTCACAGATGTTGGGGTGGAAGAGGGGAGTAAACCTCTCATCCAACTTCCTTTAATCCAAGGAGCAGGCTGGGAAACTGGAGGGCGTTAGCCTCTCCTCTACACTGACCCTAGACCAACAGAGAGGTATCAGCCAGCTGTCGGGCAGTTTATTTATTCTTTATTCGCATTTATCCTAAGACTCACTTTATGGGGTACCCATGATACTGATACTGGGACAGTGTGCCTGTGAAGAGTAAAATCTATAGATTGCCTGATATGGTGAGAGCCAGCATTAAGGAGGAGGTCTCCAAGAGGGTAGAGTTAGGGGTTATTGAGCTCTCAAATAGCCTTTTGGTCCAGCCCAGTGCTGTTGGCCCCCAAGGCTGCTACTCCAGGTGTCACTCCAGAACTTACTGATGCATACCCCATCCCCAGAGGTGATGAGCCTATAGCCCGGCTAGGTGATGCCAAACCCCTTAGTACGTTTGATTTAACATCTGTGTACTGGCAGATTGCCTTGACTGAGGGGGCCAAAGAGAGTTCTGCATTCTTCACATACCCATAGTCATGTCTGCAGTCAGAAACGTTTCCATTAGAAATAAACATCTCATGATGTATTTAACAAGGAATGCAATAATCTTGCGTCCAATGTATCACAATGAACTCTAGCAGTTGTTTTTTAGAAAGACAATTGTCTTGAAATTCATGGCTTTTTTAGTTAATTTATGTTTTCTCATATGTACCTGATTCATAAAGTTTGCTCCTGTGAGTATGTCATGCTCTTCGTTGTAGTATGTTACTCCTGAATGTCCAGTGTAAAACACAGTTAGAGGAAAAAAAGCTGTGTAAGTTGGACTAACCTAAGTGATCCACTTGGGTGATTTATCCCTTCTCTTCGTGCATCGATTTTGTATCGAGTCACCCAGTCATGATTGATGGCATGAGTAAAAATATTGTTAAAAATAGTTACTATTATAAATTAATATAATGTGGTGTCATGCTTTTCAATGGTGCCAAAATACATCTATGTATAGTCGTTTGATTATAATTATAGTATGAAAGAGGGTCAGATCTTGTCAAGAAAGAAGTCTTGGGACCTTGGAAAGTAGTTGACCTTATAGTTGACATATATTTTGTCTGATGGCCAAATACAGGCTTCAGTTGTTCCCGATGTACTAACACAGACTTTTTATTCAACCTCAGTTTACAAAAGTGGTAAAGATAGTGTCATATTAAACACCTGAGGAGACCACTGAGAAATGTAGGGCCAGATGTACTATCCATTCTTGCAGTCACAGACACTCCGAACCGGAGTATGCAACCACACAAAAAAAGATTTTCCAATGTACAAATTCCGCTTTTGAAGTCAATAACTTTTACTGACGCCTAAACTTGCATTGCCAATGTATGCTTATTTGGTACTTGGAAGGGGTGTATTGTAGGTGTATCTTCTAACGACCAAATCAAATTGCCAGTATGAATGTTTTGTGACTCAAATATGGTTCAGAAACTTTAGGAAATCACCAACTCCGAGATGGGGTGGTAAGCCATTCATAAAAGGGAAGGTTTCCTCTCAGTACCCTTTCTGCTTTGTGAATGTGAAAAAAATGGTTGTTGAATATAAGGCAGGGGTGCAAGGAGCCACTTCCAATTCTCATTCAACTGCGACCCTTGGCTTGCCCTGTCCAACACCTGGCACTGCCTTTGTGAACTCTGGTCTCAAAGATGGCAAATACAGTGCCAGGAACACAGTGGCAGCTCTTCCTTATGGACGTCAGTTGTGGCGCTCTTTGTTTTTTGTCAGTGTTTTATTACATTAATAGTGAATAAAAATATATTATATTCACTATTAGTGTAATAAAAATGGAGTACATTTAGATGGAATATGCCCTTCCATGGCAGCCGAGATAAGTAAAAATGCTTTTAAATGTATATTGTGTTTGTGCTTGTGGGTGAGAGTATGTTTATGTGAGAGAGAGAGTATGTAAGAAGTGTATATTGTGTGTATGTGTCTGAGCAGAAGTGGAGGTAAAGGGATGTGGGATGTCACTTTCGCTTCCCCTGGCATTTCGGTGAATTGTCACCTATGATATTATGTAACCACATGGATCTGCATGGCTCCTGCTTTTCTTCGAGGACCCTGATCATGACTGTGCTGCAGAACCCGTTTTGGGTGCAAAACCCTTCATGTGTCAAATACTGGAGTAAGCTTGGTGCGCAAAATATGGGTGCAAGTGTTCTGGCTGCTCATGGATGACCTGGCAATTACATGCAGAGTTTGGGTGCAAATTTTGCACCAGGAAAATTGTTTGTACTGAAATCAGTGTTCATTCAGTTCATAAACGCCTGAACATGTTTCTGATTAAAGGGAAAACAAAAATAACGAGAACAATTTGAAATGTGATCTTTAACACATATTTGGAATACAAACCTAGTAGAAGAATACATACTATATGGTAAACACTTATTTGTACAAGCAAGTCTGGACATGATTTAGGGGGGAGATTCTCAAAAACACAGCCTGAACATGTAAGTGTTGGAAATCAGGAATCTGCTTCGCAGCACCAGTACACTTTTACAATAAGATCAATTATTTTTAATTTTAAAGTAATCGAGTCTCACAACAATAAGCTTACTGGTGCGCAAATGTCAAAACTGCTGCTCCTATACAACGGTCACTAAAGAAATACCATGTTGCTGCTGCTGTTTCATGGTTTTATTTGAGTACCATAGCATGTGCTCTTTATAAGGCGCGTCTATCCCAAAGAAGTCCACTCACCAATAGTCAGTAAGCGCAACGAGAAAAGAAAATAGCTATGTTTTGAGTCTTTCTTTACATTGAGTTGGACTATCTGCTTAGCTTTAAGAGTGATTGGTAGGCTGCTCCACTACCAGACCATGTGACCTTTAGAAATGTGCCTCTAATGCAGAGGTCTTCAAACTTTTTGATGCCGGGACCCCCTCTCAAACGTTTTTTTAGGCATAAGGACCCCCTCCTGACAAAAAATTCTAGAAGCTGGCACTCCTCATCATCAACAATCATAAACATCCCCAATTCCCACTACAAATCATTTTTACGGTGAGGAAATAATATTAAGCAGCCTTTAGCAAACCAAAGGTCAGTGGCTGTGGGGTTGTGGTCCAAGGTGTGGCTAAAAACAAGGGTCCTCGTTTATGAGGAACTGGTGTAGGGCAGCGCCGCAAGTCCTCTTGCGCCAATATAAAATGGCAGGAATGCACAGTATTTATGAAATACAGTGCATTCCTGCCCTTCCCCCCTGTGCTGGCGCACAAATTGCTGCCTAGCACCAATGTAGGCAGGGTTGGTTTTGTGCAGGAAGGCAGACCTCCATGCACAAAAACAATCCTGACAGGTATTATCCTCTTTCCATGTGTGCAGCAGAATGCAACACGCATGGAAAGAGGAAAAAAACGAGGAGAAATGAACAAATTTTTCCTCATTCTGCCTGCGTAAGGTTTTGGCGCTGCTCCAGTTTACGTGATTTTGTGACTCTGGGCAGCACCATCCCTCGGTGTTGTGTGGAACACCCACTGCAACGGCCATGGAACGCCGCCTTGACACACGACGTACTCTGTATCTATGAAGCCATACAAAGCCGCGTAGGGTGTCTGTGCGTCGCCTCATAGGTATGTGTGAGAGGCTTGTGCGGCTGGAGCGTCAATAAAAGTGATGCTCTGACGGCGCACGCCTGTCATAGATATGCCCCAAAATATTCTGTAGGTTTTTAAACTCTTTCACCATCAGGTAGCTGCATATAAAAGAACAGGCAGCTTAAAAGAAAAATAAATAAAAGAAAGTGGTTACTCATTGGGAGATGCACTGTAGAGCATTATGAAACCTCTATTAATGCACCACAGAGGTCTGTGTGTAACCAGACTGCCACAGAATTAAATCTTAGTTGGTGCAGTGGTGAATAGTGACTTGTGTTTTTTAGTGCCACGAGGTCACGGCCTGTGACAGAAAGCACTGTGAAAATGTAAGTCATTATTTTATATTTGCATTACATATGGTGTAAGATTGGCCACTACAAATTCACTAAAAGGTTCAAGATAAAATTTCCAAAATGTAGATTTAAGTAATACCAGACCGTATGTAATACATTTTTTTATAGCTGTCCCTTCAACATCTTCTCAGGGGTAGTAAGCACTATGGGGCAGATTTATGCAAAGTGGCGCTGCACATAGTGCAGCGCCACTTTTCTTGCGGTCCTTAGCACCCCCCTAACGCCACCATGGTAGCGCCGTATTTAAAATACGGCGCACCATGGCGGTAGTTAGGGTGACTAGTGTCACAATTTTTATGCTAGTCCGGCACTTTGCAGGATTAGCATAAACAATTATGACGCTAATCTTGCTAAGCACTCAGAGGCCCATTGTAATCAATGGGGACCTCTTTTTAACGCCTGCACTTAGCAGGTGTTAAAAAATGCCGATAAAAATGGCCATTTTTACAGCCCCCTCTAGCACCTGACCGCCCCCCCTTGCATACATTATGCCTGGCGCAGGCATAATGCGGCAGAAGGGGTTACAAAGTGGCGCAATGCAAGCATTGCGTCACTTTGTAAATATGGCGCAGCGTTTTTCCCCTTCCAATGCCACATTAGCATAAAAAAATGACGCTAATGTGGCGTTGGAACGGCGCAAGGCCAGCATATATCTGGCCCTTTGCAGATACAATTACTATTAAAAGCACATCCTTCACCGGCCAGTTGTTAATCCTTTCGACTATCACTCAAAAAGAACAAATGTTTGTCATCACAAAGCTTCGAGTGATTCAATCAATTAAAGCCAGAATGGGCTCCAAAGCAGACTTTATGTTTGTATATTTTCCCATTTACATCTGTAGATCAACTCGTAGCTCACAATTGCATTTAATTCAGGAAGCAGCCCCCTGGCACGATGGCTTCTGTAGCTGACTGTGTAGCTGCCTTTCACAGCACAGGATGCTCAATCAATGAAAGTTGACGATGGGCTAGGGGAATGCGCGACCCCGGCCCCCCTGGTGGTCGCGACCCACAGATTGAAGACCTCTGCTCTAATGGCACTTTTTTCAGAGCAAAGAACCACCCAGTCTATGTCTACAGAGTTCACTGTTCGACAAAGAAATGTGTGACCAACCAGGATTTTTAATGGTCCAAGCCCCCTTCATTGGCAATTTTGAATATTATAGGTAGTGCCTGGAATATATCCATGTCAACAACTTGAAGCTAGCAAAGAATGTTGAGGGGTGTGCTTTTGGCTCCCAGATAGTTACATCCAGCGCTACACTTGAGGCAATATTTGGTACGGTTTTTAAATGACTGAGGATATTTTTGTAGAGTTAGTAAAAAGCATGCCACAGCAATTGAGCTACGATCCTCCTATGGGCTATGCGATAGTAGCTATTTGCAGTGCTTAATTTGTAGAAGGATAAGTGAAGGTGCCTTAATCTCTGCTCAGGTGTGCGCGGCCGACGCTGTTATATGTGAGCATACCAAGGCAGTTAAGTTTGGAATCCACCTCGTGCCTCTTTAAACCATCACCAGAAACACTCCCTGACCTTTAGTTCACTCTTGCAAGTTCCTGCTTCCTCCCTTTGTGATAGTTTTCCAGTCTTGCTTTTCCTCCGTGTTACTGCTTTGTTTGATTTACCCACACTTGCCCTCAAGAAATGCCTCATGAGTATAAACTATTGGGGGTACCCAAAAAATGACTGCTGATGCCCCCAACCGGCAACCACCAGCTTAAATTAAGCACCAGCTGTATTACGAGTTCCATAGGATATAATGGACTCGTAATACGGCTGGTGGTATATCCGTCACATTTGGGACGGATTAACACCTTCCTCCAAAGTTGTAATCAGGCCCAAAGTCTTTTGTAGCCCAGTAAGAATAATATACTTGCATTACAGTGACAACTATAAATGTTTGTGGTTATTTTATACAACATGTTGACAGACTACATGTGCTAGGTGTGACATAATAGAAGTTTTGAAATGTGTAAATACCTTAGAAGCAACTAAAGAACTTCAAAACTAAAACTATTGAGAAATACCAATACTGAAATGACATCGACAAACACCAGAAACTCTAGATGGCAGTCATATGGATGATACAAGCTGCAATATACTGAGTGATTTCTCTCCTAATAACGTAAAACTACAGTTTGAGTGCTATCCAATAAGCCTTAAACTAGCTCCTGGTATTCATATTGTTGGAGGTTTTTACTTACAACATGTATGTTTGTACTATGAAATCTGGGCTTTGCTTTTGATAAAGTTTGGGATTTATTGCATAATTTTAATAACAAGTAACAATAAAATCAAGACTGATTGGTACCAGATTTTCCCTACCACAGCTGGAGCATTCACTGCATGCCTGCTGACACACCTTTCACATTTTTATGCACAAATAGTCATCAAGCAGGCAGGCAACATAAAAGTGAGTGAAACAATATTTACTGTGTAAGGGAGAACAGTAAAGTTTGAAACAAACATTTACGTTTGGGATGGGAAAACACACAAGATATGTTATAATCTCGATTTTGAGCAGTCTGTGATATACTGATGATGCTGGTGTAGATCACCCATGTCCCAGGGGGCAGGTTGTCTTCTCATGCCAAGGGTGCAAGTTGCAGTTACCTTAGGACACGTATTATAGTTACTTGAAATAACTCTAACTATAAAAGCTGAGTTTCTATGGTTTTGTGCGTGTAAATTCCAAACCTAACGTTAACGTTCCTGTAACCTTTGATTTTTCATTGAATTTCTAAAGTTTTTTTAAACACAGGAGGATTGGACCTGCAGCCAACTCCCCAGATGCATCCAGTCCCACACCACACATAGCCTTTGGCTGTGCACAGAGGGAGTGGGCCTCACGGTCTGGTCTTTGGCCAGGCCCTGCAAGCAGACTCTGCAGCCAACCTTGCATCATGCAGGGCCTTTGGCCAAAAGAACTGGGCTTGCAGATCATTTTGAGCATTTGCATACCCGTAGTAGTTAAAACGGAGACAGGCGTGCTCCGTTCTCAACAGCAGGTGACAAGAGAAAGCCTACTTGTCACAGAAACTACATAAGATATTGCACTCCAAAGAGCAACAATGCAAACACCTCCATCAAGGATTTCAGATAACTTTTGAAGGTGGAACTTCAGAGAGAAAACACGTGCTTTGCCTTGGCCGAGTGCAAGAAGTTATGTTGATTTGTATTCTACAAAAGTGGAGCTCCAAATGGGGCACCTACTTTGTTTATATTTGTAAGTGCTTCCCATTGAGGTTTAGGTTCTGTGAAATGAGCATTGGCGCCAGAATGCATCCTGACCTGCTTATTTATCCAAGGAGAGGCCACAGCTTTGCGCAAAAAGTCTATCCAACTGGGGTACTTTCTACTGGCTTATTAATAAGTGCTACCTCGTTGGGTAAATGTATAGTGCATCTCCTACACTACAGCTGTGTAAAGGACTATGAGCTAATGTCTCCAGTGACCTTGTGTGTCTGTATTTTTGGCATTCTGATTGTTCCGTGAGTGTCTTTATACAGAAATCTGCAATATCATGAATCCAAAAGTAGAGAAGACAACAAGACTACTAAGAGTTAGAATCTCCACCAAACAAGGGTACTTCCTCTTAATTATATGTAGTAAGTGCTTCTTTGTTTGGTGAAGACATGTTCATATTCCTCTGCAACAAAAATACATCTCCAAAATTGGTGGGAAGCGTGCTGAGGGGGCCTTTTAGTAAGCTGTCAATCATCCTGGAAAAAGGTGGAAAGAAGTTGCATACCACTAACGTATATGTGGTGGGGCCAAATAGGTTATTTTGCAAACTTGTGGTTGTTAAAAGGCAGAACACAAGCTCTGTTGTCAACAGGAGATGACAAGAAAGAACACACTTGTTACAGTCACTACATTAGATATTGTGTTTGAAGGAGCAACAGTGCAAACACCTCCATCAAGAATTGTAATTAAGTTTTCAAGGTGGCATTGCAGACAAAATAGACTACCTTGGCCAAGCCACCAAACTCTCCTGGGGTTTGCGGGGGAGGCCTCAAGGCCCCTGCGGTCCCTGCTGACTCCCCACCTCCAGTGAGAGCTGGCATTGCTCCTGCATGTATAGAAAAGCTAAAAATGCTGCTCGCTCCATGTAAGAGCAATCCTTTTATCTGATTTCCTACCCACTTGATGGCAAACAGGAAAACAGATAAAAAGTCCACTCCCAGCAAGTGGGAGCAGTTTTCCTGTTCCCACCGCTGGGAGCAGGCTTACAGTTTACTCTTGCTTCCCCAGATCTGTCACAAATCCAGACAAGTGAAAGTAAAGGGATATCTCCCAAGAGTGGGCACCTCAGGTGATAGGAAGCCAGCCCTAGAGGGTGGCGTCCCCAGAACCATACATAGCTCCATGAGGGGGCAGGATGGCCCCCTCCTTTCAGTTTGCATGGGCTGGCCCCCGTGAGTTGGTGGGCCCCACGGCCCTCTTGAGCTATGGAAGGGGTCCATGCAGCCCCCCTCCAATACATTACTTAAACCCCGGTGAGGAGGAGGTCACTGAGGCTATTCCTAGCCACAGGAGGGGGTCTGCTCAGCCCCCTTCTAATATTTGTTCTAAGCCCTGGTGATGCTGTGATTCCGGGGGCACTGCAGAGCCTGTGGGGGGGGTCCACGCAGCCCCCCTCGAATATTTAAATAAAGCCCCAGGAAGGTGGTGGTCTCCAGGGCTCATGAAAGCCAGAGGAGGGGGGGGTAGCCTTTTTATATTCTGCATGCTCTAGGAACCTGGCTCACCTGGGGGCTAAACTGTAAACAAGCATGGGAGTCTGCACTTGTTTTTTTCACATTTTTGCCAGAGTTTGCGGATCTGCCATTATTTCATGGCAAATTTTTAAAAAAACTATATTTTATGGGACTCCAGCACCAGGGCTTGGGAGTTAGGGTATTCATACCCTGCTCCTTTTCTTTTTTTTAACTTTCTTTTTGGTACTCGTGAAGATTTGTCAAACGGCACCAAAGTTATTGGCAAAACAAAAAACTCTTAAGCAATTGAAACTAGGTCCTAATTATATCTTACCTACTACCGGTCTCCAGTAGGTAGTAATAGTTAGGACCGAGTTTCCATAGCAAAAACATTTTTTGGTTTGACAATAAGTTTGGCATCGTTTGACGAATCGTCACAAAATGTTCCAAAAAAGTTCCCTCTTGTGTCTAGTTATGCATGGAAAGCTTTGGGTTGATTCGTCAACTGGGGGCTGAAAAAAAGGGAGGGTCATAAAAAAGTGCATTTCTAATGTTATTTCCCATTAAGATTTTAGACATGACTACAGCCTAAACTGCTGAACGGAACAACAACAAATTTGGAAGAAAGCTAGATCTTGGTACATAAACATTGCCCTTTGTGAATTGGTGTAAATCCGTTCAGTAATTTTGGAGATATTAAAGGAAAAATAAACATAGATATCTAGTGAAGCAGATACTTTGCGGATCCACTGTGGTGGATCCGTGGATCCTCAAGCCAACAGCAATGCCCTGATTGGCTGGCCTCAACCTGACTGGAAGGTTGCAGCACCCATTTTAGATAGCAGGGCTTATTTTCGATGTACGAAAATAAAAATTGAATGTAATGGAAGGGGTCAGAGTAGAGGAATCCTGACCCCATGGTTCAATACAGGGATGTGTAAGATCCCTCTGAATTGCAAGAAATTGGTCTGAAATAAAAAATAATCCACGTGTGAGAATCTGCAGATCCGCTACGGCACTCAGTTTGCCTCTCCATGTGAATCCACAACAGATTCACAGATCCTGACGTAAATTTAAAAAAAATACACCCATTCACACACCCGCTCACAGATCCACTCAGACACTCACACACCCACTCACAGATCCACACATTCACACACCCTCTCACAGACCCATTCAGACACTCCCACACCCACTCACAGACCTCTCAGGCACTCACACACTCACACACCTACTCACACATCCACTCACAGACTCACACCCCCTCGCAGTCCCCATACATTCACACACCCACTCCCACACCCACTCACAGACTCCCACAGACACTCACACATCCACTCACAGACCCATTCAGACACTAAAACATCCACTCACAGTTACTCACAGACTCACACACCCACTAAAAGACTCACTGACATAGCCACTCAGACACTCACACACCCACTCACAGACACACACCCAATCACAGATTTACTTGCACACCTCCTTTAAGACACACACTTATTCTCCCACACTCAGACACTCACACACCAAGGTACTCACTCACACACCCACTCACAGAAACACACTACCACCAAATGACAGATCTACACAGACACTCACCGACACTATCACAGATCTACACAAACACTGACAAATGCACTCACAGAGACACAGACACTTACAGACCCATAAACTCATAAAACCACTTACGTATCCACTCACACATCCATAAGTGTTGCTGTTGTGTATTGAAAGTGGGCTTTTGGTTTGTGAATCCACAATGGATCTGCAGATCCCTATGAGATTTTGTTTTTAATAAGAAATTTAAAATTAAAGAAACTAATGTTTGGAAAAAGGATTGGCTCTGAAAAGAGCCTTTGTGTTTATGATATGTAGATGATAACTACATATAAAACAGGATGCAGTCTTTCAAGTTGTGAAAGAACACCCTGTTGCCTTTCTATGTGAAATGAACTCCATCATTTCTATACATTCTGTCTATATCAAAGTGTAAATTGTTGAGGTACATAGAGCCCATGTTGTGGTCTCTGAGGAATGCAGAAACAATTTTATTGACAAGTTTCCTGGTTTTGTCTATCTGTGGACAGAATTTGTTTCACCACTTCCACTTCTGCCTTTGGCAAATGTTTGGCAGTTACTGCCATTAATTTATCAAAGGTATCTTTCATTAGGGTTTCCAGTCCTACCCAGTAATTGTGCCTAGATCATTGCTACCACAGTGCACAATCATGAGGCTTGGATGTTGGCAATACATTATGCTTTCAACCAAAGCCAGCAATTGATGTCACTTTAATCCTCTTTGGCCAATCCAAGTAATATCTACATTAGGTAAACTCTAGTCCCTGTCAATGCCACTCTTTCTAGCACTCTCCCTGACTCAAAACACAAAACGATGTCCTACAATTAACACTCTGGCCATTTTGAATGCATGCAGTACTAGCACACAAAATAAGGCTGTTTTCAAAATGAAAGCCAGTTAAAATGGAGTGGAGGAGAGCATCTAAAATTTAAAAGGTGACTAAAATGAGGTGGTGATATTGAGAAAAAAATAACTGCATGTGTGATTGGCTTTGGAGAAATTTAAAAAACGTTACGCTATTTGCGATATGCTTATAATTCCAAACAGTCAACAACACCTGCTACAGTTGAATTTAAAGGTAGTATGCTGCTGACAGAAAGTGTTGTGAACTTCTGACCTATTGCTAGCAATAATGTTTCAAATATGGTCACCATGGAAACAGAGCTAAGAAAGGGAGCTAAAAGAGCATGGAGGGAAGGGAACAAAAAAGACTAGACTGTTAATCTGAAAAGCAGAGTGGTATCGAAATATTGCTATATGCAGTGCGTACTCTTTCAGAAGCTACTACATCTGCTCTTGTGTCTCCATTGGCACTTTTTGATCTCTTAGATGACATTCTAAGACCTTAAGTTATGAGATTCTTTTGAGTTTTGTCAATCTCCTCTTCGCAAAACCAAGGCATATGGTGTAACCAACAAAAGTGGAAATTAGCAAAAGAAACAATATTAAATACCAAATGTCCAATGACAAGGATCTGCTAGCACAGCAGTCAAACTACAGCTACAAGCATGCTTTAATAGTACATTGTTAAATGGTTTAACAGGCTCCTGTGTGGATCTGCTGCAATTTTACACAGGGTATCATGCCCAGAGCTTTTACATTACATGCTACTAGTTGGCATGCACCACAGATTGTTGGACCTACAGAAGTAGTCCTTTAAACATGTATGAAGGATAGTGTAAAGAAATGGCTCCCTGTTGCAGTTACCCCCCACTTTTTGCCTGATACTGATGCTGACTTGACTGAGAAGTGTGCTGGGACCCTGCTAACCAGGCCCCAGCACCAGTGTTCTTTCACCTAAAATGTACCATTGATTCCACAATTGGCACACCCTGGCATCCAGATAAGTCCCTTGTAACTGGTACCTCTGGTACCAAGGGCCCTGATGCCAGGGAAGGTCTCTAAGGGCTGCAGCATGTATTATGCCACCCTGGAGACCCCTCACTCAGCACAGACACACTGCTTACCAGCTTGTGTGTGCTAGTGAGAACAAAATGAGTAAGTCTACATGGCACTCCCCTCAGGGTGCCATGCCAGCCTCTCACTGCCTATTCAGTATAGGTAAGACACCCCTCTAGCAGGCCTTACAGCCCTAAGGCAGGGTGCACTATACCATAGGCGAGGGTACCAGTGCATGAGCACTGTGCCCCTACAGTGTCTAAGCAAAACCTTAGACATTGTAAGTGCAGGGTAGCCATAAGAGTATATGGTCTGGGAGTCTGTTTTACACGAACTCCACAGCACCATAATGGCTACACTGAAAACTGGGAAGTTTGGTATCAAACTTCTCAGCACAATAAATCCACACTGATGCCAGTGTACATTTTATTGTAAAATACACCACAGAGGGCACCTTAGAGGTGCCCCCTGAAACTTAACCGACTATCTGTGTAGGCTGACTGGTTCCAGCAGCCTGCCACACTAGAGACATGTTGCTGGCCCCATGGGGAGAGTGCCTTTGTCACTCTGAGGCCAGTAACAAAGCCTGCACTGGGTGGAGATGCTAACACCTCCCCCAGGCAGGAGCTGTAACACCTGGCGGTGAGCCTCAAAGGCTCACCCCTTTGTCACAGCACAGGAGGGCACTCCAGCTTAGTGGAGTTGCCCACCCCCTCCGGCCACGGCCCCCACTTTTGGCGGCAAGGCTGGAGGAAACAAAGAAAGCAACAAGGAGGAGTCACTGGCCAGTCAGGTCAGCCCCTAGGGTGCCCTGAGCTGAGGTGACTCTAACTTTTAGAAATCCTCCATCTTGCAGATGGAGGATTCCCCCAATAGGATTAGGGATGTGACCCCCTCCCCTTGGGAGGGGGCACAAAGAGGGTGTACTCACCCTCAGGGCTAGTAGCCATTGGCTACAAACCCCCCAGACCTAAACATGCCCTTAAATTTAGTATTTAAGGGCTTCCCTGAACCTAAAGATTTAGATTCCTGCAACTACAAGAAGAAGGACTGCCGAGCTGACAAACCCCTGCAGAGGAAGACCAGAAGACACCAACTGCCTTGGCCCCAGACTTACCGGCCTGTCTCCTGCCTTCCAAAGAACCTGCTCCAGCAACGCTTTCCAAGGGACCAGCGACCTCTGAATCCTCTGAGGACTGCCCTGCTTCGAAAAAGACAAGAAACTCCCGAGGACAGCGGCACTGCTCCAAAAGAACTGCAACTTTGTTACAAGGAGCAGATTTAAAGACCCCTGCAACTCCCCGCAAGAAGCGTGAGACTTGCAACACTGCACCCGGCGACCCCGACTCGACTGGTGGAGAACAACCAACTCAGGGAGGACCCTCCGGCGACTCTACGACTGTGAGTAACCAAAGTTGTCCCCCCTGAGCCCCCACAGCGACGCCTGCAGAGGGAATCCCCAGGCTCCCCCTGACCGCGACTGTCTGAACTCCATTTCCCGACGGCTGGAAACGCCCTGCACCCGCAGCCCCCAGCCCCTAAAGAAACGGAACTTCTGTGCAGGAGTGACCCCCAGGAGGCCCTCTCCCTTGCCCAGGTGGTGGCTACCCCGAGGAGCCCCCCCCTTGCCTGCCTGCATCGCTGAAGAGACCCCTTGGTCTCCCATTGAAACCTGAAGGAAACCCGACGCGTGTTTGCACACTGCACCCGGCCGCCCCCGCGCTGCTGAGGGTGTACTTTCTGTGCTACTTTGTGTCCCCCCCGGTGCCCTACAAAACCCCCCTGGTCTGCCCTCTGAAGACGCGGGTACTTACCTGCTGGCAGACTGGAACCGGGGCACCCCCTTCTCTCCATTATAGCCTATGTGTTTTTGGGCACCTCTTTGACCTTTGCACCTGACCGGCCCTGAGCTGCTGGTGTGATAACTTTGGGGTTGCTCTGAACCCCCAACGGTGGGCTACCTTGGACCTAAAACTGAAACCTGTAAGTGCCTTACTTACCTGTTGAAACTAACAATAACTTACCTCCCCCAGGAACTGTGAAAATTGCACTGTGTCCACTTTTAAAACAGCTTATTGTGTTTTATGTAAAAAGTATACATGCTAAAGTAATGATTCAAAGTTCCTAGAGTACTTACCTGCAATACCTTTCAAAAGAGCTATTACATGTAAAATTTGAACCTGTGGTTCTTAAAATAAACTAAGAAAAGATATTTTTCTATAACAAAAACCTATTGGCTGGATTTGTCTCTGAGTGTGTGTACCTCATTTATTGTCTATGTGTATGTACAACAAATGCTTAACACTACTCCTTGGATAAGCCTACTGCTCGACCACACTACCACAAAATAGAGCATTAGTATTATCTCTTTTTTACCACTATTTTACCTCTAAGGGGAACCCTTGGACTCTGTGCATGCTATTCCTTACTTTGAAATAGCACATACAGAGCCAACTTCCTAGCCATACAGTCACTAACACACTCACACAAAAGCCTACACACCAAGTTGGTGTAGGGACTGTAACAGCTTTACCACTAGTAGATATTGGTAAAGTGCATGTCCTTCTCCACTAAAGAAGGTTATATTTATTTATCTAGAATTGGGATACTTAAATTATCTGTAAGTCCTTAGTAGAAATTATTACCTATGCTGGTGTTAGTGCATTGAATGGTACTAGTGGGTCTACAGAATAGATTGTAGCACCCACACACATAGGCCCTCATTATGATCTCGGCGGCAGCGCTGGCGGTCAACAGAAGACTGCCAGTGCGACAACCTCCCTGCCGGCCGTATAATGTTTTCCCTGCTGGGCCGGCGGGCGGAAACATTGTTTCCGCCTGCCAGCCCAGCAGGGAAAAGGGCCTTAACAGTGACGCCGGCTCCAATGTTGGTGTGGGCCGGGTGCATCAGCACCCGTCACGCACATCACCGCCCATAAATCGGGGGCCCCGGAGCACCCAGGGGGGCCCTGGAGCACCCCTTCCGCCAGCCTTACAGGCTGGGGTAAACAGGGTGCAATATCCTGAGGGCAGCGCTGCCCTGTCGGATAATATATTCCGCCATCGTCAGGCTGCCTGTCGACGGCAGCCTGGCGGTGGCGGAGGACCGCCTGTGGTGGTCTTCCCTTGTTATATATATAACAGTCAAGACCGCCATGCCGGTGGCGGTAATTACCGCCGCCGCCCACGTGGCAGTCTCGACCGTCATGTACATAATGAAGGCTATAGTCTGTGACACCTGTATGAGGCCTGCAGTTGTGAACTGTTTGTGTGAAGTTTAAAACTGCCACTTCATGTTTGTAGTTAAAAACATTTGCTAAGCTTCAAAGCTCCCCTTTTGAAAAATATCTCACCACTAATTAGGCCATAGCTCGTATATGTGGTATGTGCTATATAAGTAAAAGGTAATAAATATACTTTTAAGGTTTGAATGTCCTGGTAGTGAAAAAAAAACAACAATATTTTTTGCTACTGTGAGGCATACTCTTGTGGGAAAGTATTAGTGCATACCCGTTACGGTTTATAAAGTGTTATTCCAGGTTGAGAAGGAGTAGAGCTATTGTGTGAAATACTCTGGAATGGAATACAACACTGATATAATCAATTATTTAGGTATCTATTTGCTTGAGGCATGTAACGTAATAGTATAAAATCTAAAGTTAAATGTATTCTGTATTTGATTTACAGATTTATACTTGTGTCATAGGAGAACAATTTACAATGGCAAGAAAGGAAGAGAGTAAAAATTTACAGAAGAAACAGTACTATCTGCATAAAACTGAGATTAAAAAGGAGTTGATGGACAAAATGTAGTATGGAAAAAAGGACTGCTGATACGAGAATTAAGGGGTTTCTTAAAACAGTATATAGAAAAATGAGAAATGTAGAAAATAATGTCAATATAAAGGGAGCTTTAACATCAATTTGAAAAGGAAAAGTAGCATGTCAGGTTCAAAGTGGTAAACGTTAAAAAAACAGGGAATCTCATAGCAAGGCAAAAACAGTTCAAAGAAATATGAATATGAATGTTTAGGCAATACAGAACGCAATACGAAATATAAAACAGCATAAGAGAAGAAGAGCAGCATTCATGCAAAAAGAACATATGGAGAGTGTGGTTGACAAAGCATTTGCCTTTCAGCGTATTTATCTTGATACTGAACAGAAAGAAAGCACTGGATCAAACAGTGTTGTGTATGTAGAAAAAAGGCAAAAAAGGCTTATTAATAAAATTAACTTTTGCCAAAAAAGGAGACTGAAGAAAGCTACTTACAGGAGAACACATACCAGTAAGCAGTTGAAACAACTGGACAGTGCTATGAGGTAAAAGATGGTACTCCCATTGCAAAAGAGGATCCCATTGTAGAAGAGGAGATAGCTCAAGAGGTACAAGGAAGGCCTAGAAATACTTCTGTATATAAATGGGGTTGCAGTAGTACTTGTAGTGTCTGCAAAGAATCATTTGATATATTAAAAAACGTTTTAAGAAAGTTTCCAAATAAAAATATATGGCAGTAAATTGCAATCTTGTAAGGTTTAGATCCATTCAACGTGAGAAAATACACTAATTTGCAAGGACATTCATTGGTGTGTTTATCCAAGAAAGTATGCATAGACACCTTTCATCATTTTCACATGTTGGATGTTCATCATTCAAAAATGCGAAATTTAGTTAGAAGACTTTACTGTGTAAAAACTCCTGCACTGTGTTTAGGACAAATAAACAAAGCACTTTTGTATGGTACAGTTTCAGAGGTTGAAAGTGTTTGTGAAGATATTCAGTTACATTTCTTTGGTCCTCATGTGGAGCCTGGGGAAATTGAGGACTTTGTATGTTCAGCTCTAGAGGAACACAACACAGATATTAGAAATAGCAAAGTTAAATGCAGTTTCTACAGAGAAACCAAACTGTGTTTGAATTTATTACCGGCCCACTCACTACAAAAGGCAAATATGGAATGTTGATGTGTTCTTAAAAACTGAGCAGGAAAACAGAGAAAAGTGTCTATAATTTGCAATGTACTTATTTCTGGAAGAACTTTTTGATTTGTCAGCACTCCAGACCATCTGCAAGTACTGATATGAAAAATTAGAGGACAGCAAAATGCCTACCAGAGCAGTACATAACAGCTTAGAGTTGGTTCAGATTCTAGACCAACTTCAACATCTAAATGTTTATGAATCAATATTGGTACAATCTATACCTCCTTTTTAATCTATAGTTCGCATGGAACCAAAGTCTGGGAATCTGTCACCCACTGAGCTATGAAAAGGCCTTAAAGATAAAGATGTCAGTCAGTCAAATACTTTATTAGGTTACAAAACCATTAAAACACATAAAACAATACAGACACACAATTCCAGTATTAAAATTCCCACTACAAAGGGTCGAATTATAAAAACTAATTTATACAACCTGTACACATTACGATTGCAATTAGGATAGTGTGACAAAGTAAAAGAATCAAATATGGAAATATGACAGCCTCGGGCTATTCCATTGCTTTTGCTCTAAGGGCCATTGTAAGTATTTGGCCACCACGCAGACCACTGGTTCTTTTGTTTTGGTGCGTAATATCCTAAGCATCAGGAGATACTGTCTATACCCAGCAGTCTACATATTGGAATAATCCAGTGTTTCAAGGCCGGGTACAGTCAAGACAGAAGAAGATAAAATGCACTAAAGATTCTTCTGCCTGCATGCGTACCGCACACAGGTGTTTTTACCAACATTGGCTCCCCATTTTGAACTAAAAAATAAAAGTGGTAAATTATCATAGGGAAATTTCAAGAACACCTTTCTGGCTCCAGAGGGGACAGGTTATCAAGGAATGGCTCAAATTCGATGTGCAGTTTGACCTCAATTAAAGCATTTGTGAAAGTGTTATGGTGCACATTTGACATATCCTGTTCCCACTTCCCCTTTTAGAAGGAATCTTTTAGAGACTCCATTGAAAGTTGTGGGGAATCATTAGACCAATATTCGCCAAGGCTAAGCTCTGGTAGAGTGTGCTTCATATCCCATAGCTGTTTATATCCTGCACGCTTTCTCCAGTGCAGCTACTTCTTTATTGGCTTGATAGTAACCACTTAAGGCCGGGTTGTATTTAAGTCGGTGCCAGAATAACAGAGGCTGCGGGTGAACCTCAGAAGTCAACGGCGCAAGGCCCATGTCTCGTAGCAATGGTAATAGAGGAGAGCTTTTAGACAGAGCAACAAGGCCCCTCAGGAAGTTGTTTTCTGCTATACTCAATACAGCCATGTTTGAATGCCCAAATATCTGCCCCATACAACACACTGGCCTCTGCTATGGCCCAATAGACTTTTAAAATGGGGGAAATGTGCTTGGTTTTGGATGTCTTGTAACATCTATGAATTGCTGATACATTCTTGGACTAGCTAAGGGTGCTTTTTGTAATCTGTGAGGTCCATGTCATATTCTTGGATAATGTGATTCTAAAGTAATTGAACTCAGAGACTTTATCTAAAGGGACATCATTAAGGAGAGTAGTACCTCTAAAAGACCTTTGTGGATTAATGGTCATAAATTTAGTTTTTGGCATGAATAATGATCAGCCCTCTTTCATTACAAAATGGCCCAAATCTATCCTCTAGTGTTTGAAGGCCAGTGAGAGTTTTGGCAATTAAGACAGTGTCATCTGCAAATAGTAGCAGGGGGATCTTCCTGCCCGCTAGCCTCAGTGCATCACACACTGAGACTTCCAAATTAATGACTACATCGTTGAGGTATAATAAAAATAAAGTAGGGCAAGGACACACCACTGCTGGATACCCTTATTAATTCCTACCTGGTCCATTAATTCCCCCCTGAAGTCCCAGTGAACCCATGCATAGGTGTCTTGGTGCAACCATCTAATAATAGGAGGTCCCTTGTTAGCTATCAGCTGTCAAAATAGCCTAAAATCCTTCTTAATTGCAGCTTCTTATATATCATCCCAAAGCTGAGTATTCCATTTGTCCTGGGCTCTAAGTAAAATCTGACCCGGATTATCCTCTTTCTCATAGCTTGATTGTGGCCCTACTACAACCTTTAGTAAACCAGGTACGACCAGGTTTGGGACTACCACCTGAATTAGTGCTATGGTATGTAAAACACTCCCCCAGGTCTCAAATAGGGTTTTGACTAAAACAGATATAACTTTTTTCAAGGTAATGGGTGCTTTCGACCTCAGCGATTGCATGGAGCAGATCCCTATGCATCATTTCGCTAAGGTCTGATTGGGTTGCTATTTATGCCCACTTTACTCTTTTTCCATTGCTGGATGGGATCAGATCTATAGAAAGGGAGCATAGAGCCTGATCTAACTGGCTAAAAATACTACTAAAGGAGAAATTCAGTGTGCTGTAGTCGCTATTGTGTCTTGGTATTACCTCATGGCAAAAACTGTGTGCCAGAGAGGAAGAGTTACCAATATATAGTCTATCCTGCTGGTTGGAACCAGGATGGTTAAAGGTATGAGTTGCATTCCTATCCGAGGGTGTACGGCCATTACATGCCCTTGACCCATACATGACTGTAAAGGAGAAACTTTGGTATACAGCATCTGACTAGTACATTAAAGTGGTGGCTTTGACGGGTGGGACACACATAGGCATCATCATCCTGTTCAAAATGAGCAGAACCACTACTGTCTAAGGGCTTCTATGTCGTGTTGAAGTCCCCTGCTACAATTAGGTGGTCATGTTTGAAATCCTATGGTTGACAAGCTTGTGTATGATATGTGATTCTCCACCCCCCTCCCCCCACACAGTTCCCTCTATTGTAAACATTGTAGGTGTGAAAAGTGAGGGAATCTATCCAGGTGATCATAATACCTTGAATGACATGGAATGCCAGGACAATGGGTGAAATTTGACATTCAATGAGGTACGAACCCAGGTTAAAAGCCCACCCAATAGACAACCCTTCTCCTTGCGACATGCCGGGATGAAGAAATTGATAAATCGTGATTTATGGATAGGATCAATGCTCTGTGTTTCTTGTAAAAGGTATATGTTGAATTGATCAACAAAAGCTCCCCACTCCGGATCACTGAGCCTGGGTTTAATTCCTGCCACATTCCAAGATAGCATATTGATTATAGTCAGAGAAGGGGCACGTGAGTCAGAGGAAGAGGATTAAAGGAGATGGAGCCCTATCTGGGACATTCAAGGCCTTTGTGCACTGGGTTTGGCCTGCGGACAGTATCTCCCTTTTGAGGTGAGTGGCCCAATACCACAATATTTGTGGTCAAGAGCGAGGCATGTGGATCTGGGGAGGGGATTGGAGGTGAGAGTTACCCATGTGAGACATCGGAGGCCTTAATCAACTGGGTTCAGCCCACAAGTGGGAATCCCCTTTGCATTGAATGAACCAATACCATCTTAGGGGCCAGTTGATGCTGGTTTCCAGTCAATCCACCATAGATGAATCCGAAATTGAGGTGGAGTGGGCATTTTGCTGCGGGTCACCGCATAGGGGTAATTTAATTAAACTGTATGGCGGTAGCAGTGGGAGATCTTTGCACATTTCCAGCCCAACAAGCCCATTCGCCATGATACCAGATCTCAGGGTTATTGTGATAAAATCAAAAAGTCCTGATTTAACTGAGAAGTTGTGGAGACATCGAGCATACACAATATCAGACCATATGATGGAATAGCAATTGTGCACCGACCTTATGTAGTGACACACTTATTAATCAGGGAATCCTCATGTGATTTCAAGGATAACCTAGGGACCCTTACCATGTTAACTGTCCCTGTGCAGTTCTATTGAAAAACACCCTTCTTCCCTAGGGGTTGAATATAGGGTACATTGTGCTTGGAATCAGCATTGATTTTTACTACACTAGATGGTATGGAGGGGTCTCAAAAGATCAAGGGAAGGAGGATGGGTTGGAGGGAGGGGCCTATCTAGGGATAATGCCAGTCTTTGATTTTTTGGGGGCTGGACAGGCCGGTATTTCCAAGGGGGCCGGTATTGCTGTGGGGGCCAGCACTATTATCTTTGCGCCTGTTGCGTTCACCAACCAGGGCTGCATAAGAAGAAGGTATGTCACGTGCAGGGGCTCCACAGGAGGTAGAATGCTCTGAGGGTGATCCTTTAAGTTCTCACACCTCAGGTGATAAAGATGCCACATGGGTCCTTAATTTTGTGATTTCCTCTTGAAGCTGCCTAATCAAAGCAAGAATTTCGGATGAGTCTGCATTTAGGCTACCTCCAGGAGCCTCATTATTTGTTACTAAGCATGTATCACTCAAAGAGGGGCCTGAAGGTGCCTCCATATGAAATATAGCAGCTGCATTACTCTTGATGGAGCCAATGAGAGCCTCCCTGAGTCTAGCTTCTTTCCTTCCAAAGGGGAAAGCACAGCAAGTGGGGCGAATCTGCTTGAATACTCAACAAGAGCAAGCAGTGTCCCTGTTTCCTGCATAGTTGGAACAATAGAGGGAACTGGCAAAGAAAAGGCCAATAAGGGGACCAGTAGGCTGGCCGCCTGCCAGGTTTATAAGCTGGTGGTTAGAGCTTGTGGATGGTGAGTTAGATTTATTCTTCTTTGAGAATAAGGCAGCAACTTTATCCTGAGCTTTAGCTAAAGCCTGGTTCTCAATGTGGCCGCCGCCCAAATAGTGACTCAACCTCCTCGATAAGTATGCCTATGTCATTGAGGGTAGAAGAGGTATGAGGTTTGTCGGGAACAGAGGTACAGGTGTACTTACACTTAATGTTTCTTTCCTGCAAGACATTCAACATCTTTACATTACCTATGTCTAGAATTCAGTAGGGGCCCACAGAAAAAAAGAGACAGACAATGAAAGATAACTTCTAAGTCGTGGCTGAACAGAGAGTTAATATACTGTTAGGCCTGGCATCCTTGGTGTGGTCTCCCCTGTCTTTTATGCCTCTGCTTCCTATGTTTTGACTGTGTGCTGGACTCTGTTTTTGCTGTTTTTGGTACTCTGGGCACCTTACCACTGCTGACCAGTGCTAAAGTGCAAGTGCTCGTGTGAATTATATGTGTACTTAGCTTATCCCTGATTGGCATATTTGATTTACTAGTAAGTCCCTTGTAAAGCGCACTAGAGGTGCCCAGGGCCTGTAAATTAAAAGCTACCAGTGGGCCTGTAGCACTGGTTGTGCCATCCACATGAGTAGCCCTTTAAACCTGGCTTAGACCTGCCACTTCAGTGTCAGTGTGTGCAGTTGTAAACTGCTAATTAGACTTGGCCTAAATCTTCCCTTTTTATACATATAAGGCACCCCTTAGGCCCTAGGTAGTCCCACGGGCAGGGTGCAGTGTATGTTAAAGGTGGGACATGTACTTATGTGTTTTACATGTACTGACAGTGAAATACTGCCAAATTTGTTTTTCACTGTTGCAAGGCCTAGCTCTCTCATAGGTTAACATGGGGCTGCCTTTTAAATATCCTTGAAGCTCAAATTTCCTTTGGAAGCAGATAGACATGTGGAGTTTGGGGTCTCTGAACTCACAATTTAAAAATACATCTTTTATTGAAGTTGGTTTTTAGATTCTGTGTTTGAACTTGCCACTTTTAGAAAGTAGGCATTTTCTTGCTTAAACCATTCTGTGACTGCTTGATTGTGGATTCCCTGTCTGGGTCAGCTTGACAGTTGGGCTGGTGTGAATTCCCTCTAGACAGTGAGACAGAGGGAGCTGGGGAGTAGTCTGCATATCCTGATGTGCCATCTGAGCTAGAGTGGATGGAGGAGTGGGCACTTACACCTGAATGGGCTGTGCCTTCCCTTTCACAATGCAGTCTCCAACCCACTGGTGTGAGCCTGGAGCCTGGCCTGGGCAAGGTAGGATCCTGTGACCAATAGAGACTTTGCTTTGAAGTAGGGCTACTCCAAAGGCAGAGAGGGGTATAAGAAGAGCATCCAAAACCTCAGAAAATTCAATTTCTTCAAGGATTTAAGGGGAACCTCTGCCAAGGAGAAGAGCTGAAGAGCTGAGAAGTGCAGCCCCTGCCTGTGACTGCGCTTTGTTTGGCTATCCTGGAGTTGCTGCTTCTGCCTGTGAAAGGGGGCAAAGACTGGAGTTTGCTGTGGATTCCTGCTTAAGAAGAATCTCCAAGGGCTTAATTTGAGCTTGCCTCCTGTTGTTGAAGTCTCAGGGCCATAAAAGACTTATCTCGGCCAGCGCCTGGACTCTCTGCTGAGACTCCTACCCTGCCAAGTGGTGCCCTATCCAGTCCCTGGGCCCTGGATAGGTGAAGCTGGTAGCCAAGAACTGAAAATCCATGCACAGACCGCCGTGCAGGGAAATGTTTGATGCACTTTCTGTGTTGCGGCTGATAAATGAGGCGCTGCTGGCTTTGCAGCTGAAATCACCGCTCCATCTGCATCGCGGCTGGAAGATCGATGCAACGCAGCTTGAAAAACGACGTGCAACACCCGCTAACGGAGGCTGATAAAGATGCAAACGTGGTTTTGTGATACCGTGCAACCGGATTTTCAAAGCAACATTGATGGGAGCAGAAAAAAAAGGCAAAGCCTGCCCGGACCCAAGGTGCCCATCCGGATCGATGCCTCACTCTCTTGCGGGACAGAAGAAACTACACCTCCATACCCGACCTGACCAGGGGAGGAACGAGGCACGTTCTCACTTGCGGGTGAGAAATCAACGCCTTACTTGCCTTTTCCGACGCACGCTCGCCAGTGCAGCTTTAGTTTGATGCTACCCAGGTACTTTTGTACGCTAACAATATTCTCACTGTTTTCTAAAGGATTACAACTCTTATTCTTTTAAAAATTCATATCTTGACTTGTGTATGTTGGATGTTTGTCGTTTTGGTCTTGTTTAGTTTAGATAAATATTACCTAGTTTTCTAACCCTGTGTTGTGTCATTTTGTAGTGTTTTCACTGAGTTACTGTTTGTGTTAGTACAAATACTTTACACATTACTTCTGAAGTTGTTAGCGCCAAAACTTCCAGTAGCAGGTAGGGCAAAAGAAATAGTAAATGTACCACCCTGCTCCCAGCCATGCCCACAACAATATGCCCTATTAGTCCAGTGGAGTACTCTGCCTTAAGGAATCCTCCCCTCACCAAAGCTGAAGATGTCAAATGATAACAAGATCTGCAGCCCACAATGTGTAAGCGGAGAGAGAACCCCCAATCAGCAGAACAATGTGAGGCAAGAGAGGAGCAAGTCAAGAACCGATCAACAGTGAGTTCAAAATAATCCAATGTAGCCCCAAGAGCCAACTTAAAGGAGGTGCCACCATTATTGAGACACCAGAAAATGCTAGGCGGTTCCAAGGCTATAACTGTCACCTACCCACTTTCCATAGCACCAGCACAGGCCACTTAATAAAAAGGGTCACAGGATTTGGGAATGTAGACTAGTTTTGCCAGTAAGGCCTACAGCTGGGCCTTCCCTTAATGGGAGGTCGTAGCAGAATGTACAAAGCACTTGTCCATCAATCCAAGTAAACTTTCAGCAAGAGTTAGGGCATAAGGAGCACAAATAAAGAATCTTACAACATTCTAACCACAGGCCCTGTGTGTGCTACAGGACCTGGGGGTGGCCCTGCCTTGCCTCTTCCTGTTGCAGGTGAATGCAGGATGGGTCCGATCTTGGCCCGCGTGCATCCTGCACGGCAGGAGATTGACCCACGCTTTATAGCACCAGAAGAAAATCAGCCGCAGGTGAAAGGCCTGTTATTGGAGGGACCGCCTCTTGTCCTATTGATCCCTGGAACTCGCAGTCCCCAAACTCCACAGCAATGTGCCCCACGCCATAGGAGATGGCCACACTCTTTATAGCACCAGAAGAAATCAGCAGCAGGTGTGTAAGGCTTGTTGTTGGAGTGACCGCCTCTTACCCTCATGCTTTCTGGGACTCGTACTCCCCAAATGTCACAACAATCTGCCAGCATCGTTGGAGATGGCCACGTGCTTTATAGGGCCAGGAGAAATCAGTGGCAGGTGAAAGGCTTGTTGTCGGAGGGACTGCCTCTTGCCCGCATGCTCTGAGGGACTCATATCCCCCAAATGCCACAGTAATGTGCCCTGTATAAAAGTAGATATGAAGAAATAATAGAAATAGAATAGAAATGAGCACTACAGTATTCATCCACTGCATTCTAAATAAATCATGGGAGATGCTTTTGAACTGTATCAGATGAAAAAAGCAAAAGGAGCTCCAATTCATAAGTGGGAGAAAAATTGCAGGCTCAACGTTTTCCACAACTCTTTGCAACTTGTGTAGGTGGATGATATGATGAGCGCCCTGTACAAATACCAGCAGCTGATTATAGGTCAACAAGATTATATTTAGAGGACCCTAAACTTCAATCAATCAATCAATCAATCAAAGCATTTATAGAGCGTGCTACTCACCCGAGAGGGTCTCAAGGCGCTAGGGACAGGGGGTGAATTACTGCTGCTCAAAAAGCCATGTCTTGAGGCGCTTCCTGAAGGCGAGATGGTCCTGGGTAGTTCTTAGGTGTGCGGGGAGGGAGTTCCATGCTTTGGCTGCCAGGTAGGAGAACGATTTACCTCCTGCGGTGGTTCTGCGGATACGTGGGACGGTGGCGAGGGCGAGGCTGGCTGAGCGAAGCTGACGGGTGGGCATGTAGAATGAGAGGCGGCTGTTGATGTATTCGGGCCCATGTTGTGGAGAGCTTTGTGTGCGTGGGTGAGGAGCCTGAAGGTGATCCTTTTGTTGACCGGGAGCCAGTGCAGGTGTTTCAGGTGGGCAGATATGTGGCTGTGGCGCGGTATGTCGAGGATGAGGCGTGCGGAGGCGTTCTGTATGCCTTGAAGACGTTTCTGTACCTTTGCGGTGGTCCCTGCGTATAGGGTGTTTCCGTAGTCCAGACGGCTTGTGACGAGGGCGTGGGTAACTGTCTTTCTGGTTTCGGCGGGGATACATCAGAAGATTTTTCGGAGCATGCGAAGGGTATGGAAGCAAGATGACGAGGCGGCGTTGACTTGTTTGGTCATAGTGAGGAGGGGGTCCAGGATGAATCCGAGGTTGCGTGCGTGGTCTGAGGGGGTAGGTGCGGAGCCCAGAGCAGTGGGCCACCAGGAGTCGTCCCAGGCGGACGGGGAATGTCCGAGGATGAGGACCTCCGTCTTGTCTGAGTTCAGCTTCAGGCGGCTCAGCTTCATCCATTCCGCGACGTCTTTCATTCCTTCCTGTAGGTTGATTTTGGCGGAGGTTGGGTCTTTGGTGAGGGAGAATATCAGCTGGGTGTCGTCAGCATAGGACATGATGTTGATGTTGTGTTTGCGAGCGATGTCGGCGAGGGGGCTCATGTAGATATTGAAGAGGGTTGGGCTGAGCGATGAACCTTGGGGTATGCCGCAGATGATCTCGGTGGGTTCTGAGTGGAAGGGCGGGAGGTAGACTCTTTGGGTTCTGTCAGAGAGGAACGAGATGATCCAGTCAACGGCCTGTCCTAGGATTCCAGTGGAGCGGAGGTGGGTTATTAGGGTGCGATGGCACACAGTGTCGAAGGCAGCCGAGAGGTCCAGGAGGATAAGGGCGTTTGTTTCTCCGTTGTCCATCAGAGTTCTGATGTCGTCGGTGACTGCGATGAGGGCGGTTTCCGTGCTGTGGTTGGCTCAAAATCCTGACTGGGAAGGGTGGAGCGAGTTGTTGGCTTCAAGAAAGTTGGTAAGCTGCTTGTTGACGCTCTTCTCGATGACCTTGGCCGGGAAGGGGAGAAGAGAGATGGGGCGGAAGTTCTTCAGGTCGTTGGGGTCAGCCGTGGGTTTCTTCAGGAAGGCGCTGACATCCACGTGTTTCCAGCTCTCGGGGAAGGTGGCAGATGAGAACGAGCTGTTGATGATGCTCCGGAGATAGGGGGCGATGATGGAGTCGGCTTGTTGAAGATGTGATGGGGGCACGGGTCCGAAGGGGAGCCGGAGTGGATGGTGTTCATGGTGATTCTGGTCTCTTCAGAGCTGATGGAGGTCCAGGCGTTGAGGGTAGTGGTGGGAGCTGTTGGTTCGGTGGTGGGCGGCGGGGTCTGGGGTCCGAAGCTGTCGTGTAGGTCTGCGATCTTTCGTTGGAAGAAAGTAGCAAGGGAGTTGCAGAGTTCTTGTGAGGGCGTGATGACGTTGGAGCTGGCGCTGGGGTTGGAGTGCTCTTTGACGATGTTGAAGAGTTCTTTGCTGTTGTGGGTGTTGTTGTCTAGTCTCTCTTTGAATGATGTCCTTTTGGTAGAGCAGATCAGCTGGTGGTGTTCGCGGGTGGCGATCCGGAGGGCTGACATGTTTTCTGCGGTGCGTTCTCTGCGCCAGGATTTTTCGAGGGTACGGCAGGATTTCTTGGATTCTTTGAGGGCGTCCATGAACCACGGGGGTTTCCTGATGCTGGTCCCGATTGGGTGGCTTTTAAGTGGAGCGAGGTTTTCGGCACAGTTGGTGATCCATTGTGTGAGGCTGAGGGTTGTTGGCGTCGGTGGTGATGGCTGGTGGGTTTTGGTTCAGTGTTGAGAGGAGCTGCTCTTTGGAGATTTTGCTCCAGAGTCTGCGGGGGATTTGTTGTGTGCGATGGTGGTGGGTCTCCTGTTTGAAGGTGAAGTGGACGCAACTGTGGTCGGTCCAGTGTAGTTCAGCGGAGTGGCTGAAGGATATGTGGTTGCTGGCGGAGAAGATGGGGTCGAGCGTGTGGCCAGCGGTGTGGGTGGGGGTGTTCACCAGTTGCTTGAGTCTGAGGTTGGCGAGGTTGTGGAGCAGGGTGGCGGTGTTGTTGTTGTTGTTTTTCTCCAGGTGGAAGTTCAGGTCCCCGAGGAGGATGTAGTCTGGTGAGGCTAGGGCGTGCGGGCTGACGAAATCGGTGATGGCTTCGCTGAATTGGGTGCGTGGGCCCGGGGGCCTGTAGACGAGAGTTCCTCTGAGGGTGGTTCTGGGGTCGGTGTGGATCTGGAAGTGTATGTGTTCGGCAGCGAGGGGGGTGTCTTCGGTGGTGGTCGTGATGTTGATGTAGTTCCTGTGGATGATGGCGATTCCTCCACCGGTTTGGTTGGTGCGGTCCTTCCAGGCGATCTTGTAGCCATCGGGGATGGCTATGGCGATGTCAGGAGCAGAGGAGGCGTTCATCCAGGTTTCTGTGATGAAGGCGACGTCTGGTGCTGAAGTGTCCAGGAGGTCCCATAGTTCGATGGCGTGCTTGTGGACGGAGCGTGTGTTGAGGAGGATGCACTTGAGGTGGTTGTTGGTGCGAGGACCGGTGGGAGGTCTGCAGGCTCAGTGGAAAGTGTACTTGCAGGCTTGACAGGTGAAGGGTCCGTGAGTACGTTTAGGGCTGGCTTGGTAGCAGGTGGCAGTTCGTCCGGGGTTGAGGGAGTTGAGGGAGGCGGCGTCGTATCTTAGTCAGGAGTTTTGAGTGCGGTAGGGGCCAGGGGTTCTGGCGCTGGGCGCGGTCCAGGCATGGACGGGCGCAGACGGGCTTGTCTTTGGCGCCCCAGCGGCTCACCCGCTGCGCGCGGCCACTGTGCAGCCGCTCAGCGGCAGCCATAAGAGGGAAGTGGGGAGGAGGGGTCAGCTGGGAGGCGGGAGGCAGGACGACGAATGGGAGCATGAGGGGCGGGGCCGCATGGGAGGCAGCTGCGGGAAAGCTGAATGCGGGAAGGCGGGAAAAGCGAAACAGGAGGAAATTCACAGGAGAAAGCGAGATTGGAAAGAAAAATAGGACGAAATACACAGTAGAAGAGCACAAAAGGGCAGAGAACTAAGAAGAAATACACAGGAGAGGAGCGCAATGGAAGAAGAGAAAAAGGACGAAATACACAGGAGAAGAGCGCAATGGAAGAAGAGAAAAAGGACGAAATACACAGGAGAAGAGCGCAAAAGGATAGAGAACTAAGAAGAAATACACAGGAGAAGAGCGCGATGGAAGAAGAGAAAAGGACGAAATATACAGGAGAGGAGCGTAATAGGACAGAGAACTAAGAAGGAATACACAGGAGAAGGCGCAAAGGGACACCTAAGACCTACAAAGAGGTGGCAGGGGCCTGGGCAGGTGGAGCTGCAGCGGCGGGGAAGCGACCTACCTGAGGGTCAAGGGTCGCTGTCTCTGCCGCACAGCGGCCGCCATAAGAGGGAAGGGGGGGAGGAGGGGTCAGCTGGGAGGCGGGAGGGAGGACGACGAATGGGAGCAGGGGGGGCGGGGCTGCATGGGAGGCAGCAGTGGGAAAGCTGAATGCGGGAAGCGGGAAAGCGGAAAAAGGGAAACAGGAGGAAAATTCACAGGAGAAAGCGAGATTGGAAAGAAAAATAGGACGAAATACACAGGAGAAGAGTGCAAAAGGGCAGAGAACTAAGAAGAAATACACAGGAGAGGAGCGCGATGGAAGAAGAGAAAAAGGACGAAATACACAGGAGAAGAGCGCAATGGAAGAAGAGAAAAAGGACGAAATACACAGGAGAAGAGCGCAAAAGGACAGAGAACTAAGAAGAAATACACAGGAGAGGAGCGCAATGGAAGGAGAGAAAAGGACGAAATATACAGGAGAGGAGCGCAATAGGACAGAGAACTAAGAAGGAATACACAGGAGAAGGCGCAAAGGGACACCTAAGACCTACAAAAAGGTGGCAGGGGCCTGGGCAGGTGGAGCTGCAGCGGCGGGGAAGCGACCTACTCGAGGGTCAAGGGTCGCTGTCTCTGCCGCGCAGCGGCCGCCATAAGAGGGAAGGGGGGGTGGAGGGGTCAGCTGGGAGGCGGAAGGGAGGATGACGAATGGGAGCGGGGGGCGGGCCGCATGGGAGGCAGCGGCGGGAAAGCTGAATGCGGGAAGCGGGAAGGCAGGAAAAGCGAAACAGGAGGATATTCACAGGAGAAAGCGAGATTGGAAAGAAAAATAGGACGAAATACACAGGAGAAGAGCGCAAAAGGGCAGAGAACTAAGAAGAAATACACAGGAGCGGAGCGCGATGGAAAAAGAGAAAAAGGACGAAATACACAGGAGAAGAGCGCAAAAGGACAGATAACTAAGAAGAAATACATAGGAGAGGAGCGCGATGGAAGAAGAGAAAAGGACGAAATATACAGGAGAGGAGCGCAATAGGACAGAGAACTAAGAAGGAATACACAGGAGAAGGCGCAAAGGGACACCTAAGACCTACAAAGAGGTGGCAGGGGCCTGGGCAGGTGGAGCTGCAGCGGCGGGGAAGCGACCTACCCGAGGGTCAAGGGTCGCTGTCTCTGCCGCGCAGCGGCCGCCATAAGAAGGAAGGGGGGGAGGAGGGGTCAGCTGGGAGGCGGGAGGGAGGATGACGAATGGGAGCATGGAGGGCGGGGCTGCACAGGAGGCAGTGGCGGGAAAGCTGAATGCGGGAAGCGGGAAGGCGGGAAAAGCGAAACAGGAGGAAATTCACAGGAGAAAGTGAGATTGGAAAAAAAATAGGATGAAATACACAGGAGAGGAGCACAAAAGGGCAGAGAACGAAGAAGAAATACACAGGAGAAGGGCGCGATGGAAGAAGAGAAAAGGGACGAAATACACAGGAGAAGAGCGCGATGGAAGAAGAGAAAATGGACGAAATAGAACGGAGGAGAGCGCAAAAGGACAGAGAACTAAGAAGAAATACACAGGAGAGGAGCGCGATGGAAGAAGAGAAAAGGATGAAATATACAGGAAAGGAGCGCAATAGGACAGAGAACTAAGAAGGAATACACAGGAGAAGGCGCAAAGGGACACCTAAGACCTACAAAGAGGTGGCAGGGGCCTGGGCAGGTGGAGCTGCAGCGGCGGGGAAGCGACCTACCCGAAAGGTCAAGGGTCGCTGTCTCTGCCGCGCAGCGGCCGCCATAAGAGGGAAGGGTGGGAGGAGGGGTCAGCTGGGAGGCGGGAGGGAGGACGACGAATAGGAGCAGGGGGGGGGCGGGGCCGCACGGGAGGCAGCGGCGGGAAAGCTGAATGCGGGAAGCGGGAAGGCGGGAAAAGCGAAACAGGAGGAAATTCACAGGAGAAAGCGAGATTGGAAAGAAAAATAGGACGAAATACACAGGAGAAGAGCGCAAAAGGGCAGAGAACTAAGAAGAAATACACAGGAGAGGAGCGTGATGGAAGAAGAGAAAAAGGACGAAATACACAGGAGAAGAGCGCAATGGAAGAAGAGAAAAAGGACGAAATACACAGGAGAAGAGCGCAAAAGGACAGAGAACTAAGAAGAAATACACAGGAGAGGAGCGCGATGGAAGAAGAGAAAAGGACGAAATATACAGGAGAGGAGCGCAATAGGACAGAGAACTAAGAAGTAATACACAGGAGAAGGCGCAAAGGGACACCTAAGACCTACAAAGAGGTGGCAGGGGCCTGGGCAGGTGGATCTGCAGCGGCGGGGAAGCGACCTACCCGAGGGTCAAGGGTCGCTGTCTCTGCCGCGCAGCGGCCCCCATTAGAGGGAAGTGGGGGAGGAGGGGTCAGCTGGGAGGCGGGAGGCGGGAGAGAGGACGACGAATGGGAGCAGGTGGGGCGGGCCGCACGGGAGGCAGCAGCGGGAAAGCTGAATGCGGGAAGCGGGAAGGCGGGAAAAGTGAAAAAGGAGGAAATTCATAGGAGAAAACGAGATTGGAAAGAAAAATAGGACGAAATACACAGGAGAAGAGCGCAAAAGGGCAGAGAACTAAGAAGAAATACACAAGAGTGGTGTGCGATGGAAGAAGAGAAAAAGGACGAAATACACAGGAGAAAAGCGCGATGGAAGAAGAGAAAAAGGAAGAAATACACAGGAGAAGAGTGCAAAAGTATGTAAAGTATTCCAAATATATTCCCTCTGTTATTTCAAAGTGATTTGTCTGTACTATCATATGCTTGTAGTCATATTCTTAAGATAGGAGTTAATCTATAAAATATGTCTGCAAAAGTCTTTGTGGACACAATTCATGGAAAAGCTGAGAAGTTGGAGTAAAATGTGATCAATTTGATGGCATGCCAATGTGGGACCAATGAGTATTAGAATTGTTCTCATGGTGAGCTGAAGTGTATGTTGCAAAATTTAGGTGTACCAACTTGGTTTGTGCCCCTGAGTTGTGAAGAGTATGCATGGGATGACTTACATGATGTTTTGAGAGAAGAAAACTCTAACATTAAGGACATTAATTTAAAGGCACCAGGAAAACGTTGCTTTTTGGATCTTGCATATGTTTCTAGTTATATTAACCACAGATTTCAAGCCATGCTTCCTTTCATCTGCAACATAAACATCCACATCTTGGAGAAGTTACTGATTTATTTTGGCTTAAAGAATATGAAACAAGAGTGCTCCTCATATTCATATGCTGTAGATAAAAGATGCACCAAAATTTGGAACAGACACAGATGAGTCTATTGTTTCTTTCATAGAACAGTACATTACATGTAGCATCCCAAAAGACCCTGAGGAAAAAGGACTAAAACAGAAAGTTCTGCATTTTCAATCTCATAGATGTGGGAGGTACTGTCGGCGGAAGTACAGAACAAATAGGAACTTTTACACAAAATGTTGCTTTGGATTTCCAAGACCTGTTATTTCAAAGGGAAGAGTCAACAGTTTTTTGTCTACAATGAGACGTGCACTTATTTGAAAAGCACCCAAAAACACATACAACCTGAGAAGAACGGAGGCTTCAAAATATATTAATGACTAATAATCTTGTCATTCAGAAAATGTAGAATGCTAATATGGATATTCAATGTGTTGCAGAGAACTCTATAACTGTTGCTCATTATGTAACTTCATACTTTACAAAATCTGAGAAGATGGAAATGAAAGATATGGTGGAAGAGAGTTTTGCTGAAAATTCTCCAATAAAGAAATTATAAAGCTTCAGTTTGAAAATGCTTTCACACATAGAAACTGGATCGTATGAGCACTGTGATTGGTTTAGTTCAGCTAGTTTATACTCTAAGTCCGGAGGAATTGTCTTGGTAAGTCTAGGCCTAGCATCCATCAGAAATAGAGTGCTGAAGTCTTTTTCAGAAATGCTTGTGTGCCGTATACCTTTGTTAGTAGTTCCAATAATAAAGGTCTCATTTATAGCATAGTCTTTTTAATTAGTGGAGCAAGTATAGGTAATATAATTGTTTGAACATTTTGTAGTGAGTGTTATGCACAATGTTACTTAATTACAGTGAGATGGTGTGCAATTTATTTTTCTACAATATTTATGATTGTTTTTCCTCACTATTAAAGGATTATTTTTATACAGCAAATCATTTATGGTGTATTAGTATTGAACCCGAGAGCAGTAAAAAAGGAAACATGAAATGCTTCATTTTATTTTAACATACCATTACAGCAGTAGAATAATGTAGTAATGTGCTTGTATTTTGAAGTTATGCATTGTTGAAACTGTAACTTTATTTTGTAATTTTATAACTTGTAATACTAATTCATATTGGTGTTTTCTTTTTTTTGTATACAGATAGGTAGCACCATCTATTGGAATAATGTACTTTACTAATCAGTTCTTTCTGTGTTGTTTTATAACACTACATTCACACGGTCCACACCCAAGCACATACTGATCCAGCCACCAACACACCAAGCCACAGACTGAGACAGCCTGTGACATACCTAGGAACACACTGATGCAGCCACTGGCACACCCCGGCACACACACTGATATAGGCACGGATACACCAAAGCACACATTGATACAGGTACTGACACACCCATGCATACACTGATACAGCCACTAACACTCCCAGCCACATACTGATACAGTCTCTGCACATCCAGGCACACACTGATACAGCCACTAACATACCCAGGGACACATTGATAAAACCTCTCACACACCCTGGCGAATATCACTACAGCCACTGACACTGACACACATACCGATACAGCCACTAATACACCCAGGCACACACACTGATGCAGGCCCTGACACACCCACGTACGCACACTGATAAAGGGACTGTCACTCCCAGCCACACACTGATACAACCTCTGATAAACCCAGACACACACCAATACACCCAATCACACACCCACTCATAAACTGATACAACTACTTGCCCACCCACCCAAACATCAATACAGTCACTTACACACCCACCCACACACTGATACAACCTCTCAAACACCCAGGTAAAGACTGATACAGCCACTGACAAACTCAGCCACACACCAATATAGCCACTGACACACCCAGGTGCACACCGATCCATGCCCTGACACACCCGAGTACACACAATAATAAAGGGACTGACACTCCCAGCCACACACTGATACAACCTCTGATACACCTAGACACACACCGATACACCCAATCACACACCCACTCATAAACTGATACAACTACTTGCACACCCTGCCAAACACCAATACAGTCACTTTCACACCCACCCAAACACCGATACAGCCTCTCAAACACCCAGGTAAAGACTGATACAGCCACTGACTCACTCAGCCACACACCAATCCAGCCACTGACACACCAAGGCACACACAGATACAGACACTGTTACACCCGAGCATACACCAATACAGCCATGCACACTTCCACTTATACACTGTTAAAGCCCCTCACACACCAATGCATACACCTACTCACAAACCCATATAGTCACATTCACATCTACTCACAGAATCATGCAGCCACTCATATACCCACTCACCCACCTATAAAGCCACCCACACACCCATACAACCATTTGTAAACACACTCATACACCTATACACGCAGTCACACACCCATAGATATAGCAACATGTATTCAGACATCCATAGACAAAAATATACCCTGTAGTTTTTCTTCTCTTCTCATTTCACTTTTTTCTGCATCGGTGCTTGCAGGGCTATCTGAGCCCTCATGCACTGATGCAGATGGGAGCGGTATCATTGGAAAGGGGAGGGTATCTTTCCCAAGTAGATTCCTGCTTAGGGATTGCATAAGGAGAGCCTTCCCCAAGCAGGGGTCCACTCCACTAGACACCAGGGAGGTGGGAGCAGCCCCTTGGGAAAGGGCTTTTGCTCCCTCCCTTCTACTTGACAACGGGCTTCCCAGTGTTACTACCCCCATCTGATCCCCGGGGCAGAAAGCTCACTATACACCAGGGACTATATTTTTTGTTAGTTTAGGGGTGGTGGCAGCCCAGAATGGCCTTGGCAGTGCCCCACCTGCCCCCTGAGAAAAATGGGCAGAGTCTTTCTACCCCCTGGGATGGGGGTTATCACACCTGATCTGCTACCTGGTGGGGGACAGAAAGCCCACTAGGCACCGGGGCTACTTCTTTGTTGGTGAAAGGGTGGGGGCTGCCCAGAATGGGCATGGCAATATCACCACCCCTCAAAAAATAGCAGAGTATTTCTGAACCCCCCCCCACCGGTGACAGATGGGGATTATTACCCCTGATCTGCCCACCCACTGGGGGGGGCAGAAAGCCCACTAGACACCAGAAAATAATTGTTTTTTTCATCCTTTAAAGAGGGTTTGGGGCTATCCAGTATGGGCATGGTCATACCCCCACCCCAAATAAATGGAGACTGAAGTCTTTGCAATAGCCCCAATCTGCCAACCTGCAGGGGGTGAAAAGCCCACTAGGCAACAGGGATTATTTTTTTTAGAAACGTCTAGGGGAGGGTGCTGCACAGAATGGGCATGGCGATGCCCCTACACCACAAAATGGGCACAGTCTTTCTGTCCACCTGGGAGGGGCAGATTGGAATAATTACCCCTGGTCTGCTCCCTTGGGTGCAGAAAGCCCACAAGACACCAGCATATTTTTTTAATAGAGTGGTTGGGGCTGCCGACCATGTGCATGTTCATGGCCATGCCCCATTCCAAATAAATTGGACAAATTCTTTCTGCCCCCCCCAGGGGGCAGTTGGGGGTGGCTATCCCTGACCTGCCCCTTGGGCGGTCGACAGCCCACTAGACATCAGTGAATTAAAACAAATATAGGGGTAGAGGCTGCACAGCACCATGGGCATGGTCATGCCCTCACTCCAACTGAAAGGAACAACAGACTTTTTGCTCTCCCTGTGGACTAAAGCATCTCATCCCAATGGCAAGCAAGAGGACATTTGACTCTTTTGTGTGTTGATTTTACATATGGGCCAGGAGAGCTTGGCTAACTCCCAATATCGTCCCATTTGCATTTGTGAACAGCTGCATTTTTTGGCCTTGGGTAGGCTGCCACCTTGGAAAAACCTACCAGACCCAGACACTTCTGAAAACTAGACATCTGGGGGAGTCCAGGGTGGTGTGCTTCATATGTGCCCAACACCATTGTCTTACCCACAATGCCCTGCAAACCTTCAACTTTGCCTGAAGTCACACACTTTCATTTCTGTGATGGAACTTCCAGAATCCACAGGAATCCACCACCAAGCATTGCGTCACCTGTGACATGAAAACTCTGCCCCATTTGTGTGGCTGGGCCTAGTGCCAGCGGCAGGAACTGATCCAACCGAGGTCAATAGGAGTCACCACACTAGGGCTTCCATTGTCCATGGGTTAATCCATTCCTGTTGCGGCACTAGGCCTAGCCACATGGGTTGGGCAGCAATTTTATCAGCACAGGTGGTGCAATGGTGGGTAGTAGGAATTTTGTGGATTCCTGCAGATTTTGGAAGTTTCCATCACAGAAATGTAAGGAAAATGCACGATTTCAGGAAACGTTTGAGGTTTGCAAGGCATTGTGGATATACAAACCTAATGGGATTCACACAAGTCACACCATCCTGGATTCCCTCAGGTGTCTAGTGTTTAAAAATGTACAGGTTGGCTAGGTTTCCCTAGGTGCCCGCTGAGCTGTGACCCAAAATCCAGAGATACCGACATCGGAAAAAGAGGGTCAAAATGTTGTTGAAAAATGTGAAACTTCTATGTTGCATTTTGAGTCGTTTCCTCTCAAGGGCACTAGGTATACTCACACAAGTGAGGTGCCATATTTATCAGGAGACTTGGAGGAATGCTGAGTGGAAGGAAGTTTAAGGCCCCCCGCAGATTCCAGAACTTCCCAGCACAGAAAGTTGAGAAAAACTTGTTTTTAGTCAATGTTTGAGGTTTGAAGGGGGACTCTGAGTGACAAAATTTGATGAGAGCGATGCAAGTCAGCCCACCCTGGATACCCCTTGATATCTATTTTTCAAAAATGTACAAGTTGGCTATGTTTCCAGAGGTGCCGGCTGAGATAGGATCCAAAATCTAGACCTACCCACATCAGAAAAAGAAGGTCAGTTCTCTGTGGAAAAATGTGCTGGGTCCATGTTGTGTTTTGGGCCAATTCCTCATGCGGGCACTAGGTCTACCCCCAAAAATTAGGTACAGTTTTTATTGGGAGACTTGGCGAAATACTGGGTGGAAGGAAGTTTGTGGTTCCTTGCACAAAAATGTGAGAAAATGTTGTTTTCAAGTCAATGTTTGAGGGTGGCAGGAGATTCTGGGTAATAAAACATTGAGAGAGCCATGCAAGTCAGCCTACTTTGGATACCCCTAGGTGCCCAATTTTAAAAAATGTATGGGTTGACTAGATTTTCCTAGGTGCCTGCTGAGCTAGGGTTCAAAATCTAGAGCTACCCACCTGAGGAAAAGTGGGTCAGTTTTTGGTGAAAAAATGTGTTGCGTCCATGTTGAGTTTTGGGCCGTTTCCTTTTGCCGGCACTAGGTCTATCCACACAAGTGAGGGACCATTTTTATCAGGAGACTTGGAGGAAGGCTGGGTGGAAGGAAGTTTGTGGCTCCTTGCAGATTCCAGATCTTTTGTCACAGAAATGTGAGGAAAGTGTGTTTTTGTTTTTTACTCAATGTATGAAGTTTGCAGGGGATTCTGGGTAAAAGAAAATGTGGTGAGAGCCAAGCAAGTCAGCCCACCCTGGATACCCCTAGGTGTCCAGCTGTCAAAAATGTACAGATTGGCTATTTTTCCCTGGTGCCAGCTGAGCTAGGGTCCAAAACCTAGAGCTACCCACATTGGAAAAAGAGGATTTGTTTTAAGTGGAAAAATGTGATGCTTCCATGTTGCATTTTGGGCCAATTCCTGTCACAGGTACTAGGCCTACCTACCCAAGTGAGGTACCATTTTTATTGGGAGACGTGTAAGATCCTTGGGTTCTTGGAGAACCTTCAAGCCCTATAAATGCCCACAACCAGACAGATGAAAATGTTGTCACAAATTGCCATTTTCAATGTTTTCTTTTTTTAATTTCAACAGTTTTTTTTCCCTAGGGAACCTTTCAGGAATCTACACATATGACCCTTGCTAAATTCAGAATTTTGTCTACTTTCTAGAAATGTATAGCTTTTCTGGATTGTCTATGGGTTCACATTGGTTTCCACCACAAACTGGAAGTAGATTGAAAGAACAAAAAGTACAGAAAATCGTCTACCTCTTAGGAAAATACAAAAACTGTGGTACAAATTTAGGCACAGATTTAAGAGGGCCTAGCGCCATTCTAACAAAACATTAGCATCCTTTTTGTTAATGCTAATGTGGTGTTAGATGGCCAAAAAACGCCGCACCATATTTACAAAGTGGCGCAATGCATGCATTGCGCCACTTTGTAACCCTCAGCACTACATTATGGCTGCACCAGGCAAAATATATGCAAAGGGGGCATTCCCAAATTAGGGGGGCCGAAAAAACGGCACAAAGAAATCTGAGAGATTTCTTTGCGTAAGCTTTTTGGCACTTTTAATGCCTGCTCTAAGCAGGCATTAAAAGGATGCTCCCATTGGTCACAATGGACCTTTGGGAGCTTTGCAGGATTAGCTTCAAAATGTTTTATGCTAATCCTGCAAAGCACCAAACTAGCGTCAAAAATTCTGATGGTAGTTACCTAACTACCGCCATGGTGCTCCGTATATTAAATATGGCGCACACGTGTGGTTAGGGGGGCACTAAGGGGAGCAAGAAAAGTGGCACTGCACTAGGTGTAGCAGCATTTTTCATAAATATGCCCTTTACTTTTTTTTATTCAGCTCTGCGTGTTCCTGAAAGCTGGGAAGATGATGACTTTAGTACAGCAAACCGTTCGCTGATGGCATTTTTAGGGGAAAAACAGACACTTTTATCTGGAGGACTTTTTCCTTATTTTTCTCAAAAAGCTCAACGTCTTACTATATTTTGCCTATTTTCTGAGGGGAATCCACAAAACATGGGCACCTTTAAAATCACCAGGATATTGGAAAAAAAGGACACAAATTTAGTGTGGATAGCTTATGTGGACAAAACATTATGGAAGGATAAGCGCCACCTACCCCAAATAGCCAAAAAAAGGCCTAGCACAGGGGGTGGAGGTGGGGAGGGTGGGAGGTTTGGCTAGCAGCAAAAGGGTTATGATAATCTGAAAAGCAGCCAACACGTATTTCATCCATTGGATGGTGCACAGGCTTGGGGCTTTCTTAAGGCAGGAAATTATATAGTGACAGGAAGTTGCAGTTATTTTTTGTTCATTTTCCAGAAGGTGATGATGTCAAGGCTGATAAGCCAAAAAAAAGCTAAATGAGAGTATTAGGTCCTCGGTCAAGGTGTGCCACTTTCAGTCTATGCGGTCAGGAATGTCGATTTGGAGTGTAAATAATATAATAATGCTGCTTTCCGCAGTTCAGGCCACACATATAGAGCAATGGTTCCTAACCTTTGCTCTGGGGACCCCTGGGAGTCTGAGAAGCCTGCTGCTTAGAACATTACATAATATTAAAATATTAATAAAGTGTATACAAATAAAGAAGCAAAATGTCAAATTCATTTTTCTAGAACATTCTGTAAATGTGAAGGGTTTTGAAAATGGAGGCTAGAAATGAATCCTTAGAATGATTCGTTGGAGCAGTGCAAGGGCATCAAACAGAATATAGTACAATGAGTAGCCTTAACTGCATTTTAAAAAAGCTACAACCTTTCCAATAATGTTAAACTACTGTTTTTTATATTGGGTTGTGCACTTAATAAAATATGTCATCATTTATTTATTTGTTTTATGAATGCTTGTCTGGTGTTTTGCGCATTTTTATGTAATCATCAAAAATGGATAGGCTGGGCCCCCCACTTACAGTAGTGACTCAATGGGGGGTCCATGGAGACCAAAAATAATTCAGCGTGGGTCCTCGGGCTCCAGTAATTATTAAGTGGGTGTCCACAGAAGTCAAAAGATTAATAACCACCAGTATTAAACAGCATAAAGCATACAACAAATTCCTGTAAAAACAGTTTAAACAGCAAGAGCACAGGAATTAGCAGAAATACAAGTGGGGAGAACAGAAACAAAAATGGGACGACCAAGTACAAATGCTAAATGCAGCACAGCACAAGCAAACAAAAATAACACAACGTATGACACCACAGGAACAAACTAAAAGTCCACCAATAGAGGAAAAGCCCAACATAATAATCAAAGAAACATGGCATCATGCGGAAGTTGTTCAAGGCTACACCAGTTTCACAAATATTGCCTAACACTGGACACAGCATGCAGACTGTGTGAGCAAAGAAACCACATTGCATCAGTATGGCACTCAGCACAACAAAGAGGAAGCAGCTGACAAAGAATACAGACACAAAGAGGAAAGTACGAAGAGAAAACAACCATTGGCAAAGTCAATAGATCTTGCCTATGGAAGAACTATTGTCTTCTAGTCATGTTATACTGCAACATAGCTGTTTGACAGAATGACTGAAAGTTACAAAAAAGTTGCTATGATGCGGCCAGCGCTGACCACAAGGCACAGTGATGTGTTTTCTTAGTATTCTCTGCCTTCATAAAAAAAAGTTCAAGAACAAATGACAACAACACATTGTAGGCAATTGGAAACCAACAATAATTTAAAATACACGTTTATGCATCAATCTATTCTTAATGGGGGTAGGAAACGTGAGCAAAAGGCTGAGGGTGCTGGACAAAACATAATTCAGCAGTAATAACAGAAATAAATGATAAACATCATTCATAAACAGATGTGAGGGCTGAAATCTATATAAAGCAAGGAAATGAGAGTGACAATGAAGTCAGCCAAGGGCAAGTAATGGGCACACGATTAGCCCCTTGCAAATAAACAAAATGTCTCTCAACCAACAGCATTATCGCTGTCTCAGTATAGACTTTGGGGGGGGAGTAGGGTGCAAATGGTCAAAGAGGTGAAGGTGTCTACCAAATATACCAATAACCTTAAAATAATTCATAGTGCCCTCAAAACTTTCAGGGGTGCTAGGGTGAAGGCAAAAGACAGTTGAAAGAGGGGCAGAAATGTGACCTGCATGAGGGGAAAAAGACTTTAACTATGCAGACTTTTACCATGAAGGAAATTTACCAATCAGTCTTTACATACTGGTAAGAACCACCTCAGGTAAATATTTGTAATTTTATAATGCAGGTTTCTTTTTTAAAAGCAATTACATACCTTTCATGTTAAATTCAAAATGTGACTATAGGGTATAGTGATTAATAGACGTAAGGGGAGGTAAGTGTAATTTCAGGGTTAAGGTGTGGATAGTGATATAGGGAGGTGGAGTGATGTTAGGGTTTGAGGGTAGGTAAAGAACAGGAAGGTAAGGATGATGTTAGGGTTCATGGTGGGTAGAGATAAGGAGAGGTAATGGTTATTTCAGTTCAGGGGTGAGTAAAGGGAGCTAAAGGTGGTTTTGGAGTACGGGGAGGGTAGCGGTAAAAGGAGGTAAGGGAGAAGTTAGATTTTATGGATGGGTAGAGTTGAAAGAAAGTAAGGGTGATTTTGGAGTTTAGAGATCGGTAGCAGTAAAGTGGGAATGCGGGACTTTTGTGAAGGGCGCACCTCTAGGAGGCTTCCCGATGATGCAGTCTCTTTAAGATGGAGCACATAGCCTTTAAGGCTGCACTCTGCACCGTGATGACCGCTCGTCGTCCGTATTTGTGTAATTATAGTCTGCATCCCCGTTTTCTGTTGCCTTCAACCACCCGTACTATCTCGGCCCACCTAAGAGACCTACACTGGATCCTTGTCAACAAATGCATCACTTTCAAGCTAACACACGCATACAAGGCCCTTCACAATATCAGACGTGCCTACCTCAACCACCATTTCTCCTTCTACATACCCTTTGGGCAACTCTGTTCTGCTCAACTGACCCTCGCCACCATCCCCAGGATCAGGAAGAACAGGGGCTGAGGAAGATCCTCCTCCTACCTCATTGCGCAGGCCTGGAACACGATGCCGCTCCACCTCAGGAAGTCCCCCTCACTGGCTCAGTTCAGGAGGGACCTCAAGAGCTAGCTCTTCTACTGACACATGTCCACCAGCGAGTGCCTTGACACCCCCCAAGTGATAAACTGCGCTTTATAAATGCTGATTGATTGATTGAAAGAGGTGCGCATTCGAACTATTGACAGGAAGAAAGTAAGTGTTGCGCTTACATGTGAGTAGGTGCGTTGTGTGCACAGGGGAAAGGTGAAGTGAAAGAGATACAACAAAGTAGATGCAGGAGAGGTTGAACAGAGGTTACTGAAAAAGAAAGAGATGAGATCTATGATACAGATGGATGATATCAGAAACATATATTAATGAAAAAGAAGTTAATTGTCGAACAGAGAGACTGCAGATGAAAGTGACATGAAGAGAAAAACAGGAGTGACTGAAACACTCCTAAGACCACTAACTCTTCTGCTGACCTTACTCAGTCTCATATTTTCAGACTTCAAACATTTTCAGCCATTATTATTCATAAGAAAATTGTTGTTACTGAATTATCTGATACTAATAACAAGCACTACAAGGCCAATACGCCTGTCTTGTTTTAGGTGCATGTCCATTGCTATGTGATATTTTTGTAATCAATAATGGAAACCTCACAAAGAGGCAGTAAAGCAGAGTTTTAAAATGGATGGCTACTGTCAGATACTCAGTACTTACACTTCTTTAACTTATTTAACTTAAGAGGGTGAATACTAGCACTTTTCAGCAGAGGTGCAATACATTTGATAGGAAAGTACGGGTACTTCTCTGCAGTGGGGAAGTCCAATTATAAATCTACATAATTAAATTATTTTATTAGCAAATAGAGATTTATATTGTTAAATAACTTGCATATTAATCATATAATTGTAGGAATCACATTTAGCTATTATGAGCAGCAACTCAGTTGACATGTTATGTAGTTTAAAGTTATATTCATTTCTACTGTCATCTTGAATGTCAACTTTTACACATTTAAGGCTCAGAGGCCCACACATTTCATTCCAGCTTGTTTTACAGGTTATGTGTTTTCCCATTGCAGATGCAGTTTTCCCAGAGCCTGTTGCCACCTAGTGAATAGTTTATTTTTATGTATTAGATGACTGACAGTGAGATTCTCATCGAAATATTAAGAGAAGGTGCCACATGGGGGAGTGACTTGTGGGAAGAGCTGGTTGCATCCGGCAGTCTGTCCAGTGTAACAATTAAAGGACGTAGCCATGTATGAACCACTGTTTTGCCCCGAAAAAGAAGGGAGTTTACCTGCTCCCAGAGTCTGAAGTAATATGATTGGTCCCCCAGCGTGAGAACAAGCTTTAATGGTGCTTACTAGTGTCCTGTTGAACAACAATAGTGTGTGTTCCTTAGACTAGGGAGGAGATGTTTGCTGACTTAGAACTGAGATGACCCTTCTTATCTCTGCTGATCTCTACTACTCGAGTGCAAAGTTTTAATGCAATAGCATTCATATTATCTTGCCAGAGAACCTTATTTGGTTTTCTGAAGCTGATACCTTATTCTACTTGCCTAACCAAATGCCCTTTGTTGACTCATACCTGCTTAATTTAAATAAGGGTTTTTCTTTATGGAACACAATTGTTGCACCTTTTATATATTTTGCATAATTCTTATTAATGTTATATTTTCCCTTATCTTGAAACATCGGCTCCTGGACTATTTAAACTTGTAATAATGCTTAAAATCTGATTTCTTAACGAATTAATGATTTTGATTGAACTACATTTCTTAATAAATTTCTCTCAGAATCAGAACAATTCCCTTGACTATTTCTTGTGGGGTCCAATTGCCCTTCAATGTTATGGAAATTAATGTAAATGATTGCTCCAAAGACTCTCTCCACTTTGACTTAAAAAGGTCCACAGCACCAGTGCCAGGGTTTGTATGATGATTACGCCTGACGTTTGAAGTTTAAGAATTTCCACTCTATCAGCTGCAAATAGTCACTCTGATATAATTAAAACCAGCGCTTTTGTTCCTGTTTGAAGCACCACACCAAAGTACTATTCGGGTGGCACTTTACTGAAGGCACACGATTTTAATTTACATACTTTAACAACCCTAATTACATAGGCATTGTTCCTTGGAAATGAATCCTATTTTAGTTTCTTATGCCACGCCCTTTTAGAAATCGCTCTCTATTTCTCTCTCTCAAGGTTTCATCTGCACAGCGCTTACATTGTGCTTGGGAAATCTATTGTTAATACATATTTTTAAACGGTTTAGATCCCAACCCCCTTGCTTTTCATTGGTTCCTGTGCTTGCCATTTACTTTTCCTCTGTTTCTATTGGCTGCAGCGTGCTATTTTCTGTTCTTCCTCATATGTTTGCTCTTATGTTTCCCGCGCCCCAAGTACTGTTTCAATCCATTTTGCTGTAACTTCTTTTAAACGGGTCAGCACCCCTGCTGTCATTAGAAGATCTACACCCTTGCTTTGAAACTATAGTGCTTCCTGAGTGCGCGGACTAAGCCTGCTATGCTGGTCTCAGTGGAGGCCTCATGACCCCAGTTCTGGCACAGCATTCACCAGTACCCTCTCCCCCGGGCAACACACACTCACGAGTCCACATGGGGCCAAAGTGGGCATCCACTCTAGTGCTCAGTTTTGTTGCAGAGGCCGGCGCTTGCAGAGAACCCTCTGCGGCCATAGCAAAGGTATTTGTTTGATCAAGCATGCAAAAAGAGTGATCTGCGCCCCTCGCAGCTGTGTGCCTGGCTTTACTTGTTTTAAGTCCCATTCTCCTCCAAAAGAGCTCTGCACCTTATTGAAGCTCTATTGAGAATCTAGGTGCTTGAAGTGTGTGTCTTGCTGCTACTCGGCACCTTGTGCAGTTGGGTTCCGACCGCACAACAACTGTGTCCTGCTAAAATCTAGCTAAAAAACCCGAGCCTTTGCAGATGTTATCAATCCCACCATCTGCTGCTTTTAGTATGGGTTTTGACAGTCTCTGTCTCGCTCACCCACAGCCCTGTTCACTTTGAAACATAGCTGGGCATGTGAGCGCTACCGTTTACCACACATGCACTCTCCATGGCTTGTCTCATTCAGCACCCTGGTAACATCTGGCCTTTTTAACTCACTGCTCTTCCCCGTACTCACCAAATGCAAACTGATCTCAGCTGCTCTCACGCACTGGAAAATACCATCAAGGTGAGTTTAAGCTACTTTATCAATTGTTGTAGCCTGGTTATGGTGAGAGTAGTGAAGGACTTTCCTGCTGGTCATCTTTTGGCAGCTCTGACAATGTTAGGAGAAGTTTGATTTCTGATAAAATTAATTTTGTCTTAGAAAAACAAAGCATTTCTTACATTTGGGCGACAAATGAAGCTGGTGAGGAGTTGATACGTGGAGAGGTCTTTGCATAAGTGTATTTGAAGAGGATGTCCATAGGCCTTTTTGTAGCCCTAAGACAAGTGATCACAGTTTCTCACATTACACTTCACTTCCATAAACCCTTGCGGCTATAACAATGCTGAGAATTTTAATTTTTACAATGTAGAGGGTTGTCTTCTTTTTTGGCCATTCAAAAGGAAATTGATTAGGAAGTTTCAGCAGTCAATTCTGCACTACTGGATTTCATTGCACTCCACTGGTCGACCAAATCCTCGAGGGTATTACTTGCACTAACCAGCTCGCTTTGTTTCTTATCACCCAGTAAAATGCATAAGCCATTTCACTACTCTGGACCCCGTGTCAAGACTACTTAGCATGCCAATGAATATCCGGTTTGTGACAATATTAGGGCCCCTTCCTTTTATTAATTCAAGCGTCACACAGCTACACAGCACATAGAATCAAACAGCCATGCACATTAATTACATTTCTGTGCAGTTACCCCCTATTACAAGGCCCAGTTCTCTCAGATCGGATCTCTAATGACTGTAATCCTCTGATCCTTTGATTCAACGCCCTGCCACGCAAGACTACTCTGATGGGCCAAGGTTAGAGTTGACCATAAGCAAAAAACCTTGGTCTTCACTACCCCCAAAGTTAGACAAATTGGCTGTACTGCCTTTGTGCACCGGGGACTTGAAAGAGACAGAATATTAAACTGTATGGATTAAACTCCCAGGATGCTTGATGGCAAAGTTTCTCCACCATAGTGCCACTTTCACTTGAGGGGACCACCATAGCCTTTCGCTCTGATCCTCCATAGCACACGCCTGAGGTCCCAATGTGAGTTCTTGCCAACAAATGATGATTTTATATTGTATATGTATGTGTAAGCATTTCTATGCGTTAACGTGAGGGCGTTTTAATGCTAACTGCTAACACTTGTTAGGAATTGAAGTCAGGTGTATAGTATTTAATGCCTACTGCGTCTTCTAAGCTCTGCTACCTACTGCCCACAAAACGTTTAATCGCTAGTTACTTCTGTCTACAAACATGTAAGCTCCATTATACAAGAACTTCTAAGCACTTCAGCTACTCTCAGACACCACTCATCCTACACACTTACCCACCATTTACACTGCACAGTCACCCTGACATTGCATTTGCAGTCAAATACTGCTCACCCACCAGTCACACCGTGCTGACTCTGTATTCTATGTCAGGACCGGAGGCTCCTATTATTTTATCTCCTTCTTTACTGACTTAAAACAGCAGCCCATCAAAAACATTAAAACAAATAACTACACATCCCATGATGCTAACGTATACATAATATAACCCAAGCATAGTCAACAACCTCTGTCCATAAATGACATGACCCTGAACGTCCCTTCCTCTTTCTTTGCTGCTTTGCAGCAGATAAGTACTATTTCTCTTCTTCTCTTGTGAATTATTTCTTAATGTAGAGTTGGTTGTGTTTATTTTTATTAATTGTTACAGCGTTGTGATTCCGCTTGCTTATTTTCACTTGGGGTGCCCGTTATATCGGCTTTTTTACCGATCTTTGTGCCTGCTTTAATTTTGGTGGAGGGGGAGCGGGAGCTTCTACGCGCCTCGCGTGTAGTCTGTTTTTCATTGTTCTCACTGTCAGTGTGTGCGCGCTGATTTACGAGCCGTTTATCTGGATCGCATTTCCCCATGAACGGCTCGTGTTTGCTGCGCGCATGTGTTTGACTACTAATAATAGCATTGTCTGCTCCCTGACGCCCAGCGTGTTAAACGCCTTGGTTGTAAAATATAAATAGGCTCTGCTTGGAGTGGTATACAGGCAGCTCCCTCCACGTTCTATTGGGCCTTATTAATATATTGCCTGTAAGGGTTTTTTTCACCCCCCCTGTGCTTCTATTTTTACTGAAATCAAAAATGTGAGCATAATGGCTCAATGGAAGGATCCAGAGACAGGATATTTTCCTGATGAATCTAGCAATCAGCTAGAAGTTAATCTGGTAGAAGCTTTGGACACCAGAGTCCAGCAATCTGTTAACGATGCTCTAGTTTGAGCACTAGGTCCATTTTCATGTCAGCTTTTCGAATATGGCCACTCACAAGGTTGGTTGTCTGGCCAGAATTCCTCTCTTCCGGAGGAGACTAATTCTAAGTTAAAATCAAAATCAAAGACTTCTGAAAGCTCAAAGACTCCAACTGGGGATCCACATGCTGACATTTTTTAGAAACTACGCAGGAAGCGAGTGACTGAACATAATTATAGTTCAAAGAAAGACGCCCAGTTAGCTACATCTTCCTCAGATAAAGACTCCTCATCCAGAGATTCGGATGACTCAGACACTCCAGGCCCTAGTAAGAAAGTCAGGAAACAATCTCCTGCTTCGCAGGTATTGGATTTTGACCCATCTGAATTAATACACCCCAGGTCTTCCAATTGGCTTCCTTCCTCTGAGGTGGCTCAATATGTGCACTCTAATCTTAGAAAGAGTTTAGATAAGGAAGTTTGCGCTCATCTTCGAGCAGAATGCCATAGACCTGATTTGGACCATAAGGTATCTGATACCCCTGAGATTGACCCTACGATGGTCACATTTATGAAAATGTTTGCAAAAGACCCTAAAAAAGGGCTGGATAGATCTTGGAGAATATGCCAAGATAAGCTTCTCGATTTGTCTGGTCCCCTAACAAAGATTTTGGATATGGCTGTTAATGCTAAAGAATCAGGTACCCCAGTAGACACGGATATTTTGATGGGATGGGCTCAGAGAGCCATTTGCCAACTGGGTAACACTAATTGTGCTATATTATTGGAGCGCAGGAAGTCTATTCTTATGCACATTGACCCAAAGTTGGTAGACCTAGCCTCTTCCGAGGCTGGTCCAGCGGCAGACGGACTATTATTTGGCTCTTCATTCATCAAAGAATCGGCCAAATTCTGTTCTACTTTTTCATCCTTGGATAAGGCCCAAATATCCCTCAAAAAAGTATTTAGGCGAGCCTTTTTGTCAGGGCCGGACGTTTTGGTGGACGAATTGCCAGTTGAGGATCCTATTCCAGTCCCCAAAACATTTATACCAGAGGAAGGGGTGGTTGGTATAGAGAACAATCCAAATCTACATTTTACCCCACTTGAGCCTGGGGTAGCCGACCCAGATTCCGCAGAGGACAGCGTAGAGGCCAACAAGAAGCCATCCAAGAAGCTGGCTATTCAGGTAAACATTATTCCTCATTCTCAAGTTCTTCTTGGGGGCAGAGTAGGGCTGTTCTTAGACAACTGGAGAAAAATCTCTGGAGATCTGTGGATTCTCCAGACGGTCTCTGGGTTTCATCTAGAATTTATCAGTACCCCAACTCAACTCTCTCCCCCTATGCAAATGAATTTTTCCCACACCGATCAGATGTTCAGAGACGCAGAAGTGCAATCATTACTAGACAAAGGAGCGGTAGAATTTTCAGTGCTTCACCCCTTTGGCTTTTGCAGTCCCATTTCTGTAGTGGACAAAAAGGGTAGAGGCCATTGCCTAGTGCTCAATTTAAAAGATTTAAATTATTGGATCGTGTCCAGACACTTCAAGATGGAAGGGATCCATATGTTGAGGGATATTCTATCAGAAGGAGACTGGATGGTCTGCCTAGACTTAAGGATGCTTACCCATCAGTTCCAGTCTTTCCTCCTCACAGGAGATTTCTTCAATTTCTGTGGAAGGGCCATTGTTTGGAATTCAAAGCTCTCCCGTTCGGCCTGTCATCGGCCCCTTGGTGCTTCACGAAACTGTTGAGACCAGTAGTGGAATCGTTGAGGACCAAGGGAGTTCGATTGATTATCTATCTAGACGACATTTTATTGATGGCTCAGGATCCTCGATCTCTTCTGAGACATCTGGACTAGACCATTAAATTATTTGGGTTTCCTTATCAATTCGCAGAAGTCGTCATTGAATCCGACTCAAGTGATAGAATTCTTGGGATTCAAGATAGATTCAGTGCGATCTCAACTAGTCCTTCTGTCATCAAAGATTCGCAATATCAAGAGAGAGCTGAGATCAGCGTTAACAAGCACTACTATTTCTCTGAGGACCATTGCCAGAATAGTGGGTCTGTTGACTTCCTCTATTCAGGCAATTTTCCCAGCCCCTCTCCATTATTGTGCTCTACAGAGACTAAAGATCAGACACCTGCAGAAAGGTCTGAGTTATTCGGAATTGACCCCTTTAAACTCAGAGGTCAAGAAGGATATTCATTGGTGGCTACAACACATGGAAGCCTGAAATGGCAGGGCCATCTTTGGGTCTCACCCGGAAGTAGTAATCGAGTCAGACGCCAGTCACTGGGGTTGGGGAGCCCGTTGCGGATCTCTTGTGACAGGAGGAAGATGGTCACAGACGGAACGATCTCTGCACATCAATTGCCTAGAACTCCTAGCAGGATCATTTGCTATAAAGAGCCTCTCACCTCAGAAGACAGACTGTTGCATTCTACTGCGAATGGACAACATTTCAGCAGTACGATATGTCAACAAACTAGAAAGAACGAGATCCAGGATTCTAGCGGAGATTGACAAAGAATTTTGGCATTATTGCCTGGAACATCATCTAGTGGTGATCGCAGAGTACCTTCCGGGGACTCAGAACACTGTTGCAGACTGGAATTTTAGACACCTGACGGATTCCAGGGATTGGAGACTGGATCCAATAGTTTTCTCCCAGATAATCAAGGAATGGGGTCCTTGCGAAGAGGACCTCTTTGCATTTCGTCTCAATGCCCAGACATTGAAATTCTTCAGTTGCTATCCGTACCCTCTAGCGACAGATGCTTTTCTACAGGATTGGTCCCAGTTTCAGGGGTATGCCCTTCCACCCTTTCTGTTAATTCCCAGAGTCTTGTCTCAGGTGCAGAGACAGAAAACAGATTTGATTCTGGTGACACCATTCTGGAGGTTGCAACCCTGGTTTCCAATTGCCCTTCCTTGCAGAATTGGCTTCTTCAACCTTAACTTACAGAACCATTAACAATTTTAGATCTGCCATTTCAGCTGGTCACAGTAATATTGATGGTAAGCCGGTAGGTGAACACCCATTGATATGTAAACTTTTGAGGGGTATTCGTTTGCCCAACCCTCCTCAGTCTAAATATTCTGAGTTGTGGGATGTGAACATTGTTTTGAAATTTCTCGATGCCTGACCGACCAATAAATATTTATCCCGTAAACAGATTTAAGCTAAATTAACTATGTTATTGTGTCTGATTTCTTGTAAGAGAGTTTCGGATGTCAAGGCTTTAGATCCATCAGGTATAGTGTACTCACCGGAGGGTGTTTCTTTTAATATTACTAGAATGACAAACATGAATTGCAGGTCAGTAACATACCCTACGTTTCTGGCTAATTCAAAACTATGTGTAGTACAGTGTTTAAAGATTATGAAGCAGTTACTGAAGAGTTTAGACAAACTGTTAATGGACAATTACTAATCTCTCTACAGAAACCATTTAAGCCTGTTTCATCGCCCACTCTTTCTAGATGGATTAGATGGTTAATGAGTGAAGCCGGTATAGATACCAGCCACTTTGGAGCTCACTCTGTTAGAGGAGATATGGCATCTAAAACTTATGCTTTGTGTTCTAGATTAGAGGACATTATGAAAGCAGCAGACTGGTCTTCTGAGTCTACGTTTAAAGTGTTTTATCACAAGCCTGTGGTTGATGTTGCATCTGTTGTAATTGATCAGCTTTGAACAAGCATAATTGGAGCCTCCGGTCCTGACATAAAATAAAAAAATGTCTAGCTTATGCGTCAAGAATTTTCAATTCTATTAAGGACACGGAGGCGAGGATTATCCCTCCCATAAACGCAAATGTGTGTCACATACATTGCATTCATGTATACATTCATGATTTTGTCTGTTATTATGCCCGCCCTGATTAATTTGTTGAATATTTTACATTGTGTTTGATTGTTTAACTTTATGAGGTATTATTTAGATAATTTTATATTTCAGGTTCTGATAAGAAAAGCACCTAAGGTTATATTCCGTTGAATATGGTGAAAATTGTTCTTGGTACTTCAGTGACGGAGGAGTTATTTGAATCTTCCAGTTTCAGTTGAACTTTGGAGATGTTTACTCTGGATGAAAATCTTGGACTCAGTACCCTCATAAGGAATTTTGTGTTTCAGAAGTTTCAGAAGTATTTATCTTATCAAAGAAAGAGGAAGTGACGTTCAAGGTCATGTCATTTATGGACAGAGGTTGTTGACTATGATTGGGTTATTATATGTATACGTTAGCATCACGGGATGTGTAGTTTTTTGTTTTAGTGTTATTTGATTGGCTGCTGTTTTAAGTCAACAAAGAAGGAGATAGCATAATCCTCGCCTCCGTGTCCTTAATAGAATTGAAAATTCTTGAAGCGTAAGCTAGAAAAAATTTTATTCACACATTGACATGCCTCCCATCCAGCACTCAGATACCTCGCACCCTCCAAACATACCTCTCACCCTGAACTCAAACCACTCATCATGCACTTATACTATTGACATACCGCTCACCCTATACTCGCGCACCTCTTATCTTGTACAAGGTAACATCTCTCGCTATGTATACTCACACAATTCTCCTTCTACACTGAACACACATCAATCACCATGCATTGAGGCACTTTCACCATGCACTCAGACACTTATCAACCTTCATTCATGCAACACTCACCCTGCACAGAGAGCACTCACACCATTATCCTTGCATTCAGACACTGCTCCCACACCTCTTAATTTGTTAATCTCATAGGCGAAATCTAATGCAGTTACCAATGCTTATCTCTTTTTCATCCAACTTAAAGTCCATGGATCAGGGGTCTTTGCATACGATTTAAAGTTCAAGAGCATAAGAATCGTCGTGAAGAAACTACAGAATTGAAGGATTATAGGAAACGTTTGGGTAGCAAATCCCGAGCATCCGGAAGGGCTCTGTTTTCAATGCATGGTCAGGGGTCGCAGGCGTTTTAAAAAACACATTTACTAAGCGTCTGCTCGATGGATGGAACTACAACTCCCATCGTGCAAAGTTGCCCTGCGAGTTCTCGCGTGGCTGGAGGAGCGAGAGGGCAGCTGCGGCAAAACAGCAGCATCAGAATCCGAGCCAGCATCAGCATCTCTCACCTGGGCCCTGCAGGAGTGAACATTCACCGCCTGCGACGCGAGAGAGAAATAGGCATCAGCCATGGTGGACAACTCGGGCAAGGAGCGCGAGGCCATGCAGCTGATGGCCGAGGCCGACAAAAGAGTCAAGAACTCACAATCCTTTCTGCGAGGCCTCTTCAGGTGAGGGCTCGATCGTAGCCGAGGGTGCAGCTTTTGGTTTATTGAGAAACCACTGCTTCCGGGCTCGGCTCGCGTACTGTAGCACAGGTGGGCGTAGTGCGCTGCAGTCATTGCAGAGCTCCATTGCCACCTAATAATGCCCCTACCCTTTCGTACGTACCCAGGCGCGATTTCTTCCCTTCATCACACAGACTATCTTTAAACACGCTCTTCCATTGTATATTATTCACCCTTGCTCCACTACCCTCAGACCTGCCTTTGTCCAAAAATGTTATTTCCAGTACTCCTCACCCACCTTTACCACATATCTGTCGGTTCAACCCCATCTCGGCTGCCCTCAGAAGCACAGCCGTTATCATTCTTTCTTCCAGACACTTCTTTCCATACATCTTCATACAAATACACAATTTTTCCTTCACATATACATTTCATAATGTTACTAAAAATGTGGAGTGGGGCCACGCTATCCATTAGTGATACTATGTATGTATCGAGGGGACTGCCATTCCACAGAGCGTTACTATGGATGTGACCTGAAAGCATACAATTTCACAGTTTAAGTAAGTGCGTGTTGTACCTATGCTATTCCATAGTGTTCTGAAGTATGCGACATCGGACATGCTATTCCGTAGTTACTGTGTATGTGACGTGATAGCATGGCATCTCATAGAGTGCTACTGAATTTGTGGCGTTGGCTCATGTTATTCCTTACTATTTTCTTGCCGGCGGATGGCAGTAAGGTGGCGCTGCCAGCCGTATTATGACCAATAATACGGCCTACTGGTGTTCTGCTGGCAGGCGCTGCTGCTGGCATCATCGTCCCGTCTCCTGCCAGTTGACCCCCTGAACACAGGTAAGTGGGTGCTCCGACAGGGGAGGAGGGTGGGTGATTGTGTGGGGTTGTGTCTGTGTGTGAATGTGCGTGCAGGTATACAGGTGTGTGTTTCATTTTGAATGTGTGTGTGTATGGATGTGTGAGTGCGTGTATGTTGTGTGAATGCATGTCTGCGCGTATGTAAGTGTGTGCGGATGTGCGTGTGAATGGATGTATGCATGCATGGTTGCATGGGTGTGTGTGAAGGGGGCGTGAATGTAGGTAGGGGTTGGAGAGGAAGGGGGTGGGAGGGACCTCTGGAGAGGGACGGGGGAGGGGGGACCCCTATCAGTGACAGGGAAGGAATTCCCTGTCACTGATAGTGCCTACCGCCATGGTTTTTGTGGCGGTAAGGAAGCAACGAAACCATGGCGGTAGGCAGGGTCATAATCCCGCTGGAGGTGCAGTGGCGGCCGCCGGGCTGGAGATAGATATCTCCAGCCCAACGGCTGTCACCGCCATGGCAGTCGGAGTGGTATATTGGCGGGTTGGCTCCAGCCAACCGACCAATGTCATAATATGGCGGTAGGTACCGCCATGTTACCACCGACCACCGGGGTCATAATGAACCCCATAGTGTCAACCTGGCGCAAGGGTACTTTATTTCCGTAAGAAATCATTCTCACCGATAGTACTGCACGTTGTTTTTGCACCTTTTGGAAGAACTAGATAGAATGAGTTTTTACTGTTTCCGGGGATTGTAATTCTGGTAAACCGCATGTGCATGCTGCTGTATTTTTGATTTAGTCATAGTGATAACAGACATTTGTGTTAGTATTATTGCCTAAAATGTGCAATCTGGGAGATTAATTGCATATCTGGTGGTCAAGCCTGTTGGTCTAAAGCTTTTGGAAAAAGTGCTGAGCCATAGAAGAGATGGAAGACATTTTCTTTGGTGGGGAGGACTAAGAAAGACTGCGGCCTAGGGTGACTGCTCTTTGATGGAAAAGTACCATCACACCAACGATTCAAAAATGAGCCAGGAGGCTGTGATCAGCACTGGCTACCGAACAACTGTCATGGGATTTACAGGGTCAAGGAAGCAATTTGGGAAAGTGTGGAAGCTGCTTCTGGCTTACTTGAATGAGGCATCACAGACTTTGCCATGTTCTAAATCGCTGCTTTCCACACGTTTGGCAGAAGATTTGCAGCGAGGGGCAAAAGTTGGTGAGTTGAACTTTTGACTCAGATCCTAATTCCAAACTGGGAGACTGTCTGTGACTTGAATATAATCAAAGTCTTTCTGTCGACGCTTATGAAGAGGGAGGGATTGGTCACGGCCTAAGCAATAATATGTAAAAGGTGAAGAGCTCGCTATTGGTAATTAGAGTGGCAAGTGCGTTGGTGAAGAGGTGCGCAAACACTTCTGACTGTAACAGACTCAATCCTATCACTAAGAAAAGAAAGCACAGTCCTTTACCTTGACCGCCAGACCCGAGCAACTTAGGTGGTTTACTCTCTATACTTCCTTATCCTGACTACCAGACCCCAGCAGCTTAGGTGGACTACTCTCAATACCAGTGGCATAACTCAAAATCATGCCCCCACCTTCAAATTGTGATTAGGACCTACTGAGCCTCCCATATATCATAGTTATTAACGGGCCTTTTTGCTGAATGGTGATCTTTGAAGGTCTGGGTCTCCATGAAAGCCTCCCCCTCCCCTTGACCACAGGGGATGCAGGGGTCTGCTTTATGCCTCTACTCAATTACACGAAGTGCTTCGAGGGGGTGTGGGGTGGGCGCAAAAGGGATGTGGCCTATGTAATGAAGGATGTGGCCAAACGGAGGGGGAATATAACCCTGCACTCCAGAAGTTCTTAAACAAACAGTTCTTTCACAAAAACATAAGCTGAAAACAGTAACGGTACATTTATTTACATTTATACAGAAACATTTTTCTGTGCCATTAGAAATAATAAGTCTACAAATGATTTTTTGGGGAAAATGCTGGTATTTTTAATCAGCTGACACATTTTCTGGACTAGTTAGTAGAGACTTTCCATTTTTATAATTCATACAAGCACCTAAAGGAGATTGTTTGAGCTACTTTTATTAATCAGTAAATGGAGCAGAAATGTTCCCTTTCCATTTGAAAATATTATGCAAAAATATGATTCCCAGTAGATATCCTACAGGCTCTGTTTTTATGCTGAAAGTCTTGGCACCCATGTAAAAGTTAAAAAGCAATGGTAGTGGAAGAAGTGCTACAGATCTCCGCGAGGGACAAGCAGCAGTGACATGACAATAAGCACCCAGCTGTCTGGGTTCAGTCAGAGAGCTGAGTATGAGAGGCTGGGAATATGTATACATGTGTGCTGACAAAGCCACTAATGCAGGACGTTAAAGGAAGAGTTTATCACAGTGAAGGTGCCAGGAACGAGCATTAAAACAAAAATCAACTTAACAGAACTTTGCATGGGTTGCAGTGAATGCTATATTCCAATAACCGCGGAGAAGGAAGGGTTTTAAGAGACTGCTTTGTTCTGTTTTAATACCTAATTTAGGGCCAAAAATGTTAGCGGTTGCAAACGGTCTGATTCACAGAATTGGGCTGATTGCAACTGCTATCCTATTACTGAATCGTAAATAGGGTTTGCGATTCGGAATTAGGAAGGGACATGTTTAGGGTGTCCCTTCCTAATGCCGAATTGCACTGGAATATTCTGATGTTTTGCAACTAAAATGCGGTCACAAAACATTCACATTTTATTGCCTCCTTGAATGAAATGGGAACCCATTCGCAAATGGTTAGGCCTATTTGTGACCCAGTGGGAATCACAAAAAGTGTCAAAGACACTTCTGTACAGATGAGTTTGCGATTGCCAAATCACGAAAATGTGTTATTTGGTAATCCCAAAGAATAACTTTTGTACATCTGGTCCCTAGTCTCATCAGCTGAAAATGTTCCCTATATTCATCTCTTCCTCTTGCTGGACAGAGCTGCTATGCATGATGATAATGCTCCATTAGGAACCTTAAGGGTAGCCCTTGGAAAATATTTACTTTTTTGTTTATGTTAGGCTTGAAAAATATCCATCAGCTGCTAATGGGGGATACGTCTGTGGAGGCAGCCGGCCGGGGAGATGGCAAAAATAGAGGGCTGGATACGGACCCTTCACAGAACCTGGTCTGTAAAACTGCCATTGCTGCTCACTGGCAGGACCCGGCCCACTTAAAGCACCGATTACTCTACACGTTCGTTTCCCCAGGCCAAATGCAGGTTCCTACTGTGGGGGGTATGTCAGGCGCGCGCCTCCCATCATGCTCTACACACCACGTTCCAAGATAGGCTTAGTTTTCGAAAGAGCCGGGGTGGGAATTGCATCCTGCATGTAATCCTCGTCGTTTCTGCAGACAGGAGAAACAATTGTGTGCATTTTTAATCCGAGGTCTCGTCGAATCTGTTTTACGCAGTGGGAGTTTAGCAGATGAGGCTGGTTGGTTAATCCACGTTTCCAGGATCTGGTGATTTGTATACAGTATCGGGAAAACATTGCTATTTTCAGGACAGGCTGTTTGATTCTTATTGCTGGCAAATAGTTAGGAAAGATTTTAGATCACCACTTCCATGGCATTTTATTTATTTCAGAATTATTGTGCAATGTGAAAACAACTAATAACACGTATCCTCTCCCGCCCTCAAGGATTCTCTTGCGATATTGACGTGGGCGTCAGTCAATTCATCACGTTGTTGTCGCTTCTGGGAAATCCCAGGGTACTTGTGGGGTTGGGGGGGGTTCCACTGCAGGCTGGGCTTAAAGCTGGAACATGAGTAATGAAGCTGTTGTGTATATGAAAGTCTTTAAAAAAGGAAGCCCGTAAACTGGGCACAGTATGTTAACAAAACGTAATAAACCTAACCTGTTCCTGCCCAGAACTGTAAATCACTTATCAAAAGTACTTTAAATGCTAAAAGGCTATGGATTTTTCAAACATTCTAATTAATTAGCACAGAGTTAGGCGCCTACCCTTGAGAAGTGTCTTTTAGGGAAGAAACATGTGAAACGAAGCGGTTACTAACCTATTCTGCACAAATAATTCAAAACAACTTCATTTTTTAACAGCTTCCAAAATATCAAGTTTAAGCTTGAGTCGTAATTCATATATTTATTTAGTTAGAAAGTTATGTAAAACTCAGATTTGTGGCCGTGTGTATCAACTTCCTAGCGCCAGTAGCAGTATTAGTAGTGGATTATCGTCCTCTTCCTTCGGTTTCCTGTATGACAGACATATAGACTGATGTTGAAGAGTTTTGGTCTGTAAAGACAGGCAGATCAAATCCCATTTTCGGTAAGAGCGAAGCACAGTTAGGGCTGAACCATTGCAAAATGACTTGTTAAGAATAGACCTCGGCGGAACATGTAGAGTTTCACTGTGCGGAATTCAGTGGGGTTACACAAACATTCCATGAGATTACCCAGTGCAATAATTTCATTTTCGCTAATTGGAGGTATCGTATTTACTGATCGATGGAGTCAAAGTCATTGTAACACATGAATACAGGGTTTCAGTGTGGGATGCCCGGCTCTTAGAAATGAAGTAATCATTTGTGGTTCTATATGATCTCAAGTTGGGATACAAAAATCACTAAATCCACCAAACTCGTAAATATGGATCACAGTTTGGAATTGCATACAATAATAAGGGCAACTGACAGTAATGGCTATATTTCACTACAGTGGTGTATCAGTATTTTCCACAGCTGAGGATGCTAACCCCCAGAGGTCCAAATGCATTCCTAAAACCTCCATAATACATTTAAGTTCACTATAAAGTTCTCGAGTTTAAAATTAAAGGTAGTTCTAATATAACGAGAAGAGTTACTCTTCTTGTTATAGTAGAACTACCTTTAATTTGAAACTTGATTAGAACACTGCTGTTAGAGAAACCTTCTTTGAAAATATGAATTGAGAAATTAATGTTAAACTGCATTATAGGAACGATGTACATACATTTAATAGTAAGGTTCATTTAGAAACATTGCTACAAAAGAGAAAAAAAGCCCTCAAGAAGTGTCATGGTGGGGAAGACACGCTTTGGCTGTGCTGACATTGCTTATGAATATATTTGAACAGAAGATGGAAGAATAAAATGACTGAAAATATGTGTGTCTAGGAAGGCCCTTTTAGTTTCAGAAGGACTGAATATGGACATTCCGTGTGACCTTCACCTAGAGTGCACTATATAAATCATGTGATATAGGATACAGCAACCTTGTTCATCTGGTCAATTTGAAAATGTAATCAATTTCTGAAAATACTCATAGGTTGCTCCTCAGTGAAAGCTTTTAATTGTGGATTAGCTATATTCCTACAAACATACACTTTCTGAAATAAAAACAACTTATGTTGCATATTTCTTCTAAATCAACCTACCTTTTTCTTAAAGTACGTTTATGTACTTAATGATGTGCATGTATTGATATTACTGCATATTGTTTGAGTTTGTCCTAAAGGCCGGTACCTTCACCCTAGACCCAATTATTCCATGTATGCCTGTAGTATGCCAGGGATGTGCATCGCATTCCGGGGCCCACATTCTTCCATGGGGCACATCATAATGTCCTGAATGACTAATGTGCCAAGATTTTCCAACATTTTACCAGGGATGTGACTCACCAGTCCTGATATTGCTTTTAATTGCCCATAGACTGCTTAGGCCTTCAATAGCTCAGCTATGAGTAGCGTAATGCCAGACCGTAATTACTGTAGTTGCGGAGACAACAATGCAGAAAATCCCCAAAATATGCCAGTGCAAGCATTATAATAGTGGTGAGTACCATATAACCAAAAATGGCCACAGTGTTCCAAGAACTATCTTTGTTATGCCAAGGTTGAACATTATTATGCCAAGGATTACCAGCATTATTCCATGCCAACTGTTATTAAAGGAGTGTAAACAATAGTGCATAGAAGTGGCACAACTTGAGAAGAAGTATCACCAGTGTGTCATTGAATGTATTATGCCACTGGTGGCTACCTAAGTGCCAATAATAGGAACAGTATGGCGAGAATTGCCACCAATATAGCAGCAGAAACCAATTGAAAAGGTTGTTTAACACAGTGTCAGCAATGACTACAATTTGCCAAAAATAACTACCATGTGGCCAGATGAAGCACTGTAACAGGAGACAGCACTACAGTGCTAAACCTGGCCACAAAACTAAGAATTCTAATAATTGAGCGACGGGTACCCCAACATATCAGTGGTGGCCCCTCTGGGTCCCAGGGATTTGGGGCAGAGGGACATGCACACCCACCAAAACCTACCTCCCACTTGAACAGTCAATGCCTTTTTTTGTTTAGTTTTGCCTCCTTCTTTTCCCGCATTGTCCTAATTTTGGATACTGTGCCTGCTGCAGAGCTTAATTTGAGCCAGTGGTTTCCAGCGGGGGGCACTTATTTTTGTGGACCAGCACTTATTTCTCTGCGTCATACATTTTCTGCAATAAAAAAACACAAATGGGAAGGACTGAGGAAGAGAAAAATGAAAGAAGCATCACAAAGGGAGAAAGCAGAGAGCTGCATGAGTGAGCTGGAGATGCAGGGAATGGCTGTAATTATATTGAAGAGACCCGAGACGACTTTCGCTGCCTTGGTATTCTGTGCTCTCACACTTAATTGGAGCAGCCCATGTTTCAAAGGACGCTGCAAATTAAGCAGTGGCCAGCAGCTATTCCACCCAGTGTTCATTGACCACCTTAAAGTCACACGTGCAGAAGCACAGGTTCACAGAAGGATAGACTGTTGCTTTCATTCTCCTGCTCCATTCCTTGCGGCTGACATGCAGGTTTGTGAGTCACTCCACCGAGGACAACAATAAACTGGCAGGGAAGTGAAACCTGGAAGGTGAACTTTAATGGGTCAGAGCCCATATGCCCCAGTACAGGAGCTGTGATTGAGGGTGGAAAAGATTTTAAGGGATATAAAATGAACTGGTCACTGAATGTTGACTATTTGTAGTGTATATCAGTTCCTATTCCTGTACGCTGCAGGCATACTCTCTGGTAAAAAAATATTATAGTTTTTGGCATAATAACCTATCTAATCATATTAAAATTATGGGTTTCGTATCATTGAAGTCATGCTTTTGAGTGAGACTTAAAAAAAAAAAAAAAAGTCTCCAGAAATATGTGTGCAAAACAATTCATAGAGTGAGCAGTGATGACTTTTACAATGACTAGTCTAGCTTGTCCACCCAAAGGGACTTCTCTCTTTTTAACAATACTAACCCCTAGGCAAACATACCTTTCAAGTTTTCATAGGCTCAGCACTGTATTGCGACAGGCAGGGGAATTAAAGAGTTTAAGACAACAGCTATTAGTTTAAAAACTTTTTTACATAGGTACACCATGTTTTATGCATAGCCACTGGATTTATTTACAGTAAGTATCATGTGCTGTGTTCTATACCAAGAGGCAATCAATCATTAAATGTATCCATACAGACTTAGCCCACACCTCTCAATTGGGGATATATTTAACCTACTTGAAGATTTTAGCATTCACTCTTTGCCCCCTTTTGCAGTCATTTCTGATGTTACTCTACTATTGAGCCTTCATGCAGTGTCGATGGCCATGTACTGTCTTCTGCCATCTCAGTGATCTCTGTTTACGGGTCTCAGAGGTATACTCATTTGAAAAGGAAATGTTGCTTGCAGTAATCTCGGTTCAATGAAACATCTCGCAGGATGATCATAGGCTTCCTGCTTCCCTCAAACTATGCAAATCAGCGCTGCGCCTTGGAAAGTGGGTTGAGCAGTTAATTAGCTGTATTCACTTATTTGGCTTATGCAAATAGCTTGATAATATTTTCAATGTCCTCCAAAGGCCTACAACATCAACTAACAAGATTATGTTACTACAATGCACAGAATAGCCTCACAATCAATTGATCAAAATCTAAAGTAATGTGTTTTGGGATGTGTTTTAGAAAAGGACATGGATGAATGGGAACAAAGTAATCCGGAAGGTTAGGAGTATTTGGGAGTAAATATCGATAAATCTCTAACTCAGTCTCAATGTGTCACTTCCAAGAGGACAAAAGCTGACATGGTCAATAATTCTTTGAAACTTTTTGCCAAGACCTATAGAGGAAGACCAATACGTCAATTATTAAATGTTTTAACCATCAAAACTAGCTCCTCACTTCTGTATCCATCATCATCGTCATTTTTAGTGACAAGATAATATCAAGACTAAGCACAACTTACATGCAAAATATTCGTTCTCTGCTCGACCTACGATAGTCAACCGCTCAATACAAACTGCGATTGGAACTCAATCTGAAAACCTTATTTATTTACCATCTTACATCCCATACCAATTGTAGCTGTAATAGAATCAATGCAAGTTTAAATACATTAAAGAGTTTAATACTGTGAGATCCGAGATACAGACCTTTCAGGAGGTGGCCTGGTCTTGTCAATGCGAAAAAAAAACAATGTCACTACAAAAATTACCCCGTTGGGATGTGCTGGCTTCTATGTCAAAAAAATCATCATAAGACTCTGATCAGTAAAACACTACAGAAGAACAGCTGTAAAGAAGACCTGTCCTTGATTCTGTCATACAAGCATACCAAATTGTTCTTTGACTCTTTTTCTATTCCACAGCACTCATATATCGATCCCAATCTTGAACTTGTAACAACAAATGAAATACTTACGCTTTAGACTGCTGTATATTCTGCTGCATCAATTTGAAGGATCATGGAATACGCAGTTAACTGGTGTTAAGGGTTGTAAACTATGTGGATATAAAGCTGAAACAATCAATCATACCACCTGCCTCTGCCCAACGCTACTTGATCTCTGGAAGAAATATCTACGGCTGGCATTTAAGAAAAGCTAAAATAAGGACAATCCATAAGGAAGTAAAATTTTGCTTTAGCCCCCAATCAAATTATTTTATTGGTAAAATACGAAATATTTAGATTATGCTTACTGCTACTTGCTTACTTCCCACCCACCTGCCCCAGACCAAAGACCTCCTTACCTTCAGGAAACTTCTCAAGACCTGGCCGTTCGAGCAGTAGCAGCATTTCTCTCCCCCCTACCCCCCACACTTCTCCTTCCCCCTCCTCGGCGCCTTGAGACCCTCACGGGTGAGTAGTGCGATTTACAAATTCCTGATTGATTGATTGAATTGAATTATACTGTATAGGGGAAATGTTTGTATCTTATACTCATCTTTTGTGTCTTCTTTTTTAATCTGATAAGTAGTTTTAAAGAGATTTTATTATCACGTTTTACTTTTAATCTTTAGATTAATACAACAAATTTCATATTGCCATGGTTTCCATGGATTAGCTTTAATTATTAGCAACAAAATCAAGTTCGGGCAGTTGTTAATGAAACCTAGGACTCTTTTCATGCATGATTGTTGAAATCAAAAGACCAAGAACCTTCCTCAAGAATCAGGCTTACTGTCACCTACTGTCACCTGGTTGACAATTTGGACTTTATGGAGGAATATATGGGGGAATACTGCTGATCATAGTCCTCTAACATAATTTTCAACCTCCAGTGGGGTTGTTTCAATGATCCTACCTTATAACTCTTGATCTAGTTCAACACTACGTCAAGCTCTCGCATACTAAAGGCTCAGCCTGAACCTTATAATTTCGAAGGCTGACACAATTACTTCTGAACATCAATCCATGTTGACTTATCAGATTCTCTCCTAACCCCTTTGTTGATATCTTTAAACCACAGCACAGTGCTTAGACAAATGTGAAAAATACGATCCTGGTGCCCCCAAAACTAAAAACTTTAATGTTAGCAATCTTACAATACTTGCTTCCCTTAGTGTTCCTCCTAATAGTCCTTATGATAACATGAACATATCTGCCTCTAGACTGAAATAATGCTCATCTGGTCTTCTGTATGAACTAGCGCCACTTCAGAGTAAAAGACAAAATTGTAAGATCACTGTGTTTTAGTTCACTAACGATCGCCTTTAAAAAAGGAAATCTCTCTGAGAGCTTTAGCACCATTGGAGGTAATCACCCTGCCCCTCCATTCTGGATATCCCATAACCACTAAAAGATCTCATAAGATAAATATTTTCAACATAAAAGGCCCCCACATCAAATCGCTTACCAATTCATACCAAAAGCACCCCAAGCCACAATTTAAAGTAACCAGAATTATGAACAAAACAGCTCCTTCCCTTACATCTGACAACTCGGATGGTAAATCTGTTCTTTGACCTAAAAGTTCTATTTATTCAAAAACGTCTGCCTCTTCAAATCGTTTTACTGATTCAGATCTCGGACACATTTTCAAGGAAATGGCATACCAATTGTTGCCCCACTATACAGGGTTAGTGAATTTTTCACTTTGGCAGGGAGTATTACAAGAATGCCTTATAACTGCCCAATTTACTCACAATCTGAAGAAACCCACAACAGATAGAGGGGATTTCACTAACCTAAATCCTGTTTTTACCCCCCTTTCTTGTGAAGGTGACCAAAAGCTTTGTTGCAGCATTGCTCACTCTGTACATCTCTGACAGCAATCGTTTTGGGCCAGTCAGGCCACAGTACAGAAACCTCATTGTTCCTGGTGGTAGATGATGCACTTCACATCCTTAACTCCAGTAATTGTTGTCTTCATTTGCTTCTTGATTTATTTGCATCATTTGCTACAGAGAATCTTGATACGCTCATCAGAATTCTCCATGATAGAATGGGATTGATGGAGTGAGGCTCAAATGATTAAGCTTGTATCTTTCTAACTCGTCAATTCCAGTTGCACTAAAGCAGGGTATCCCACAAGGCTCCAATCTGGCTCCTACTTTAAAAAAAAACATTTATATCAAACGCAATTGGAATACTTCTCACAAAGCTGGAAATCCGGTATCAACGATATGCGATGATACACAAAGCAGTCTCTAGGTCTCCCTAATGATGTCTGACTTTTGCCCAAACACTGCAAGCAGCTAAAGATTTTTCCACATCACATGATTACAACTTACTCTCTGCCTTGGAAGCCAGGGGATCTATAAGCAACATGCATCACACAAAAGGTTATGCACACTGCCAGACCCTGCTATCTTGTAGTTAGACTGAAAAGGTCTGGTGGGTTCAAATGCTTATGGAGTTCAGAAAACATACTTTTGTAACCTTCAGCATTCAAAATTCAAGGTGTGAAGGCCGAATCCTTCACTGGGAGTGCAAATAAAATGTGAAACTTTCTACCTCACCCTCTGTATGAACCGTTCCCTCTCTGGACATCTTCAATTTTAAGTTGAAAATTCACCTCTTTCAAGAATACTTTTGGCTATTTTATGTTTTTTCAGTTACACGTCCATTCTGAGAACTTCCACATTGGTATAATTTTCTCTCTGTTCTTTTGAAACTAATTTAGCTCTTTATGTATTTGTGTACCTTTTTTGAAGCGATCTCATGTTTCCAGGCCATGTTTTCACTATATAAAATGTCATAAATAATAACAAGTAGTACCAAAAGACCCTTTGGGTGTTAGTGCACTTAGGGGGTCATTTTGACCTTGGCGGAGGCGGAGGCCGTCCGCCAAGGTACCGCCGCTGAATGACCGCACCGCGGTCAAAAGACCGCGGCGCCCATTCAGACATTTCCTCTGGGCCGGCGGGCGCTCTCCAAAAGAGCGCCCGCCGGCCCAGAGGAAATGCCCCTGCAACGAGGACGCCGGCTCAGAATTGAGCCGGCGTAGTTGCAGGGGTGCGACAGGTGCAGTTGCACCCGTCGCGTATTTCAGTGTCTGCTTAGCAGACACTGAAATACTTTGCGGGGCCCTCTTACGGGGGCCCCTGCAGTGCCCATGCCATGGGCATGGGCACTGCAGGGGCCCCCAGGGGCCCCGCGGCACCCCCTACCGCCATCCTGTTCCTGGCGGGAGACCCGCCAGGAACAGGATGGCGGTAGGGGGTGTCAGAATCCCCATGGCTGCGGAGCGCGCTCCGCAGCCATGGAGGATTCTGAAGGGCAGTGGTAAACCGGCGGGAGACCGCCGGTTTACCCTTTCTGACCGCGGCTGAACCGCCGCGGTCAGAATGCCCTCGGGAGCACCGCCAGCCTGTTGGCGGTGCTCCCGTGGTCGGTGGCCCTGGCGGCCACCGGCCGCCAGGGTCAGAATGACCCCCATAATGTTAATATGTTGTGGTAATATTTTATTATCAGAGGTATACCATGCATTTACCCTATATACATATCTATGGAAGGCTGTAATTCTAGTTGTATTTTTCTAACAATGATTTGCTTTGTCTTGCAAAGTCTACCCAGTGGTGCACAGTTATTTGCTGTTATTAGTAATTTTAATGCCTGAGATGATTAGGAAGTATGAACTAGAAAAGGACATCTCTGAGTGATGAGATGTTGTGAAATTGTCAGATTTGACCACGGAGCTGGCAGTATGTGAAATGCTAAGTTCATATAGCAGGCTCTACAAGGGATGACTATTAGCTTTATGAGTGTCTACTGGTGGAGGGAAATGAAACACTGACTATTGTGGGCTGAAGTCAAATCACTTATTCAGTGGCTCACTGCAGATCAGAGTCAGCAGACACTACTTCAGTGAGTATGGTCAAATGGTCTGGCTTGCCACCTCTCCCAAGTGCAGAAATCTGCACAGTGCAGCAAGTGTTGACTGTGTCTGGGAATTAGCCTGCTTTACATGCATTGTACCTTCCAAAAAAAACAGATACCTACTCCAAGCCCTAGCAGAATACTCTGACAGCACGTCCTATATAGTCTTTCAGTTTTACTGATGGATGGCGGTCATAAGGTCATAGATATTGTCACACAGAGGTTCTTTGTCTTTTTAGTTCCTTCGCTTCTCTACTCCGATGACCGGATCCTATGCAAGGACATTAGCATATAAAGTAAGTTTCTTACCATTTCATACGTGTGCTCCTCACAATTGCCAGGTGCCTCCGATGAGGGAGCCTGGCCTTTTGTATGAGTTAGCACCTTCCCTCTGAATTTACTAAACATGGATAGGTTTTAACTAAGGATGCCTTTAACTTGTGTTGCTGTTTGTTGTAGTGCCATGCCTCTGCATTGTCTTGAAAACAGGAGGTTCAAGGGCTAGGCAAGAATGACTGTTTCTCAGCGGAATGATTGTTCTTCAGCAAAACTTTGCCATCTGAATGGATTCCCACAGTGACACTCATTTTATTTATCACTCACATTTAAATATTCTTGACCACAAACTCATTCAGTTTCAATGTTGACGATGAGGCCATCTTGATGTCTTGCTTCTTTCGAGGGTTTGCAGACTTCTTCTGCTGTGAAAATACTTTTACATTTTTTTTGAGGTGCACTTTTTTGTTTGGGAGGGTGAGTCCTCTTGATGACTTTTTGGTAGTTTTAGTAAGTACTTCTGATGTTGTCTTTCAGTTGTGGCATCAGTAATGGCAAGGTAGACAGGGACACCTGATGGTGTTCTGTACCACGTCAATACCCTTTGATAAACTAAAGCTCAATCTTTTGTAACTTGGTAGCCGTTTCTGGAAAAAGTAGGAATGTATAAGGAAAATGCAAAGTAGCAACTGGTGAAATACCCTGCATTGACGTTAGCCTTAATATAATCCATGATTTGCGTGAAGTGCTGCTGTTGCTTGATGACTCTGTATAGGAGCTTTGTGTTCACGCATACTCTGAACACCTCAGGTTATTTTAGCTTTATGGTGATATGAGAAATTGTACCTTATGGTTCATCCTAGCTGACGGCAGCTTTTCCGTCATCTTCACCAGTTTAGCTTGTATTTGGAACAGGATGAAATTGAGTACCCATGGTACTGTAAACTAGCAACAAGTTTATTGCTAGTAGATATTTGCCATAAATTAACAACAACTAGAAGTCAACATTGCTGAACAGAAATGAATCAGTTGTGGAATTCCAACAATTACTTTAATATGTATTTCTATGGATTTAAATTCCATTTAAAATACTTGTTAATTCAAGCAGTTACCATCTCTTTGAAAGAATCATTCAATTTTATAACAGAAATTAGAATGTGAGTTCATTGCGGAATACCTTCACCAGTGAACCAATAATGAAAACACTGTAAACATACGAATTAAAATGAGTTATTCAAAACAACACAGCAGTGGTGGCTACCACAAATCACAAGGGGAGGGACGGGCTGGAAATAAAATAATAATAATAATAAAAAACCTTACCTGTTCCTGCCCCCACTGACGTCTGCCTCACTCGTCTCCCAATGGTGCTGGTGTTCCAGCAGTCCCTAGGACACCAGCAAAGGCTCTCCATGCAACCCTGCATTGCTCTCATGCTATACTTAGCATGAGAGCAGCATCAGGATTGGTCTGAGCACTTGGTCTGCCACTCAGACAATGTACTGGAGTCTGTGCAGTTTCTCGAACCCGGCTGTGCAACACAGCCAGGTTGGAGAAACCTAAGTGTGCATGTCAGTTTTGCCAGCCTAAGATGGCCAGCAAAACTGACATGTGCACTTAGTACACTCACTCCACTCCTCCTCCTCCCCCCTCCCCTGGCCCATCCCGCCCCTCCCTGCACATGCTGGCTGAGCCGGCAGCTGAAAAATAAAACAATGGTAATCTATTGTTCATTTTTTCAGCTTCTGGCTCAAGGGCAGCCTCTGTGTGTGAGTTACCTGAAACCATTTCACATGAAAAATACTCATGGGCATTGCCTTTGGCGACAGGCTGTGGAACAGAAGGTGTAGTTAGTTTAAGAGGAAAAGGCTACGTTTCTCCCTTACAGTACGTGGTTAGATATGTGTAGTTAACTTCTGGGCAATATTTTAATGGTCTGTGTGACACATTCTTTTCACTGTTGCATCTTCATTGACTGTGATTTCTGTGAGAAAAACATGAGAATTTGGCCTTACAGAATTTTGCCAACATTAAAATAGTTCACCAGCTCCTAGAGAAAGCTAGTGTGCGATTGAGTAGTAACTGTCATAAATTACACGGGTGTTTATTGCATTTTGATAAAGGAGGCGGAGTGGCCTCTTGTTATGGTTGACCACATTTTTTTCTTTACCCTCATATCCACTAGTAGTCCCCGAGAGTTCTGCACATTCACAGGTGCCTATGCTGCATGCAAACCAATTCAGTTGCATGGTTCCAGCCACTGATGAAAATCTTGGCAGTCACTTGGACGTGGCACAAGCTGTATTAGAGTACCACACTGCGTGCAAAAAATGCACTCGATGTTGGTCTTTAATCGTGGCCACCTTTTAGCGAAACCTCTCCTCTGTCAGGTCATTGGCGTATACCCTAAGGGCAACCGGTACCTTCCACTGTAAGTAGCTAAAAGGCTACAAAAGATGGTTGATACCCTTAAGTATTCCAATAAAAAAGCTTTCTTTTTTTAAACGATTGACTGATACATAATCCAACTGTCACTAACTCTCAGGTAAGAAACATTTGCAGACGTTAAAAAGGTGTATTGATATCAGATGTAGCGAAGACACAGTCTGTTACAGGTAAGATGTTTCACGCTGCATAATTGCCCATGCAGTGCATCTAAATTTAAATCAACACTTAACATCCGTGTTTCACCTTCATGTTTACGCCCGCGCTTTTCCGCTAGCTGTATACCGGCGGGAGATCGTTGAATACGGCCGAAATCATGCCATATACTAGTAACACAGTGAACATGGTGGCTTGAAACAGTTCAGGCAATTTTTCAGACAAAACTTTCCTGTAAAGATAAAGAAATTAAAATACATGTGTTTTTCAGTAGCTTCCCAAATACTAGTCCGTGCAGACTGCTCCATTGAGGTTGTGTAATCGCACTTATTGGGGCCTTTATCTGTGGTTTAGGAATTTATTTCAATCTGAGAAATAATTAAGACTTTTAATCTTGTGTTGGTGGAGTTCTTCATCTTGTTTTCAACATATTTTAGTGTTAATATGAATGTAAAGTCGAAGTCTCTTCTTTTGGGGGCAGAGTACAGCTTTTATCAAAGAGTTAACTTTGTGAAGTGCAGGTGGAGCTCACTGCAATTATGTTAGACTGTTATATTTAGTTTTCAGTGAAATCATGTTACTCACCATAGATCTAGCAAATCATCACTCCAAACCTTCAGAGAATTCGTGTTGTATTAATTGCTGGCAAACTTTTTAGTTTTGGCAACTCCATATTTAATCTTCATGACCCATCAGCCAGTGTACCAACAATAAATATTTTCCTTTTTGGGGTGAGCAATATCAGAACATGAGTTGAAAGAACCTCTAGCATTGAACCGTGTCAACACATTTATTTAATTGGCCCTGTAGTGTAGTGCTCCCTGGTAAGTTATTTTCTTTTATCACAACCTTGCAATTTAATGGTGTATCCAGATATGGAGGACAATTGACTTGCTTGAAAAAAATAAAAAAAAGCACAGGCAATATCATAATTTCATATTTCTGTTTTGAATTAATGGCCTAATAGTTTGCTTTTATCATTCAAGTCTACATCTTAGTGCACCGCCCATGACCACAATGTCCTGGATGTCCCAAATCTTTTCATATAAAATATCCATTGGTTATCATACACGTAAATGTCTACACAAGCACAAATGTGGTATTTGGGTGTATCTGTAAGTTGTGCTTGAATGGCTGGTTCTCATAAGTGACATAAATCAATCACAGCCACAAAGGAAAATGTGTGTTCTAAGTCTGAAAATCTCTTTTAATGCATTTCTTAGTGACAGATTAGTTAGCTGCACCAGAAGATAACGTAAAATACGATTTCTTTATTTATTTTGCATTTGCCAAAGGCTGGCATTTTTATTTTGTGTTCCTCATACAAAAAATATCAGTGGCAATGTGGAGCACAATTCTTAGCCATGCAGCTCCACAGTTTGATATCTTCTATAGTATTTTGGGTTTCCTCACATTTTAAAAGACAAACATAGGCACGCACATCTTTTCAAAGTTGCTGATTTGTATGCAAACCCCCTATTGTGATGGATATTAAACCCATGATCATGTATGTTTGGTTCCAACACATACTTTCAGATTGTGGACACACTAAGAAATCCATCAGCTGATGGCCAACTTCCCTCATTCTGAATGGCAAGCAACAGGGCTCCACATGAATGTGCTTTCTGTGTATTTCTAATTTATTTTCCATACATTCTGCATCGCTTATATTGGTGCAGGTTGTTGGTCAAGGTGGACCCATGTATATTTTGCTTTGGGGTTCCTGGGTATAGTATGACAGTAACATGTAATGTTCCAACATGTTTGTGATCACAAGAGCTGCTAAGACAGAAACCACGCACACGTTTTTTAGGGTCGAGTCTGCGTTGCATGCGATCGTGCATGCGTATCGCAACTAGATGCTTTAGTGTTTAGAAAAGGGCTCAGAGCCCTGTCAACGTCACGTCAGTGTTTTTCATTGGTTCGTGGGCTTGCCTAATAAAATCTGCTTGCTTTCATTAGTCGAAGGCATGCATACGTCATGCCTTTTCCGGTGGCTAGCCCTCCTCGAGCGCATCGACCAAGTACAGAAAACATGCAAGGCTCGCTGTTTTCTGTCCGGCTCGTGGACTACTTTTTCTCTAATTTACTAGCGCGATTTCGCTTGGCTGAAGTCGAGCGCTTTACATAGTTAATTGCACTTTTTCGGGTTACGTACTTAAATGCACTTTTGCCGATGGGTGAAAAGTCGGGTTAGGAGTTTACAATGCTATCAGCTCTACCATGAGCAAACGCAAGACCTGTTGCATTACAAATGCTTGTTTTAATTGTTTAGCTGTGCCTTGCCAAGGCAGCTTTAACCATACCTTATGCGATCAAACTAAAAAAGATACTTTTACGAGTACCTCAGAGAAAGGGCCTTTGGCTATACCCACGTTAGTGGGCGTGAGCTTAGGATTTGTTTTGGCAGAAGTTGTGTGTTTGCTCAGAAGACAGTTTATTGCTCTTTTCTTGGCACCCCAAGAGTTTCCCTTGTCCTAATATGGCCATTGTATCCAAATGTAATGATACAGCTGCAGCCAGGCAATGGTAACAATGCCAACAGAGATGTCTGTAAATTTCAAGGCTGCCAATCCCATGGCTGAACATATTCCGGGAGTCATCAGGGAGTGGGGAGGATCGTATATATAAGGTGACTTAGGATTGGATTGTCAATAACAATCAGCTAATACTAGTGAGCTGCACAGAACTCCTATTAGCTAATTGGCTGGCATGTACAAGTGCCTCTGTATCATCTAAATAGCTACCTTTCCCTCTCACTAAAGGGAGTGACATAACTCCTCTGCATCTGTATTTTTCAAGTTTAGACTACCGTACACATATAAACATACTGTGATCTGCTACTACAGTGTTAGCTTTCCATACACATTGTACATAGATTAACGTTTTTTTAAGTCTGCACCATGTGGCACAGGATTATAGAAGCTGTTTGCACTTTTAGACCCCAGCTCAATAAAATTGGTGTACAGAGATGGAAGCATACATCTGTAGTCTCTGAACCAGGAACCTATATTCAAACGATGTTGCGACATTAGCTCTTCAATCTTCTTAATCAGATTGGCCATGTTTAAAGTTAAAACAATTGGAAATGGCAAAAAATTGCTAGTTACAACAGGCATTGAGTACACATGCTAAACATGTGCATTGGGAGGTCTTTGCACATGTGGAGGCTCCTGCAGGAAATACTTGTTTGAATTGCAGACAGTGACATGCTGTTGTCACCTACAGAGGTTCTTTTCAGCTTCTCTTCCCCCCTCCTGTCTCATCCTCAATTGGGCCAGAACTTGAAGAATCAGCACTCCGAACATTCTGCTCGTCAGTCAGAGACTCTCCAGAAGATTGGAACATGAAACATCCTTTCAAAATATTGAACTGTGCAGCCTAGTATTTTATTATAAGCATGATGTTCGTAAGGTGACCACAGAGATCATCTGAAAATGTCATGACCACCAGTTGCTTGGCTGAACACATTCTGAGAGTTGTCAGGAAATGGGAGGAATTGTATATGAAAGATGACTTAGAGTTCAAACTTCTTGGGAGCCATAGCTGGATTGTGGTTGCCTTGTCCTCCCTACCCCACAAAAAATACAGTGCCCTGCTGACAATGGTGAATTGCACAGGTGCATGATGTACATAGCAGGAGAAACCACATCTTTAAAGTGACCAGTCTGGTCGTCATCACTGGTCCTGAAAGTGGTCAGACACATGTTGTGCGAGTGAAGCACCACTGTTAGGAGAAGGCGAAGGGGCTGCTCTCATTATTCTAGCTGCAGGAATGGAATGCCAGCCCTGCAACGAGGATGGCATGTCAGCACTTTAGCAGTGGAAGAGCTAAAATGGTGGGGCAGTCTATTTCTAGTCCCCTCAGCCTGGGTTGCAGTCCTACGTGTAATTTCATGGCCACCCGAGTTTTCTACTCCAGTGCTATAGGAGTAGAGGAGTCAATGAGACTGAGGACCCTACATTTTTCAATGGGAGGGATGTAGGCTGGCTTCCAGAACTGCTGCTTGTACAGGCGGGCATCTTTATAGAGCAGTAGCTCATAGAGAATAAGGCACAGCCATTTTTTAGCAGGGAAATGCAGATTATGCTGGTCACAATCTTAGAACTTTCTTTGCCTGTACTCGGTTGCAATAACACCAAAGGTGCAAAGACTTAATTTTTAAACATGTTTCATACATCTGAAGAAGTTGGTTTATTGTATTTAATAATTTCTCCTAACTTAAAACAGAATGTCACAGAAACATATTTTGTGGCCGAGTGCTTTAACCGTTTGAAGGAATGATGTACTTATTTTTATTATGTAATACTTACACTTCATGGAGTCGCAAGTTATGTGAAAAGAACCTTTGGGTTAGTATTGCCTTCCAGAAAGTGGAACCAGTTCATAGCTTGAGCAAAGAGCTGTCACATAAGAAAACTATTCAAGCACGTTGGCCTATTGTCCAACACATTTGCTGCTCATTACAAAGGTATGTGACCATCCTGTTTGGACTCTCTGGAGCCACTTCCTGCACTTGAACGCACCCACAAAAGATCATATAAAGTACCAGAACACACCAGTTGCAAATGTTACCTTCAACTATGCTTCTTATATTAATCTTTGCTTGCAAGACTCTCTTAAGCAGTATCTTCTCAACATTTAAAAAAGTGGGGAAACTTGTATTAATTTTTCTTATTTTCAGTCCATATGCACTCACATAGATCCAGTTCTTTCGTTTCTACCTCAGTCCTCATTAAAATTTTCAAATAGTTCTTATTCCAAACAACTTCATAGAGTTCATTGAAATGTCCTCCGTCACTCAACTGATGCCCCCAGCACGTGTTAGGTGAAAACCTGCTTCCACAGGGTTTATTGCTATATATCTTGCTGAATGTTATTAATATAAATATTGTATTTCACATGTTTTATTGTTCCTTCATTTTTCCACAGAATCAATGTTCCTGTTTCTTTACCAATATTGGTTCACGCAGTTTCAGTAGTAAGGCCAGGTAAAGGCTGCTGAGACTAGAAATAGCAAATAATGTAAAGATATATGGTATACAGTATTACTATTAATGACACTGACCAAGAGATATAAAAAATAAGCCCTGAGAAGGCAGGATACTGCAAAATACATGTTATACATTCTTTGGAATAAGAACTATTTGAAAGTATAATAAAAGACTGAGGAGGAAATGAAAGAACCTGATCTGTGTGAATCCATATGGACTGACAAATGACTATGTTTTCAAATTTTCTTTTAGATGTTCCTACATTGGAGGACATCACAGAATACGAATGTTTTTGGAGGGGATAGCACCAGACCTTTCACTGTTACCCACTTTGAATTTTTAGGTCCAGCACGCAAGTGCTTTGAGAACTGTTGTTTTCTATTCTGTGGGCTTAAACCACGCCCATCACTTTCATTCGTTCGTGGGCTTGCCTTTCAAAAATCCCTTGATGTCATTGCTACATGCTTTATGTTAGTCCTACCTTGGGGCGGTTTTGTTACCACCTTGGAAATCGACCCTATTAGAGGGATAATTGCACGATTGCTGATATGTTTTACTGTGAGCAAGGTACTTTATTTGCTCTCTCCCCTTCATGCTCCTTAGAGCTTCCATTTTTTACAGAGCGTGAACTTGATCATAAGTATTTGAACGCTTTGCATGACTACCAGTTACTTCTCATTGTTAACTTAGTTTTTTATTTGTGCTCACGGTGGCTACACTTTGCATGACTACCAGTTACTTCTCATTGTTTACTTTTTCATTCCCCCTTATGACGACCATGGTGCTTTCACGTTCTACACAGCGCAATGGGCAGTATTGGAGTGCTTTGTATGACTACCAGTTACTTCTCATTGTTTATTTAGTTTTTCATTCGCGCTCACAGTGTCCATGGTGCTTTCAGTTTTACAGAGCGTGTACTTGTTCGGCAGTATTGGAGTGCTTTACATGACTACCAGTTACTTCTCATTGTTAACTTTGTTTTTCATTTGTGCTCATGGCCGCCATGGCACTTTGAAGTTTTACACAGTGCAAGGGGCAGTATTGGAGCACTTTGTATGACTACCAGTTACTTCTCATTGTTTATTTTGTTTTCCATTCACGCTCATGACAGCCATAACACTTTCACATTTTACACAGTGGGAACTTGACCAGTAGTATTGGAGTGCTTTGCATGACTACCAGTTACTTCTCATTGTTAACTTAGTTTTTCATTTGCGCTCATGGCGGCATGGTGCTTTCAAGCTTTACACAGCGCAATGGGCAGTATTGGAGTGCTTTGCATGACTACCAGGTACTTCCCATTGTTTATTTAGTTTTTTTTTGTTTGTGCTCATAACGGCCATGGCGCTTTCACGTTTTACACAGCGTGAACTTCGTCAGCAGTATTTGAATGCTTTGCATGTCTACTAGGCACTTCTCATTGTTAACTTTGTTTTTCATTTGCTCTCATGACTTCCATGGCACTTTCAGGTTTTACACAGCACAGACTTGGTCAGCAGTATTGTAGAGCTTTGCATGACTACCAGTTACTTCTCATTGTTAATTTTGTTTTTCATTCGTGCTCATGGCGGCCACACTTTGCATGATTACCAGTTACTTCTCATTGTTTACTTTTTCATTCCTGCTCCTGGCAGCCATGGTGCTTTCACATTTTACACAGTGCAATGCGCAGTATTGGAGCACTTTGCATGACTACCAGTTACTTCTTATTGGTTACTTTGTTTTTCATTCATGCACATGGCAGCCATGGTGCATATACCTTTTACACAGCGCATTGGGCAGTATTGGAGCACTTTGCATGACTATCAGTTACTTCTCATTGTTAATTTTTCATTCCTGCTCATGGTGGCTGTTAGGCTTGGCATCTTTAGCCTGGTCTCCCCTAGCTTTTTGCCTCTGTTTCCCGGGTTGTTGATGTGTGCTGGACTCTGTTTTTGCTGTTTTTGTTACTCTGGGCACTTTACCACTGCTATCCAGTGTTAATGTGCAAGTGCTCCTATGTAAAATGTATATGTAATTGACTTTCCATGATTGACATATTTGATTTAGTAGTACGTCCCTATTACAGTGCACTAGAGGTGCTCCGGGCCTGTTAATCCAATGCTACTATCGGGCCTGCAGCACTGATTGTGCCACCCACATAAGTAGCCCTGTAAACATGTCTCAGACCTGCCATTGCAGTGTCTGTGTATGCAGTTTTAAACTGCCAATTCGACTTGGCAAGTGTACCCACTTGGCAGGCTATACATTTAAGGCACCCCTAAGGTAGGCCCTAGGTAGCCCCATGGGCAGGGTGCAGTGTATTTTAAAGGTGGGACATGTACATATGTGTTTTACATGTCCCCAGGGATGTGGAATTCCTATCGCCCGACGCCCGGGACATCTTGTTTGGGGTCAAGGGCAACAAGTTTTTATGTTTACTTTGTCCTTGGGACAAGTAGGCCCAACCCCCTGCAGCACAAACCCTTTGGCTGCCTGTTTACAGAGAGTGGAACTCTCTGCAGTTGAGGTAATGTGTTTCCAAAAGATAATGCTGTTCGAACTTGTATTTATGGTTCATTATTTGAAAACCTTCACTATTAGGGTGAGTGCTGTAAATAAATGTTTTAAGGTCACACTTCACTACTGACGTTGGTTCCAGTACAAAAACAAAAAAAAAACGTGTATACACATGTTTGAAAAGTTTAGGCTATGAGGCTAAGTATAATGCTCCCAGAATGCTCTCCGATTATATGCAAATGAAGTGTCATTTAGTAAAATGTTTTGATGCATGCTAGTATTTCCCAAAAATATTTCTAATGGAAAATCAGTGTAACCATTTTCAACACGATTATGGGAAGCATGAAAATAAACAAACACTGACAAAGCCAACTGATCTGACATATTTTTATAAGTCTTTTAGCTTCATCAATGCGTGTCTTGTTTTGACATGGCTTTTGTAACACTTTATTGTTGTGGGAGCTACCAGGCCCTCAACATTGTAACAAACACTGGCAAAAAACCCCCAAAACGTTTTTGAACTCTAAAAGCACATGTTGCCACCAGTGGCATAACAAAGGCCCCGCAGCCGGCCTCCAGGGGTCCCCTTCAGCACAGCACCTGCCCTGAGTGAGTCTGGAGAGGGGGCTCCTCCATGTTCTTTGCAAAGAGGCACCCTCCAGTTTCGTTACGTCACTGATTGCCACTGTAGTTCCTGACACTGAACAAAACTACTTTGTGTGCCAATATGCTCCTTGTGGAAGAGAAGAATGCGATCACTCACAGTAAAGCCAGCCGAAAGAGAGAGAAATAGAAGTTTAATAAAAACAAAATGTCTTTGTTAACACCAGACCTAATTAGGGACCAAGACCCACATGTAGGTAGCTTTTTGCATGTCGCAAACAGCGACTTTCGCTGTTTGCGACGTGCAAAAAGCACATTGCGATGCACAAACCCAGTTTTGCGATTCGGTAACCTGGTTACCGAATCGCAAAACGGGTTTGCGACTCGCAATTAGGAAGGGGTGTTCCCTTCCTAATTGCGACTCGCAGTGCAACGTAGGATTGTTTTGCGAATGCGGGCGCAAACCAATGGCAGTTTGCACCCATTTCAAATGGGTGCTAACACTTTCACAAAAGGGAAGGGGTCCCCCTGGGACCCCTTCCCCATTGTGAATGTCACTGTAAACATTTTTTCAGAGCAGGCAGTGGTCCTACGGACCACTGCCTGCTCTGAAAAAATGAAACGAAAACGTTTCATTTTTCGTTTTTGTAATGCATCTCGTTTTCCTTTAAGGAAAACGGGCTGCATTACAAAAAACTGCTTTATTGAAAAGCAGTCACAGACATGGTGGTCTGCTGTCTCCAGCAGGCCACCATCCCTGTGAGGCCGCCATTCGCAAGGGGGTCGCAAATTGCGACCCACCTCATGATTATTCATGAGGTGTGCATTTGCGAAGCCCTTGCGAATCACAGATGGTGTCAGGGACACCATCCTACATTCGGATTTGCGACTCGCAATTTGCGGGTCACAAATCTGAACCTACCTACATGTGGCCCCAAATTCTTAAAGAAAGTCACAAAAGTGCACCCATGGTATATGTCGTACCCCTATAAAATATTTGTGAACTGTATTTTAGCATGGGTAAATACGCATGTGTAGATTTGCTCATGTGAAAATCTATTGAGCATTTGCAAGTTCATTTTCCCTCCAGCCACTTTCTTCCCAACCCTGGAAGAAGTTCTAATCCTGCCATTGTCAGGAGTAAATGTCCACCCTTTCTTATTATGGGAAAATATTAGAGAGAAGCTGGTGAAAATCTTTAAAACATGCAGGTTAGTAGGTTTGCAGACTCAAAGGCATTCCAGCCCTGGAACTATTGCTTTCTGCTTGCTCCAGCCCCAGTATGCAGATCTGCAGAAAGGTGGAAAAATAAGGAAATTGCTACAGTAGGGATTGAAACTGCAAGTATTCAAGCCCTACTATGGTAGTAGCCCTGGCATAATCAGAGAGGCTATTATCAGAGCTCTTACATAATGAGATTGCTGCTATAATTTGGCGCCACACTACATGGCACCAAAGGGACAAGTAGATCTTTTTACAGGACAAGTAGATTTGAGAAGCAACCTGTCCCGTGGACAAGTAGATATTTTAATAAATTCCACACCCCTGTGTCCCAACTGTGAAATACTGCCAAATTCGTTTTTCACTGTTGCAAGGCCTATCTCCCTCACAGGTTAACATGGGGGCTGCCTTTAAATATTATTAAAGTGCAGATTCCCATAGGGAGCAGATAGAAATATATGGAGTTTTGGGTCTCTCAGCTCACAATTTAAATATACATCTTTTAGTGAAGTTGGTTTTTAGATTGTGTGTTTGAAAATGCCACTTTTAGAAAGTAGGCAATCTCTTCCTTAAGCCATTCTGTGACTCTGCCTGTTTGTGGATTCCCTGTCTGGGTCAGTTTGACTGTTGGGCTATTTGCACCTCTCTCTAGACAGTGACACAAAGGGAGCTGGGTTGTAGCCTGTATATCCTGATGAGCCATCTGTGCTGGGAGGGAGGGAGGAGTGGTCACTTACACCTGAAAGGGCTGTGCCTGCCCTCGCACAATGCAGTCTCCAACAGCCTGGTGTGTGTCTGGGGTCTGGCCTGGGGAAAGCAGGATCTCACAAACAAGAGAGACTTTTCTTTGAAGTAGGCCTACTTAAAAAGCAGAAAGGGGTATAAGAAGAGCCCCCAAAGCCCTTGAAAATGAGATCACTTCTGGAATCGAGAGGGACTTCTGCCACGGAGAATAGCTGAGGAGAAGTGCAGCCCCTGCCTGTGACTGTGCTTTGTTGGGCTATTCTGCAGTTGCTGCTTCTGCCTGTGAAAGGGAACAAAGACTGGACTTAGTGGTATATTCCTACTTGAGAAGAATCTCCGATGGCTTGGACTGAGGTTGCTCTCTGTTCTGAAGTGTCAGGGCCATCAAAGACTTCCCCTACCAGCACCTGGACTCTCTGCTGAGACTCTTGCCCTGACAAGTGGTGCCCTATCTAGTCCCTGGGCCCTTGAAAGGAGAAGCTGGTGAAAATCCAAGAAAACTGACTTTGGACGACTCTGGACTGATGCTGCTTCTGAATCCCGTGACGCCGCCTGCAACCGTCTCCATGGTCCTCGCTGGAGTGCGACAACCCTCACAGGCCCGATACCGCTGCAGCCCCGCCAAAGTCCGTGACTCTGTGGAAATCACTGTACCACCCAGTGACCGCCAGATACCGACTCCGCCCGAAGTGTGCGGGTCCAACACTTTGCACCGACGCGGCCTCACCTCCACCGCTCCGCAGCAAGGGCCCGATGCCTCTACGTGATGCCTCTGCTCCATCACGCTGCAGCACCGGAACCGACGCCACATCCGAACCAGCGACGCTGCGATCCCCAACTTCGCGCACCTGCTTTGTTTTCACATTTTACTAAGGTACTGCACCTGAGGATCTGCGTGACTTTGTACCTGGTGCCGTTGGCGTCCTATAGTCGGGAACGACTCTGTCACGATGCTGTGTTTTCACCTCATCAAAGCGTTTTGTGTTTCTAAGCGCTTTTTTAAATTTAATCTTTAAAAATTCATAACTTGACTTGTGTATGTTGGATGTTTGTCATTTTGGTCTTGTTTTGTTTAGCTACATATTGGCTATCTTTCTAAACCTGTGTTGAGTCATTTTATGGTGTTTTCACTATATTACTGTGTGTGTTGGTGCAAATACTTTACACATGGTCTCTGAAGTTAAGTCTACCTGCTCGTGCCAAGCTACCAACTGGGTGAGCGGGGGATAACTGAGTCTGATTCTCCTTTACTCTGACTAGAGTGAGGGTCCTTACTTGGACAGGGGGTAACCTGACTGCCAACCAAAGACCCCATTTCTAAAAGCAGCCATGGTGCTTTCACGTTTTACACAGCGCACATTTGATCAGCAGTATTGGAGCACTTTGCATGAATACCAGTTATTTGTCATTGTTAACTTTGTTTTTCATTCACTCTCATGGCAACCATGGCACTTTAAAGTTTTACACAGCTCAGTGGGCAGTTTTAGAGCGCTTTGCTTGACTACCTGTTACTTCTCATTGTTTATTTTGTTTTTCATTTGCGTTCATGGCGTCCATGGCGCTTTCAAGTTTTACACAGTGCAATTGGCAGTATTTGTGTGCTTTTGCATGACTACCAGTTACTTCTCCTTATTTATTTTGTTTTTCATTTGTAGTCATGGCAGCCATAGCGCTTTCAAGTTTTACACCGCACGGACTTGATCAACAGTATTGGAACACTTTGCATGACTATTAGTTATTTCTCATTGTTAACTTTGTTTTTTATTCGCGCTCATGGCGGCCAGGCTTTGCATGACTACTATTTACTTCTCATTGTTTACTTTTTTATTCCTGCTCTTTGCAGCTGTTAAACCTGGCATCCTTGGCATGGTGTCTCCTGTCTTTTTGTCTCTGCTTCCTGTATTTTGACTATTTACTGGATTCCGTTTTTACTGGTTTTTGGTACTCTGGGCACTTTACCACTGCTAAAGTGCAAGTGCTCCCATTTAAATTGTGATTCTGATTGATATGCCTGATTGGTATATTTGATTTATTAGTAAGTCCCTAGTAAAGTCCACCGGGGGTATCCAGGGCCTGTAAATCAAATGCTACTAGTGGGCGTGCAGCTCTGATTGTACCACCTACATGAGTAACGCTGTAAACATGTCTCAGACCTGCCACTGCAGTGCCTGTGTGTGTAGTTGTGCACTGACAATTCGACCTGGCAAGTGGACCCACTTGCCGATCCCAAACCTTCCCTTTTACTACATGTAAGTCACTCCTAAGGTAGACCCCAGGTAGCCCCATGGGCAGGGTGCAGTGTATTTAAAACGTAGGACATGTCCTGATATTGAATTACTGCCAAATACAGTTTGCACTATTGCAAGGCCTATCTCTCCCATAGGTTAACATGGGGGTTGGCTTTAAAAATATCGTAACTGCTGTTTCCCATTGGGAACAGATAGAGATATGGAGTTTGGTGTCTCTGAACTCACAATTTAAAAATACATCTTTTAATAAGTTGTTTTTTAGACTGTGAGTTTGAAAATGCCACTTTTAGAAATTGTGCATTTTCTTGCTTAATCATTCTGTGCCTCTGCTTGGCTGCTGAATCCCCATCTGGGACAGACTGACAGTTTGGCTCTTTGTGAATTCACTCTAGACAGTAACACAAAGGGAACTGAGGAGTGTCCTTCATATCCTGATGAGTCTTCCTGGCCTAGTGGGAGAGAGAGGAGTTGTCACCTACACTCGAAATGGCTGTGTCTGTCCCCTCACAATACTTCTCCTACCCCCTAGAGTGTGGCTGCGACAGGGCAAGGAAGATGCAGGGTCTTGTTCACTACAAAGACTTTCCTTTGAAGTTTGCCTACTTCAAAGGCAGAAATGAGTATAAGTAGTGGACCCAAAACCCCAGAATTTTAGAACACTTCTGTCTCAAGAGGAATCTCTCCAAGGAGAGCAGCTAAAGAGCTGTGTGGAGGAGAACTGCCCCTTTGATGTGTGTGCTTTGCTGGATTGGCCTTCAGTTGCTGCTTCTGCCTTAGAGAAGACGAAGACTGGAGTTTGCTGTGTGTCCTGCTTGTGAAGTTTCTTCAAGGGCTTGGACTGAGTTTGCATCCTGTTAAAAACTCTCAGGGACATCAACAACTTAATCTGCCAGCATGTGGGCTCTCTTGCTGAGAACCCCTGACTTGCCAAGTGGTGCCACATCCAGTCCCTGGTCCCTTTGAACGAGAAGCTGGCAAAACCTGAGTGAAGATCCACACAATGGAGCTGAGTGGCATAAAAATTGTCACAGCACCTGGCTTGTGGCTGCAGAAGTCTACACCTTGCCAGCTCAGTGCGGATTCATAATTGCTGTATGCCCGGATTTTCCATGATTCATTCATGGGTGTGAAAATCGTAAACATCACTGCACGGTCCAGAGGCTGCTTTTCCGGAAACTAACGCATCCTTTCCCTGCATAGAAGGAATTGACGCATGCCTCACTTGCGAGTAACAAATCGATGCATTGGTTGCTTTTCTGATGCACGCTCGCCCCTGCGGCATTATTTATGACACATATCACTTACTTTGTGCTAAAACAACTCATTCATTGATTCTTATGGATTAAAACTCTTTTTACTTTAAAAATTGATATCTTGTGTATGTTGGATTTTGTCATTTTGGTCTTGTTTAATTTCAAATAAATATTGCTATTTTTCCAGACTGGTGTGGAGTCCTTTTGTGGTGGTTTCAGTGTGCTAGTATAGGTGTTTGTGCAAATACTTTACATATTACCCCTGAGATAAGCCTGACTGCTTGTGCCAAGCTACCAAGGGGGTGAACAGGGATTATCTGAGCTGTGTATCTCCCTTACCCTGACTAGAGTGAAGGTCTCTACTTGGACAGGATGTAAACTGACGGCCAAATACAGACCCCTTTTCTAGCAGCTGCCATGGCCCTTTCACATTTTACACGGCGCAGTGGACAGTATTGGAGCGATGTGCATGACTGTCAGTAATTTCCCATTATTTACTTTTTCATTCCTGCTTATGGCGGCCAAGGTGATTACAAGTTTTACACAGAGCAGTGGGCAGTATTGGAGCGCTTTGCGTGACAACCTGTTACTTTTCATTGTTAACTTTGTTTTTCATTCCTGCTCATGGCGGCCAAGGCGCTTTCATGTTTCCCACAGATCAGTGGGAAGTACTGGAGCGCTTTGCATGACTACCAGTTACTTCTCATTGTTTATTTTGTTTTTCATTTGCTCTTATGGTGGCCAAGGTGCTTTCACATTTTACACAGCACAAGGGGCAGTATTGGAGCGCTTTGCATGACTACCAGTACTTCAACCAGTTACTTCACATTGTTTGTTTCTTAGTTACCTCACATCACAGTTACGGAGAAGACTGTGCATCCCAATTGCGCACAGCGTCCAAAATGGCAGTGCATAGCTTGTTTAAATATAGTTAAGCACTTTCATTTTCTTCATCATTTTATAGTGCTGTGATTCCCTATCCTTGACAATTTGTGTTTCACTGTTTGTTATTAAAAGTTCCCTTTTGTCATTCGTGGTCTTGCAGAGCTGCTTGCTCAGTGGAATTATGTGGCAGTAAAGGTCACAATTATGAGGCAGAAGTGACTATTTCATGTGGCAAAAAAGTCCATTTATGCATTTTTCAGCGTCAATAGCTCTAACTCTTGTAAATGCGAAACCTATTACAATGAAAATGCTTGTTATTAAACTATAGCTTCTTTTATGGTGCTAGTACTAGTGGTTTCAAAAGCTTCCATGTGTTGCTGCGTGACATTTCTTTGTGTGCAATTTCCACTGTGAGGTCAGACAGACATTTTCACAGCTATTTGTCTGATTCATTGAGGTTGTGCCAGACAGTCTACCCAGTATAACATGACCTTGTTGCGGGCTGATGTACATCTTTGCAATACAGTGTAATGTATTCTCATCGGTGGTGTGGTTAGATGCTGCTGCAATAATGTATTTATTTCACAGATGTCGACCGGCTCAGGCTAGGAAATTCGGTCTCTTTTGGACTACCACATCTTTTGTTCACTCACGTTTCTGTTTATATCAGGGACATTTCCCCTGTTAATAATAGTAGTGTAGTTGTTTAAACACGTGGCTAACGTTTTTTAAACATTATGGAAAGGAAGAACCACCACCAGCAGCAGCAGCTGCAAAGTTCAAGGGGAAGGGCGGGCAGGGGGGGCAGGGACAGAAGGGATTTGAAAAAGGAACATTATAATAAAAAACACTGTTCCTGGTGCCAAAGCCTGCAACTTCGCTCGTCTTCTCTCCTGGTGTCCCCGCAGTCCCTGGGACACCAGCACAGTCTTCCTATGCAATCCTGGTGCTGCTTTCATGCTAAACCTAGCATGAGAGTAGCGTCAGGATTGGTCTGAGCGGCTTGGTCTGTCGTGCAGACACAGCATAGGTGTCTGTGCAGTTTCTCCAACCCAGCTGTGTAGCAAACACACATGCATACTTAAGTGCCCTCCACTCCCTTTCCCCTCTCTCCCCTTCCATGGCCCAACCTGCCCCTTACTATACATGCTGCTAACTGAGTCAGCAGCTGAAAAAGAAAACATCAGAAAACTATTTTTCAGCTGCTGACTTAGCCGGGGAGGTGAGGCTTCTTCACCATTGCAAAGGAGCCACCCCTGGAAACCACTCATGGACTATAATGGAAATTAGCACTGAGAGTGTGCTTATTTTCTTGTAAACTCTCAAAACATAATTCTATACCCCTGCAATTGCTCTTTTGCCTGAGTTAACCATGAATTAAAATGCTTAGGCCATAAATGGCAAAGAAATCAGTCATTTGCCCTAGTTTAAAAAAAAAAAAAAATCATAAAGATTTCTCTTGTGCATGTTTACCGGGGAAGGGGGTGCACACTGTTACATTTTAAGGAAATCAAACCTTAGCATTAATGCTTAACATTAACCATTGCCAAGTGAAACCTTTAATTTGCTCATTAAATCTATGAAATTAGCGGATTAAACTAAAGTTTCCTCGTGTGCTTTGTGTGATTCACTATACGAGGGAAAGCAATCCCAGATTTGACCATTTGTGCCCTAACAATGATCCTAGCGTTGCCCACGAGGTCTTGCCAGGTCATTTGGGATTCAAGTACAGTTGATTCATATGCAATCACTTCATAATTTAAGATGCTTTCTCTATCCGCAATTGCTAAGAATATCTTTCTACAATCAGTCACCTGCTTCATTTGTATTTGGGGGAAGTTACAAGGTTTCCTTGTACATGTGTGCAACTATCTGTGTTTTTATTGTTCAGTCACAGCTGAACAGGATTGTTTATCTTTGGTTACAGTAAACGCTGGCGAGGGCACTAATCGAGATGCCTCTTTTTAAATCCCACACGGTTGCAATATATGGCACTATGAAGAGCTAGCAGGGACAAGTGTGCCCACCTCCCAAGGGGTGTAAGAGGTCCCTGCTGCAGTCTCCCCCCATGACTTAGATCCAAAGATAGTGTATCTGAACACTTTCTCTGAAGACTGCTGGTGTCCTGACCGTCTTTTTGTTTATTTTTCTTTACATTGCGCACTTTATTCCTGCCACCTCACTTTCCTCCCACTTCTCCCAAGTTTTCAATACATAAAGGGGAACACCTTTGATTCTGATATTCGAACACCATGACCTGTTTCTAATTGTTCCAAGTGGATACATAACTCCATCATTTGTTCTTGTAGCTCTATCAGTTCGCAGCTTTAGTTGTTGAGTTCCTCTTCCTTGGTGTTGTTACCATTTTCAAGGGCAGCCACACACTGTCCGATCTCCACCACTTCTTTTTTAATGTCTTTGATATCGATGGCGACATCATAACGGAGTGCAGCAATATCTTCCCTGAGTTTGCCGAACAGCGATTCCATGAAGAGTAAGGTGAGCGGTGTGTCTGTCTCCATTTGCTCGGGGTTCATCTCCAGGACATCTTGAACTGGGTGTTCCACAGAAGCAACATACCGTGGGGATCAGTTCTTTTCTAAAAAGAGGCTTTGGTCATCTTGTCTTTCAGTGTGGAGCCCTGCTTAGACCTGTGTGTTGCTTTGATGTCTGTGGTTACTGCCCTTTCTGTCAGATCCTATATGCAGAGATGTAGCGCAGGATTGCGGCTTTGTGGGACTGTGCTCATGTCGGTCTTCAGTCAGATGCCTATAGATAGTTGAGCAAGTGGTGCTCTTCTTTACTTAGGTCTCGCTGCACAGATCATGCATGGTCTTCGAGCCAGCGAGTGGCCCCCACATACAGGTTGCGCTGTCCTCTAGTCTGTGGGAGCTGGCACTGTGAGGATGGCTTCCCCACTCATAAGTAGGGCTGCATAGGATTATGGGAACACTGCACACACCCCAAGTCTTGATCTGGTTTTCAGTCACGGTATACTGTTATGGTTTGGGAGGGTTGAGGGGTGGGAGGTCATGGATGGGCAGTCTACTGCTGTTGCTAAGTAAATTTCATTCTTGCCTCTCCCAGTTCCAAGGTAGCTGTCGAGCCTCTGTGGGTGCTGGCAATCTCCCCCATGTGCCTTGGGCCTCGGTATACATACCTCTCTCCAGCTCCATGTGGCTCTGCAATGTTTTTTGGCCCCTTGGTCTCTCTGCTGGAAACAGTTCTCTGTCCTGGTCCCAGAGTGTTATGTTTGCCTGTCACTGGAGCGCTATTACAGTCTATGAAGGGGCTGTTCCAGGGGCAAGGACTCTGCAGATTACTCTCCCTCAAGGCTCTGCTTCATTGAGCTTCTTTCCTGTTCAAACACCAAGGGCTCTCTGAAGGCCCAGTGTTGGGTGCTTCTTAGTCTCAGGGTGGAGTGATGCTACGAGTAATGGTGCAGCACACGTTGTCCCCAAGGACCCTTGTCCAGGCAAAGACAGCGGGGCTTCACATTGCTCCTAAGCAGGTGTCCTACTATGGGCACTTCACCACGCGATCTCCACGGCAGTTGTCAACTTAAATCCGCGCTGTGGGTTGCACAAATTAGTGACCAGTGAATTAGCGAATTGCGCACTGCGTCTTTCCAGGTCCTCCGGGGGCATTTCCCAGCTCTCCTCTAAGGTATAAATCTCAGCAGGGTGGCCAAGGCTGCAAGTTGGCATGATTGGATGGCAGAGCAGCACGAAGGAGCTCGTACTCGGCCATCTTCTTCGCCATGCCCCATGAGATTGTCTGATGAAAGTTCCCCAGATTGCCTAGGTGGTGGTCCCTATGTTAGTTTGTATGTTCAGACTAGAATATCTATTTATTATGTTGGAGTCCACGTGTAAATTCTGTGATGAAGGATATTCACACTTTGTGGTGGAGTTTTTCCTTTTGATTTCTAAACGCAAATGTGTGTCAGGAGTAGTCTACACATTTGATTTCTTCTGGACCTTCTATTTTCTTTTGGCAAGACAGCAAAACAAAATAATTTCTTCTACCTGCTGTGGATGGTTTTGAGTCTGAGATGTTGATCATAGCTCATGTGACTGCTAGTGAGGAGACATTACATTTGGAAAACGTAATAACGGATTGTAACCATATATAGAGACAGTATTCACACTGGGTGCCTCAGGTCAGCTATCCATGTTTGGTGCCACAGACTTGAGTAATTCACAGAGCTGTATAAAATCTCCTCTACAGTTTTTCTGAGGGTGTCTGATTTTTTTAGTTCATTGTCAGCAGTCAGAAAGTATAGCGATATATAAATAAAGGAGGCATAATTACAATTTTTTTTTTGTGAGAGCAATTTATAAGTAAAATAAATCAACAAAAGACACCTCCAAGAACCAGAGCTGATTTTTGTTAAACCGAGTGCTGCTCCCAGAACCAAAGCTGCTTTTGTTAAACTGAGGGCTGCTCTGTAGGGGTGCATTTGGTTTGCGGTTTTTGCACTTGTTGTCCCTGTAATATTTATGTTAAACAGAAGAAATCGATGCTTCTTCACAACTTCATAAATCCGCTGTGCTGAATAGAAGCATCCCCATTAGTTCCCCTTCCAAGTTTCTCCATTCGTGTTCCTCTGACAGCTTGTCATTGTACAAAAGGTATTTTTAGTATTTGTTTTATCTAAAGAAAGGACTAGCGCCAGGCAATCTGCTTATTGAAGCTGTGCTGTATTTTCCTATTAATCATTTTCTTAAGTTTAATGTGGTACATGGACCTTAGCGCTCTCATTCTATGTACAAAAAATAAAAGTGATACTTAAAACTGTACTCTTCATGTTCAAAGGAATTAATTTATAAATTCAGGTATGTGCCTTCATATTATTTCGTTATTAATGATATGAATTGACAAGCTATAATGTGAATTCCCGGTTTTAGTTGGTATTTGACTACCTTGCTGTTAATTATATCTAACTTGCACCAAATGTCACTATCTGACGGGGAACATCCTTTTTTACGACTTTTTTTTCTTCTGAGAGTCGTGGTTAACGAAAGCGCAACAATGCTTTTTTTAACCCGACTCCGGTTTTTTGTGCCTTAACTACGTATGTTCTGAACAACGAACATGCGTGGTTAAGGTACAAAGAAGGGAGTTGGCGAAGGTAAGTGGTGGGTTTAGGTTTTGGGGAGGGGGTGGGGGGTCAGGGGGTTTTAGGTTTTGGGGTGGGGTTGGGGGGGTGGGGCGTTTTTGGTTTTGGGGAGTGGGTGGGGGGTTTTAGGTTTTAGGGTGGGGTTGGGGGGGTGGGGCGTTTTTGGTTTTGGGGAGTGGGTGGGGGGTCAGGGGGTTTTAGGGTGGGGTTGGGGGGGTGGGGCGTTTTTGGTTTTGGGGAGTGGGTGGGGGGTCAGGGGGTTTTAGGTTTTAGGGTGGGGTTGGGGGGGTGGGGCGTTTTTGGTTTTGGGGAGTGGGTGGGGGGTCAGGGGGTTTTAGGTTTTGGGGTGGGGTTGGGGGGGTGGGGCGTTTTTGGTTTTGGGGAGTGGGTGGGGGTCAGGGGGCTTTAGGTTTTAGGGTGGGGTTGGGGGGTGGGGCGTTTTTGGTTTTGGGGAGTGGGTGGGGGTCAGGGAGTTTTAGGTTTTGGGGTGGGGCGTTTTTGGTTTTGGGGAGTGGGTGGGGGTCAGGGGGTTTTAGGTTTTGGGGTGGGTTTGGGGGGGTGGGGTGAGGGATGTAGGGTGAATGGTGCCTATTGCTAATGATTTTATCAGGAATGCCTTTACAACGAAATATCGTTGTTAAGGCATTTGTGGTAAAATCATTAGTAGTAGCAACGAGGTCAGTGTTCCGACCTCGTTGTTAAGGCAGTAGTTGTTTTTGAAGTCGTTGTTTCATCGTACAGTCCTATCTGACCCTTTCTCTAAACAAATGTGTTTAACATCTATAAAATTAACTCCTATAAACATGCAGAGTGTGTTTTGAACGTACTTAATATTTTCCTGATGGCTGAACACTCACCGTTATCATTCAGTAGGCAAATATTTTAAGACTTAAGAATGTTATGTTCATATATTGAGACAATGTACACCGAAGTGATTGTAGACAATTGCTACAAATATTATAATTTTTGAGGTATTTTAGAACTGAAAAATATGTTATTATTAATTACTTTTTGAATCCTTTTATATGACCTACTACTTATTGTTCTTCATATCTACTTCAGATAGAATTTTACAGAGGTGAAAGTTGTGCTTTTCAAAAGTACCTGCAAAGCCTTTTGCACAGAGTGAGCCTCCTTGTACTTACATCAGACTTCGAAATCGCTGTCCATTCTGGTAATTTTCCATCTTTGTAGAAGCAGTGCTGCTGACTGGCATCATTGAAATGGACTTGTACTCATTAAACGGTGGGCTTCTTGCTTTCAGTCAACCCAATCCTGCTTCCATAATGTGGTGACTGACTTCAGTCATGAGCACAGCTCTCATCCACCACTAACTCAGCACATTTCCATCACAGAGAAGATTCACTACCACTGCTGCTGGCAGTTCCCTCTCTATTTTTTGCTCTGTTGTCTATCATCTCTATCCTCACTCCAATCACTGTGCCTTTCTTTTCTTTGTCATCCAGAGTCTGTCACCTATCTCTATATATTTATGAGTTTCCCTTTTTCCTTTCTACTCTTGGTCCCTTCTTCTCCCCTTTTATTCATTTTTTGATATCTGGCCTTTGCCACAACGCTGGAGAGGCCCTATGAAGCTATCCCACCTAATTATCTGCTCTTTTTAGGTCGAGCCTAGACAGCACTTGCGCTGTCACTTAGTGACCTATTGTAGATGGTTTGTGAGGTTCAGCTCCACCCAGTCATTGTGATTTGTGTACACCAGTGTCCTTTAAAAATCCTTGCTTGCACTGTGTAATCTTACTCTTTGACCTTTTTCTTTTTCTGTCTCCTCCCTGGAGATCAGACCAACTACTATCTAAATACACTGCTCACCATTTTAAGATGTGTTCAGGAACTACTTTGATCTTTCAGCTGGAGCACTGGAGAGCAGTGCTTGTCTTTCCGAGTTCTGCTGTAAACAGGGTTGTAAATCGTATCTGGTCACATTTGCTGTGCTTCCTACATTTTTTTCTCCCTACTCCATGCTGTCTTACTAGTTTGTTCACCTTGCGGGTTTAATTATTGTTTTACTTTGGAGCCCATGCACCTTTTAATGATGTGCCCATTTTCAATTTCACCATCGCTGGTTGTTTCCTGCTCGTGGTAGCCTGCTCTCCTTGTGCTGTGTCTCATGTTTCAGTCGGCATTTGCATTGCGGGTATTGTGCCTTTTAACAACGTGCACGCTTTCATTTTTACCATCTTGGGTTGTTTCCTGCTCATGTCAGCTTGCTCCCCCTGTGCCCTCTCTCATATTGGTGTATTAAATGTGTTTGTCCCTCCTTTGTGTGTCTTGTTCCCTCTCATGGCAATTTCACTAACGGTTCCTTTTGGTCGTGCCTTGTGGGTGGAAGCTGTGCAGGGGCCGTGCTTCACACTTCGCTCTTCGGTCCTCCGTGCAATGCCCATCAGCTTGTTTACTTTAGGAGCCTTTTTTTTGTTGGCCAGCTCTTCCTGATCACTAGTGCAGTCATTTGCAGTTCAGTACCTTTATCTCCCTGTGCGGCCACGACCCCCCTCAACCCTCCAACAACACTGCTTGCCAGCCAGCAGCACCCTTCTGAGGTGTCTGATTTATTTTTCTTTTAATTTAATATAAAGTACTGCCTCATTTGCAGTGCTGTCACTTAATCTCCCTGTGCAGTCTCTCACCGTCACCTCACCCTCCCACAGCGCTGTTTGTTTTATGTATGTTGCTTCCCATGCACTCTTTTAGGCTTGCTCCTCAGCTCGTTTATCAGTGCGGTGTGTGATTTCGTGCTGAACTGACAGCATTATTCCTCCTCACTTGCTGAAAACGATGACTTCAAAAATGACTCTTACCCTGTCTTTCCTTTCCTTTATTTGCACCCATGTGAAATGGATCCCAAAGAGAAAGAAACCCTTTGGCTGCAAGTGGCAATTTGTTTCTGACATTTTTCTATTCCAAAATGCAACCTCAGGACAGGGAGAATAATGTTAAAAAAATATGGTAAAAAAACTAAACATAGCAAGACTGAGTGGTTGCAAAGTGGCCAGATTGGATTTATTAACAACTACACACATTAGAGCCACTTTACAGCATTTGCCAGTGAAGCACTACTTGTGTTTTCCCCTGTCTTTGAACAACATTGGGGCTTTTTTTACAGCCCGCTTGCGCCACCAGTATGTTAGTTTTCCCATATTAAAAGCGACACACCAGCTGAGCAAGCGGCTTGTAAATAACCCTCATTGTTTTCCCCGAGTGGGGAAGTGCACCATTGCTGGAGGTACTGCAATACCTGGTTGATGCGTGGAGTGTAAAACGATTAACATGCTATTTAGTTGTTTTCCATATTTTAGTTTATAAAATGTACACCACGGCTCTGTTTTCAGGGTTCTGGTCTTTTTAAATCATACTGCTAATGTTTTGTGAGGTTATAAGCAATGGGCATTGAAACGGGTCCCTTTCGGGCCCTATTATCCTGTCCTTCACTTTTTTTAGGCAAAAACTCTCATGGACTTCTGAATAATAAGTGTAAAAGCGTTAAGGTAACCATGTTGTTCCTGCTTACATTTCACATGCTTTACTTAATCTTGCATTCCCTGTGAATGTTTGTATTTTCCAGGATGTTGTTATTGTTTTTTTTCCAGCCAGCATATTACTCTTGTCTCCCCTCCCTCATAACCTATTTCCAGTTTTCTGGTTCTCCCAACGCCTCAAGGTCATACGAATGGCAACAGCGCTGTGCAAATATCATCACTCCACTGCATGTAAAAAAACAAAAGCAAAAAACATTGTCATTTTCGGTGCCAAGATGTGAAACCAATTGTATTGTAAATGCTTGTTCTAGATGTGTCCCTTATGGCAGTCTGCAGACACACTAAACACAGCCATAGCTAGTGAAAACTACACTTTGCTGTGTGAGCCGCCCCAGTGGATTTCTCATCCGAGCATTAAGCTGTTTGAAACAAAAATACAGAATTATTAGTATTTCTTCATTATAAGTTTATCAGGCCAAAATATCATTCCACTTTCTAGGTCCAGTAACAATATTAATTTAAATACATAAATCCATTTAACTAAAAACCTAAATGTAATTTTCTGAATAGTTAAATAATAGAGTTGCAATCATTCCATTCATATATTGCATGCGCGCAATAAACAACAATGTTGTTTATTACATGCATGCATATTTAAAAACAGCTTATTTCTTAAATATAGGCCTTAATACATGTTTGTGTGGGATAATAAAACTAAGCAGTTTAATTGTCGGACTTTGATCGCAGGGCCAAAGGTCAGACTCTGTCTGCTGAGTTGGTTGGTGGATGAGGGTGTTTGCTGCTGGTATCCCATAGTCTGTCCTATTATTACTCTGCAAAATGGGCTGGGTACAACCTTTTCCATAGTTGACTCAGTGTAGTGAGGGCAAGAAGTGACAGGTTTCTCAGTGAGGTAGTGTTGACACAACATCTTAGAACTGAGTAGTCAACCAACAAACACAATAACCATGCACAGCCCAGTGCGTATCTTTTGAGTTAAGAGTCCTTTACTTGGACAGCAGAATTTAATACTACAAAGCTCAACTGAAATTGTAAGGACAGGGTTAAAATCCTTGTTACGATCTCCAGTAAGCATTGAACCTCTCACTGCCCCCTGCCCCCTTTGATACCCTCTTCTTGCTCTGACTCATCTAAGGGTTATAGTCTGTGGTATGCCGCTGGTATATGAATAAGGTGCGGGTGCATATCATTTCACTTTTATCCTCCCTGTCTGGAAGCGCAATTCAGTTAATTGGTTCTCATCCCAGATATTAACTTGGGCATAAAGTCCTCATGCTAGATTACTCCATGTGTATTTAGTCCCTCGTTCTGTCTGCAGGGTAAGCCCTGTTTTTACTTGCTTGCTGCAGTTGTAGATTATGTGATGTGGTGGGTATGGCCTATGTCCCACCTTGTCAGCCACAGCTCTTTGCTTCAGGAGCTTCAGTGATGGTTTGCCTTGAAACAGGAACTGCTAAATGAGACCAGCATGGTAGGTCCCGCATAGCCCCACAGTGTCCTCTTCAATTGCAGCCCTTTTAGCCAATTGTGAACATGTGGCGAGGCAAGGCAGTTGTGACTTCTGAGCCAATTCGATGGGGGGTCTTTACCCCTTGTGAGCTTCCAGACCAATAGGCTCCATTTAATTGGTGACGCAGCTCCTATTTTCTGAGGTTAGCACTAGCAACGTCAACTTGTGGACTCCCAGTGAGTGCTAGTGGATACAGTGGTAATTGTGCTTGTGAAGACTTAACGCCTGATTATGAATTCGGCAGTTGAACCGCCCAAACTCCAATATGGTGGTGGAGAGGCAGCCGTCACGCCGGCAGCCTCACCACTGTCGTATTACTATGTTTCCACCAGGCTGCTCGGCAGAAATGTCATATTTCAAAGTCCCGCTGGGCTGACCGGTGGAAACAGTGCAGGGACATTGGCCTCGGCTCTCTCAGGGAGCCCAGGCCAATGCCGTTGTGCACAGCACCCTCGGAATGCACACTTTTTGCCATAGCAGATAGTGAGCATTCCAACAGTGATGACAGGGGGACCGCTGCACTGCCCCCAACATGGTCGTGGGTGGTTCAGGGGCCCCCTTTGACCTCCAACTCTGCCTTTCCACCAGCCTTTTCAAAAAGCAGGAGGAAGGGAAAGTCGTGATCAGCCCAGTGGTGCCGAACACGGCACTGCCGTGGCTGACCATAACTTTCACCACCTTCTACCCATCTGGAGCACTGATCCCAGAGGAGGCAGCAGTCTGCTGGCGGTCCGACCACCAGGATCCTAATCTGGCTGTCGGACCACCAGGATTGCAGCATTCCGACCGCCACTGCAAGTTTGGCCATCTTAGGCCCGCCAAACTCATAATCAGGTCCTTAGTGCAGTTCACAACACAAACAGCGTACAGACTAGGAAATGCCCTCACATGCTCCTGACTTTGCTCTCTAATGCAGTCCACTTTTTGTGGGTGTTCTGAACATGCTGGGGTTCTCCTTTTGGACTGTCTTTCTTTCATCAAGGCCAGGCAATCTCCTTCCATCTCTCAGCAGGCAGGTATGTTTCTAGGGACTAGCCAGACCATAAGCTCCTCCAGCAGTAAGTCATGATTTCAGGTGATGTTCCCTCACCTCTTGGAGACTAGCAATCAGGCAACCAACAGCCCTAGTCACACAGCAGGTGTTTAAGTACTGTACAAAGCATTCACTTCCGTGATAATGAAGAACATGGAACTAGAACACAGCTGAATGGTTTAGTCCCCACTTTTAGACACATCGTCTAGACCGGAAATGTGGATTCACTGCAGGAGGTTTAAGAACCTGTTTGGGCTGGTTCTCTTTCAGATGTCATTTCCAGACGTCTCTCCAGACACATCACTTATGCAAAGTGATGGGTCTCACAGCATGTAGCAGTGAGGTTTGCCCCATGCATGTGTTTCCAAAACATGGACACAATGAAGTGTGAGTTTTCTGCACCTGGCTATCAGCAATCCTGCAACAATGTGAGACAAAGGGCAGACCCTCCCTAGAGACTGCCTCACCTTCAACAATAGAAACTACAGCCGCCGTCCTAAGCCCTGTATAAATGTATGTATGTAGTGTTTCTGTACAGTTAACCTAGCCAAAAGGCATCTGATCGTGATACACGGTCAAAGGCAAGCATAAAGACAAGAAGTGATAGGAGAGGCAGATGTTTTGTGGACTATTAACGCAAGTCAATATAGTGTTCTTTAAAGAGGTGTTTCTTTAACTCTTTCCTAAATTGGAGTGGTGTTTGGGCAGTCCTGATGCTTATGGGGATGTTGTTCCAGATCCTGGGTCATGAATGGAAACTGTCCACTGCCTAGTTTTTACTCTTTTACACTGTGTGTGTTGAGAACCACCAGAGATGGGGAGCCTCTCTGCAATATATGTGGAGATGCTGGTCTTGATGACTTTAAATGGTGCAGTTGGTTTTGAGGATGGTGGGTACTGACAAGGAGCGCCAATGGTGTTCCATTAGGATGGGATGATAGGATCATATTCCGTCAGACTGTAGATGTGATGTGCTGCGGCATAAAGGCCACCCTTAACCAAATGACTGTGTGCAGGCAGAAATCTTTAGCAGTCCTTTGCTAGCAAGGCCATCATGTGAGCTCTGTCTCCAGCCTATTCGCTTCAGTATCTGGGTGTCCATGCTCCAGCCAGAGGAGTGCGGTTAATACACTTGCACTGTCTGGGAATGTTGTACTCATCCTCAATCTTGTGCCATGCTGAAGCAAGGGCATCCAAAATGGATCCCAATGACCAGTGGCATAACGCATAATGATGGGCCCCATGCAGAATGTGAAAAGAGTCTCCATAATCTCAGCAAGAGTCATAGGCTTTGAGCTGAATGGGGAATCTCCTGAAAGATTGCTGGCCCCTTGAAGTGTTGCCCCTCCGTACAGGTTACAAGGGCCTCTGTTAGACCCTTGCCAGTGGCCTCAGTACTCATACTCACAACCCCATGAAGGCCTATTCCTATACATGTGTAATGCATACACTTCACACACACACACACACACCACACACACTCAACCCTCACACACTCACCATGCACACGAGTCATCAACATCAGATGTGATAGACTGCAATAGGTGAATTGTGACACTACAAAATTGGATCCAACAATGCATAGGTAGGGCTGCAGTTTTGGATGATACCAACCCACAATAAATTTGGTTTGAGTATTTTTCTCATGTTGTTACATTGAAAGCATAACTGTCCATCACATTATGTGCCTCGGAGCTCTCTCTTAACTGGTCCTTGTATGGTGGTAAAGTGGATTTACAAAGTTCCTGAATGGAAGCCGTCGGATATTGAGCACCATGGCAGAGTCATTCTCAAGCTCTGTAAGTCGGAGCCACAATTTGTATTGTATTGGTGGGACTTGGAAACTCATGAAAGATAGACAAGGTGTTATATTATCTTTCCAGGAGACTTCTGGAACATAGGCAGTTGGGTGGAAATAGACTATACATTACTCCAGAGCTGAGATGTGCAGCACTAATGCAAAGGAAGGTTAAATCAGTGGTAGTGAAAATGGTGCCAGAAGTGTAACTGGACGGACTACTGAGGTCCATATAGCTGAAAGGTGCAGAATATGCTGAGGATCACCCAACCCCACTATCGACCTCCTAACCCCTAAACTCTCTGCTCCCTAAATCAGGCTGAGCCGTGTGGCCTGGATGAGAAGAACTTCAGTGCCAATAATGTGAGAACTCCTATGGTATGTGCTCCATGGCACTAGGCATCCAACTCCACCCGCCACACCTCTCTTTGGCTGTGCCACACCATTCTGTAGCTTCTATGCCTTGGCAGCCACAGAGACATTCCAGAATGCCTTGCAGACCTTCTTCTGGAGCGAGTGAAAAGTACGAGCTTCAGGCAGCTACAGCATTGCACTAACAGTATGGAGTACTTTGTCCGGGAAAAAGTCAAGGGTGCCTGTGTGCAAAATAAGAAATACAGCGACCACCAGCAACTACCAGCACAAACTTAAGCACCTCCTTTGCAGGTCTGATAAAATCACACTGACCTGAAAAGAACAAGACGCTTATATGATACAAGTCCAGAGTAATTATGAAGCTGCATCAAGTGACTGTTATATCTATGGTTGATGTGGGTCATTTTTTTGTCATTAGTTTGTATTTTGATGCCTCCGCCGGATTCCTGAATTAGATCATACCCCATTTTCTTCTTCATTTAAGGCACTGTCTTGTCATAGGGTAACCACCCAGATGTTGAACCACCTCTAAGGAGTTTTCTTTGCCATCCCTGCTCACCCCTTCTGCCCTACACCCTTTATCACTCCACTGTAATCCGCCATCACCTCACCTTAATGATATTATCTTTTCATTTATCTTATGCACTTACCTACTTTAAACTACTATTCACTCCATTACTTTGTCACTGGTTCTGCTCTGTTTATCCACATGAAACCGTACATCAGATTCAGTATGCTACTGTTAGAAATTAGGTCTTTAGTTGGCAGTCAGGTTATTCACTGTCCAAGCAAGGACCTTCCCTCTAGTCAGCGTAAAGGAGAATCACCCTCAGCTAACCCTTGCTCACCCCCTTGGTAGCTTGGCACGAGCAGGCAGGCTTAACTTCAGAAGCAATGTGTAAAGTATTTGTACCAGCAGACACAGTAACTCAGTGAAAACACTACAAAATGACACAACAAAGGCTTAGAAAAATAGCAATATTTAACTTAACAAAACAAGACCAAAAACCCAACATAAACAATTCGAGTTATCAAAAATGCAAAAAGAGTCTTTTAAGTAGTTTTAAACACATGCTAGCACTGCTACAGTGAAAATGTACCTAGTGCGCGTCAAAAATAACCCCGCACGGGCGGGTGTGCGTCGAAATAAGAGTCCTAAATCCTTGAGAAAACAATGCTAACACTGTTAGCGTGAAAAGTACCTGGGTAGCGCCAAATTAACACCGAACGGCAAGTGTGCATCAGAAAAGGCCAGCGATGGAGTGTGGCTAGCCTGCCGGCAAGTTGGCTGTCACTATGTGAGGCTCTGTCTGGCTTAGGGCATAAATCCTGCATTTCTCCAGTCAGAGCAGCTTCAGCGGTGCTCCATTGACGGGTTGAGTTCTCGCTGGCAGTGGTGCTCCCGTTTTTCCCCGGTCCCAGGCTGGAGGGGGCTCCGTGGCGGCCCACTGTGTGTGGCTAGGTTGCGGGCTCTGGCCTGCTCTCGGCCCGTGGCGCTGGGGACGCTCCCCTACGTTGATGCCGGTTGAGTCTACAGAGATGGAGCTGCCGCCGGCTGTGTGCTGAGGCCGGCCGGGGCTGAGGCGCACATTTGTGGGGCCGGCTCGGCGGTCACTTCGGACCGCGGCCCTTTGCGGTCGTTGGCCTTGCGGATCTGCGGCCCTGCGGGGGGCGTGCTTTTCTGCGTTTGGCGCCAGTGTCCTGCACAGCGCAGCGCTGCCGAACCCGGGCCTCTTGGCTGCTGGCGAGGACCTGTCTGACCCTTGAGGATTTTGTCTGGGGCGGCTGTCCCGAAGCTACGTGACGGGTGGGCCCCTTTTGTTCTACTGGGTGCCCGGATACGGCCTTGCTCTGGAACTGGGACTTTCTTTGGCCTATCTGGCGAGGGTGCTTAGTGAAGGGCCTCTGGGCGGCCCCATCGCCGGTCAGATTGGACCGGGGGGTCGTTTTGGCACTTTGGAGGCAGGGGGAGCCGGCTTGCGCCCTGCGGAAGCCTGATCTGGGGATGGCCTTGGCCCCGCTGGCTGACTGGTGGTAGGCTCCCCATCTTACTGGTGGATAGAGACTAGCAGTAACGGAAGGGAGGCCAGCTACCTGAGGGATATTGCGCTATTATTGGAGCTTCATATTTGTGGTGCTGCCCTTCTGTGTGTACCTGGTGCGCTGGTTTCCTCTTTTCAGCAATTGGAGGGGAGCATTTCCTTGGTGAGCTCACGGCGGCTGCCAGCATGGGAAAGGCAGAGCAGAGGCAGGCGAAGATCTCCTTTGACGGAGGTAGGAGGAAGGGGGGGGCGTTTCTGCCTCTCAGTCGGGAGATCTTCCGGCGGAGGATGGACCTTTTGGACACATCGGTCAAAGCCATGTTTTTGGATCTTAAAAACAGTTTGGCAGGCATAGACGCTAAATTAGATCACCTAGCTGAACAGATGGACCGCATCAAGGCCAGAGTGGATGATCATGATGTCCGCTTTGAGCAGTTAGAGACGCGCACTTTGGAGCAGGAGGATCGGCGACACGGAGAGTGGGAGCAACTGTTGCGGATGGAATGGGTGCTGGATGTTATTTGCAATAAAAATGAAGATTTGGAAGCTTGGTCGCGCCATAACAACATTAGAATGATTGGTCTTCTGGAATCCACGGACATGGGCAGGATGGAGGACTTTGTGGAGTAAATGTTTGCAGACCTATTTCCTGCAGAGCTTTCCAGGATGTTCGTGGTGGAGAGAGCCCACAGATCGCTTGGCCCTTGGCCTCTACCTGGGACTTCGCCACAACCCATTATTATCCGCCTGCTGAACTACCGCGATAACGATGCTGTGCTGCGGCTAGCCAGAGAGAGGTGCCCGGTGATTTATAAGAGCTCCGAGCTGAGCTTCTTTCTGGATTACACCCAGAGTGTGCAGGCGGCAGGAAGGGCCTTCCTGCCAAATAAACACTCGTTAAGTTTGACTGATGCCAGATTTTCTCTTATTTACCCTGCAAAGCTCTGAATACAACATGGGGGCACATTACATTTCTTTACTTACCCAAAGCTGGCGGCTAAGGTTGTTAAGACGATTCCCCGGAGGCCTGCGGCTGTGGGGACGGCTGATGCTGGAGCTGAGCGAGCAGACCTAAGTGACAATGATTAACTGCCTACGAGAGCTGGAGAACCAGTAGATCTTGATGATTATCTGGGAGCGCTGTTGCCGTATTTTTGTTTGTCACATTTGCCGCTCTGACGCTATACTTGTTATTTGGGCCCTCTGCCCTCACCTCCCTGCCTGGTACGGTTGGCGGGTTGGGTGGCTAGCCTACGGCCCTTGGATGAGTCCTGTCACTGTGTTGTGGGTCTTTGATTTCGTTCCTTCGGGCTTGGCGGGGGTGGGTTCTGGTATTGACCCGGTTGGTGGGTCTGCATGGGTGGGGAGTGGGTCTGTTTGCACTTTGTTCCCTTGCTGTTCTTTAGTCTTATACCTCTGCTTCCTTTTCCTATGTGCGGCTGGTGAGCTGGGGGGAGAGGCGTGGTGGCATGGAATTTTGGTATTGTTACTTTGGTGGCGCTGGGTAGGGTGGTGCTTCTTCGTTGCCTCACCTGGAATGTGTGTGGCCTGAATGATGGACGTAAGGTGCAGCTCATGTCTGCCTTTGTTAAGTGCCAGAATATCGACATATGCATGCTGCAGGAAACGCATTAGGTAACTGTTACGCTACATCGTTTGAAAGCTGGATGGATCGGTGAATGTCACAGTGCGGTGTTCTCGCGGTATGCAAAGTGCGTGGTGATTTATAATGCGTAAGGGGCTACATTAGCGCAAGCAGCGGGTAATAGTGGATTTGAATGGTTTTGATGAGTGAAATGCTACTAGACAGGCCTTGCAGGCTTGTCTCGGTTTATGGCCCTAATGTTGACGACCCTGATTTTTTTCTGTGAGGTCTGGCGCCTGTTTGAATCGTTGGGGGGTGGCTCTGTGATTTGGGGAGGAGACTTCAACGTAGTCCTTAACTCTGAGAGGGATCGGGAAAGCTCATCCAGGGCGCGATACTCCGCCGCTGCTAATGCTTTGTCGACAGTTATGAGTGATGGCGCCTTGATTGACATATGGAGGGCGAGACATGGGGATAAGAGGGAGGGCACATGTGTCAACTATGTGCACAATAGCTGGTCCCGCCTGGATCGCTGGCTGGGCACGCGCGATGTGGAACTTTGGACACGATCGGTGGAGCATCTGGCCTGAACTCTGTCAGATCACTCTCCGGTCAAGTTGGAGCTGGAGATGCCGGGGGGTGTGGGGCAGGCGCCTCCTTTGCCTGGTGTCTGCCACAGGGGGTGTTTCTGGATGCGGCGTTCCGCAAGGAGGTTTACGAGGCTATCACTCAATATTTTGACGATCTGTGGACTCTGCTGGGACGCTCTGGGAGGCCTTTAAGGTGGTGTATCCGTGGAGTGTGCCTGTCGAAGCAGCACGGGGTGTTAAGATCTTTGCAGCGGGAATTGGCAGATTTGGAGGCTCGAATTGCTGATCTGGAGGCCAAAGTGGTGGCAGATTGCTCTGGTGAAACACTAGCGGCCCTGCGGGACGTGGTGTCTCTCTATGAGGAGGCCTCTTTGCTGGAAGTTTGTTTTTTGGGGAAGTATGCCGGGGTCAGACACTATGGCGAGTGGGATAGAGCGGGTCGCACACTGGCGAACATGCTACGCAAACCCTGGGCTAGCAGCTATGTTACTGAAACAGACGGGTTGGAGGGTGAGCGCGTGGCTGGGACGGAGGGAGTTATGAAAGTTTTTACTAGATATTTTATGGATTTGTATTCTACTCCTAGTGAGTTGAATAGAGAGGCTGCGCTGGAATATTTCTCTGAGATCGGCTTGCTCTGGTTTGACAATGCACATAGAGCTTATTTTGATACGCCCTTCTCTGTGGAGGAGGTGAGAGCGGCGATTAGCGGCCTACCCGGTGATAAGCCCCCCGGATTAGATGGCCTGACCCCTGCTTTCTATAAAGAATATTGTGACATACTAGCTCCTCAATTGTTGGAGGTTTACGCTGAGGCGATCGAGACTGGAGCTCTTCCCGCCTCCCTTCGGGAAGCGCTGATTGTTAAGATTCTCAAGCTTGGCAAGGACCCCCATAGTTGTGATTCGTATTGCCCACTCTCTATGATCAACGTGGGTAATAAAATTTTGGCCAAGATGATAGCGGCGTGACTGCAACCGTTGATGTTGCGGCTGGTGCTAGCTGACCAGTCTGGGTTTGTTCCGGGGAAGTCGACGACGCATAATCTACGAATGTTCTTTGCGGTGATGGGCACAAATGAGGCGGAGGAGGAGGCTGCGGCGGTGTTTTTAGATGCCATGAAGGCGTTTGACTCGCTGGCGTGGAAGTATTTATTTGCGCTGCTTGGCAGAGTGGGCCTGGGTGCGCGATCCGTTTAATTGATTTGGTTGCTGTACACAGACCCTGTTGCTCGATTACGGCAGTATCTCGGACCCCTTCCTGGTGGCCCGGGGGACCCGCCAGGGTTGCCCCCTGTCCCCGCTCCTTTTTGCAATGGCAATGGAGCCGCTTGCAGCCTTTTTGCGACAGCACCATAATAACAGAGGGATGCCATACCGGCAGCGGCCTATATTAATCTCGATGTACGCTGATGATATTGCGCTGTATGTTCGCGAACCGATTAAGAACCTAGATGTTCTGCTTAACAAGATTGTTCGATTTGGTGCCTTTTCTGGCATAACGATCAACTGGTCTAAATCGGTTGTGGTGCCTCTTACTGCGGGGACGGCGAGCTTCCTGTCCGGGTATCCTATTGAGTGGGCGAGCGGTCCAGTCAGATACTTGGGAATCTGGCTGAGCTGTGATGTTGAAATGCTTTGGTTGGCCAATTACGGCACGCTAGTAGCTTGGCTGGAAGACAGGATTGAGGTGTGGCGCTCGCTGCCGTTGTCGCTTATAGGGCGAATAGCTATTGCTAAAATGGTCGTGCTTCCAAAATTTCTGTTCTTATTTGTGAACCTCCCACTGGCACTTACTACTGGGTTCCTGCGTCACCTTCGTTCAGCCCTGATACGACTGGTCTGGGCGGGTGGGCCCAGGATTGCTTGGGAGAAGCTGACGCTGCCCTTTAAACTGGGCGGTCTGGCTGCCCCTGATTTGGAGCTCTTATTATTGTACGCAGGCCCACTTTGCATACTATTGGATTCGGCCTGTGCGCTACCTACCACATCTTGCGCCTGAGAGCGATGCAGTGTGGCCGGATAGGCTGCCACGGATCCCTGGGTGTTTGGCTCGGCCCCGGTCCCGTGAAGTGGATACAGTGGTGTGCACCTCCAGAGCCTGGGAGGCTTTGTTGCGATGGTCAGAGACATGTGAGCCCTTTGCTCCTGAAATGCCGGTGCTGGATATCGCTGATGAGAGGATGTCCCGGGACGTGCAGCTGCAGGACTTCCTTGAAGGCTTGGGTCTATCTACTTTGGGGGATTGGTTTGAGGGGGGGGGCGGATGATCTCCCCTGAGGCAGCACTTGGAGAGGGAGCCGATAACGCTCTGCATCGGTTATATGTTTTGCAAGTCTATGCGATGCTCTGCATGAGTTTTGCGGGTCTCCCGGCGATTCCGAGGACCTGCCGGGCTCTGGAGATCTTGTGGTGTGTGCAGTCGCCGCACAAACTCATTACTAGGCTGTATGGTTGTTTGCAGGAACAGCAGAGGGATATTGCTGTGTCTGCTAAAGCCAGATGGGAACTGGACGTTGGGGAATGCATTTCTGAAGAAGCGTGGACGAAATGCTTTGCACATATGAGAGTACTGTTGCCAAACTATCGGCTGCGGCTTATCCATTTTAAATTTCTGCATCCTTTATATTACACCCCTCGAAGACTCTACGCTATGGGGATGCTTGCAGATGCTAATTGTGAAAGGTGTTGTGCCCCTGATGCTGATTTCTTACTCTTGGCGTGGAATTATGGACTGGTTTGGATCTGCCTCTTTCCCCTGTGCTGGTGCTGCTTGGACTGGTGGACAGGGGGCTGACTGCTTCACGGACGCTGGTGGGACTATTGCTGCTGTTGGCTAAGCAAAGAGTGGCGATGTGTTGGGGGAGAGGCCGGGCTCCTCACGGGGCCGACTGGCTGCGAGATGCGGCATTTTGTCAGGAGCGGTTAATGATTTTTTGGGAACTGGTCCCTGAGGGCTCCCGCCCTAGGGACATTTGGGCGCCCTTGCGCTCCTATCTGGAGTCTCATAATTGAAATGTTGTGTGCTTTCTTGGTTGGCCATGCACATGGAGGACCCGCTCTGCGTTCCCGCCTGTCTGTGCCATGTTGGTTTGCTGGGATGGATGACTGTGCTGCCTGTGTTCCTCCCTGCCGCACTACACTCCTTTTGTTGGTTCCTTACCTGTTTTTTCCCCCTGGGAGCATGGTAACATTTAGCCCTTTTTTTTGGAGGTATGTTTCTTATGTTAATCCCAATGGCCAGTATGCTATATGTTGACCGGATCCTGCTGCACTGAGTATAATGGGACTACGTCCCTTATTACATCTATAATTGGCCGACTATAAAATTTACGCTTGGGCATTGCTGGGATTGTCTCTGTTTGTATATGCCCTGCTCCTGGGCTTGTTGTTGTATGGTTATTAAACTGAATAAATAAATAAAAAAAGAAAAGGCCAGCGATGCGTCGATTTCTCACTCGCAAGCGAGACTGTGCATCATTCCTTCCTCCGGTCGGGTCAGCGTGTGTCGTTTCTTCTCTCCGTAGGAGAGTGATGCGTTGATCCGGACAAGCACCTTGGGTCCGGGCAGGCTTTGCGCTGTTTTTCGGCACCAGCAATGTTGCATCAAAAATCCTTCCGCACTGTATCAGAAAAAGCGCGCTATGTGGGTTGGGACGTTATCAGCCTCTGTTGCACGTTGTTTCTCCAGCCACGTGCGTTGATCTTCCAGCCGTGATGCAGGTGGAGCGCCGATTTCAGCCGGTGTGTCGTTTCTCAGCCGCATCTCGGAAGGTGCATCAAAGATTTCCCTACACGGCGGTCTGTGCGTGGATATTCAATCTTGGTCTGCCACCTTCACCTGTCAAGGCCCCAGGAACTGGAGAGGGCACCACTTGGCAGGGCAGAAGTCTCAGCAGAGAGTCAAGGTGCTAGCAAGGGAAGTCTTTGGCCCTGAGACTTAAACAACAGGAGGCAAGCCTAGGACAAGCCCTTAGGGATTTCTTCACAAGCAGGAATGCACAACAAAGTCCAGTCTTTGTCCCCTTTCACCAGGCAGAAGCAGCAACTGCAGGATAGCTCCACAAAGCACGGTCACAGGCAGGGGAGCACTTCTCCAGGCAGATGTTCCTCTTAATTGCCAGAAGTGATTTAATTTCCATAGGTTTGGGTGTCCTTCTTATACCCAGTTCTGCCTTTGAAGTAGGCATACATCTAAAGAAAGTCTCTCTTGTTTGTGAAATCCTGCCTTACCCAGGCCAGGCCCCGGACACACACCCGGGGATTGGAGACTGCATTGTGTGAGGGCAGGCACAGCCCTTTCAGGTGTAAGTGACCACTCCTCCCCTCTCTCCTAGCACAGATGGCTCATCAGGATATACAGGCTACACCCCAGCTCCCTTTGTGTCACTGTCTAGAGAGAGGTGCAAACAGCCCAACTGTCAAACGAACCCAGATCGGGAATCCACAAACAGGCAGACACAGAATGGTTTAAGGAAGAAAATGCCTACTTTCTAAAAGTGGCATTTTCAAACACACAATCTCAAAACCACCTTTTACTAAAAAATGTATTTTTAAATTGTGAGCTCAGAGACTCCAAACTCCACATGTCTATCTGCTCCCAAAGGGAATCTATGCTTTAATCATATTTAAAGGCAGCCCCCATGTTAAGCAATGAGAGAGAGAGGCCTTGCAACAGTGAAAACCGAATCTGACAGTTTTTCACTGACAGGACATATAAAACACATTAGTATATGTCATACACTGCACCCTGCCCATGGGGCTACCTAGGGCCTACCTTAGGGGTGTCTTGCATGTAAGAAAAGGGAAGGTTTAGGCCTGGCACACTTGGCAAGTTGAATTTGCAGTTTAAAACTGCACACACAGACACTGCAATGGCAGATCTGAGCCATGTTTACAAGGCTACTGATGTGGTTGGCACAACCAGTGCTGCAGGCCCACTAGTAGCATTTGATTAACAGGCCTGGGCACCTCTAGTGCACTGTACTAGGGACTCACTAGTAATTCAAATAAGCCTATCATGTAAAGCCAATTACATACACATTTTATATAGGAGCACTTGCACTTTAGCACTGGATAGCAGTGGTAAAGTGCCTAGAGTAACAAAAACAGCAAAAACAGAGTCCAGCACACGTCAACAACCTGGGAAACAGAGGCAAAAAGTTAGGGGAGACCACGCCAAGGATGCCTAGTCTAACAGCTACAGTAATCAACCAGCATATCATCTATATCCTGACAGTTATTACTTATAAAACACTAGGTATTTTTTACACGTAGAAAAGATAGCAAAGTTAAAAGCAGGCACAGCACTGAGTACTAATAATTTGTAGCACCTTCCAGGCTTACATATAAACTCAGACATTATTCTAGCACTTTGAAAATTATAGTGAAAGGGACCCAATCTCTGCAGTGAAACAGATGCTTGTTGTAAAGTGATTGTGATCAGGCAGGGCATTTCTCCTTCTTTCCTGTGCTAAGGTAACCAAGGGGCAATCACCTGACATATCAGTTATAACTTATTCAATTAATTGCTGCACATCTCCCCTGCCTTGAGAGCACTACACTGGCTACCCGTTGCCAGAAGATGCACTTTCAAGCTGCTTTGTATCACCCACAAAGCTATACATGGAACAGGACCGCTTTTCATCAGAAAGAAAATTACCAAATACATCCAACAAAGAACCCTCCGCTCAAGACTGGCACCCCGCCTTAGAACACCACCATACAAGAAAAAGACTGTAGGTGGTACATCCTTCTCCGTCCAAGCAGCCAAACTATGGAATTCATTACCCCCAACTATAAGAGCCACAGATAACTTTCTTGTTTTCAGGAAACTACTCAAGAGTTGGCTCTTTCCTTCATAACCACCTTTTTCAAACAACTATGAACTGCATATGCCTATGGGGATAATTTTTTTTTTTTCAGATTATATGTATATTTCTATTGATTTATAGTTTCTTTGGAAACTAAAGCAAGGCTGTGCGCCCAGAGATCCCATAGCAGAAAAAGATCTAGAATCCTTCCTGGAGGTGAACTGATGATGTACTGGAGCGTTTACCAGGATGATGGACAGCTTTCCAAAACGACCCCAATGCGTTTACCACCGATTCCGGTGGTGCGTTGTTAATGCTCAGAAGCACGAGGACATCTCCACAAAGACGCACTAGTAACAATCACATTGCCAAAGGAACACAAGGTTGCTGGAGACGTTTTCCCCGTGGCCCATCACGTACCCTTAGTGTACAATATAAACTGGGCGTATAAAACATGCTAGGTTACGCTTACTAACATACTCGTAGAAAATACTCTGGTTGGGTAGGCCACGATGCTCATTTTACAGAGGCTAAACCTCAAAGGAAGCACTTGCAATTATAATCGTAGCAGGTGCCGCAGTTGAAGCTCAGCTTCAGGAAAGGACAAGCCACCCTAACTCTTGGGCTTGGCAAAGATAAAGCACGGCTGTGCGCTCAGAGATCCCATAGCAGAAATGATCTAGAATCCTTCCTGGAGGTGAACTGATGATGTACTGGAGCGTAATCAGTATCTGACTGTGACGCGCGGGTTCTATCTTCCTCTCCTGGAGACACAGAGTAGAAGGTTCTCCCTTCATAAAGCACCTGTAAGCTCCGCCCGCTGAGCCACGCCCCGTCCACCCTCGAAGTAGGTAAAGGAATTCCCGCCTTTTACCAGGATGATGGACAGCTTTCCAAAACGACCCCACTGCGTTTACCGCCGATTCCGGTGGTGCGTTGTTGATGCGCAGAAGCACGGACATCTCCACAGACGCACTAGTAACAATAACATTGCCAAAGGCACACAAGGTTGCTGGAGACGTTTACCCTGTGGCCCATCAGGTACCCCTAGTGTACAATATAAACGGGGCGTATAAAACATGCTAGGTAACGCTTACTGACATACTCGTAGAAAATACTCCGGTTGGTTCGGTCACGATGCTCATTTTACAGAAACTAAACCTCAACAGGAAGCACTTCCAAATATAAACGTAGCAGGTGCCGCAGTTGAAGCTCAGCTTCTGGAAAGGACAAGCCACCGTAACTCTTGGGCTGGGCAAAGATGAAGGAAGGCTCTGCGCTCAGAGATCCCATAGCAGAAAAGATCTAGAATCCTTCCTGGAGGTGAACTGATGATGTACTGGAGCGTAATCAGTATCTGACTGTGACGCGCGGGTTCTATCTTCCTCTCCTGGAGACACAGAGTAGAAGGTTCTCCCTATATGAAGCACCTGTAAGCTCCGCCCGCTGAGCCACGCCCCGTCCACCCTCGAAGTAGGTAAAGGAATTCCCGCCTTTTACCAGGATGATGGACAGCTTTCCAAAATGACCCCACTGCGTTTACCGCCGATTCCGGTGGTGCGTTGTTGATGCGCAGAAGCACGGACATCTCCACAGACGCACTAGTAACAATAACATTGCCAAAGGCACACAAGGTTGCTGGAGACGTTTACCCCGTGGCCCATCAGGTACCCCTAGTGTACAATATAAACGGGGCGTATAAAACATGCTAGGTAACGCTTACTGACATACTCGTAGAAAATACTCCGGTTGGTTCGGTCACGATGCTCATTTTACAGAAACTAAACCTCAACAGGAAGCACTTACCAATATGAACGTAGCAGGTGCCCCAGTTGAAGCTCAGCTTCTGGAAAGGACAAGCCACCCTAACTCTCGGGCTTGGCAAAGATAAAGCAAGGCTGTGCGCTCAGAGATCCCATAGCAGAAAAAGATCCAGAATCCTTCCTGGAGGTGAACTGATGATGTACTGGAGCGTAATCAGTATCTGACTGTGACGCGCGGGTTCTATCTTCCTCTCCTGGAGACACAGAGTAGAAGGATCTCCCTTTATAAAGCACCTGTAAGCTCCGCCCGCTGAGCCACGCCCGTCCACCCTCGAAGTAGGTAAAGGAATTCCCGCCTCTTACCAGGATGATGGACAGCTTTCCAAAACGACCCCACTGCGTTTACCGCCGATTCCGGTGGTGCGGTGTTGATGCTCAGAAGCACGAGGACATCTCCACAAAGACGCACTAGTAACAATAACATTGCCAAAGGCACACAAGGTTGCTGGAAACGTTTACCCCATGGCCCATCACATACCCCTAGTGTACAATATAAACGTAGCAGATGCCGCAGTTGAAGCTCACCTTCTGGAAAGGACAAGCCACCCCAACTCTTGGGCTTGGCAAAGATAAAGCAAGGCTGTGCGCTCAGAGATCCCATAGCAGAAAGATCTAGAATCCTTCCTGGAGGTGAATCTGATGATATACTGGAGCGTAATCAGTATCTGACTGTGACGCGCGGGTTTCTATCTTCCTCTCCGGGAGACACAGAGTAGAAGGTTCTCCCTTTATAAAGCACCTGTAAGCTCCGCCCGCTGAACCACACCCCGTCCACCCTCGAAGTAGGTAAAGGAATTCCCGCCTTTTACCAGGATGATGGACAGCTTTCCAAAACGACCCCAATGCGTTTACCGCCGATTCCGGTGGTGCGTTGTTAATGCTCAGAAGCACGAGGACATCTCCACAAAGACGCACTAGTAACAATAACATTGCCAAAGGCACACAAGGTTGCTGGAGACGTTTACCCCGTGGCCCATCACGTACCCTTAGTGTAGAATATAAACGGGGCGTATAAAACATGCTAGGTAACGCTTACTGACATACTCGTGGAAAATACTCCGGTTGTGTAGGCCACGATGCTCATTTTACAGAAACTAAACCTCAAAGGAAGCACTTACAATCATAATCGTAGCAGGTGCCGCAGTCGAAGCTCAGCTTCTGGAAAGGACAAGCCACCCTGGCTCTTGGGCCTGGCAAGGATGAAGCACGGCTGTGCGCTCAGAGATCCCATAGCAGAGGAAGATCTGGAGTCCTTCCTGGAGGTGAACTGATGGTGTGCTGGAGCGTGGTCTGTGACGCGCGGGTTCTGTCTTCCTCTCCTGGAGACACAGAGTAGAAGGTTCTCCCTTCGTGGAGCACCTGTAAGCTCCGCCCGCTGAGCCACGCCCCGTCCACCCTCGAAGTAGGTAGGGGAATTCCCGCCTCTTGCCAGGATGATGGACAGCTTTCCAAGGCGACCCCACTGCGTTTGCCGCCGACTCGCGTGGTGCGTTGTTGATGCGCAGGGGCGCGAGGACATCTCCGCGGGGACGCACTAGTGGCAATGACATTGCCGAGGGCACACAAGGTTGCTGAAGACGTTTTGCCCCCGTGGCCCATCACGTACCCTAGTGTACAATGTGGACGCGGCAGATGCCGCGGTTGAAGCTCACCTTCTGGAAAGGACGGCCCACCCTGGCTCTTGGGCTTAGCAGGGATGGGGCGGGGCGTGGCTGTGCGCTCAGAGATCCCATGGCGGAGGAGATCTGGAATCCTTCCTGGAGGTGAGCTGATGATGTGCTGGAGCGTGGTCTGTGTCTGACTGGGACGCGCGGGTTCTGTCTTCCTCTGCTGGAGACACAGAGTGGAGGGTTTCTCCCTTTGTGGAGCACCTGTGGGCTCCGCCCGCTGGGCCACGCCCCGTCCACCCTCGAGGTAGGTGGGGGAGTTCCCGCCTTTTACCAGGATGATGGATGGACGACTAAGTATTTTTTACCCATGATTCTAATTATGTATTGTATGTGCAGATGTGTGTGTATAGTCATGTGTGTGTGTGTATAAATATATATATATATGTGTATGTATGTGTATATGTTGTTTCTGTGCCTGGCATGTTTCTATGAATTTCTGCTCTCTTTTTATCACACTTATCTACTCATCACTCTTATGTCATGTCTCTATCAAACTATCCTCCATTCTCACTCGTACTCATCCCAAATCCCTTCGACCACTTTCATCTCCTAAATATCTCTGCCTAAGCTCATCCCTCCACCCCCACATCTAACTCACCAAACCTCACTCTACCTCTGTGACCTCCCACACAACCCTACTAAATTCTCCTGCATTCATCTCACCCTGCTAATATGCTCTCCCTAACCCTTCCACATCCTCTTTCCCCTCCGCCCCCCTTTTATTCATCTCAAGCCTTTGGATTGAGTAAATGAAGGATAAACTCCCAATTAACACTTCTGGATTTCTTTCCTCCTCCACCCCTCCATTACTCCAGTCAATCTAACTAACAAACTCTCATATCTGCAACTCAAATTAACTCATAATAATACTAAAACTGTACTCCTTATTAAATTATACTAATCCATCACTAATTCTTGTTTGGGTACCGGAGTAGCGTGCTACTCATCGAAAAGCGCTTCAACGCCTCGTCAGGGGTAGTAAGCGCTATATAAATACGATTACAATTACAATTACAATATACTGTAGGCACTGTATTTCTGAAGTTTGTTCTAGTTTCCTTTAAACCTCTGGGTTCAGTGGGGGGTAGTTCAAAGAGCCGTAGCTAGTGTTTTAGGGATCTTACCCCAAAGTCAATACTCCACCAATCAAAGTGAACTGCAAAGCAAAACACTGAAAATGGGTTGCCACTGGTTAGCAATGTATCCCATAGCTCGAGCGTCTGGTGCACTAAGGGCCCCAGCTTTAATGCTGACATTTAGGGGTTATCGGGTGCTGTTCAGAGAACCATTAGTGACTCAAATTCTTCCTGAACAAGTCATGGATCAAGTGATACCAGAACACAGATGGTATGACTGGCAACTATTCAGTGTCTAATGTTTCAGTGGCCTGTATCTCAATTTCCAGGTTGCAACCAGAATTTTTCTGTCACTCTTGGGATCTGCAGCATTGAACATAATGGCACCCCTCACCCACAATGGTTAACTCTTGTTTAAGATAAGGGAGTAAATTGAATTTCAAACAGCAATATCTTAAGAATGCTCAAACACCAGACTCTGTCTACGAAGGGCAGCAAACGTCAGCCCGCAGAACAAACCTTGTAGTCTGTGGGTTAAATTGAAAAACTCTGTAGTTCATTTTTGCTCAGTGTGGGTTATCAGACTCCCTCAACATCAGGGATTTCGGCAACCATCATCTGTTTCTGCTCCTGTTCACCAAGAAGTCACATTCCTACGTGCACACTAAATGTCTGTTGTGCAGGTGTCTAAGAAGCCAGTCAAGAGGTCATCGAAGTCACATTAGTAGGTGCAGTCTTATATTTATTCAGTCTCCGTTGACTACTCAGGACATTGCAGCTCCTACTCTTCCAAGTGGAGATTAGCAGCACAACAGTCTCTGATGCATTAGTGTCTTCATAGATGAGATAAAGCCTGGATCCAATTTTTTTGGTGAATATTTGTATTAATTTATAAAGCTCCTAGGGTCTCACAATGGTTCCTTTTCAGTGAACTTAAGTAGTTAGATCAAATATTGGGCACTTATCATTATTTCCCCTATCTGCCTCTCTTTGATCAGTCGGTGAAAGCTCAGACAGCCATAATTTTACAAATGCAAGGCTTTTGTTCGTTGTATTACCAAATAGCATTAATCTGCTTAGTCTCGTTGGAAAAGGGGGCATACATTTTCCCTGGGCATGACTTCTGAAAAAAATTGGTGCGAATGCAAACATGTTGAAGCGTCCAAAAAATGATTACTTTTGCACGTAGCAAGTAGTCAAAGTAAATAAAGGGCAATCCACTTTTGAATTGCTAGTGACCTGTAATAAATGTATAAAAAGAGTAATGGCGTTATAAAAGTATGTGTAATTCATATAAATATAATTCAAAAAACCCAACAGTAGTTTATACTATGTGATAACGTTTTTAAAAGTACCCGTTTACAAAAAATAGCCTAATTTGCCATATGTTTGTGTCAACTAGCCATAGAAATTTCTTTCTGTATGTTGACGTCACATGTTGCTTGCGATATGAGCAATTTGCTTACTTAAATTTTTCGTTGCAACGTGGATTTTATTTTATAAATATGTTTATTGGTGATGACTCGGGTTACTCCCATGAATGACATAAATATCAAATAGGACATTGTTTGAAGGTATTTACTTTGTACGCCCTAATTTATGTATTTTGTTTTTTTACATCCGCTACATGATTTATCATCAAAGCTATAGCCCTGGAGATATTAAAAGCCACTTTTTGTATTGTTACTATGCACAAGCCTCATTCTGTTTATCGTCATATTTTTCTCTCTTATTTTTTTTAGTGGAAACACAAAAGTTGAAGAGGCATGTGAGATGTATGCCAGAGCTGCCAACATGTTCAAGATGGCCAAAAACTGGAGTGGTAGGGAAGTGTTGCGTTTCGTTTTTGACTGTTCTTTGCTTGATGAAAGAAGGAATATTTTTCTAAACCACCCGAGATTTACGTTGCCATTCTTATTCTGCCAATTCACCTGTTTTACTTGCTCACCTCAAGCAATAAAGAAAGCGGATTTAGGAGTCCAGCTGTGTCCGAGTACATACGGTGGATATGTCTTTGAAATAAAATTGCAATTTGCTATTTATCTTATTTTTGATAAAAAGTCAGTGATGAATAATAATACGCCTAACAGAAAGTCTGCTGATCTGGTAGAAAAAAGTTAATAGTCAGAAGTAGTGCTAACATGTCGATTCATCCTTTCCTCATATTGAGATGACTATAAAGATGATTAGGGCAATCATTTCATGTAAAGAGTTTAGTGCTTTGTCAAAATCTGGTTGGGAAGGAATAGTCCGGATAATGGTAGCTAAGCACAATACAGCACGCTCTAACATGGCTTTGTTTTGAGCTTGTGGCCAGGCTGCTACACCGAGGTCCATCTGCAGGTACAAGCTGACTCAGAAGGCACTAAAATATTTAGTGGAGAAAAGTCCAGCGAGATACTTGAGGGTATTACAGTTCCACCGAAAAATCTTGGTCTTCTATACTCCTTCCTTCAGCCCCCCTCTACCATACTTAGCGGCAGGCAAATGATTTTGCAGATTAATCCATATCTTCTGAGGAAGTACAACTGGGAATTGGAGGAAGTAAGTGATCACCAGCATACTGGAGCTACCTGGTGGAAGCTGGAGTGGTCGAGTCAGGTATATTTAGTGTATTGTGTGCAGTGCCCTCTGCAACAGTTCAGTATTCAAACACATGTGTTAACAGCATACACAATCTGGTGGAACGAGGGTCTGTTGTGTTAGCTTTCCAGAGGGGCTCTAGCAAGTGTAAACCATCTTATTCCTAAAGGAGACACCAAACAAGCTGAGGGAGCTGGAGACCTTCAGTAAAATTGTAGGTGAAATGATGGCAAATACAAGCTTCATTGAAACATGCCAGCTAGAAGTACAACACAGGGCGTGGAAATTGTGAACTATGAATAAGTAAAAAAGAGTTCCTAAGCAGAGTAGATGATCCTGGAGTCCTAAAACAGTCTATGCAAAAATGCTAGTACAGTGACAAACCCGAGAATCACCTTGTTCCAGCGAGGAGAAAAAGCTATCCTTTTAAAAAAATTAACTTTTCAAAAATAAAAACTATTGCAGATGTCAGACCATGTCGGAGCAATTGAATCACAGGATTCAAGCAACATGCAATTGAATCGATCTTTCATCTAGGATTGACAGCAGAGACCCTTCAGAGTGAGCAATCAATGCCATAAAACCAAACCTTTATTTCTTGTGTTAATTTATCACTTGGTATATTGGCTGTTATATACTAACGGGTAGATTACAAATCTGTTGAAAGACCATCGTTTATGCCAGGATCTCTGATCCTGACAGGCTGATAGCTGTCTTGGTTGTGATCAGCCAGGGCGGTGCTGAAGTCAGCGCTGCCCTGCTGATTACAACCATGTTCTCCGCCAGCCTTTTCATGGCAGTTGAACCGCCTTGAAAGGGCTGTCCGAGAACAAGTGCTGGGGGCCACGGGGCCCCCCTACTCAGCACTGTCAGAATGCGAGCATCCAAGGGTGCTAAGGAGCTCCACTGTGCAACAACATTGGACTCTGCTCCATGTGGAGCCGAGTCTAATGCTGCTGCACGTTTTCTACTGGCCTGACTGACGGAAATTTTGGTTTCCGTCTGCCAGCCCAGTGGAAAACTCCTAATAGGGCAGGTGGGGAGACTGCCAGTTCTGCAATGGTCTCCTCACCACGGGCCTGGCGGTCAGGTTTTCTGACTGCAAACTCGTAATCAGGCCCTTAGTGATGAATGAATCAACACAAGAATTAAAGGATCATTTTTATGTTATTGATCCCCCACCTGTGTTGCTTCTTTGAAGAAAGTAAGATTGTCAAAAATCTATGTAATTGATAACGTTTGGACCCCACACCTAGGGCTTTTTGGAAAACGTTGTGCCAGGAGACTGTTTCTAAGTTTAGGGTAAGTTTAGCAAATCTGGATACAACCCATTACTTTAAAGGTAATTAGCCACCACTGGAAGTATCTTGGGTTGTCACTTCTTGATATCTTATCACCTATGCAGTGTTGAGCTTGTTTAGTACACTGCGAAAATATTACATTATTATGTGAGTGCCTCATTAGGATACTAACACTAGGTGCAGTTTGGACACTAACTGCCTTACAAATGCTTTTGCGAAAATGGTGTCAATATTAAAATAACAAAATTGAAGTTTGCATTTGGTGCTGCACTTGCCAAATAGTATGAACCCATCTGATGAACAAATGGTTTTGAGTAAATAGTGTCACTAATAAAAAACAAAATCGGAGTTTGCATTTGGTACGGTTCTTGCCCAATAGTGTGAAACCATCTGAATATTATGTAATTGCATCAATATACTTCAAATCCTGGTGTTAGGTTAGGTTCCATCCAGCTAGATCATGAGACCCCAAATTGGAGCGGAATTCAAATGTTAATTTCTGCTTAAAATACTGACACTTCACTGGCTACTGGTGTCGTCTAGAAACTACTTGTATGTACTCTGTACAGTGCATTGGAAATTCTGTGACATTGCACTCTTCTGTTCTCAGGGCAAACTTCCACCATTGTGTTCCTACTCAGATCGGTACGGTACTCCTTGACCCTTCTAATTGCTTATTCAGAATCTAGCAAAATATGCAAAGGCTTCCATGCATTTTCTGTCCCTTTTGCCTCTTTCTGTAGCATCCTGTCCCAACAATCTAACAGTGACTGTTCCTCCTCTAGAAAAAGGCTGAATACTTTAATACTGTTTTGCAATCACCGGGACCCTGTGTCTTATATATTTCACTATTTTATCAGTTTAGCAATAAGAGACCACGCAAATGTGAATGGGAACTCATTATAAGCACAGAATAACTTAGATGAAGTAACTTAAGCTGGAAACAGGATTTGGTTTAGTGGGTAGTACTTGGATGTTTTTTCCAGAATTTGACTGGCTCGCCATAGATGGCAGGGCTTCTCCGACCTCGGAAGCCAGAGTGTTTGAAGACTTATCAGAGCAGCCCTCCTTTTGCAGCAAGATGTCTGCCTGTGTTCACTTTCCTAAAATCAGTTTACCACAATGTGAAGTACTAGTTTGTTGATTAACGTAATTCACCAACATGCATCATTGTTTCACAGTGCTCCATAAATAATGTGTTGTGCCCCGTTACCTCTTGACAACCTAACAAAACAATATTACATTTTGTATTTGTTTCTGTGTTAAATTCCTTCCTCCAATCCTCTTACACTTGCGTTTTTCTTATTTTGTTGTATTTTTGGGACCATCATTAAGGGGGTGGGGGAATCATAAAAGTGCAACAGATCACAAATGATCTTGTGTGTCCTACCCATGTCCATATCCCCCTTGCGTGCGGCTAAATAAGTCGGCTACAACTCATAACCCAGCACCTAATTTAGAGATTGGTGGAGGGGTTATTCCTTCACAAACGGATATCCCATTCACCATATAACAAGTCCATTATATTCTGTGGCACTTGTAATATAGCCACGGGGATATCTGACACATTTGGTCCTCCTCCTGTATCTTCCTGCAGGTCTGTGGGTATTAAGCAGCCAGCATACCAAAAAGGGGACTGGCAAAATCCAGATGCTGCTTATGAAAAACCAGGGCTACCGTAAGGTTTTACCTAGGCTATGGTATAACAGTAGGAGGAAGCCAGACTAACTTATATGAAAACATTTCAAGCAACTGCTGATCTGATACACTTAAGTCATACCCTCATTTATTAAAAAAAGAGCTGTCCATGCGCGTCTTGTTGTATTGTATTTTTGTTACTAATTCCAGAAGATGAACTGCAGCTGGGTTCACCTTAAACTGGAAGTTGCAGTCAAGCCTTTAATTGCATTGTGCTCAGACATCGAACTTGGCTACAGTTTGCCAAGCCACTACTTGAAAACTCTCCAGCCCTGTCCAGACCCTCCCTCGATCTCCCACAGCTAGATGCCAGCCATTCAGTGCTGTCAAATTAAAGGTTTAGTGCCCTCAAATATTAAGAATGGATGTACTGTATTCCACTAGTAAGAAGACCAATGGCAACTGTGCAAAATAGATATATTTGCATGTACACTAAAATTCCAGAAGACCTGATTAGTGATGGCGTACATACACCTGTTAAATTAACAGTCTATAATGGACTATTGAAATTGCATGTTTCTTTCATTTCACTGGCAGTCATAGAGTATAGTCTGTTTTAATTTTCTGGGTTAAAGTTGAATATAGTTACACAGTTGATAAATAACCTATTGTAATGTATTATTTTCTTTTGTGTATTAGCTGCAGGGAATGCATTTTGCCAAGCTGCAAAAATACATATGCAACTGCAAAGCAAACATGATGCAGCCACCAGTTTTGTAGATGCAGGGAATGCTTACAAAAAGGCAGATCCTCAAGGTAAGCCATTTGAAATATTTGTAGTATCATGTATGGATAGTGCATCTTATTGTGTAGAGCAGTGGTTCCCAACCTTTCAACTTCTGTGGACTCCGCTTTGTCATTACTGGAACCCAGGGACCCCTACTGAATCATTATTGGCACCCAGGGACCCCACTGAGCCATTACTGAAAGCTGGGGACCTAATCTGTTATTATTTAATTTTCGAAGCAGTTGCGCACCCCCTGAGGAGGCTTCGCAGAACCCCAGGGGTCCCCACACCAAAAGTTGGGAACCACTGGTATAGAGCTTTTCTTAAAGTCATGTTCATGAAAGCTAATGTTGTAGAGTCCCTGCAGTGAAAAATAAGCTTTTTTTGGACAGGATTATTTCAACCAACATTCGTATACATTTTTCAAATGTATACATGATTTCAAACAATCTACTCTTAGCACAAACCCGGTGCAATTATTTGTATTGCCATTAATATTAAACCGTTATGTGTTCTTATAATAGTGTATTATAGTCTGAGCAAGATACCTAAGTAAAGTGCATTTTGGATCTATCTGACACAGTCACCTTAGTCTATGCCCATAAAATGCAAAGTATTTTATAAGATACATGTTAGGTTGCATCACACTTAACCAAAATGACTTGTTCTTCTTTTAATGAATTCAAATAAAGGTGCCAGTCAGGTCACTGGGGAAAGAAGTCAGAAAAGCACAACAAGAGGGCTGATGGAGCGGTGTACACATTACTTTGGAGTGTGTTGGGATTTGAGTGTTTTTCTTTTAGGGCTCAGGGTGGGGGGGATGGTGTCCGGGTAATTTAGTTTTTTGGGGCAGGGGTTCTGAGGTCGGGATAGTTTTTTTCAGGGATCGGGGGGCAGGGGGCCGGGGTACTTTAGTTTTTAGGGGTAGTGTTGGGATCAATATATATATATATTTTTTTTAGGGCTCATGGCGGGTGGGGGGGGGGGGGTTGGAGTAGTTTAGTTGTATGACAGAACAACGCATGCCGTTTCACTCGCCGTTTCTACATATGCCTTTACTAGGCATGCTTTTACAACAAAATTAGTTCTAAAGACATGCATGGTAAAGGCATGTGTGGAGACGATGCGGTCAGGGTTCCGACCACGTTGTTGAGGCAGGCGTTGTTCCGGCATGCATGGTTCTGTTCTAAAACCTGGTAGAGAGGTCCTTGTCCCCAAAACTGAATGCCAGAGCCCATCATCTGCATCCACTTCAACAAAGTGAGCACTGATTGTTGATGTGTCAAAATCTGCATACAAAGTACTCAAAAGAAAATCAGGTGATGCGTAGTAATAAAACATTAATAATTGAATGTCCATGAAGTAATGTTTGTCAGGCAAAGTGAATGTAATTAAAACAATTAATTTATTCATTCACTGCTGCCTCTCTACTGAGACTTCACTGGTAGAAGAGTTGCCTAGCAGAGTTAAGATCACACCTCCCTATATTTTGATGCTGGACAAAGAATTCAGATTCATTAACTCAAGCTACTGAGGCATTCACTTAACATGGTGTGTTTATTGCAGGAAGCTTTTTATGCACTTTTCTAAAGAAGGATGATACCACATTGTGTCGCAAAACTAGACTTTGCAGTATTTCTGTTGTTAGTCACAAAATGAGTAGCCAAACACAAAACAGACAAGTGAATGTTGCCGTTTGCCTACATATTTATAATTAAATCTTTCTCTTCTACCCAGTTGGTTCTAACAAATAATACCTTATTTTTACAGCTAGAACTGCATGCCAACTACCATGGTCTGCAGAGTTCCAGGTGATGTAGTAACCACCTCCTGCAAGATCACCGTCTTTTCTTATGTTTGGTGATGACTGATTTCATGACTAGGCTGTAATGACAAAAATAGCCATGGGTTTTTATTTAGGGTTTGCAGTCTTCTATGAGTGGTGCAGTTGTATATGCCCCTAAAGAAACATTCTGTGCTAACTGCATAAAAGGCCCTTCTGAGACCTTTTGCAAAATGTGACCTCATGGCTTGATGTAAAATCAAAAAGTGAACTTATAAGAAAGCTTGATGCCTTGGAACACTTCTACATAAATACTGTTCAAGCTACTGCCAGTAACATGTATTGGCTACTCATGCTCCACCTGCACATCCTTTAAACAAAATGTAAACAAAATGTAAGGGTGTCTCCTCAACCATGGCTTAATTTGTAAATAAATAAGTGCCAGGACCCTCATCAGGAGGCCAGTGCAACTTGCAACACTCATAACCCTCGCCAGTGCTGCCAATGACATTTCCAACACAACTACTAACCATCATACACCACATGTGAAATTGTAGGCTGTTCCAGGCTCCCAAAGCTATAAGAATGCCTTGGGCAACATGTGTTTGTAATTTTAATGTATATTGAATTAATAAACAACTATTGTGCTGAGCTCTAAATTATATAAACAGAGGCACCATGTGGCCAAATATTATAAGAGCTGAAATTTACAATTAAGTGCAGGTGTCGAGTACTGGAAGCCACCGGCTCAAATTAAGCACTGACCTCCTCCTCCTTGAAAACAGAGGCTCTGCCAGTAGATACAAAAATGCTAAAATTGTGGGTTTGGAGGACCGAATTGCCTGTCCCAAATTAATATATTTGTGGTATTTAGCTAGACAGTTATGCAGGCAACAATTCATGCATTCTTCTCAGAGTATACCTTCCCGTAGTGATGTTTGATTTGGTCAGGAACTTCTTAGATGCGGGCTTGTATAAAACATGGCTGTTTTGCTCTTACTCTGGAACTCCTACTACAAGATCTGTATGAAAAGCATGTTTACATTTACTTGTAGGTACCATTTATGCACAATATTTATTTCAACAGCTTGGGAAGTATATTTTGGTCCTGCCTGAAGGGAGCATCATGGTCTATTGAGTTGGTAGATGAAGTGTTTAAATGTAATGCAATGACTGTGAATCTAAATCTCTTGTTTAACCCTGATAAGTATAACCAAGCTAGAAAGAGAATATCTCCAGCAGGTGACAGGTCAAATTGTAATATGGAGAGTGAGCATAAATTAAACAAGAAGCAATGCTGTTAGGACTGAAACAGTTTTATGGTATAAAGATGGCTCAGGCTCCCATTTCAAATTAGGTGAGTGTGAGGAGTTGGAGTGTGGGGCTATTAATATTCCAATGTTCAATATGTTTCTACTAGTCGTAGCATTAGTTGCATGGTTTGAAGTATATGCAGCTGATGCTCAAAGAATGTGATGCATATTTGAAGAATAGTGACAACAAGTAGTGTATTAATATCTAGACCCTTTTCTCTAATGAGATGAATTAATAATAGTCTGGATTTAGGCTTTATCTATTAAGTGCACAAGTACTGAAATGTGTTAATATGTATGTTGAAGCGGATTTAGTGGTATCAGCAGGCAGCATTTTATAACAAATTGCAGTGGGGAGAGGGCGAATAGAAACTATTGAGATCATATCTGATTTGTGTCACTAAGGTTTGCCCCTACCTAGATTTTACTTCACTTTGTTATTACTTATTCTTTTTTCTTTCAATTGGATTACTAGATGTGAAGTGCTGTACAACTATAACACTTCAACTCCTGCAGAAAGACAAACCCTTGTAAATGATTGTGCCTAACAAATGACAGTGGTCCATTTCACCTTTGTTTACCTTTTTATTTGATGACTTTTCTAGCAAGGGGCTGATATACTTGATAGTGTACTACTTTTGGTGTTTCACTAGCAAAACATTTCAGAGTGTAAATCTGAGTTCTCTGTGTAATGTGCAGATGGCAGATTCATATCCCCAGTGGGGCAAGCTCTAACGTTTGTCCAGCTGATATTGGTAAATTGAATACTAACAAGTTTGGTAATGGTTAAACTGTTATATTTAATGCAGTGTGACTACAAAAAATGGTCTCCCCAAAACTTTTTTAAGCAAGTTATTATGTAAGTGGACTGTGGTGCCTAGAAAGCCCAATAGTTTTACATGTTTTGCATGGTTTTTAATGGATACTTGATCCATGTCCTGAAAGTTTGTCAACATAATCATTTTGGATCATTTCTGATGCGTTGCTCTTTGTGAAAAGCGTAAAAAAGTCAGTCTTTGGATTGGTTTACACCGTTAATGAACGTTAGTTTGAAACTGGTAAATATACCAGTAAGAGTAAAAAAAAAAAAAAAAATGTAAAGCCATGCGAACATAAAAATGTCATTATTTTTTCTTAAATGCATACGCAACAGAGGCCATCAACTGCCTAAATACAGCAATCGATATCTATACAGATATGGTAAGAAGTTGTCACACATTCAAGTATCTGCTAATGCCAGTATAATATTAAACATTGTTTTTACGAAACATTAAACTCCAGAGAAGTATTTTCCTTTAATGCATGCTTTTGTTTTCAATATGTGGCCTTTTACAGGGAAGGTTTACTATCGCTGCCAAACATCACATAACAATTGCAGAAATTTATGAAACTGAGATGGTGGATATTGAAAAGGTAAGGTTAAAATCTCTGCCTTGTATATTTTAAACTGCTTTTAATTCAAACCTCTTATGTGATGGTCGCAGCAGTCTCATACAATTATTTATTAGCTGCTATTTCTTTATTTTTGCGCTATAATGCTGTAGCACTACTTAATGAAAATATTCATAAATTCACATCTGTGGTGCATGGAACAAGCATGCGTTAAACACTGTATATTTTGCATCCAGAGTAGATCGTATAGGAGTGTGTATTTGTGGGAGCATGGTATACTGATCCTCATTTCAGTTGCATTGGGACATACCTCGTATATTTGACTGGAGTGAAGTCAAAGGCTTACAAAAGAGCCAATAGTTTTAGGTTAAGGCTAAGAGCTTAGGGACTGATAAGGTGTCTCCATGCATCTGGATGCTGTGGTACTCACTGTCCTCTTATGTGGGTAGTAATGGCAGGAGAACTAGCCAGGGTATTAGCCATCAGTATAGCAAGAGCTACAGTAGCACTAGGACTCTGGGATTTGAGGGCCTGTTGCACATCATTTCTAGCTGTTTTTAGTAATGAACCAGGTGCAGAAGTAGCTATTTTTCTTTCATATACTTGGGCCTATCTCACCCTTTGCATGCCACTAGGAACGGCACTGCCACCAGATAGACAGTCACTTACTCCCTGAACTAGATGCCCTATCAGCATTGAAATGTGTTTCAATGTTTGGCAAATAAAGACTAAGTGACCTCCTAGAGTCCAATTTAATAATGAAACAAGTGTTACGTTTATCATTGAGTGTCTTCTTTAACAGATCATTGAATATTATGCATTGCAGTCAGTACAATCAGTGCCCACTGGAGTTGAACTGATACTTCTTGAGGTTCGAAGCAGATGTGTGTGACTTGTAATTCATGGCAACTCTGGATAAGGTGCCCATGGTACCCTTGTTTGCAGTGCTAGGATTTAATAGATCTCAAACACAGTGGAAAAAAAAGTGTTGTGGGAAGAAAAAAGTGTCTTGAAATTAGTTAATAAATAGTCCAGTGGATACACGCACGCACCAAACATTCAATTTAAAACATCACACACATATATACACACACACACACACATTTACCTTCAGCCTCCAGGTCCCAGGAGAGTTGGGATTGCTGCCTTCCCTCATTGGCTGGAGGGAAGGCAGCAGTCCCAGCCTCGTCATAGAGTGGGATGGGGTCAGTGAGACTGCTGACCCCACCCCACTCTGTGACGAAGTGTCACTGATTGACACTCGCCCTGGGCACTTCAGGGCTTAAACCTAAAGCGCCCAGGGAGAGTGTCAATTGGTGACGCTTTCCTAGTCACCCAGGGGAGGGCCTTGAGACACATTTGCTGAGCTGAGGAGGTCACGCCCATAGGAGCTGTTACCTCCTCAGCCCAGCAAAGTTTAGCTCAGACAGCCAGGAGTGTGCTCAAATCGCGCATGTCTGCTCCTGGCTGCCTGAGCGGAACATGGAGAGTGTCTGTCAGGCTGACCTTTGTTCAGCCTGACAGACACTCTTTATGAGGGGCAAAAGGTGGGAGGGCGTGGCCCCTCCGCCCTAAAGGACGGGCCGCCACTGAAATAGTCTTATGTTGAAACAGTTCATTCGGAACTGAAAAGATAATTAAAAAAATAGCTTGTCTTGTTAGTATTCATGCCAATTTAGAATGTAAAAAATAGACCTTTGATAAAGCTACTGGACGATTGCAAGAAAAGGTTTTTGAGCACAAAACATATCTAGGCAAGGCTCAGTATTTAAGACACATACCTGTCCCCCAGATACAGAATACTATTTTAACATTGAATTTCAGTTGAATATTGGCCATTAGCACAATTGTAGTTGTGTTGGTAGTTGTGGTTGTGTTGTGTCGTGTGTGGGTTCAGTGTCAATGGAGTTTGTGTGTCATGGATGTATGTCAACGTGTGTTTTCAGCATGTGCGGGTTGTGTTGTGTTGGGATTGTAATGGATGATGGTGTTTTTTGTGGTGTGTTGTGTACTGTGTAGTGCGAGTGGGACACATTTGTCTAAGGGATGGTGTATGTGTGTCATTTACCCCTATTCCATAGCCATTGTACAAAGTCCGTTGAGTCCCGCTGCCGTTTCCTCTCTGTCAGCAATCCATCACCAGTCCACTGCTTTCAGAACTGTAACATCTAAGTACGGTGGGCAGAACATTGTTGCCTTGACAGTCTTTTCAGGTCTGCCGCTGACACGGCTTGGCGGTAACACCGTCAAGATGTAAATCAGACCCTTTGTGTGTAAAACACAGCACCGAAAAAGCAGTCATCACAGCCACCAACGGCATTCTAAACATCCTGGATTGAGGAGAAACAGTGGCCCTCACCCTGCTCCACCTCTCCATGGCCTTCAAGATTGCCTCCCACAACACACTCTGCAGCTGTCTCCCACAACACCCTCATAAGAAAACTCCAAGAGATTTGCATACAAGGCTCCACTCTCAAATGCATCTGTTCCTTCCTCACGGGAAGAACCCAAAGGCTCTAGCTGATACCCATCACACCAGAGACCAAGAAACTAAAATGCGGTGTCCCACAGAGATTTTTCTTTAGCCCCACCCTCTTCAACTTAAACATGACACCACTCTCCATAATCATCCGATCACAAGACATCACTGTCGTCTCCTAACATTGATGACACCAAACTCATTTCTCCCTGAATGACCAAACACCAGCAGACCATGGTAGCAGACTGGATCCGAACCACCTGCCTGAAGCTGAACTCTGGCAAGACGGCAGTACTGATCTTCAACAACAAGGCCTCTCCAGTGATTCCACCTGGTGGCCTCAGTGCTAGGACCAACACCCACAACTGGGATCATGCAAGAAATCTAGGGATCATCCTAGATGACAAGCTCAACATGACGGCTCAAGTCAATACAATGTGCATCCCCTGATTCCACATTGTATGCAAGCTGCAAAAGATCTTCAAATGTTTGCCTCAGAACAACAGACGGACCATCACACAAGCACTTCTAACCAGCAGGCTAGACTATGGCACCACACTCTCTATGCCGGAGTCTCCAAACAAATTCGTACACAGACTCTAGACCATCCAGAATGTAGCTGCAAATCTCATGTTCGACCTCCCAATGCCGCACCCACATCATGCTGTACCAACATCACACTCCACCTCCGAAAGCTTCATTGGCTCCCCTCTCACAGGTGGAGCCAATTCAAACTCCTCTTGCATACATACAAAACCCTACACAACACAGGACCAGAACACTTAAACGGCTACATGCACTTTCTCCAACCCACCAGACACCTACACTCTCTCTCACTCGGGCACACTTCCCGCATCTGCAAAACCAAAACTAGAGGTCACTTATTCTTCTACATTGCACCCAAGACATGGAACAGCCTCCGTCAACGTATCAGAGTTTCCAACTCACTTCTTGAGTTCCACAAGAAGCTGAAGTCCTGGCTCTTCATATAAGCATATTGGGACCACACACTAATGGTTTACATGTAATTACGCAGTTCACATTTTTTGGTGGAGGCTGTCATTATTTAGCATATTAAATTCATTTTCAGAAGGATCAAATTATTGTTCTCTAAGCTTATTTTTCAGCCAGATTGTTTACATAACTAAGTGGCAAGTAGGCAGTTCATGCATTAAACCTTGAAGTATATGTTTATTACCGTTTGAATCTTTTCATAGCCACTGCTTCATCGACAGCCCCGGTTTTTGTAAAATACAACAAACTTCATTTGGTTTTGCACAAACCAACTGTGGCAGATGGTCACATACCATGCAAGAAGTATATTCAGAATTATGTACCAAGTAAAAATGAAATACTGTTATCACCCTATTATTATCACTGATTGGTCACATGAGTAATGGGTGATCTAAATAAACTAAGACTTGATTCAAATTAAATGACAACGTATTTATGGTTTGCCCTTTCTCTTTAGGCTATTGCACATTATGAACAGTCAGCAGATTACTACAAAGGAGAAGAATCTAATAGGTAAGTGGGCATTATTCAAAGATATTAGCCCCGTGCACCAGATGTCTTTATCAAATTGGGCATCAAGTTTTCATTAAAATATTTGAATGCATCTAATCACATTCTTACTATGTCATGCTCATCATGTACAGAAGAGGTTCTGTGCAAAACAACTGCTTTCCTTATTCAAAGATTGTCTGTATTTAAATAGTTGCCTGCCATAATCGATAAACTTAATACATTTAGAAAAATCCCAGTCATGTTTTCTTGAAATCTTTTTTTATTTGTATTCATTATATCACAGTGATCTAGAAGTACTTGTATTAGATTGGGTTTTATTAACTTTATTGATTTAATGAGAATAAGAATGGTTCCATGTGTACAGTTGTACATATTTTTTCTACTCTTTGCTGGTTTTTGAAGTACAGGGGCAGTAACTTTTCAATTCTACATTTCATATGTCAGTATGCACATGTCCAGCTACTCAAAATCAATACGAAAGATATGTATTAGATCTTTATAAAAATCAGTGCAGTGGCAAACACAAAAAGCCTGGCTTGGCAGACATTAACAAACCTTTTCATTGTTTATTTACTTTTATTTGATGGCTTAGCATACAATGGATTACAGTTTCCAGTCTGCAAATAAATCCATCTATTTGTTCATTTGTTCAATACTAAAATTTATTTTCAGTGTTAAAACATACAGCTTCTAGGTGAATAATTCACTGTGTGTTTTTTCACAAGCGCTTGTATTTCTTCATAATGTTCAGTCATTTATGATGTAGGGAAATATGTGACATTCATTTATTTTACATTGTTAGTTATTGGTGTTCTCAAGCAGTATTTATTTCTTTACATTACTATACTAGTCTATTTATGGTAATGAAATATATCAGGTTAAATATATTTATCCACTTACCATAGAAGCCTTTATAATGGCCAAGCTGGAGTTAACAATGTTTGTAATAGGCCTTCATCCCTACACTGAATCATAGCTGCTCCTTCATAAAGGTTTTTTTCTTCTGACATCAAAGGAATCCGTCAATAAAATTTCAACTTCTAATGGTTTAGGAGTATATCACCCAACATGTCTTTCACTCTTGTGCGTGATACTCTTGAGGCTTTCTCAAGGCTGAAAAATTATGGTTGTGACATAGGCTTAATGTAAAGAATTCTTAAATATAATGGTTCAAAAGTAAAAATGCAAGAGTCTCTACACACGTTCAGGTGGTACAGAAATGAGTGGCACTGCTAGCAAAAGTCAAATAAATAAACAAGTGGTAAAAGAGAAAGATTGTGAGAATTAAGTACTATGTTACAGAACTTGTAGAGTTACAATTATAATTAGTAAACGGTGCTGCTGTCCAACTAAAGCTCCAAATTACATGTGGGTTTAAGAGTTTAGTAATTCGTATTTTACTTGCTATTATTTTAATGTCATTCTGATTCTGGAAGAACAACTCCTATTTTTATTAATTAATTTAAAGGATTTCCTTATCCATCATAGAAATCATCTCCTTTATGGTGTTCTCCCTCTTTCCATCTCAGTTTACTTGGGCTCTTAAGAGATAGTCTTCAGTTTTCAAGTGTTATTTCTGGGGTTTGAGATAACAGATTATAGGTCTAGCTGCTTTGGTGTATGTGCCGTGCTCACTCTCTTTGTCAAAGTGTTGCTGTGTAATGAAGGCCTCTGTTTTTGTGTGGGAACTTCTGTCAGTAAAAGGCTCACCAGACAGCAATGAATTGTATGAATGTTATCCTCTTTCTGTCCTTATCTGGCTTGGTCTCTGCACCATTAAATCTGTATCGTGACCTCAATATATCTCCTGCAGCAAACTGCATGATGCCCGATATATCAAAGTACTAAAAACGTCTGGCTCAAATATGGTGCTATTACTTCTAACTTCCATTTAGACCTTTGGTTGTCACTTTACCTCCATTTTTATCAGCTTTGGTTATCATAACTTCAACTTTAAAATGGCCTGTAAGCTCACTATTTCTTTTGCTAGCTGGGTCACAGATATTGTGTATTTTGAGTAAGAGTGTTCAGGCCCATAACATTTATAAAAAATAATTTGTGCCCTGGTATCCATCTTTATTCCCTTGAATCACAAATAGCTATTAGTGTATTGAGAGTATTAACTGGACTCAAGATTATACAATTCCTTATTCTTCCTGTTTCCTCCCATCTGTCATCATGTTTCCACCACTTGCCCCTTTCACTGAAAACCTTTTCCCCTAAGTAACCTGCAAACTCCAGAGTCAAATAATTAGGGCTCATGAGGTCTGACTGTCAAGGCCAGACCAGGGAGGATTAGTCAAATAGTTTACCCTTTCTCATTCTATTCCTCCCTCACTTCCACTAGCCCTGACCATTAATCTAGAATAACAGTATCCACATTGTGGACAATGAGTGCTGCAATTGTTGTGATTTTCCTAAACAATTTTGACAACTATATCTTAATCCTTATGCTCTAAACAGAGTGAGGAATTTATTTGGACGAGGGTCAACATTTCCTTGCCGCCAGCACCTCCAGTAACCATCCTGTGCAGTCTTCATGTTCTGCCTTACCTCATCCTCTGACGTTTTGTTTCCAAAGCACCCACCTAAAACATTCTTTTGCTTTTCCGTTTTGTATTCTTTCAGTATAATTGCTTTATATTGTCCCATGTGAATAGAAAACAAATGGAAAAACCCCATCTGGACTAGGTCTTTGCTTTATGAAGGAATTATGGAACTTCTAACATGCCTCTCCCTCTCCATTTGCCTGCTGAAAGATCCTGGTACAGTTGTAAGTGTCATCCCCTTGGTAAGGCTTTCGCATCCCCCCATGATGGTGAAGAAATTTACCTTTGCTCCTCAAGCTAAGACATTTCATGGTATGGAACACCTAGACATGTTTCATTTGTTTAATGGAGAATATTTCTCTTGTGGCCCCATATGATTACTGACTCGTATGTTTCTTCGATTCTAGTGAAAACAATATTTGAACACTGAGTAAACCATCTTAAAAAATCCCCTTCCTCTGTAACTTACCTCTCTGTATGTCCCTAACACAAGATAAGAACAATTTTTCCACCAGCGAGCTGTCTCATTTTGTGCCTCTACATGTCATGAAGTGTGCAGGCTTGTGTTTCTGATTGCTGTTCCAGTCACCAGTGACGTTGTTTTAAGGATTTCTTTACAAACCTAAGATATTTATTTTTACAGATAAAAGTATTAATGCTTAAAATGTTATGCAGCAGTGTCAATTTCTTTTGTGGAGCAGCCTACTGCTTTAAGTCTGTGTTCATACAATCAAAAGCACTTTTATGCAGTACATCCCATGATTCAGTAGTCTACATTTCCGGACAGTGCTACAATGCTTTATGGTATTCATTGTAAACCAACTCCATTAGTTCATTTTTTTTAAATATCTCGTATGACGAAAGGTAAAACAAAATAAAACATAATTAACATTGCATAGTTTAAAGATTCCCATAAAGGCTTTTCTGTATGGTCTTAATTTGATTGAAAAAACAACTTAATTATTCTTTCCAGTTCAGCTAACAAGTGTCTTCTGAAGGTGGCTACTTATGCAGCACAGCTGGAGCAATATCAAAAAGCCATTGAAATATATGAGCAGGTCAGTATATTTTATTTTCATAGCCCACATGCATAAACTGAAAGTTGTGTTGCTTGTTAAAGATAACCAATAATTGCATTCACAAACTTAGCGTGCCAGTTCACAGCACTGTGCATTAGGAGTTTAAGATGGATTAGTGCTTTTGTTCCAAGGTCAATTAAGAAGGCAAACCTAGCAGGAATTGAATCCCTTAGACAGTAATTTGAATGCAGAAGTCTGAGAAGTATTCTTAAGACTACAATGCACAGGCAACGCCTTTGGAACAGTGCAATAATATGTTACATGTTATTAATTTATGTGGTAGGACTGCAGTGCAGACTAATACACTGCCTTAATTTGCTTTTAACACTATTCCTGTCTTACTAACAAAGGTGTGAACCAGTTGGCACAAAATAACTTCTGTGACCATCCCTCCCTTTAATTCTAAGGGCTTCGAAAGTAAAGTTTTCCTAATAAAAAAGAAAGGATGGTGTCAGGCTGGCACTGAACTACAGGGGATTCATCAGCTTTTAAGTAATCTGCTGTCAGATGATTTGCTTACTGGGTATTTGCCATTAATGCTTTGTAACTTCTCAGCTGGATTACAGTATCTATCTATATCTGCCAACAAATAATACAATGAGATCAGGGCACTCAAAGTGCACATCTGCAGCTTATTAAATCTACTTAACTTTCATCATCTTTTGCCAGCATTTTGGGACATCCACAGGGTAGAGGTCCACGAGATAGATGAATTCAAATAATTTTCTACATTGTAGAAATTGTTTATGAATCTTCTTATGTTCTTTTGTGCATAGAAACACATGCCTGCAATAGGCTTTAGCTCAGGGGCAAAATGGTGTTGTGACATTTTGTGAATGTCAGGTAAGGTTAAATGGGATGGATAGTGTAGGCCACACACAAATATTTCATTAAAGGTTCATTCAATTTAAAACCCTTTGAAGTTCAGGTAAAATCTAAATTCTTAACTTTTCTCCCCAGTAATTTCTAACCATTTAGCCTTGTATCATTTTAACTGTAATTTTATTAGTACATTATCTAGTGGCTTATTAGTGATTTCGTTTTTACTATTAAATTGCTTGGCAAGTGACAAGGTCCAGTGATGCATTCATGATTAGAAAAATTGTTGTCTTTTTGATATATATAGATACTTTAAAGGAATGAGCACCAACTTAAGTACTTACTGATCATAGCTAAGTGGCGTGGTCACAAATTGAAATTCCAGCCACTTGATGGATTAGAGTGTTCATGACACTCTGGTTTCTTGACTGACTGCTCCTAAGAGCAGTTATTTCATCCTTTATGAAGATTCCATGGACAGTATCCTAGGCCAGGATACATTTGGCAAGGATAAATATGGACATATCTCTGGACACAACATAGTCACACTTGCCATCCTTTCTTGATTTATCCCCAGATGCTCACTTCCATCTACAATAACCCCATATTTTTAGGTTCAAATCTGGGAAGACACTTTGACTTACAACAGAGGATCTAGTGTTGAATAATGAGTTATTGATCAGTCTGATCTGCCCACTGTAGTTGGTGTCTGGAACATCTTAATCTCACATTGATAGAGGTTGTACATATTTTTAATTTTCTTTCAGGATTACCAAAGCTAAACAAGGCTTTCAGAGTAGTCAATATGATCAGGATATCAATTTGCTAATGCACATGCATGTACTAGGGATCACAATTTGAAGAGCATCTGTTGGGCCCCACAAATAGCATTACAGAGATAATTATCTTCAATGAATGGCTTACCACACTGAATATGTTGCTCAATAATTGGGGAAAAACAAAAATGATGATCTTTGGGATTACAAATTTGAAGCAAAAGTGGGAGCAAAGTTCAGCTAGAAGTGGTATGAAAACATCCCAATTTGGGTATGTTTTGCTCCAGTTTGTCTAATTATGCGCATTACCATCCTGACGTTAACAGCTCTGTTCACCAGACAAGGATTGCTTTGATCATTTTCATCTGACGTGGAGAAGAAATTTGAAGCTTTGGCCCACACTTTCAGTCCCTTATAGGCTGGAGTGCCTGCATTTCAGGCACTGGGGGCTCTAATCAAAGTGGAGAATAAGCTTTTGAAAGTTTCTATGTCTGTGCATGTAACTATCTCCATCAAATTCTTATGCATAGAGATAGGAATGGTGGGACTTGCTTTTAGCGATGTACCAAGATGGACCGGTTGTGGCATAGTTGAACGAGGTCTATACAATGGACTCTGTTTTAAAGGGGCCAGGCAAAGAAAAGATTTGGATCTAATAGTGCATTAAATGTGCCCATGACCTGAAAGGTTTGAATCAGAGCCTATACAGTGTTCAGAAATTAAGTTACTATTGTCAATATGTAAAGCATCTATCCCAAAAACTAATATCGACATAGAAGACTGATGTATCTTTATTTTTGTTTTTAAAATCTCTATTTTAGAAAACTAGTACCGTCTCAAAGTTTGTGAATAGAGCACAGGTATTGAATATAATTTCTAACTCATTTACAAGATATTGAGATTAGCCACCTCGGTATTACAAATTTACAATGCCATTTTGCATATTTCGGAGTACATATGCAGTCTGTTACAGTAGCTCACTGACCGCAAGAGGTGCAGTGGAAATCATTTGCAAGGACTCTTATCATCAAAGATAATTGGTGCCAACACCCTAGACATTTGACTAAGATACCAAGACTTCAAGAATGGCTCTCAGAAGAAAGTCCAACACAGAATTCAAGCTTTAGTCTTCACCCACCACCCAGCATATCCATATTGGAAGAACGCTTTGTCCACTTCTTCATGGAAAAACCTCTTTCTCTGGTGTGCTATTCACAACCTGATTAGGAGGCCCACAGTTGCTTGTATTCCCCTAAACACACATTCTTTATTTATCTTCCAGCAAGGCTTTCTTTCTGGCAAGATTCTTTGCATAAATTGGGAAATAAAAAGTGTTGATGACCCTCCAGAAGCACTCATTTAGTGCATCACAATGCTTACAGCATCTGATCATGTCAGTTTGTAGATCTCACAACTGCCATTAGCATTTCTCCAACTGAAACCTCTCAGTGGCTTCTGACCAAACACATATGATACTTTATCCTTAACAATGTCTGTTTGGCATTGCAAACATTTTGTACACAGCATTTTACCCATCTCAGTAGCTGTGCACTGCGTAAGAACAGAGATGAGGATCCACAGCAGCAGATGTTTGCAAATTGTCCAATACATACATTTGTGAGTCAAGCTTCAAGATACAAACTTTATGACAAAAATTCTGAATGCATTGAATCTATTTAGTAATATTTTCTCTTCCTTAGTCTGTAGTGTATGGATTCTGGCAATCATATCAAACAACCATCCTTCTACTGTTTTCACAGGTGCCTCAGTGTTGATTTTTTTCTCTACTAAATTGCCATGCATTCAAATTATGGAGCACAGTATCAAATGTTTACACTTGGGTAATTTTTGTCATGAGAATCGTCTGCATGTTCCTTTGTGTATTGGAACTTGCGGCTGTAGATTTATTCCTTGTTTTATTTATTTTTAACCATCCTTAAGCGAGGTAAAACAAAGTTACACATACTCAGGGTCAAAAACTGTAAGCGTATCATCCAAAGAGAGATGCCAACTTAAGGTGTGATTATGTAATCTTTTCATCCATCCATGTAAAAACCTCAGAGACTGCCATATCTGCAGTTTGACAGGTGAAACAAGGGTGGAGGACTAGACTTGATGGCCATAAGAAAGTAAGGTAGGGGCCGCACAGTCTCATTGCTCATATCTCTGCTGGCACACTTAACTTCCCAGCACACTCCACTTTGGTATCCTGGAGGCTGCTGGAAGTCCATGTGTGATTCCAGTTAGACTTTTGCAACTCAGTAATTCAGTCACTTTTGTCCCCACTCGATCTTCAAATCCGACTCCAAAAATGTATATGTGCACCAATGTCCATCAACAAGGACTGCAGTGCCCTAGATTTGTCAGTCACCTCCAACTCTGTTATGTTGCATGAGTAGATATGCACTTTCCATTGTTGAAACAGGGAAAATGCAGGAGGAAAGCATGGTCGCATGAAAGCTTGAAGAAGCTACTTCACCATTCATCTTGCAATTCCATAGCAGCCTAATTGGTTCCCTCACTTGATTTATGGCATCACTGGGTACACACCAACCCTGTTTCAGTCAGTTGAATGGGGAACTACCTGGCCTGACTGACTATCCCTATTGTGATGTTGGCAAGCTGCCAACAGCAGAAGGTGTCTAGAACTGGTCCATTACTAGTGTCACAAGTGAACACAGTGCTCTGTCTACATATCCATCACAAGATCTGATACATATTTTATTCATCTGTTCAGATCTAATTAGACAGTGAAATAGATATTTGAAGATGTGGTTAATCAATGGGAATATTCGCATTCAGTATCACTTTTTTCTGTATATTGATTGTTCTAATTGCTTATTTCAGGTATCGATCAATAAAGCAGTGCAAAAAAAATAAAAATACAGCCACCAGCCAACTCCAGGCTGGCTGTTGTGATTGTGCATTTTTGTTAGACTTAATTTTTGTCCTACTTTGGGTAATGTAGTCTTTGGTTGCTTGGCTAATTTTTTGTTGCTCTGTGGAGTAGAACATACAATGCATCACTACATCTTCAATGGAGTCATTTTACCTTGATGTAAAAGATTTGCATTTTAACCCACTTTCTGAGGTCAAGCGAGGCCCCAAAATGTTCATTGGCATTTATTAACCATTGGGAAGTGCTAGTTCCAATTAACATTATTTCAACCGTGACCATAAGGTACTGGAATGTGGTAGGCTTCACAACAGTAGTCTTCAGTTTATGAACATTTGCTTGGAGAATTCATTGCTATACTGTTTTAGCCTGACTGAATTGCAAATGCACTTGCAAGTTGGATTTGGTTCAGCTGAGTCTCACTGTACTGAACTCCACAGTATTACTGGTCGGTAGTAATTATGGGATTGTGTTGTGTGCTAGAGACTCTTCAAGCTATTTACATCATGAGGATGGGTTCTTAAATGTCACCTGCAGGGTTTAGAAGTGAGTGCTGGGTTCAAATTATGAATGTGTGAGCTTTAGAACTGATAATTTATTCTAAAGTCATGTAAGTCACTTAATCTTGTGAGCTGATATGGACACTGCGGCATCTCAAATATGTCACAAGATTATTAGAAATGGGATAGGACAGTGGGTAAAAAAACAACTTAGAGTCCTGAATATCCCCTAAACTTGGAAAATCATTTAGCTCATTAATGTTGGGAAGGTCATTGTTTACGCACTCACATCTAGATGCAAAGATGTTCATGCTATCCGAGATGCAACTTACTTTCAGCAGTCTCACATTTCGGTAAAGCTTGGGCATGTAGCAGAAATAGAAATTGCTAATTTTACTCCTTCAGTAGCTGTTTTTTTCATACCTACAAGTCTAGACTTTAGCATAACTCAAAGTGATGAGGGTGCAGAGGCCTGGTACTTGATTAGAGGTGGCTGAATGGCAGTGGTGCTCCGTTTGGAGGAATTTAATTTCATGTTTTATGACTATCACAGCCTCTTGCATGGCTTACAGATCTCTTGTTAGGTTTCCCAGACAGTTATGTAGTTGCTGAAGTACCATTGTTTTAATAGCTGTTTTGAGGGGACTACATGAGCCACCCAAGTGAGATTACTCATTTTATTCTTGTAGTACTGATTATACCTTTTTGTCTGCAGAGGTCATGTCTGGGTATAGCTCTGTGAGCTAATCCCTAGGACTTTTATGAAACTCCTCAAGCAACATATGTTGTACATGAAAGAGGTGTTTTAGTGTGAAGAGATGCTTGGCATTATTTAGAACACGTATATATGTGTTAGTATTTGTAGAGCGCAAACCTAGATCAGAAGCATCGGAGTGCTGAAGGAGGCCACGGATCCTGAGAAGAAATTTTTTTAGGGAGAGGTAAATGGTAGACTATCATGGGTAGTGCTCCTTGAAGAGGTGTGTCTTCAGATTTTTATCTAAGATGTAATAGAGTTGGTGTTCATCTGATGTTGACAAGGATGTTGGTACAGATCCTGGGAGCATGAACCTGAGAAGACTTGCCCTCTGTGTTTTTTTTTTTTTTTTTCTTTTTTTGTGCAATGGTTTGTCTCCCATCTGGCAATATCGAGGTCTTGTTCTGCTTTTTTTCCCCAGACGTGGTTCATTTTGCTTGTCAGGTATGCTTGGGTCTTCCTGTTGAGGGCTGTCCTATACAGCTTGTTTTGACGATAATTCAGACTGCAAGGAGGAGCAGGTGTAGATCTTTTAACATGGGGACGATGTGGACAAATTTCGTGAGGCCTTGATGAGCTGGGCCACTGCCTGTAAAATACATTTCAGTGGTGCTAGGGTTGTATCGAGGAGACCACTGAGTAGAGCATCCCTCCATCCAGGTGGGAGAGGACTAAAGCATGTATGACTGTTCGGAGGTCATCTTCCAGAACAAATGGCTTCACTTTCTTCAAGAGGAAGCGTTAGAACCCAGCTATCTTGGATTTCCGTGTATTGTGTTGCTTGAAAAAGAGGTCTGTCCCCAGGTGTAGTGCCTGAGATTTTGCATGGTCTATGAGCTGGAGGCAGAGGAGGGTGGGGAGTGAAGCCTTGCAGATTTAATTTAGAAAGTGGTTGTTTGGTGCTTTTGGCCAAAAGGAGGTATTCAGTCTATGGTGGAATGACGAATTTATAATTATTTTCTGACGAAGTCCGCCTCTTTGTTCACGGACCATTATCTTGCTTTGCTTGTCTTTGAAACATTCATTGCTATTAAACTTTATTTGACAAGTCCCACAGACATGCAGTATCCCTTGCAATATATTGCTTAAATGGGACAATAGCAAGGTATTAGCCAATAAACACGTTTGAAATACATTACATATTTCAGGAAGTGCAACACCCACAAGCTCGTACCACAAATGCCTGGATATGGTTTCCGTGGATGTAGGACATGTGTTTTTTAAACAGCAGATGCCTCATTCCACAATAGATTATACAAGAGCAAAAATCCACAAGCTGCCACTTGCATGCCTTTTCATAAGCCAATCGTGTAGCTTACAATTTCAAAGGACATTCAGCAACCTTTCTTCTTGCATCTCTAAAGATGTGGCATGAATTATAGAAGAGGCATTAGGCCAAACCTATAAAGCACCTTCAATGACGGGTGCTGTGCAAGTGATTTGCACCGGTGTTAATTATGAAAAATTGCCATACTCATTAAATATGTCAAAATTGTTTACTTTATATTTGCAGTGTTTGGGCACTCACTAATTATCTAACCATTTATTCTAGATTGGAACGAGTACTATGGACAATCCTTTGCTGAAGTACAGTGCAAAAGAATATTTCTTCAAGGCAGCATTGTGCCATTTTATTGTTGATGAACTAAATGCTAAGGTTAGTAATGTCCAAACCTAAAGTTTTGGCTCTTTTAGAGTGAAAGAAATTAAATAAATTATGAAACGTCATATATAAAGTTCAATGCCTCCTCTTTTTACTTTGACAAGCAGTGTTTAATCAGTGTCTATTATCCAGAGAATCTGGTCTCGATCGCACCTTAGGAACAGTCATTCGTGACTATGAAAGTTTGTCCGTTTCCTGCAAGGTAATACTCAGACCTCTAAGCATGCTGCAATAATTATGGCAAATGTTTGCAGATTGAAACATGGCCAGCTGTACATATCTGTGCAGCGTCAACATGTGTATTATATTTCTGTATGACCTGTGCTGAAATTGACCTGGGTTTTGGACCCTCCAACCTCAGAAATAATCACACCTGGCCTCTCCCACATGACACACCTTTCTCCAATATTCTGGCAACTTATATTTATGTTAAGGCACTAATACACTTAAACCAGGTACTTCCTGTCCCTACGGTGCCTGGACATAACAAGACCAATACCTGTTGTTTCCTGCCCCAGTATAGACTCACCCAAAACTGGTTTCGCTTTGCATAGTGTTACTCCAACTGTGTGTTTTATATCAGAAGATGGATTGTTAGCTTTCTTGCAGGAACCAGTTACCATTTTGGGCCTGCAGTAGTGTCCGGACCAAGGTGGGATAATTCAATAGGACAGTGCAGTTTGGACAATATTGTTGGCACTTTTTGGACTTTTCCAAACCTCTTCGCAATTAATTCCTTATTGTCTTCTCCACGGCTTTAGGCTCCTACTTGTGAAAGGCTGTCCAAAGCAACCGACGTCTGAGATTTAAGTATTGGTCTTCAGGAGTAGTGTGCTTTTGGCTCATCTTCTGACATACATAGACATTTTTAGCCAATTTTCCTTTATTCTCATTGACTTGCATTCATTTCCATATGTGCTCATGTTAATTCTTGCCCCTGTTGACTTTTGTTCTTGGAATCGTTAAACCCATTTTCTCCACTTTCCTTTTGTTTTTATTCTTCCACCACTTGTGGTAGTTTGGAACTATTTCTTTTACTGTATTGTTAATTTGAATCTGTAATTCATCCCAGAATCATCTCTCAGAGGAAGTATTTTTTTTACACTGCTTTGTATTACATTTTCAAAACAACAACCATGAAGAAGACAGAACCAGAACCACTGTCCACTTCAGTGTAGAGCAGCGCACCAGTGTCTAGAAGGTATCCTACGATTTACTTACCCACTTGCCACTGCAAGTAGTTTTTTTTTGTCATTGTACACCTTTTCATTTCCTGAAATGATAAATCATAGTTTTGTCTATTATGGCAAACCTGCTTATTTTTAAACCGTTTTTTTTTTTAATGAATTACATAATGCAATGTATATCATGATAGCCTATGTTAAACGGTTCACAAAAAAGGAGTTTTCAGTGAGCATGGCAACATGTTAGAGATAATTGTCAGGTGTTTAATTCACCTCCCCCAACAACCCCAACATGTAAGGCAACATTTCAGGCTACCATTCGGTTTCTGTTATACTTTTTACGTTATATCAATCTCCCATTTTATGATGGCAAATATTTCATTCTTCATCCATAGAAAAGTGCTCCATCTGGCCAAGAGCAGTATCTGTGATGTAAAACGTAAAACATCCGATTCTTTGTTCTTTTTCCATGGTGTAAGGCTCAGTATACATGTATCAGCCTTGTATTCCTTCATCCACCCTCTGAATGCAGTGATAGGGGTGCATCATTTCCTTTCAATGTTGTGTAATCTCTTAACATTCCCATTTCATGTCAAATGTACTTGCAACGCTGCCACATCTTAGTGGTCATTGTTGACATTTTTCTGGTTAGTTAACCGTCTGTGGGACCCATTTTGATATCTAATTTTTTAACCTAGATCAGAGTTTGATATCCATCTGCTGGCATGCTGGGGCTTCGCTAGTTGTACGACTGCAACAAAGCTCCGATTATCCTCCTTTCTTTGCCACATGATAGAGGCCATTTTATAGCACAGTTACCTGGGATCATGGGGGGGTAATCCAGGACAGAATTGCCATCATATCCTTGAACTATGCATGGTGCTATTGATATTCAATTGAAATTTTTTAGTATAGTTTCACAAACCTGTTATCATTTAAAACGTCAGTGAGAGTTCCACTTTCTTTTAAGCTTTCCAGTGACACAGCTGTATGTTGTGTCATCTGGTATGAAAAAACTGCCAGCTATATACTTAACAACTTGCTGGCCGTGTAGATTGTTGTTTTCCTGCTGCCCAGTAGAGTTGTCAGCATTGTAGATGTCCGTGTTTAGAACTTTGTTTTAACTATGTTTTCTAAGCTAAGCGTTACTCAGGGAGATACCACAGCCTCCAACCTTTCTTTGGGCATGAAGTGCCTGTATTCAACTCCTTAGGCATATGTTGTAAACAGGCAGGTGTATGTTTCCTAATCCTCAATTCTCATAACGATGTTGCATGACGTCTCACCCTACCCTTACAGTGTAGGGTCCAAAATATAGGTTGAGTAGTTAACCCTTTTGCCAGTGTCTTTGTGTCAAAGTTCAAAAAGCCATCAGTACTGGTTTGATATATTGTCTGCGTAAACTCATTCATTTTTGGCTTCTTGGTTCAATAACCTGCTAGCCTGGAATAGGTTTTTGGGAGATATGATAGACTACAGTAGTCCAAGTGTGATCACCAAGGCTTTTATCAACCCTGTCTTATGGTCTGTCCAGATGAATGGCAGGATGTTTCTGATTGTTGACTATTCAAGGTTGATGCTCTTGACAACAGGCACACGATTCACCCCTCTAGTTACTTGTTTTAGCCCAAGTCCATCCAATATCATTACCTGTCTCATTGTCAAGTGCATTCTACCTTTATAGAGCATTTCAATACCTCTGGAACACTACATTTAGTGACTGTCTGAGCTGTCTTACAGTTCCCTACATTTCAGATGAGTATGTGCTGCCTTATGTCTTCATATCACACCTGGCTTTTCACATGATATTCCAAAGCCATCAGAAGAAAGGAGGCTATGGGTGTGGCAGTGAGAGAGCTAAAGCACCCCTGTGGTACAAATAAGTCTGTTGGGTGGATAATTGAAGTGCTCTGACAGTGAGAAGGATCCTCAACATTATGGGTCATTTTCAATATAAGCTTTTATTAAGCTTTAAACAAAGGTATTTAACCTCCAGGATCATTTGCTGACACATTTTCTAAACTTCTTGGCACATCATGTTACTATGCGCTCTCTCTCAGGCGACTCATTGAGTGTTGAGATATGTAGTGCTAACAGTGACATCCCCACTTCCCACTAAGTTGATGACAAGTAGACCCATGGAGGGGGAACAAGTCAACCCATACCCTAGAAATAATGAAGCAAATAGTGCAGCCAGTGGGTCAAGGGTAATTCTGTGGTCAGTCATTTGTACAATATGATCAAATTCCTCTTCCCAATATCTGAGTAAGAATGTGTATCCCCATGCCATATGTGCAATTCCTGTTTGTTTAACATGGCGGCCGGGGCAGTGGTGGGTTCTGCTTGAGTTTATTCTGTGTTGCTTCTGCATGATCTAGAGATTCATAGTGCTGTAATTTTTGCTTAAGGATATAGACTTGATATGAAAGCAGTAGTATCTCCAGACTGTGTCTGTTATTCTGATACCCAGATCCCAAGCTTGTTTATGGCTTTGTTCCCCTGCAAGCTTCCCATCAGCCACCAGCCTGTAAAGTCTTGAGATACATATTATTTCGTTATAGGATCAAAGTAGCTGTGTCAGCAAGGTGAATTCCGGTGGCTCCACAGGAAATCGTAGTATTGTTCCTTGGGCTGTGTGCCTAAGCCTGTAGTAGGTGAATGTACCCAGAGGAGTAAGGTCACACATTTTCTGCACTTGTGCTAGTATGAGAAACTGTCCTTTAGCAAACAATTGTCTCATCTCTTTTATGTTTGCCTTGTTGAGCAGATCTATGACCTTTTTGTTTATTTGTAAGTGGCAGGATGAGGTTGTGCGCCAAGCGTGCAGCAGGCATGTATAAGAATTGTGTAATAAGCTTCTCTCCTATACATTGTCAGGCCCAGAATGTTGTGGGAACTGGGTTGGTCTCTGACTGTGGGCGTATCAGCTCAACTGGCAGTTATGTTTCAGCAGTATTGATCCTGCCCATGCCCTTTCTGGTACTAGGTATGGAATGCATCCGTCTGGGTTGTACCAGTGTCGAATGTAGTGACACTACACAACCAAATGGCAGACATCAAAATCTGGGACCTTGAATTTGCCTGGTCCACAAGACATCGTCAGAGTTTTGAAGCCGATTCTCGGCTGGATTTCTGCCCAAATCAGTCTAATGAGGTGCACTCTGAGAATATAGAAAAATGCTTTAACTAATGGAATTGGGAGGGTGCTGAATAAATACAAGAATCTGGGTAGCACAATCATCTTAATACAGCTGGTCATTGAGAAAGGGAACTTGATCGAGGACTACACTTGCTGCAATATTTTCTCAACTGACTGAATCTTCTCTCTAGTGTACTGGGAATTCAGATGCGGATGAGGGCCTGTGGGTACAGTGGGTGAGAGGAAATATCTCAGTTGTGTCCTAGTTTATATTTACCCATTCTTATATTTCATGAACAAGTGGCGGCAAGCTCATAGTCGGGGTCTGAATAAACAGCAAAACATGTCAGCGTACATAGAGTGTAATAGGCCGCTTGTGGGTAGCTAGACTTGTCTGTGCATGTGTCACTCTTGTAAAAGAGGGCCAAGGGGGTCCAAAGCTAGAATGAATAAGAGGAGTGATAGGAGGCACACCTGTCTTCTACCCCTATTTATATCTTCGATAGCTGTGACACTTCCAACAGTGTTGTTAAGAAGCTGCAGGATATGGGTGCACTGCCCCTCCCGACTCAGCAGCCGAAGCCAGCATCTGTCCCAGTCTTCCATCTTCTCAATAGCAGCCGGCACTGGCAGTAGTTCCGAGATGCACCATTTTAAGGTCTGCAAGATCTCGATATTTATGGTCTCCCTAAAGTAACAAGCCTGCTGGATCAAAGGAGTGCCAGCCTCCACCATCCAAAGGTAAGCCTCTCTGTGACCCAATTGGATATGAAGGTCACTGAGTAGCCCCATTCACTTAGTGATGGTTATACTTCATATGTACACCTTAAAGACATCCTACATGGTGAAGACCTCTGAGATGGAGCCCTCACTCAATTTAAAATACTCAAGTATGGCAAGTCGAATCTCATCTTGGAATAGACAATAAAGCAGCACCACAATGGGGATCCTTCACAACGCATACTGCCTTCTGGATCATTGGAGACTGGGTAGTGGTCAAAGAGCACCAGGGTAATATATATGTCATTCACCCAGACGTTGACATCCACATTTAGAAGCCAGTTGTCATTACATGAAAACAGGTTATGTGGATGTGAACAAGAAAGAGTAAGTATGCATGGATGTGTTGCAATGTTGCAAAATGTATAATAATCCACACATGTCTATGGTCACATCCAGCCCTCTAAGTTATAGGGGCTTACAGGTGTCAGCGTGTCTGCTGTGGTATAGAACTGGGTCAAGCACAAGGTTAAAGTCACCGCCCCAAATGATGACTCCAGGCAACGTATTACGTGGGATGGAGTATATCTGTTGGAAGAACTCTGGGGTGCCTACATTGGGGGCATATATATATTTACCTGCTGTCCAGGGACTCCTACGATGTAATGTATTGGCCATTGTGGCCTGAGTACTGATGAGACAATCTAAAGGCAACATGCCCTCAGATCAGTATGTGCACTTTCCAGGAGTACAAAGGCGAGTATAGCAGGCATTGCGGGGGACAGGTGTGTTTCTCGTAGCGTCTCAAAGTCTATTTTAGATCTGACTAGATAGGCATGAACCTACTCATCATTTGAGGGTTATTGACACCCCTAACTTTCCATGATAGAAATTTCAAGCTGCAGCTAGCCTGTATTTTCCAGTTAGTTCTCTGCTACTAATGTGACCCAGCCAGTGAGCAAGTGGTGACGAAGCGCAAAGTGTCAGTCATGGCCCAATGTTTGGTTGTGTAATAGCAGATAATCCCACAACTTCCTCCCCTCTCCCAACAGCAGCCCAATCCCCAGGCAAGCATTGAAAAAACTATGGTAACTGGGCAATATGTAAGCTGGAGTATGAAGAAACATTGCTACGAGATTCAAGTGATGCAGAAATAAGGAGCCAGATACATTATTAATTAATTAATTAGTTCTGCTTGACCTTACTTCAGCCCAGTGGACCAGCTCGTCTGAGATCCTCTGTCTGGATTTGAAGATGCTTGCATCTAAGGTATTGTCCACATGCCTTAGTTGTGGCATCTACAGAGGTCAATACATGGGACTTCCCTCCAATGTCGACTCACAAGTGGGCAAGATATAGCATAGCATATTTGATGCCTCTGTCTCGCAGAGCCCATTTTAGAGCAGTGAACTTCCATCATGCCTCCTGGACAGCTTAGGTGTAGTCTGAGTATATGTAAATGGCAGCATCTTGATGTTGACGGGGTCCCTGTTTTCTTTCTAGATTCAAAGCTATATCCCGATTGAGGACATTCAGTAAATGTGCTACTATTAGACGTGGGTGGGGTGGTCCAGTGGGGGGTGGTCTAGGACTTAGCGAGCGCTGGGCACACTCCGCACAAATAGATCCTGAAGGACTGCTGCTGAAGTGATTGGTTAGAAGTGCCTCCACAAATTTATCAGGGTAACCTAGGTTGTTTATTTTGGCTATTCAAGTGATGCATATGTTGTTGCAGAGCGAGCGCGCCTCTAGGTCTTCATTCTTAGCAGCAATCAATGAACGTTTTTTTTTTCATTATGAGACGCTTCTCAGTGGTGGTGGTGGTGGTAGTATCCTCCATGTCAGAAGTGCCTCTCTCTCCTCTGTCCAGTCTTTCATTCTGATGATCTAGACATTCTGAGAGTCTGTCTAGCCATAGGTTAACAGAGTGAAGTTTGTGGTCAGAGGAGGTGAGACTAGTCTTTAGGTCATCTTTTGTGGAGCTGAGTTTCAATGTGTCTAGATCTCCTTTGCTCTCAGCTCGTCCCGGTGATTGTATCACTGCTCTGTTGTCTTCCGGTTATCAGAAGCCAGCTTCCTCTGCTTTGGGTCCAATATGCCCTTGGTTGTCAATGTTGGAGACTGCGGTTTTAGTAAAAGAAGCTAGAACAGCCAGGCCCATAGAGAAGAAATCTGCAACACTGGAGAGTAGAACCAGTCACAAAAGTGGGCAACCCCTGCCTCATGCCCACAACACACATTCACCAGTGAAAAAGGGTAGATGACAATCACTTCTCATTGGAGAGACAGTTGAGTCTGACAGTGCCTGTGGTAACTGATGTATTCAGAGGTAACAGGGCAGCAGCATATCCACAGTGCAGGCCACGCCACTGGGGCCTGCCCCTCCTTAGTCAGATCCTCGCCCAGCATGCCGAGCTCCCTACCTCAGCAGCTGCATCCAGGCCCCGCAGCATCCAGAGGAAAAAAGGCAGTACCCCGCCCCACAGCTCTCAAGACCTACAGGGTGGGAGGAGGCCTAAGATGAGATCTATGTTGCTTCTTCTGTTGGGCTACCAGGCTCTCATGGTTCACCGGCAGCAATAAGCCATGCATGCAGTTAGTCACCAGCAGTGCCCTGCTGGCCCCGGCCCCTAAGTTCAAAATATTGGTCTGCCGCTGTGGCAGCCACACCCAGCCTCACCTCCAGCCCACCCAACATAGCAGGTTAGCAACACGGTGGCCTCAGGCTCACCAGCCATCCCTTTCACGGCAGATCCACTGAGGCTTCGCCCGCGTGACATGGGTGCAAGCCCCTAAGTCCATTGCTGGTCTGGGATCGGGGCAACAATGGCAGAGCCCTGGGGGTGCCGGGAAGACGGGGGTGGTGTCTGGCACCCACAGTCTCAATCTCCTAAGCTCAACATTGTTTTTTCTGGCCGAAAACATGAGAGCAGTCCTAACCCCCATGTTATGCAGCCATCTTGGTTCGAGGGCAAGCCATGCCTGATCTCAAGCCATATTATAAAGACATGCTCGGCACAGCGGGAGAAGACTTTTTTTGCGTTAGAGATGTTGATATGTTCCCAACCCCACACGTGTCCCTGTTGACCCATTTTTTGTCCCAGTGATGTTTCTCTTACACTCACTCTGCTTCCTGCTTCAGCACTGCTCTTTGAAGGTTGCCTTACTTTCCCAAACTCTGCTAGTACTTTATGCCGCAACCCTGCTTCCCAGAGATACCTCTCTTCTCCTTAGTCCACCTTCTCCTGAGTTTGTGTCCCCGCTCTCTACCCCCATCTTCTGTTGCTGCTCTTTGGCAACACTCACCCACAAATCCACTTCATGGTGCAGGAGGAGTGGCTGCTATTTACGTAAAGAATCTGCACATAGATCAAAATGTATATCACAGAATGAGTAACTAACTGACCATCACAAAGTAAACCAGTCCCATCTTTAACCTTTCCAATTAAATATGTTTCTTCCTACTTAAACTAATTTCATGAAGACATTCTATTGTTACTCTCTCCTGTTTTATGTGGTGTATTCTAACTCAGTGTTTTTGGGAGATTTTTTTTTTCTGTGGTGTATTAACTGATAATTACTTCTCTGGTACATTCCTGAAATGTTCTGTTAATGTTCCTGCCTTATGACCAGTGTGCTATAATTGTCATATTCTCAAGCTTATAATGTTCCACCAAAGTCCCCAAAACACAACTTCAGTACTTAAAACTCGGAACACTAAAATATCATAATGAATAGAGCTCTGATCTCTCCCCTGTGTCCCAATCTGCAATGTCTAGTAAGGGTGTGGAATTTAATAAAAAATCTATGTGCCCATGGGACAGGATGCTTCATAAACCTACTAGTCCTGTAAAAAAAAATCCACTTGTCCCTATAGTGCCACATAGTGCAGCGACAAATTATGGTAGCAATTTCATTATATAAGAGTTCTGATAATAGCCTCTCTGATTATGCAAGGTCTCAAACTATAGTAAGGTTTGAATGTCACCAATTCCCATATTTTGCCACCTTGTAGCAGATACAAGATACATACTGGTGCTGGAAATAGAGGAAAGCAATAGTTTGAGGATTGAAATACCCTTCTGAGTCTATGCCAACCTAACTTGTATATTTTAGAGGTTTTCACCAGCTTTTCTCTAATCCTTTCTCATACTGAGAAAGGTTGGAAATTTACTTCCGACAAAAGCAGAATTAAAACTTCTTCTAGTATTTGGGAAAAAACTGGTTAAAGGGAAAGTGAACTTGTAAACGCTGAACAGATTTTTATGTGAGCAAATCTACAGGTCAGTTCATAAATATTTTCTAGAAGTGCAATTTCCTTTCAAACTTCTGTATATTCTTGTGAATTCATGAAAGGCCTAAATCTGCACTAACTCAAGAACATATACTATGTGTGCACTTTTGTGATTTTCTTTAAAAATTGGTCCCCTAGTTAGGCCTGGCATTAACCAAGACCTTTGTTTTTTATTAAAGTGCTATCTCTCTATAGGCTGGCTGCACTGTGAGGGAAAGCATTTTGCAGAAAGTGATTATACTCAGTACCAGGACCTACTGTGGAAATGTGTGCTTTTTGAAACAAAAAAAATATTTTTGCCTTTTTGCCAATGGTTGTTATGATTATTAGGGCCCGGCATCTCTCACAACAAAAATGTTTTTTAAAAAACAGGTTAAAACAAGACAAAACAAAAGGCTGACAAACAATGTTGACCTATTGGCTTTGCCAATGCCTGCTTATTTTCATACTTCCCATCATCTTGTTGAAACTGGTTACACTGATTTTCCATTGTGAATATTTATTGCAAATACTAGCATGCATCAGCACATTTTACTAAATGATGTGTCAATCAAATAGTACCTAATATTTCACAGTAGTTTAACAAAACAGTTTTTCCCCAGTTGCATTGTTTGAGAACATTTTACTTTGAAAGCAACAAATCATCAGTCTTGATTTCAAGCTTCTCTACATATTTGCACCTAAACAGAAGGCATTCTGGGAGCATTATACATAGCTTTGTATTTATAAACTTTGAAAATCCGTGTACACATTTTTATACTGGAACCACTGTCAGTAGTGCAGTCTGAGATTAAATTATTTCCTTAGAGTGTGCACCGTAATAATAAAAGCTTTGTATTAATGAACCATAAATACAAGTTTGAACAGCAATAACATAAAGACACAGGCAGTGCCCTTCCCTGATCCATATTGGACTGTAAACTGTCAGCCAAAGGGTTGTTGGTGCAAGAGGTTGGGCCTACTTGTCCCAAGGACAAAATAAACATGAGAACCTGTTGTCCTTGACACCAAACAATATGTCCTGGGCGTCGGGCTATAGGAATTCCACACCCCTTAGCAACCTGCTCTTGATTGAATTTTCCCTCTCCTGGGGTTTCTGCCGCAGTACATGCCATGATCACTTTGGTCCACCTGTTCCTCGATTACACCAAAAAAACTCTACTAAGGAGTGAATGGGTATATTTATATGCACAAGCACTGAAAATGTTCTTGACTATAGGACAAAACAAGGGGAAGAACCATTAACAAATAAATATAACTTTAAAGACTTTTGGAAGCTCCCATAGCTGGCCAATAGCTGAAGGGCCAGAGGAAGCCTATCACAGAGCTGTGGGCAGAAACAGAAAAGGCTCAGTCCCCAAAGTAAGAATGTCTAAAATAGGAGCAGAAAACCAGAAGAGAGGGATGGAATAAACGGCTGCAGGTAGCACATACCTGTGAAGCAAGATTTAAAGCTTTAAAAGCAGTTCTCTCCGAAACAGGGAGAAAATAAAGTGATCTGACAAGCGCTGTGGTCTAACTCTAGAATCCAAAAACAAGTGAAAATTCTGTTCTGTATCCTTGGAAGCTGTTGAATATTATCTCTAAAAAAAAACACGGTGCATGAGAGGATTCGAGTACCAACCACCAGGGACTATTGGAGGCTACTGGGTAGGACTTTTTTGTGGGAGTGTCATTTGAAAGAAAGACGACAAGACCCACCCTGCATTGCCCTGGTATCTCACTGGACAGTATTGCATGGATCAACAAGCTGTCCTAGCTAAAAATAATAACCTCCATCTTGGTGATACTGAAGCGCAGTAGGTTACTGTAGATCTCAGGTAGACAAGCCTGGAGGTTTTGCTGAAGCTCGAACTAAGGGTGATGAAAGCACAGGATTGCTTGTGCGTCCAACCCAGAAAATCTTATAATGGCAGCCACAGGGCCATATAAATGTTGAAATAGGTATGTTAAAGGGACGTTCTCTGAGGGATGCCTCGAAGGATTGTCTTTTGGCATGAATGGAAAAGTGTAAGGGCCAAGGAGTAACTCCTCTCTGACAAGATGGAAGAGGACCAGGATAGGGCTAACCACTGTAGGGAAACCTCTCCCAAATGTGGTACTGTGGTGTAATAGTCCATGTTGTCAAATTTGCAGAGAATTCAAAAGAGATAAGGCCAGCAACAGTGCTGACTCTTACATCCACAGTGGGAGTCCAAGGCTGTTACTGTTCCCATTCCAGGACAAAACCATATTTTCTGTGCAAAATCTCAGACGATTCTATAGCAAAGAAATAATTGTTGGATTTAACCTTCACATCCTAAATTATTAATATGTGTTTTATTACACCCCCCGTCTGTCATTGTATTAATAACCCCATTGAGAAGATGGAATTAAGGCCTGAGGCTGAATTGGGCACACTTATTTTGGCAGTTGCCTTCATTGCAGATACTAGACAGTAGTGTCCGGTGATGCTGACTTTTCAGAAAGCTTTTCTTTGGTAGGACCTCCCTTGTGACATGTACAGTCAAAATCAACATTAAGACATCTGAACAATCACACGGACTTACAAAAAGCAGCAAAGCTTTACCAGTTTCCAACCAGCTGACCCTGAAACACAAATGGGGCCTGTCACACAAAATGCCACTGAAAAATCTGACTACAGAGATCAACAGCGAGATGGTATGTATAATCAAGAACATCTGTAATGTACACACCTCAGCATAACTAATATGTAAGCTTTGCACCAGGTCTGCAGCGGATTGACTTGACCTAGATAACCCTTCTAGCCCTCACAAGTGGCACCCGACAATTGCCACACATATTCAGCCATCCATGCAAATCAAGCTAAGGAGCATCCTCTTAAGCCCAAAACAGCATTTTCGATCACACCAGTGCTATAAGGTGATAGCCAAATGTTTTGTCACAAAACACTGCTGGTATGTTTCGTGCCTGGGTAAACTGTGTTTCTTACTTCAAAAAAGGAAACTTATTTGCGTCTTAGCATTTACTTTTTAGCAAAATACACACCTGCGTATTATGGTCATGTCAATTTTGTCAATTGCTATTGTTTATTACAGCTTGCAGTAGAAAAATACGAAGAAATGTTTCCTGCCTTTTCAGATTCAAGGGAATGTAAACTTCTAAAGGTGAGCACAGTTCATGCAAAATTTATTTAAGCGCTGGCCTGTTCAGTAACCACTCCTTCTTCAAAAATATTTTTTACAACACTAGGGGAAAAAAACAAACTCTGAGTCACACATATTGAGGTCGCAAAGGCAGTGTTAGATCTCGGATACGCTGCAGCTAATGGATTTCTGGTGAAGAAAGGGAATGGGAGCTCCCCCCTAAATAGTAAATAACTAAATGGTAACTAGGAAGGGTTGAATTTTCGCAGAGCTGCAATTCATTTTATATACAACGTATATAGGATTTTTCCATCATTTGCTGTAAGCAAAGGGTTGTAAGATTACTTTCATAGACTTTAAATGGTGAGCAACAAATGTCTTCCCAACCTCCTCAATATTATTGCTCATTTCAGTACATCTGCACATATGGGAAATCATTGCCAAAATCTTCTGGTTTCCAGGGTGGACTGTGGTCAAATCATCATGATCCAATTATAAAACGAATAAAACTGTGAGGGTTGACTCATTATAAGGGGTGGCTGATTAACTTGACTTTTTAATGCATTGGACAAATATTAAGGGAAGTCATAATTCAGCAGTTAAATGTTTGGAGAAATACCTGGCTATTTAATAGCTTTCAGAAATATTTGATGTTTTTGGCAGTTGCAGTAGGACAGTTTAATCTTGATAGGAGCAGTGTAAGACTGTTAGGGTTGGCGTGTCAGGTAGTATGGGATGAATAAATTGGACCGATAGCTTGGAGTAGAGCCATGCAAGACTTTGTGTATTAGGCAGACACTTTGGAAAACAATTCTTTGATTGGCAATCAGTGATGCTAAGTTAAAGCTGACATAATGTAGTCTATGCTGTTCAATCCATAAATTAGTATGATCATAAGGTTTTATACTCTTTGTAGCTTGCTCAAGGTTTTGGCTGTGATACCCCTATACATTCCATTGAGGTTGTTGCAAGAGAGGGCCACTGCTTAGCCCATGGTGATACAGTCTTTAGTTTGAAGGAGTGGGAGTATCCTAAATAGCATTGGGGATGGGAGAGGTTGTTTTTGTTACAGTGTTAACCTGGTAAGAGATAGATAATTTAGTTTTGAAGATAACACCTACATTCCTAAGAGTTGGTGAGAATGGGAGCAGTGCCCTGAGACTGAGGCCAGATTGAAGTAGTAGATTTAGGTTTTATAGGGCCTTTGAGTACATTGCCAGTATTTGCTCCACTCATGCAGAACCAGTGCTCCTCAATGTTCTATCAGGTTATTTCAGTAGTGCCTGTTAAGGAGTGATACAAGCATGGCCCTGTAGGGGTTGAAGTGCGCCAGGGAGAAGGATGATCTTTGGGGCACTCAAGTCACATGATTAATTTTACTTAGGAAAGGCCCAATTTTGACCTTGCATGTGAACAATTGATCTGAGAATGTCACCTTTTTTGGTCTCAGTTATCAATATAACAAGCATTGGTAAAGCCAATGTGCCTTTCTTGTGCAAGAGCTATTGGCTTTGCCAATGCGTTTTAGCCATGATATACACCAGTATAGCTGCTATTCAGCATAGCTAAAAGTTAGTGTCGAAGAGTGGGGTGTCGTAGAGTGGAGTGTTTTGGAGTAGAGTGGAGTGCCTTAGAGTGCAGGAGCGTGGAATGCCTTAGAGCAAAGTGGTGTGGTGTAGGATGGACTGTTGTGCAGTGTTGTTAGTGGCATAGAGGGGAATGGAATAGATTGTCGTAGAGTGGAGTGGAGTGGTGTGGACGAGAATGGAGTGGAGTGTTGGATAGTAGAGTAGGATGGAATGGAATGGTGTGGAGTGGAGTGTTATAGAGTGTTGTAGAGTGGAGTGTTATAGATTGGACTGTTGTAGACTGCCATAGAATGGAGTATAGTGTTGTGGAGTATAGTGGAGTGTTGTGCAGTGTCATGAGTGGCATAAAAGGAAATGGAGTAAGTTGTCATAGAGTGGAGTGGTGTGGACTGTATTGGAGTTGAGTGCCATATAGTAGAGTAGGGTGGAGTGGTGTAGAGTTGAATGGAGTGGCATTTAGTGTCTGAGTGGGGTAATGTACATTTGACTGTTGTGGAGTAGAGTAGTGTAAAGTGGAGTGGTATAGTGTGCAGTATGCATGACATGGAGTATTGCGAAGTAGTGTCATGGAGTGTCAAAGAGTTCAGTAGGCTGGAGTGGAATACAATGGAGTAGAGTGGAGTTCAGTGAATTGGCGTAAAGTGGAGTAGTTTGGTGTAGCACAGAGTGTTGTTGAATGGAGTAAAGAGCTATGGAATACTGTGGAGTGGCATAGAGTGGAGTAAAGTGGCGTGAGGTGGAGTATGGTGTCGTATAGTGTAGGGGCATAGAGTGGCATGGAGTGACGGAGTGGAGTGGCAAATGGAGAAGTGTTGTGTAGTTGCGTACAGTAGAGTGCTATGGAATAGCACAGAGTGAAGTGCCATGTAGAGGAGCAGAGTGGTTTAGAGTAGAGTAATGTAGTGTAGAATAGAGTGGAATGTTGTGGAGTATAGTGTCATGGAGTAGAGTAGAGTTGAGTAGCATAGAGGTGAGTGTCATAGAACAGAGCAACATGGAGTGGCATAGAGTGGAATGGCGTAGAATAGAGTAGAGTGCTGTAGAGTGGAGTGGTGAAGCGTGCAGTATGGATGGCATGGTAGTGCACTGCCATTACAGACAACACAATTCATTTGAAATAACCATTACATCTGCAGAGACATACAGTTTTACTGATAAAACTATACAGTGCACACATGATAAAATGTGGAATCACCTAGTATATTGATTTGTTTTGATCATATTAAAATATTTGTTCTTGCCGCTCTTCAGAACTTCAAGAAATGTGCTTCATTTGTGCTTTACTAATTCTGACATATTCTAGAAATATTATTACAGTTCATTAGGTGGCATTTAACTTTTGTTGTATGCTAGAAAATAATAGCATCCTACAGCATTTCCTTTCACACCCACGTACCCAGCAAGATTGTCACATAAATCCTCTCACTTTGCAGCCAGAGAAAGAAAAGCAAATTCTAACTTCCTGGAAGACAAAGTCTAACATTTGACCTCTGTCTTTGAATGTATATGACATGTGACAAGATAAAAACAAAACTTCTAGGCCTGTTTATTGTTCATTTACTTCTTAACCTCAGCATGGTTATTTTGAGGGTGCTTCAGCATCTCCAAACCCCTGTTTCCAGCATCTATGGCATGGGTGTGAAAGTGAGGAAGAGGGTTGTTTAAGCTATTAGTAAAGAGCACTGGCCAAATTAAAGAAACTCATAGACAGAACATAGTTCCTCACACGCAAGATTGATAAACTGGTAGTGGCAGAGATAAGTACAGTCAAGCAGAAAGATAGAAGGCAGGAATCCTTTTCAAATAAACACAGCATGTTTACTCCTGTGAACTAGCATACAATGGAGACAACTGAAAACACAAGTACTCCTTTTGGACTGCCTTTGGGAAAAGAAAAAAGAGTTCACAGAAAGCAAGCACTTGAGGAAAAATACAAGGAGCCAGTCAGAGAGCATGTAAATAGGCTATGCTTCACAAAAGGGAAAAATACAGGCAGGGCAAACAAATGTGAGTTACAAAACACAAAGACAGTGGTAAGCAGTGAGCGGAATGCATTCCAAGGGAAGCTTTCAGCATGACCCCAATATGTCTTTGCAACTAGACAGCTGCGTTGTGTGGTAGACTTTCACCTAAAAAGCTATTTTGTCAGAAGGAAGGAAAGATTTTTTCCAGTGTCTGTCTTTTACTAGATATGCCTTTGTGACTTAGTCAGAGTTCTTAAGAGAAACATTTATTGTGTTTTGTTTGGATGATTTGGGTATCTTTTTGTGAGCGTGTGATGTTCATCCAGAGCAACAGTAGTTAAGTGGAATAGAGGGGGTCAAGACTTGTTGCTGGGTTTTCTGCAGGTTAGTTCTTGACCAGAACAAAAAAGTCCTTGGCTTGCACTTTTGTTATGGTTCTTATCCAGGAGGGGCTTTTGCAACTCTTTTTTTATTTTTTTTATTTTTTAGGAGAATGCATTGTGCAACATAAAGTGGATGTGTGCATGGTCTCACCAGGAAAATGGTTGATAGCTGCTGATATCAAGTTAGCAACTTGTGAAAAAAGTAGATCAATACTTATCTGGCTTCATGTGTGGTAGCCTGAGTCAGGTGGCAGTATCCGAGACTGTCCATAATGTCCACAATTCCTTGAGCATAGGAGTTAAAATGGTGACCATCTAGATTTTGAAGTTGCATGAAATGAGAGCGTTCCGAGGAGAATATTGTAGAGTTGGCATAGACACAAAAAAGAAGTGTTTAAATGGCTCATAGCGTGGGCTTTAGATTTCATGAGAAATATTATTTGGACTGGTATAGGAGAACCACCCCTCTGTCCTGGGCACTTTCTTGGGTGCTTAGCAACTATATCATAACTGACCTTGAATATGCCTAATAGGTCTAAGATGGCAGAATTAGACAGCAAGGTTATCGTGAGAGCACACGTGTAAGACGTATTGTCTGTAATAGTATTACTGATCTTGTTTTCATGTTTGGCAGTGGATCTGACATTAAGGAATAACTATCTACTCATTTCCTACCTCTTAAAAATAATATTTCGTTACAAAGAGAGGCTGCTCCCTGACATTTTTTGTTATGCTCTCACAGAGACCAATGGTTTTCACTCACTGTACCAGAACAAACAACTGTATTTACATGTTCCTGAGATCTCACTCTTTACCCCAACAACAAAATGTTTCCAAGCGTCAGCAGTAACTAGGTCAGACTGTTGTTAAGTGTATGTCGTTTTCAGATTCTCACAACATCTGCATGGGTGACCCTGGATTCCACCATGATGCAGTGGCCTGCAGTTTGTGTTCCATGAGGTAACGCTCCTGATTGGGAATGAAGAGTTTTTCCCTCAAGAAGCACAAACAGTGCCACAGGGAGAAGAAATCGTCTTCAAGAGAGCAGTCTAATTCCCAGAACTATTCCAAGTCACAGTGCTATTCCTTGATGCCGTGCTGTTCCTCATACTCTGTGTTGATTCTGAAGTTGCAGCCAATTCAATCAAAACTTCCAACTCGGTCTAATGACTCTGCAGAAGTTGAGTCTTTCTATCTGTTCACTCTGGATAGTTTTATGATAGATCTCGCACCCCCTGGGACACTGGCCAACAGTGTACTGCACAATGATGAAGATTCCTGCAGAATGTGATGATGGACCTGAGTCTCCCATATCTCATAGATATTCACTGGGCTCTGGATACAGTGCTGAAAAAAGTCACAGACCAAAAAACCATTCCCTGGCCATCCAGCAACATGTTAGCTGTCAATACTGGCGCCACTCTTAAAGTCAGCTGAAACCATCTGGGTGGCATGAAAGAAGGTCAGAAGAATACTCTCCTCTTATGTCCTAGAAATTTGCCCAGAAGGAAGGGTTATTTCACTGTGACTCTGACTCCATGAATCGTGCTTAATAAGAATAATAATGATCACATGGAACATGATGATTTAAAGGCTGGCAAATCTGTTCCCTACGTATTACTCTGATGCAGGTCTTTACCTTGACTTCCAGAGCCTAGAAAAACTATTTCATAATTTGACATCCCTTTCCCCTCTGAGGCCTTGACAGAGGAAGAATTTTATGTTACCACAGTGTCGCTTAGAGGCTGCAGAAAGGTTGGATTGATTTTGCCCTCCAAGGTAACTAAGGTTAAAACTTTGTCAGAAATCTTGCAATCTCTTCATTCATTTGTCGAGCCTTTGGCATAAATCGGCATGCCAGTACTTAGCTAACTATCCCAAGTGATTGAACTCAAGATGTCTTGCTAGGCAGCTCATTTTAACAAAATGTGTAGTAATTGTGCACACTAAAATTATCTATTAGGAAAATTCGCAAAAGTAGGCAAACTGTATTAGTCTTCAAGTGTCCCCAGGTGGTCGACGTGTTCATTCTTACACAGAGATCTACAAAGGCCAGTGTTAATAAAAATAAAACATGCATTCATGTTAAGTTGAATCTTTTTTTTTTTATCTAAGACGTATGAATTACAAAAATATTGTACACTTTCTTCCCTACATTATTTCTACATTCCACAGTGGTGATGCATAAGATTCACAATCTGCGGCATACATTGTACCATCCATATAGATTTACTCCTACTTATCAACAGGCACTCGTATAAATTCCCATTATAAGCAAAAAGATATTCTCGTTGTCATAATTCAAAGTTACATAGAGTCGTAGGATGAACCAGACAAATGTGAACAGGAGCATTAACACTATATTGCCATTGCCACCAGTTTGGCAGGCAAAACAACTCCAGTTTTCTTTGGTATGAGAAAACCAAATTAGACAAAAATGTATGTGCAAGTTACACATAACATATATTCTTGACAGTTTGGACAAAGGTGGAGGACGTCAGCTGGAACTTGATCACAAGATGAGTAGCTCACTTACCGTGGACATCACAACCTATTTCCACTGTTATTTAAAGAAAATGCAGGTTTGTGTCAGTGGGAAACACTGATTCATTCCAATACCATTTAGCAAAACAGGGGAACCAAAAATTGAATTAGGGTCACTCCCTTCTTTTTAAGCCATTCTCTGCATAACTTTTAAACTGGTGACACTGTTGCCTCGAATGATTGGGACTCTTCTTACTGATGGTGATTCATACAGCCAGAGAGAGGTGACAGTAAATGAGTGGTGTTGGGAAAGAATAGGGATCACAGTAAGCGTCTGTAGTGGCGTTTGTGAAGAGTTCTCCACCCAAGAGTTGGATGTGTCTGAAGCAAGTATGTTTAACTGCAGCGCTCAGAAAAACCGTGCAGCAGGAAGCTGGTATGAGGACCTTGTGTGATACCTACACATAGAGAAAAAGTAGCAGTCGTAGTAATAAACAATACTCTGATGGAGGTAGTAGTCTGGAGTGTGAGGAGACTGAACATTTGGTATGATAGCAACCTCAAGGCGAATGTTTTTGTATGCTTGCCAACTCTGGCTGCCCTACTCTCCTTTAAGTAAGTAATATACTTGATCAAAGATATAGCTATGATGGACCATTGGGTTTTAGTGTAATTACTTGTGTCATACATTTTGAGTTCCGGACTCCGTACCACATCCTGGAGTTAGCACTGACATCTTGAAACGTATAAGAGAAGAGACTACAAAAAGGTGTTATTTAAATATCCATTGGAAAGCAGTAGTAACCAAGCAAACGTACCCAATACTTCAGAGCAACCACTGACTGTCCAAAGGCCCAGAGCAAAGGCCCAACGCAATCCTGGACTTACAGTCATATGTGCTGAAGTGAATGAGCGTATTTCTTACTTGTGAATGTAGCTGTCTGAAACGATGCATATGTAACATATTATACTGTCCTCCTTATCTACTTGCATGTAATCTGTTTGTTTTCAACTACTAGTACTTTCCAATTCAGAAGCAGACAAATGGAGCAGTTGCAAAACCCATGTGCAGTGGGGAAAGGTGGAACTGGAATTCTTCATATTATGTAAAATGACATAACTATCGTTATAAAGAAGGCGACAGCACAGTATGCAGGGAGAAGGAACAATATTTAGGACTCACCCATTTTATATAGCCTTACATCTTACTTATTACGAAGATTACGTAGTTGGTAATCTGAATAAAGCACAGAATTCTAGAATCCGTATTTATAGGCCTATAACTTAACAATAAAATAACATGTGCTTGTAAAATATGTTTTTCTAATAGAAATTGCTTGAAGCACACGAAGAACAGAATATTGAAGCTTACACGGAGGCAGTAAGTAGCCATGATCTTTATATGATCTTTTGTATATGACAGTAAAACCAACAAACAGTATGCATACTACTTTACAGTGACATTATGTAATGTTCATTTTTGGAAGAAATAAAGAACGAATGTATCCACAGCCAGAAAATCGATTTTTTCTACATGCATGAGATGAACAGAATAGACTAGATTTGATGTGTGGCAAGGGTTGTCCTTGTTCAATCTGCTGTTAACCTTTAAAAACCACGCCCTCTGTGAATATACTTCAACACCACCTTTAATTCCAGATGCACACAGATGACCCAGATACTAATTTGACTGAAGAACCACCCTGGGACCCACACCTTCATCTAAGATTACTTGGCCCACATTTATACATTTGGCTAAGGGAAAGCTTTCTGTAACTGACTGAATCAATAAGCTGGGGACCAGATTTACAAATTGTTCAGGCAACGCAATATCACATCCAGATTTGTCGGGATGTGTTGTGCAAGGGGGAGAAACACAGTGCATTTCCATATCTGTGAATATTGGTCTGCTGATGAAGTTATTCCATGCTCTTGCTTACAAACAGGCTTCTTTGCCTGATGCATAGCCTCACACCATGGTGCAGAGGTCGATGTGTATTTTCTAGCACAGGTTTTGTACTGGAGCCATAACCTTCCAGGACAAATTTCTATGCACAGAAAACCTCAGGAAGTTGAAGTGCATTGAACAAGTGCTGTGTACATGGGACCCGTTGCGTTTTCTTTTTGTTTTTGTTTTTTTGTTTTTTTTACAAGAAATTAACTAATTTCCCCTTGCTTGCACCTGCATCATGTAGGCTTTAGTTTTTGATTAAAATCCCAGTCTGGCTATCTTAGTCGATCATTTTTTGCACTGGATACTAGATAGCATGCTTTGTACTGCACTGACACAAAGACTTAATAAATCTGGGCTCAGGTGAACTATTCATTGGAGGCAACTGAACCACCAGACCTGAGAAGAGCACTTCATCTTGATACACAAAGCTAATATCTTTATACTAAATTATATTTCTACTTAAAATACCCAGAAATCTCTCCCACCACCATTTGAGTGCGTTCACTGTTGAACCATTGCCAACATTATTTACGTTGCTTAACCCAAAAGCATATGAAAAAAATACAGTGAATTTCAATACATGTAAGCCAAGGTGTCTTCACGTACCCTGTGAGAGAACATTTTTGAACATCTAACTGGACGTTGAAAGTATAATGGAACAAAGCTGGGAATTTTGTATTTATGTTAAAGTGGATTAATATTTTCTTGTAGCTCTCAAACAGACAAATATAAATTGTGCAAGACTACTGCAAAGAATGGCTATTTTGTGAAGGTCTGTAAATTGGCATCTTTGTCTGCACAGATAAATGCATAGTTTCAGCATGTTTTAATGCATTTTGGAAGAAGCACTGAATAATATGCACTGTTCCTCTTAAGGACCCATTCTGTAACCATAACAAGCGTATTAGTGAGAGGCATTGATTATGTGGAATTTCTATGAAGATTATTCCTACAGGTAAATGTTGGCTCGTGAAGGAGGGCCTCACTGTTGATCCCCCAGCTCTTCTGAATATGTTAATACGAAATATGCCTAAATGCACACAATGGTCATGTCCTTCACCAGAATATAATCTGCTGCTACTCTGATTCGTGTAGGTGATTTATTTTACCTTTAAGTTTCATAAACCTGTCATTTCTGTGATGCCTTCATAAATTATAAGCTAGGCACATGATTCCAAATATGGGGCACTGGTGGCTCAGAGCTAGGGATAATAAACATGTACAGGGCTTCTGGATTGCACCAGCAACTCTCATAATATCCCAATGGATGCTAAGTATGCTTCAGCTCAGTTCCTCTCCCTCCAAGCCCCTTGTGTGGCGTGTGACTCACTCCCCTCTCTCATTATGGGGGTTATTCTAACTTTGGAGGAGGTGTTAATCCGTCCCAAAAGTGATGGAAAAGTGACGGATTTACCACCAGCCTTATTACGAGTCCATTATACCCTATGGAACTCGTAATACGGCTGGTGGTATATCCGTCACTTTACCGTCACTTTTGGGACGGATTAACACTCCTCCAAAGTTAGAATAACCCCCAATATGTCTTATATCTAATCTAATTTGCCTCATCCTGTTTTGTATCGAATCTCCTCAGCCTCACACCTAAATCTGCTCTCTAATTGTGCTTGTAACTTGCTGTCTTTTGTCTTCTAATACCTTGCTCCCCTATTGACTGGCTGGTTCCTCTCTCGACACTTATCTGTATCATGCCCTTATGACACTCATGCATTCTATCATTTAGTTCAACCAGATTGTCTCTTCACCACACTGTTGGGTGCTTTCGTCCTTCCTCTAATTTGTTGAAACATCTCAGTACCCTCCTTTTTATGGCTTAGCTTCTACACTCATCTGGCTTATATCCCACTGCATTCTGTAATCCACTTTGTGCCACACTCCCCCCTCTGCATCTTGTGCATTACAGTGTCTTGTAATGTGTGTCCATTTTTCACCTCGCTCTCTCTCTCTCTCTTTATCTTTCTCTTTCTTTCTCTGTCTCTCTCACTCTCTCTCTTTCTCTGCATTGGTCCCCTCTCTTGCTTAGCTTGTTCCCTGCTGATTTCTCATCTTATTTCAACATTGCTTCCCTAATATACCACTTGCATCTAACTCCTTCTTCTATCCCTCTTTGCAATCACTCTTCTGTCTTGCATGTTGCTCCCTTCTCTTATCCTTCATGTCCCTTCGCTCTCATGTGTGATGTGTCCTTCAACTCCTTTTTCATCTGTCTTCTGCCCCAGTTGCCTACCCTATCTGTTTTGTTGCTTGTTGCCCTCCATCACCTGGCTGGTTCCCCACTCCACTTTGTCATTGGTATTGGTGCCTTGTCTATTTTCTCATTCAATACATGCACAGCTGTCTTCTCACACCTGTCTTTTGCATAGCTCCTTCTTGTACTTTGTCTTGCCTCTTGCTCCTCCATCCCATCCAACAAACCTATCATCCACCTCCACTGTAGTCCAAATTATGTCTTGCTCCCCTCTCCAACAGAATTGTGCTTCACTGGCTTTGTTATTTATTTTGCTTCAGTCATTTCTCCCACCTGCTCACTTTCTCATCCACTGTGCGCCTTGGTCTGCACAATAATCCATTTTGGGGAACCATCTAATTCTCTTATCTGCATTATCCCTTGCTCATCTGTTGTGTTACTCAGCCCATTTATTTGTCTTATGCCTCAGCCCTGTAACTTTCCCATCAGTTAATGTGGTAATGTTTCTCAGCAGTTATGTGCTTTCACTGCTTTTTTCATCTGCCATGTACCTCACTCCTCTCTCCTCTGGTCTTCAACTTGTCACTCTCATTTTTATTCTGCCTCTTTTCCACATTGTGTGTCTTTCTCTTATTTCATCCGGCTTGTGTCTCTCTTTTCTCTCATCCGTTTGCACCTTGGTCCCCTCAGTCAGACATCTTGTGGTTTGAGCCAGTCATTTCTCCATCTTATTTGCATTGATCCATTGTGTGCCCCCCTCCACTCGCTTAGATGACTTGTGCTTCACACTACTCTGCTCTATAGTTTGCCTCTCTTCTCCATTATGCACCTTGATCCTCCTGTGTCCATACTATTCCTTGCTGATCTGTCGTATGCATTGGCAAATAAGAATAGACGAGGCAACAGACCTGTTCCATTTGTGCACCCAGGATTGTATCTGTTAGGCCTGCCTCCCAACTCCACTGCATTTTACGAAAAGCTGAAGGTGCACCTCTTTAAATAATACCACATCACACACAGTAACAGTCAACTTCTATCAGGATCCAGCTATCCTTACAGTTTCACATTCACTTTATATTTTCTGTTGTACTCTCATTAGTATTATTTATATTCTGAACCCCCTTGTTCCTTGACTACTTTTCTCTTACAAAATGGGTGATAGGCAACACAACACATCCTTCTTATGTTTTGTCTCTGGAAATCATGTAAATTCAAAACGTGTTGAAGCCATCTTATAGTCTATCTAGTGATTTGCTTGATGTGGAGGAAAGTGTGGGTATGGGTAGAAGAAACAAATAGCACAAGAAGGAAGTGGGGTGTGTAGTAGACAGGAATATTAATGAAAAATTTCAAATTAAATTGATACAATTCTAAATACATTGAAGAATAAAACTCAAATACCAAAAATCCATGTTGGAGGAGGACATCATAAATCATAAATAATAAATTGATAACAATCAGCCTTTTCATTTGGAGATAAAGAATAATTGAAATAATTAATTATACCCATTAGCCACAGTTAAATTAACAAAATATTTTGTCTTCCATAATATACAAAAACATAATAATTAGCAAATTTTGATATTTCTCATACTGGAATCAAGGACTTAACAACACTATAATTACATTTCCAAGTTCATTTGTTCATCAATTAAAGATGAACAAAAAGCTCCTCATCGTTATTTAATCCCAGAGGGCTTTTTGTCCTCATTAAAATGATGTATCTAGACTCAAGTTGTCTCCATTCTTTTTCTCTATCTCCACCTCTTTCATATTCAGGAATGTGGTCTATTCCAAAGTATCTCAGCATTTTCAAACTGCTCATTTCATGCTGCTGAAAATGCTATGGCATGCGTGAGATCCTTATGTAGAATTGCTCTAACATGCTCTAAAATTCTTTTCCTTAACATACAGATTGTGCTACCTATGTATCTCAGGCCACAATGGCATTCAATTACATAAACTGTAAATTTTGTGTTGCAAGTTATTCGATGTTTAATATTAATTTCCATTTCATTCCATAATTTCACTACTTTCGTTGACTTGCCAATTTTATAGGTATTGCACTTTACAAAGCCACATTGTTGTTCTGTTAACCAATTCTGTTGATTTTTTATGGAAAAGTGACTTCTTACAACATAATCCTTTATTGACAGTGCTTTTCGATACCTGATCAATGGACCTGAGCCTATTTTTGGACCCAAGTCCGGATCTTTCCGTATGACATGCCAATGTTTACATAACATTTTCTTGATCAGACCACTTTCTTTGGTATATTCCATTACCATTCTAACATTATTTTCATCTGATTTCTCCTGTGTTTTCTTTAATTGTTTGGGAACTAATGTCTCATCACGGGGAATCATTTTGACTCTTTCTAGATTTTTGTACAAAGTTTTATGATTATAGCCTCTTTGTTTAAATCTTTGTATGGTCTCCTATACTTTAACTGTACTTCCTTATCATTAGAGCAATTTCTACGCATTCTAATTAACTCCCCATATGGTATACTCTTTAAAAGAGGTTTAGGATGGAAACTTTTACCATGCAAAATGCTGTTCGTTGAGGTTTTCTTACGAAAAACTGTTGTTTCTAATTTATTATCCTCAACATAAATATTAATATCCAAAAAGTTGATTGGCAATTTACTTGTTTCACACGTAAATTGCAAACCTATATCATTCTTATTTAATTTGTCAAAATACACTAGGAAATCATCATGTGACCCCTGCCAAATCATGAATAGATCAATGAACCATACCCAAAGTGCAATTTTTTCCATAAATAAATCATTATCCTTACACCAAGCTATTTCCCTGTCCCACCAACCCATTGTTAGGTGGCATAATTTGGAGAGAGAGAAATGCCCATTGCTGTCCCACATATTTGTTGGTAGATTTCATGATTAAAGATAAAAATATTATTTTTGAGACATAATTCTATCATTGATAGTAAAATTTTTGAATGTTCAAATTCCACAATGCTTCTCTGTCTCAAAAAATATTCAACTGCTCTAAGTCCAATTTCATGATTGATAGATGTATACAAAGACACAACATCAATCGTAACTTATAAGTATTCAACAGACCAATTCATATTAGATCAAATCTGCAATAAATCTCCTGAATCTTTAATGTATGAACTTAGAGTCATCACAATGGGTGCCAGATAATAGTCCACATAATCAGAAATTCTCTCATACAAAGAGTCACATACTGAGACTATTGGCCTCCCTGGTGGTGTTGTCAGTGATTTATGTATTTTTGGTAAGAAATAGATCGTAGGTATAGTCAGATTCTCCTTTTTCAAAAATGTATATTCATCCCTATTCAAAAGTGATTGTTGGTACCAGTCATCTAACCTTGAATGTAGTTGATAAATCATTCGATTGATGGGGTTATGGTCAAGTTTTTTATAGTTAGATTCATCATTTAACTGTCTATATGCCTCAGCCATGTAACTTTGTGTGTTAAGAATCACAATATTTCCACCTTTATCAGCAGGTTTGATTATAATGTTATCTGTTAATTTTTTTAATGCCAGTCGTTCATCTTTGGTTAAATTTTCCCGTTGCCAAAGATGTCTAATATTTTTGTAATCTTTCCAAATCTTCCAATATTAATTCCTGAAAGATGTCAATCTTGTTTCCGGGAGACAAAACACGGCAGAACTTTGATTTTTCTTTAAAATTACTAAATTGATATTTATTAGTGTCTAATTTCAACTCTCGAAGAACTTCCAATTCCGTGTACTCCTCATCCGGTAAATCATAATACAAATCAAATAAGGTTTTCAAATCTGCAATTTAATCAATACACAAATCTGATTTCTTAGAATTATCAATCATTACTTTATCTTGATCCAGTCCCGTGTTCTCAGAATGCATAGAATGATATTTGACCAACTTTAACTTTAGAATAAATTTGTAAATGCCAATCCGAGTATTTACATAATTAAAATGTTTCTCAGGGCAGAATGACAAACCTTTATTTAATAACTGAAGTTCAGATGATGTTAACTCATAGTTTGAAAGATTTATCACCAAATTTGGCGTTTCTATTGTTGTTTCTTCTGGCTCCTGAGGGGGTATTGTCTCTTTTCTGTTTCTTTTGGCTCTTCTGGTTTTTCTTTTCTGTTTTCCATTCGATCCATTTTTCTTCCAAAACCTCGATTTCGATTTCTTCCTCTCCCTCTCATTAGCCTTTGATCTAGATATAACACTTGCATTTCCTCTTAAAAAGTGTCCTTACTTGATGTTTCCATATGTTCTGAGGAACTCTCCCCTTCACTCACATCCACATCAGACTCACTTGGAGTGTCCTCATTACTTACAGTGATCTTCATATTCTTCCGTTGCATATCAAATTTGAGACTCTCAAATCTCCTGGCAAAAGTTAAAATTCTGCCATATTTATAATCTTTTTCATCCCGTATGAATTTATTTTTCTTCCGTTACTGTATTTCAGTCTCATATTTGTCCAATTTACCTTCCATATTTTTCCTAAGTAATGATTGTTCCTTTTTCTCTTCACTTTTACCAATCTGTTCTTCCAAGTCCTTAATTTTATTATAAATCTCTTCTAGATCTAGTTTGGCATATTTTATAAGAATCCTCATCATGTTCAATGAACACTGCGTGTTGTTCTCCTCCCATTCCTTAAATAATTCTGAATTCGCTCCTGAATATGTTGGTATTGTAAATATATGTAAGCCTCTTGGAATTCTTCTAACTTCAATATATTTTTCTAAAGATAGTATTTCCCAACTTTTAATAATTTCTTTCTTATAATGTTTCTCCAGCTGAAATAATTAGTATTTTAGAGATGAATTCCTTTGCAATAGGGAAGTTTCTGATGTAAAAATAGAGGAATTCTCATCAAATAGTTTTGTGGCCATTAATAAACGTTTTGTTTGTCTCGCTTCCATTTCCAAATGTTTGCTGTTTATGATAATTACAACTAATGCACTGAATCCTAATTTAAGTCTTTCAGTTCGTAGGCTGAACCGCCCGTGCACCGAAGGGATAATTACTTCCTTCACGTGAGGGCCGCTTCGGCAAACAACGAGTATCTATGTAAATGCGAAGGATACAATGTAGCAGTGCTGCGCGGTCTTACCCTCTATTGCAGCTTTCACCCGAGCGGTGTCCTCCGACGCCGATTACGTAAAGCTGGTTCAGAAGGCCCTAATGTTCAAAGAGATGACTCGTATGATGCCGGGCACCATCGTTTCAAAAATTATAGTTAATAACAAAGCGGTCCAAGGAAAACGACGCGCTCAGTAGCTGGTGCGAGGCAGGGGGCTGGCCGAACCCTCAATAATCTTTTTGAACAAAAAATAATAGCCACGCACTTGTAAGAGGTCACTTTTCCATAAAAAATCAACAGAATTGGTTAACAGAACAACAATGTGGCTTTGTAAAGTGCAATACCTGTAAAGCCTGTAAAATTGGCAAGTCAACAAAAGTAGTGAAATTATGGAATGAAATGGAAATGAATATTAAATATCGAATAACTTGCAACACAAAATTTACAGTTTATGTAATTGAATGCCATTGTGGCCTGAGATACATAGGTAGCACAATCTGTATGTTAAAGAAAGGAATTTTAGAGCATGTTAGACCAATTCTACATAAGGATCTCACGTATGCCATAGCATTTTCAGCAGCATTAAATGAGCAGTTGGAAAATGCTGAGATACTTTGGAATAGACCACATTCCTGAATATGAAAGAGGTGGAGATAGAGTAAAAAACAACGAGACAACTTGAGTCTAGATAAATCATTTTAATGAGGACAAAAAGCCCTCTGGGATTAAAATAAGATGAGGAGCTTTTTGTTCATCTTTAATTGATGAACAAATGAACTTGGAAATGTAATTATAGTGTTGTTAAGTCCTTGATTCCAGTATGAGAAATATCAAAATTTGCAAATTATTATGTTTTTGTATATTATGAAAGACAAAAGATTTTGTTAATTTAATCGTGGCTAATGGGTATAATTAATAATTTCAATTATTCTTTATCTCCAAATGAAAAGGCTGATTGTTATCAATTTATTATTTATGATTTAGGATGTCCTCCTCTAACATGGATTTTTGGTATTTGAGTTATATTCTTCAATGTATTTACAATTTTATCGATTTAATTTGAATTTTTTCATTAATATTATACTGAAAATATAGTGTATATTACATATCATATACAATAACTACTTTGACCAAAATGCACTGTAATGGTCTTTGAAACAAAGTAATATAAATAGGGGTGGTAGAGGAAGGACTATGTAACTGAGAAGAAGACTGTTAAGTCGAAATGTGTTGTTTTCCTTGCACTGAATAAATCTTGAAATCGTCTTTTGGCTGAACGGAGTGCGTGGCTATTATTTTTTGTTAAAAAATATTATTGAGGGTTCGGCTACTGAGCGCGTTGTTTGCCTTGGACCGCTTTGTTTTGAAATATATATATATATATATATATATATATATATATATATATATATATATATTTTAAAAAATTTAAAAAAAATAAAACCAACATGGCTCTGAGTCTTTCTTTAAACATTTTTCAGCCCAGAAAATGCATTTATAAACACAACTACAAGAGGACTTTGCACTCCAGCTGAAAAGCATAGAGCTCCAGCTAGGAGGGCTTTTAAAAATGTTGGAAGTTCTCCTGCGGTCATGGTTTTAATGGCCCAGGAGACATAAGGGGTCATTACGACCCTGGTGGTCCTACCGCCACCAAAGTTATGGTCCGACCGATTTGGTGGTGGTCTGACCACCACATTACAACTATGGTGGTTGCGCCATGGTCGGACCACCAACACCGCCAGTTCTTCTCCACAAGAGGCACTGGCTGTGCTGCGGTCCTAATCCTCCAGGGCGGTGCTGCCAGCTTTTACATGGAAGTAGCACCCCCATGTAAAGGTAGGTTGAGATGGGGTGCATGGGGCACCAGGGGGGGCCTGCAGTGCAGGGGCCCACAGGAAGGCAGCCACACTGGCGCAACCTGACTGTGGGAGTTTGGCGGATGGCCTTCTCCATCGCCAAACTCATACTGACACCCTTAATGTTTTTTCTAACGTTGCTGGGGGGCTGCTCCACTTCCTGCTGTGCCCCAGAACATTAAGAATGGTTGGTGGTGCCCCTGCTGCTTTTAGGGGCAAAACAAGCATAAAAATATTGTTTATTATTATGCCTTAGAGCATAATGGGAAACTTCTTCCAAGGAGTAGTGAGTAGTCGAGTCAAGTCAAGTTTATTTAAATGCGTAGTTAATAAAAACCAATGCATCATATATTTTTTAAATGATACTTCTCCTCCCATGCAGATAAAAAGCAGATCAAAACTTTCCATTCTAGTATAAAATTTCTTCTTAGGTGTTTACATTTAGTCCAGCATATCTAACCGTGATTTTTCTAGTATCTATATTTTAAAAAAAAGAGAGATAATATTGTTAAATGTTTTTTGCTGGCAATAACCTCCTATTTAGGAGTGAGTATGTTATTATCATACCCTCATAGGCTTTGTTATAAAATACATCATTTTCCAGTGCCCCTCATCTATATACTATAGAAGTTTAATTTAGATTCTAATTTATCTTAAAATAGAATAATAAAAAAAAAAAAATGTATTTTTATTTTACAATTCGATTGATACCCGGAAGAGCTAAAAATACTTTTGTAGATACTGTATGGGGTGCCTTATAAGCCAGCAGGTACATATATTATGTTTATACTAATTATGAACTTGTAATAATTTTTTAGATATCAGATGTAAAAACGTTGTAAATTTGGCGTTTAGGGCAAAGTCAGAAGGTTTAAAGCAGGCGATCACCGCTTGTCTACAGGACCGTATTCCCCTTTGATTGAATGCTGCCTTTAATAGAATCTTACGCTAAGTTCATAGGTTGTTACAGATACAGATCAGGTGGGTTATATCTTCCAGTCCACAGCCACACAGCCTACACTGAGGAATTGTTGCAGTGCGTTCCCATTGGGCTAGATGGGCACCACCAGGAATAATGCCAAATCGCTGTTTAATAAAAAAGATTCTTGTCCGCTTGTCCACCCAGCCTCCAGATATGGCTGATATTTCAGGAGTTTTTACTCACTTATTACCATCCAGGAGTGCAATCTGGTGGCTAATAGGCTCTTATCCATAAGTACCAATATTTTCTTCACTGTTCGGTTTAAGATTTGTTTGAACGCATAGTAGGAGAGATTTGAGTCCCATAGTTCCCATACTTCCAGGTCTTCTAATGCCTGATCTAAGTACTGTCTAGATGTGGCTGTAGGATTTGAACTGATCTCCTCCAGGGTGCTTGGCAAAACTGTTTTCCTTTTGTTAACTGTAAGTGTTTCCAGGTTTTGATGTAGCTGGATTGGCTTGCTATACACTGGTTTAAGTATCCAAACTCAAGCCTAATTTGTGCTTGGGAGGTATGCCCTGGTAACTGGAATAGAGACCTAAATACTTTTCCAATTATTCCATTTAGGATTGTGGCATCTTGTCCGCACAGGGCTTCACTACCGTACCCTGTTATCGAATTTAGTTTAGCTACAACAACTTGCAGCAAGGGACGGTAGCTAGGGCTGCTAAGCAACTTTTTCAGAGTGCGAAAAGCAAGCAGTAGAACATTTCCTTTTCTATATAGATCTTGCTTCTGAGGGAGAAAGGAACCCCATTCATCAAATAGTACGCCCAGGTATCTATACTGATTTACTTGTTCCAATACTCCCCTTTATGTGTGCCATTTTGTAACTCTAGAGATTTTTTTCTGATTTCCATCACTTTGGTTTTTTCTGATTAATTTCCATTCTATTCTGCTCAGCATATTCAAATAACTTGACAATGAGTCATCGTAGTCCTACTTTAGTTTGACTCAGAAGTACTACATCATCAGCCTATAGCAAATTGGAAATAAGCATATCAACAACCTTGGGGGAGTGCGCATTCACCTTATTGAGCTTCATGATCAGATCTCATAGAAAGAGATTAAAAAGATACAGCGCCAGCACGCAACCCTGTTTCAGACCTTGTTTTGTCTCAATTTCCCTTGAAAGGAAGGATCCAACCCCTATCTTAACTCTGATCCATGTATCTGTGTATAACTGCTGAATAGCTTTTTAGCAGATTCTCCTGCATTTCGCAGGAGGCTAATTTTTCCCATAGAAGACATTGCTGTACCAAATCAAAAGCTGATTTGAAGTCTACAAAGCACAGATACAAGGGTTGATTTTTCTTTGCTTACATTTGTCAGTGACAAAGGAGAGAGTTAGAATGTTCGTGGCTGTTTCGGGGCATTTTGCAAAGCCTGTCTGATTGGGGGGAATAATACTGTTCTTGGTTGCCCACCTGCAAAGATGCTCCAATAGTAGCCTAGCATAATATTTAGCCTCCACATCCATTAAGGTAATCAATCTGTAATTCTCAGGATGGGATTTACTGCATCATTTAAATATTGGGTGGATTATAGCCCCCCTCCAAGATATTGGAATACTTCCTAGTTCTGTGCAGTGGTTGTAAGTCAATACCAGCTTTTCACCCCAAAAAGCTGGGTTAATTTTGAACAATGCATTTGGGATCACAACTTTGGACATTGAGAATGTTAAATTTGCAGGTTCCTTTTGGAGAATAGGGGGCTCTAATATAACTCCTTCTGGGCTTGACTCATTTGTTGTCTCATCTGAGTTTCTGATGACTCTCTTATTTTCGCCAAAGTGGTGAATTAAATAATCAGACCATGAAGATTCCGAAATATTGGAGCTAGTCAAGGTCATTGGAGCTTTGTTCAGATCATTCACCATTTTCCAAAATCCCTGTGCATTTGATTTTTTGCTTAGAAATAAAGCCTTTGCCCAAAAGTCATGATTTGTCTGTCGTTTATATTCCCATGTTTGTTTCCGATAGGTATTGTTTATATTTTTTAGATCAGCCTTAATAAGACAGTCAGTTAGATTTGTTTTATATAGTCTTAGGAGTCTGTTCCGTTGTCTTCTTAATTTGATCATGTGCACTGAAATCTTTATATTCTTATTTGTTTTAGCTTGCCCCTGGTTTTGATAGTTCTTTTGTGATCCATATCTGTAAGGAGACCAACTGCAAATCTGTCCAGGAATGTCGACCAGATGGTTATTGAGTCACTGGATATATCATAATAGCATTGTTCAGATATCACCATTGACCATTCTCCAATGGACTCCATTGATTTTTCACTCCATCGAAGTTTCGTTGTAGTGATTTCCCTTGGTGCAGTTGGTGCAGGATTAAATATAGGAAAGCCACATCCAATCTCCAGGCATTGTTGACCATGGTCACTCTTATCTGATTTTATGATATGATACTTAGTAATTAGAGTAAGTAGACATAAAGAGGCCACAGTGTAATCAATTGTTGCTTGAGTTCCAGTGACATAGCAGGTGGTTGCCAGCGGAGTATCATGTAGAAAACTCCTGTTTAGTAGTCTGAGCCCAGGGGCTTCAAGATCTTTTACCAAGGAAAGTGCTGTTGTGTCAGGTTTGCCTCGTTCTATTGACCCCAGGGACTGCTGTGGTACTGCCCACAGTCAATCTTGCAAGATGGTTTGGGCATCTCTTTAAAAGGGATTTAGTAATTTCAAGGTGAAGTCCCCAGCTATTAGAAACTCTGGGGATCCTAAATCCTGATGGGCAGTTAATATTGTATCTATCAGTTTGGAGGATATGTGTTTCTTGGATCGTGCATCTGGATGGAAGCAGACATTAATTAGCAAGAGTGGGCTGGAGTGTTCTTTATTCCATCCATCTTGCTTCACTAGCAGAAATTCTTTTCGTTTTCCTCACGTGGGCATGATATATTTAACCCTGCTTCCAAGGAGCAGTGAGTAATAAATGGGCGGCTCCTGCCGCTCATTTATTATTCACTTAAAAAACAAAAAAGGTATATTGGGTGCACCAGTGCCTGCTTCACCCATATCTCATTTTGTGCAGCCCTCCTCCCTAAGCGTTTGCATGCCCCAGGGACCACATCCCCAGGATGCCAGCACCTTTCTTTTGATTCTGCCTTGGCAGGAGCAGTGTTTTTCTACTTCTGCCACTGGGTGGAATTAAAGTGGAGTTCCCTGCCTGCGAGAGTGCAGGCAGGGCAGTCCTGCACTCCATGGGCAGGGAAACCACAGTGTCCCAGGTAGTGGGCTCCTCAGGACATTGTGAAGTATCATGCCCCAAGGCTTGGGATTCCCAAACGGATACAATTACCTTTTTTACAGACATTTCACCCTGGGGATGGGTGCCCACTCTTGGTTGTTTATATTTGTAGTCATGCATCCCCAGACTTGTGGGCGTCAGTGGTGCTTAAACTACTTTGCTTGATTGGTGTTGGCAGCTGTGCTTGTGTTGTTAAGAAATGCCAGCTATTTGCAGAGCTTATGTTATCTTCCCTAGAACAAAGCGTAGCCTCCAAAAAAACACTTATTAAGGTGCACCATTCCTTATTTAATTGCAGGTTAAAGACTGGAATGAGAGTGCACAGTGCTTGCCCAGCTTCTTCAGGGGACTTTCTGTGATTCCCAGCATGAATCATGTGCTGAACATGAGCTAAGACTACCCCTGCAGCTGTGATACCCGGGGTCTGCATCACAATGGGTCCCAGTGTTAGATCTTTGGTCCGTTGCGGTAGTAATAGCTCCCGGGCCTGGCTTTGCTCTGACCGTGCTGACCACGTGAACATAGAAGTGCACTGCTGGTAGTCATGGAGGTGTCACTTCAGTCAGTAGACTCCTAACATGGAATGACGTTTACTTGGCATTTGTATCGCTACCTGTTCTTATTTCACATATGACACAGCAGGCAATGGCCATAACTCAAGCAATGCTGCCACACCTGTGATGTATTGCCCATAATTATATGACACTGAATTGCTGATTTCAACCCAGGATAAACATAGGAATGTCGCTTGCTAATTAATTTTTTCCTCACCAAATTCTTTGTAGCATGAGTGACCACTATCAAATGATATAGTTCACACAAGGCTTAACCAGCTGTGACCATCGCATGCCCCCGTACAGTGGTCAAAATATACCTGCAGATGTAACCAATCACCTTTATACAAGAAATATACTACTCATGAAAAGTAAAAACATAGTGGGTATTCTGTTTAACCAGAAATATGTTCCTAGGTGAAAATACAGGGTGCAGCTATGATGAGTCCACTGACAGCAGACAAATCTTGCAACATAACATCAGAAAAAAAGCAACACAACACCGATGACATCTTTTCTGAGCCCCATGTACTGATTGACAGAGAGCACTGGTACAAATCAGATGGAAACCTAGAATTGTTTGATATTCCTATTAAAATATTTCTTGGGCATTTTCCGTATCGGGTCCAGTAAAAACCTCATAGGGTTCTGGTTGCACTTCAGTCTTTCTCTTCTTTATTACGCACAAGATCTCCTGCATGGCACTGTAGCTTCACAGCACACCTGCTAATAGGTGCGAATGCATGGTACATGGTTGTACAAATAGAGAATATTTCCATACATAAAAACACAAAAACACACATACACCATATGAAAACAACATGTTAAAGATTTGTTAGCTATGGAAATTGGTTGTTTATGTAATTCAGAATTCTACAGTTGATAAAATCAAGCACACATCAGAAATGAAATATCAGGAGTGAAACTGAAGTGCCATATTCATACATCAGTGAGTAGCTCATTAAATGTTCATTATTTATTATGCTAAGATATAAAATATCCACTATTTGCACTTTGTAATACATTTGGAAGAAGTGGTAAGAATAATATATGTCATGTCTCGATGTTGGCATTTCTAGTCTGCCCAATCCATGGAACACGTGGTGTGCATCATGTAAATAAACATTGACAAAGCCAATATTTTCCACATAGACGAAACGTATTAGCTTTACTAATGCTTGTTTTAAATTGGGACTCTTGTACGAGTCCCTCAAACCCAACCATACAGATATTTTTTAACTTTAACTTATCAAAAACTACTGAACGGATTTACTTGCCTGGTGCCTATTTGAAAAGGCATTATATTGGGACAGACTGCACAGGTAAAGGTTGATAGGGTTGGATGTTAAAATCACCCCTTTCACACTTTGAATGCTCCCAATCCTTGCATCTGCCCAGGGCTCAAGTTCAACTCAAGGTGAGTTGAACTGTCTGTCCCTATTTGTAGTCAATGGAATTACAGGCCCTGCATTCCGCTCAGTAACCTACTGCTTCCTTGAACCACAATGCCTTTTCCTAATTGCCAGGCTAATCTTTAGTTTGGTGTTCATATGGTAGTGATTCTTTGGCATAAGCCTGACTCATATATGTCTTAAAATGTAGTTCAATTAGCATTTTTGCCAACTGTGGCTTCTCCCCTTGACACCCACCCTCTACTGTGTTTCTGACACACTTCCATTCAGTCTATAATAGGCACAATGTGTGGTTTGTTTCAAAGCACTTAAACAAATGTATGAGAATATCTATTGTATGCGTTTTGGACTTGAATAGAAAGTGCATACAATGTTACTTACTGTCTTGTTTCAGTTAGGTACCACATCAACAGTGTGATATGCCAGCAGTTGTTTTGAAGATTTAATTGCACAATAGTTTCAGATGCTGCCAAGGCCATACAATATAGAAGCCCTGGAATTACTGCTTTTCATGGACACAACTAATGCTAATATCCTTAGATATTCCAACTCAAGCTGTCAACCTTTAACTCATTGTTGCCCTTAATCTTTCCCTGACTCACTCAGAACTGGCTGCTTGGTCAAAACCATTTTCATTTTTGGCTGAGTCTCACATTTGCACCAGGTGATACAACATGTTTTACTTGTAGGACTTGCCTCCACAATTAAGGTTAACTTGATTGCTTTCCTTACCCTTTTGCTGGACAGATTAAAAAAATTGAAACTGTGGGCAAAAATGTATTTTCTTCTGCCAGTTTGGTACTATGCTGACTGAGTGGAGTGTGTTTAAGTGTTACAAATGTCTGTGGCGACATGGCAAACAAGGTGTTGCCACCTACGACAGAGGGCATGGCAACATTTTTGCTCAGATATTACATAAGGATCAAGATGCTGTGAGGTATGTTCTGCTTTCCAGGCTGGACACAATAGATTTTTTTTCCCATGCCATAGGTACCAGCATCATTCTTAGACAATTTGCCAGGTTGTTATCATGTAGATTGTAACAGACATGCCATTTAAAAATCTAGAATTATTGAATAGAAGTCTGAAGCCCCAGTAAACAAATTTGAAGACAGCAGACCTTTGGCTTGTTTACTAGAGTTACTTTCCACTATTCGCTAGTTCCATCAGCAAAACATGAAGTTCAGAGGATACTCAGGATTCTCATGTATTGCCAATGAACAACCTCTCAGCCTGTCCAGCGACCCATACAGAGTTTTTGTGTTGTGGGGTAGAAAAGGGTGTAAAGGACAAAGCCAACAACAGCAGCAACATTGTTCATCATCCTCTTCACCAGGCTTTGCTGCCAAATCTCTTTAGTTGGTCCTTGAATGACATGTTGAAAGGCTACAGAATCCATCACTGCCTTCCTTATTGGCATTCCATCACATCGGACCAATGTGTCCTTCAGGTTATCTTAGTTAGTTATGCCTTTCACTTTCTGGACCCATCTCCCCACAATAACCCAGTTTACTCTCAAGTGTTGGCCCACCATGCCGTATTTCTGTAAAATAAAGTGATGACATTGCTCATCAAAGTGGAGATTAAACAGGCATTGGTGACAGAAAGAGGACTGGGGTGTTACGTCTGGTACTTTTTGGTCCCCAAGAAGGACAGAGAAGACTGATTCTAGTCCTTAGGTTCTTGAACTCCTTCCTCAAAAAGGAGTTCAAAATGATGACATTTGAATCCCAAAGGAAGTATCTCTTCTTTGTTGTGGGGTCAGATAACTTTCAGTCTAGTAACCGGCACCTTCAGATTTATATTGTCCTTTTAGGTCTGTACAAAGGTCCTATCAGTGGTTGTGGCATATCTTCACAGGTCTAGGGACACATATTTTCTCATTTCTTTGAAAACTGACTGAAGAAGGCAGGCTTGCTGCAGCTAATTTCAGACTACCTACAGTCAACTGTGTCATTACTGTTCACTCTGGGGTTTCCATCAAGAAGCCAAAGTCCCATCTGCTGATAGTGTACAGAGTTATATTTTTGGGGAAGTTCTGGATACCGTTGCTTTGAAGGTCTTCCCACCTCTGTAACATGATCACCATATGTGACGCAAATCTCCAGGTGCTACACTACATCGCCAGCACTGATGCAAGTTGGTGAGGTAAATAGAGCAAAGGTGGTGTTGGCGTGTAATACCACATGCCATCAGTTTATATGCCATCTCACGTCGGGGTTATGCCCCTTAAATCTTAGAAATATAACACAGTATTTCCCATTGTTTCTGGGAGGTTCCCTCGTTGGTGTCAGCCTGCCATTGCGATTGGTATGTGTGTAGTCATACCTACGTGGAATTCTGGAGTACCTCGTAGCTGTGTGATATTAAACCTCTTGTCCCATCAGATGGCCTGAGTAGAACCTCAAAGGGACGCTCCCTGGACATTGGAGGGGGTGAAGCGCCCAGGGGCGCACCTGGTAATATTGCAGACAGGCTGATTCTGGGGTGCAAAAGACTGTTTTGCATTTTTCTAATATGTTAATGGTCCCTTCCTCGAACATGTTGCAAAGGATGTGATACTCTTCTCCCCCTCCCAGCTAGGAAATGAAATTCTGTAAGGCCAGTGAGAAACCTGGGTTGTGAGCAAGTGGAGTACTGGGGAAGGGAAAGGTAGCAAGACCCCGTTTAAGTTCAATCCTGTGCCAAATGTCAAGGACAGTTCTAGCTATGTAGGCGCTTTATGGCCTTGCATGGTTAGGGAGCAAGGCAAGGTCACAGAGGGGCTGACAGGCCACCGCTCTCTCCATGTGAAGCCAATGCTTTTTGCTCTCCTGGACAACACATTCAAATGAGTAGGGAAGGTGGGCCTCCCATTAGTATTCAAAGAGATTGGGGCAAGCTAGCCAGCAACCCCAGTCCCTGGAGAGCGTCATCACAGCCTTGGAGAACCTGGGACATTCCCACCTCCTCTCAGATGAAGGTGTGTATGTCCGGCTGGACGCGAACATGGTCGTCCTGGGTGATGAGGGCAGGCAGAGTTTGAAATAAGTAAAGGACCTTCAGGAGGATAGTCATTTTGATGGTGTTAAGCGGACCCAGCCAGAACAAGTGTAGTGACTTCTACCAGGTTATCAAGGAGGCGGTTAAATTAAGCCCCATTTCTCATATGGATTGTGGTAGCAGGGCAGTCCGGCTCAGGGATTGTATGTTTCAGAGCATTGGATTCGGTCACATTGATCGTGAAACCAAGAAATGACTGCCGTCTGTCAGATGGTGATTGCCAACGGCTCCAACGCCAGGCCAAAGAGCAAGGGCAAAAGTGGGCATACCTGCCTAGTACCCCTGGCCTGACAGATTGGCTGTGTAGTTTGGCCGGTGATACAAATTGTAGCCGTGGAAGAGACGTAGGGGGCAATAATCCTAGATCTCATACCCGGGCCCAGGCAGATCTTCTGAAGGACAGCCCTCAAGGATGGCCAGCTGACCCTATGAAAGGCCTTCTCCACATCAAGCGAGAGAAGGCAGGAGGGAATGTTGTGTCTGTGGGATTTCTCAATCAGGTGTGCGATACAACAGGTTGCCCACCCCTTGGGGGTGGTGAATAAAATGCCTACCTTGCCTGGCTCAATCAGGACTGGAAGGTATGGCTCCAACCGATTTGTCAAGATCTTAGTATAGATCTTAGCGTCTGTGTTTAGGAGGGGAGTTGGGCAGTAGGCAGTGCAGAGAGAAGGATCTTTGCAGGGTTTGGGGATGAGAATGATCGCCGCCGCTGCCATCATAAGGGTGAGCGTCATGTCTGCTGTGACTCCATTAAAAAGTGTCACCATGCGGTCTTGGAGAGAGGGGAGGAATGCTCCATAAAAAGCCAGAGGGAGCCCGTCCGAGCTGAGTGTTTTGCCCTTAGGCTCGGTCTTGGAAATACATCTTGGGATCCGGCCAGTCTCGGGAGTGTTTTTTCAACACTGACCTAGGATAGCCAGCGCTTGAATTTCGCAACTCACTCGACTGGAGGGGGGTTTCTAGAACCTTCCTCTGAAGTTTGTTTGAGGTATATAAGGTGGGGAAGCTTGAAATTGAGAAAGAAGGACCTCATCTCTGAGAGTGGACGCATTGCTCAGAGTAATCCTGTTGGGGTGGTCTCTCCTGTCGCAGCTGTCACGGGTTCCACAGCTTGACGTCAGCAGGCAAAGGATGATGTTGGATTTGAGCCCCATGCTGATGCATTTTTAATTCTTAATATCTAGCTTTTGCTGTGTGCATGCATAATTATATATATATATATATGTTCGGTGGCATGTGTAGCTGCAGATACACATGCTGTGCATTATCCTGCCATCTAGTGTTGGGCTCGGAGTGTTACAAGTTGTTTTTCTTCGAAGAAGTCTTTTCGAGTCACAAGAATGAGGGACTCCTCCCTTTCGGCTCCATTGCGCATGGGCGTCGACTCCATCTTAGATTGTTTTCTTTCCGCCATCGGGTTCGGACGTGTTCCTCTTCGCTCCGTATTTCGAATCGGGAAAGTTAGCTAAATATAAAAAATTCGACGGTATTGTTCGCGCTCGGTACCAGTTTAGTGTTAGCGTATCGACATCGATAGTAGAAGCGCTCCGGCGGCCCTTTGGGGCTTCCGCTCTTCAGCGGGGCCTGGTCGGCCCGACCGCATCCAATGGACCTGACCCCCTTCCGCTTCTCTCCAAAGTGCAACTCAAAGTATCCTTATATGGACCAACACTTGGTCTGTAATCTGTGTTTATCACCAGAACACAGGGAGGATACTTGTGAGGCCTGTCGGGCGTTTCAATAAAAAAAGACCCTACGTGATCGAAGAGCGAGAAGACTACAAATGGCGTTGACCCTGAGGGAACAACTCGACGTCAAAGAGGAGGAAAGAATTTCCATCCAGGGGACAGACTCTGACGAATCCGAAAGTGAGCGACCCACGACGATGCAGAAAACAGTGAGTAAAACTGCCCCGTCCAAGACTCGCACAAAGATCGTTAAGGCCAAGGGGATGCCAGCAGGCCATGGCTTAACCCATCGAAAAGAGGGTGACCAAACATCGGCACTGAAAAAGGCCAAAGACTTGCCGAAGACATCCGACTCCGGTCGAGATTCAGGCACCGAACGATCTCGACACCGAGAGTTCGACTCACCCAAGGTGAGAAAAGTAACGTCGGAACCGAAAAAGACTTTATCGAAAGCATCGGTACTGAAAAAAACGGCTTCGGAGCCGAAAAGAGGCTCTTACACAGAAGAGCAAGGACTTTCCAGCCAAATGCATGAAAAACACAGATTTGAGCAGGAAATAAGTATGGGGGAACCAGACCATACGCAAAGGAGGTTGCATATCCAGAAAGAGACTGGAAAAATACAAACTCTTCTTCCAATCAAAACCAAACGAAAGCTGGCATTTCATAAGTCAGAAATGCAGCCAAAGGCGAAGGTGGCCAGAGATAAAACCCCACCACCAAGGTTTTCGCCACAACCTTCCCCACTACACTCACCACAGCTGTCCCCAGTAACAACACCTCCAATGCAGTCACCTACGCATACAGGGATGACACAGGATGATCCGGATGCATGGGACTTATATGATGCTCCGGTATCAGACAACAGCCCAGATTGTTACCCAACAAGGCCATCACCTCCAGAGGACATTACTGCATATACGCAGGTACTATCAAGGGCAACTACGTTCCACAATGTAGCAATGCATTCAGAGCCAATAGAGGATGATTTCCTGTTCAACACCTTGGCATCCACACACACTTCCTACCAGAGTCTGCCAATGCTCCCGGGCATGCTCAAGCACGCAAAATAGGTATTCCAAGAGCCTGTTAAAGGAAGGGCTATCACGCCTAGGGTGGAGAAAAAATACAAGCCTCCCCAACGGACCCTGTGTTTATAACACAGCAACTTACACCAGACTCGGTGGTTGTAGGAGCAGCAAGAAAGAGGGCAAACTCTCAATCGTCAGGAGACGCTCCACCGCCTGACAAAGAGAGTAGGAAGTTTGATGCAGTGGGCAAATGAGTGGCAGCACAGGCAGCCAATCAATAGCGGATCGCAAACTCACAAGCCCTACTGGCTCGCTACGACAGGGCACACTGGGACAAGATGCAACACAATATACAGCACTTGCCCAAAGAACACCAGAAACGTGCTCAACAGGTTGTGGAAGAAGGACAAGCAATATCCAACAACCAAATAAGGTCCGCATTAGACTCGGCAGACACAGCAGCACGAACAGTCAACACTGCGGTAACCATTCTCAGGCATGCATGGTTACGAAGCTCGGGATTCAAGCCAGAAATCCAACAAGCTGTGTTAAACATGCCTTTTAACCAGGAACAATTGTTTGGGCCGGAAGTGGACACAGCAATTGATAAATTAAAGGAAGACACAGACACGGCCAAAGCCATGGGCGCGCTCTACTCCCCACAGAGCAGAGGCACATTTAGAAAGCCACAATTTAGAGGGGGGGTTTCGAATGCAAACACCAGAGCCTTCCACCTCGCAAACCAGACCTACCTATCAGGGACAATACCAGAGAGGAGGGTTTTGTGGCTCATATAAAGGTGGACAATTCCCAACAGGAAGGGGAAAATTCCAAACACCTAAGACAAGTTAAACCAAGCAGTGACTTCAATGTCACAAAACCCAAACACTTAACACCAGTGGGGGGATGCTTACCGCATACTACCAAAACTGGACACAAATAACTACGGACGCATGGGTCCTAGCCATTATCCAACATGGTTATTGCATAGAATTCATAAATGTCCCACCAGATGTGCCCCCAAGGGCACACAATATGTCCAAACAACACTTGGACCTATTACAACTAGAGGTCCAAGCATTATTACAAAAACAAGCAATAGAGTTAGTACCCAACCATCAGAAAGGAACAGGTGTCTACTCACTATATTTCCTAATTCCAAAAAAGGACAAAACGTTAAGACCTATATTAGACCTCAGAACACTGAATCTCTTCATCAAGTCGGATCACTTCCACATGGTAACACTTCAAGACGTGGTTCCCTTACTAAAAAAAGAGGACTACATGTCAACGTTAGATCTCAAGGATGCCTACTTTCACATACCCATACATCCTTCTCACAGAAAATACTTAAGGTTTGTAATACACGGCGTGCACTATCAATTCAAAGTGTTACCGTTCGGGATAACAACAGCACCAAGGGTATTCACAAAATGCCTTGCAGTAGTAGCTGCTCGCATAAGGAGACAGCACATGCATGTATTCCCATACTTAGACGACTGGCTAATAAAAACCAGTACTCAACAACAGTGTCTTCTTCACACGCAATACGTTTTAGAAACTCTACACAAACTAGGATTTTCTATAAATTACCAGAAATCACATCTGCAGCCATCCCAAATACAACAATACTTGGGAGCAACACTCAACACACAAAAAGCGATTGCCACTCCAAGTCCACAAAGGGTCCAAGCGTTACAAAATATAACATCAAACATACAGCCAAACCAACACTACCAAGTAGGGTTTGTAATGAAACTTCTAGGCATGATGTCTTCATGCATAGCCATTGTCCCAAACGCGAGATTACACATGCGGCCCTTACAACAGTGCCTAGCAAAACAATGGACACAAGCACAGGGTCAACTCCAAGATCTAGTGTTGGTAGACCGCCAGACACACTTCTCGCTTCAATGGTGGAACCCTATAAATTTAAACCAAGGGCGGCCATTCCACGATCCAGTGCCTCAAGACGTGATCACAACAGATGCTTCCATGATGGGGTGGGGAGCACACCTCAACTAGCACAGCATACAGGGACAATGGGACAATCAACAAAAACAACTCCACATAAACCATTTAGAACTGTTGGCAGTGTTTCTAGCATTAAAAGCATTTCAACCACTAATAGCCCACAAACACATTCTTGTCAAAACCGACAACATGACAACAATGTATTATCTCAACAAACAAGGAGGGACACACTCGTCACAACTGTGTCTCTTAGCACAAAAAATTTGGCATTGGGCAGTTCACAATCACATTCGCCTAATAGCACAATACATCCCAGGCATTCAGAACCAGTTGGCCGACAATCTCAGTCGAGATCACCAGCAAACACACGAATGGGAAATTCATCCCCAGATCCTACAAGATTACTTCCTACGCTGGGGAACACCAAAAATAGACCTATTCACAACAAAAGAAAACACAAAATGCCAAAACTTCGCGTCCAGGTACCCACACCCTCAATCCAAGGGGAATGCGTTCTGGATCAGTTGGTCAGGGATATTTGCTTACGCTTTTCCCCCTCTCCCACTAATTCCTTATCTAGTAAACAAACTAAGTCAAAACAAACTCAAACTAATACTCATAGCACCAACCTGGGCTCGCCAACCGTGGTACACAACACTGCTGGACCTATCTGTAGTACCTCACATCAAATTACCAAACAGGCCAGATCTATTAACTCAACACAAACAACAGATCAGACACCCGAATCCAGCATTGCTCAATCTAGCAATCTGGCTCCTGAAGTCTTAGAATTTGGACACTTAGACCTTACACAAGAATGTATGGAGGTCATTAAACAAGCTAGAAAACCTACTACAAGACATTGTTAAGCAAACAAATGGAAAAGATTTGTTTATTACTGCCACACTAATCAAATTCAACCACTACATGCTTCCGCAAAGGACATTTTAAGCTACTTATTACACTAACAAAAGTCTAAGCTAGCATTCTCTTCAATTAAAATACATCTCACAGCAATATCTGCCTACCTGCAGATTACACATTCAACATCGCTTTTTAGAATCCCAGTCATCAAAGCATTTATGGAGGGATTAAAAAGAATCATACCCCCAAGAACACCACCAGTACCTTCGTGGAACCTTAATATTGTATTAACACGACTCATGGGACCACCATTTGAACCCATGCACTCTTGTGAAATGCAAACTTAACTTGGAAAGTAGCCTTTCTAATAGCTATCACATCATTTAGAAGAGTAAGTGAGATACAAGCATTTACTATTCAAGAACCCTTTATACAGATACATAATCATAAAGTGGTTCTCCGTACAAATCCCAAATTCCTACCAAAGGTCATATCACCATTCCACCTAAACCAAACAGTGGAACTCCCAGTCTTCTGTCCACAACCAGACTCAGTAGCCGAAAGAGCCTTACATACATTAGACATAAAATGAGCACTAATGTATTACATTGACAGAACAAAACAATTTCGTAAAACAAAACAATTGTTCGTAGCCTTCCAAAAACCCCATGCAGGTAATCCTATATCCAAACAAGGCATTCCCAGATGGATAGTTAAATGTATTCAAACTTGCTATATTAAAGCAAAAAGAGATCTACCTATTACACCAAGAGCGCATTCCACTAGGAAAAAAGACGCCACAATGGCTTTTCTGGGGAATATACTTATGACAGAAATTTGTAAGGCAGCCACCTGGTCTACGCCTCATACATTGACGAAGCATTACTGTGATGTGTTAACAACACAACAAGCCACAGTAGGACAGGCTGTATTAAGAAAATTATTTCAGACAACTTCAACTCCTACAGGCTAAGCCACCGCTTTTTGGGGAGATTACTGCTTATTAGTCTATGCACAGCATGTTTATCTGCAGCTACACATGCCACTGAATGGAAAATGTCACTTACCCAGTGTACATCTGTTTGTGGCATGAGACGCTGCAAATTCACATGCGCCCTCCCACCTCCCCAGGAGTCTGTAGCCGTTGTGAGTTGGATAAAAATTGTAAATTTGTAAATAAATATTATTTTAATACACATTATGTACATACATACCTACTCCGTTGCATGGGCACATTTAGTATATTCACAACTCCTACCTCACCCTCTGCGGGGAAAACAATCTAAGGTGGAGTCAACGCCCATGTGCAATGGAGCCGAAAGGGAGGAGTCCCTCGGTCTTGTGACTCGAAAAGACTTCTTCGAAGAAAAACAACTTGTAACACTCCGAGCCCAACACTAGATGGCAGGATAATGCATTTAATGATTTATTACGTTTTCTTTGATTATTACTACGCTGTGATTATTTTAAGAGTTGCACATGTATTGCTGCATTCACATTAAGTGCTCACGTTATTCTCTTTGTGTATATGAAACCTCGGAAGTGCCTTAATAAATGTATTACTCCGACTAAGAGTGCTGCATTCATTGTATTCTTTAGCTTTGTTCATTCTCAGTCTGAAGCAAAGCAAAACAGATGAGTAGGGATAATTCATCCTTTGTAGTCCAGTGAGCCCTGAGCTCACCCCGTAGTACATTTAGCTCTCTCTTGTTGCATTTGGAGGGAGCGGACTGGTTGAGGCGCTCAAGAGTTTTGTTCTCAGTATGTAAACCCCTCTCAACCAGTCAGTATTCCCTCGTACTGGCAATGGCTATAGAGGATAGGACTCCTTGATGCTGGCTTTGAGGCCATCCCAGAGTGTATGTCCTAAGATCCCTGGCAGGTCGTTTAAGTCAAAGTAATATGTGATCTGGGTCTCAGCAACATCAGTGGGATCTTTAAGCTGATGAGAGGGGAAGCACCAGCGGGTGACCTCGTTTTGGGCTTCCATCCCTGGCCTTTACTAGTTCTAAATGGGCGTGATCTGAGTTGGATATGTCTGAGATGGTGATGGTGTCTAAGTCTTGTAGCAGCGAGTGAGTGACAAAGGTAATCCATACAGGAGTATGATGTATGGACGTGTGAGTAAAAGGATTAGTCTAGCGTGTCAGGGTGCCTCTAACGCCATGCATCCAATAATCCCAAGTCAGCGAATTCTCGTTTAAGGGCAGTGGACATCACCCCGGTGCCCTGAAAGCAGGCAACACTACAGTCAATGTAAGGGTCCCAAACCAGATTAAAGTCACCCCCCACCATGAGATCCTCCTCCAAGTTTGTCACCTAATCCTTTAAAAGGCCTCTAAGGTAAGTGTGCTGCACTTGGTCTGGGGTGTAGATGTACCAGTAGGGTGAGGGGGCGGGCTCTCCATTGAAGCATGAGTTTCAAGTAACAGCCATTTACGTCCTTTACCAGTTTCAGCACCTTGGTGCAAAATCCGGCTTCGTACATGATGGTTTTGGTTGAGGCATATGTCTTGTAACCAGTTGGATATTTTGGGTGGGACATTCAGTGGGTGTCCCCACACAAGAGGTGATTTTCCTGAAGGAAGATGACATTGGGGTCCTGCAGGAGGAAGTAATGCCAGACCTGCCATCATTTATTAGGTGAATTCAGGCCTTGTGCATTGAGGGATATTAGTTTAGTGTAATGGTTAGTGGCAATTATGTGAAAAAATTATTGAGCCGGGGTGTCACTGGGGGAGGCGTGTTGAAGCACTCATGAAGGCAGAGCCCATAGGGCATTTTAAGGGTGCTACCATAGCCTAGCTGTGGTGTAATGACCAGTGTGGGTACAGGGGTATGATAGGGTGAGATGATTGGGCAAAGGAATAGGCCTGAGCAGCAGTTGCTGAAGTATATTGGAGTAGTAGTATGCCCCAGGATAACAGTCGACCTAGAGAAAATGAGAGACAGGTTGGAATCACAAACAAAAGCCCAACAGGGCCTAACTACTCCATTCAAGTCCTGAGATGGCCAGTGCAAAAGTATGCTGATCATACCGGAGGAGTCACTCTCCTAAGGTTTTAGGCCAGCGAAAGTTGAAGTTAAGGTTGGTTTGAAGGCGGCAGTTAGCCAAGTAGGTTCACAGGACTCCTTGTGTCTGGGGAGCTGCTAGTTTGAGGGCTGAGTGAATAGAGCATAAAGAAGTCTGCAGGAGCTAACCTGGTGCCATAGCATCAGAATGGGAGGCAAGGACTTGCCAATTCCCCGTAAAGGTGGCAAATGCAGCAGGCTCAGCGCATGTCCCAGGTGGCCTGGGTCACAATGTTCAAAGAGCTTCACTATTCCTTGTCTTGGGACAAGCTGGAATAAGAGGAAGGGCCCGACTTACAAGGATCCAGTAGCTAAAGGAGCTGGGGAGGGGCCCCTATCCATGTTGAAGAGGTTTTAGATGACTCTTTTGGTTTCACGGGAAGCAACTTCTTTGCATTGTTTATTGGAGCATTGGGATTTCACTGTGGTCCATATAGGGTGCAGGGTTTCACCAGAGGATGAGTGTGGCGGCGTTTGGTTTTCATCCATTGGGCCTGTTGTTAATTTGAAGATCTGTTTAGCTTCCATCAGGGAACAGAGGGTCTGGCGTTTGCCCTCCCATGTGAAGATGGTGGCAAAGGAAGTGGCCCCACCGATACCGAATATTAAGTTCCCACAGCGTGTCTGTGACAGGTAGGAAGCCCCTGCGGGGGTGCAGAGTGGTGGACGAGAGATCTTGGAAAAGCTGAATAGTGTGGGTTGGAAGACCAAATCGTCTTTTCTCTGCAATGCCTTAAAAATAGTTTCTTTTTGAGTAAAGAAGTGGATCCGCATCAGGTTATCCAGTACTAGGTCACAGCATCCTGGTATAGATGTCACTTGATGCACTCTGTCCAGAGCAGGAGCGTAGGCATCCTCATCTCTGCGGATTGTGTGTAAGAGCTCAGCAATGAAGGCCATCATGCCGTTGCCCTCCGACTCCCCCAATGCGAATATTGTTTCTCCAGCTTCTGTTTTCTAGGTCTTCTGCTTCATTTGCAGTTTGAATTGCTGTTCTTCCAAAGCCAAGACTTTGCGCCTTAGTGCTTCTTGGTCTTCTGCTCGGGCATCAAAAGTATGTTCCAGATCATCTTCTCAACCTCCCCCAGTTCATTGACATCGCACCTGATGTCGTCGATGCAGGATTTGAAGTCTTTTTTAAGAGAGCTAATTTCGGATCTGAATTCCTGCAGGAAATAGTCCATAAAGGCCTGGGATATGGGCACTGGGGTTGTGTCTCCGGCCGTGTTAGCAAGTGGGTTGTCCGAGGATTCCATGGCTGCTATGGGTGATTTGTGCCATAGCAAGGTAACTAGGTTATTCTTAAGAGGCCCACTAGGTAGACTTGCCACGTGGCATGACAAGTAGCAAGAGGGGTTCTGCAGCTCAGATGACTTGTGCAGCGTGGCAGTTAGTAGCGGTCTCCGAGAAAGCAGAAGGACAGAGCAGTATAATATTTGGTACCCCAGGAGGTCGTGAATGAATAAGGAGCAACATTTTAATGAAAGAGAAAGGTCCCTCCCCAACAGAGCAAATGCAGGCCAAATACAGGAATGCAGTTTCACAGGACAATCCCAGAGTTGGACTAGGAGAGCCGCGCAGCAGATCGAAAATCTCCATGGATGCAGGCTAAAGTCATCAAGCTCAAAAGGGTTCAGTGGCGACAGATAGAGGGAGTGTGGCATCCAAGTTGCATCTGGGGAAGGCAGCAGCGCCCAATGCTTGGTTTCTGGGGCAGTTCAGTTCTGTGTGGGCATCACATTAGTCTAAGAAGGCACCCAGTAAGGGATTCCTCTGCGTTCGATGGAAAGCAGGCCTAGGAGAGTACACACAGGTTGTAACGGCAGGGGAACGGCAAGGCGTAGGTCCGGCCCTAGAGGTCTCAACATTTCCCTGGGGGACTTGGCGTGCATGTGATTTCACAGCCCCCAGGTGGCCCACAGGGATTCCCCTTGCCGGTGATGCAGTGCATGAGAATGTGGTGGGAGTCTCAGAGAACACAAATTGAGCACCACTAATAGGTAGGAGCCAAACAGAGGAGTCAAAGGGGCTGTCATGTTCCTCACACCGTGCCCCCACCCCAAAGCTAACTCAAAGCATGAAGTTCCGTAAGAGTCAAAGTCAGGGTTGGGGGAGCCCCTAGCTCTGTCATGGTCTCTCCCAGCGCTGGGACGGGGGACAGCTGCAAAAGGTCCACACTGTGCACCCCTGGTGTGGTGTAAAAAGGCGATTGTCCTATAGCCCTCACAGGGCCTGGCACAGTAGGAGGGGTGCTGGGTCCTACCAGGGGGCCTTGCCACCAATTAAAAACTGCTTGTAGAGAGGTGGGGAGGGAACCACAGCAAGGATGACTACAGGCAACCCGGCCCAGAGGCCCAGGGATGTCAAGAGACCACCCACCACATTATGAATGATGCTTCCCGATGTGAAGGCCCTAACAGGAACAAGCTAGTGGTCTTTTTCCGAGCAGCTGAGGGGGACAAATTGTTGTGCCTGGGGCATAAGTCTGTTACAGGGACAGTCGACACAGGGTCCTGGCAAGGCCTGCTAAAGTGCACTGGTGTCTGATGTTCTTGCCACAGAATGACAGACAGTCGGTTGCAGGGTGCGCCCTGAAGTCAATGTCCCTCTGTTAGAAACCCTGGCACCAGGAGAGGGCAGGGAGCTCTGATTGAGGCCACTGCTGCCTTGCATGTGCTGGGACCCAGATAATCTGCTCCACGCGGTTCCAGTGACCTGGGCTTGCTGGTGTAGGTTGCAGGCAAGATTGCGGGTCAAGGCAGGAGTTTGTTAGGAGCCCGGGCCGCCGTTGGCAGAATCGCTTGCTCAGGGCACACAGAGCACCCCCTTAATACAGGGGGTGAACAGCAGGCGTCTCCACCCCAATTCCACCGTACGGGTGAGGTCCCAGTGCCTTACATGGCGCTGGAAGGCCAGCTAGGGTCGGAGCTGAGACAAAACGCATCTCACTCCGTCCTCCACTTGGCTATCCCCCCAGCATCGTCTTTTTCAGCCTTGGTGGTTCTAAGGCTTCTTTAGCTCTTGGTGCTCTGCCTCCTATTGATGCTTCACCCCATTGGCATATGTGGGCCTTTGAAGATAACCTGCAGTTGCAGTTGGCCTAGCTCTGTGAATTCATTTTGGGCAGAATCCACATCTTTGGTGGTGTAGGATGGATGTCTGTGTGACTTGCGGCAAGCCATTTTTCTTGGCCCTCCAGAGCTTACATTAGTGATGAATGCTTATGTCTGGCAGTAAACAGAAAGAGATGAAGATCAGTGATATCTGGTGTTAGATGGATGTAGCACCCCCACATAAACATTCTGGAGCTGCAAGACATTTGGTTAGCCCTCTAGGACTTTCTGCCTTCCATCAAAGGCAAGTTGATTCAGGTGCTGAGAGAAAATGCAGCAATCATGTGGTACTGCAAGAACCAGGAAAGAGTGGGGTCTAGTGCCCTCTGTCTGAAGGCTCTTAGACTTTGGCAATGGTTAGCCCTTCACAGGAATGTTCCTGACAGTGAATCACGCAGAGGTGACACAGAGTACCTTTGACCACTGGGGCATATCCTTGGTAAACCTATCTGCTATCAGTGAAAATATTCATTGTCCAGCCTTTTGCACTCTGGTGGTCATTCCTCAAAAGTTACTAGGAGATGCATTCTGCAAAAACGATGGACTGGGATGCGGCCCAATAATTACCTTTGGCTAAAATTAATTTAAGCCTTCCATCCATTTTGTTTTTGTATAATTTACTGCAGTGCCCTAAGTGTGATGTGTCTGACCAGCCATAGGTCCCATGCTCAGTCAGCCACTGGAACAAAGCTGCAACCAACTGAAAAGCCCCAACTAGAGCAAAACCGGTCTTAGGTTACTTGTCATCCAGTTCAGAGAGGACCTGAGTTGGCAGTTCAAGTTACACTGCTCCTATTACAGGGCTAAGGCTTATATACATATGGCTTGGTCTAATCTGAGGTGTTACGGTGGGCAAAAGACTGGGATGCAACTCGAGTAATTGCTAGTGGTTGAGATTCATTCAGGCATTCTACCCATCACATTTTTGTTACATCAGTGAGACTCTGGCATCCTCTATATGTTTATGCCTCTGCCCTGGGTTTTGGAGAAAGTCAGGCAAGACAATGCACATCTGATGGATCTGGATCGGGCCAGTAGGGGCTAGTAATCTAAAAGGTAGACCTTCTGCATCTTCCCTCCACTTCATCATCTTCTTCTGGAGATCTTGCTATGCAGCAATAAGGCGGGGTTTTGTGTCTGTTCCTCCACAAGCTAAACCTTTATACAGAGAGATTAAGTTGAATCAACTAACGTGCTTTGAACTTTCATTGCAAGCAGTTGATGTCATTTTGGCTGATAGCCACCCTTCCTCCAAATTAATTTATTTGGTAGGTAGATTAGTAATGTTTTTAAAAATCAGATTCCTAACCATTAAGTAGCCTGTGGAGATGTTCTCTGATGCTTTTTTCTTTTCTGCATGCTATACTCAAGTCTAGAGGGGACACATGCTTGTCCGTTAAGCCAAGAAAAGGCCTCCAATCAACTTCAAATGTACTGAACTCTTCACCAACTTTGCCAGAATTCCAATGAAACTGAAGACCCTGCTTTTCTAAACACGCTATGGACTGTCAGTTATATAGAACTTAGAGACCTTTCTTTGGTGTTGTGTGTTGCGTAAATACAGTAATTTGTAGTTGATTATATTTGCATTAATAATTTTATAAATTAAAGATCGTTTGGCCAATTTGACTTGTCATGTCATTGATAATAGAGTCGTTTCTCATGCAGTTCTCTCTCACAAGATGTGCTGAATGTAAGAAGTAGCTTAAATTTGCCCCTTATGCATGGTCACTGAAGACAGATTGCATCCAATGCAGGGTACTCAGAAGTGTACAGGACAGGGCCAATCTCTTTCTGTCATTGAACTTTGAAAAGTATGCTTTCTTTTCAAATCTAGAGGTTTCAAGTGATGTGGCTTAGAATCGTTTTCTAATCTGTGTTCAGCTTCACTCTTTCATTCACAATGTCACCTTCATGTATTCAGTCATTCAGAAGCTAAGGAGTGAAATATATGGGTTTAACTTTGGAAGCCCAAAGTTTCACCTTGAAACTTGTGTCTATGGATTCCCTTTGAAAAATGGTTGCTTTTCAAGCAACATTTTTGAACAAAAATGGTATAGCAAATAACATTGACTTCAGTAGGTCTATAGACAAAGTTCATGGTTTATAAAATCTTTGGCACATTTCATGGCAGAAAATTATATTAAAGTTCTTTAGCATCAAGAAATTAAAATGTGTAATTGCCTTTTCAAATGTGCTAGGCTATACTGCCCAGATGTCAGATTAACATAAAACCTGTTCAAAGACTACACTTGATAGAAAACAGAAAAGCATGATTATGTTCTGGCTCTCAAGATAGGGTATATGTAGAGTTGTCTCAAACACAGTTATTGGCTTACAGCAGTATACCAAATGGAATTAATTATTGTATGCATTATGCAGACAACTTGATCAGGTAAACATGAAAATCATAGACACCTATTAAACAACTACAAAGGAAGCTTTAGTACCCTAACATTTGCACTTTTAAAAGCTCACATTTAAAATGTGTGGTTTTCTAAAGGATTTGAGACACTATTTCTCAATAAATCCTGGATCTGATCATCCCTCATATTGCTATGTAAGAAATATAAGTACTGGCAACCTTTCCCTCTCCATCATTGTGTAGTCCTCACATATTCGCTAGCCTGCTGCCGGTTGCAGTCAGTGAAGTGCAGTTAAATCTTTCTGTCTTGAGAGCAAAAGGCTGTTTACTGAACATCACCAGAAATGGTGTTTCGGGGCTTTTACTAAATTACTTGGTATGCTTAAAATATAAATTGTTTATTGTAATTAAGCACACAGACTAATGTTTTACAATACTAAGTTGTATGTTTTACTTTCTCTGATAAATTGTACTATATTTTAACAGGTGAAGGAATTTGATTCAATATCACGTTTGGATCAGTGGCTTACAACGATGCTGCTACGCATCAAAAAATCAATTCAAGGTGACACAGATGGGGACCTCAAGTGAATTGCTGAAACTAACTGTGGCATGTAGTCAAAGTCCTAATTTTTGTTTTGTTTACTGGCCTCTGACCACTCTGAGACACTTTACACTAGTTGCTTCACCATGTTATTTCAGAAGCAAGTACTTTGTGTATTGTTCAGTATCAATCTATGTGCCTGTGTTACCAATACATCTGGGTTAGAAACTATCCTGTCATGTTGGGTCTCCACTTTGTGTGTTTGTATATGATAGTGTACTTGATGAGACCAGGCATCACACACCACAGGTGAGCTGGATCTTCCTTGTGTCTTGGACTAAGGTATTTTGTCATGTAAAAAGCTGATATCATTGCCTACAGTGTGAACGTAAAAAAAAAGAAAACAGACTTAACATTCCACCAGGCAACTAAACAGATTTACTGACTAGCTTTCTTTGTTTTCATAAGTTATATTTTTAAACCGTTATTTGGCTATTTCATAGATCAAAACATTAGACTAGAGGTTAGTGATCAAGTGGTGTCAACTAGAATAGTATTTATATTTACTCATCCTAATACTAGTATTTACCTATTCAAGTACTAGGCAGACAACAATAGCAGTTCATAAATGCAGATCTTTTTATTTGGCCCAGGGATTGACTGCCAAGAGCTGGTAGTCTACTCAATGTAATGTTACTATTTGGACTAAAACATTCCCCAATATTTTTTTTAACAATCTTGTGTTCACTTTCATCCACTTATTTTTGTTTGTTTACATGGTTCTGAAAATCCCCTCAATTGGGGCGGACCTACTAAAGTCAGTAATACAAAGAATGAGTGACTTCCAAACATAATATCATCATCAGTAGTAGTGATTGAAATGTGTTTAGTTTGCCATTCTTATGTCACTTAAACATTTCCCTTAAAACATTTGTTGCTTTTGGCTCCTTACATGTTAGTCCTGTACATCATATAGTTGGTGTGTATTAATGACAAAACTGATCCACATTTTTTAACATAATGTTGAAATATTGTTTGTGCAATAAAGTATTTTGTGTGCTTGTGACTTGAAGAATGAACAGTTATTAATCCTGTTTTGTTGCCACATTTTGTCACTTTTTACTTGTAGGCTGTTTAACTTGTATTTCCTAGAATACATATTTAAGAACATGCATTTTATTTATTAAAGCCTATAATTGAAAGTGAACCATATCATCAGTGCAAGTATGCAATAGTTAACATACCTTCATTGCTTTTACTTTTTTGAATATTCATGTTATAATATTTAATTTCCCTGTGATCAAACTGAATCACATTTGTGTACCTTTCCCTAAAGGTTAAAGTATTTTTATTTTAAATGTGTTCCCAATGTTTTCCATTTCCTGGGATTTAAAAAAAATTTAACTGCATTTGAAATGCGAGAGTTTGCAATCATACAGAAGAGATCTTATAATTGCCAATATCAATGTTCCTGCTAACTTGTTTTGCTTTGCTTTTTTTTTTCTTTTTTAAAAACAAAAAGCCCTAGGTTGCAAAATGGAACTTAAAGTCTTTAAGTTAATGGGCCAGAACAAATGGATTGAAAAAATATGCATGTTAGTTAGCAAAAGGGCTTGCAACTGTGGGTTGCAAAACTGTATGTTGTCAAAGGAAATGTGTACACCAGGAAAAGGTCAATTGTTCAGTCAATACTTTTGTTCAGTATTAAGATAAATAGAAATGGTATACAAAAACTGCAGAATAGAGAATGGAGTAAGCTCAACCCTTTATAAGAAAAGATTTCAAATGAACCCACAACTCAACAAGAACCAGACGTGAAGCTTGAAGAGTTACAGGCCGCACAGGCAACAACCAGTGCAGCCTTGATCAGGAACAGGGGGCTGAAAAAGCCTTGCTCCACAGGTGTGGGTCAGGTATAATCTGACAGTTACAGATCTGGTCAGTTATCCTGATATCTGTAATTCTTCTCTTCAGTGTTAGTGAGCAATTGGATGAATACTGTGAATTTATTAACAAGTAGAAAAACAGCATGGATTCACTGAGAGAAACTCACATCAGACTACTTTTTCAGTCCTGAACAAGTGAAGTAGATGAAAGTATAGTGATAGGTGTGATCTGCTTGCATTTAGGTTAAGCCTTTGATAATTGTCAACACAGACTAAAAGAAGTACAGCAACCATAGCACACAATTAAGGTAAACCAAGTAAAGAGCTGTCTTATTGCTAGTTAGGAAGGATAACTAGTTATTGAAGTAGAGTGTAAGAAAGGAGAGGTAAATATCAGGTGTCATATGAAACAGCCCTTCTTGGCTCGGCGCACCTTAAATATCTGTGACATTGCAAAAGAGCTATAAGATATGTCTACTTCAAGTTGCAATTTTTTTTTATTAAAGGACGGAAAACCAAAAGGGGATGGACGTAACAAAGCCAAGATTTTGAAATACTGGAAGAGTTGTTGAAAACGTTATTTATATAAGAGAAATCTTGTGAAACTTTAAGGGATCAAAGATAAGGTCACAAAAGCCAGAAAAAGAATTACATTTTGGAAATCTTTTTAAATCGGGAATGAATGTGACAGCCCCTTACGCAGAGAATGTACATTCAACTGAAAGACTATCCAGAGACAGGCTACCAAAACTATACATGGTTGAAATCACATTTATTATGAGGCAGGGCTCATAAACTAAGTACGCATATAGTTGTGTAAATTCTGTATGAGGCCATGTTCAAATTTCTTGAACTTATTTCAACAAAAGAGCATTTCTAGAGCTGGAAATGAAGCAACGAACACATGAGACAATCATTCAGCCGCTGTGAAGAAGAAGAAATGAGTGATTTGAAGTAAAGGGGAAAAGCAGACCCTTATAGCAAGTATAAGTATAAAGTGTCTTTGTAGAGAAAATGTACCAGAGAACCACCAAATAAATAGGTGAGGTGTCCTTACCTGCTGCTAAGACCGTCATGCTGCTAAAATTTACTAAAATCATTTTAGCTCCACATGATTGTTTACCAAATTATATAATATCTTAATTTTATCATGTGAGAGGACATTTACATATTTTTTTTTTACAGATGGCATTGAGAGTCACAGATTGTGCACCTCGGTCTATAATGTACTGAGTGTTGTTTGTTAGCCTGAAGTCTGTTTTCATTGACTCATTGACTGATTAAATTGTTAATTTTGTGGTGCTTCTGTCAAACTGGGGACTAAAAAGATTAAGCTCTTTTTTCTTCTTTTGGGTTTTCTATCAATGCCTGGTATGTTTTGCAGCATATTGAAGTGATAAGTATAACTCTGAAAAAAAAATTACAATCTCTCTTATTAACAGGTGTTTGAAATGTAGACTATAATGCATATGTTCTGCAAAACCACTCATCGTATTATATGTTAGATTTCATAATGTCTGAATCTTATCACCAGTCTACGGAATCTTTGCCCTTGTATTTCGTAAAATGAGCCCCAAAGTTTTTCCCCCAAATTTTTCTATTTACTTTCAATCAGTGCAAGTATCATGAACGCAAACAAATAACGTAAATAGTAAGAGCAGTACATTTGACATTAGAAACATTTTGACTTTACGCATAAAACAAGTGAGCTTCTGAAGCGAAGGAAGTGGAAACCTTTCAGAATATAATCGGGAAATTGTTTATATACCTTAGTAGCAGTGATATTGTTTTCATCATTAAAACAGAAGATCATTTTAAACCCAGAACTTAATACATGTAAGTTACTTCGTACTAAAGTAAGACTAAAGACTGCCGCTTTAGAATGCAGTGGTTTATGATATCCAAAACATGAGGATTTTGTATGTTACATGAAAAAAATTATTTTAACTGCTCCGTAGTTTAATCACTGTAAATTATTGTATTTTAGCTGTGTGTGTTACTTACATTTTGTCAAATAATTGTTTTAAAAGTTGGTAGTTTGATTTCACCTGTACTTTCTTGGGTATTATTGTTTCTTTGTCTGATGGCCTGAAAACCTTTTACACACATAAGAAAATATGCTTTCAACATATGGTATGATAATGGCACTCTTGTAATAAACCTCTTTATGCAAATGTCTTTATATTTGTTTATACTTGTGCACATGCAAACTGGCATCATTGTAGTTACGGTTGTGGCTAGCAGATGGCATGCATCAACTAATATATGATTGAAAAGCTGCTGAATCACAGTTTGATATAACCATTTAGAACTGGGATGATCTGTTGGGCTTGTGTGTTCTTGGGTCTATTTTTGTGTTAATAAAATATAATTAATACTTAAGCAATTTTAACAGCCTAGTATACAAGTTTTGTGTGAACCTGTACAGTAATAAATTAATATATCAAATTGCTGCTGTGCATTATTCCTTGCAAAAATATTTGGCCTTGTTTTTATTTTAATAGATTTGAAAATGTGTTAACATTTGTTCCTTAAAAAGTAACAGTTGCTGAAGAAAGGTCAATTGCTAACGCCGCCTTTGCATGGTAGAAAACAATGTTTTATTTATTTTTGTCTTTAATCAGATTATGCATAGGTACTTGAAGTTTCTTTCTGTTTTTCTTATCAGTCTTCCATGTTCAAGAGCAACTACTACTTTTTCTGATTTTATTTTTAGTGCATAACAAGGTTTAGTTGCCAGACTAACGTCCTCAGGCGTTTTTGTCTCTTTGCTCTTTTTAAGTATCAAACAATATTTTGTGACAAGTTAAATCAACCAGAAATAAAATTCCTTGTGAAAATGCAACCTGAAGGTCATTCTCATTTCCTTACTGGTATGGTGTACGTAGGAGACAGAACCCTTACACAGCCTACACAAAAGTGAAAGGGACCAGTTTCCATCTATGTCTTATTGTTTTTTTTAGAATGGCCAGTGGCACAGCAATTCAAATTTATGGATCTAATAAAACACTCAAAAGAAAGAGATATGGAGCCCCTCCAAAACTGAACAGATGTCCACCAGAGGAGTATACTCCTGTATTTCCTACATACACTGTACAAACGTAACAGAGTTGGTTCTGATCAGGGGACACTTAAAGTGTTTACAATAATATTTCCCAGTGTCTTCCTTCATGCTAAAATGCCATAGTTATTATAGCCTTTGATCATTGGACTTGTCAGCTACACTTGTGTAGCACCTGAACTACCCTGAGCTAAATAGAGAATAATTCATTAGCTGATTGTCAGTAACTTCAGACTAATGTGATATCTTTGAGAAAATAGTTTCACAGAAGGATGAAACAACTTATGTGCTATGCTTCCAGATTTGTCTTAATATACTCTGCTACAAATGTCAAGGCTAGACTTGGCGGTGTGAACCTATCCACTCAATTCCTCTATAGTGCACCTAATCTTCTCTTCCTACCTTATAGCAGAGAAGTTTTGTTATGTTAGGCTGCCTAATTTGCTGTGAGTAAGAATATAATTTCTTTCCATGTGCAATCTGGTTTATTTTAGGGGTTTATGAAGTACACATAATTTGCTATTGTGTAATTATGCGAAACATTATGCAAAAGCAGAAAACAAGAGTTAATTCCACAGTAACGAAGCATAAGAAACAAGTACTGTAAACACCAACCACTCATGTTCTGGTGATTCCTGTGCCCTCATGATACATTTTAGCTGTGAATGGTGGGTAATTGTAGAATGTTGTTTAATAGCGTAATTTCTGGAATTTTATGTAATAAGTGTAATGTGAAAGTACTGAGATTATGCCGACTCAAAGGAAATTTCACTCAGGTCTAGTTAATTTACGGGTTGCCTTAGCAATGCTCCCATGGTCCAAACTGCCTTTCTTCTATCTCTGTTGCAGTTTATATTCCTATGTCTGTGAAATTAAATAAAACTAGAAAATCCTGTTGAAGGTTTAAACTATCCAGTGTTAAGGACTGTAAGACGTAAATCCTAAAACGTTGCCTCTTCCTGATGATGCAAGTACTACTTAACTCATCAGAGGTGAGAGGAACAACATAAGATATTCAGTGTGGTTAACAAATACAGCCTTTAGCTTCAAAATATACAACAATACTGGATGACATCGTCTACAACTTTTAACCCGAAAGAGATGCCGTTCTGCAAACCGTATGAAGTGTACAGTTACTGATATTAAGACAATGTTTAATATATTTCATGCTGTGGATTTTCTTTTAAGGATTTTTTTTCATTCTGTGCATCTGTTTTTTCAGCAGACATAAAACATGTTTTCAAAAGCTAACTACACCATCAAATTGTATTATGTTTCATGGTTAAAACTGTAACCCTTTGCACACAGACGGATTTATTTCACACATTCAAAAATTGCTTTGAGCCATTCACAAATTAAAAACAATCTTTGTCTATTTACTTTTAAAACAATCAGCTGAACTGGCAGACAGTAAGCAAAGCTATTAGCTCAAGTTATACTGTTTTAACAACTAGATTTTGACTGATTGGATCTTCTACGTTTACAAAAAACTAATTAAAAGTAACACCATTGAACATTTATTTTGTTGACTAGTGCAGGCAAAGGAGAATTACCTAAAGTAAAAATCATGTTTCATTAAAACATAGAAAGGTCAATAAACTGGAGATTGTCAAACTAGAAAATACAACATGCACATCCTATCACCAGTGTAAGGTTAATAGATTGCAGTATTATTCTACCTTCATGAACTAGAGCAACTTTATAACACCTTTTGTATACAATGTTTTAGCCTGTAGCTTCTTATGAGTGATTAAAATGTGTTAAAAGGGGGCGTGGCCTAGCTGAGCATGGAGTAAGATATGTTCCCTCTTGCCCCCCTCTGTCATTCCACCATCATCCTGGGCACCGTTAATGCGTATGAGCAGTGCAAACAGCAGCAGGAACTTCGGGCCTTCCCTTCATAATTGGGGGGGGGGGGGGGGCGGCGGCGGCGGGAGGGTTGGGGGTTGGGGGTTGGCCACTATTCCCACAGCTGGGATCCTTTCACTGGCATCTAGGCCCCCTTACTGCCACCTGCCCGGTCTGCTCCAGGTGGTTATCTTGTGATGTAGCAACTGTGGCCTGCCTTGTTTGGGATGTTGGCGAGACACAGGCTGACAGGGGCCCCATAGGACTTGGTGAAGGCAGACAGTGCTGGGACATGGGGCTCTTACTATTTCCAGGCCGCAACCTCCAATTTGACACTAGATACAGCATTGTGGCCTTTAAGGCGCACCTGCTGCAGGAAACTGCTGTCCCCCTGTGAGATGGTGAAGGCAGATTCCCTTCTACTAGTGCGGTGGGTGGTACCATGCCAGTGCCCATATTGCAAGATTATATGGATCACTTTTTGCAGGAAATCCAATCTGAAATAGGCTCCCTTAAATCAGACTGTAAATCCTGCCTCCAAGACCTTCGGCGCAACATCTCTGAGATAGGGGACATGTCTGACCGCCCTGGTGGTACTGGCAGCATTGTGGCGGTTTGACTTTGGCCCAAACCGCTAATGTCATAATGCAACGTTTTTACCGTCAGCCCAGACCACCACACTTGTAATGAGGGCCTGAGTCTTTCCTGTAATATCTCCTCCACCTGGGAGGTGGAGGGTGTAGGCCTCACAGCTTTCATGGCTGATACAGCCTGGACGTTGTGACAAGCCTGCCAGACCATCTTCACATTCGAGGGATGCAGAAGTTATTGTTGTCTGCCCTGAAAATATAGCAATGGAATTATCCCCATATGCCTCCCAGAATGGCTGATGGCAAAACAGGCCAACTTTAACTCCCTTTCCAAGAGGGGACTTGGATTTCCGCCTGACTTGTCTTCAGTCATTATTGGGCCTTGACCCTAGCCCATGCTAGTTACAGAGGTCCAGGGAATTTGGCTCACTGTGCTAACTCGACTGTCCATCCACCGTTTTGGGTGGTGTACTCTCTCCAAACATTCATGATGGCTCCCCCACTTCAACTCATTCCACAGGCGGGTGACTCCTCTGACAGGACGGGTACGTCTATACGCCGGTCCTGCCAGGACTTGAATGGAGCTTTTTTCCCCTATTTTGTTGTTTGTTTCTTTTCTTTCACTCCCAAAGTATGCCCACTCTCCTCTTGCTCATGCTGCACTCTACCATACATCAGTGGGCACAACATTTTGCCAAGGCCTTCACCTCAGCAACTAGCCCTCTAAGGGGACGGGGACAGCTTCTGTCTGCGACACCCACAACATATCCTCCTGGGCATCTACATGCACACACTTAGGCTCTGATTTATACTTTTTGGTGCAAAACTGCACGAATGCAGTTTTGCACCAAAAAAAGGAGGCCAGGCATAGGCTTCCTGTTACTTTCTACAGAGCATTTCTTCCCGTCCTCCAGGACCACATACTGACACTGTTTAACTCCCCTATATCTGACTTGACACTCAGTGCCACTATGGTGGCAGCCAGGATCACCCTCATTCCTAAGCTGGCGCTCTGCTCCTTTTATCGTCTTATTATAGCTCTACTGAATACAGACACCACGATTTCATGAAAATCTGAGCAAATCAGCTGGAGCAGTACCTACCTGGTCTCATAGCCCCCAACCAGGTGGCCTTCCTCTGTAATCAGCAAGGGGCAGAATATATCTGCCGGGTTGCGCATCTGGTGGAGAAATCCCACCATCATAACACTCCCTCTTGCCTTCTCTCACTTGACGCAGAGAAGGAATTTGATATGGCCAGCTGGACCTTTCTCTGTGCAGTCCTTCATAAAATTGGTCTAGGCCCTGGTATAATTAATAAGATTATGTCCTCCTATGTCTCCCCCCACTGCCACTTTTCAGGACAACAGCCAGCAAACGCAAATAATTCACCTGGCCAGATGCACCGACAGGGGTGTCTGCTTTCTCCTCTGCTGTTCATACTAGTGGTGTGGCCTCTGGCCATCATCACCATCCAACAGACTGTGTCTATTGTGGGTATCTCTTTTTGTAGACTCTCCCACAAAATACGTGTCATTGCATTCAACCTCCTGCTCACTCTCGCCCAGCCTGCTGTCGCCTTCCCCATGGTGGTGCACATCCTCACAGCCTTTAAGAGTGGGTTTCTTGTTTCAAGGTAAACATAACCAAATCACACAACCTGAATCTTACCATAACCAAACAGGATTTCCCCCCCCCTGATAACATGGACTCAAGCTACTTGATCAGAGTACCGGAAGTCCATACTGGAGGATTGCTGGCAGTGGAGACTGCTGCACATGTCCTGGTTGGGATGGCTCTAAGCTGTTAAAATGACTGTCCTTTAACAAATCCTTTATCTCCTCCAAACGCTGCCCAATCTTTTTACCTCTGACGACATAGTGCACTTTCAGTGAGACATCCATGCTTTCATTTGGAGGGGGTGAGTTGGGGGGGGGGGGGGGGGGGAGGATAAAAGCCAGAGGCCTTCAAACGCTGTATTGATGCTCATGAGGGACAAGGGAGATTAGCCTGCCTTAATCTCCTTGAATACTATTCGGTAGCTCATCTTCTCTACACCTCTGAATGGGTGGCCCATTAGAGCGAGAAACATTAGGTTCGATGGCATCTGTCGCTGTAGATACGCATGTTTTGCAATAGCTCGCCATCTGGTGTTGGGCCGGAGTGTTACAAGTTGTTTTTCTTCGAAGAAGTCTTTCGAGTCACGGGACCGAGTGACTCCTCCTTTTGTCTCCATTGCGCATGGGCGTCGACTCCATCTTCGATTGTTTTTTTTCCCGCCATCGGGTTCGGACGTGTTCCTGTCGCTCCGAGTTTCGGAACGGAAAGATAGCTAATTTCGGAAGATTTTCGTTGGTATTGTTGCGTTCGGGGTCGGCGTAGTTAGATTCAACACCGCATCGAAGATCGAAGAGCTCCGGTGCCCTTCGGGGTAGTTTTATCGATCCCCCGTCGGGGCCTGGTCGGCCCGACTGCGTGCTGAAGAACGACGATGGAACGGACCCCGTTCCGTTTCTGCCCCAAATGCCACAATAAATACCCCTATACAGACCAACACTTGGTCTGTAACCTGTGCCTGTCACCTGAGCACAGTGAAGACACCTGCGAGGCCTGTCGTGCGTTCCGGTCCCGAAAAACACTCCGAGACCGTCGAGCCAGAAGACTTCAGATGGCGTCCGCGCCGACAGCCCACCGAGAGTTCGAGGAACATGAAGAGGAAGGTACCTTCTCGATCCAAGAATCGGACTCCGAAGGATTCGACGATACACAAACCGTGAGTAAGACGTCGAAAACCACACAGAGGAAGATTTACAAGGCCCAGGGGACGCCACTGCCATCAGGCCATGGCTCCACCCATAAATTCGGTGACCGACCGTCGGCACCGAAAAAGGCCCAAACAGTGCCGAGATCGTCCGACTCCGGTCGAGACACCGGCACGCAGCCTTCTCGGGACCGAGAAAGTGCTGGAGACAAGCCTCGACACCGAGATGCCGGTGTGGACACGGCTCGACGCCGAGACAGCGGCACCGAAGAAGATAGACGCCGAGAGGTTTCGGCCCCGAAAAAGAAAAAAGTCACCTCGGAGCCGAAAAAACACGCAGACAGGGTTTCGGTGCCGAAACAAACTGCAAGCGACCCAGCTTCAGGCTCTTATACAGAAGAGCACTCGCTAACCTCCCAAATGCAAAAGCATAGGTTTGAGGAAGAGCTACAATCAACTGATGTAGACCATACGCAAAAGCGTATTTTCATACAGCAGGGGACAGGAAAAATAAGCACCCTTCCCCCCATTAGAAGAAAGAGAAGGTTGGAGTTCCAAACTGAACAGACACCACAACCAAAAGTGGTGAAAAGAGTTACCCCACCACCCTCTCCTCCGCCTGTGATTAACGTCTCACCAGCACAAACTCCATCACACTCCCCAGCTCACACCACCATAAGCCAGGGTGACCAAGATCAAGACGCATGGGACCTATACGACGCCCCAGTGTCAGATAACAGTCCGGAGGCATACCCTACGAAGCCATCTCCACCAGAGGACAGCACCGCGTATTCTCAGGTGGTGGCTAGAGCAGCACAATTTCACAACGTAAGCCTCCACTCAGAACAGGTCGAGGATGATTTTTTATTCAACACACTCTCCTCCACCCACAGCTCATACCAAAGCCTGCCTATGCTCCCTGGTATGCTCTGGCACGCAAAAGACATCTTTAAGGAGCCGGTCAAAAGTAGGGCTATCACACCAAGGGTGGAAAAAAAGTATAAGGCGCCTCCTACAGACCCGGTTTTCATCACTACACAGCTGCCACCAGACTCTGTCGTTGTAGGATCAGCTAGGAAAAGGGCCAACTCCCACACATCTGGAGATGCACCACCCCCAGATAAAGAAAGCCGCAAGTTCGATGCAGCTGGTAAGAGAGTCGCAGCACAAGCTGCAAACCAGTGGCACATCGCGAACTCCCAGGCACTACTTGCGCGCTATGACAGAGCCCACTGGGACGAGATGCAACATCTCATTGAACATCTGCCCAAGGACTTACAAAATAGGGCAAAACAAGTGGTTGAGGAGGGACAGACTATTTCCAACAACCAGATCCGCTCCTCCATGGACGCTGCAGATACAGCTGCACAGACAATTAATACATCTGTAACTATCAGAAGGCATGCATGGCTCCGAACGTCTGGATTTAAACCAGAGATTCAACAAGCAGTTCTCAATATGCCTTTTAATGAAAAAGAACTGTTCGGTCCAGAAGTGGACACAGCGATTGAGAAACTCAAAAAAGATACGGACACTGCCAAAGTCATGGGCGCACTCTACTCCCCGCAGAGCAGAGGCAATTACAGCACATTCCGTAAAACACCCTTTCGAGGGGGGTTTCGGGGTCAGAGCACACAAGCCAGCACCTCACAAGCAACACCGTCCAGTTACCAGGGACAGTATAGAGGAGGTTTTCGGGGACAATATAGAGGAGGGCAATTCCCTAGAAATAGAGGAAGATTTCAGAGCCCCAAAACCCCTACTACTAAACAGTGACTCACATGTCACTCACCCCCTCCACACAACACCAGTGGGGGGAAGACTAAGTCATTATTACAAAGCATGGGAAGAAATCACTACAGACACTTGGGTTCTAGCAATTATCCAACATGGTTATTGCATAGAATTTCTACAATTCCCTCCAAACATACCACCAAAAGCACAAAATTTGACAACACACCATTCCAATCTCCTGGAGATAGAAGTGCAGGCACTATTGCAAAAGAATGCAATCGAATTAGTGCCAAACACACAAATAAACACAGGAGTTTACTCACTGTACTTTCTGATACCAAAGAAGGACAAAACGCTGAGACCAATCCTAGACCTCAGAGTAGTGAACACTTTCATCAAATCAGACCACTTTCACATGGTCACACTACAAGAAGTATTGCCATTGCTAAAACTACACGACTACATGGCAACTTTAGACCTCAAGGATGCTTATTTCCATATACCAATACACCCATCGCACAGGAAATACCTAAGGTTTGTATTCAAGGGAATGCATTACCAATTTAAGGTACTGCCTTTCGGATTAACAACCGCACCAAGAGTCTTTACCAAATGTCTAGCGGTAGTCGCTGCACACATAAGAAGGCAGCAAATACATGTGTTCCCATATCTAGACGACTGGCTAATCAAGGCCCATTCGTTAATAGAGTGCTCATATCACACAAATCATATAATACAAACCCTCTTCAAACTAGGGTTCACCGTCAATTTCACAAAATCCAAAATTCTGCCGCGCAAGGTACAACAATACCTGGGAGCCATAATAGACACATCAAAAGGAGTAGCCACTCCAAGTCCCTAAAGAATTCAAAATTTCAACACCATCATACAACGCATGTATCCAACACAAAGGATACAAGCAAAGATGGTACTACAACTCCTAGGCATGATGTCTTCATGCATAGCCATTGTCCCAAACGCAAGACTGCACATGAGGCCCTTACAACAGTGCCTAGCATCACAATGGTCACAAGCACAGGGTCACCTTCTAGATCTGGTGTTAATAGACCGCCAAACTTACCTCTCGCTTCTGTGGTGGAACAACATAAATTTAAACAAAGGGCGGCCTTTCCAAGACCCAGTGCCACAATACGTAATAACAACAGATGCTTCCATGACAGGGTGGGGAGCACACCTTGATCAACACAGCATACAAGGACAATGGAACGTACATCAAACAAAACTGCATATAAATCACCTAGAACTTCTAGCAGTTTTTCAAGCACTAAAAGCTTTCCAACCAATAATAGTTCACAAATACATTCTCGTCAAAACAGACAACATGACAACAATGTATTATCTAAACAAGCAAGGGGGGACGCACTCCACGCAGTTAAGCCTGCTAGCACAAAAGATTTGGCGTTGGGCAATTCACAACCAAATTCGCCTAATAACACAATTTATACCAGGGATCCAAAATCAACTCGCAGACAATCTCTCTCGAGATCACCAACAGGTCCACGAATGGGAAATTCACCCCCAAATTCTGAACACTTATTTCAAACTCTGGGGAACACCTCAGATAGACTTGTTTGCGACAAAGGAGAACGCAAAATGCCAAAACTTTGCATCCAGATACCCACACAAACAGTCCCAAGGCAATGCCCTATGGATGAACTGGTCAGGGATATTTGCTTACGCTTTTCCTCCTCTCCCTCTCCTTCCTTACCTGGTAAACAAACTCAGTCAAAACAAACTCAAACTCATATTAATAGCACCAACTTGGGCAAGGCAACCCTGGTACACAACGCTGCTAGACCTATCAGTAGTACCCTGCATCAAATTGCCCAACAGGCCAGATCTGTTGACACAGCACAACCAAAAGATCAGACACCCAGATCCAGCATCGCTGAATCTAGCAATCTGGCTCCTGAAATCCTAGAATTCGGGCACTTACAACTTACCCAAGAATGTATGGAAGTCATAAAACAAGCCAGAAGGCCATCCACCAGGCACTGCTATGCAAGTAAATGGAAGAGGTTTGTTTGCTACTGCCATATTAATCAAATACAACCATTACACACAACTCCAGAACATGTAGTGGGTTACTTGCTTCACTTACAAAAATCTAACCTGGCTTTCTCTTCCATTAAAATACACCTTGCAGCAATATCTGCATACCTGCAGACTACCTATTCAACTTCCCTATATAAGATACCAGTCATTAAAGCATTCATGGAGGGCCTTAGGAGAATTATACCACCAAGAACACCACCTGTTCCTTCATGGAACCTAAATGTTGTCCTAACTAGACTTATGGGTCCACCTTTTGAACCCATGCACTCCTGCGAAATACAGTTCCTAACCTGGAAGGTGGCATTTCTCATCGCCATTACTTCCCTAAGAAGAGTAAGCGAGATTCAGGCGTTTACAATACAGGAACCTTTTATACAACTACACAAGAATAAGGTCGTCCTAAGGACCAATCCTAAATTTTTGCCAAAGGTTATTTCACCGTTCCATCTAAATCAAACAGTGGAACTTCCAGTGTTCTTTCCACAGCCAGATACCGTAGCTGAAAGGGCACTACATACATTAGATGTCAAAAGAGCATTGATGTATTACATTGACAGAACAAAAAACATCAGAAAGACTAAACAACTATTTATTGCATTTCAAAAACCTCATGCAGGAAACCCAATATCAAAACAAGGTATAGCCAGATGGATAGTTAAATGCATCCAAATCTGCTACCTTAAAGCTAAACGACAGCTGCCCATTACACCAAGGGCACACTCAACCAGAAAGAAAGGTGCTACCATGGCCTTTCTAGGAAACATCCCAATGCAAGAAATATGTAAGGCAGCCACATGGTCTACGCCTCACACATTCACCAAGCACTACTGTGTAGACGTGTTATCCGCACATCAAGCCACAGTAGGTCAAGCCGTATTAAGAACATTATTTCAGACTACTTCCACTCCTACAGGCTGATCCACCGCTTTTGGGGAGATAACTGCTTACTAGTCTATGCAAAACATGCGTATCTACAGCGACAGATGCCATCGAACTGAAAATGTCACTTACCCAGTGTACATCTGTTCGTGGCATCAATCGCAGTAGATTCGCATGTGCCCACCCGCCTCCCCGGGAGCCTGTAGCAGTTTGGAAGTTACCTTCAACTATTTATATATGTATCATCTCAACCTTAAATAGGTGCATACTTAGTCACTCCATTGCATGGGCACTATTACTACAATTAAACTCCTACCTCACCCTCTGCGGGGAAAAACAATCGAAGATGGAGTCGACGCCCATGCGCAATGGAGACAAAAGGAGGAGTCACTCGGTCCCGTGACTCGAAAGACTTCTTCGAAGAAAAACAACTTGTAACACTCCGGCCCAACACCAGATGGCGAGCTATTGCAAAACATGCGAATCTACTGCGACTGATGCCACGAACAGATGTACACTGGGTAAGTGACATTTTCATTCCACATGGACAGGGCTGTCGCTTGTGGTCCCGTGTGTGACCTTGCCTGGCATCCCCAAGCATGCCAGACCGAAGTGTGTACATTGCTAACCCCAAGAGGATCTGGAATAAGATAGCGCTTAGAAGGGGCCTCACCACATTTCCCTCTCCTAACACCCCACTCGGCCGCAATCCAGACTTTACACCAGCCTTTGAGGCCCACACGTTTTCCAGCTGGGGGACGGGGGAATGCTGTACCTTGTGGGACCTGTTTAAAAGTGAGACCATCAAAACATTCAAGCAATGCAAGGTTGGCTTCAAAGTCCCCGAAATGCCTTGACTACTGCCAATTGCGCCACTGGGCACTCTACCCTTTCAATGTACAGAGAGCTACATGGTGCTACACCTCACTCGAGAAGCTGGTTCGAGCATACAATGGCACTTGGGGCTTGATATCGTTCACCTATCAGGTGCTCCAGCATACTGTGCGGCAGCACATGTATCAGTCGCAGTGGCAGTCATTTCCACCATATACAGCCCATTGTCATATGGGTTTTTCCACATCTTTTTACCCTGTTCTGCTCTGAGTAGAGCATGGTATGGGTACAACCACTGCATGAGAGTGTTTGTTATACTTTGTTCAGGAGACACCTTCTAATCCCATAACATTCCCCTGTTTCTGCTACAGGATATCTAGTTTTTCTGAACCCTTACTTTTGGTAGATTTAGGTCTTGTGGAGCATTCTCTTATAAAATGGCCTTCCTTTTCACAATATAAGCATAAGACATTTTTGCAATGGCATTCTCGTTCTTTTTGGATAGAGGTCCTCGCACTCCCCCAATCGCCATTGGTTGCCAGACAATCCAACACTGGACTAGGCTTGGTTCTTTAGAATATTTTAGTTTCATTCTTCTTGTTACCCTTAAATTCTATTAATCTATGGTCTAAGTGTAATGTTAGATTAATTAAATCCACACAAGTAACTGGCTGAGGTTCCACTTGTGCCAGAATGTCTTTCATCTCTTCCTTCAACCCTCTATAATAAAGAACTGCTCGCTTCTCTTCAGGCCTTCCTGTTTCAGGTACAAACCAATTAAAAGCTGTTAGGTATGCTACCAAATCTTTATTAACCTGTCTCAGATCTAATAATTCACGATATGCTGAATGTGTCAATGTACGACGATCAAACATCTTCTCAAACTCTGCCCTAAAGCGGGACCAATGATATAATAAGGGATTTTCCTCATTTACTAAAGGTGTGGCCCATGCCACGGCATCCACTCCTAAATAGGATATTAGTAAAGCCACCCAAGAGTGTGGATCTGGTAAGGACTGAGGTCTGATCATGAAATGCAACGGCACACCTGTACCTTATTGGAATCGCCATAGTATCTCTCAGGAGGGGCCAAGGGAACTAAAGGAGGAACAGTAACTGACAGGTGGGGCAGGGTTACTCGTATTCTCTACAGGACTGCTAGTTATTGATACTGGATTGATAGAAGTCTCCAGTCAGCTGTGTAAGTCATCAACTTGTGCTACTAACACAGAGGTTTCTGCTTGACAGGCCGTGATTTCACCTTTCAACTCAGCCAACATGACGCATATGTCATTTAAGTTGGCCATACTGGTTAATACTGTTCAGGAGGATCTTTTATTCTTGGGTCTACTATTCTGTCACACTCACTGAGATCCTCAGGAATAGTACCCTTCCAGTGGCCCACCTTCCAGCAGCTCCGACTCTTACAAACAAAACAGAGGATCAGAGTGGCTAGACGGACGGAAGGGAGTTAGGAAAGGTAGACCTGTAAGACAAACAGAAAAAGCAGGCACACAGAGCTTGTGTGGGAGCAAGCTTGGAATACCCAAGTTAGCACCATTTAACCGTTTATGAACTGTAAACGCCTGTAAAGAAGCATGTGGCTATACTCATTCTATTAACGGCATAGAATAGTCAGGTACTCATTTCATTCTTATGCATTGCCACATTATAACATTATTAGTATGTCTGGAAATCAACATATGTTTGCCCATCAACAAGAAATAGTTTTGTATTTTCTGTACCTGTGAGAAATTGGGTTGTTGGCTGACTGCGGTGTGAGCCCTGGTCAAGCAGAGTGAATCACAACAAGTCACTAAATTAACCTGTGTTTAATCCTGGGTAGCTTGGCACAAAAAGCAGTCAGCCTCAACTTAGAGGGAATGTGTTAAGTATTTATGAAGTACGCAAACAGCAATACAGTGAAAACACAACCAAATAAAAAATCCCAAACCAATTTAGAGAAATTTGTAATAAATTGTTTGACATCCAAATCCTATTAGTAGAACATGGGCTATGTGTTTTTAAAGTTTAAGGTTCAAAATAGCAAGTCCTCAGTTTTAGGAAATGGCCACCTGTGCACCTTTAACAGCACAACGAGGGGTCCATGAGTGCGTGGAAATGTCTTTGGGGTTGAAGACACACTTAGGCTGGGTCCAGGTGCGGGTTCAAGATGGTGGAAGTCTGTCCCTGAAGTTCCAGGAGTTTCCTGCCTCCCCTGGCTCCTAGCTGGCTGCACTGACAATCGAGGGTTGTTAAGTCTATTGTGTGGTGGCAGAGTTCAACCAATTAACCTACAAGTGGAGCTGTGCTTTGCTCCGCCCCCCCATCAAGTCAGCTAATGGCCCATTCAGTCTCTGCTAATTCCGCTATTGTGTGACTGTCTGGGGTGAACTCACAAAGTCTCAACTGTCAGTTTTACCTATTCGTGTGACCTAAGGCAGGCTACAGGCACAGGGGTCAGGAAAATGCCAGATTTCTGAAAGTGGCATTTTGAAACTTGTAATGATAAATCAGACTTTACCTTTAAAGAGGGGTTATCATTACAAGTTCTTAGATACCAAACATGATATATTTACCACCTCTGGTTTAGGAATTACAATTTATTAATTTTAATAAGGAATCCTCAATGTTACCCTATGGGAAGAGTAGGCCTCTCACTAGTGAGAAAAGAAATGTAGGTGTTTTTCACTATTAGGACATATAAAACTAAAACATACATGTTTTATATTTTAATTACAAAGCACCCTGCCCTATGGGCTAACTAGGGCCTACCTTAGGGGTGACATATGTAATAAAAGGAGAGCTTAAGGCTTGGCAAAGGGTTTTAAATGCCAAGTCAATGTGGCAGTGGGACACTGCCTTCAGGATGCAATGGAAGACCTGGGACATGTTCTAAAGTGCTACTTAAGTGGGTGGCACAATAAGTGCTGCAGGCCCACTGGTAGAATTTACTTTACAAGTCCTGGGTATACGGTATACCACTCTATAAGGGGCTTACATGTAAATAAAAAATGCCAATCAAACCATGTTTTAGGGAGAAAGCATAAGCACTTTAGTACTGGTTAACAGTGGTAAAGTGCAGGGAGTCCTAAGGCCAACAAGCAAAAATCCAGCAAAAAGTAGGAGGAGGAAGGCAAGAAGTTTGTGGGAGACACTGTAGAGAGAGCCATTTCCATCTGTACCCTTATCTGTAACCACAATATAAAGGAAAACACATCTGTCTAAACCGGATGGCAGATACACCCTCATTCTCATTTTAGTACACAATTAGTTCTGCAGCTTCGAACATAAGCACATGAATTTCAAAGGGGGTGCTCTAATCCCAGGCAATACAGGTAGTGGACTTGAACCCCCCCCCTCACCCCCAAGCTGCATTCAAAGATAATGAGCTCAAAATAGTAGTTTGTTCACTATGCTCCCAGGTAAGTGCTAACAAGGTGGTCTAAACAGAGGGTCCAATTTATGGACAGTTCATCACCAGTACTGGGTAGCACATGCGCTGCTCCCGGCTCATGCTCCAAGCAAATAATAAAGCTGTCCGAAGGAACATGTGCACCCAACAAGCACCCGCCCCCATACATGCACAGACTTCTGACTGTTACTTAAACAGGAACCCAGCTGATGAAACAAACACAATGCGCATCCCCCAGTCATGTCGAAAAGGACTTTATCAGCACTCAAACAGTAATACTGCTGACCAAACATGATTCTGGAAATCCTCAGAATAGTAGAAGCTCGCCCACGTCTCTGCAACACTTTTATACCTGCATTTTACAACATCAATGGGAATGTTCCAGAAGAACTTGTAAAAACAGTGAACATCTTGAAATATTGCACGCTGTATTTCGTATGTCAGTAATGCCTGCATTTTTACGGCCTGTTGCCATATGGGTTTATCCACATCTTTTTGCCCCGTTGTGCTCCGAGTAGAGCATGTTATGGGCACTATCACTGCAGGTGCTGACAGAAGGTCTGAGTGTAGAAGTGACATTTCCATATACTCCAAGGTAGTTTACTACAGACAACTTCTAGTCTCCCCCGCAAACACAGGGAAAAATACATGCGTAGACGCAGTTTATATTCTTTTGGATGATAAAGAGGAAACTCCCTCTGGAGTAAAATACCTACCTGCAAGATCTAATGTGTGAACATCTGATGCTCTTTTGTCAAAGGCGAGACAAAGAAGTAGAACCAGTTAGGCTTAAGTGTTTTTCTTAACTAAAAATGTACGATCAGGCCTCAAGCTTTGGTGACCATTTCAACATGGCTCTCAGGCATGGATGTTGTTTGATTCCAGGAAATCAAACATGCATGTCTGTCCACCATAATGGATTGGTAAATTAGAATGTTGCTGTGGGGTACAAAGGAGAAGAGTTGCATGTTAATGCCAATGAATATGACTGGATGATTAAATCATGTGTTTACATTTTGCTCTGCTGAACAAAGAAGCCAGTCCCTCTTCAGCATAGCAACTGCTCTTTCCAGGATTCTTTGACGAGCACATAACTGTATGATTTCGGCCCGCACTGTGAATCCCAGTCCTGCACCCCTCTCAAAACCATAGTTGTCTTTCTTTTGCAGTACAACATGCTTTGTTTTTGATCTACTGAACCATTATCACTTCTCTCCTCCCCCCACAACAGTCAAAGGCTGAACCTTCACTCTTGCTTCAAACATTCACAGATAAATTGTCAGTGTTGGGTAAAGCTGCATCGAGCAGTACTACCCTTGATGAAGACTAATCCCGTGGCTGCTCCCTGAATACATCACCCCTCAGTCCCTCGCCAGCTTCTACATAAAAAAATAAGTAATGTTAAAAAAGGTTGGAGCAAGTTATCCAGTGTGTCATTTTCCAAAAAATGTTTGACCCAGATTTACAAAAGTGTCATGCAACATAGCAGCCTAAAATGCTGTGCTGAACTGCGTGACAGGAAGAGAGCAGGAAAGCACCGTATGGCACTTTCGTCCCCTTTCCCTAGCACTGTGCTGAATTGTGCCGCTGAGCCCCACACACACACCGTTGCACCATCATTCAAGGGGGTGTGTCAGTCTAGCATACTGGAATGGTTGCCTTCCAGTATAAAATACTATGCCTAGATCAGTTTTAAAATGTTTTCTACTTTGTATATGTGTGTATAGTGCAGTACAGATGCAAAGTTGGAAAAATAGTAGAAATGAAAGCATTTCTCCTTTTAACACTTCCTTTCATGTGACGTTAATTTTTAACACAAAACCCTGTCTACTATTGTTAATAGAGAGGGTTTTGCATCAAAGAACATGGGTGGTTGCATGGAAAAGCCCATATGTCACTCATTTAATACCCCCTTGATGCTAAGTATTTTTAGGCATACTTCCAGTGCAAAACAAGTTTTGCGTTGGAAAGTCAATAACAAAAAAAACATTTTGTGCTGACTTCCATCACTTTTGTGACACAAAACCATTGCAAAACGTTTGTAAATCTACCCCTGCAAATTACATTGTAATGCAATGCAGGGATGTTTAATACTCATGTGGGCCACTGAAGCCCCTGTATATATGAGTAGCAAGCTACACCTGTAAGGGGTTTGTTTGGAAGTATGTTGTCTTTGTTTTGATCCTATGTGAAAAGTGTGAGGTTATGACGTCATGAAGTGCAGCACTTAGCAGTAGAGGATCACAGTTTATGTCTTCAGTAAGCAGGATTATATGCACAGCTCTGCAGTCCCTTTATTTTATTTCTTCTGATCAAAGTTTACTTAGCTGGTTACTGTCCATTCTGGGAGATTTTGTTTAAGGTTTATTGTCCTGATCAGGCACAGGTTGGAGGGAGAAAGTGTGGCGAGATCTGCTGGGATGCACTTTGTTAATAAATGTATCTAATTGTCACTGTGAGATGTCAAGAAGTGAAGTAGAATGTGGCTTGTTGGGACCTGCAGTGGTGGACTAAATTACCATTCTCTGTTGGCTGGCCGCATGAGGCAGGTCTGTTCTTTTATTTCATACCAGTTGGTGATTGGCGGTTATTTGCTGTGGACCAGTACGGTACTTGGAGATTTTATTAGTGTGGATCAGGAGAGTTATATACTGCATTATGTCATTTATATAACACTTATTACGCTGAGGAAGCAATGAAGCACTTCATTTTAGATAGCATGCTATTCCAGAACCAAAAGTTATTGACTTTTAAAGCAGTAGTTCGGATCTTTAAAATGAGGTATTGGCAGTTTGCAGAATTACAATTATAAGGATTAAGGCAAACATGCATATGACTTTGTGTAGGCTATGCTGGGAGAGAGGAATCAAGCAAAGGATGGAAAGAACGGAAAGAGTCATTTGACAGAAAAAGGACAGTCGCTAATCAGAAATTTTAAGTAAATTTCAGCTGTTCATGTACGGTATTTAAAACTTTTGTGAAGGCTGTTTTGAGATAGCATACAATCTGAGGGTGCAGTACTTTAGAATGAAAAAACATTATTTTTATGTGGGTAAGTGGTATATTATGCACTTTTGATGGGTACTAGATTTAGGCAAGCAATCTGCTGATATATCTTCAGCAAGGACAGCTGATCTGTTCAGGTACTGTTGGAAAATGGACTCTCTGAATGGTCACCCCAAACTTTTTGCCTCCCTCCTCTTCTTTTTTTGACCTCATTTTTGCTGGCTTTAGGACTCTGGACACTTAACCACTGCTAACCAGTGCTATAGTGCATGTGCTGTCTCCCTAAAAACATGGTACACTACATGTGTTCAGGGCCTGTAATGTGCCACTCACAAAAGTAACCCCTTAACCATGTCTCAGGCCTGCCATTGCAAGGCATTTGTGTGCCGTTTCACTGCCACTTCGACTTGGCATTTAAAAGTACTTACTAAGCCTTAAATTCCCCTTTTTCTACATATATGTCACCCCTAAGGTAGGCCCTAGGTAACCCATAGGGCAGGGTGTTATGTAGGTAAAAGTCAGGCCATGTACATATGGTGAGGTTGATTTAATATTACTATTTTAGAAATGCCACTTTTAGAAAGTGATCATTTCTCTACACTTAAAACCATCTGTGCTTTACAGCCTGTCTCCTATCAACATCTGGTTTGTGCTGGTTGATGTCTCCTTTGTGCATTTCACCCAGACAACCACACACACACACTCAGTCACATCTGCATTCATCTGCATACTGAATGGGTCTTCATGGGCTGGAAGGATAGAGGGCTTGACACATTTCGAAGGCCGGTGGCCTGCCCTCACACAACAGACTGAGCAACTCCCCACTAGGACCTTGGCAGACAGGACTGGACTGAAAGGGGAACTTGTGCACTTCAAAACCATTCTTTGAAGTCTCCTCCACTTCAAAGGAATTTTGGGCACATAAACTGGATCTCTGTCCGCACTAACTCAGACACTCCTGGACCTATACCTGCATCCTGTCAAGAGGAACTGCCTGGCTGTCCAAAGGACTCATCGAGAAGGACTGCTGCTGCACTGCTGTTGCCCTGCTGCACTGCTGGCCTCTGACTTTGCTGAGAAGGACTCTGCCTTCCCCAAAAGTGCTCTCCAGGGGCTTGGGTTGTGCTTGCGTCCTGTTTCTGACGTCTCGGGGCCAACAGACTTCATCTGTTCAAAGAAACTCCTTGTTTGCAAAATCGATGCAACGCCTGCTGAAAACAACACAAAGCCTTCCTTGTGGCTGAGAAATCGCGACGAAAGACGCAGCCCGACTCCCCGAGTGGAAATTCGATGCAGTGCCTGCCTTGCAACGGAATAATTTGACGCATCGCCTACTAGATCGATGCAGCGCCCATGCTTTCTTCCAGCGGGTCAAGGACTTTTCATGCATCGTCCCTGGACATCAAAATATCCCCGCATCGCCATGAGGAACCAAGGCTGCACACCGAAAAACAACAAAAACCCCTTGTAACGTGGAAAGAAACAATGCATCACCTGTGCCACATCGGAAAATCCAACGCAACACCTTCTTTTTCCACGCACCTCTTTCTCTGCGGTCTCCATGCATCATTATTTTTGATGCATAACAGGTACTTTGTGTAACAAAGAGACAACTGTTTGTTTCTAAGGATGAAGAGTCTTTTAAACCTTTTTAAAGTGATATTTCAACTTGTGCTTATTGGATTTTTGTCATTTGGACCTTATTTTATTCAGATAAATCTTATCTATTTTTCTAAATCTGTGTGGTGTATTTCTATGGTGTTTTCACTCTGATACTATATGATTTATTGCACAAATACTTTATACATTGCCTTCTAAGTTAAACCTGACTGCTCAGTGCCAAGCTACCAGAGGATGGGCACAGGATAATTTGGATTGTGTGTGACTTATCATGACTAAGATTGTGGTCCCTAATTGGACAATGGTGTATACCTCTGCAGACTAGAGACCCCATTTCTAACATACTGGAATTGTAAAATAATTGTTGGATGCATGTATAGGGATGTAAGAGCTTTAGGCTGCATTTGAAAGAAGCAGTAATGTCATGACCATATCAAAATGAAATTATATCTAGCCTATGGAAGACACTGCACGCTTTCCTCTGCACCGTAGTGCGAGGTTGTGTGTCATGCAAGGCACTCTGTATGTGTGCTAACACAGGAAATGACACCAGAAGCAGACCAATATTTGGAGAAATAGAAAGGTGCAGTGCTTTCCCTGTTGATCAATGAAGTGCAGCAAATTTGGATGTTGCACTGCACAGTGTGAAAATTCACCAACTTTGGGCACAACAGTTTTGGATCCAAATACTTTCTATAAGAGATCATACATACAGTTGTTGCAACGTTCTCCTGTAGTCTCTTCAGTGAATGATCGGTATACTAAGACTGAAATAACATAGGGATACATACTCATGGACAGCCTCAATACTAGCAAAGCAGGATTGTAATTGTGAGCCTCAGAAAGATCTGCAAACAAGATGGGGATTGGATACAGAGATGGTGTTCACATGATGAAGAACAATGACTAAATGGTAAAACACTATAGAGCTTACAATTCAAATCTCTAGCAGTACAGAGGATGCCGCAAGGCTCAATTTCTTATTTTCCATTCTAATCTACATTATCTGTATTTGTTCACTGTAAATATTGTAGTGATATTATTAATGATGTGATTGAAGATGTCATGAATGATTTAATATGTGAGGTAACTAGTATTTCACGGTGAGGGTGCAAGTTATTGTTACCTTAGGGCAAGAGTTATGGTTACTTGAGATAACAAGAACTATAACTGGTGAATTTTTAAGGTTTAGCATGTGTAAAATGTGAACCTAACTATAACGTCTCTGTAACCTTTGTTTTTTTAGTGACTTACTAAGGTTTTTAAATTCAATTTCTTAACTATAATGTCCCTATAACCTGTTTTTTTCAAGTGAATTATTCTATTTTTTAGTAATATTTGATTACCATACGCTAATCCAGCCACCACTGGGCATGGCCAAAGGCAGGAAACCAACTCCACACTGTGCAAGGCCTTCGGCTGTGTATATCAGGGGCTTGGCCACAGGGCCTGGCATGTACCAGGCCCTGTGGCCAAATACCCACATGTGGCTAATCCCATGCCACACACAGCCCTGTGGCCAACCACACAAACATAGCCAACTTGGGAGGGGGACTTGCAGCCCCCCAGGCCGATTTCGGCCCCAGTGACGCCAAACCCCGGGGCCTGCCACATTGGTTTAGGGAAGGGAGTATGTTGCTTCCCTCCCTGGGCTGCATTTGGCAGCAGGGACCCCATCCCCTGGGGCCCATCACTTAATTTATAGGGATGGGTGAGGGGGCATGCAGACCCCTCGCCCGGGCCAATTTCTAGCCCTGGGGACCCCAACTCCTGGGGCCGTACCATATTAAGAATGGGGAGGGGGTATGCAGAACCCCTCCCCAGACCAATGTTGTCCCCAGGGACCCTATCCCCCAAGGACTGACACATTTTGTTAGGGGAGGTAATACGTAGTCCTACTTCTTGGGCCATATTTGGCCCCGGGGGCACGCAGACCCCTCCCCGGGCTGATGCCTAACCCCAGGGACCCCATCTCCCAGGGCTCGGCCATGTTAAGAATAGGGAGGGGGCTCACAACCCCCCTTCCCTGGGGCCTATCCTATTAGGAATTGGGGAGGGGGCCATGTGCCCCCCCAGGTTGATTTTGGCCCCAAGGACCCCATCTCCCAGGGCCTGCCGGCCACATTATGAAGTGGGAGAGGGGCAGCCCCCCTCCCTGGGCCAGTATTGGCCTCATGGACCCCATGCACTGGGGCCTGGTCAGTAAAGGGTGGGTGACTTGGAGGCCACCCAGAGCACCCACCAGATCATTGTTGGGGGCCGCATGGGAGTCCCAATGCCCTCTCAACCCAAGCCAGCTCCCTGCTACCAGTGGAAGCCAACATTGCTTCCGCCCACAGGAAGCAGCTAAAAATGCTGCTACCTGCGGTTCAGAGTATTTTTTTCATCTGTTCCTCTGCCCGCTTCAGTGCAGGAAGGGAAACAGAAGAAAAATCTGTTCACAGTGGGTGGTAGCATTTTTGTTCTCTCACACAGCCCAGGCTCTCCTTATGACCCACTCTAACAATCCCCAGCACCCTGACCACTGGGACGATTATGGCGTGGACCTCCCATCTGACACTAACACTGACCTGTATCCCACAAGGCTCTCACCCAGGACAATACCACCTCATACAATAAGGTGCTACACAGAGCGGCCACCTTTCACAAGGTGGAACTTCATGTCCAGTATGAGGAGGACTTCCTCATGAAGACCCTCTTCTCTTCACAGCGGTCCCTCCAGTACCTTCCCATGCTAAAGGGTAAGCTCAAACCTAATGGGGACATCTTTAAGGTGCCAGTGAAGGCAAGGGTAGTCACACCTCAGTGGACAAAAAGTTCAAGGCTTCTCCTTCTGACCCACCCTACATCAAGGGCCAATTACCCCCCAATCATCTAGTAGTCCACATATCTAGGAAGTGTGTCAATTCACAGGGCACAGGGGATACGCCCTCGGACTGACAGAGTAAAAAGAGTGATGCCGGTAGTAAATGTGTTGCAGCACAATCTGCCGCTCATTGGCTCATCACCAGTTCTATAGGGATTCTCTCTTGGTATAACATCTCTCAGAGCAATTTTGGAAACGGGCAGGAATTGGCTATGGAAGGGAAAATTATTTCCAACACCAATGTCTGCTGCGCTCCAGATGCTGCAAACACAGCTGTCCATAAGTAACTAGTGTCCTTCTACGCTCGCACATATGGTTGTGAGTTTTTGGTTTTAAGCCAGAGGCTCAACAACTTCTCCTAAACATGCCGTTTGATGGGGGAACATCTCTTCAGATTCCAAGTCGGTGAGATGCTAGACAAAATCAAGGATAAAGACACATACATAGCCAAAGCCATGGGGGCCCTCCAAACACCAGCATCCTGCAGGATCCTTTCGCTGCCACCAGTATCGTGGTGCAGCAAAAATTCCCACCCTGGAGTCTTTCAGCACGTTCCCCAGACAACAGCATCAGACTCCCTCATGGGGATACTACATAGGAGGCTACAAGAGAAATAATAGTATAGAAAAAGGAAAGGACACAGCCCCCAAAGAGGCTGCCCTTTAAAACAGCGATGCTCTTGCCCTTCCACCCCAATCATACAAACGCAGTGGTTGGGGGTGATTACGGGGTTACCTGAAATGATAGGTGGAAATCGCCTCCGATCAGTGTGTTTTAAGCATCATATAAGAGGGCTGTTGTTTAGAGCTCAAGCATACACCACCAAACGTTCCCCCCAACACACACTGTCCCCAGAACATCAACGTCTGCTCCAGAAGGAGGTGCATGTGCTACTTGCCAAAGGGGTCAATGAGCCAGTACAGCTACAATGTCATGGAAAGTAAATGTACTCCCTATACTTTCTATTCCCCAAAAAGGACAGTTCAGCTCAGACCCATGCTCAACCTCAGGTACCTCATGAAGTACATACTATCACAGCACTTACACATGATTACACTGCTAGATGTCATCCCCCTACAACAAGAGATCTCATGACTGCCCTCAATCTGAAAGATGCCTACTTCCACATACTTATTCACCCGGCGTATCAAAGATTCCTGCAATCCGTGGTAAGGGACTAGCATTATCAATTCAAGCTGCTACATTTTGGGATCACCATGGCCCTCAGGGTGTTAACCAAGTGCCAAGGAGATTTTCAGTTAGTGATAGGCAAGTTAGGTCTTCAGAACCTGGATCTCTTTGCATTCCTTGGAAATGCTCTTGTACCTCACTTCTGTGCAGAGATCTGTTGTCGGGAAACATGGGGGTTGATGCACAATAAATCCCCAGGCCCCAGGAAACACTGTATACCTTCCATCAATTTCCCCTCATCCCGAAGGTGCTTCTGAGGATTCTGGGGAAATCAGTGACAGTGATGCTAATCACACTATTCTGTCCAAGAAGGATTTGGTTTAAATTACTGAGAGAATTCCTCCTTTCACTCTTCCTTAGATCTGAGTACCCGTCAGTTTCCTGTCCTCTCATTCAGGCAGATTCTCCAGTTGAACCTGATGGTCTGGACATTGAAAGGGAGTGATTGCAAAGACCAGGCTGCTTTAATGCTGTGGTGACAGACATTCAGGCTCAAGTAAAAGATTCCACTCTACATGCTTATGCAAAGCACTGACAAATTATTTTATCTTGGTGTGCTGTTTTTGGTCGAGGCCCTGTTTCATGTGATCCCTTTCAGTTATTAGACTTTCACTGAGTTGGGTTTGCGAAAGGATTAGCTCCTTTAACTTTATCATCTCAATGGGTGACCATAAAATACTGTAGCGAGGCTCAGCAGGATTTACTTCCTATTCTTCATTGGTAGGAAAGCTTTTTAAGTGTTTCTGAGTTTATATAACGGTCGTCACTCCTCCAATTCCCTCTTGGAATTTCCCCGCAATTTTAGAGGGTCTAATAAAACCTCCTTTTGAGCCTTTGGAAATGGCTGATGTGTCTTGGGTCTCAGCGAAGGTGCTGTTCCTCATTGCCATTACTTCTGCCAGAAGACTGGGGGTACTGATTTCCCTGTTAATATCATTTTCCTACCTGATGTTTTTCCCAGGTAGAATTGTTCTCAGATCTGATCATATATCTCGATCCAAAGCACAATCTGTCTTTCATTCGTCCCAATAAATCATGTTACGTGTCTTTGTGTGGGAAGATCATGTTCCTTCTCCTTTACATGTTAGAAGGGTTCTGTGAAAATACCTAGACTGAACTAAGCACCTATGAGTCAACCGATAAGGGAAAGAAAGTTTCAATTGCAACACTCAGTAGCTGGGTCAGACAACTAATTTCACAGGCCTATGATTCAGTTATTAACAGTGGTTCCAGGCAAGATCCTCCAGGGCAGTACCAACTGCATTCGCATGCTGCAATAGGGGAAAACTCCCATTAATTTCTTACTTATTGAATCTTTTACAAATCAGTAATTTTCATTTCTCGCTCTATAATGTGTCTGGATTATGAGAACGGCCTATCCATTTGGATTCTTTCATCTCCTTTTTTTTGTGTTAACTGCACTTTATGAAGTTGTGGAAAAAGGGATAGCATATGCCTGGATATATAGGAGAGATATCGGCTTGCAGTGTATTTGCTGTTTGATAGGATGAAGCAAGAGTTTAATTTGGAGAAACGTGGAATAATTTTTCATTGAATGTCACTTGTTAAATAATAGGAGGAAAAACAAGCTAATAAAGCTTGGGTCATGGGGCATAGTCCAACAGTGCTTGTTCCAGTCATTATTGTCATTGCTTGGGGAAATGGTAATTGGAGGAGATTCATTGTAAACAAAACTCAGAAATTGTTACCACAACACATAACACAAGACAGCATAAACTCAAGACAGTCAAGATACTCTGTGATTTTTAAAAATACTTCAGGTTTAGTAAGAACCATTTTTCCACATAAGAGAGAATTTGCCTGCAGCTCCACAATGGCTACAGGCATAATTTATTTTCTTGGTTACATCAACAATTAGTTTTCAGTACTTAAGGATGCTGTTGAATAGGTTTTCTGATCACTCACCACTTGAGCTCCATATTGTAAAGGTAAGAGAGCTTTCAAGAAAAGATGTGTTTTTAATAAAAAAAATGGATAGCAGGGATTAGGATAGACATTTAGGTGTTTTCTGGAAGAAATCATGGCACTGCTTTGATGTGTATAAATTGAACATAAGACATTCATATGAGCCCAAACAATCTCTGTACATATTGGACCTGATCACGATTTCAGTGGATGGTTTTACCCATCTGCAGAACTTCTGGCGGGGAGGTTGCCGACATTGTGGCTAACTCCCTGCCGGGCCCATTACGAGTTTCCCGCTAGGTTGACGGACGGACACCTGAGAGGGAAATAGCCTACAGCATTGTCTCTGGCTCCTAATCGAGCCGGCAGCAATGCTGTAGGATGAAGGTTGCACCAGCACCCTTGCAATGTTCACTGTCTGTGAAGCAGACAATGAACATTGCGACGGTGCTGGCCAGGGGGGCCCCTGCACTACCCATGCCAAGTGCATGTTACCTCCATGAAATCCCTGGCAGAGAACAAATTCGTAATCCCCAGGGCAGCGCTGCTTGCAGCACTGCCCTGGTGGATTAGAACCACCATGACCACCAGACCGTCGGGATGACTAATCCTGCCCGTGCTGGTGGTCCCACCGCAGCACAACTGCTGTGGCCATAATATGGCGCTCTCACCGCCAGCAGCAAACCTGGTGGTCATGAGACCGCCAGGTTCCTAATGAGGCCCATAGTCATAAATAAAGCTATGAAGGAACAGAAGGCAAAACTGGAAAGACAGATTAAAAGAGATTATGAGAGATTTCTATTATGCAGACGGAAATAGAAAGGTTTTAGAAACTGTGAAATCTGTGCTGTGTGAGAATTACTATGCCAAGAATTATATAAACAACTCTACTTACCTCCAAAAGCCATACGAGGAGAGTGACTATCCTGGAAGATAAGTGACATGGCAAGCTCGGGAGCAAATCTCTAAAATTGCTATCAGCTCCTGAAAATGTTCGAGGGCGGGCCCGTAATACATCGGAGGAACAAATGAATTAGATTTTTTAGAACACTATAAGAAAATCAATAATGTTTCTCCAACAGTTGATATGAATAAATTAAGTACATTTTAGGTCAAATCCCTATTCCAGCGAGGAAGCTAGTATGGTTACTCATTTCACCTTGCAGGAGCTTGAGGAGGTTAATGACACTGGGCAGTAAAATGTGCGGACCTGATGGTGTTCCCTTTGAACTGTATAAACCATTTTTGGGTGTTTTAAATATTCACCTTCTAGGCTTAGCTAATTCTATTTTAGGTGGAGGCTCAACCCCCTCTACTTTGGCCTAGGAAACGTGGAAGGTATGCACCCAAATGCATAGCTCCCTTTTACACTTTTAAACTGCGATTCTAAAATGATCACAAATTTATTATCAAATGCTTTCAAAAAGGTGGTTGCGAAACTAATTCGCTCAGATCACAATGGTTTCATTTCAGGTTGCCACCTCTGCACCAATACAAATGACTTAATAGAGGCCCTTGAGGTTTTTTTTCTACAAAACAAATCTTAGCAGCGATATTCTTATTGAATGTCCAGAATGCCTTCAACCTCGTGGTCTGGGAAACTCTTATGTGTATTCTAGAGGAATCTGAATTTTCTTCCAGAACACGTGGTTCACAAAGAGTTATGCATGACCAGGCAGGGCGAAACTAATTTTAAATTCATCTGGGGTAGGGACTTTTGGTGTCCAGTGAGGGGCTAAACAAGGCTGTCCCCTTATCCCAGTATTATTGCCTGTTTCATTGAACCACTGGGATAGCTATTCAATATGATAAGATAATTCAGGCGCCTCTGCCACAGATGGCTAAGATCAAGCTTTATGCAGAAGAAATTGTCTCTATGTTTCAGACCTTAGCAGGGTATAAAATCAACAAAGCCAAGGCTGAAATAATTTTATGTTATTGTCCTTGATTAAGTTTACTACCTAAGCTACAAAGCTGGAGTCATTCAGAAATTCATAAACTTTCTTGGACAACGTAGAATGGAAAAAGAGGTTTAAAGAATCAGGCAGTTTTAGCAACATGGACTGCTAATGGTTTCACAAACTTGTCCGATTTTTCAACTAAATGGGAATCCTGGTCTGAAAGAGTTCTTTATTACCACCAATAAGCCTTGACTACAAAGGTCTTAGAATGCTCTATGGGGTAAATGTACAAAGCATTGTTTTGGTCACAAATGGTCCGATTCGCAGAATCAAACCATTTGCAACTGAAAAAATGCTTTTTTAAATGTACAAACACAAAAATGTGAATCTAGCAAATTTGAATTTGGATTTGCGACCAAAAAAACGAATCACTGTTTGGAAATGGCATGTTCAGGTCATCCCATCCAACTCGGGAATCTGAATGGTATGTTCTAATGTTTTGCAACATAAATGCAGTTGTAAACCATTCCTACTTTACCACCAACTAAAAGCTGGCAGTAACCCACTCCCCTTCCCCTTTAAGAATGTTTGAACAAATCTTTAATAGCAGGCAGAGGTCTCATGGGGCACAGCCTACTTCTAAAATATAAAGATGAAATGTTTTTTTTTTTTTAAATGCATCTCATTTTCTTTCAAGGAAAATGGGATGCATTAAAAAAAAAAGGTTAATTTAAAATCAGTCACAGACATGGTGGTCTTCTGACCCCCTGCAGTCCACCATCCTGTAACGGCAGCGAAACCTAGTGGGTCACAAATTGTTACCTATCTCATTAATATTCATGTTGTAGGTCTACTTGTGACCCACTACCAATCGCTAATTAGGAAGCATGGGCCAGATATAACTTTAGTACATTAGTATTAATTGGTAATCACTATTACTAATGTTATTACACCTGGCACCACATTCTGTGCTACAAAAATAGGGATAAATGTACAAAGCATTTTTGCGGTCAGAATTCACAGAATCAGGCCATTTGCAACCACAAAAATGCTTTTTTAAAGGCACAAAAAAAGCACAAATTGCAATTCACTAACATGTTACAGATTCACAATTTGTGTTAGCAATCCACTATTTGGAAGGGGCGTGTTAAGGGCATCCCTTCAAAATACTGAATCACAATGGTATGCATTAATGTTTTGTGATCGAATTCCAGTCGAAAAACATTAACATTTTATTGACACCTTGAAGGAGGTGGTAACCCATTTGCAAATAGGAAGGACACCCCAAGGGACATTTCCTCTTTGTTTTAGTTTTTCTTCTTTTTAAAAGCATCCAATTTTTCTTTAAGGAAAACGGTTTGCATTTACAAAAAAAGTTTGCTTTATTAAAAAGCAATCACAAATATGGTGGTCTGCTGGCCTCAGCTGGCCACCAACCCTGTGATGGTTGTGATTCCTAATGGGTTACAAATTGCAACCTACCTCACTAATATTCTAGGTCGATTTGATAAAGGATACATCTATGAATTTAATTTTTACATGTAGTGGGTATGAATTTTCACAAAATGCAATTCTATTTTGAGTGGTTTATGTTTCAGACTCCCAGTTTTTAAACAAAATCAGCACAAGGTGCCCTGACCAATGCTTCAGGTGTGGATCCACAGACAGCAGAAATTGGTGCCACATTATTTTGCTATGTGCTAAATTAGACAATTGTTTTACTTTAATCTTTAAATATTTAGAAAATCTGCTGCAGGGTCGAATTCCTTGTAATTCCACTCCTGCCTTGATAGGCTAAATGTGGGAAATGTCATTAAGATGTCAAAAGTTGATTTGTATTTCATTGTTGGTGGTATGATCTCTATTATTGCAGAGATGGAGGACTAAGCTAATTTCCTTTTTCTGAATGGATTAGGAAAATGAAGAAAATTAAATAAAGGGAGAATCTGTTTGCTGTACATATGAGTAATTCAATTATATATTTAACAAGGTGTGGGATCAACTTATGGATCCTACAGAATAAATCCGATCTAAGGCTATGTGATATTGGGGAGCCTTATATTGTAAACTATGGAGTTGTTGAGGTTGTTTTCTCTGATTGGGTGCAAGATTTAAGTGAGAATGTGAAATTTAGGAAATAATCCCATCTGTGCTTATATTTATCTATTAGGATTGCTGTATATGTTTTATCTTTTGATTCGATTGTCTTTGTAATCGTGTTGGTTGTTTCTGTTATAATTGTATAACTGAATTAAAAAAATGTAAAAACAATAGGAAAGACACAATAGAAAGTATATGACCTCCCTGACTAATTTTTTCTCCTCCAGACATCCCTCGCGCCCAAAGGCACAAATCTTTGAAAATAAATTCTGTTCTTTTCTTCCCTACTACTGCTGGGGATTCGAAGAATCGAAACTATAAAATGCTTAGGCCATTCTAGTTTTTGTAGATGATTCGGATCAACACTTATCGGGTCATACTGTGAAACAAGATTAATTTTCCTGCCATTAATGTCTGTAGGAATGATTATCCAATATCCTTCACCATCTTCCATGGGTAGGGCAATTTTCTTTAGTGTCCCTTTACTGACCAGAATAGCCACCACCCTTTGAGTAGACTTTGCAGATAAGAAAAAAACACTTCCAATGTTGCATCCATTTATCTCATTAACCCCTTTCCTCCTAATCCCTTGTGTCTTCTGTAACACTATGGCACTCATTCTGCATTGACTGCACCATACAAATATGCCTCCCTCTTCATCCCTGATATTCAGCCCATTACAATTAGGGTTATTATGGGCAAGCTTACCATTATGACTTGTGTCAACTAACAGGACGTTCTGCTTTTCGCCACTCTGTTGAACATTTCATCCCATCGCTCTTATGACCTCCTATATATCTGATACAAATAATTTCCTAACATAATGAATCAACGTCCTTCTCTGTTCCCCCTTACCTCCCCCACAATTTCCACACCATCTACCCATCTCTCCTTTCCTTCCCTTCCCTTCCCCACTGGTGCCCTCCTTTAACCCATCCCTAACAATCCCCCTAGTGACCTGCTATCCCACCACCCCATGAAGCATGAAGTGCCCTGTCCCCGACCACAAGGCTCTCCACCCTACCACATGTTATAGGTGCAATATTTTGGCACCCATTGCAGCTTCAACTATCTCCCCTCTCATCTATTTCATTTCATATTATCTGAGATTCTCTGAAGATAAGGGCACCAATGCCTCCTATAACTAAATTCTGGTGGCTCACTCCCTGCCACTTTCACCAGGAAATCTCTAGTGTCCTTTATCTCTGAAAAAACCTGAAATCTGCCCTCCCACAAAACTTTTAACCTTGCAGGTTGAAATCTGCTTCTACGATAGATCAGTTTTTTGTGGTCCCAGTTTCTCTCGATCCTTGACATTTCCCATCATGCTAGCGGGCTGATGTATCACCGGGAGTGTTCTTAAAGTGTGATGTCCCTCTTTCCACTTATATTGAGATGTGGAGAGTGGAGAGAACAGTTATGGGGGAACCAGAGGTTATTGATGTCATAATTTTGGAAGTAATTACCATTCTTACCATCTAAGAAATGGAGGGAGGAGGTGGTTGCCCTACAGGAGGAAGTAGATAGTGCCTATCACGGAGTAGGATCAGATACATTGGAAGGCGGAAATAATAGGTGGTGCAATGCTAGGGAGAAAACTAGGGGTTATTATCTCCAAAGGGAACTAGTCAATGACAGAACCTTCCAACAACAGATGTACGAGGAAGTTGAATCTATAGGTCGACTTTAGCCTGGAGGACAAAAGAGAAGACTAATCCAAATTTGAGCTCTAAACTATGGGATCCACAGGCTTACAAATATATTGAAGAGCCAGAAGAAATCAAACACGTCTTCTTTGATTATTACTCTAGATTGTATGAGGATGAACAAGCAAGGAACCATTTAATGGTCTGCTTTGATGGAGGAAGCGGCCTTAATGTTATTGAAATCAGTAACAGAGGACAAGGTGGATGTCACCATAAAGTGTCTCCCTAGTGGGAATGCCTCAGGGGAAGATGGGTTTGGACCTGAATTTTATAAGATTTTCACCTGGGCTCTTAGATTGCCTTTAGCTTTCCTTTTTAATCATTTGTTAGAGGCAGGACAGGTCCTGGATTCCTTCTCTAGAGCGGGTTTGGTCAATTGTTTGAAACCAGGTAAATCAATCAATCAATCAGTGTTTGTAAAGTGCAACTACTCACCCGTTAGGGTCTCGTGGCATTGGTGGGGGGAGTGTAGCATGTACCGGTAAGGTGGTTTAAAAAAGCCATGTCTTCAGTTCCTTCGTGAAGCTGGGGAGGGAGGTGGTTTGTCTGATGTGGATGGGTAGGGCGTTCCAGGCGGTGGCTGCGAGGTAGGAGAAGGAGTGTCCTCCTGTTCTGGTTTTCCTGATGTGGGGGACTTCTGCGAGAGAGAGCTGGGCTGAGCGTAGGGCTGCGTGGGGTACGTGGAAATTGAGTCGCTGGTTCAGGTTGGCTGGTCGGTGTTGTGGAGGGTTTTGTGTGCGTGGCTGAGGATCTTGAAAGTTATTCTTTTCTCTATGGGGAGCAAGTGCAGTGTACGTAGGTTTTGTGAGATGTGGAAGTTTCGGGGTAGGTCGAAGATCAGTGTGGCAGCGGTGTTCTGGATGTTTTGCAATTTGTGGGTGAGTTTTTTGTTGATTCCGGCATAGAGTGCGTTGGATCCATTTGAGGGTCTTGTGTAGGAGGCAGAGGGTGTAGAAGCAGGTGAAGGTGACTGAGTTGATTTGATGGTTCATGTTGAGGTCGGGGTCCAGGATGATTCCGAGGTTGCAAGCTTGGCTGGCGGGGGTGGGCGAGTTTCTGAGGGTGGGTGGCCACCAGGATTTGCTCCATGCGTTGGGTTGAGGGCCCATGATTAGTACTTCTGTCTTGTTTGTGTTGAGTTGAAGGCAGCTGTCTCTCATCCAGTTGGCGACTGCTTTCATGCCTTCATTGAAGTTGTGTCTGGCCTTGTCGGGTTCATTGAAGAGGATGAGTTGGGTGTCGTCGGCATAGGAGATGATGTTTATTCCGTAGCTTCTGACGAGGGTGGCTAGCGGGACCATGTAGACATTGAACAACGTGGGGCTGAGGAGGATTCCTGGGGCACTCCGCAGGTGGTGGGTGAGGGATCTGCGAGGAAGGGGGTGAGTCTTACTCATGTTCTGCCGGAGAGGAAGGATTGGATCCAGTCAAGGGCTTTGTCTCTGATGCCGGCTTCGTAGAGACTTGTTATCAGGGTGTGATGGGAGACTGTGTTGAAAGCTGCCAAGAGGTCTAGTAGGATGAGTGCCGCCATCTCTCCCTTGTTCAGTAGGGAGCAGATGTCGTCTGTTGCGACCAGGAGGGCAGTTTCAGTGCTGTGGTTTGACTTGAATCCGGATTGGGAGATGTCAAGGATGTTGTGGTCTTTTAAAAACGTGGTGAGTTGGCTTTTGACTGCTTTTTCAATGACTTGCGCAGGAAACAGAAGTAGGGAGATGGGCCTGAAGTTTTTGAGGTTGTTGGGGGTCTGCCGAGCTCTTCTTGAGTAGGGGGTTGATCTCAGCATCTTTCCAATTGTCGAGGAAGGTGGCGGCAGCTAGTGAGCAGTTGATGGTGAGGCAGAGCTTGGGGGCGATGGTGTCTGCAGCTCTGTTGAAGATGTGATTGGGGCATGGGTCCGTGGGGGCCCCGGAGTGTATGGACTTCATTGTTTTCAGCGTATCTTCGGTTAAGAAGGGTGTCCAGGTGGAGATCGCAGGTTTTTTTTAAATATATCTTTTCTTACTTTTATAAGGGTGATAACATGAATCAAAACACGTGATAATCCCCGGCAACTTAAACCCTCCCGCACCCCATCGTGAACTAAGTCCTTCAATATATTTCTTATGATGAAAGGTCTCAAAAGTCTTTAGGTAGGTCAACGCTCCGGCATTGTTATTAAGTAGTTGTAGCAGCGTGTTCGGAGTCTGAGTTCGATAAAGAGTTGTCTTCATCCGAGGAGGGGGCATCAGCCAGTTTTAAGTTTTCAAGCAGTAAGTCCCATTGCGTAACACTCTCCCTGGTTCTTTGGCCTCGGGATGCTTCTTTCATTAGTACTGTGCTCTCTATTTCGACACATTTTTCTAGTGCACCTAGCCATCTAATTATTAGTGGGCCACCTGGGTCCTTCCAATGTAATGTTATTTCTCTCCTCCCTAAGATCAAAACTAGGTCTATGAATTTTTTGACATCTTATGTGTCGATGGGCGTGGGAAGTCCCCCAGGATTGCTGCTATCGGGGTAGGTGATAGCGTTCTTTCAGTGCAGTCAGCTAGCTTCCCGAATACTTCCGACCAGTATGCGCTAATTAGGGGGATTTCCAAAACATATGTATTATGTCTGCAGCCAGATCAGAGCAACGTGGGGAATCAGATTTATTTGTATTATATATTTTGGCTATCCTTTTAGGAGTTAGGTAAGCTCTGTGGAAAATATATAAATTTATCAATTTAAATCTTGCATTTCCAGAGATAGTGTAGACGTGGGATGTAATTCTGTCCCATTGATTGTCTTCTAATATCATGTCAAGGTCATTTTGCCATTTTGTCTTGAGTTTATTTAGCGGAGTGCAGGTGTCGCCTTGCATGAGTTTATATATACGAGAGATTAACCTCGTCTGCTCGCCCATTGAGCATATGAGTTTGCATCCCTTATGGGCTGGGGGTTCACAGGTGCCCTTACCCCACATTTTTTGAATGATTCTTACAATGGCAGTATGTGTGAGAAACAATCCAGGAGGGAGATCAAACTGGTCTTGCAGCTCCACAAATGAACAAAGTTTCCCATTACCATAAAGCCCACCTATTTTTGTGATGTTGAACGGGGTCAGTTTGTTAATATGTTTGAAGATTTGTTTATTTGGGAAGCAATTCAGAGCTTCCAAGGGGATTTCAGGAGCATGAGGTGTTTTTAAACGGGAGCGTTTGAGGTACTGTTCCCAGCAGTGTCTGATGGATTCCTATTCTATAGGAAGCGGCTCTTTCTGTTTCCTGGGGATCAGTATTATGTGCAGGATTTAGCTTAATGGGCAGGTTAATGGTATTTGTAAGTCAGCTGCGACTCGGGGTTTGTTAATCAGTCTTGCTAACCATTGCATTTGTCCCGCCCAATAGTAGATTTCTAAGTTAGGCGCAGCTAATCCTTCCTCCAAGGTAGGTCTTTGTAGGGTCTGAAGTGTTATTCTGAGTCTACTGGGACCCCAAATGAAGCTTGCAATTAATGATTCAGCACTTTTAAATATCGAGCAGGGAATGATTAGAGGTAGCGTGGAGAAGAAGTATAAAAGCCTGGGCAGTACTATCATCTTAATCAGTGCAATTCTTCCAGCGACTGTAAAGGGTAAGATGCTCCAGAATTGCATGCTAGCTTTAATTCCCCTGATTGCGCTTTGTATGTTCCCTTCTAGTAAATCTTCTACTGAATGATAGATATTGACTCCAAGATATTTGAAAGTGGATGAGGCCCAGGGTAAGCCCTTAGTGTCAGGGGGTTTCGCGGTGTCTTTGGAAGTTGGGAAAATGGAGGATTTTCTCCAATTAATCCTGAGTCCCGAGGCCGAGCTGAAATTATCTAGCATTTCTATCACTCCGGGGAGATCCGCCACCAAGTTTTTAAGGAATAATAGCATGTCATCGGCATATAGCGCGATGTGGTGTGTCCAATTGTTAATTGGGATGCCTTCAAAGTGACCTTTGGGTCTTGCAGTTTGTGCAAGGGGTTCTACTGTGATTGCAAATAAAAGAGGGGAGAGTGGGCAGCCCTGTCTAGTCCCTCTTCCCACCGTGAAGGGCTCAGAGAAGGTGTTGCCTGTACGTACTCTTGCTGTGGGGTTTGTGTAGAGTAATTTCGTCCAGCGGACAAAGCCCTCTCCCAGTCCAAGTTTTAACATGACTTGCTCTAGGTAATCCCATCTCAGGCTGTCGAATGCTTTTTCGATGTCTATTGAGATTATAGCAGCTTGCGATAAGGTGTCAGGTAGGGAATGAAGAAGTGATATTAATCGCCTGATGTTTAGCGCTGTGCTGCGTAGTGGGATAAATCCTGATTGATCCTGGTGAATCAAAGAGGTCATGTGTGGTAAAAGTCTGTTAGCTAGTACTCTACTTAATATTTTATAGTCTAAATTCAGCATTGAAAGCAGTCGGTATGAACGGACATCGGAAGCAGGTTTTCTGGTTTTAATAAGGGAATCATTATGGCCTCATTAGTGGAATGCAGTAATTTGTTATTTTGCCAAGCTTCCATATATAGTGTGCAAAGTCTGGGTGCTAAAGTGTCCTGATATAGCTGATAGAACTCTGACGGGAGGCCGTCTGCTCCCGGTACTTTACCCTTTGCCATGCTTTGTATTGCAGTTTTGATTTCTGTAATCGAGATAGGGGCTGCTAGGGTTGTGCTTTCTTTAGCTTCCAATCTAGGGAGCCTCGGTGACTTCAGTTCCGCGATCTGGGTACAATTAATTGTTTCGGAGGGTGGAGGATATAGAGATGAGTAGTATTCAAAGAAGCAATTATTAATTTCTTTTTGGCTAAGTACTCTAATCTCTGGATCTATCTCTATTTCAAGGATAATAGTTTGATGTTTGGGGGGTTTAGCTAGCAAAGCCAGAAGAGCACTTGCTTTATCCCCTTCCGCATGCTGTCTACTTAAGTATTGCTTATAGTTGAAGCGAGAGAGTCTAATGTTTTCCTCTATTATTTTCGTTTTAGTTTCTCTCAAAAGAGAGGACAGTTCAGGGTTAGAGGGGAGCTTGCACTCAGTATCTCTTAGGGAGTCTTCTAATTTATTAAGCTCTGTTTCGATAGATCTGCGCACTCCAATACTTTTACCAATACAGTTACCCCTAGTTACTATTTTAAAGGTTTCACATTCTAGTGCTCTAGAGGATGCAGTTCCTGCATTTAGTTTGAAGTATTCTTTGATACTATTGAGGAGGTGATGTTTAAAGGCCTCGTCCTCTAATATCTCAGTACTGAGTCTCCAAGTGGGTATTACTGTTTTTTCTTTATGCCAATTAATTGAGATTAATAAGGGGTTGTGATCTGAGATGGTACGGCTCAGGTATTCAGCTGAAGTTACAACGGGTTATAGCTCCAGAGAGACTAGTATTGTATCTAATCTTACGTGTAGTTCATGAACCGCGGAATAAAAGGAATATTCTCTATTATGTGGGTAGAGGTGTCTCCAGCAGTCTCTGATTTGCCAGCCTTGTTGCCATTCTGAAAGGGCCTTAGCTGTTTTTATAGATTGAGTCTGTGAGAGGGGGGTGTGTGATCTGTCCATAGTAATATCCGAGATGCAATTAAAGTCACCTCCTATTATTTTCGGATTCGCCAGAATCGGACTCAACTCCCCAGACATTTTGTCAAAGAATTTCTTCTGGTCTTGGTTCGGGGCATAGAGGCCTCGGATGGTTATTTCTCTCCCATCTAGTCTGCCCGAGATGACTACATATCTACCATCTTTATCTATGTATGTATGTAATGCTTGAAAAGGGATACCAGGGCGTATCCAAACTAGTACTCCTCTCGCGAATGCCGAGTAGTTAGTGGCAAATATTTGGCCTCTCCACCTTTTTCGCAGTGCCGTGACTTTCTGCTCTAGCAAATGGGTTTCCTGTAAAATAGCTATATGTGCCCCTCTGCGTTTGATGTAGCTATGTACCTTATATCACTTGGCTATATTATTTAACCCCCTAACATTCCAGGTTATTAGCTTGTAGTTTGAAGTCATGGACTTGGTTCACTGGTTGTTGGTAGACAATGTAGGTGTGGTTCAGGGGTGCTTTTTCGCTACAACTTTCTAGTAAATGTTTGGGACTAGATATATCTTCCATTCTAGGCCTCAGTGCACGAAGTTCCCTTATAACTAATTGAAAAAACAGAAATCCCAACTCCCACTCCCCAGGACCGGTTACAAAAACTCTTCCCGTCCAAACTTATAGCATTCCAGTTCTATAATCCTATAGGAGGGTGGCGTGGTAGGGACCGAGAGTGCGTGTCCAGGGCATTTCCTGGGGCCCGACCTCAAAATGGTAGGATCAAAGTTATGCACTCTTTTATCCCAAGAATTAACAATTATTGTCTTGGCCCAACTGCTGGGTAAGGATCCTAGCCTGGTTTATAAGTTTTTCTCTTACGTACTCACTGATCAGAGGACCCACTCTTGTTAGCATCAGATGATTTCTTCAGATGTTCCTGGAGTTATTCTAGGTAGGCTAGTGGCTGTGTCTCAAGAGGATATGGATGAGCCCCCGCAGATGGAGTCAGGATCTGACAAATTGCTCGATGTTCGGTGTCTAGGGTTATTCCCTTGCTGAGGGCCGCTGCCGCTTCTACTGCATCTCGCATCTCCCGTAAGGATTGGTGCTTAGGGGGGGCCGCCTCCGTGATCCGTTTGGATGAGCGGCTGTGCTTCTTCTTTGGTTTGTTGAGGGGGCCGGATGGCATCGTCGAAGAGGTTAAGTTCAGTGACTCTAGCCATTCCTCCACCAGTTGTGGCGAAGAATGTGTTTTGCCTTCGTGTTCTATTCTGAGCTTGGCAGGGAAGAGCATTGCATATTTAATCCCATTGTCTCTTAGAGTGCGCTTGTGACCGTGGAAGGAAGCCCTCTGCATCTGGGTCTCTCTCGTAAAGTCTGGGAAGATCATGACCCGTTGGTTGTTGCATAATATTTCACCTATTTGTCTTGACTGGGCGAGGATGTGGTCTCGGTCTTTGTAGTGCAACAGTTTAGCTATGATTGTGCGTGGTCTAGCTCCCGGGGGCGGTGCTTTGTTGGGATCCTATGTGCTCTTTCTATTGTAAAGTAAGCCGTCAGGCCCTCTGGTGGCATACTGGTTCTAATCCACTCCTCCAGAAAGGCTTCAGTGCTGGTTGCTGAGGACTCCATGCCTTCCGGTATTCCAATAAGTCTAAGGTTATTCCTACGTGCTCAGTTTTCAGCATCTTCCGCTCTGGTTTCTAATGTCTTAATTCAGGAAGTCAAATGTACCATTTCTTTGGATGCAGTTTGTTGCTTGAGGTCGATATTGGTTAAAGATTTTTCACTCGTGTCCACTCTTTCTTTCAATTTGCGGTGGTCGTCTCTGAGTAATGAGAGTTCAGATGTGAGGTGGTCGATTTTCCCCTTGAGTGCTTCACGGGATTCTTTGATAGCCAGGAGTACCGTGTCTAACGTTGCTTCTTGAGTGGTAGGGCAGTGTGAGGAGTTCTGGCTGGAGGGCTGGGTGGATTGATTAACATTTGTACATTCCGTTTGGGCCTGATCGTCTCGCTTCTTGGGTTTCCCCATGGCTGGAACTGTGCTATGGATAAAGAGGGTGAGTTGTGCCAATTGTACCAGTGCAGGAGTCTAACTTTAGCTGTTTCTGCTCAGGTTGCCTGTCTTTTTCCCCATCCAATTACCACTGTCCACAAGTTTCTATCATTGACAGGGGGGGCGCTCGGGTCTTCCCCGCCCCTCACTCTGTGCCCTCTTGCGCGTTCTGCTTGGGGTTTTCATACGGGGCCAGGTTTCGTGGTGCAGGTTGGGGTATACCGGGTGTTTTATAGCTGTTTACCATTGAGATCCTTCAGTGTAGACCCCCTGCTGTTAATGATTACTCCCTTGTCTTTGACGCGTCGGTTATCTAGTGCGCCTCCAGAGGGGTCGGCTCCAACCCTCAGAGAGGGATCCGAGGGCCATGTCCGGGACACGCTGCGGTGCCTCACCTCTCGTCGGTGCGGTTGTTTCTCTGTGAGGCCAGCACAAGGTTCTGAATCAGCGCGATGAGTCAGATAGGAGGTCCCGCGGATCGGTAAGTAGTGTCTCACGTTCCTTACCGCGCGGGCCCGAAGCGGGGGTACTTTGTTCCGACACCCCAGACCCTTCTTCAGCTACTGAGTCATGCGGGTTTAGTGGCTCGCGGGTCCGATTCTTAAAATGGGTGGTCCCCGCTGTGCTTGCGGGTGTTAGCGGTCCTATTTTCCCCCGGGTCTTTACGATGGGATAGTTCTGGTTTTTCCCCATCTCTCCGGGCCAGTAATGAGTGATCTCCGCTCAGCGCAGGCTGGGAATGCGGCGGCGGCCCCCCGAGTCTTCCCATGTGTCAAACTGGACCCATGATCAGCAGTTTCTTTTCTTCTTCATACCCCAATGCCGAAGGCGGCCCTCCACGCTCTCCCCGTTCTCTGGCGGCGCTGCACCGCTCTCTTTTGCGCACGCCCTCATTCACTCACGGGTTCTTTGTTGCACTTTTTTGGACTCTGCTTCGGGCTCCGGTTGCTGCGCTTGCTCAGGGGTTTCCTCTCATCCTCAGGCCATCCATGGGCGCCGCGTATGACGCGGTCACCATTTTGTTTTCGCGCTACTTTCTCCGGCCGACCGAGAGTTTCACAAAACTCTCCTCTAACAGAGTGCAATACTCAAGAAAAAGTAGCACATCTAGGTCCAGCCGAACTCCGGAAGGGCCCACGGTGGTCCGCTGTTAAATTGTTGGGTTCAGTGCGGTATATATGCCGGCCGGGCCCCTAATCCAGCTCCGGAGCTCTGCACTAAGCTTGCAGCCTCATCGGCTGCCAGCCACGCCCTTCGTGGAGATCGCAGGTTTGTTAGTGTCAGGGTTTGGAAGTAGGGGGTTCTGCACGTGGGATGTCCTTGTTGAAATTGTCATAGATGGTCTTGATTTTGTGGTGGAAGTAGGTGTTGAGTCTGTCACATAGGTCCTGTGAGAGTGGGATGTCTGTTGTTTCACTGTTGGGTTGGGTGAACTCCTTGATGATGCTAAAGAGTTCCTTGCTGTTGTGTGCTTGTGAGGAGATCCTGTCTTGGATAGCCTTCTTTCTGGTGTTTCTGATGAGTTGATGGTGTTTGGTGGTGGCTGCTCTGAAGTTGCTGTGGGCTTCTGGGGATTTGGTGTTTCCCCAGATTTTCTTGAGACAGCGACAAGTGCGTCTCGATTCCCAGAGTTCAGAGGTGAACCAGGTAGCTCTCTTTGCAGGGGGGTGTTGTTCTTTTTGAGGGGGCTATGGTGTTGGCAGAGTCGGTGAAGCGTTTGTGGAAGGTGCATGCTGCGGTGTTTGGGTCTTGGTGCGATGGTGGGGGAGGAGATGGCGAGAGAGGCAGTGAGCTGATCGTCGGTTATTCTTGTCCAGTTTCTATGCGATGGCTGGAGTTGGGGTCTGGTTATGGTGGGTGTGTTAAAGGTGAAGTGGCTGCATCAGTGATCTGTCCATGGGAGTTCCATGGTGTGGCTGAAGGTAGCGGAGGTTCCTGTAGTGAAGATGGGATTGAGGGTGTGTCCTGCTGAGTGTGTTGGCTCTGTCACGATCTATCGGAGTCCTATTTTGTGGAGGTTGTCTAGGAGGGATGCGGTGTTGGGGTCTTGTAGATTCTCGAGGTGGCAGTTGAGGTCTCCCAGCAGGGTGTAGTTGGTGGCTGCGATGACTTGTGCGGAGTTGCAGTCCATGATGCAGTCGGCGAAAGGTGTGCAAGGTACGCGGGCGGTAGATGATGGTTCCCCTGATGGTGGATGTCGGACTGGTGTGTAGCTTGAAGTGGAGGTATTCCATCAGGTTTGTGGATTATTTTGAGTCTTTGGACTGTCAGGCAGAGGTTGGACCTGTGGATGATGGCAATTCCCTCCCCCCCAGGGTGGATGGGGCGGCCTTTCCGGGACAATCTTGTATCCCTGGGGGATGGCAATGTCCGGGCCGGAGGTGTTGTTGGTCCAGGTCTCGGTTAAGTAAATCACCAACTGATTTAGGATTTTATAGACCAATTATCTTATTAAACTATGATCATAAGATCAACACTAGAATTTTAGCTAATAAGATTGATAAGGTTGCTCTCTTTCTTATAGCTAGAGATCAGAATGGTTTTATCAGCAGGTGAAGTTTCCATGTCAACACACACTTTACGATGAATTTATTGATATAGCGATGATGTTGAGAAGGCCTGGTTGATTGGAGATGTTTATTTAAGATTTTAGATGAATTTTGTTTTCCTTTTCAGGTTACAAGGACCATTCAATTATTGTATGAAGAAGCATCAGGACAGCTAAGGGTTGATTTAAGAGTTCCTAGCACCTCTTTGCACCATATTAGCTTGATTTTCTTATTCTACTGTGCCCCAATGTGGCCAAAATCGCTGCGCCAAACTTTGTAACCCTTTGCGCTACATTATGCCTGCTCCAGGCATAATGTATGCAAAGGGGGCGTTCCCCCATTAGGGGGGTCTGAAAAAATGGTACAAAGAAATCTAAAAGATTTTTTCACGTAATTTTTTTCAGCACTTTTAACACCTGCTCAGAGCAGGCTTTAAAAGGAGGCATGCCTTTGTTTTCAATGGGCCTCAATGGGCTTTGCAGGATTAGCGTCAACATTTTTTATGCTAATCTTGCAAACCTCCAAACGAGTGTCAAAAGTTTTCCCACTGGGTGCAGCGTCACTTTTCTTAAATCAGGGCCTTAGTTCTTAATAATTCCCCTGTATGGCAAATTAGTTTGAGATGTGGCACTCGACAAGGGTTTCCCCTCTCCACCTTGCTGTTTGCCCTTTATATTGAACCATTAGCACAACATATAGGCCCTCATTACAACATTGGCAGTAAAAGCCGCTTACCGCCGTGCAGAAGACTGCCAACACACCGCTGCGGCAGCGGAATTCCGCCACGGTCATTATGACCCACTGTTCGGAATCCGCCAAAATTCAGACACCCACACAAGTCCGCCACACCAAAGGTCAGTGATAAACTGGCAAAAACAAAACCTCCACCGTCACGCCAACAGAATACGCCCACACTATCACGACACACGAATCCACGCAGCGGTCTTTCAACTGCGGTATTCCATTGGCGGTACACACCGCCGCGCTCAAAATACACACACATCTACAAAATACAGCCACATTGGACAATTCGAAATACACACACCTGATACACATACACACACCACTCCCACACACCCATTACAATATAAAACTCACACCCACATCACCCACAAACCCCTATGACAAAAGTACAGAGAGAAGGCCAGAGAGAGACACTACAAACAACTACCAAGCATCCACAGGCACACAATACCATCACCCACATAACTTCCACGCACCTCACACAACACACCACTAAATATCACCCCACTTATCACTACACACACCACCCCACACATCACCCACACCACCCCATGGCACGGCAAAGACACCTCAGGTTCTCGGAGGAGGAGCTCAGGGTCATGGTAGAGGAAATTGCCCGGGTAGAGCCACAGCTATTCGGATCACAGGTGCAGCACACCTCCATTGCTAGGAAGATGGAGCTATGGCAAAGAATAGTGGACAGGGTCAACGCAGTGGGACAGCACCCAAGAAATAGGGATGACATCAGGAAGAGGTGGAACGACCTACGGGGGAAGGTGCGTTCCGTGGTCTCAAGACACCACCTTGCGGTTCAGCAGACTGGCGGCGGACCCCCACCTCCTCTCCCACAACTAACAACATGGGAGGAGCAGGTCTTGGCGATTCTGCATCCTGAGGGCCTCGAAGGAGTAGATGGAGCAAGGGACTCTGGTAAGTCAAATCTCAACTATTACATTCCCACCCTACTTGCATGCTATCACATACCCCCACCCACACCTTCATCCCCATCACTCCAACTCCTCACAAATGTCCCAATATCACAAACCACGCATCCCAAACCTAAGCCCTGCATGCAACAACAAAGCATGGACCCCCATCACCAAAGCATGGCCACTGCACATACCTATTCACACACCTAAACCACCATCACACAAGGACCCACACAGGAATGCAAGCACTGGGGTACACGGTCACCCACCCATTGCACGCCATGCCACACACAGATGTAATAAACATCCTTTTATACCCCTGCAGGACCCCTACCCAACGTCACCGGACAGGAGGGTCCACACATGTCCACACCACCAACAGAAGAGGCCCACAGTGATGACAGCAGCTCTGTCCAACTGGATCTAGATGACCAGCCCGGCCCATCGGGGACCTCTGGACAGTCGGTTCCCCTGACACTGTCACAGGCCACCACAGAGCTTCCCCCCTCTGGAAACACCAGCACAGCACTCACCCAGCGGGCCCATACCTCTGTCCCCAGGACACGTCAATCAGCAGTGTGTCCACCACTACAGGAAACCCAGGCTAACCCACCACCCCAACAACAACAGGGACCTGGGGGCAGTGGCAGTGGGCACACGGTCCAGGGGACGGAGGCCCAGGATCACAGGGGAACTGGGAGGGCTGCTGTGCGACAGGGGGAGGACAGGCCAAGGGGAACCCACTCTCCACGATGCCCTCTCCAACATCATGGGAGCCTACCACCATTCCCAGGAGACTATGGCAACGGTACAGGCCAAGTTTCAGGAGACCCAGGGCCTGCAGGAGGAACAGTATTTGGGCTTCAGGGAGGAACTCAGATCCATCAATTCCACCTTGGGCACCATCGTAGGGGTGCTGAAGGAAGTCCTCAACACCAAGAGGGACACTGTGGCCCAACAAGGGGCCCTTGACACTAGCCTGGATGATGAACTGCCCTCCACCTCCGCCGGCGCTAGTGGACAGGAGGCACCGCCACAGGACCACCACACCAGCACAGCAAAAGGTCCCTGAGATCCAGGACAAAGACAGAGCACGAGGCCAAGACCCCCACCAAGAAATGAGACCACCCTGACTGTCATCCTACTATCCCACTTTGTCACCCTGTCCATACTTAAACTGCCCCAGCTCCACTTCCTATGCCCATATGGGGAATTCACCTGTGAGACTAATAGACTGGACTCTGCCATGGACATTCCTCCGCCGTCACCCCTCACCATTTTACAACCCCCTCCAATATTGAGCACTTAAATAAACACACTTAAAGCACAAAACAATCTGGAGTCTGTCTGTGATTTCGAAATAGTGTATTAGCAATGACAGTGACAAAATGCTCTTACAATTGTAATGTCAACATACCTATGTCACACAGCTCTAGTCCATGAGGAATCTAAGCAGATGTCACACAGTGGGACCCACATCTGTGAAATCGTAAGAGAAAGTGACAACTCAGTGCCTACACACTGGGTGAAAAGGACAGACAGTAGAGAGGTAGTAGTGTTAAAGTACATGTAATAGGCAGGTCTGTACTCTTATCTGTGTCTCACTGGAGATATTGCAGGATCACCGAGTTCCTGTTGTCGATGTCCTCTTCTTCTGCTTCCTCGCCTTCACTGTCCACAGGCTCCACAGCTACAACAACACCGCCATCTGGACCATCCTCCTGCAGAAAAGGCACCTGTCGTCGCAAAGCTAAGTTGTGAAGCATACAGCAGGCCACGATGATTTGGAACACCTTCTTTGGTGAGTAGAATAGGGATCCACCTGTCATATGGAGGCACCAGAACCTGGCCTTCAGGAGGCCAAAGGTCCGCTCTATAATCCGCTGAGTTCGCCCATGGGCCTCATTGTAGCGTTCCTCTGCCCTTGTCCTGGGATTCCTCATTGGGGTCAGTAGCCATGACAGGTTGGGGTAAGCAGAGTCACCTGCAAATGGCGAGGGACAACTGTTAGACACACACTAACCTGTAGGGATATCCCCAGACCCAGACAACCATTCCCACTGACTTCCTTCCAGGTGCTCACCTAATAGCCACACACGGTGCCTCTGGAGTTGCCCCATCACATAAGGGATGCTGCCATTCCGCAGGATGTAGGCATCATGCACTGAGCCAGGGAACATGGCATTCACATGGGAGATGTACTGGTCGGCCAAACATACCAACTGTACATTCATTGAATGTTTCTGTACACCTGTTCACTCCTGTGGGGGGGACCAAAGCCACATGGGTCCCATCAATGGCACCTATGATGTTGGGGATATGTCCCAGGGCATAGAAATCACCTTTCACTGTAGGCAAATCCTCCACCTGAGGGAAAACGATGTAGCTCCGCATGTGTTTCAGAAGGGCAGACAACACTCTGGACAACACGTTGGAAAACATAGGCTAGGACATCCCTGATGCTATGGCCACTGTTGTTTGAAATGACCCACTTGCAAGGAAATGGAGCACTGACAGCACCTGCACTTGAGGGGGGATTCCTGTGGGATGGTGGATTGCTGACATCAGGTCTGGCTCCAACTGGGTACACAGTTCCTGGATTGTGGCACGGTCAAGCCTGTATGTGATAATCACATGTCGCTCCTCCATTGTCGACAGGTCCACCAACGGTCGGTACACCGGAGGATGCCTCCATCTCCTCACATGTCCCCGCGGACGGTGCCTATGAAGGACAACAGCGAGTACAGAGTCAAACAACTCAGAGGTACGTACCCACAGTTTACACAGAACACCATTCATACAAAAAAGGGGGCCTGTATGTGTGTTGAGTCTAGGCCTAGGTATGTGTGACGCAGTTGAAAATGAATCCATGTGGGCCCCTGAAATGGCGGCTGCCTGACCTCTAAAGTGGGACAATGGGATGTGAGGTAACTGCGCTGGCGTTGTACACCGTCGCGGTAGGCGGTCGAAGACCACGGCACAATGCTGCATTGGTTAGCATTGGACCCTATGGGTCCCAGGAGCCAATGACGATGTACGCCGGCGGTGATGGTACGGACCGCCGCGGACGTGACCGCCATTTTCTATCTGTTCAATCACTCGATACCTGATCTTCGACAGGAGAGGACCTACACTGCAAGTGCTGCTGTGACCTCAGTCTGGAAGAGACAATGGCTCGAGTGTCTGGGGAAGGGCCCCTGCCTTCACATCGGAGGAGTTGGAGAAACTCGTGGATGGGGTCCTCCCCCAGTACACGCTACTCTACGGTCCTCCAAACAAGTGTAAGTACACTGGGAGCATGCTGTATGGGCTATGCCTGTGTGGAGAGGGCTGGATGTAAGAAGGAAGGGGGGAGAGTGCGGCGTGCATGAAACAACAGTGAATGCATATGCCACATGGCAAGGGTAGGGATGGGGGCCAATCACTTTGACGGTGCAGTTGGTAATAACTTACTCTTCCCCCTGTACATTTCATGTAGGTCAGCGCCCACCAGAAAAAACATATTTGGCGTGCCATCGCCAAGGACGTCCGGACCCTGGGGGTCTAGCACAGACGGAGCACCCCCTGCCGGAAAAGATGGGAGGACATTCGCCGCTGGAGCAAGAAGACGGCGAAGGCTCAGCTGGGGATGGCCTCCCAACGAGGGAGGGGTGCCAGTCGCACCATGACCCCCCTGATGTTCAGGATCCTGGCGGTGACCTACCCGGAGTTGGATGGGCGCTTGAGGGCATCACAGCAGACACAAGGGGGTGAGTACACTCTCATTCTGCTGACTTTGCGCGCAGTGGAGGGGTCTGGGTGGGGGAGGCGGGCTGTGGGTTTCCCTAGGCCAGGGCGAGTTCCGTAGGCAAGGTCCCTCCATAAGGCAGGCCATGTGGCACCCCACCCTACCTCTGTAGAGTGCTAAGTACACCTAGTCATGCCCCTGTGTCATCTATGTGTGCAGATGTCATCCATAGCCTTGTAGGGCATTTCCCAGGAAATGAACAGTGGAGCCCAAGAGCGTGGCGTAGTGCAGGGGGCTTATGTGTCTGTTGTGTCCGCCAACGGTACTCAACATGTTTTTCTTCTGTCATCCCCCCCCCCCTTTTTGTGGTCTCCCTGTTCTTGTGTGCATTAGCATCATCAGGCAGAGGAGCAGTGGCACCGGAGCAGGAGGGAGCTGCATCCCACATGGCCATGGAGAGCAACACTACGGACTCTAAGTTCACCAGTGGGACGGAGGGCGAGGGGAGCTCCACGGCGGGGACAGGAGCTGAGACCAGTGATACGGGCTCGTCCTCTGATGGGAGCTCTCTTGTGGTGGCGGCAACATCTGTGCCCCCCACATCTACAGGTACAGCCGCCACCCCCCCTACCAGCACCGTCCTCCCAGCAGCCCCTCAGCCTTTGCCCCGTGCCCGCTCACCCAGGGGGGTGGGCATCACCTTGATCCCCAGGGCACCTCAGCCCCTACCCCAGTCACCCCTGCTGCCCTTAGTGAGGAGGCCATTGACCTACTCAGGTCCCTCACTGTAGGGCAATCTACCATTTTGAATGCCATCCAGAGTGTAGAAAGGCAGTTGCAACAAACAAATGCATTCCTGGAGGGCATTCATTCTGGTCAGGCAGCCCTTCAGCGAGCTTTTCAGACTCTGGCCTCAGCACTGATGGTAGCCATTGTCCCTGTCTCTAGCCTCCCCCTCCAACTTCCTCCACCCAGACCCAATCCTCTCTACCTCAGCCTATCCCAAGCACACCTTCAGACCAGCATGCACACACGTCAACACACAAGGGAAGCTCTGGCAAACATAAGCACCACACATCCCACAGGCACTCACGCAAGCATCACACGCATGCAGACACACCAACATCCACTGCCTCCGCTGTGTCCCCCTCCTCCTCGTCTCCCTCCTCCCTCCCAGTCTCGTCTACACTCACGCCTGCATGCACTACATCTACAGCCACTACTTCCATCACAGCACACACACCACCACACCCCGCTCATGTGCAGTCACCACCCCCACTGCCATTCATACGTCCCCTGTGTCCTCTCCCAGTGTGTCTGTGACACCACCTCCCAAGATACACAAACGCAGGCACACACCCACCAGCCATCCACCTCACGACAGCCTACAGCGCATTCACCTTCACCCAAAGTCACCAAACGAACACCTCCTACAACCACAACCTCTTCCTCCACTCCCAAACCCCCTTCAGCTACCCGTCCCAGTGTTCCCAAGAAACTTTTCCTGTCCAACCTTGACCTCTTTCCCTCACCTCCCCCACCCCGTCCATCTCCTAGGGCCCGACTCTCCAGGTCACAACCTAGCACCTCAGCCACAACATATCCGGCACCAGTGGTGCCTGTAGTCACCGGAATCTGGAGTACACCGGCCACACACGGCACGGCACGGAGCCACAGCACGGGCAGTCCCCCACCTGTCAAGCATCAAAAGTTGGCCAGTGCCCGGCAGGAGAGAGGAATGACTCCAGCCACCAAAGCCGCTTTCAGGGGTACAGGTGGGAGTGTGGAGTCAGCTGCGACACCTTCCAAGGTGGGGAAGGGCCACAAGAAAGTCAACAAGTCTGGGAAGAGCAGCACGGCGGAGAAGACCGCCATCATCACTGCTGCCCAGGAGGCCACCGCCATCACCCCCGCTGCCCAGGAGGCCACCACCATCATCCCCGCTGCCCAGGAGGCCACCGCCAGCATCCCCGCTGCCCAGGAGGCCAGCGCCAGCACCAGCCCAGCTGCCCAGGAGGCCACCGCCAGCACCAGCCCAGCTACCCAGGACAGGACCGCCAGCACCAGCCCCGCTGGGCCAGACAGGACCACCAGCACCAGCCCCGCTGGGCCAGACAGGACCGCCAGCACCAGCCCCGCTGGTACAGACAGGACCGCCAGCACCAGCCCCGCTGGGCCAGACAGGACCGCCAGCATGAGGCCCGCTGGGCCAGACAGGACCGCCAGCACCAGCCCCGCTGGGCCAGACAGGACTGCCAACAGCTGAGTCACTGCCAAGGAACCCGCCGCCACAAGCCCGGCTGAACAGGACACCACCGCCACAAGCACCGCTGAACAGGACGCCGCCGCAACAAGCACCGCTGAACAGGACACCGCCGCCACCAGCACTGCTGAACAGGGCACCGCTGGCACAAGCACCGCTGAACAGGACACCGCCGCCACAAGCACCGCTGAACAGGGCACCGCTGCCACAAGCACCGCTGAACAGGACACCGCTGCCACAAGCACCGCTGAACAGGACACCGCCGCCACAAGCAACGCTGAACAGGACACCGCAGCAACAAGCACCGCTGCCAAGGACACCGCTGCAACAAGCACCGCTGGCCCATGAGCGCCAAGGGCACTGACGCTACTGAGTCTGTCACGAGCAGGAGGAAGCACTCTGGGCACAAGGCCCCCTCCAGAATCAGTGGAGAGATACATCCACTACCTCTGTCCTTGGCAGGATGAAGCACTCTGGGCACAAGGCCCCCTCCAGAACCAGTGGAGAAAGGCATCCACCTGAGAGACCGTGGCTTTGCTGTCCCCAGGATGAAGCAGTGGGCAACCCACCCACTGTAGAGACTTGAGAGACTGTGGCTTTGCACTCCCCAGGATAAAGCAGTGGGCAACCCACCCACTGTAGAGACTTGTGAGACTGTGGCTTTGCACTCCCCAGGATAAAGCAGTGGGCAACCCACCCACTGTAGAGACTTGTGAGACTGTGGCTTTGCACTCCCCAGGATAATGCAGTGGGAAACCCACCCACTGTAGAGACTTGAGAGACTGTCTCAAAGTTGCCAATCAGTAGGAGAGAGGCAATATGGCAACAAATTGTTGACAAGATTAACAGTGTGGCAGAAGTACGCAGAACAGTCATTGAGTGCAAGAAACGCTAGCATGACTGCAAGCGCAGGACCAAGGAAAAGATGGCCAGGAACAGGAAGGCAGCACTGCAGACTGGGGGTGGGAGTCCAGCACCGCAGGAGGCCCTGGACCACATGGAGGAGATGGTCGCAGCCGTCATCCCTGAGAAGATCGTCACAGGGATTCAAGGACAGGACAGGACAGCGCAGACTACCAGGAGACAACGCACATGCAGGGTAAGTCACATGGGGAATTAAAATGCACTAATGTTAACTGCTACCGGGGGGGATACCTACTACACAATGCATGGAAGTCATCATATACATGGACTGGCATTGGTAACGGGGCACAGCATGGGGGCATGGCCCGTTCTCAGAAAACCTGGGGCAAACCATTACACAACACCAACAACCTTTCCATGGGGGTATGCTGCCATGCCCACGATGTTGTAAAGGTAAAGCCACGCCAGGAGGGAAGGGCACAACGTCAAACTGACATCCCGTCACACGTCAGCCACTATACTCTCTACATTAACTAGGGCCCAATTAACAACCTCTAGCCATACCGAGAACTGGAATGTAATATTGACAGCAATTGCCACTGCCACCTCTGCTGTGTGTGCTGGTCAAGTAGCCAATGGCAGTAACGTCCCCATGGATCATACACACCCAAATTAGAGGGTTTGAGATGACAACGTTAACAGTGCCCTGAAACAAGACAAATGTTCCAGTCATGTCAAATGTGAATGGCCATAGTTGCCGCAAACATCAGCCAATGTCATCAACATTAGGAGGTACACAGCACTAATGTCACACCCATTCTGCATATGTCAGGTGTCCATCCTGTGCCTGGGTCACAATGCAACATCTCAAATGTCATACTGCTCAGACAACAGCATTGAGGGGTGAGGACACATGTAACTGGTCACTGAAATACACCTGCACAGTCAGAGGAGGAAATAGGACACTGCTACGACTATCAGGGCAATCCAATGTACCACACATTCCCCAGCATCAGCTGTACACATTACCAATGCTGACATCCTTATCGTGCCATAACAATGCTATGCATAGTATACGCTACATTTCAACAACATATAGGTGGATGTGAAAGATTAGAGACTGGGGCAGGTCCAGATTGTTAAGTGTGCTGCTAGTGCCATCAGAGCACCCAGAGCGAGTGAAAGGCCTCACCATGAGAATGGAAGTAGGGGGAGGGTTGAGTAGGACAAGAAAACTATGGCAGCCAGCCTAGAGGGGGTGCGTTTCTGCATGATGTCAACTGAAGAACAGGCAGCAGCTATGCAAGGGCGAACAACTATCTTGCAGGAACTTGAAAAAAGACTAAAGGAATTCAGCACAGCTATAATACAGTTGACCCAACACCTACAACAGCAATCCTGTCAACGCGTGCACAAATGCAACATTGAACCCCTCAGGGCCAACCTGGCTGCCTACCATCGTGATGTGGCTGCTATTCTTAAGAACCAGCAGATCCTCCTTGCAGCAGTACTGCCCTTAAGACCTCCACAGGTAGCAGCTACCGGGATGTCTGACTCCATGTCTACACACACTGAGATGCCACCACCACCACCAAGGGCAGAGGAGGCAACACACACATCAGAAGATGAAGAACAGGAACAGATCACCTTCACACGTAAAAGTACCCGGAAGCACTAGTCCCTGCCACATGGCCACCTATTACCAAGGTTCTGCGCTTTGTAACATGCCAGTCTTGCAACAACTGTACTCAAGCACTGTTCTGCAAACCACTGTCTATCTTGTCAGCCTGCCCAGTGATTGTCTCTCACTAACTCATTGGCAGGTCCTGTCCCTCTGCACTGTCTGACACTTCACCCCAGCATGTCCAATGACATGTCCTTTTGCACTTGTGTAGGATCACAATGGAAGATGACACTATAATGGACTTACAATCATGGACATTGTACATATAGCAGTACAGCACTTTTAAATAAATAGCACCTACACTTTGTCTCTGTGTAATGTGGCACATCAACCATGCAGTAGATCACTGAATTTTGCCTCCTGTCAAATATCATAGATTGTCAATACAACTGTCCTGAAATAATGTGGGCTGATAACTATGCACAGTGGCATGGATTCTACCATACTCTGCCGTTCCTGAGGGACATTTCTGAGGAAAAGAGAATCTATACACTATAATGCTGTGTTGGAGAGAATAACGCTTCCTCAAGGGATATCTAAACCATAAAATAGTGCCTTCAAAATGTTGTTTCAATGCAAAACTAACATATGTAACATTGCCCACAAATATAAACGAACACTCACCAAACTGCATGAATGGAGGTGTATGAGTTTACATCCAAATAAGTAATCATGCTGAACGGTGTAACAAATGCTGTATGTGAGTTATGTACACTATACTACAAGAGAGCTCACTACCACTCACGTAAGAAGGGTTTCCTTGGACATGAAACTGCAGTCAGACATAACACAGTGTCCCCAATCCTAAATCTGGGAGCACAGTATGTGACATTGAAAACATACATTATGGAAAAAACACATTTTGGGATCCATAGTAACTGTGATTGGTGGTTGCAATGAATGGCCGAATCTTTGCTAAGTAGCTTTGGGGTACCTGCCAATGTTACAACTCAGTTGTGATTTGTTAGCAGCATAGGACACAAAATGTAATACAAAAGAAACACTGTACACTCATGCCAAGGCCCTGATCTACAAGCATGTGACACATACTGTAAAGGGCTACCTACATATTTATTTAACAGTAAAAACAGAAGTGAAAACTGGGGGGAAAGCCTTACCTACCCTAATCTACTCTAACTACTCATTACCCACAACTGTCCCTAACTAACCTAAGCTAAACTTACTTACCACATTTAACGAAACGTTCTAAACATCAACCCACTACCCCCCTTATGAGACAGGACAACAGATAATAACCTACACACATACTCTACTAAACAAATATATATATATATATATATATTTATTTTTTTTGTTGTAAACACACAAGAACCCCAACATTGCCCACCACCCACCCACCTACACACTTATAAATAAACAGTAGAAATAATCAGGATCCCCCACACCCCTCACCCACTAACACTAACTAAACTAACATCCTATACTAACCTAACACTAAGCCCCCTAAAACCCCAGGAAAGATGAGGGAGGGGAGGGAATCATGCCCGTCTAATTATCTACAGGTTGGTCCTCTTGATTGAACGCACCCGCTGGTTGACCTGTCACACCTCCTGCCGCAGTCGGCTCATCTTCCTGAGGACACAGTCCAATTTTTGCTGCATTTGTCCAAAAGCAGCAGGGTCAATGGCTGCAGCTGGGGTGGTCTGGGTGCCAGCTGAGGAAGTATGGGGCTGTGTAGTGTCCATGGCTGTGTGCTGCCCTGCAGGTGGTGCTGTGCTAGGGCCCGGAGCAGTTGCTGTGGATGTTCCTGCAACGGTCACAGCTGCTGGTGGTCCCACCTGGGTGGTAGTGGTGGTGGTGCTGGTGGTGGTTAGCAAAGAAGGTCCGCCTTGTAGAAATGCCCTCCAGGCTCCGGAGGCTCGTTCATGGCGAGTGCTATTTTTCGGTACCCAGACTCGACTTGAAGTATGTGTTGGTACCTCATTGCCTGCCGTTGAAACTCCCTGACCTGGATGGGTGTCATATTTGCATCTGTTAAGACAAATAGAAAATCTAACATTAGATACAGCATTGTGTGAAATGGCACAAGAAGTAAATCGGACAATACATCTATTGTACTTGTAACAGTTCATATCATCATACAGATCATTGATTGTCCCTGAGGAAGTACATGGCAAGCCAGCCTACAAAGGTCCTATCACACATAGCACATCCAAACCCTACAAGATGGGTAACAACAGCCATGAATTTGCCATCTATGTTCTGCCAGTTGTCAGCTAACAATCATGCTGCACATCCTCCACCACTGCAAGGCTAGAAATGTCATTGTACGGGATGAAAATCTAGGGCCACATGATCTGCAAGCTGTAAATGGACTTGCCAGTATAGTAATCATGTGCTAAACATGAGTGTGTATACTAGGTTCAGACAAGTGATTCACTGATTTACATGTCTGTGTACCAAACTTGTATCATCAGTCCTAGGTACACTATTCACAAACCTATGCCTGTGTTTGGGGGGGGGGGGGATTAACAACTAATAATTTATAACAACAAGGACACCCAGGAAGCGCAGGAAAGCTGGACATGTGTTTGGCTCCGCACACACACCACAGGTAAGGAGGATCTCCAAATAGGAGACAGCAAACCCTTGACCAATCCCATCGCCACTCATGTTTGGAAATGCAGACCTTTGTCCACATCATTTACTACCAGTAAGCCATGACTTACAACAAACACAGAGATGCAAGAACACCCCTGGCCATGAGTTGCATGCACACCTAGGCCATTGCACTCAAGTGCCACATACTCGTAGCACTACATGTGGAGCTACATGCTGCTAGGAAGTTTAACCTACAGTTTAATAAGTACATTAGTGAATTGGGAAGCAGAAGTCTGTGGGTAAGCAATTGGCAGCCCCATTCTGGGAGAAGTTGGGTCTGACTGGCTGACTAATTCACTAATTTGGTCCAGTGTGACTCTTTCTGATTCAAGTTTTATCCACATGACTCATCCCTATTCACATTGCTGTGCCTACAGGACTGACCTAGAATACCTAAATAAGACAATAGGATAAGGATTGGCCAACTCAAAGATGGTGATAAAATGATATTCCACTCATGGAACAAAACAAATGATTGGCCAGCGCATCACACCTTGCTATGTGTCCAACACACAGGAGTCCATCACACATCACCAGCAAACACAACACATAACACACACATCAACACTTACTGGAGTTGTCTGGGTCCTCAAATCGAGCCACCTCACCAACAGTGTAGGGTGCCGGTCCACCTGTAAGGCATGGAAGGGAGAAATGTGCTCAATGTCTGTGCACTGTACAACAATTCCAAAGACAAATACTATGTGTAAGATTACATCAGAAAGTAAAGCCTCTCAGACATGATGATACTGCATCCTACATAGCACGGCTAACATGTACATACCATGGGTCTCCAGTGAGTGATTCACACATATCTGAACACATGCAGTGGCCCTAACTATCATGTGTTGGCAAACCTGCTGCTTCATTAGTGAGCAACCATAATAATGGAGTGTATTTGTCTCCATGTGTATCCATGAGAGACATCCAAAGCCACTTTCCGTGAGGACTGTATTACCAGTCAACCAGCCATTGTGACCATGACAAATTTATGACACACAGGTACAATGTACAGAGGGGCAGGGGCAGTTGTTAGCCCTCATGTTGTTACAGTTTCTTCATTTGATGTGGCACAGCTATGATGAGTAGCACCAACCATAGAGATATGAACCCATGTGCATACCTTTGGCCAGCCATCCCTAATCGAAATGTAGCACTACAAACTCCAAATACCAGTCTAAGATGTTAGCTGAGTGCAGCTAGAACTTGTTCCCTATGTGTCCAAATCCAGATCAGACATGTATCCGAAATGAAGGAGGGATGCAATAATCCCTAAGATTTTTTTAATTTCCATGATCGGTTTCCTTACACACTCACCAGACACACATGAGACATATGTTCGGGTCACATTGCTATCACCAATTGACGTGAAGCCTGCACTCATTTTCCGCCTCATGTTGTGTTTAAAAAGTCAGTCTAGCTGTTGCGTCAACAAATGATGGTAATGATTTGGAAATTTCTATACCTCACAGGCAACTGTGGCCTATAACTATACATAATTGGCTCCTGATTTGTGTTGCTGTTTGACACAAAGGCAGCACTAACTTACATAATACAAATGTATTCAGTAAGTTTGAGGAGCTCTTGCTTCCTAACAGCTAGCAATTGTGGTCCTTAACAAAGTAGATGTATGACCCTGTATGTTTCAGTAGCATTCCACACACTCAACAACATTGCCGGCAGATATTGTAAAAATCAGCTGATGTCACTACAGAGCATTTAAACGTGCACATTAACATAATTTGTACTCACCAACAGGGCCACCAATCACAATCCCCAGGTGGTCCAGCAGATCTTGCTCCCTGGAGACAAGGTCAGCCCAGTGGTGCTTCAGCTGGTGGTCGTTTCTTGGTGTCTGATAAATCCGTTGCAGATGATGCAACTCCTTTGCCCACCTGAGCCTCCGTGCCTCAGTGTGATACCCCTGTATCACCCGCCCACCTGCCTCAAACATTGGGGGTAGGAAATGGCACTCCAGCCATATAAATCCACCCAGCTCCTCCTCTCCCATCTTGCCAAGACGATGCCTACCCAACATCTTTGTAGCAAAAGAGAAATAGGGGAGAAAGGGGAACAAAGGAGAATAGGGGGAAAGTAGAACAGGTAAAATTAAACTAAACAACTAAAACAGCCCAACTATACCCAAACTAAAACTACCCACAACAGACTCCCAACAAAACAAAGACAATACTTTACAACACAAATGAGCACAAAAACACTCAGACAGGATACTACAACAAGTTTTTATTCACAAAAAGAGAATAAAAAGACCACAGAGGAGACAAATTCACTAAATATACAGGGACAAATTGAAACACAGCACACAGTCAGGAAATATCACAGACTGCAAAGTGAAAGTGAAAGTACACCCACAGTACATAATCCGTAAACAGGATATCCTATTACATCACTCCCTGCCTAAAATGGCGGGCGTTTTTACTGTCATGCGTCAAAATATTTTGACGCATACAGTCTGCGCGTCATTTTTTTCGACGCACAGGAGTAGATTTGAGCCCTCATCCATATGTTTGGAAATAGTTTTACACTTAACCAATTTTCTGAGGTACAGTGTAGAAGATACAGCTCAGTGGCAATGGTTATTTCAGGGCATTATGCGTCGTTTGTTCGGCCATGAGCGCCATTTGTTGACGCATGTGCGTAATTTTTTAATGCTTATGCGGCAACATTTCTGGCATTAACTGGGTTTGGGTAATTTTACCACTTTAGTGTAATATTACAGTTGTGACAATACTGAGATAGGCTGATTGCACCCACTTTGGTCATGACGGTGTATGGGCACATGTGACACATCATACTACTGAGGACCATGATCCGCTACTTCATGTACAGGATTTTCACTCTTGACTGACGCAATAGATGGCCAAACGTGTGGCCTACATATCTGTATTTCACAAATTGGGCATGTTTTGCGTCAGGAGAGGATAGCAAGGTGACGCACATAAGTACAATACCTCAATGCCTATAGCTCAATGTGTGTGCATTGGCAACTAATATTGTTGTTGACCCACTGTGTGAGCATCACAAGATGCATTCTTGCAAATATGCTTGTATGAATGTGGAGTCAATGTGTCCAACCCTCAGATGCAAGTCAGTGTGGAAATGAGAGAGGACATATGTTAGTCATTCATGTAGCAACATCTGCTGTGTGCACTTTGTTGTTTTTGGGTAACGTAAACACCACAAATGACAAAGCTTGCACCGGATAGATAGCAGACGCTTGTTCATGTCAATGATCCAAAACTTGCCCATCACATGTCCTGGAATTTTGTATACTGCTTCCTAGGCGCTTGTTGGTGAACCCACCATGAGTCAGACACATGTACTGACTAAGTGGGTACCGTGTTATTGACACAGAAAGCCAAAGGTGAACCACAATTGTAATATCACGCCACAATTGTGGTCATATGACAGAGCCACAACTCTCCTGTGGCAGTGGCAGACCAGCAGACCAAGCAGCACGTGGCCACAAATTTCCAGTGATCAATAGAACAGAGGTGTCTGGTTCATGTGTGTGGGCCAATGTTGATCCTGTAGATTGGTAGGGGTCTATGTTGTCACAGTTACGTCCAGGTCTTGTCATGAGTCAGTGGCGGCTATTCCTGTATCTACTGAGTATCCTTCGGAGATCATTGGAAGTAAAGCCAATGAGCATATAAGAACCCACATGGGGATGGTCCCACCCTGTCACTGCAGACGTGTTATGAGACTGTCAACAGGGCAACCTTGGTGTGCTGAGTGAGATCATATTTTAGGAGTCTTGTACCGGCAGGTGTCATTACAACATTTGTACACAGGTTAGCCTATAAAGTTCCCACTGCATCTGGGAACATCATAGCCTCTCTGTTGATTAATCTTGTAGCTATTCAGCACGCACAGCTCATCAATATGTTGTGAGCAATGTGAATCAGCGTGTGAACTGTCAGGGTCCTGACATGTGTAGACTTTTCATGCACATTATCAGAGATTGCTGGTTCTGCTGGAGACACCATACCCAATCCCTGCATACGGCCATGGTACACTGTCACACTTTGTCGCTCATGCATACATGAGACCCAGACAAGGGATAGGCCATGATTTGGGTTTTTGGAGACAAGTTCCCAAGTATGGTACGATAAATAAGCAGATTATGCTAAATAACTTATTTGAGTATGCATTGTAGAAACACCTGATAAAATACTCCCGGAGGAATGTGAGGGTTGGGAAAGCAAGTATGATACATATGTAGCCACAAGGAACCTTTAGGGTAAAGCACAGACAGGTGCCAGTCAGGCTGACAGGATGCAGGGTCAATCAGGATCCAGCAATTTCCCAAGGTACATACTCAGTGGTCTGACTAAGACTGGTCGGAGGAAGAACAAGACAGTTGACATGGAAAACTGTGTTTGTCCTGTGTTTTGGAAGGTGACACATAAACCCAAGGGCTGTATTACACAGCTTATTTTTCTAGCAATGCATAACAGCGTAATCGAAAACATGGCAGCTTCTATGCTGTTCCAAGCATCTGCAAAGGCAGTGCATGTTCAAATGGCTGGTCTGCACGGAGGTGCTCACAGGTGTGTGCTGAATCAGTTTCTCACAAGTCCTGTAGGTGAGATTTGAGTTCAAATGGCCAACAGTACCTTTCACATGGGAAGCAAACTACAGGTGAGAACAGGGCTTAGAGACTACTAGCCAGTGGATTATTTAACCTGACGTCCATGCAGACAGATGTACAATGACAATGGCATACCATACTAAAGGGGGAAACACACTGGATTAATATTGTTAGTCTGTGTGTGTGTGTGTGTGTGTAGAGGAGGGAATATCTGGGTACACATATTACTATTCCAGGGACCTCTTAAGACGGGTGGGGTGAGACCGGGAACATGGGTGTGTCAGGACTTAGGACATGGGCTGACATGTACATGGAATGTCATGTGTGCAATGCTTGTCATAGGTATGGCACTTGTGCTCTCTATGTTCTGCTTATATGGAATTCTAGTCACACATGGTCCTTGCAAAGATAGGTGATGTAACAGTTACTGCTGTCAAGGGTCTGGCCATACATTAAAGTTACTGTTGCAATTGCACATCCCCTGCCTCATGTATGATGCATTTTGTTCCATCATTGACTGATGGTGTCTTAGTTTTGTGCCATATGCTGCAATGAATCATGTTGCCAACATGTATGTGCGAAATAGGTGAGGTCCTCTGCTATTGCCCTTCAAAGGTGAAATGTAGAGGATATATGTCATTTACAGTGTGTGTGAATGTGACTGTTGAATAATACGCATCACAATTGCTTTGGAAATTTCTGTGTCCTGATCGGTATATCAGCAATGCTCCATGAGGCTACACTCTTGTTCTGATAGTTAGAGATAAAGGTGAGCAAAAATGATTACCCAGACCATGATATGGTGATTATTATAGGTGTTTATTTACATATGTTGATGCAGTGGTAATGGTGAGTTGATTCAAAAGAAATTGTAGACAATATGTTGGTGCCTACGCAATCCTGCAGCTGTGTTTGGTTGGTCCCCCTCATGTTGGTGGCCAGCTTCCTCCTCTTCCTCCTCTTCAGGCATTTGTGGCTCTGGTTCTAATAGGGGAATGTTCCTTCGTACACAAATGTTGTGCAGGATGGCACATGTTAAAATGATCTTGCAGACTATTTCTGGTGAGTATAGGAGGCTGCCACGAGTGATGTTGAGGCACCTGAATCTCGACTTCAGGATGCCAAAGGTCCTCTCAACTATGGTGCGTGTCCTCCAATGTGCCTCATTGTAGGCAGGCTCTGCTGCAGTGCTTGGGTTGCCAAATGGTGTCATAATCCATTACTGGATCCCATACCCCTGATGAGCTGAAAGAGAAAATGATTGAGATCATGTTGATGTAGCTTGCCTCATTAATATCACCTTGCATGGCAGGAGTTGTCTTGTGTTGTCTGTGACTCTTTTGTTCTATTGTGTTGACTCAGAGGCTTCTAGGATGTACCATCAGTACTGGGTTGTTTCCTTGGCTGAACGAGTGTTTGCCTGCTGACCAGTTGTCAGCAGTATATTTTGGGAGTTGCAGTACAGTGGGTACTTCCTAGCATTGTGACTTGTGTTACAGGTGTCCCTGTGTCTTCACTGGGGATGAGATGATAGTTCCATACACAGATTCAAATTGACAGTGGTGGTAACACGTTAGCATCTATGTACCCTGGACATCCCATACCTTTAGACATATGCAATGGATTAATTTAAACATCAGAGAGACGCTTACATTTTGCAAGGTGACAATTAGCCAAACTTCTCCAATCGTTGTGATCATTGATGTCTTAACATTTGACTGTACACTATTTTCACATGTGTGACAAGTTCACTGCAGACCTATCAAGCATGCCTAGCGGTATCACAATCTCAGTGTGTTCCTGTTCACATGTCGCTGCCGTGGTGTATGTGTTGTTTGTCCTAGAGGGTTGCTGTGCAGTGTGTATATAAGTAGGTTTCTGTACTTACCAACAAGTAGTCCATTGCCAGATCGTCAATCCTGGAAGTGTTGATTGATGGTACAGTGACGAAAGATGAATGAATCATGCACACTCCCAGGATACTTTGCCACAATGTTGGTGATCAATCCCTTGTGATCCACAATGGCCTGCACATTGATAGAGTGTGTGTGCTTCCTGTTGTGGTATAGATGTTCAGTTGCAGCAGGTGGCACAAGGCGTACATGTGTGCAGTCAATGGCACCAAGGACGTGTGGAAATCCATTAATGAGGTAAAACCCCTGTTTGGTCTCCTGCTGCTTCTGCTGTGTGTTTGGGAAGCAGATGTGGCGGGGTGTGAGTGTGATGATGCATCCAGTACCTTGGGCAGGAAGGCGGAGAATGATGGCTGTGAGATCCCAGCAACCAGGGCGCCAGTGGTTTGAAAGGATCCACTTGCCAACATGTGTAGTACAGCTAGCAGCTTGGTTTCTGGTGGGATGGTCCAGGGTGTCTGCAAGCTGGGTGCCAACTGTGGCTCAATGTTGCGCAGCAGCTGCTGAATGGCTTGCCAGTTCAACCTGTACCTCTGGATGATGTCATGTTCCCTGAGGCCATGAAGGGTTGTCCTGGTGCGGAATATCCTTTCCTGCCTTCTGCATTGCCTTTGGGGTCCCTGCTGGTGTTGTGGAAGCTGCTGTTGTTGTTGCTGTGCTCTGCGTCTGCGTGCATGCTGGATGAGAAGCACCTCCATGTCTTCCTTTTGCTGCTCTGCTGTTGCTTCTGTGTGGTTTCATTAAATACAGATGTGTTTGCCCCATTTTAACGCCTGCCCTGACCCAGGCATAAATTTTTGACGCAAATCGGGGTGTGCGTCATTTTCACCCTCCCGGCCGTGCAGGATTTTTGCACGGTAGGATAAATCCAACGCACAGGTTTTTGTGTCATTTTTTGGACGGGAACACCTACCTTGCATATCATTAACGCAAGACGGTTTCCCGCATCCAGAAAATGACGCACGCGGCGGGATTTTGACCTCCGCGGGCTTGGGCGTCAAAGTTTAAATATGGGGCAAGGTTTGCACCGAATGTGTGAAATTGACACTGCCTCCAGACAATCCTGAGCATGGCAGCCAGCTCGACTTTCATCTCCCTAGGTGGACCCACATCTACCCCACCTCAGGGAGCTACACTGGCTGCCTGTGCACAAGAGGTACTAATTTAAGGTCCTGACCATCGCATGCAAGGCCCTCCACAACATCCGACTCAGTCTCATCAACAATAGACTCTCTTTCCACCGGCCTGCCAGGGAGCTATAATCTACATCCCTCACCCAAGTTCCAAGAGTTTGCCGCAGGTGCAGTAAATGACACGCTTTCTACCACCTCGCTGCCAAGATCTGGAATGACCCCCCCCTCATTCAGACCACGCACACCCTCACCGACTTCAGGACAAAGCTCAAAACTTGGCTCTTCGAAGAATAACTACCAGCTTGCAGCAACATACCCAGCACCTGGATACCGCTGGGGTGATAAGCCGTGCTGTATAAATTTAGTGATCGATTGATTAACATGTCAGGGGGGAACCGCTATACTCCCCTTCTATAATTTGCAAAATGATACTTGTATGTTGCATCCTACACATCATATGTGTACTGACAAATGTCCTGTGGTACGTGGGCCATAAGGAGCGGGAAGCAATGGAGGAGGATGAGGATGAGGACAGCGGATAGAACACACAATGATTGGTAGGCAGTGACACAACCACATTTTTGTGAATTTCTTCTTCTAAATGTATTTTTTTTTACTGGATGAACTAAATCTGAGATAAGGACTTATGTCTGCAAAATGTAAGTAAATGTAAATACACAATTTTCATGTTTGTTTTTGTTGGCTTTAGGATTCTGGGTTTGCAAAACACTCACATCTTAACTTGAATTAGGCCTCAAAAGGGTAACAATCATGTTGTCAGAGCCGTTGAGCTATCTGGGGCTCAATCAGACCATCTATACAGCAATGCCATGCGAGGCAGGGCACTGCAGAAAATGGACAGGCCAGGCATGCCACATATCCACATCTGAATTTGTCATTCCAGTCCTCACACACTTGAGCAGTGCAGTTCTGCACAGCTAGCAGTCTTGCTGTAATCTGCAGCAAAGTGCGTGGCAGATGCCACTCTGTGAGTGTTGGAACACAAACCTTCAAATATCTCCATGCTCGAAACAATCAACTCAATGTAGTGTGTCTCACCAATGTGGTAGCATGCACAATGGCAGCACTTTGCAGGAGCAATTGTTGTAGCACAAGCCTTCACAGATCATGAGTGACAGTTGTCAAGGACAAAGGACAAGTAAATAAGATGGCATACGTACATGTCAGGGGAACCGCAAAACACTACACATGTGACTCACTTTCTGGCCTAATTGTCATTTATGCCACTTCAGTCCACAGTTGTCAGTAAACACACTCACAGGATTTGCACAGCCATGTGATCAGAATCAAAGTTGTGTAACACAACAATATAAGCAGATGAATTTACATTGTGAGCAACTACCCAGAGAGCTGTGATAATGAAGATGTGTTTAGCAAACATCACAGCATCTTAAGAATACAGAAAGTGTGGTATGCCCATGTGAAAAGCCTGTAAAAACGTATGATTACACACACATTCCTTCAAGATGGTTTGACAGAGGAAATATCATTAACACTCACCTCAGCTTGGCTAGAGGAGTGTATCCCTGCCCTGAGTGTACAAGTGCATTGTTAAGGGATTACCTAATCTTGTTTCATCGCAATAGGGAAATGGCATTTGAGTGCGTGTCACTACAGAGGCCTGTGTCAGGGAATTCTGTTCTCTTAGACCAGGAGGACCACATAAAGACTCGCCCTCTGAGTAGGTGCACTGCTACTGGCTTTGACAGGACTTACACGGAGTGAACATTGGGTTTGTAGCATGATGTTAACTGAACTGTAGTAGAGAACATGACCGTTGTCTCTGGTTCACTGCAGTGAGGCCCACCTCCCACAAAGGACAGTTGATGTGTGTCAAATCCACCCCTGACCAATATGATGTATTTAGAAATATGTGTGAATCGTAAACCTATGTGTATGCTTCACACGCTCTACTAAAGTTAGAAGGCGAACCTAAGGTAGAACATCATGTTACCCTACGCCTGGGAAGGTATCACTTATTGGGCATTCTCTTGTTTCCCTTGTTTGTGACGTCTGGGAATGGATCTTAAAGCATGGATGTCGCATCGGTTCATCCTTGCAATGGTCATGGAACCTCTCTCTGGTGCTGACTAAGGTAATGCAATGACTTCAAAAGCATTGCATTACAAAGAAGGAATTAGCCCTCGCAGTGTCATGCAATGTGGACTTGGGTTTGAGAGATTATATCGTAATGTATGTGAATTGCAGATATGCCATGTTGCATTGTGGATGAGCCACAAAACTCAGGTCATACTTTTCCCCGAGTGCTGAAGTGCCTGCGCTACTACATAACATGGAACAACTTGCCTAGCTGTGTGTGTAAGACATAATTGAAGTAAGAAACCATGCTGCAAAAAATGAATTACACATGATTGTGTCCATAAATCCGGTAAGTGCTCACACTGTGTGAGGCATACATTGTAGTAGGGGTGAGGCAGCCTGTCTTTGTGCCTCCCTAAGTGTGTGTTGCATCTGTGACACATCACAATGAAGGATTGCCCACACATGGAATGAGGGGTAAGCCTTGCCGGATTTTGAAATACTATTCATATACTTGCACCTAATCCCCAGGAGCATTCTTAATATGTACATACGAGTATGCTTGACATCCAGGTGTGACCCCTGGTAATGGCAGTGACAACTGAAGTGCGGTCCCACAGCTCATATTGTCTGTCTTGCTGTACTGCCATGCAGCCTACTGTTTCATGTCGCATGGTGATAAGGAATGCACATGCATTCCCTGGTCCCATGCTGGCTCCATGGCCAATCAGTTGCCTCACCTGTAAATGCTGACCCACCTGTCATGAAGTTACTCGCACGTGACGGACTTACAACCACCTAATTAACCATATGTGCACTGCCCTCTGTTACACAGAGCAGAAAAATGTTGCCAATTCAGTCCTGCCCTAATCACAGGGTTGCTAGGTGTCTGATCCAGCATCACACAGCTCTCTACAGTTGAACAAACCCATTATTCCAGGTGCGTGGGTCACAACTGGCCCGTTGTACCTGTGGGGCGATGCATTGCAACATTTGCGGCTATCGGAAGTCATGTATCCAAGCCAATGCATGGAAATAACAGCAGAAGTGCCAATGTCCCATGTAGGAACAATGTATTGGCAGTTTAACTACCAATGGTCATAAGAAAAATGACACAATTGACAAAAATAGGTAGCGTGCACGTAGGAAATGATGCAATGGCTGTGGCAGGCTGCAAACTAGGAAGTGTGAAGTTACTTTCACTTTCACTTACAGTCTGTGCTGGCTGTTGGATGTATTTTGTGGAGTGGGTTTGTGAGTGAGGAGTATTTTGGTCTTGTCGCTGTCTGTGCTGTCCCTGTGGTGTGCCAATTGTGTTAATTGTTGTTGGAAAAAAGCCCTCTCTGAAGGGTCACCCCAAACCTTTTGCCTTCCTTCTCCTCTTTTTCTGACCTCCTTTTTGTTGGCATTAGGATTCTGGGCACTTTACCACTGATAACCAGTGCTAAAGTGCATGTGCTGGCTCCCTAAAACATGGTAACATTGGCTCATACCCAATTGGCATATCTAATTTACTTGTAAGTCCCCAGTAAAGTGCACTACATGTGCCCAGGGCCTGTAAATTAAATGCTACTAGTGGGCCTGCAGCACTGATTGGCCACCCACATAAGCCTCTCCCTAACCCCGTCTCAGGTCTGCCATTGCAAGGCCGGTGTGTGCAGTTTCCCTGCCACTTCGACTTGGCATTTAAAACTACTTTGTAAGCCTTTAATTTCCCTTTTCTTATATATACATCACCCCTAGGGTGGGCCCTAGGTAAACCCATAGGGCAGGGTGTTATGTAAGTAAAAGGCAGGACATGTACTTATAAGTTTTAAATGTCCTGGTAGTGAAAAACTCCCAAAGTAGTTTTTCACTACTGTGAAGCCTGCTTCTCCCATAGGCCAGCATTAGAAATTCCCTTATGTACTTTTAAGTGGTAATTTCTGAATAGACTTGGCATGTTTGGTATGGTTGGAATGGTAGTCAGAAGTTCTACTTACTGGTGAAGCTGGATTCTACCTTACTATTTCAGAATTGCCACTTTTGGAAAGTAGGCATTTCTCTGCACTTACTGCCATCTGTGCCTTACAGCCTGTCTCCAATCCACATGTGGTCTGTGCTGGTTGACAGCGCCCCTTGTGCTTTCCTCCCTGATAGCCGTAAACACAGGACACTCAGCTGCATACAAATGGGTTTTCCTGAGCAGGAAGGGTGGAGGGGCTCTCTCTTAAACTTCAAAGATCAGTGACCTGTCCTCACACAAAGGACTGATAACCCCCCCACAGGGATCTTGGCAGGGAGGGCTGGTTGAAGGGGGAACTTGTGCATTTCATAACAAATTTCTGAAGTTTCCTTCACTTAAAAGGTACTTTTGGGTATACATCCTGGGTCTATGACCCCACCAAATCAGACACTTCTGGACCTACAACTGGACTCTGTCAGAGGGACTGCCTGGCGGTCCAAAGGACTCATCTGGACGTCTTTGCTGGAAGAACTGCTGGCCTGCTTGTTACCCTGCTGCCTGCTGACTCCTGACTCTACTTGAAGGTCTGTGCCTTCCTCCTCAAGTGCTTTCCAAAGGCTTGGATTGAGCTTGCCTCCTGTTCTGAGGTCTCAGGGCTATCAAAGACTTCACCAAAGAGAATAAAGTCCAGCATGTTGGAAAATCAACTCAAAGCCTGCAAAATTTGATGCAACAGCTGCCAGATTGATGCAGCGCCTGCCTCACGGATGAAAAATCACTGCTTCGTGTCAGGAGATTACCCATTAAATCAAACTTCCACAGGAGCAGATGCCTTTTACCCAACTCCCTCCAACAGATGCGTGCTCAGACTTTACTGATTATCTGAACTCTGCATCTGCTAGGGGGAAAAGGGACTGGGAATAGAAAAAGAGAGACTGCCTCCTGATCCAGTTCCAGCCTGTGTTTCCCACTTGAAGATAGGATATTCAGTGTGTGCTTCTGTAACCTGCACCTTTCTTCTTATTGGGATTTCTTTAAAGGAAGGACCTGCAGTCGGGTGATAAGAGCATAGATAAGTACATTACTACTGCCATTCAACTGTTCATCCATTCACATTCACCCAATTCCAGAGTTCTCCTAACCTGGATCTTTTGAGAGACTAGCCTCTCTCTAAGAGAAAAATGTTAACTTAGTATCTTCTTTTCTCCAAGAGTCAGAGGTATCCAAGGCTCTCTGGAGAACAGTTCAAAGGTTCACAAATATACAATCTACTAATGTCTTTTACAGGAAATGAAAACCTTCTCTCAAGGTTCAGTTTTCTCAATCACATTCTCTAGAATTTAGTCTGAGCACTGAGGTTTATCTCCAAGACTGGCAAGTCTGCAAGGAGAAGAGTTTTTGAATATATATGTACATATATATATTGGCAAGTCTGGAAATTATACAAAAGGATTCCTTAAACTAATTCTCCTTAGAAAGCTGATAGCCAGTTGTTGAAAGAAGGAAGAAATTCAGCTTCTCCAGCAGGGAAAAAGTAGCTAGTGTGCACACCGTAACAAGAAAAATAATGAATTACTCAAAAATTCACTTCTATGAAACGAAGCGCCTCAGGAACACTGCTCATTCTCCTCAGGGTGACAGTTGAAGTGCACAGCTTCCAGAGAGAAACAGCTGGAGGGAAGCATCAGCACAAGACTAAGGTAGAAACACTAGAGCATTGACCTCACAAAGATTTGCAGCCACCATCTTGAGTGGCAGGTAAACCTGAAGAATCTAGTTCTAAGAACAGCCTCCGCAAGAGCCACCGGGAGTGAGGACGCTGCTGCAACGAACGTGGATACAAGGAAAAGGGGAATCTTTTTGCTGAGGGAAGAACTTAACAACACTGGCAATAGATTTCCTGACCCATCACCTGCTGGATTGACACAGCGCCTGTAGTCTCTTCTCAAAGCATTCTGGGTTTTCCACGCAATGTCTCTGGGAGTCAAAATATCCTAGCATCGCAGTGAGGAACCAAGGCTGTGCTCCCAGAAATCAATGCATCACCTTGCAGCATGGAAAGAAACAACGCATCACCTTTGCCGCACTGGAAAAATCAACGCATCACTTTACGTTTCGACGCATCTCCTCATCTGCAGCTCTCTCCGTTGTTATTTTTGACGCATCCTAGGTACTGCATGTTAAAAGGATACAACCACTGATTCTTAAGGATTGATACTCTTTTAAACCTTTAAAAAGTGATATCTTGGCTTGTGCATAATGTTTTTTTGTCGTTTTGGTCTTATTTTATTCAGATAAATACTATCTATTTTCCTAAACCTGTGTTTACTTTACACATTGCATTCTAAGTTAAGCCTGCCTGCTATGTGCCAAGCTACCAGAAGGTGGGCACAGGATAATTTAGGTTGTGTTGTGACTTACCCTGACTAGGATTGTGGTCCCTACTTGGACAGGGTGTATACCTCTGCCAACTAGAGACCCTATTTCTAACAATTGTATATTGGATTAGTTATTTGTTGTGTTTTTGCCATTGTATTGTTGGCTCTTTGTCTATTTAGAGGTTTCATATTGTATGGGGAGGGGTAAGGTTAAAGGGAATTTTTATAGTGTTATGAGGTATAGAGCAGGTTGCGCCATGTCGGGGAAGGGGGGTGCCAAGAACCTGTCTGAACGAGAGTTTGGGGGCCTTATTTGGCTGCTGGCACATTATGTGGCAAACATGAGTGCTTTGAGGGTAGGGTCAGTCAGGGCTACCCCACAAAGAGGTGAAATGAACAGTGAGAGAGAGTGCAGTGGCACTTGGCCAAGGTGTTTGGTGTCAAATGCACCATACACCAGCTCAATCACCGAAGGGCGGATGTGGTGACCTGCGATGTCGATCTCCTAGACGTATTTACCTTCTGCATGTAGTTGTGTGTGTAAATCAAAATAATTTAAAATATATTTCTGAACAGTAAGGGGCAGATAAATTGAGGAGTAGGATGTCAGAATATAGGGTAAATATGTCAAATTGTAACACCATTTCCCAGGGGGCTGTTCACAGTGGCCTAACAATAGCTCCCGCAAACCCCGCAGTGAGGGGGAACCTCAGAGCTCCAGGGGCCCCCTCCAGCACTGTGCAGGGAAGGTAAGCCTTTGGCCTCAGAGCATATGACTGGGTCCAGAGTGTGGGGGCCCCCCTCCATGTTGGTTGCAGGGGAGCACCCTCACGTTTCGTAACACCACTGGCTGGACAAGGTGTTGTGGTCTTAACAAATTATTTCACATGCATGTATCTGTATAAGTGACCTGAATTCACATACGTGCCTGTACAGACTATGAAGGGCTGATGTTGAAATACCCTGCATAGATGACATACAAGGAGAAAAGTAATGATCAATCTGCCATGATGTTGACCTTCTAATACGTGCTGCATTGTTCAGCACAAGTAGAGAATTGGACACGCTCCTGGCAATGTAATTACTTCCAGATGGTGGCCCTTTCAGGATAGGAATTTGATATAGCCATCAAAGGCATGCACCCTTGCACCAGGTTGCAAGGCAGCATGCTTTGAGCCTACTCTGCAATCCGTGAACCAGTGACATGAATATTCTGAAATTGTCCTGAAAATGTTCCATACTGCGTCCGTTATTATTCCACCTCTACTTTGCCACGTGTTACGTGAGGAACGTTCTCAAGATACCAGGTCATTGTGGTGTCATAATACTGTTCATCATATGTAGATACAATCAAACATGTATAGAGTGTGGCAAATCACCCTTGAGGGTCTGGAGGTGGTGGGGCGGTATGGTGATGTGTGGAAGACTGATCAATCAAACAACCAGGTCTTTAGTTCTCTTCTGAATAGCTGAAGTGACAGTGCAGCTCTGAGGTGCAGGGGAGGTTGTTCCAGGCCTTGGCTGCCAGGTGCAAGAAGGAGCGCCCTCCGCTGTTGGTTCGATGGATCCGTGGGGTGTCTGTGAGGGAGAAGGAAGCTGATCGTAGGTGTCTGTTCAGTTGGTGGAAGGTGTTTGTTGATGTATGCTGGTCCTTTCTTGTGCAGAGACCTGTAAGCATGGGTCAGCATCTTGAACTGACATATCTTCTGAATTGGGAGCCAGTGTAGATTTTTGAGATGGGGTGTAATGTGGATCCTTCTTGGGAGGTTGAGTATGAGTCTTGCCGCTGAGTTCTGTACTGTCTGGAATCTCTTTAGGAGGAGTGCTGTGACAGTGTGCATTTGCAATATTCACTAAGCAATGTTCCATTTCTTGTCTTGTAGGTAGTCCTGGGCGAAGTGGAGACCTTCACAGATCCCAATGCTACCAGTGAGTGTAAATGGTATATATCTGTAGCTCTGTAAGGATTATGTGTGATCTATGATAGTTGTAACATTGTGATTTGTATGGGGTAACATAATTCACCTGTAACCAATTTTCAGTACATGTAAAATCACAACGGAAGTTGCACACAGTAAAAATTTAAATGGACAAGGACGTATATCAATGTGCGTGCAGGGGCAATGTCTGTAGGCCCATATATTTCATGCTTCTTTACCTGTTGTGGTAATGTTTGCCGACATACTGTTTGGATGCTTATGGCACATGTACCATCACTTGGCACTAAATCTACAGATGGTCAGAAGTTCTTTTGTCTTACACCCATACCATGGCACAAACATTACAAGCTGTGGTTCAACTAATGTTGCAGAAAACTGGAATGAGCTAGGCTGAGTTTGTCATGGTATCCATGACTATGCCCATATTGGAACATGAGACAAATGCTGGTGAGGTGTAACACATATCCCAGACAGCATGAACAATAGTCAACATTACAGTGTCATGGAATCATATGTGCAGTAAAAATTGTTTTTAAAATACAACGTATACTATTGTTTAGCATCATACTATGCTCATACATGCATCACACATTTAACCTTGCTACTAAAATGAGTTCAGCATGAAAGACTATAGGTATGATCAGACATTCATGCTGATCAACTACTAAAATGGTTTATGATCCATACATGTACCAGTAGCTATGTGTGATCTCAACATTAACATTCAGACAAACTTGTGCGACCACGTCAGCAGGTTAGCCATCATAAACCAACAATCTTTCCTATGATAGATGCTGCATATGTTGTTGTGAGGGGGTGAAGTTAATCCTAGTCATTGATTAGAGGCATCACAACAAAAATATGGTATATCAGGTTGTGTTACTGTAAGGGTGTAAGTACATTGTCAGTAGGAATCATTTACATTGTTTCACCACTTTGCCACAATTGACCTGAGGTATAGCAGCTGTAATCCTGCCTCAGGGGTACCTGTGCGACCCTCAGAGTAGCCCATATCATACATATGTGAGATGCGGTGACAGAGGACTGATTACACAGATTCCATGCGAATGTAAGGATGTAGGACAGCAACTCTATTTTACCGTGATGTTGGACAATTCACCTTCATACTGCCAGTCTGATGCACATTGCTAGTGTAGATGTCCACGAGGCTGGGTATGGACATATAGCTCAGCAGGTAGTGATAGGATATACCTCAGTGCAGACAGATTAGGTTGGAATACAAGTAGCACATGTCAACAGTCTGCACATGGAAATGGAGTTAAATGCCTTACTCATGGCCTCATATACCCAATGTATACCCAATGCCCTATTTCTGGGAAACATTCATACCTTGGCAGTGAGTTGTGGATTTTGATGCAATGTGGAAAGGACCACATGCAGGTCTGCGCTGTGTCAGCAGCATACAGTCCATTACACTGCTCACCTACTGAGGGTGTTACTTCTATTGGCTAGCACCAACCCTGTCACCCTTGCAGGCACACACTGCTGACAAGGGTAGCCTTTTTATTAATGTGCATCAAGGAAAGCAGACTTGCTTCCATGTGTGGACAGACATATGTCAAAGTCACCATGGTATTGCTAGAACTTTATACCATAAGCTATGTGTTAGTGTTCCTAGTATTTGCCTGAGTCAATATTGGTGAAGTATCCAACAGGTCTGTTTAATGGGAGGTAGTCACCCACCCTCCATCTAGGTTCTGACTACCTGGTACAGAGTCAGTCAATGCAGCAAGGTGTGTTGCCTTTGTGTGCTTGCCATATGAGTTAACCAATGCTGAGGCACACTGCCTGTATTTGCTTGACATAACTCATTTTACATATGTTAATGACCACAAAATTTATCCAGTTGCATGCTGCTAAACCAGCACTAAAGTGTCCAATTGTGGACCATGTGTTCAATTACATGTGTACACAACATCATGCTTACAACTCACCCCAAGGACTGATATGGTTATAAGTGTTTTTGTGTTGACACTGCCAGCACTTGAATATGTTTACCTTGTTTCATTAGGAAAAGTATATGGGGGTTATTCTACCTTTGGAGGAGTGTTAATCCGTCCCAAAAGTGACAGTAAAGTGACGGATATACCACCAGCCGTATTACGAGTTCCATAGGATATAATGGACTCGTAATACGGCTGGTGGTAAATCCGTCACTTTTCCGTCACTTTTGGGACGGATTAACACCTCCTCCAAAGTTAGAATAACCCCCTATGTGTCTTAGGAGGTGTATTGTTCCTATCTCTTTCCCAATATATGGTTTTGGGTTGCCATGCCACATTTAATGTTCAGAAAATGTGACCCTATTATTATGATACATATTTCCTTTACCTCCCTAGACAACATGACAGCAGAGAAGGCAAAGCAACATCACATCAGATTGGAACACTACTGCCACATCCGGCATGTGACAAAGAGATACAAGAATATGTCCAAATTGTATGAAGAAGGAAAGGTGACCAGTACCTGCACACAGGTGGGCGGGATGTACTGGGATCTTCAAAGACCAAAGCACACCAGAAGGGTGCACAACAACTGACCGGAGTCCCACAGACCATTCCAGGACCATCCTCTGCCCAGCTGGGGCAAGCAACACAGGCCATGGACACTACTCCTGCAGTAGGCTCTAAATTTGAGGTACAGGTGGTGAAGGAGCTACAGGAGCCTTAACTTATGATGGCAGCCATTGAGGCAGAACTCTCAAGACTGCGGATCGTCATGATCACATTGCAGGAGGCAATGGAGCACATCAGTGTTCAGATATGACTCTCCTTCAGGCCTTTCCCTTTCCCAGTTGTTTACAAGTTGTTTATTAGGGATAGTAATTTAAGCATAGTGTACAATAGGTTAGTGCAAGTTAGGTAAATATTTTTACAGGTAGTAGTTTTTGGGTATGTTTATAGATGGGTATGTTTTATTGGGTGGAGGGGTGTTGGTGTTTAGTGTGTGTTTTAGGAAAATATAAAAACTTAAAAATACAAAACATAAAAATACCAAATATATATATATTTGTTTAGATTTAAATGTATAGGTAGTGTATGTTTAGGATGTGGTTGTCTTCTATTTTGTACTCATGTATGTGTATTAATGGGGATGGGGGGTAGATGTTTAACCTGTCATCTGTGTTTAATAGTTAAGATAGTTAAGGATATTTTAGGATAGTATAGGGTAGAGGTAAGGATGGTTAGAATTGGCTAGGTAGGTGTAGGCAGTTTTAAATCAGTATATTGTAATGTGCTGTTAAGTATAGTTAGTATAGGTTAAATAGGTGTAGTTAGATGAAGTTTTTTATATACAGAAATATTTTTTCTACTTTCACTACTTTGTCATCATTTTTTAATTATGATTTGCTAGCATGGAGTAAGTTGAGATGAGTACATGAGGAAGCATATGCCTGCTGTGTTTGTAGATGTGTTACTTAGTGAGAGGCCTATGGACAATAGTCAGTCTACCTCACAATTGAGTCACTAGAGGACTCTTCACAATTATTTAGACACTGTTGTTGGTCCTCTTAGTGTGACTTGATGCACTCACACTCAGTGCATGTGATGGTTTTCAGGGGAAGAGGAATACATTGACAGTACGTACCGATATTTGACACATGACGCACTCCACTGTGATTCAAAGATTATTTGTAGCACGTTAGCATTGGTTTACGACCTGCAAAGTAGCTTTGTGTCACTTTGGCTGCCCATGCGTCACTTTTATCTGTGGCATCCATCCCATGGATGCGTCATTTTTTTGGCGCACCTTGGGACCTCATGACATGGTGTGGCATACTGTAAATACAGTGCATCCATGGAGTTTGTAACTGTTGTACCGCAGTGCAAGTTTATAAGACGCATCACTGCCTTGCCGCAGCCAGGCATCAGTTTTCATAAATATGAGCCAACTGCCTAAAGCTGAACACCGACTAGACCATAATTGTGATCCTAGGGAAGAACACATCACCGTGGGACTCCAACTGGTGGCCAAAAGGCTTTGAATGACACTCACCCCCATTACTTATACCAAAAACATCGGGATCAACAGGAAACTTGACATGACCACCAAAGTCAATGGCAACATCACCCCAGGCTTCCACACCATAAAGATCCTGAGGAACATTTCAAATGGCTATCAATCAGCACCCAGAAAACAATCACCCATGCCCTGGTCACAAGCAATATAGACTTCAAGAACACCCTCTAAGCCAGGATCAACAAAAAACTCACAGAAGGCTGCAAACCATTCAGAACTCAGCAGCCAGAATAATTTTCAACCTCCCCCTCACACTCACACCACACCAGAAGGAGCTCCAATGGCTCCCCATTCACTAGAGAGCACAATTCAAACACCACACACCCACTTCAAGGCATTACGTAGCACTGGCCCAGCATACCTTAACAATCGCATCTGCTTTGCAAACCTTCCGGACTCCGTTCTGCATAAATCCCACACATGCAGAAAACCAGAACCAGTGGTCAAGCCTTCTCCTACATCACTCCTGAAGCATTGAACGACCTCCCACTACACATAAGACTCCTCACTTCTTGAACCCTGCAAGAAGCTGAAGACCTGGCTTTTAAAATAGTCCCACTAGGCCCTAGGTGTGGGTAGGTTCACACCTGTCAGCGCCAGGATATCCTTTGCGCTCTAAAAATCTGTAGAACAATATCCTTTGCGCTCTAAAAATCTGTAGAACATAACATAAAATAATTAAGGATCATAGCCCATGCCCAAAGTTTAAATCAGGGCCTTGGTGCTAGATGGGTCTAGCACCAAAGTATAAATATGGAGTTAGTTTTGCACTGAATTAGAGTTAAAAAAAAATGACGCTAATTCAGTGCAAACAGAGTATAAATATGCCCCTTAGCGTCAAAAAATGATTCTAATCTGGTCAGAATCATTTATTTTGACTCAAAACTGCCTAATGTAATATTTTTTTTAAGCTAGCCTACCCTTTGCACCAGCTTGCACCATTCCATAAATATGGTGCCCAGCTGGTGCTAAAAAATGGTGCAAGCCGGTGCAAAACTTTTTGGGGCAAAACTGCCTTAGTGCAGTTTTGCACCAAAAACTATAAATAAGGCCCTTAATGTGTTGGCCCACTGAATGAGTGAGAAGCAAATTATAAAGGGCGGGAATAAATGACTTAATAATGATCTTGCTTTCATGAAAATACAGGGGTCTGCACAATGCTAAAAACAACGTGCAGTAGCCGCTTAAAGTTAGTGAAAGATAAATAGTAAAAATAAAACGTACTAAAAGAATTGGTTATAAAATGCATGACGCAGGTGGAGAATTTGACCTACTCATTAGGGCCCAGATTTATACTCTGTTTGCGCTGAATTAGCGTAATTGTTTTACGCTAATTCAGCGTAAACTTAACTCCATATTTATATTTTGACGCTAGACTAGTCTAATGTAAAAATATTGGAGTTACAGTCATTTTTTGGGTGCGTGAACCCATCTGTGTCAATGCGATGCATGGTGGGCGTTCCCATCCAAAAAGTGACTCTAAGGCTCTAGCGCCTTATTTATCCTCCCATGCAAAAATGGTGCATGGGTGGGAGGCGGGCCTAAATAATGGCGCTAAGGCTGCTTAGCGACATTATTTAACGCCTGGGTCAGGGCAGGAGTTAGGGGACATGTGGACCATTTCCATGGTCAGACACCATGGAAAGATCCCACAGGTGCCCTCCCCATGCGCCAGGAACACCCCACCCACTCCAGAGGGACACCACAGGATGGGGGACCCCCATCACAGGTAAGTATAGGTAAGTGGAGGTAAGTGTATATATATATTTTTAAGTGCCAATGGGGTCCCTGAAATGGGCCCCCCTACATGTCACTGGGTGCAAGGGCCATGCCCAGGAGACCATTGTCCCATGTGCTGGCCATTGAGGTGGTGGGCAGTAGTCATGTGGTATGGATGGTTTGGGGTCAAGAAATGACACTAGTATGGTTAGAGTCATCTTTTTTTACTCTAACCAGCCTCACATCATTTTTTGGTGCAAAACCCTCTTCTCCCATACCGCCTCCCCCACCCGGCTAATGTCAATTTTTTTATGCTAGCCCAACCTTTGCGTTGAATTGCGCCATTCCATTAATATGGCGCTCGGCTGGCATCCTGGAATAGCCAGCGCTATAGTTTTTGATGCAAAACTGCACAAAGACAGTTTTGTGTCAAAAAGTATAAATCTGGGCCCAGATCTTTCTTTGCTCTCTCACTCGTGAAGATAGTCTCTGAGGCTACAGAAAACAGAAAACAGGGGTCTTGCTGACTCACTTGATGTCAGCTGCACAGAACAAGTTGCATAAACCTGCCAGAGACCAAGACTGGTTATTTTAACTGCATCTCTTTGATTCTGAGAAGTAAAGGAACACAATAGTAAATGTACAGATTTTCCCTATTCCGGTGTAGCTAAAATGGCAAGAACTTATTGTAATTATAATTATAGTATTAGCATAGGTAAATAAAAAAAACATTAAAATGCCTAATGAAGTATTAAAATAAACTAAAGCAATATACTTCCAAAAATATTTCCTATGCCGTTATCTGTGAGTGCAGCCTTGACTTGAAGTTCAAGTTCGTGGGTAGAAACATATTTAGGGTTCGTTCTTCTGAATATCTCCCAGCCCCGTGATTATGCACGCCAGCTACAAATTTTATTTTTCCGTAATGGTGGCCCAAGCAGTGCTTTACACTGCTCCACATTTACAAACTGACGAATTGGGCCCAATCTGTCAGTTTGTAAAGCCTTGCACCACATTATACCTGCGCAAGGAATAATGTATGCAGGGTAGGCATTCCCCGGCAAAAAGCTATGCAGAACTGATGCACTGAAATTTACAACATTTCACTGCGTCATTCTGCTCCGAGCAGGCGTTAAACTGACGCAGGACTTTTGTCTATGGGAGCCTTCCTCGCATTGCTGGAGTAGCATCATTTTTGTGACGCTAGTCCAGCAGTGCTTGACTTTAGCAACACAGATGCGTTGGAATTTCTGATGCATCGGTGAAATCCTGTGCCATGGAGCTAGTGCCATTGTTGATACAGCGCATCCATGGTGTTGTTAGGGGATCACAGGGAAGTGCAAGAAATCTGACGCATCGGAGCCAATGCATTGTAAAAGAGGTCCATTGAGTTTTATCATGTGTTGAACTAAGTAAAAACGTCTGAACTGACAGAATTTATTTCCCATGGACTTTGTGAGAATGGGATTTGAGAATTTTATATCACTAAGGTGCAATGCGACCAATAAAAACTATGAGGCATATTTATCAATCTTTCACGCAGTGAAACGCAGAAAGCCACCTTGCTGTGCTGCATGAAATACAGCACATTCCTGCCTTTTGCTAGTGCTGGAGCACTTTTGGCTGCTTAGCGCCAACAGTCTGCCTTGCATCATGTTGTAAAGGTGACAGCATTGTAGACAGGATTGTTTTTGTGCAGGAAGGGACACCTTCCTGTGCAAAAAATATATTGAGCAGCATTTTCCTCTTTGTAAGTGTGCTGCCTTCCCCAAAATAAAATAATTGCGCTAATCCCTCCCACGGCACCAGACCATCCAGGGTTTTTTCAATACAAAGAAGGTAACTGAATTTTTTTTTTCAAGTTGAGAAGCGGGACTGATAAAAAAAGATTTGGGGCATTTGGCCCCAGAAGGAGCACTTCTGGGAAAGGCCTGGGGTATAGGGCATCCCTACCCTGCACCCTTATATGTTTTAGGTATGTGTTTTTTACACTTTTTATGAGGACAGGGGACTGAATCTCTCAGTCCTAAAATGGATGCCATCACATCATTATTGTGGTGGCAACCAATCAGAAGCTATCTTTAGATCTGTTGGCTCTGCAGATTTTCTGCAGCATGTAATATCTAAATGTTTTTGACCTTATTTTTTTATAAATGAGTTGCTGGCAAAATGTGTGAACTAATCAAGATTTACAAAGAAATCATACCCACCCAATCAAAAATAATAATAATAATTAAATCACAAAAGTTGATTGACAACCTATTATACTTAGCCCAAAACATTGAGTCGAGCAAGCAAAAAATTGAATTGCCACTTAACCATGAAACACCATACTTGGTATATTGCCAGGTCTGATGGTTCAGTGGGCTAATGAATCCAAAGCAGAAGTCTGTGTTTGACTTTACGGGTGCAGGTTCAAACACTGGTGGGTCCACTCAGCCTTTTGTCCTTTTGATATCAATGAAATGAGCACCTCTGAATTGGGTAACAATAAATGTATGCAATGTAAGGTGAACACTGCACTTTACAAATACACTTTATCTTATGTTGAGAGTGCAACCTAGCAACACACCCACTTTTTTCCCCAATATCAACATATGCAATGTCCAAAAGAGTAAGAAACATCACATCTCCATTAGTGCCAATGCATCCCATCTTAGCCAGTTGCATAAAGAAGTGAATTACCACACCTGGCCTGCTAATGGACATTGATAACTCCTAACTTCACCATGGTGTGGTACTAGACAAGATGTAAAAATAGTAATCATGCCCTACCTAGAAAAAAAACAAGATGTGGATGTTTTGTCCAACGATCAATCCATCTTAAATTTACCAATCAAGGCAAAGATATTAGAAAGATAGGAGATGAAACAGCATCAACAACACAGCAAAGACCTATCACTGCTACATGACCAGTAGTTAGAGTTCAGGCCCGCTTGAGGTACAAGATCTACACTGATGATACTGAGAGCCCTTGATGAGATACAATCTCCATCTCTTATGCTATTAGACATCTCCATGATTTATGATACTGTTGACTACAACATCCAACTTGTCCCTTCAAATACTACATAGGTATTACGGGGCTGGCCCAGACATAAATTAAATCTGTGTGATCATACATGGCAAGTAAAGTAGGTCAGTTTACTTTGGTAATTCAGAGAATACCATGCAGACTACCACAGTGATAATCACTAACTCCTGGGCTCTTTAAACTATAATTAGATCTGTATTTGATATTACTCCACAATTCAGGGTGCCCTTCCAATCGAAGCAGATGATGCACACAGTATGATTCACTTAGGACAATATAGTAGTAACAGATTGGAGATTGATTTGTGGTTTACCCATTTAAAGGAATAGATCAGTGAAAGCTACTTGTGCCTCAATAAAGGTGGTCCCCAATGCTTTGGATCCCACTAACCCAACCCTCATGTTAGAAACCTAGCAGTTGCCTTTGAACGTACACTCATCTTCACTCTTCAAGTCAAGAAAGCATGCCTTCACCTTCATATTCTTAGCAAGGTCATAATAATGTTAAATATTCATCTAAAAATTTACCTTATCTCTCGGGGGAATCCAAGATGGCTGCCGGATTTCCCGGCTGATCGCCACTACCGCTCTAGCCCACCTTCAGATCACACGCGGCTCCCATTCACCCGCGAAAGCCGCGGATGCCGCGGACGCTGTGCGCCTGCAGCACGGACCGCTGCGGGCACTTCACGGCTTTCTGGCGGCCCCTGCTAGGATCGGGGCCGCGTCGGCAAGCACCGGAGAGCCCCGCAAGAAGATGCGAGCGCGGCGCTCGCCCTAGACCCGCGCTCCTGTTCCTCTCGACTGAGCGCGACCCCCGACATTTCTTGGCAACATTGGCTGGCTTGTGTGGGATGCCCTGATGGCGCCGAAGTTAAGCAGGACCCCTCGCTCCTTACAGGCACGGCAGAACCAAGATCCAGGAGGAACCAGAAAGGACAAAAAGCTACCGGTCCCCGGATTGAAGGAGCACAGCAATCCTCAAGTGAAAGGGGGCCTGCATAAAACAACCGACATGGAAAAAGACGCCAGGTACTCTGTTCCAACAATGTTTACTAGTGTGATGCGGCTTAAGCAAATGTCCACGGAAAAGGCTGTATGTGATTCGCAATCTAACGTGCCAGGAGTTAATGATGAGCAGGTACCTGTTGCATCTACATCTCTTGAAGTACTCACTCCTATATGCAATGCAGGGGGGAGGGAGCCACCCAGTCGAGAGACTGATAGTACAAGTCCAGGAAAGAGCGGGGAGGTGGTGCCCCCCCCCCAATGGGGTGTGAGAAATTATCCGAGCAGGAACTCAAAGATTCAAATCAGGGGCCTCAGGAACCTAATTCAGAGAAATGTGGAAAACAACCTTGTACGTTAAGCTTCAAGTTAAACTCGCAACAAGCTGAGGGTATGGCCAAGTCCTCAACGACATATGAGACTACCCCCCAGCTCCAGTCCAGAGGGGGAAAGAGGCGAAACTAGCAAACATTGATCAGGGGCCATTAGATACAGCAGAAAACTTTTTCTCTCTCTCCGATCAGTCTAGAGACTCAGACTTAGACGAAGAAATCCCTTTAACAGACTCAGATATTGAGAGTAGCTCTGCAGCAAGTATCTGGGTATCCAATTACTCAACATGTAGAAGAAAATCAGCCGGGCAAGCTGATGTTAGGAGTAGTTCAGGGGCCAAGCTTAGGAGAGACCCGCTTATGCCTCAAGAGGAGGATGGTGAAATGCAGTGGGATATACGGCCGCCCGACAGGCTTTTTCGAAAAGTGATTCGGCCTGCAGTACTCTAGTGCCCCCTTCCATGGGTGGCCCTGCAGAGCCTCCCTCGCTGGATCTTATCTACAGGACAATGGTCCAGAATCATGAACAGGCACAGAGGGAGAGCAGGAAAATGAAAGCAGCAAACAGACAGTTACAATTATCCATTAAAAAAGTGGGCAAATCTTGCCAAGACATTGGTGCACGCATCGCCACCATGGAGACTCAAACTGAGGAGCTGGAAATCGAAGTGAAAGCAGCAACAGCACAGACGACGACACAAGGACAGCAGACCTCGGATATTCAATGGAAACTGGAAGATGCGGAAAACCGCCAGCGGCGGAATAACTTGAGGATTTTGGGTATAGCAGAGGACCTTGAGGGGCAGGATACTAGGGCCTACATAGCTTTACTTTTTAAGAAAGCATTCCTAGACTTGATCGGGTGGGATTGGGAAAAGGAGATTCAGAGAGCACACCGTTTTCCGCTAATGAGGAAAAAACAAGCCTTGACCTCTGCCGGTCGACACCAGAGCTATCCACGGGCTATTATAGTGTATTTTGGAATTTTTTTACTGAGACAGGCTGTGTTTGAAAAAGCCCGCCCCAATTCAAAGGTGATGGTGGAGGGTGTATTATTCTTTAGTAGGCCAGACTTTGCACATGCCACTGTAGAGAGACGGTGGCGACTCAGGCAGATGATTGCTCAATTCCAAGAGCTGGGGGCGGAAGCCTACTTGTTAAGCCCTGCACGTCTAAAAGTTGTCTATAAAACAACTATAAGATTTTTTCTCTCAGAAGTTAAAGCAGGAGAATATGTACAGCAACTGAAAACTGGTCAAGGGCAGGGGGTACGGGAGAAGGGGGGGGGAGGGTTTGCCGTAAATAGCCGTTTATATATAAATGTATGTAAATGTATGTGATACTGATTGGGGGTAGGTAAACTCCCCCCGCACTCCGCTCTCTACTCTCTCATATATATTTTTTTTTAATCTCTTTTTGGCCTTTTCATTTCTTTTTCTCTTTAAATTGTTTATTGGTCAAGGGTTTCGATCGGGAGGGTGAAGAAGAGGGGCCGCGGGTAAGGATTGGTAATAGATGTGTGAAGGTTTTTTTTTACGTATGGGTGGGCTAACGGGAGCAGGACTGGCAAATACCATCTTACAGGCTCAGGAGCCTGGCGATTCCATTTGTAGGGGTAAGGGTTGGGGGGTGGGTTAAAGGAGGGTGGGGGGATCACAGGGATAAAAAGGATAATCGGGCACACAACAGGGGGAGTGGGGATAGCTCTCATCAGTGGGAAAAGGGACAGGGTGTGAAAGCAGCAAATTTGAATGGGGCATACAGGGGAGCCAGAAGGACCAACATCCATGAAAAAAGGACAGTTAAGTGAAATACGTATTGCCACAGTGAATGTTTGTGGGCTCAATAATAACAAAAAACGGCAGCTTGTAGGAGAGGTTTTCAAGTCATGGAATGTCGATATTATTTGTATGCAGGAAACACATATCCCAGTTACACAAAAGCAACTAATGGAGTTTTATGGCTGGAAGCTAGCGGTTTTTACACAACAACACACAACCACTAGAGGGGTCGCGATATTAACCCGGATCAGTACTTTGGTTATACATAGACAATTCACTGATAAACTCGGCAGGCTGGTTCTGTTGGAATGCTCGGCTAAGGGGCTAGGGTTCACTTTATGTTCTATTTATGGATCCAACACAGACGATCCAGAGATACTTGATTGTCTTAATTTAGAACTTGCGACCTGGGCAACACCTATCATAACGTGTGGAGATTTCAATATACATTTAGATAATAAAGAACCCATTCAGGAACAAACACTCTACCTGGGTAGAAAGAATAAAGTTTTTAGGGCACTTCAATCATTGGCCATTAATCATGGCTTGATCGACGTCTGGCAGCTGTGTTGCCCGCAGGACTCAGGGTTCACCTTTTTCTCTGCCCCGCATAAGAAATTAGTCAGGTTAGACTACTTTTTTGTGACAGCCTTTTTACAAAACCAAATAAGGATCAACAGACTTCCTAGAATCATATCAGACCACAACCCATTGGTTTTGGCTTTAGAGATTGGGAGAAAGGGCCTGCAGCCTAGATCTTGGACATTTGATAGGGCACTATTAGCCGATCCAGGGTATATCCAAAAAATGAAGGAATGGATCCCGGAATTCTTTAAGATAAATCAGGACTCCGCTTCTTGCCAGACAGTTTGGGATACATTCAAAGCTGCTGTCAGAGGAGAAACCCTGAGCTATGGGTTAAGAAAGGAGAAAATACGCATGGATCAGTTAAAATTAGTTCAGACAAAGCTGGTTAAAGCAGAGCAGCGACTAGGGGAAGCGATCCGCAGCGGAGTAGAGATCGCAGACATTCTGTGCGAGGGGAATATCATTAAGGCAGAAGCCACTAAGATTTTTATGGATAAGGCTGCTGCTAAATTTTTAGTATATCGCCAAAAATGCTATGAGTATAGCGGGAAAGTGGGCCAACAGCTGGTCTTAAGAATAAGACAAAAGCAGGTATTTGGGAACATTAAAAGTTTAGTGAATGAAGAGGGGCGGATGGTACACAACGGTCCAGAGATTATGGAAGTTTTTAGATGATTCTATCAAAAATTATATACCCAGGAAGAACAGCCCCAAGAAGAGGAAGGGATCAATGCTATGGGCTATGAGATATCAGATCAGTTAAGAGAGGAAGATAAGGCAGCTTTAGAAGTACCTATGACATTGGAAGAATTGGAGATATCAACTCGCGCCTTGGCAAGCGGGAAGGCGGCAGGGGGGGATTCAATTCCATTGGAATTCTACAAAGTTTTTTTTGTGGAGATATGTAAACAGTTGCTTAATTTATTTATTGAAGTACAAGCAGGGGCTCCTCAACCGGCCTCCTGGGGGGAGGCTAAGATAGTAGTCTTTTTGAAAAAGGATAAGGAACCCACGCAGCCTGGTTCATATCGCCCCAATTTCTCTAATTAACAGTGATGCCAAAATTTATGCTAAAATACTTGCCAGTCGCCTGAGTTTGGTAATCTCAGGTTTAGTATCTCCATGGCAGCATGGCTTCATCCCGGGGAAGAGCACGGCAGATCATATAAGACGAGTCATCACGCTACTTGATGTTAGTGCAACAGCCAAGCTTCCCATGGCAGTAATCTTGCTAGATGCGGAAAAAGCTTTCGATCGGGTTCACTGGCCCTTTTTATGGTTTGTCTTGCGTAAAAACAACATCGGTCCCGGGTTTGTTAAAGCAATCCAACAACTTTACCACAAACCAACGGCTACGATACAAGTTGCCGGGCTAAAGTCGACCTCAATCAGTATCCAGAGAGGTACGCGACAAGGGTGCCCGTGTTCACCACTGCTTTTTGCGCTATATATTGACCCCTTGATCAGGAGAATGATCAGGAATGATCGGATCATTCCAGTCTTATTGAAAGGAGGGTGTACTAAGATTTTAGCATATGCAGATGATATTGCGGTGGTGACCACGGACCCCAGGACTGCTATATTGGAAATAGAGCAGGAAGCCCTGCAGTTTGGGAAAAGATCTGGCTACTTGCTGAACAAAAGTAAATGCCAAATGTTGGTGAACGACTCAATAGATTTTAAGGATGAGCGGGTGCTGACACAGGTACAATATTTAGGTGTTAAACTCACAGTAAACCTTGATGAAGTTGTGAAAATAAACATGGGCCCGATTTTAACAAAGACTAGGAAAAATCTCGCATTAATAATCTACATTTGTCACTTATGGGACGTTGCAACGTGATAAAAATGGTCTTTCTACCCAAAATACTCTATCTCTTTAGAACAATCCCCCTAGAGATTGGGCAAGACTGGTTCAAACTAATAGAGGGATTGGTTAATAGCTTTATTTGGTCCTATACAAAGCCGCGCCGGGCTTTTCACTATATGACTCTTCCTAGAGAGAAAGGGGGGTGGGCACTTCCCAACTTTAAACTTTATTATCTGGCAGCAGTGCTTCAGTATGCACAGACACTTTATGTCACAGATAGATCCGGGCAAGATGCTCTCCCTTCGATATATACCCTGATTTTGGGCAAAGAAGCAGATGCAGTCTTTCTACGGATTCTGGAACCCAGCTATTACAAAAAGGTTAAATTTAAGGTAATCTATGCCGCATTCAAGGCATGGACCCAGGTTAAGCGCAAGATAGGTATAGGACGAATCTGCTACTACACTCCCTTGTGGAATACACCCACGTTCCCGGCGATATTTAAAGACCACTATTGTTTGAGGTGGAGTAACCGGGGTATTCATAAAGTCGGGGACCTTTTTCATTCTGGCAGCCACTTCAAATCATTTGAGGAACTGAGTGTGGAATTTGCGCTGGAAAAAACAGACTTTTTAAAATTTTTACAGATTAGAGCTTTTCTACTAACTAGTATGACCCAAGGTTGGCACATTGACAAGATTAAACTAATGGAAGTTTCACGACACCCTACTAGCTGCGGCATTAAAAACCTGTATCCGCTGCTTTTAAATGCTATATTGGACGACCGGGTTTTACTTGTTAAAAAATGGGAAGGACGGGTTGGAGCTAAAGAGATAGAGGTTTGTGAATCTATGGAAATGGCACGGACTGTTTTATTGTCTGCGGGCCCGCAAGCTCAACATTTTATGGTATTGTATCATTTATATTATACACCTGCTAAGATTGCGAGCTGGGGTAAAATGATGGGAATCATGTGTCCACGATGTGGTTGTCCGAATGCAGATCTCTGTCATATGTTTTTTCAATGTGTAAAACTGGAAAGTCTGATTACCGGGATATCCGATATATTGAAGAAAATCTTGAAACAGACTATCTATCTGACACCTCAAATGGTTTTGCTGGGAGTTGATCATGCAGTCTGTAATAGTCGAGATAGATATTTTCTGTTCATAGCAATGTCGGTATTTCGCAGCTGCATAGCATCTCTGTGGCGTGATGTAGACCCCCCACGATTTAATCAATGGTTTTCACGACTTTTATCTATGTATCACTTGGAGAATAGCCTGTATGAACTAAAAGGAGCAGCGGCCGGTAAAAGACTCACTAGAGTTTGGGCACCCCTTTCTGCATGGCTCTCGGGGCCTCGAGAATACGTTAATTAAATAAGTAATCTTATATGATATCTTTAAAAGCAGAAACTATGGCTATTGATTTAGAATAGAATGCATGTTTCCCCTGTATGACAACATTGATGTACTTACGATTTAAAAAAAAAAAAAATTATCTTCTTTTATGGTGTAAGCATGTAACCCGCTGTGTGTTCTAAATAAAAATAAAAAATAAAAAATAAAAAAAATTGACCTTATCTGTTCATTGATAGTGCCATGCCTTGTTTATTTTAACATGTATGCAGTCCTCCCGAAGAGGAGTACACATCAACTTATCATGATACAAAACCAAGCAGGACAATTAGATCTAGCCATGTAAAAGACAGATCTTAACAATCTTCAATCTTGTCCTTTGAGCCTTACAAAGGACAGGGGAGCCTTCAAGATGCTTTGCTTTTTCCATACAGCATATGAGTCTCAAGTATCAAAAAAAACATCTGAATGATTCCACAGCTATAATCCATGATGCTTCTAACAGGCATCTGATAACAATATCACCCGGGCTTCACCGAAACAAGAAAAGACCTGGAGAAAAACACTATTAAGGTGGACCAATAGTCTGACCCCAACCCTAAGACAAAAGAAATGTCTGGCAATCTATAACCAGACCACTAGGTGGCATATCAATATGAGCTAAGCTGTCTGTATTAACCTCCGATTGGATGGGACAACTGATTGTGTCTCATGATGGACTAATGAGGACAACAAAAGCACGGTCTTCCTCGGGATAACAGGAACTGGGATGTATTTATCCTCTATGAATGTTGCCAGTTTTTGTTCTTGCTTGCTTTCATCCACTTTCATCCCTTTTGTCTTTCACTATCCCCTATCACTCTGACGTGGCATGCAAGTGGCACATAATGCCTCATAACTTACCAAAAACTACATAAATAAATATTCTTTGTAGCAATTATATAGACCTTCACACCCCTGTTGAGTTTGGAAAGTGCTATGATATGAATTGGGTTCCCGTGCTTCACTGGAACAGGAAAAGATCTGGAGAAAAACACTATTGTGCTGTCTTCTAGCACTGGAAGACTTGTGCATGCAGGCATCCGTGTACCATGTCACAAGGCTACCACTTTCCTGAACAAAAACTATTCTTAAAGACATAGGGGGTGATTCTAACCCCGGCGGTCTTAGACCGCCGGGGCCAGGGTCGGCGGGAGCACCGCCGACAGACCGGCGGTGCCCCGCAGGGCATTCTGACCGCGGCGCTTTGGCCGCGGTCAGTGCAGGAAAACCGGCGGTCTCCCGCCGGTTTTCCGCTGCCCATTGGAATCCTCCAAGGCGGCGCAGCTTGCTGCGCCGCCGAGGGGATTCTGACCCCCCCTACCGCCATCCAGTTCCCGGCGGTCCGCCCGCCGGGAACCGGATGGCGATAGGGGGGGTCGCGGGGCCCTGGGGGCCCCTGCAGTGCCCATGCCACTGGCATGGGCACTGCAGGGGCCCCCGTAAGAGGGCCCCTAAATATATTTCACTGTCTGCTGCGCAGACAGTGAAATACGCGACGGGTGCAACTGCACCCGTCGCACAGCTTCCACTCCGCCGGCTCGATTCCGAGCCGGCTTCATCGTGGAAGCCTCTTTCCCGCTGGGCTGGCGGGCGGCCTGAAGGCGGCCGCCCGCCAGCCCAGCTGGAATGTCAGAATTACCGCCGCGGTCTTTCGACCGTGGAACGGTAACCTGACGGCGGGACTTTGGCGGGCGGCCTCCGCCGCCCGCCAAGGTCAGGATGAGGGCCATATTCCTTTTTGTGTGTGTGTTGCAGAGTGCAGCCACATGCAAAGTGGGCAATAACAAGGAGAAATAAATATAGTGTCCTTGTTACGCCAGCCTCGTGTATGCACACCATTTTGGCATAAACCCATTTTACTGACTTTCATAAATATGGGTTTGCAACAAAACACATGGCCGGATGCACGAGACCACCCATGCTCTGCCCATTTAATGCTTCCCTGACTCAGGAAACTATATGCTGTGTAACATTTTTTTTTTTTTTTTTTTTTTACAAACATGTGCAAATTGGGCTTTTTGTGGCTTTGTAAATCCCAAATTGGATTTTATGTCACAACAGCACCAGAAAAGACAAAAGTAATTCAACCCTCATTCAAATTCTTAGTAAATTTGGGCTTTATTCTTGAGAAGTATGAAAATATATGCATTCGTACATGTGTATTGATTACTACATGTAGTATGCATCATAAAGTAGAAGCTGCCATTGATGTGGGCCATGGAGTTCAGCAGTAAAAACAATATATGGAGTCTACCCAGCAATGACAGTGGAACTGTTAAATAATAAGAGAGTACTATCAAAGACTACCAAGCAAGACAATTCCAAACCCTGGGACACTGCTAAGCATCCATTGAATTAATAGATGAAGACAACCAGAAGCGACAAATGTAGACAAACTGTTAAGAAATGACAAGTTATTTACTTGTAATCTTAATTCTGCATTGTATGAAGTGTTAATGAAACATAAACATTAGAACATTTCACTTTCCAAAATATCCAAAAAGTAGTTTTTTAGAGAAGGGAAACTACCATATTTGAATAAAGAAAAACCCCTAACAGCTTGTCTTAAGCTACATTTTCTGATATTTTCAAAATGCTTTGTTTACTAAAACACTGGCACATGAACCCTCATTTTGCTGTTCAAGAAATAACAACAGACATCAATGAAAACATATGGGAAATTTAACCTGCCAGGTAGCGTTTAAAACAAAGCCAGGGTATGGGATAGCATTGAGAAACCAGAAGCTTGCATATCCCATCTTATCATGCACTGGCTATTCCAACAAGGAGTCAGTTATTTTTGATGGGCTTAGTCGTGACAGTACCACATTTTGTCATTCGTGAAAGAGAGACCAGGACAGTGGCACAATTACTTAGGACTTCAGTGAAGATGTATTTAAACCAGAAATAGAGTAACAAGTAACATGTCCATCTGCATGGTAGAATCTTCACTGATAGCCACAATATTAGTATAGCAAGATTATTCTCTAAAATCAGCTGCGCCAACTCCTCAATGACAAAAAAATGTAAAGCAGCTGGAGTTTGTTTTCCCCTAGTGGATTCATTTTTAGGCCTTCCTGGAAACCATTGCTAACTGGTAACAGAGAACAATTCATGACACTATCTACTTTGAAAAAGACTGATTTAACTAGGCAATCCTGTGCACAGGGGACAAAAGTGGGCAAAATGTTGTTTTTCAACTCTTCAAAAAGTCTTTGACAATGGTGATCATTTTGTGCGCTGTGATAACCACCAATTTAATAGAGGCAAACTGCAAGTTTGTAGTCTCTACTTAAAGATGATACAGCAGCATAACTTCTTCTTGACATAAGAATGGATTGTATCCTTTATGGGGAATCTACTCTAAGGTAGAAGGGGATTCTTTGAAAGATCTTTTAGCTTCTTTCAAGAGACTGAAGAAAAGTTCATTCGAACTAAAGAACTGTGCTATCAAGTTTGATGATGTCAAGCTGGTATTGTACAGCTGGCCATGATGCCTGTTAAACAGGTTTGGTTTGCCTTTTAGCCACCTGTGTGATCTTACTAACAGTTGTAGCAGGTCAAAATATAACTCATCACATAGCGTCATTCAGGAGCAATGAGGATCATAATGGCTTAGGAATTTATCAACTTCAGAAGAATATATGAAATGTAGGAAATTAGAAAAAAGATAAATACATTTTTATTACTAGTTCAACAAAAGGGCATTGATAACGATCCTGGCTCCTGTGTTTTGGAAGCAACACATTTCCTATTAAGAGATGTGGTCGGAAGGTCTATTTGAACAAACCCCAATCTGAAAAGCTATCCAGCAGCCCATTGTTGTTGTTGACCCACTCATGGGCATCTTCATAGTGTCTGCTGTGAATATCTGCTGAAGAATTCTAAATTCCTGAAAGATGAGCTGCCATATTTACAGATTCTTCAAAGGAAGCCATTTCCAGATTGTCTGAGCTTCTAGTGAGAATATTCTGGTGCTTCCTTGTTTGTTTGGATAATGCACTGTGCTATTATTGTACGTTTGAACAACTATGGCTAAACTCATTATCAGACATAATAGATATTTTGGTATATCATTGACTTGCATTTTATAATATGATGTGTTGTATTTTATCATTTTAATCTATTTCATTGTTCCTTATTTATTATCTGTGTTTTATTTGCTTTCATTGGTATTATATTAGCCAAATAAAGATGATTTTGACTTGACAGGGCACTGTAATAAGCAACTCTGTTGAGAACAATCTGTTAAAATTAATAGATTGTTTTTCTTCCAGCACCATGAAGAGACTGCTTTGCATCTTGCAATAACCGAAGCTTGTCATCAAAGCTGTCTTTCCAATGACGCATCGTTAAAGAGGCCTCATGTGCTGGCTGGAATTTGGGGCAATGAACATGTATACCACCTTTTGGGTTTGTCATAGCAGTCACCTGATTACATTTTTAAAATATGGTGAACACTCTCCTCTTAAGAAAACAACTTTCATTGATTTTTATCCATTGTCACCCCTAGGTGAGAAGGAACCTAGAATGGCTCGTAAAGAGCCTCTGGAAGGTGACCAATCAGTTGAGACTTTGAAAGAACAATAAGGTTGTTTGGAAGCTCTGACTTGTTATATAAGAGGTGTTAGCTTCATAAGCCAGTCATTCTGGCATAGGTGGGTGAAATTCTGCTTAGAAAGAAAAGCAGCTATCATCCACATAAAGAAAGTTCAAAGAGCTAACATGAGGCAAAGACAGAACTGTTCAATGATAGTGTGAATTCCTAATACGACCTTGCAAAACGTAGGCCCATATTTATACTCTTTTAGAGCTGCAAATGTGTCATTTGTTTACGCAGAAGCAGCGCAAACTTTCAGTTTGTAAGTTTGCGCCACTTTTGCGTAAATAAATGATGCAAATGCGTCACTAAACAAATATAAATATGGACCTTAGTGTGTTTCCTGCTGATAGGTATGTGGAAGTAAGCATCTTGCAAATCTACAGTAAACCTTTGATCTTTGTGTTTGAGCTTGGGGAACATTTGGTGAAGAACCAGAATTCAGAACCTCTCTCTCTTCTTCCATTTCTTGACACTCTTGAGGTCTGGGATTGATTGTTACTCTCTTTGGACTCTCTCTTTCGACCATTCATCTGATTTAGCAGGTATCTTTAATAAGTGTTGTCCTGAAATCAATTGTATATCCATTTTGCACAATACTCAGTGGCAATGCTTTTCCAGTCATTAAGATGCTTTTGGATACCCTTCCCCCCACCAGAATCTGGTAGAGATCAGAGGAGCCACTGCCTGGAGTTGCTTGGAGCCTTCCCTGTTGAGGAAAGCTGCTTCTGAAATCCTCTACAGAGGCTGCAGTTATGGCTGGAAAGACCAATGAGAGGATTGAACTCTCATGTGCAGGTACTAATGAATATTGTGATGCTTGATGGAAGACTTGAAAAACGTATGCCTCTCCTCCACTCCAACAGCCTTCAAAGCCTTTGCCTCATAACACATCCACAGTGTCATCTGAAAAGAACCAAGCCAGAAATGTGATGTTCTAGTCCACTTAACAGACCTTTATTTTTTAGGATTGTAACCAGGAAAATGTTTTGAGGTTAACCCTTTGGCAATGCTTGGAGACAGCCAAGTCACTGGAACCTATAGCTGCATTTATTACTTGGTTAGACACTACGAGCCTCTTGTATGCAAACTTGGAAAAGTTGTGCCTGTGAACTCTAGGTTGGTCATCTGCAACCCTTTGAATATCCTCCCATAAGGTCATGGCTTATCTCTCAAAAAGAACTTTTGTCCTAGGAGAATTTAAGGCCGTTGTTGCTGTGGCACATACTTTCCTACCATCAGCCTCTATCATTTTACTCTACCTAACTGAATACACTAATATTTTAAGTGGCAATGCATAGCTCTGAATAGCAGACAAAGACAGTCAGGCGGTCATTCCAACCTCGGCGGTAAAAGGCGCTTACCGCCAGACAGGAGACCGCCATAGCACTGCCACGGTCGCGGTAAACCGCCACGGTCATTCTGACCCACAACAGGCAAACCGCCAAAATACCGACATCCACAAAAGTCCGCCACACCAAAGGTCAGCGATAAACTGGCGATGACCAAACCTCCACCATCACGCCAACAGAAATACGCCCATGCCATTACGACCCACGAATCCACGCGGCGGTCTTTCAACCGCGGTATTCTATTGGCGGTACTCACCGCCGCGGTCGAAATACACATACTCGTACAAAACACTACCACATTGGCCATTTCGAAATACACACACCTGATACACATACACACACCACTCCCACACACCCAATACAATATAAAACACACACCCACAAACCCCTACGACCAGAAATTCTGAGAGAAGGCCAGAGAGAGACACCACAGTCAACTACCAAGCATCCACAGGCACACAATACCAATACCCACAGAACTTCCATGCACCTCACACAACACACCACTAAATAGCACCCCACATATCACTACACACTCCACCCCACACATCATCCACACCACCCCATGGCACCTCAAAGACACCCCAGGTTCTCAGATGATGAACTCAGGGTCATGGTGGAGGAAATCGTACGAGTAGAGCCCCAGCTGTTCAGGACACAGGTGCAGCACACCACCATTGCCAGGAAGATGGAGCTATGGAGTAGAATAGTCGACAGGGTCAATGCTGTGGGACAGCACCCAAGAAATAGGGACGACATCAGGAAGCGGTGGAACGACCTACGGGGGAAGGTGCGTTCCATGGTATCAAGGCACAACATTGCGGTGCAGAAGACTGGCGGCGGACCCCCACCTACTTCCCCAGAATTTACCGGATGGGAGGAGGAAGTCTTGCACATCCTGCATCCTGAGGGCCTCGCAGGAGTAGGCGGAGGAATGGACTCTGGTAAGGCAAATCTTCACTACTGCTTCCCACCCCCACCCCACCTGCATGCCAAATCATACACCCACCCTCACCCCCTCCCCCATCACATCAACCCCTAGCAAAAGGCTCACCATCACAACCCACCCATCCCAACACCAAGCCCTGCATGCGACCACAAAGCATGGACACCCATCACCAAAGCATGCCCACTGCACACACACATCACCCCCACAAGCCACCCTCACAAAAGCCCCCACAAGAGAATACCTGCACTTGGGTACACGGACACCCACCCATCACACGAAATGCCACACACAGAACCAATAACCATACTCTTATACCCCTGCAGGACCCGAACGCCACCACACCGCCACGGAGGGTCCAGAGATGTCCATCCCACCCCCAGAAGAGGCCCCCAGCGATGACAGCAGCTCTGTCTCCCTGGAGCCAGACGACCAGCCCAGCCCATCGGGGACCTCTGGACAGTCGGTTCCCCACAGACAGCCACAGGCTACACCAGACCCAACCCCCTCTGGGAACACCAGCACAGCTCCCACCCAGCGGGCCCATGCCTCTGTCTCCAGGACACGTAAATCAGCGGTGTGTCCACCACTACAGGGCACCCAGGTTGACCCACCACCCCAACAACCACAGGGACCTGGGGGCAGTGGTAGTGGGCACACCGTCCAGGGGACAGAGGCCCAGGAACACAGGGGAACTGGGAGGGCTGCTGTGCGACAGGGGGGGGACAGGCCCGGGGAACCGACTCTCCAAGAGGCACTCTCCTCCATCATGGGAGCATACCACCGCTCCCAGGAGACGATGGCGACGGTACTGGCCCGGTTCCAGGAGATCCAGGAACTGCAGGAGGAACGGTACCTGGGGTTCAGGGAGGAACTGAGGAACATCGGTTCCGCAATGGGGACCATCGTCGTGGCCCTTACCCAGATCGTCACCACATTGCGGGACCATGTGACACCCCAAAGGGCCCCTGTCACTAGCCCAGGGCAGGAACAGCCTACCACCTCCGCCGGCGCTAGTGGACAGGAGGCCCCCACACAACGACAGGCCACCAGAACCCCTGCAGAAGAAGAACCACCCCGCAAGCGGAACCTGAGATCTCACAAGAAGACAGAGTAGGATTGCAAGACCCCCGCCAGCCTAAGATACCCCCTGATGTCATCCCACTGTCCCACATTGTCACCCTGTCCAACCTTGAACTGCCCTTGCTCCATCCTTCCCCAGGCATATGGACAATGCACCTGTGCGACTGAGAACGGGACTCTGCCATGGACATTACTCCACCCCCACCCATCACCGTTTCCCAATCATGTACCTATATGTAGCACTTAAAATAAATCACTTATTCCACTTAAAAAAACAGGAGTCTGCTTGTATTCTTAACAAATGTATTACACATAACGGTGCTATAATGTCCAGTTACTTTGTGATGACAACATACCAATTTCAATAAGCTTTAGTCCATGGGCAAACAAAGCTGAAGTCAGGCAGTGGTTCATACAGCTCTGAAAAGGGAAGGGAAAGTCACAAATCAGTTAACTGGAACTGGGGGGAAACACAGACAGTGGAGACGCATGAGGCCTTAAGTAAATGTAAAATGGGGTGGCTGATTCTTACCTGTGTGCTACTGAAAGTATTGTTGTATGACTGTCTCCCTGTTGTCCGTGTCGTCCCCGTCGTCTTCCTCCTCTTCACTCTCCACAGGCTCCACAGCTGCTACAACACCACCATCTGGACCATCCTCCTGCAGAAAAGGCACCTGGCGTCGCAATGCAAGATTGTGAAGCATACAGCAGGCCACGATGATCTGGCACACCTTCTTTGGTGAGTACATAAGGGATCCCCCTGTCATATGCAGGCACCTAAACCTGGCCTTCAGGACCCCGAAGGTCCTTTCTATGATCCTCTTAGATCGCCCATGGGCCTCATTGTACCGTTCCTCTGCCCTGGTCCGGGGATTCCTCACTGGGGTCAGTAGCCACGACAGGTTGGGGTAACCAGAGTCACCAATTAGCCACACACGGTGTCTCTGTAGCTGTTCCATCACATAAGGGATGCTGCTATTCCGCATGACATACACGTCATGCACTGACCTAGGGAACTTGGCATTTACATGGGAGATGTACTGGTCAGCCAAACAGACCACCTATACATTCATCGAGTGATAACTTTTTCTGTTTCAGTACACCTGCTCACTTTCTTTGGGGGGAACCAAAGCCACATGGGTCCCATCAATGGCACCAATGATGTTGGGGATATGTCCAAGGGCATAGAAATCACCCTTCACTGTAGCCAACTCGCCCACCTCAGGGAAAATAATGTAGCTCCGCATGTATTTCATCAGGGCAGACAACACTCTGGACAAAACCTTAGAAAACATAGGCTGAGACATCCTAGATGATATGGCCACTGTTGTCTGAAAAGACCCACTTGCCAAAAAATTGAGTACTGACAGAACCTGCACCAGAGGGGGAATCCCTGTGGGTTGGCGGATGGTGACATCAGGTCTGGCTCCAGCTGGGCACATAGTTCATGTATAGTTGCTCTGTCAAGCCGGTATGTAAGTATGATATGTCGTTCTTCCATTGTCGACAGGTCCACCAGCGGTCGGTACACGGGAGGATTCATCCTTCTCCTCGCAAGTCCCAGCGGATGGTGCCTAGGAAGGACAACATGGAGCACTCAGTCAAGCAACCCACAGGTTCGTTCACACAGCTTGCACAGTACACAAATCGCTATGCATTGAATGGCTTGTATGAGTGGCAATGCAAGGCCTAGGCCTGTGTGACGCAGTAGAAATCATGCCATGTGGGCCCTTGAAATGGCGGCTGCCTGACCTGTGAAGTGTGACAGTGGGATGTGAGGTCACTGTGCTGGCGTGGCACACCGTGGCGGTAGGCGGTCGAAGACCGCAGCGCAAAGCAGCATTGGTTAACATTGAACCCTATGGATCTCAGGAGCCAATGACGATGTGCGCCGGCGGTCGCGGTACGCACCGCCGCGTTACGCACCGCCGCGGACATGACCGCCATTTCTATCAGATTAATCACTCGAGACCTGATCATCCACAGGAGAGGACCTATACTGCAAGTGCTGCTGTGACCTCGGTCTGGGAGATACAATGGCTGCTGCGACTGGGGAAAGGGCCCCTGCCTTCACTTCCGAAGAATTGGAGAAACTTGTTGATGGGGTCCTCCCCCAGTATGCGCTACTCTACGGTCCTCCAGACCAACAGGTTAGTACACCGGGTGCACGTTGAATGGGCTATGCCTGTGTTGAGTGGGGTGTATGTAAGATGGTGGGGAGGGGAGCGAATGAGGAGTGCAACGCACGAAAGATGAGAGCATGTGCCACATGGCAAGGTTGGGGAGGGGGGGGCCACTCACATTGACCAGGCAGAAAACTGATGCGATTTCCTTTACCACCCTGTACATGTCACATAGGTCAGCGCCCATCAGAAGATCGACATTTGGCGTGCCATCGCCAAGGACGTCCGGGCCCTGGGGGTCCACAACAGACAGGGCACCCACTGCCGAAAGAGGTGGGAGGACATCCGCCGTGGGACCAGAAAGACCGCCGAGTCTCTGCTGGGGATGACCTCCCAACGTAGGAGGGGTGCCAGCCGCCAATTGACCCCCCTGATGTCCCGGATCCTGGCGGTGGCCTACCCCGATTTGGATGGGCGCGTGAGGACATCACAGCAGACACAAGGGGGTGAGTATCAGCACATTCTGCTATCTTTGCGCGCAGTGAAGGTGTCTGGGTGGGGGAGGAGGGCTGTGGCTATCTCCAGGCCAGGGTGCATTCTGTAGGCTAGGCCCCTCTGTTAGACACGGCCCTGTGCCCCCGCCCCCCACCTCTGTAGGGTGCCAAGTACAGCTATCCATGGTCCGGCCTCACCCATGTGTGCATTTGTCGTCCATAGACCTGTAGGCCTAGGCACAATAACTGAGCAGTTTACCCCGATTGCGCGGCCTAGTTCAGGGGGCTTCTGTGTCTGTCCTCTCCGACAACGGTGTTGCCAATGCATGCACTCAACCTGTCTTCATTTCTCCCCCCCCCCATTTTCTTTGACTTCCTGTTCATGTGTGCATTAGCATCATCAGGCGGAGGAGAAGTGGCATCGGCGCACGAGGGAGCTGCATCTCACATGGCCCCGGAGGGCCATGCAACAGACTCCGAGTACACCAGTGAGACGGAGGGCGAGTGGATCTCCACAACGGGGACCCGTGGAGACGTCAGCGACACCGACACGTCCTCGGAAGGGAGCTCCCTAGCGGTGGCGGCAACATCCGTGCCCACCGCCACAACAGGTACAGCCGCCACCCAGCGCACCAGCCCCGCCCTCCCAGCAGCCCCTCAGCCTTCGCTCCATGGCCGCTCGCCCAGGAAGGCGGGCATCTCCTTCACCCCAGGCACCTCAGGCCCTGCCCCAGTTACCCCTGCTGCCCTCAGTGAGGAGGTCATTGACCTCCTCAGGACACTCATTGTTGGGCAGTCTACCCTTTTGAATGCCATCCAGGGTGTAGAAAGGGAGGTGCATCGGAGCAATGCTTACCTGGAGGGCATTCATTCGGGTCAGGCTGCCCATCAGCGATCGTTCAACGCTCTGGCCTCAGCACTGACGGCAGCCATTGTCCCTGTCTCCAGCCTCCCTCTTCTGACTCCCTCCACCCAGTCCCAGTCTCCTGTTCCTCTGCCTATCCCATCCACACCATCAGACCAGCCTGCACACACCTCTACACCCAAGGGCAGCTCATCCAGACATAAGCACCACAGATCCCACAAGCATTCACCCAAGCAACATCCAGATGCAGACATGCCAACACTCACTACCACCTCTGTGTCCCCCACCACCTCATCTCCCTCCTCCCTCCCTGTGACGTCTCCACTCACACCTGCATGCACACCACCATCAGCCAGTACTTCCATCACCAGCACACCCTCCATTACAGTCCGCACACGTGCAGTCACCACCCCACTGCCATTTACACGTCCCCTGTGTCCTCTCCCAGTGTGTCTGTCACCCCTTCTTCCAAAGCACACAAACGCAGGCAGCCACCCACCCAACAGCCATCCACCTCACGACAGCCTCCGTCACAGGCACCTGCACCCAAAGACAGCACACTTGACTCTCCTACAACCACATCCTCTTCCTCCACTCCCAAACCCACTACACCTACCCGTCCCTGTCCTTCCAAAGTCCTTTTTCTTTCCAACCTTGAGCTCGTTCCAATCACTGACCCACCCCCTCCATCTGGTAAGAGTAAAAAAAGCACCTCAGCCACCACCAGCCCTGCATCTACTGTGACCAAAGTGCAGGGCTATTGGAGTCCACCAGATCCTAGGGCAGGAACATCGGCCAGCAGCAAGGGGACAGCCAGCCCACCCCCTGGGAAGAGGACAAAAAAGAAAAAGGCCCGGCGCGACAAGACTGAGACGGCTGCCACCAAGGACAGTAGCCTTGCCCCGTCACCTGCCACATCATCCAAGGGAGGCAAGGGCCACAGAGCTTCAGCGAAGGAGGGCAAGGGCAGCAGGGTGGAGAAGTCAGGCAGGAGGCAAGCTGCCCAGGAGTGCCCCACCAGCCCCATTCCGGGTGTGACGGACGACACCCACGGGCCCAGGACTCCATCACAGGAGGGCGCCGCGACCGCAAGTTCGGATGGTGAATGAGCGGGAAGTCTTGCCCAGGTCTGGCTCCCTAGACACACAGGACAAGCACCGCTGAACAGGGCCCCGCTGGGAGGAGCACCGCTGAACAGGGCCCCGCCGGGAGGAGCACCGCTGAATGGGCCCCGCCGGGAGGAGCACCGCTGAACAGTGCCCCGCCGAGACAAGAACCGCTGAACGGGGCCCGCCGGGAGGAGCACCGCTGAACAGGGCCCCGCCGGGACAAGAACCGCTGAACGGGGCCCGCTGGGAGGAGCACCGCTGAACAGGGCCCTGCCGGGACAAGAACCGCTGAACGGGGCCCCGCCGGGACAAGAACCGCTGAACAGGGCCCCGCCGGGACAAGAACTGCTGAACGGGGCCCCGCCGGGACAAGAGCCGCTGAACGGGCCCTGCCGGGAGGAGCACCGCTGAACAGGGCCCCGCCGGGACGAGAACCGCTGAACGGGCCCCGCCGGGACAAGAACCGCTGAACGGGGGCCCGCCGGGACAAGAACCGCTGAACGGGCCCCGCCGGAAGGAGCACCGCTGAACAGGGCCCCGCCGGGACAAGAACTGATGAATGGGCCCCGCCGGGAGGAGCACCGCTGAACGGGCCCCGCCGGGACAAGCACCGCTGAACAGGGGCCCTTCCTGTCAAGCACTGCTCCGCTGGGCCCTTCCTGTCAAGCACCGCTCCGCTGGGGCCTTCATCTCAAGCACCGCTCCGCTGGGCTCTTCCTGTCAAGCACCGCTCCGCTGGGGCCTTCCTGTCAAGCACCGTTCCGCTGGGCCCTTCATCTCAAGCACCGCTCCACTGGCCACCGCCGTCTCAAGCACCGCTCCGCTGGGCCCTTCCTGTCAAGCACCGCTCCGCTGGGCCCTTCATCTCAAGCACCGCTCCGCTGGGGCCTTCCTGTCAAGCATCGCTCTGCTGGGCCCTTCCTCTCAAGCACCGCTCCGCTGGCCACCGCCGTCTCAAGCACCGCTCCGCTGGGCCCTTCCTGTCAAGCACCGCTCCGCTGGGCCCTTCCTGTCAAGCACCGCTCCGCTGGGCCCTTCATCTCAAGCACCGCTCCGCTGGGGCCTTCCTGTCAAGCACCGATCCGCTGGGCCCTTCATCTCAAGCACCGCTCCGCTGGCCACCGCCGTCTCAAGCACCGCTCCGCTGGGACCTTCCTGTCAAGCACCGCTCTGCTGGGCCCTTCCTGTCAAGCACTGCTCTGCTGGGCCCTTCATCTCAAGCACCGCTCCGCTGGGGCCTTCCTGTCAAGCACCGCTCCGCTGGGCCCTTCATCTCAAGCACCGCTCCGCTGGCCACCGCCGTCTCAAGCACCGCTCCACTGGGGCCTTCCTGTCAAGTACCGCTCCGCTGGGCCCATCATCTCAAGCACCGCTCCGCTGGCCACCGCCGTCTCAAGCACCGCTCCGCTTGGCCCTTCCTGTCAAGCACCGCTCCGCTTGGCCCTTCCTGTCAAGCACCGCTCCGCTGGGCCCTTCCTGTCAAGCACCGCTCCGCTGGGCCCTTCCTGTCAAGCAGCGCTCCGCTGGGCCCTTCATCTCAAGCACCGCTCCGCTGGCCACCGCCTTCTCAAGCACCGCTCCGCTTGGCCCTTCCTGTCAAGCACCGCTCCGCTGGGCCCTTCCTGTCAAGCACCGCTCCGCTGGGCCCTTCCTGTCAAGCACCGCTCCGCTGGGCCCTTCATCTCAAGCACCGCTCCGCTGGGGCCTTCCTGTCAAGCACCGCTCTGCTGGGCAACGCCGTCTCAAGCACCGCTGGCCTATTGACAGTGCCGGTTCTGTGTTTAGCAGGGCTTCACGAAGCACTCTGGGCACCATGCCTCCTCCATTAACAGTGGAGTCGGTAATCCATCTGATGGACTGTGGCTTGGCACTTCCCAGGATGGAACAGTGGGCAAGCAACCCACTGTAGAGACTTGTGAGACTGTGGCTTTGCACTCCCCAGGATGGGACAGTGGGCATGGAGGCCCCTTGTGGATCTGGCGTCGTGGACTCATGTGGCTGAGGTGCCCCCCCTTCCCTTCCTCCTGAGGTGCCTGTAGTTTTATCATCTGATGCCCCAGCAGTGTTCTCTCCAATGGTATCTGGTCTCCTGTGTGGGCTTTGCCCATGTGTTTGTGCACATTGGCCCACGGACTATGGAACTTTGACGGAATGTGCAGGACTTTTTGCCTATGTATATATTGTAGAATATGTTCATTCCTTATTTTTGTATCTTTTATATGGCATATTTCCCATACCTTCAATGGAGCTATTTATACATATATTTTATAGATCATTTTAATTGTGTCTTTGCATTATTCCGGGGGGTTTGTGTGGTGTCACTCTGACTTGTTGCTCGGCATTGGGGTGTAGGTAGTTGTGGTGGGGGGGTGGGTGTATGGCGCATGTGTGTGCCCGTAAGCTTTCCTCCTCCCCCCTCGCCTGGGTCGTAGGTGCAGTACTCACCGTTGTCGTCTGCGCCGGTGTTCGTACTCCTGGTAGATGAGCAGGTAGACAATAGCTGGTAGGATGTGTAATTCGGGTTCCATGCTGTCCTCCTTCCTCGTGGAGTGTGTATAGGTGAGCGTTTTCCCGTTCGTAGTCTGTTTCCGCCGTGTTTTTATCGGCGGGGCTCCCGCCCCGGAAAAGGTGGCGGATTGGTGAGTTGTGATAGGGTGGGCGGTACATTGTCTGCCGCCTGCCTGTTGGCAGTGACCGCCGCGCTGTTTGTCTGTCCCGCTGTGGCGGTCGGAGTGTTAAAGTGGCGGGCTGTGTTGGCGGTTCCCGCCAGGGTCAGAATTCCATTTTTTTGACCGCCTGCCTGTTGGCGGGTTGGCCGCCGCTTTATCACCGACCGCCAGGGTCAGAATGACCCCCTTAGTCTTACCCACTTAGAAGGACCTTTGTTACCTTCAATCCGGTTTTGCTCCGGCTAACTAGCAGTGCCTCATCTCTCCCAAAGGGAAGGGATGATTGGGCAGCCGAGCGCATGACATCTTTGGAACCTCTCAGGGAAATCGTGGTCACTCAGATCCAAACCAACTCTCTCATTTACAGAATGATCTCATATACAAATGACAAAGGCAGTTTAAGTTTTATATATTGTTTTAATAAAACGACTGCATTTTAGATATTAAGGCGTGAGCTGCAATAACCAGAACCATACAACACATTAGGATTGAAATAGTCACGAGGAGAGTGAAACATAAGAATAACGCTATCATGGTGTTAATAAATTCTACTCTCTCTCAGTTAGTTATATTTCGAGCACAGCATGTTAAGCGTCTAACTTGCCTTTTAGATTCCCTGGGAAACCATAAACCCTCATACCTGAGCAAAGACCTGTGATCTGGTTCAGCATCTGCAACGAGGCAGTCAGCGTCTAGTTGTGGTTCCCTGGTCGGAATCTCCCTCTCTCCCGTATTGGGACAAAGAAGTGTTTTTATAACTAACATGTCAGTGTGATCACAAAATGTCCCTACGCAAGAATGCCAAAGACTAAACTCCTACCACGTCTATCGGCAATGTACCAGACTGTATCCTTGACTAAAGCACAGAGTGAACAAGAATGTGTTATTGAGGACTCCAGTGCTGAAGTAGGTTAAACAGTGTGATATAAAAAATAAAACAAGACCGTAGAACTGGTTATTTGAAAAATAACAGTACGAAGCCAAATAAAAAGCATTTAGATCAAAGTGCACAGAGGCTCTAAGTTGCGAGCAAAGGAATAAAATACATCCAGGGCAAAGTGCACAAAGGCCTAAAAGCCTGAAGCTAACGCGCAACGGATACATAAAACTGACCACACTACACCCTCCCCTTGTCGGTAGCAAGTGGTTCTAATAATAGAAAAATATGCCCCAGATACAAAAAAAATAACACTTCAAATATATTTCGACAAGTTCAGAGGACAGCAAAGTAAAAAACAAATTTATATTTAGGAAGCATGTGAGATTAAAGCCAAATTTGATACTATGTCAATTTCAACAAAAAAATCCAATTCTTAGACAGAAGCCACGGAAAACAGGAGATCCTCCACTTCGACAGATGTCAATATCGGAAAATCCGTGCCAAAAATTATCATGGAGCAGGTGTGTTCCAAAGCCCCAAAACCATCCAGGGCGGCACCCGTGCAGGGCCTACGAATGAGACAATACCATCTTCCTCCAGGAAGGGAATCTCATAAACTGACTCACGAAGCAAACGCAACCGCAGTGCACAAGTCTGGGAATGAGCCCTAATCGGGAACATCAACAGATCAGTATCGACCAATGGGGGGCGCTGCAGTGAGAGACAGAGAGCCAGTGCATGTTCAAACGAGCACCAAAGGCACCGAAACACGGGTTGCACACAATCCAAAACCGGTCGGAATGACAGAGACCAGTCACACTCCAATTGTCCCAGGAGTGTTGCTCCAAAATGCTGCATCATGCGTTCACGACACAGCTGCGCTGACGGGAGCGCCAATATGGGATCTCGTCGCGGTGGGACAGCCATTGCAGAAGAACAGCAGCAACAGCAAAACACCAGCCAACAAAGCCAAAGTAATCGGAAATCTCCCAAAAATGCTTCCGAAAATAGAGTGAATAGCCGAAGGTATTAAACCGAATATGGAAGAGAAGGTATGAGCAAAACCAACACCAATGGCTTTGAAAAAATGTGCAATTCCAGCAGTGCTGGACGCATTAAATATACGTCCCACGAGTTCACCAAAGTGACTCGGAAAGTTAGTATTTAAAAGGGACTGTATTTCCGCTGATGAGCTTGCCACCTGAAGTGCGTAGGTCTCGCTAGCAGATGTAAGAGCCACATGCTTCTGAAACAATAGAGCTTTCAGTCGACTCAACTTGTCGAAATTCACCTTGGAAGTAGCAATATGAGGCCAGATGTCCGCTACCTCCTTAATTCGAGTGGGGGGAAACAACACATTCCCGCAGCACGTAACGGCCTTGGTGACAACGACCACGTAAACTATTCCGGCACGCATGCCACAACAGGGTTCACCGTTAAGAAGGACGTAGCTGCCGTTTGAAAGCACCTGGAAAGTGTTCTTAATTACCGCTAAGAAAAACCTCCCTCATACCATTAAGACATCTGTATAGAAAGGGAAGCTCCCACACCTCATGTATGTAACTGTCTCCCAACTGCTCATATCTACCCACCGGAATGTGTTTTAAACAAGACGTAAATTGCAGTGTGGAGATAGGCAAATTAATAACCCTGTGTATCAACCAATCTGCTGACGGAATCTCAGCCACAGTAAAAGGCAATTTCTCCAACTTTTCAATATTTAACATAACATACGTTGCTTCCTTCTTAGCCATTAGTTGTTGTTGACGTGTCAAATTAAAGGAAATAAATATCTCCCTGGCACGAATGTGCTGCCACGGAACGCGACCTGCCTTCGATGTCTGTAGAATCCAACCCAACTGCATGATGGACCGCGTTTGACTCTGCCCATGATATAAAGAAGACATATCCGATTTAATAATGTCTATAGCAGAGGAAACAACGTTGTCAATTGTGTATACACGGTCTGATAGGGTATGCATCCCTGAATCAAATTTTCCTGATCAATTTGCCTCAACCGGGCCGCTGCCTCCTTCCAAATCTCATTATATACTTCATACAAAAAACGTTTCTTCCATGGCATCCTTGGTCCTGACAAAAAATCTTGCAAGTCAGTATCATTAGACAGTAACGTGAGATGTGTCTTAACCGCATCCAGCGTGGATGACCTCAACCATTGTTGACAAAGTTTCCCCACGCTGTATGTAGTAATGATGTCAGCATGTTCTGGTGAGATGTAGCAAGGGTCTGCCCTACTAGTCCTGAATCCCCCCGAAGAGGTGACAAAACATTGATGACACCTATTAGTGTCTATGGGCCACAATAACCACCCGCCTGGATGTGTCAATGAAATGTTAAGCGTACCATTCTGGACCCAGTCTGTAAGCTCACTAAACGTGGCATTAATATATTGCTGCCAATTTTTCATTTTGGAAGGGACAGGTATGCCAGGCAAATTCAACTCCCTAATTGTTGCTAAGCCCAAACAGCTAGTCTGTTGTACAGTGTCATTTAAGAAAATCATCTGGACAGGAATAATACATGCCCTAAACAATGTATCCCTACCACGCATTTGCCAATTTCTCGTTCCCCAAACACTTTTCAAATCAACAGTTTTGGACCAGTATTCATACCCCTCAACAGATAGTTTGGACACAAACAAATTTGAATACAGTAATTTAGTATCAGCCAATAACATTTGCTTATTAGCATGCGGAGTAACTCTAAAATAATACGACTTAGCACTTCGTTGATGATGCCCAGTAAAATACGCAAACTTGTCAGAATAAGTTTTAGAACTCCCCTGTGGAGGAGTCGGGCAATTTTCCCATTGCATATACTCAAATATTGATTTAGGGCTACTGGCTTTATGAATAAAGTGGTGTCCATAATAATTGTAACAAAACATGTCACCATAATTATCTCTAAACTGGTAAGCATCTTCATTTTCATAGACAGTATAAAACTGCAATTCTGTCAACATAGAATCAACTGTCTTCACATCCCAATCATCAGAAACAATGCCTGGTATGACGATATCATTCATTGACAATTTGAGAACATACGGTATCTGAATCATCTCAGTGGGACCATATATATCAAACATCACTCTATCCCACACAATCCCATCCGGAATTGGTACAGCAGAAATGTTCACAAAGGACAAGTCTCTTCGAACCATATGTGACGAAAAACGTGGTTTCAACACCGTCTCCACGTGCTCAATGTCAGATCGTTCAGGAAGAAAATGACCATGGATCACCAGAAAAAAGGTATCCACAAACCCCAGCCATAGGAAAATTGTCATAACAGTCATAAAAAGCCACAGATAGTTCCAAGGAACAACAAAATATGTATGTTTGAGCCAACACAGCAGCTTACGTGGACCCAGGGCTGGTGTTGAAGAGGACGATGAGTCCGACACAATTTCATCAGTGCTATTGAAGCAGCCCGAGGCAGTTCTCGCAAAAGGTGCAATCGTAAACAAAGAAGCAGATGGTGGCTCTCGCCTTGGCACGCTATAAACCACATGTTCAGCAACATCTGTAGAACGTACAGGAACTTGATCAAAGGATACCAAATCATTCACTGTCTGTGGAACAATCGCAAGATCAGCTTCCACCCTCCCCAAGCTCGGAGATGAAATATCGTCGGTGCAAATCACCTGCAGCGGAACTTCTTCCCCAGTAGTGAGAGGGATTCCGGAACTACTGGGTGTCCCTCGTGGTCTGCTGTGCAGAATCGGCCACATGTTGTAACTTGACATTATCAATGGAAACAAAGCGATTTCCTTTGGCCCCTCGCAACGATGGCAAAACTACAGTTCTTGTGCCGCAGATCCCTAGCACAGGGACAGGCACCCGATAGGAAGGACCAAATTCTTTTTTCACTGCGACCTTTTCACGCACTAGATCCCCAATCCTGGGAATCCAACCAGTAGGCGTTACTGGTTCATCCTTAATTCCTGTGGAGGCAGCACTGGCAGAAGAGTTATCTTCACGGAATTGTTGTAAATCCTGCAAAACAGTGACACGATTATTTATGTCAAAGGGCGTATCTGCCGTCTCCACACCAGGACCATCTAGATCAGGAACATACATTTGTGTTCCAAACAGGCACTCATATGAAGTACGACCCCCCAGGGACCCTCTAGGCAAGTTATTAAGTGCTCTCTGTACTCCATACAGGTGGGCTAGCCAACTACGACCCGTATCTATAACTCTGGCCGGTAAGGATTGCTTTAAATCGCGATTTAAACGCCCCACGGCAGAATTTCCCATGGGATGAAATGGAGATGAGAACTGGAGCTGGACCCCCAACGAAGCCATGGTGTCCCTGAATGCCTTAGAGGCAAAAGCAGGGCCCTGGTCCGAATGAAAAGCCGCAACTGCAAATGTATTGACAAAGATGCGCAAATCTTTAATAACAGTTTGAGCGTCAGCCGAGCGCTGTGGCCAGACCCACACAAATCTGGAGCACGAATCTACAGCAACCAATATATATTTGTATGCACTCTCTGGCGTCAGCGGACCACAATGATCCAAGTACACACACTGTAAAGGTTTATTTGATATGAGAAGGGACGTCTGCTGAGGGTGTCTAGCCGTGGAAACTTTAATTTGTTGACAGACGTCACAACAAAGGAAATACTGCTTTGTCTCCTTATAGAGACCAGGCCACCAGTAACGAGCCTGTAAGAGTGAAATCGTGGCAGCCACACCCGCATGCGCAGATGCCCCCCCCTCATGTGCTGCAGTAATTAATCGAGGTCTCTCAATTTTATTGGGAATTTCACGTACACCAACGCCTGGTATTTTAACTACAGCGTTTAGCATACCACCCATACAGTAACTATATTCAGAAGGAAATCCTTTAGGAAATGGCGTGCCATCAGCCGTAGTTTTTATGGCAGCCAAAATCTCTGTGTCTGGTTTGGAACTCGAACGAGTTACTGTGGCTACAGTGGCAACTGCCACTGCCGATTTCGCGGCTTCATCAGCCAAAGTATTCCTAGCAACGTGTATTCCAATGCTCTGGTGTCCAAGTGTATGCACAATATGGACTTTAGGAAGCGTTTCCTTCAGATCCGCAACCTTCCCCCACAGCAATTTGTGTTTAATGGTGTTGCCTTTTGAATCTCTGAACCCGTTCAACCTCCAGTACTGTAGATATTCATTGAAAGACTGAACACAGTAATAGGAATCACAAACCAGCAATGTAAACACTGCCGGATCCGCATGTTCCAAGGCTAACAATAGAGCTTTCAGCTCAGCCAACTGTGCCGTACAATCTCCCAAGGTCTGTGTATAAGTATGTCGGGGGCAGAACACTTCCCCCTCCATATAGCCGCTCAACACCGCACATGCAGCAGAATACTGTTGTTTAGTCCCAACCGCTGGTTGCGCAGAGCCATCGGTATACATGACCACCTGATATTGGGCAATAGGCAATGTGCCAGCGGGAACTGGGTACTCCATTTCATATTGAAGAAATTCCTGAGTCTCCAGTTTAGGGTCAAATATGTAATCTACATCAATGGCGTCAAAGACGTTGCCCATTGTATCCATCGCGGGTGTAAAGCTTTTGAATTAGGAACACTCTCTTTTGTAACAGCCTCTAAGGCTGGAATCGGGGAGACAACAATAATGCGTTGGCCCTGGGCAAGAGATCGTTCTTTAATAACAGCCATCTGTAAAGCAGTGAGAATTTTCTCAGTTTGTGCAAAAGTTGTTCTGCAGCCGAATACAAGTGAGATTTGTATGCTATCGGGACTGTCTCACCCTCATTAAAGGTGACATATGTAAATCCAACGGCACCAGGTATAACCCTGATGACCAGATGTGTTTTATTGTCCCATGTGTGTAAATGCTTTACCGCTAAGAGATCAGTTTGCAAATCTCGAAGAATATGTGTATGCTCAATCGTCAAAAATCTACTCGAAAAATTCGGGCGAATCAACTCGTATAATGGTTTTATACGTGTAGCATAATCAGGAATGTAAGTTCTGCCAAAATTTAGAAACCCCAATAATGACTGGAGTTTCCGAACTGTATTAGGAGGTTGTAATTGAGCACATTTCTCCAAAAAGTGAGGCTCTAAGCTCTTGCCCTCATTCGACAACTCATATCCCAGGAAAATGACGCTAAGGAAGGCAATTTTTGATTTCTTAAAATTAAATTTGTAGCCAATATCAGCAAATCCCACAACAATGCGCGCTACGCGCCTTAAATGTTGCAGTGACTCATCGTCCATCAGATATATATCATCAACATATGATAACGCTTCAGGGTCCAACTCGTGCAGAATTTCTGTTACACGAGCCGAAAATAGTCCTGGGCTATTTTTATACCCCTGAGGCAGACGACAAAACTTTTTCTGAGAGCCAAACGCACTAAAGCTCGTATAGTCCCTACTTTCGGGCTCTATATTTTGGCAGAAGAATCCATTCGAGATATCTAATGTAGTTTTATATTTCTTGCGCACAATATTATTCATGAGCGCTGCGCTGTGTGAATTTTGTATTGCATATGTGCGTGTATGTCCATTTAAATGTCTGTAATCCACCACTATCCTATATGAATGGTCCGGTTTAGCAACTGGAAATAAGGGATTATTCATCGGCAAGACACAGGGTTCAATTACCCCCTGGTTCTCCAATTGTGTAAGTATGTTCCTTACCAATGCCCTCGCTTCAAATTTTATAGGATATTGCGGTTGCGGCTGAGGCTCCCCCTTTATCAGAATTACATGATAAGGTGAATCCCTATCCCACCCCATATTATTTCTATATAGGGCCGGAGCTTGTGCTAGGGCACATGTTTCACTATAGGACTCTGCTAGTTCTCCCGGAACAAGTGGTGAGAATGAAGGTATAATAACCTCCTCCCCAACTGGACAGTCACGAACAAAGTCAGGAGGCCAATCCTGTTCGGCCAGCAGAACGTCATACAATTTGACCACACGGTCCCAAAAGATGGCTTTTATAGTGCGCTCAATGTCCCCTTCTAATTGTAAAGTTACTGTAAAAACTCGATCGGGATCAGAGACACGCATATCTGCTGTTTCGACTTGTATGAAGTCATCAGTTGCTTTCACCTCCAGATGCTCTTGAAGATTCCGGCGAACTATTGTGACCTCTGCCGCGCTGTCTAACAGTGCCAACACATTACACAAAGGGAGAGTAAATGGGAGCAAGAGGAACAACACGCCGTACTCAACTCCCACAGAAACACAATACTAAATCACAAATGTGAGTACGGGGTTCTAGTAACGTAAGTAGGTCAAAAGTGTACTAATTGTGACACTAGACCACTCGTATACCTCGACTAGAGGTGCAATGGTGCGCTGTGAGGTGGTGTCAGATCTAAAGGGGGGGGGAGGGAAGGGGAAGGGAAATTTCCTTTACGGACTAGGTGGTCTCACACACTATGTAGTGTCATGCTTCATCATATGACCACCTAGCCCCACCCGGGTATCTGAGTAGGTGTTTTTATTTCCCTAGCATAGCTGGATCCCATTTTCCAGAAATTAAAAATTATTTTATGCACTCCCTCCTGTTCCTTTAACAGCAAGGTTGAGTCCGCCCAGGTGGCACTGTCCTACCTGGGTGGGGCTAGGTGGTCATATGATGAAGCATGACACTACATAGTGTGTGAGACCACCTAGTCCGTAAAGGAAATTTCCCTTCCCCTTCCCTCCCCCCCCCCTTTAGATCTGACACCACCTCATAGCGCACCTTTCCACCTCTAGTCGAGGTATACGAGTGGTCTAGTGTCACAATTAGTACACTTTTGACCTACTTACGTTACTAGAACCCCGTACTCACATTTGTGATTTAGTAACAGTGCCAACACCCATGCCTTGTTCTTCAAGAGAACTCTCCTTTTGAGTGGCATGTCGTACTGAGACTGCTGCCACTTTCTTCTTTTTAAATTGTTGTTTCTGTTGGATCGGTTTCTCTTCTTGTTTGACAGAAACCTCAGTTGAGCGTTGTGACTCCTGTCTCGGTTTCACGTACTTCTCCGCTCTGATCGCCCACCTCTCTCATTTCTCTTTTCAGAGGAGTCCTGAAAGGAACGAGATTGGCGTGTATCAGTATATTGATATCTATCAGGCGTCTTCAAATTATCCCTATTTCTGAGATTATACCTATTCTGCGGGGTCTCCGGCTGTGGAGATTGTCCCCTATCTTTTTTAGGTGTCTGTTGTTTTTTCTCCCAGCGCTTTTTAGTACCCTCAGGTTGCTGTTGTTTAGTAGTATCTTTACTATTCTTACCCTGTAACTGGGGTTTCTGCGGTCTAGCCCCAAGGCTATCGCAACCGATACTCGAATATGTTTCTGCTATTATTCTCGGCAGTTCCCGCTCCTGGTTACCTTGCGGGACGTCTCGAAGACGCATACTCACCGCGAGTGCTACTGCCTCCCCTTTGAGATTACTCAAAATCATAGAAGAAACTGCCGCAAAATTGCCCATCAGCTGCATCCCTAAATCTATGGCTGAAGCAGCTCCATATTCATCCTGAATTTGTTTCAGCACTTCCGGTAGATTAGCCAATGTTGGTGTACCCTGTGCTGTAGTGTAGAGCGCGGCAAACACCGTGCCCCAAGTATTACAATGGTCCACAGTAGGAACCATTCCATACGGTAAACACATCGTCAATATTCTATGTTTATCCTGAGGTCCCGTATGGGGAAATACTGCTTCCAGCGTATTAATCTTTTGCACCAGCCAAAATGGAGTTTCCTCCCGTTTTGCTGGGACTTTACCCATAACTGAGTGTACAGTGGTCGGATTGACCCCTGGAACCACTGCATGTGGTTGCGCCGGAGCAGCACGCGCTGGGTTTGTGTTAAGTGTCTGCATCACAAATTGAACCAAACGTCTATATGTAGCCGTTAATTCCGTATATAAGCGACGAATTTTACCCACCGCCAATTGGGCAACCGCAGGATGTGGTGTATATGTAGCCAATAAAGGCCAGGTAGGACCATCATTACTCAGTGGACCTAACCTAACAGGTGCAATTGTGTGGGGTAGGGCGCCATCAAGCCAATTATTATGTTCTTGATATGATAGAGGTATCTCTAAATATGCATATGCCCTGTTTTGTCCAGAGACATTAGCAAGAGTATATTCAAGAAAAGTGTTTGTACCCCCATCAACTGCTGGAAATACAACCCAAGAATAAAAAAGCTCTGTTCTATAAGCTGCATGGGCGTCCACCACAAACGGGACCGGACCCCCCTGGTTCGTGAGAACATGTGCTATCAGATGTCCCGTGAGCTGATGGCGCATATTAAGCGCTATGTTCACTACTTGAGGATTTGCCATTATAAAAACAGCACTAGGGCAGAGAAGGCACACCAATATCGGGGTTTTCCTTTCAAAGTTCAAGCTTGAACAAACGACCACTAAGTAATAGGAGGCACCTATCTCGTGGTACTCAGCCCCACAGACGTCTCCGTTAACGGAACCAAGGAGTCAAAATATATATGAGACCAAGAGAGTCAGCCGGACCTGAAATTTAGAGCCAGACCAATCGTTGGCGGCGCCATGTCGCGTGGGCTCTCATTATCCTAAATGAGACTACTGGATTTCTGGGTAGCAGGGTCGTTCCTGGTGTGGGGGACTTAGTCTTACCCACTTAGAAGGACCTTTGTTACCTTCAATGCGGTTTTGCTCCGGCTAACTAGCAGTGCCTCATCTCTCCCAAAGGGAAGGGATGATTGGGCAGCCGAGCGCATCACATCTTTGGAACCTCTCAGGGAAATCGTGGTCACTCAGATCCAAACCAACTCTCTCATTTACAGTATGATCTCATATACAAATGACAAAGGCAGTTTAAGTTTTATATATTGTTTTAATAAAACGACTGCATTTTAGATATTAAGGCGTGAGCCGCAATAACCAGAACCATACAACACAGTAGGATTGAAATAGTCACGGGGAGAGTGAAACATAAGAATAACGCTATCATGGTGTTAATAAATTCTACTCTCTCTCAGTTAGTTATATTTCGAGCACAGCATGTTAAGCGTCTAACTTGCCTTTTAGATTCCCTGGGAAACCATAAACCCTCATACCTGAGCAAAGACCTGTGATCTGGTTCAGCATCTGCAACGAGGCAGTCAGCGTCTAGTTGTGGTTCCCTGGTCGGAATCTCCCTCTCTCCCGTATTGGGACAAAGAAGTGTTTTTATAACTAACATGTCAGTGTGATCACAAAATGTCCCTACGCAAGAATGCCAAAGACTAAACTCCTACCACGTCTATCGGCAATGTACCAGACTGTATCCTTGACTAAAGCACAGAGTGAACAAGAATGTGTTATTGAGGACTCCAGTGCTGAAGTAGGTTAAACAGTGTGATATAAAAAATAAAACAAGACCGTAGAACTGGTTATTTGAAAAATAACAGTACGAAGCCGAATAAAAAGCATTTAGATCAAAGTGCACAGAGGCTCTAAGCTGCGAGCAAAGGAATAAAATACATCCAGGGCAAAGTGCACAAAGGCCTAAAAGCCTGAAGCTAACGCGCAACGGATACATAAAACTGACCACACTACAACCTTACAAGTTATTCTCTGTTTCGACGTGAGTACGCTTCACGGTTATCTCGTGTTAAGCTCCTTACTACCTCCTCCCATAAATACGGCCCCTTGCATGACCATAGAAAGCAGACTATCCAGTCACCATGTATCACCTCGTCCCTCCTCAGTAATGTAAAACCGAAAATACTGCTACTCCAACCGTACTGTAACCGTCTTGTCACTCACCTTACAAGTTATTCTCTGTATCGACATGAGTACGCTTCACATAATCTCGTATTAAGCTCTTTCCTACCTCGTCCCATAGAAACGGCCCCTTACATGACCATAGGAAGCGGACTATCTATTTCTCAGATGCGTCTATCTGTCGGGCCATCTTGTAAATGCTTAAACCATATCGTGTAAACTAACCGCGTGGTTATAATGTGATACTCCATCCAAATACATATCTGTCCATATTTCATACTAGAATTAATGTAAGTATTAATTAAGTGTTTTAGAATATTATGTTAAAGCATTCGACAAGTGTGTGCATCCATACAGATACCCTCTTCAAAGTTCTATTTGTTGCCTTATTATGACCCTCCCTGCTATACATACTCTAGCAGACTGTCACCCTCATCCTCACATTAACATATTATTCTCTGCCTAAAAAATATTCCAATTCTTGATCAGAATTCAACACGCATTCTACTGCTTTTGAGTGCATGATCCACGTTGATTCCCTCCTTCTTAGATATAGTTCCTGGTTTCCTGCCCTGGGATCTTTAGTAACATGTTCAATCCCAAAAAATGTAAATTCCTTATATGCACTTTGCATGTCACATATTTTCATGTGCTGTGCAATTGGATACCGCTTATCCTCTTGTCTAATTGCTCTCCAATATTCTCTAATCCTAGTTTTAAGGGAACGTATTGTACTTCCAACATATATACGTTCGCATTTGCACTTAATTATATGTATCACAAAAGAAGTGTTGCAATTTATATGTGTCTGTATAAAAAATCTCTGGCTTCCGCAGGTTTCAAAATCTTTTTTCCCATGCCAAGCCCACTTACATACTCCACATGCTCCACATTAAAAGAATCCTCTATTGTGTGTATCTAGCCAATTGGCCTTTCTATGAACTTTTGGGTAACTTGAACTGAGAATATTTCTTAAGGATTTACCTCTACAGTATGCCACCTCCGGTCTGGTTGTAATGCATCCTTTTAACACTGCATCCTGGGTTAGGATGCCCCAATGTTTTTTCATGATTCTATATAGTATAGCTGAATTCTCAGTATAATCCAGCTCTATTCTTATCTTATTCCTATCTCCTTTCTTCTCTGCATTGCTGTCCAATTCCAACGTTTGCTGTCTGTCTATCCCATATGCCTTTTGTTGGGCCTTTTTGACATTGCATATTTGATGCCCTGTAGATACAAATCGTTTTCCCATATCCTGGATACACTCATAAAAATCAGTCTCCTTGCTACAGTTCCTTCTTGCTCCTATCATCTCCCCAAACGGTATTGCCTCTATTTGTTGCTTCGGGTGTGAGCTTGTAGCATCCAATATAGAGTTACATGATGTCGGTTTGCGGTATAGTTTACTCTCAATCTTAGTACCTTCCGCGAACAGTTCCACATCCAAATATTCTATGCGTTCTGAACTATATTGGTATGTGAATCTAATGTTTGTATTGTTACTGTTAAGATAATCGCAAAATCCTCTTAGTTGTTCAACATTACCCATCCAGATCATGTAGCAATCATCAATATATCTTCCCCAATACAAGATATAAGTGTGCCATTCCGTTGCTCCAGTTCCCCACATCCAGTGTCACCATTATCATGCCTGTTTCCCACTGAATATTATTCAATAAACTCAAAATGTGTTTCGTGTCCTTAATATATGATGGCAGATTTACCACTATCAGTTGCAAAAAAATATCCACAAATTCCTTCTGCTGGCCCTCCGATACCTAATACAATCGGTCTGCCAGGGGGAAAGGGAAGATTCTTATGAATTTTTGGCATGGTATAGAAGCAAGGGTATCTATGGCGATCCACTTTCAGATACATAAATTCCTCTTCATCTAGTAGACCCTTTTCTCGCCATAGCCTCAATTGATGATTAATCTTACTAGTTAAATTCATTATAGGATTCCACCTCATCCTTTCAAAGCAATTTGTATCATCCAATTGTGTGTAAATTTCTTTATCATAACCACTACACTCCATCACAACAATATTACCACCTTTATCAGCCTGTCTAATTATTATGTCCTGATCATCTTTCAATAACGCCAATGCCTGTTGTTCACCGTAACTTAGATTATTTCTATATTTGTACAGTTTACATTTTGAGGTTTGTTTATCATGATCCTTATCTTACCAATACCAATTTGTGAAAACCTGAAATGTTACTATCCGTAGCTAATTTAGGTGTCCAGTTAGATTTCCTCTTGAGTCCACTAGTTATGTGCTCACCTGATACAATGTTCAGATCCTCTAGTAATCTAGATATAGTTGTAGGGGTCTCCTCAAAGTCTGTGATCGACAGGAGAGCCATAGCATTGCATACATCCTGAATAGATACTTCACTCTGTGTATTACTATCCTGTAATTTATCCTTGCTCTCTCCCTGTTCATAGTTCAATTTAAAGAACCTTTTAAGTTTTAATCTTCGCAAAAACTTGAATAGGTCAATTTTAAATCTGCAAACATCTCCCATACTAGTCGGACAAAAACCCAAACCCTTACTTAAGAGTGTTAGCATCTCAGGTGATAATGTTTTCTTGGACAAATTCATGACATTAAACTCCTGTCCTAGTGATGCATTTACGTTTTCCTGCCTTCATGCCTGATCTCTGCTCTTTTGCCCCTACCTCTACTGTCCCTTCTGGTTTTCCTCCTCAGGCTCGTCTTATATTCTGCTCCCAGTTGCCCTGTTTGATTCTCCAGATCTCTTGTAAAAAAGTGTTTGTATTGCTAGTTGGGGTTCTTAGCTCCCTTCCCCTCCATCACTGTCACTATCACTACTCAAAGGAACACTCCTAGATGTTGAGTACGAACTGATCGATACTGTTGATTGTGCACGTGTAACTGTTCCCTGAATGAGATGGTCATATTTCTTTGAGAAAGTAAACACTCTACCATTTATATAATCCTGTTCATCTCTTTTTAGTTTCCTAGCTTTCCCTTGCCTCACCTCTTCTTGAAGTCTTGATATTATGTCATCTAGTATCTTATAATTCTTCTCTGTTGCTTCTGTTAGTTTTAATTCTTTAATCTCTAGTTCTAGTAATAAGATTTCAGCTTGTATTTTTTTAACTTTTCTATCAGAATTTTCAATAAGAGTGTCCATTAGTTTCATTGAGTTAGATCTCAGTTTCTCATCCCATCCTATCATTAAATCCGTATCTAAATCATCGGATGTAATGTCATATGTGGTTTCTACTTCAACATTGAGCCTGTTCTCAATGGCGAACATGTTGACATTGTGCCTGGCTTCACATTCAGTACCTTATACGTTAAGTGGGGGTGGTGCAGATGAAAGTATAGGTGGAATGTCTCTTTTTCTCCCTAGAGGTCTCTTGTGAGGGCCCTTTGTATTAGAAAACACATTACAATGACAGAGGCCCTTTTCCCTGGACATCCTACTGTGCTCCTTGTTTACCTGCGTGGATTTGGAGATTCTAGCTTTCATGTGAATCAAATGACCCTTTTCAACTTTTTTTTCATTTAGAAAAATCACAATCCTGTATGCAACACGAGGTTGGTAGGCATACTACACACAGGTGGAGTGGTTCTGAGCCTGCTTTATTTCTCCCACAGGAGGGACAGAGAAAGAGAAGGTATTTCAAGAGAAAATAAATACCACTCTTACAAGGTTGAATTGATGAAAAAGGCAGAAACATGTTGAGAACATTAAATAAAAGTCAGATTGGCCAAATTCTAAAAGAGAATTGTGGCAAAGCCCTTATTGTTCTTTAACCCACCTCACATAAGCTTGAAAAAAACTAGTAACTGCCTGTGATAGCAGGACAGATAAGGATGGTATTTTCACTGTGCTACCTTGGTGCAAACTCTGCTATGTCTACTAGAATGGGCTTTTTTCTCAAACTGAAGCTAATTCATAAATTCATTAACATTGCATTGACAGGGAAGCACGTTTTGCCCCACATTAATGACATAGGATTAGGGGACATTTTTATGAATCCCTGTGCACTGCTGGAGCATCACTTTTTTTTATGCTCCGGTGGGGCAGACCACAAAATCGTATCTATGAGGCCACGCAAAGCCACTTTGCATGGCTTTGTATGGCCTCATAGATATGGAGAAAGGCAAGGCAGCGCAAGCGGTGGCTTACTCTGCACAAGAGACCCGTTCCATAGGTGTTGCGTAGGGTGTTTCCACACAACATCCATGGATTTTGACACATCTCCAGATTTTCGAGAGCCTGTAAACCTGGGGATTCACCAAAACCTTATGCCTCCTCAGAGCACACGTAACAAGGAGAAATATTTTTATTTCTCCTTATTTTTACCTCTTTCCATGCTGTCTGCATTCTGCAGCCCACATAGAAAGAGGAAAACACCTCTATGGATTGTTTTTGTGCAGGAAGGTGCTCCTTCCTACACAAAACAATCCTCTCTGTGCCAGTGCAAGGGAAAAGGACAAAAATGTACAGTATTGCATAAATACAGTTCATTCCTGCCCTGCGCCAAATCCCCATAAATATGGCCCTAAGTTTGCAAGCCATAAATGTATATATATCAAATTAGTAAAGTTACAATCTCCAATCAAATCAATTAGACATAAATCAAAATTCACCTGAACACGGCATACATGAATATAATTCAAGTAATTCAGTTAGTGATGAGAATATTGAGTTAATAAAAGCAGCAAGTGCATATCAAAGCAAGGTCTTGTTTCCAGAGAAGAAACTCCCTAAACATAAACTAAGTTTGTGGGCAGTTCAGGGAAATTCAAAAGCAGCAGGTGTCAGCAAATGTTGCATCGAAAAAAAGAACCAAACGAAGATTCAAATTCTAATTCTAATGACAATAAGAAGGAACGTACTTGCTTTTGAGAGTAACTCCATAAGCAGATAAATAAGGAGCATTGGTTTTAAGAGGAAGAAAAAGATGTCTGTCTACAAGGACCAACAAGCTTAACAGTTAAAACATATGTTCCATCCAAGTGATTAATTTTTCAGATTCCCACTGGGGAAGAACCATTAAAAACAGTGTTCTCTCCATACTTGGGATCGGCCTCTTTCTCACAGATAATATAATGCCAACTTCTTCCCTCACTGCAACCTTCATGATATCTCACAAAAAAGTATTCACCTCCTCATTTACCCATCCTGTACAACTGCTGATATCATTATCCAAATTAACTAACTGCTACTCTACGACTTTCACACTGTACGCCAACAAATAATAATAACATGCTTCAATGAGCACACAGTGGCTCTGGTGCTTGAAATAGAAAAATGTTATGCACAGCAAGCAGAAATGCGAGTTTTATTTACAACAGTGAGTTTGGCACCTAGACCTACTAACGATAAAGTTAAAATGCACATACGTTAACTAAAGTTAATCAAAATATGTGATTCATTCAGTCTGCTAAACCTAAATTCAAAAAAGGTGCAACAGGTGCCCAATCTTTGCAAGCACTCAGTGCAAATACTATTATAGAGTCACTAAGAAAAAACAGAATCCCAAAACCTGGAAGCACTGTAACACTGTTTAGAAACCAGTAAATAAATTATATGAAGATATCCAGGAAAAAGAAAGGCCAGACCTATTGTTTTGCTTTACTGCAGAATAAGAAGAAATACACAAATACTGAAAGGAATTTCTGGTATGCAACCCTCTAAGTCTGAGAAACACATTTATCAAGCCACTTTGCAAGGTTTGAATAAAAAGGTCAATGATGTACAGCACAATTTCACATTTGAAGAAAGTCACTGCAGTGAAATAAAAGTGTGCTGCTTTACTTTAAACTGAGAGGAAACACAAATAAAAGGAATTCCACCAAGGCGGGTCTCTTAGTCTGAGTAATACATTTATTAAAGCACTGTTTCAGGTTCGAATAGAGAAGGCATGTAGGTTAAATGCAGCAACACAAATACACCTCCAAAAATAATCACAGCAGTAGAATAATAATGCTCATAAATACAAACAATGAAAATACACTACTTTAATCGTGGATTATATATCTGCATAAACAGTGATTATATATTCACGCACAATGCAAAGCTAGAAATAATAATCAAAAAGAATTCATCACCATGGGGCTTGCTTGCTTCATCTCTTTGCCAGCAACAGGCGTGAACCCAGTCGACTGTGAAGAGAGAACTATCCTCCAGAGAGAATGGTGGGCATCCCCGTCCTGATCAGAGTTCAATTTTCCACAGTTGCCTAGTTTCTTCCTCTTATATACTTTAAACAAGCTGGAGAAGAGAATTCTAAGAATCCCTCCTTTCATCCAACGCTGGCCAAAACAGATTGGTTTTGAGAAGGGCATGTTGTGAATTGGCCACATCCCAAGGTGCTCTTCCAAGACCAAACTGTTCCTTACCGTACCATAAACATCATCCTGGTACATCCTTGTCTCACTCATACCCCTCCATGTTATGTTCTAGACCTTGGTGAGAAAGATCACGAAGAGTGAAAACATGAGCGAAAAACACATTTCATAACTTGTGCACTAAAAAATACCTGCACCACCTGCACCTCTAACATGACAGTGGCTAAAGCTAAGTTAAGCACAAAATGGAGTCTGTAATCAGAACGGATCTGGTGGCCGCCAATGTGACGATGTGTGAAGCTAAGCTAAGCACAAAATGGAGTCAGTGGTCAAGACTGAGTAGTGGTTAAATACAAATATCATTACAACCCTAGAGGCACCGTTAAATAACCAGGACATTAGCTATGAATCCTCCCAGGAACCACAGAATACCGACAGTATTGAAACACTGTTAAGCAGCTAATGAATAAAGTTGTCCAAGAGTGATAGAAGCCCAACATCTGAAAACATTGTTAGGCATACAAATGAATATCCTGCACAGCGACATTCAGAAGTGATGATGCCATGCTCTTTGAAGGCACTGTTGAATAACCAGAGAGCATTATATAGGTGCGACTGAAGCCCATACCTGGATGCAATGTTAAACAACCAATGAATATGCTATCTACACAAGCTGTCAAGAACCATACACAAGCCCAACCCTGTGGACCTTCCATGGGATGGAAGTCAGCATCAATCAGTGCAACTATGCAAAGATACTTGTTTCATTTAGGAAGATTAGAAAGGATGAAGAATCTGAATATGCAAGGGTGGGTACGGACCAGAGCTTTTGCCATAGGTTCTTACAGACAAACATATGATGTCACAGGAAGAAGACCTAGGCCTTGATTACGAGTGTAGGTGTATTTAGAGCATCTGATGAATAACAATACCAGGGGGTACGTTTTTTATCGGGTGCAATAAAAAGCACCTATTTTGAGTTTATGGGGAATAACATGCATATTTTGGTGTTTAATGCACCAAGATTCATGTGATATGGAAAGAAACTACATGATTATCCCCTGTTAAATTTTGGCAGGTTTGACCTGCCAAAACATAATGAGTCTTGAGGTAATTTAACGCATCCGATAATTATCGGATACATTATATACATTTCACCTTGTAATTCCAAACCATGCTTAAAGAGGGGTTACCCTCACCTGTCGGAATACACCAACCACATCATAATCAGGACTTTAATGTCTGTGCTCTTTACATGAATGCCTGACTGAACGGTCTGGGAAGAGGAGCTGTGTGGGTGAGGGGGCAGGGTAGAAAGGCAAAATAGAATTTTTTGAAAAGGGCTAGCAACTGAAAAGGGAAAACGAACCAACAATAAACAAAGCAAAATAGCAATGAAAAATGAAAAAGTTTACAAAAATGTCTCCTTTTCACAATAAACCATGAACCTGTCTACCTTAAGAGGTACAGTGGGGCTATTGTATTTAAAAGGGGAATGGTAATTAGTCCTGCCCCAGTGTGCTCAAGGTGTATCTGCCACCCACTGTAGGACTCCAGGGATCAGAGGTTCTGTGATGTCTCTGGACATGTTGGAAGCGGAAGGTTCTGGTTATCTGAAACTGGGCCCAAATCAGGCAGAACTCACCACTCACATCAAGGATGGGTGATTGTACTCTTTGAATAAACTGCGCTCACCCTTGGGTAGCTTGGCACAGAGCTGTCAGGATCATCACAGGAGCAATGTGTAAAGCAATGGCACAGCAATACCACACAACAATTACGCTAGCATCACAAAACAAACTTCATACAAGGTGTATGTAAATAAGTTTTGCATTCAACACACACATTAACACAGCATAATTAACATGTAACTCTGGGCAGGAATCACCATTTGAAACAGCACTAGCAGTACTAGGCCCAACTGCGTTAAAATGACATTTGCAGTATGCACACCTGAGAAAAATAATACATTTCCTCCCAGCACCCATATGAGGTGCCAAATGCTGTCAGCACAAGCCCCATCCTAGCGAGTACCCCAGTTCAATTATACACAGTCCTAGGGTGCACCACAGTTCACAACTATAGCAGCAATATGTACATACATAGTAATCCAGCACTTTAACTTAGCTCCGTGACCTAGGTCGCACATCTAAAATCTAATGTCAACTGTGTAAGTCCTCCGGCAAGAAGTAACGTGTCTGCAACACTGTTGCACGTTGTAACAATCACCCACAATCACTCCCACACACTCAGTCCGCCTCGCAAAGCAGTGCCATGGATATCAGGCGGCTTGTAAATTAAGCACCCTAATGCATTATACTGATATCGGCCAGGTAAGCTGCCACTGCCCTCACAGACTCTTCCTTTGGCCCCAAACCTTTCCTCCACCCTCCAACTGGCCCTGCTACCCCATGTCCCACTAGCTGAAGATACAAACAGCCTTTCCCCGGGTGCTAGGCCGCACACGGCCTGAGTCACTGTTGTTCAGGCACTCAGGACAACATGGGGGGATAGGAAGAGATACCAGCAGTGCAGATTGTAGTCAACAAATGGAGGTTTGGCCACCACTTGGGAAGTTCACTGAGAGGTCTCTGCACTGTGTCTTCCATTGTGGGCCCAAGTCTGCAAAGCATGGGGGGACATTGGGGAACACATGCTAGTCACAGCGGCACCCAGCCGAGTCAGACACTGTAACACACAATAGTTATCAAATCCTGCACCTCCCTGGGAGGAGGTGTAACGTCTGGAGAGCGATGACTTGAGAAGTCCCAGACAGCCCCGGTTGCACACGAAAAGATACCAATCCGAACATCCGTGGAAGGAGATGCTACGTCGTGTGCATGATGACTTGAGTGTCTGGTGAAACGTGCCACATTTCAGAGGTAGGCATTGAGCAAAGTGCTCATTGCCATATATCCCTGAAATGAGGCACAACGCCTGGTGCGCAATGACTTCAGTTGCACCAGACAGGATCCGAATGCACAAACAAAGTGCTCTATGTGATACTTCCCTGAAATGAGGCAAAATGTCTAGTGTGCAATGACTTGAGCCGCACCAGACAATCCAGTTAAACACACAAACAGGATTCCACTCCCATACCTCGCTGGAATGAGGCAAAACATCTGGCGCGTCACACCAAACACTTCTGATCTCAAACGTAATGTGTTCAGTGTCATACCTCCCTGGAATGAGGCACAATGTCTGGTGCGCATTGACTTGAGTTACACCAGACGGTCTGATCGCCAACACAAAGGGCTCAATGTCGTACCTCTCTGGAATGAGGCACAACGTCTGGTGCACGATTACCTGAATCGCACCACATGATATTGCCACACACACAAAAGACAAAGTTCAACAAGGCTGCACGAGGACGAGTACAGCACTGCTTTTGGAACACCCGCACCTCTGAAGGTCATCACCTGTGACACGGAAACCACCTACAATGAGCATGCAGTTGAGAGTCGCATGAGGGAAATGTAAAGGCACTCGACAAAGGCGGGCCACACAAAGTCGCACACTGGTGAATCCACTCACAACAATCCAGACGCTTATGCATGTTATGGCCCAATAATGGAGGGACACACTCCTTGAAATGTGGGCAATACTTTGAAGGCACTGCACCAGTCTCCAGATAGTATACTTGCTTCAACGCTCAACCGCTGCTGCCCGATGGAGTCCAGCAGACGATGCAAGTACTTACAAGGGCACCGCTCTCCAGATGACATCGGTAGAAGGTGTATGTCCCTCACGGGAGGTCTTTGGTGTCAGAGAACCGGGGGCATGCTGTCATACCCTTGAAGAGCACACTTCAGAGTGTCACACTGCAGCAACCAGTTTGCCCAGGCCAACCACAATGTCGGAAGGGTGTGTGGTCCCTTCCTGGGAGCAGTAAATACTCCTTGTGCACAACAGAGTTCTCTGGCAGTGTGCACCACGCGGTCCAGTGCCTCCATCCCATGTTTCTGCAAGCATAGCTCCAAGTTTCTGAAGTGTGATACCAGTAGATAAACTGAAGTGTGCCTTCGAAGTTGGGGGGAGGTTCAAAGGGTTCCCATTTGAACCACCGATGTCTCCCCTAAATTTCAGTCCTGTCTGCCATTGGGCCATGGAATGCAGATCGTTATCTTTAGTGGGTCCATGATCTTGCTCCGAGAGGCCAAGTGTCAAAACCTCTCCCTCCAATCTATCCAGCCAGGCCCTCAATTGGCAGAGGCCTGTCGCTTGGGAATGCTCAGATGTGCTTTCCCCAGCCTCCAGTGAAATGGAGTTTGAATTAAAAGGCACCAAAAGAGAATTTTTAGAACACAGAAATGATCGCTACTTAGAAGTGGACATTGCTAGAGCATTACTGACAAAACTGACATTATCTTGGGAAGGGATTTTGTCCTTGTGAACACCATGAGGCTGCTCCACTGCAATCCACTGTTGCAGTTCAGGATCAATTGTTACATATCCCATGTTAACCTATGGGCAGAGCAGCTCTCATGTACAGTGAAAACACACATGAGCATTCCTTCACTACATGGGCTACAGGGACAGGCTGGACACAAGTTAAAGAACACCACACGGGGCAAGTGCACCATTCAGGCCTGATGTGACAGTCCAAGTACATAGAGGCACACCAGTGTGAATAGTTGCACATACTGGACAGTACCACTTTCCTGGCATAGGTAGGAAGGCGTGCGTGCTTTCCCACTGTATTCACAGTGGGGAGGCACCTAGTGCCCCAAAGTCCTCATTGTGAAAGTGCACACCCACTGACCTGCTGTGTCAGGCTCAGTGTACATTGAAACACCATTGTGCAAGTGTGCGCATACTGGTAAGCAATGGCAGACCCGGTCCCTTATTGGACACCATGGAGCAAGTATGCACATACTGACCTGCCAGGCCAGGTTCAGCACATGTCAGAATACCATTGCAAGTGTGCCCACTCTGGCCTGCAGTGGCAGGTCCAGTACATACTGGTTAGCGCCACTTCCCACCATGTGTTGGAAAGGTGCTGGCACTTCCACACTGTACTCACAGTGGGACAGTGCCCCGGCCCCTATGGCCACTGCCAGGGAATCAGCAAAACCTATGGGAGGGGCCGAACCCTTATGTAAGGAGAACCCACGTTGGAGTTCTTCACTGCCTGGGCAGGGAACACCCTGGTGTCCCTGTTCTGCCTTATGACTTCCACCTTCGCCGCCCTTCAGGGGGTGCCCTAGGGGTAGTATAAGGAGTGCTCAGGGTTGGTCAAGGCATGAGAGATGCCAACCTGGGTGCAGACACGCCTGCACCTCCACAGCCCTGCACTATCAGGCCTGATACGTGTGGGTAAGGCTATTGTGGTCGGTGGCACACACAGTGCTGTGCCCCACCAGCAGCCATACCTGCCTCTGGTATGTGGTGTACCTTTTTACAGGACACTCCTGGGTACAGTACATCAACCACCCACGTACACGCCCCTTCCTGGGGTATGTAGGAAGAGCATGTGCACTTTCCCACTGCACTACGGTGGGAAAGTGCTCAGAGTCCCAAAGCCACGCCAAGAGAGTCAGGAAATAGCCAGGAGAAAAAAGCTAAAAGTTTCAAGGATATCCCCCTAACAAGGCCATGTCCAACAGGGCACCACTGTTTCTCCAGCGACGGACAGTGGGCACTTGTGAGGGAAATCCCAAAGTAGGTGAGATAGGAGGAACAGAGGGAGACTGTACCTTTTTCTAGGTGAGAAAAGTGTGCATGCAAAAAACAGGCATGGAATGGCAAACGCCTAAAAAAGAAAAAAAATAACCGGCACAAAACAAAGCAATCAAGCAAGAAAAAAAATCACACACGCTTTTTGAAGTAATTTCTTTCATGCTAGACCTGTTAACGCAATTTATTTTTGTGATGCCCTGAGGGATATTGCAGGGCTGATATTGCAGCTATATTTTAAAGGGGCATTGCAGTTACGTTAGATTTCAATTCAGGGCACAGAGGACATGGAGTGGAGGCCGAGGCATAAATCATTTAAAAAATAAATTAGTGCAGGTGCCAAAAGATGTTCTTAAGAGTACGTTGTCCACATCACCTTCTAGCGCCGCACACTGCCTCCATTAGCCGCATTGCAGCGAAGAAGCAGTGAGTAAGAGAGACTTCCTGAAAGAGGTTATTTTTTAAAACACTGAGTAAAATAGTGCATTTTACGGCCCAATTTTCTCTTCTAGTTGCTAAAAAAAAAAAAAAAGTTTCCTAAAGAGCACACTGAAAAGGCACTAATGAAAAGTATACAGGACTTTTCAGGGGAGGGATGGAAAGATTAGGGTATGAGAGGCAGTACTTTTTCCTTTATTCCACTAGTTAAAATAAAAAATGTAATTCACATGTGGATTGAAAGGTTTCATTTTACCTTTACTGCATCTTTTGGGACTTATTTACAAGCCTTGTGGCGCAGTAAAGGGCAGAAATGCGACGTATCTACAAGATGCAGCGCATTTCTGTCCTCTGCAATGGCGCACAAAGGGCTGCCTAACGCTGACGCAGGCACCCTTGCACCATGGTGCAAGGATGCCTGTGTCCCAGGCAGGATTGTGTCTGTGCAGGAAGGGACACCTTCCTGCACAAAAAAAATCGAGGAGGCTTTTCCCTCTTTTTGTGTGTGCTGCAGAATGCAGGTGCAGGTGGCCTTGCGTGGGTTCATAAATCTGCCTTAGGAGTTGCATCGATCTTGCACCACATTACGTGGTGCAAGGGTGACGGCACTAGGGTTGTAAATAAGGCCCTATGGGGCATATTTACTAAACTTTCACATGCAGGGCAGCAAGCAAAGTTGCTGCGCTGCATTGCGTGAAAGGGCGGAAATCCTCCAAATTTACAAAGTTATGGAGCATTTCTTCTCTTTCCTTGCGCTGGTGCACTTCAGACAGCATGGCACCAACGCAGATAACCTTGCACCATGGTGCAAGGGTACCTGCGCTGCAATGAGAATTGCTTTTACATTTTCCTCTTTCTATGTGTGCTGCAGTTTTCAGCTCACATAGAAAGAAAATAACAAAGAGGAAAAAAAATACTTTTCTCCTAGTTATGCCATCCTCTGGGACGCAAAGCAATTTCACGCAATCCCATGTTTACAACCTTTGGAAATCTGGGATTGTGTGAAATCCAGGGGTGGATACATGGGAACATTTATGTTCCACCCATGGAATGCTTCCCAGAACAAAATGTAATGCGGTGCAGTGCAAGCAGCTGCATTCTGTCACATTTTCTTTATAAAGTTAGGCAAAGCGGCGCAAATCGCCACCTGGAATGACTTTGTAAATATCTACTAGTTTTTTGTGTCATGGATGTGCACAAAAGTGGTGCAACCATGACGTAAAATGTAAGTAAATGTGGCTCTTCTTTTTTAATCGGTCTCTTTTTATTTCTAGCATGCCCACTAAGAAATGCTTTACTGAGATTTAAACACAACTTAGTGACTGTTTGGCCATGTACCTTTTTCTTAAAACACAAGTGCCTCAACATGCGATGCCTAAACAGTGAATGATTTTATAAACAATACCAGTTTGTAACACAGGCCCATGTCCTAGAACAGTGGTTCCCAACCTTTTCATTTCTTTGGACCCCCACTTTATATTTACTGGATCCCGGGGACCCCCATGGAATTATTTTCGGAATCCAGAGACCCCTAGTGAGTCATTAATGAAAGCTTGGGGCCTAATCTCTTAATATGATTTAATTTTCTAAGTAGTCGCAGGCCCCCTGAGGAGGCTTTGCAGACCCCAAGTGATCTCCGGACCACAGGTAGGGAATCACTGTCCTAGATCTCAGGATAAAGCATATAGGACATCACTACTGTAAAAACACCTGCAATTAGAGCCTTTCACCACTAGGGGTGTTCACCTTTATAACAATCCTGTTACTATCACAATTCAGGCCACAAGAACTGCAGCCATGATCTTCGCCCTTAAAGGGCACAGCTCCAGCACTCCAGAGCAGATGTTCCAGCTGGGACTGTGTTCAAAACATGTTGGAACCCTGGGGGGGTTATCGTTTTCAAGTTCCACCCAACATAGGGTCGGGACACAAAACATTCTGTTGGGGAGAGGCTGTGCTGCTCCTGCAGCTCCCTCTATCCAATAGCTTTCTGTTGGTGGTGACCCCATCTTCCTGGGCCCACCACAAGCTGAGTAAAGGCCAAAAACAAGGCATTATGGGGTGTTTCCTCGGACAGTGCATATTTATTTAGCGGCTCTCCGCTTTGCTGAGGTGAGCCACTTCGCTTTCCTTTTCAATTTTGTCAGGCAGCCTCGTTCCACGTTCTTCTTTCCCCGGGATTGTCCAGTCCCACCATGACATCCCTCCGTGTTGTTGCTTTGTTGGATGGCATCTTGGGGAGCCCACACTCAGCTGCCCTCATCTTCAGGGGAGTCCCGTCCCACCCGGTCCCCCATGAGGTGGGTGACATTGGGGAGCAGCTCAGGAAGCCCACCCCCAGCTGCTTCCACCAGCTCCCTGCACGACCAGCACTTGGTGGTGCTGCTGAGAGAACCTGCACTCCTCTCCTTGGAGGTCTGCCTGGTCCAGCAGGCAGACACTGGTGAGGCAGCTTGGGGACAGGCTGTGCGGAAGAGATGCACCAGTGCTCTCCCACCTCTCCTTTGGTGTACGCAACGGCGCCCCCAGGCTTTGCTTCTGCATAGGGTCCCGGGATGGGGTCCTGGGCCCCTGGACAATCTTCATGGGGAGCGCAACGGGGCTCCCCGGCTTCTTCTTCGGCTGCCGGCCCCCCAATGGTGTCCCCCAACTTTGCCTTTTCTGTAGGACCCTGTTGGGGTCTGAGGCCCCTTCCAGCACCTTCACGTGGGGTGCAACAACACCCTAACCTTCGTTTGGGCCTGCGCCACACCCACATATTCGCGGGAAGCGCAACAATGCCCCCGTATTTGCTTGTTCCTGGCACCCTGAGATGGGGTCTGGGGCCCCTCGGCTCATCTTCGCCAGTGGTGCGAAAGCACCCCCATCTTTACTTCTTTGCGGAACCCCAGGATGGGGTCTGGGGCTCATCTTCGAAGAAGCGTGACAGCGCTCCCTCACAGCTCCTTGTTTGGCTCCCTCAGCCTCCTTCTTCCTGGAGGAAGGCCCTGGGCCCTGGCCCGCTCCAGGGGCACAGACCAGAGCAGATGCGAAGCCCCAGGCACTTCACAGCTCTCTCCAGAAAGGTCAAAGGTCACGGACCTTCTGGCAGCCATGACTCGGGCCACCGTGGCCCATTTTGGACAATCTTGGTGTCATTTAGCTCCTGATGGCGAGCTCCTGCCACCAGGAGCACTTTCTTAAGGCCTTCTAGCCTAGCAGGTTTCCAACTTGGTTAGGGAGCCAGTTCCACTGACTCCTTGCGTCAGCCTTTCTTTTGGGGGCCTTCCTTTCCTCTGGGCAGTGTGCCCTACTTGTGCAAGATCCCAGTCTTTTCCCCAACTGATCCTCAGGGGGTGTAAATGGGCCAGCTTACCTGGCCCTGGCACGCGCCTCACTGGGTCTGAAGTCATTCAGGGGAAGGGGTTCTTCTTTTCAGTTCTACATGACACCCGTCTTCAGACACAGTGTCCTGCAGGGAAGCTCAGCCAAGAGAGGGAGCCCTCCCTTGTGTAAGACATTTTAAGTGAGGGCGGAAGTGTCCAGCAAGGCTGCTCCTCTGGCCTATCCAGATGTGCCACATCACTTCTCCGCCCCTGTCCCCACCTTCCTGCACAGTCTTCTGGGATAGCTCAAAATGGCATCGTCCAGGAGTTAGTTGCCACATGTGCTCTGAGAGACTCAGCCCCTCCTCCATGACATTCCTTCCAGGGCCTCTCAGGCCTGGTTACTGGCATGGAATGATAGCTGGCTGATTGATGCAGCTGGGCAGAGCAATACTGGCCCCTTCTCCTGAGCTGAGTCAGAGAAAGTTGACATTCCTGGATGACCCATATGCTGTACAGATATGCTTTTGTAACCTACTACATTATTTTTTTCTTACAGGTTACAGTGTACATTGGTGCAATTCTGGAACTGGAGTTCCAACTTAGGCCATCCTTTCCCATTGACATTTAATGGAGTGTCACTACAATGAAAAGACAGTAAGCACACTGACTATCTATCCCTCACATGTATATACCCATCTAATAAGGCCTACTCCAGGTCACCACCAACTCTGCATAGTCCCTTCTGCACCAGGCTACCTAAGTGCAGTTCTTGGTCTGCGCATGCCAGGAATCCTCCGGGCGCAGCTGTCCCACGGGTGCACACACGTGTGCACACATGATCATGTGTAACCAGCCCTGGACCTCCTACCTTTGCTGCTTCACAGCAGCCTTTGCTTAATAGGCCGTACCAGTGGTAAACACATGCAGTCCATTTCACCATAAGTTTACTGTGAGTGAGTCCCAAACTATGAGGCTTTCTCACAGTAAAAGGTAAAAAACCCAGCAATCCAAAAGTGATAGTCAGAACTGTCCTCTCACAGGGCCATAGCCGCCAAGTGTGCTTGAGCCCAGGAACTAGTCTTGTTATGATCAAATGTCCACCTCACAAATTGCTCTGTGGCCCCCACTGTGCTCTGCGCATCCTTGAAGGATTGCAGCCATGTAACTCTCTGAACTGTCTTGTTGTACGTGGCGTACCTTTGCGCTGTCTTGGGTGCCAAAGCATGCTCTACCACCTGGGACAGGTAACATCCACCACAGACCAAAGCTCCTCTGGAAAAGGGATCATACTTCTCTCTGCTATGGGGGACAGCTACCTGAATTTTTCCATCTGGAAACAAGAGAGTACATCCTCTTGAGCATTATTGACCCCCAGGACATGTCTTGCCCTAACCTCCCAATTGCCTGCCAATGGTAGCTTCACCAATCTTATCAAAAGCATCAAATCCCGTGGACATTTGACTGACCCGTTGTTTATGGCGTGTACCACGGCCTGGTTACCTGACCATAGGGTCAATATCATGTTGCATAGCCTTGCCTGCCATATTGTCATTGCTATTATGGGAACCAGTTCTGAGAACGATATGTTCTTGGTTATCCCTGTTGCTGCCCACTCTGCAGGCCACTGCATTAGCCGCCTTGCAAACACTCTCCCTGCTGGGATGTCTCTTGCAGCGAAGTTAACTTTACCTATTAGCTCTTGCAGCTCACCCAGGGTGGTTTTCTCCTTACCTATAAGCGCACTGACTTTGCTAGTGATGTCCTGCATTTTGTCTTCTAGGAAGAGCAATGTGCCACCAACGCAGTCCAGTTCTATCTCCAAAAATACAATCTTGGTAGCTGGGCCCACTTTCTTGTCCGCAGCCAATGGCATGGCCAACTCTGCGTTAACTGCTGGAAGGCACTAAGCAGGTTCTCACCCCCCTAGGTGCTTCCTGTGTAGTACCCATTCCAGAAATGTGCTAAATCGTTCAATATATGTGCAGGATATGAACACGCCATGGGTACAGTTTTATCATAATATGTCTAACCTTCGAATTGGAAAGCCAGAAGGTGGTAGCTCTTGGGGTGCACTGGCAGGAGCCTAAAGGCAAATTCTATGTCCGCCTTTGCCATCAATGCCCCCCACCTAGCTGCGTGCACCAACTCAATAGCATTATCTACTGATGCATAGCCAACTTTGCAGTCCTTGGGGGTGATCCCATTGTTCACAGACTCCCCTTCGGGAAATAAGAAATGATGTATTAGCCTGTATTGGCCGTTTACCTTCTTGGGTACCATCCCTAGTAAGGAAATCACCAAGTCAGCTGGTCTCTCTACACAAAGGAGACCTTTTATCTAACCCAACTCTTTCTCTTTCAGAAACTTATTGCACACCATCTCGGGGTACTAGACCGCTGAGCGAAGGTTTTTGGTTTCACCTGCCTTGATGTGCCTGATTACTGGAAATTTGAAACCTTTCTCAAAGCCTTCAAAATAGTAAGCATGTGTCTGTCTTACTCTCATACTGATTAGCTAGCAGTCTTAGGGCCTCATTATGAGGTTGGCGGACAACTGTCGGCCCACCAAACCTGTGGAAAGGAGACCGCCCCAGAGCTGGCGTCTCCTGCCCAGGCCGATTACAAGGTTTCCACTGGGCTGACTGGCAGAAACCTTCAAAATCAGAGGTTTCTGCTGGTCAGCCCATTGGAAACAGTGCAGCGGCATTGGCCTCTGCTCCTCATGGTGCCGAGACCAATGTGGTTGCACGGGGTGCTCCCAGCATAATGCCGTAGCAGACAGTGTGAATTACAAGGGTGCTGGGCTGGGGGGGCCGATGCACTCCCCACGACATGGTTGTGGGCAGTGCAGAGGCACCCCTGTGGCCCCCAGCTTTCCACCAGCCTTTTAATGTCAGGGTCCCCGCCAAGAAACTGGACTCTTGATAAACATAGTGGTGCTGAACTCAGCGCTGTCGTGGCTGACCACGGCTCCGACCGCCGCCACCCCTCCGAGAACCATGTTCCTGGCAGTGGCAAAGGTCCCCTGGTGTTCCGACCACCAGGGTTGTAATTTGGCAGTCCAACTGCCAGGAGTGAGGTGGTCCAACTGCCACTATGAGCCTGGCAGAATAAAGACCACCAGACTCATAATGAGGCCCTTAGTCTGTGGGTGCTGATTGGTGAGTGCGTTAACTGAAAGCCCGTATCCTTTTTGCGTTCTCTCCTCTCCCGAGTTACTTCTTTCTTGCCTTCTTTCTCTCTTTTCACATTTCCCTTCTTTCAGTCGATTGCTTTTTGCCCCCATCCTCTGCAGCTTGAGGTCACATATCTGAAGTTACATGCCAGCCCCAAGTGCATTCGTCCATATCATATTTGAAGTATACTGCCTCCCCTTTCCAACTTGAAAAATGCTTCTGCTTCAAGGACTTCTGCTTTTCTTGGTGCACCTTCAACGGCCCCTTCCGAAAGGAATGCTCCTGTTTTCCAGACCATGACCTGGCCTCCCTGGCTACCATCATCTTATGCATGTAGCTTGTGATGACCTCCTTGTCCCACTTCATGTTTGAGTGTGTCTGCATTTTCATTCTAAAACTTTGATTGTAATTCAACCATGCTTCCCCTGCAAATTGCCTATATGCCTCATGAAATTTGGACTTGTATAAGTCTTTCACGCAATGAGGGAACTTCCGGAATATAACGCGTCATTATCCTGAAAGAATCTAGGCAGTTATGAAAGTTCCTTTCTTTCCTGACTCGCACCCTCTCTTTCCTGTATTCCTCTTTCTTGTCGCATGTCACCAACACGACTAAAGAAGGCTATGGTGAAAATAAGGAAAGCACTCTGTAAATATCATGGAAGGAAAGGCAGGCTGATAAAAACCTGAAAGAGGACAGACAGAGTGGGAATAGAAGGCAGGCTCTTGCAAACATACCCCTGCCATACATTTTGTCATAGGTCTTCCATCCAAACAGAGACAGCTTTTGCTAAGAGAGTGCCCTGGGCGGAGAATATTTTGCCCCCCTTGCTGATGCTAGTGCATAAAAAGAGGCAGCAGGGGCAGGGAATGCCTTTTGTGTTTACTGGTCAATCCCTGGCTGAGTTGTGACTGACCCCTGAACATAAACATCTCTGGACCTCCCTCAGCTCACCTAAATCACCCACAGCTTAGCTGCCTTACAGATGAGGATGTTGTTGTGTGTCAGCAGGGGTGAGAGTGTGAAGGGAAGACAATTAAGGGGGCTAACTGGGTGTTCACCCATAGTAGGATTAAAACCACTTTAATTTGGCAAATCTGACAGAAAGGAGCACAAAGGGATGTGGATATGACAAGATGAGACAGGTGCTGGTGTTTGCATAATCTTTATGCACACAGCTCCGTGCACCCTTCGTCCATGCTAAAAGCCGGCCCTGCATCCAAGTGACCTGCCATGGGGATTTAAATATCTCACTTTGAAATACCTTGGCAAAGGGGCATGATTATGGGTGCAAGCTCCTGGGAGGGTTCTCTGATATAATTTTGAAAAATATAGTTGACAGAGTTATTGTGCCAAAAACATAGTTTACCACAATATCATGTTCCTATATATATAACGGAAATTACAAATATATTGACTCAAAAATATTGTGGAATAAAGCAGCATCCAAAAACTGGTAAAAATATTGTTTTATTTTTTTGATAACATATTGACTTTAAAGTAATACATTTAAAATTGTAAACTATATGAAATAATATAATTGTAAATATATATTAACACTAATTATTCATTTTATATTTACGTGCATGTATATATATATATATATATATATATATATATTTGTTCTGGGAGGAAGCATTGGTGAATAAAAGTTTTTTGGACCTCCATTTGGTGTCCGGGAACTTTCTGCATGTAACAGGAGGATTGTTGGCAATATATATATATATATATATATATATATATGTATATATATATATATATATATATATATATACACATAAAAAAGTTAAGACTATACAGTTTTTAAAAATACATTTAAGTTAAAATCTTAAGACAAAAAAACAAAAAATATTAAACAAATATTACAACCAACAAAAAATATATCCTAAGGTAAATATGTACATATACATTATGTACATTATGTATAAAATAATGTTATTTACAATTGTAAACTAAATATACATGTATAAATATATCCATTGTATTACATAATATAAACTATGTATTCACATTTAAAGAAATCACAAAACTAATATAAACAATGAAAAATAAATTGTAGATATTTCTGCAAACAAATGTAATATTTATTTTACCAATATATAAAATAGTAAAATTTTAAACCCCAACAAAAAACACATTTTTTTCAACAATGTAAGTATTGCAAAATAAAACATTTAAATATTAAAAACAAACAATATTTAAATAATAATAATTATATAATTCTAATTTCACTAACAGTAGGGCAAGTATTAGACTTGGAGGAGTTGGTTAGATTTACTATTCACACTCCAGTCTAGGCAACTGTAGGGAACATGTTAAATTCCGAGGGGATTGATTTGCTATTCCCACTAAAGTCTACAAAACAGCAGGGAAAGTGTTAGACTTCAGAGAGGTTACATTCACTTTCCCAGACCAGTATAAGCAACAGTAGAGAAAGCCTTTGTCTTCAGAGGAGTTAGATGTACTGTTCCCACTCCAATCTAAGCAACCATAGGGAAAGGGCTGGACTTTGGAGGGGTTTGATTTGGTATTCCTATTCCAGTCTAAGCGATAAGAAGGAACGTGTTGACTTTGAATGGGTTAGATGTACTACTTCCACTCCATTCTAAGCAACAACAGGGAAAGTGTTGGATTTCAGAGGGATTACATTTAGGAATACAGCTCCTAATCATTTATTAAAACATTTCAATCCCTAATAAAATAAAATTATTTGATTATATTACAGAGTAAAAAAAGACACTAAGGCCCTCATTACAACCCTGGCGGTCGGTGTTACAGCGGCGGTAATACCGCCAACAGGCCGGCGGTAAAAGAAATGGGATTTGGAGCCTGGCGGTTACCGCCATCCAACACCACCACTTTAACACACCGACTGTCAGGGTGGTAACAGCTGCTGGGCTGGAGACTTCGGTCTCCAGCCCGGCGGCCGTCACAATCCCACCCTCTGCATTACGACCTGGCCTAATGCCATGGTTTTCGTGTTTTCTGTACCGCCACGAAAACCATGGCGGTAGGCACTGTCAGTGCCAGGGAATCCCTTCCCTGGCACTGATAGGGGTCCCTCCTCCCCACCCCTCCCCAGAGTCCTCACCCACCCGCTCCTGCCCCCGAACATATACACACCCACACGCGCACCCATATACACACATGCACACACACATATCCACCTCCACCCACGCATGCACGCATACATACCCACACACCACAACACACACACACGCATCCACAACACACAAGACTCACAATCACTCATTCACGCATGCATCCAACGCGACTCACACCCGAATGCATGCATCCCAAAACATTCACACACCCCACCTCACATACATACAACACCCCTCTCTCCGGTTGGAGAACCCAACTCACCTGCTTGCAGGGGATCATCTGGCTGGAGAGGGTCCACGGCGCTGCTGTCAGCAGCAGCGTCCGCCAGCAAAACACCGCCAGGTTGTATCATTGCTCATGATACGGTCGGCGGTGTTTTGCTGCCGTGGCGGTGCTGTTGTCAGCAGCGCCGCCTTACCGCCGTCCGCCGCCATGACCGGCGGCGGTGTTCAGTCAGATTTCTGGCAGAATACCACTGGCGGTCATAATACTCGTTGCCGGCTGGTAGCCATGGCGGCGGTATGTTGGCGGCCGTTACCGTGGCGGTAGGCGGTCAATACCACCAATGTTGTAATGAGGGCCTAAATTACTCAAAAACATTTCACATTATAAAATAAAAATGAAGAAAATGAAATTGCTTATAACATCTACTCCCCTACACAAAAAGAACAAATTACCAAATTTTAAGTTTCACCTACAAAATTATAAAAACACTTGGCATTAAATTAAATATTAATTAAAATAAAATACATATTTTACATACCAACTACATGTAAATTCTATATAATTAATTATCAATTAATCAATTCTATATAAATAATAAAAATAGCAAAAAAATATAACTTTAATGTCTTCCCACCCTATTACCCAATAAAAATACCACAGCATTAAAAAATACATTAGTGAAAAACATATACAAATTAAGGTGCACGTTAAAATAAATAAAACATTAAATAAATTAAAGAACAGTTCTGGAAATTAAATTATTCATATAATGAAGAATCAATAAATATTTAACATTAGGAAATAAATTATTATTAAAATAAAATACATTTTAATTAAATTAATTTCCCATTCTGTTCCTCTTGCACCCTCACCATGCACTGCTTATGACCTCACATACTACAAACATCATGGCATATTTTATGAAATCACTGATAACTTCACTGATCACAATAAAAATGATATAATTGATAATATCACTGTGCATGGTACCGTCCCTTTATCCTCTGCATTTTTAGGAAATTGATATATATATATATATATATATATATATATATATATATATATATATATATATCCAAAGTTATTGGCAAAAAAAAATGCTTTTCTTATGGGAACTAGGTCCTAACTCTTGCACCCTCACCATGCACTGCTTATGACCTCACATACTACAAACATCATGGCATATTTTATGAAATCACTGATAACTTCACTGATCACAATAAAAATGATATAATTGATGATATCACTGTGCATGGTAACGTCCCTTTATCCTCTGCATTTTTAGGAAATGTATATATATATATATATATATATACATATAGCCAAAGTTATTGGCAAAAAAAATGCTTTTCTTATGGAAACTAGGTCCTAACTATAAATGCATACTACTGGCGACACCTAGTAGGTTTTATCTATCTATCTATCTATCTATCTATCTATCTATCTATCTATCTATCTATCTATCTATCTATCTATCTATCTATCTATCTATATACATATATATGTATACATATATACATATATATGTATACATATATACATATACATATATATATATAATCACTGAAGAAAACAAAGAGAAAGTAACATTATAGTTAGGTGTGATAAAAGAATCATTTTAAAAACAAACCTTAGAAATTCACTGGAAAGAAACAAAGGTTAAAGTGACATTATAGTTAGTTAAATATGTCAGTGATAACACTCATGTTTTGAATTTTTACAAAACACAGAAATGTACCAGTTGTAGTCAGCAGCCCTAACAATAACTTGTGCCTCCACTATGCACTGCTTACGACCTCACATATTAAATCACACATGACATGTTCTATGACATCATTTATGACTTAAAGGATGACATCTCAAATGACATCATTGTCTACCACCCGCTGCACAAGGCCTTCGGCTATGTCCAGCAGGAGGTTGAGCCCCAGGCCTGGCCTACAGCCAGGTCTTTCGTCCAACCCCAGCAGGCGTCCCAAGGCCGTGCACGGTGTGGAGTTGGGTGCAGGGACATGGGGTGCTCAACCCCCTGCCGTGCATGGCTGACTGTGAAACGTAACAATATAAACTGTGTAATTTTAAGTAAGGCAGACCTATTGACTTTGTCAAAGGGTCAGAACATCAAAAAGGGATGGGCCTATTGGCTTTATAAAGGGGTAAGCTCTTCTGGGGTCATGAACTCAATGACCCAGGATACCTAATGTATTTTTTTTTTTATGTTGCTGGGAGGCTGCTGTGCTCTGAGCAGTCCTCCACAACTGAAAAAAACAATGGTTGGGGATGTCCCTGTCTCTTGTAGGTGCACCCACAATAGACACTACCCAGTGACAAATCACACATACAACACAACGTACCACCAACAGGGAACGAACACACACAAAATCACACAATGCAGCATTCGACATACACAGCAAACACACATCACAACGTATCTGACATACCAAACATGCACACGCACACAGTCAAAGCACACAAAGCCACACAATACTACAACAAACACATGTCAACACAAACGCCAACCAATACCATGATGACAACATGTCCCCAACATACACATATTCCTCACACACCCATCACTAGGGGAAAAATGCACTGCACACAACCTCACATGCTTCTCAGACAAAACAGGTAGCACAAGCACCACGTACACACAAATATTCAAACACAAACAACTTCAGCCATTCCCATCTATGACCTAAGAAAAGAAATGCAGGACAAAAATGTAACTTCAAAACCAACAACTGGTTGGTCCAATTATATATTAAAAGTCTTAATAAATATGAATATGTCCAAGGCCACAGGTCGGTCCAAATATAAATAGCACAACATGCACTTAATGCACATCTGTGTGCCCCGTACCTGACTCCTGACTGCCATGTAATCTCCACAGGTAGTGGAATAAATGGAGCAGGCAGGCACCTCATGGATTATTGGGAGTGTGGGGGAAGGAAGAGGTTTTTGGCTTAGGCCTTGGAGGGGTCCTTTGGGTTTGGGTTGGGAGGTGGTGATTTATGATTTGGCTTGGGGGGGGGGGTTGGGTCTTCTTGGGATGGGCACACTAGTTGGTGGGTCACGGGTACTTGCAGGGTGGGTAGAGGAGGCCTTGGATTTGGAAGAGATGGGCCTGAGAAGGGAAACAGTTTGTTTAGGGGTCTCATGGGGCTAAGAGGAGTAGGGAAAAGGTCAAAACATGAAAGGAACACTTTTTAGACACAAGGGGACAGTCATCAGAAGGGGGTTTGGGAGTGGAGGGTGAGGGAGTGGTTGTCTGATGTGTTGATGTGGGTGTCGTGGGTGCATGTGTGTGGGTGGTTTGTTTGTGGGCGGTGGGTGTCTTTTGGATGGGTGAGTGAGGGCATTTATGTGTACAGGACTGAGGGGAATGGAGGTGCTGGGGATGCTGTAGTGGGTGGGTGAGTGTCTGTTGGGGTGGTAACCGCAGGTATGGTGAATGTGGTGCATATAGGAGTGTCAGTGGTTGTGATGTCTGCAGGTGTGGTGACTGGGGTGAATATCTGAGGGTCTGCTGTGGTGCTGTCTGTGGGTAGGATTGGTGTGGTGGCTGGATCTGTGAATGGTAGTGTTGTGTCTGCAGGTTTCAGGTGTGCTGTACGTGATGCTAGGGGTGGTGGGGGTGTCGGGGCAGGTAGTGACTGTTGCTGTGAGTGCAGGTATATGTTGCTTGTGTGCATGCTGGTGGTGTGTCTTGTGGTGCTTGTGTTTGTCTGAGCTACCCTTGGATGTTGAGGTGGATGCATGCCTGTCTGTCTGTGAGCTTTGGGTGAGTCGGGGAAGAGGGGTTTGGGTTTGGGAAGAGGAAGGTGGAGGGGGGGAAGGTAGACAAAGGGTGACTGGCTGCCGTCAGTGTGGAGGTCAGAGCCTGAAAAGATCTCTGTAGGCGAGCCAGTGCACTGTGAATGCCCTCCGGTAATGCATTACTCTGTTGGATCTGAGTTGCCAGACCCTGGATGGCATTCACGATGGTCCTCTGACCCACAGAGATGGACACTGAGGGCAGCAGGGCTGACAGGGGCAGGGGCAAAGGTGCCTGCAGCAAAGGAGACGCCCAGCCTCTTGGGTGAACGGGCACGCCCAACTGGGTGGGGAGCTACATAGAGGGCGATGGTAGTAAGGGGGTGGTGACCAGCAGCTTCCCCACTAGGCCGTGCCCCATCTCCTTCGCCTGCCGATGCTGATGCAGAGAAACGGGGAGAGAGGTAGAGTCATCACAATCTTTACATACACATACATTACACCGTACAAAACAGTAACATCACATCTATGTGTAAAACACCCCCAGGTAGGAACCATTTTGAGCCAATATCGTGTCACAACAACATGATCCCACAACCCTGTATGACGAGAATGTCACACATAACAGAAGCCAACCATCTGAACACTACATCACTATCCAAACAATACAGCTATAACAAACCCTATATCAGCACAGGATGAATTGCCAAGATTAAAAGTGTGTCCCTATGCACAGCATCACTGTGAAACTATAATCCATCAATGGAAATGAGTGTTGTCTGTGACATCACATTCATACATACTCCTAATCTACATTTGCTCAGTCCATTAACAGATGTCATGTCCTATGAACATTACCTCATCACATTACAATTATGACACAGCATGTTGCTTAGCAATCACATACATAACTTGTAATTGTGACTGTTACTTTCACAAATGCAAAAAGCACATATGCAGCTACTCCATTTGGCAGATCCAAAGTTGGAGTTTAAAGATTTTAATAGCTTTTCAACATCACATGTATCCATTGTGTTTTAAGTAAGGTTGAAACACAATGTGTGGACCTACTCATCTTAGCTATTATCACATAGTAAACTAAGTCAGTTACAGCACCAGGGGCCTACCCAGCACACAGGATTTACCCACAGACAAGCCCAGGAACCTTACTAACACCTTCAAAACAATTGACACCTGTCGTGCATGAAGGCCACAAACAGTACTAACAATACCGATGATCATCAACCTAACATCAACATCATCCAAATCACATCATGACTATCAGCACTTCAGACATGATTAACCTACCATTTTTGTAGTAAAGGTACACTGACAGAAACAAGCTCGTAAGTGACCATGATTGAGACATACACCTAGAGTGCAGCAAATTCACTGATAACATATACCAGTCCACCAACACGTGAATGTCAACAACAAAATCAGCAACACAATGAAGTCAGTGCAAAATGAGCTTAGCCAAACTAACATCCATCTGAACAGATTCAGAATAGCTACAGTAAGTATGCCATAGTTGGATCAGAAATCTGGAAAAAGGCTGGAATTACTAATGAACACATGATGTTGGCTAAAAACAGTGTACCATTTAGGAGGAGTCCTGTCCCGTAGCATTACCAAAATATATTGGCTAAGGTACTAGCAGGCTGACCACTTACCTTCACCTTACCATATACATGGGACAAAAAGTCTGATCTAACATTTCTAGAACTGTGAATGTAGAAATACCGCCATGCAATTCATCATGTAGGATACCCACCCTGATTATACATCACAGTTTTCCTATGTACAGTCCTCACTTAACTATGGGACAACTCCTCACACCTCAGAGTACGTGTAGCAAGTATGGCATTTGAATATCCTGCTTGAGATCACACTCTCACATGAACTTTATATCTAGGATATAACTCATGATTAATTAGTCTTGCACATATAGCTAGATCCAGTGTAATAGAAATGGACAGAGACCAATGACCTGAACAACTTACCAACAGGATAACTGGAGTATGGATCAGTAGGTGGTAAGGATTACCCAGCATGTTATATATAGAGCAGTATAGTGGTATGCATATGACACTGTCACATGTGCATCACCACATGCTTCAATACAATATGGTAAACACTGGTGAGTTGGATGCCCCTATACACACTAGAAACTCCACACCTTTTGGAAATACAAATCCAGTGTCCCTGCATTATAGTAAAATGGAGGCAGGTTTCAGAACAGTCATCAAGGTGTATCTGTGACACAAAAGAGGCAACAATCAGGAAAGGTTCACATCCTGGCATCTGCTCCTCCTGGATGTCTGGGTGGACATCCAGGTTTGCAGGGGGTTCCTCTGCTACAGAGGATGGGGTGTCTGAGGCATGTCCTTCTCCTGCCAGGGCCTCCATTCCACTAGCAGCTGCAGATGTAGAAGGGCCAGACAAGTCATTACTAGTGGAAGATGCCGGATGTTGTGTGGCAGACCTACTCAGGGTAGGGTTGATGTCCCTCAGCACCCCAGCAATGGAAGCCAGGATGGCATTTTCCGCCTGCCACTGCATGATTTCCTGGTGGTTGTCCCTCTGCAGCTGTAAGATTTCCCCCATCATTGTGGCTACCTGGCCCATCATGCCTTGGGAATTATGGTAGGCTCCCAAGACTTGAGAGATGGTTTCCTGGTCAATATTGTCCCTTGGAGCCTCCATCCTCTGGCCCACACCATCCCTCTTGAGTACCCTACCCCCACGTGCCTGTGCCCTTGGCACAGTGTGCCCCCTCCCACTGGTGGCAGTACCATCATTGTCAGGAGTGACAAGGTGACACTCAGGTACCTATACTGGGGGGCACACAATGGGAGTAACAGTCCTTGGGACACAGGTTTGGTGGGGCGTATGGTTGACTGTGATATTGATGCAACAGGGCTAGGAGGAGTCACTGTGGGCAGGGTGAGGCTGACAGTTGTTGACTGACCAGGTGTCCCTGATGGCCATCTTCGTCCTCAGTGTCCACACATACAGGGGTGTTGTCCTCACTGGGGCCTTCATCCAGAAGGGTAGTGGCAGTCTCTTGGATCCTCTCCATGGTGGAAATTGCAAGGTTACCTGTGGAATAAGTGGAACACAGTTGCTGTAAGTGATACAACACGTGATGTTTCATTTAGAGCATTAGTGATGTTGTGTGAGATGCACACAGTGCCCTAACATGATCCCCAGAAATGACAATGTCAGCAGCTGCAAAATCTTACTTAGTACAACATGTGACTGTGTAATTTCAATACCATACACCATCCTTAAAGATGTTAAATTATGTTGGTAGTAATTAGACTGCTGATACCATCTTATGTGGTCTGACTATTGACATGGGTGTTCCCCATCTTGTTACCTAGTGAAGTGAGTGGCATGATGCATGGCACAACATTAGCTGGACAATGCACAATAGTGTCAGAGTAGGGACACTGTATTAGAGTAAGCAATTGAAAGTGGCCTCTATCTGGATGTACTGCATGTGCATCCACTTTGCCATCTAGATTTCCACCCCAGGTGAATACATTTCAATATTAGGAATATTTTTTCTAAGGGCAGTTTGATTGGGCACTCAGCTGTAGCTGTGTTTAACTTGTAATGATAGTGAAAGTGGGCCTTTGCATTGGTATCATTGCCATAAACTGTTTCATAGATGGACATTCATGATAGGTTAGACTGGTAGTTAGTTTCACATGCATAACATCTCACTTTTGGTGCACTATTCAGGTTTTCTTAATGGTGGGATATTGCCTTCTGGAAGTTGTGATGCTATCAGTTCCCAGTATTTCACATGCCATTTCCAAGGGTTGTGGTGCCATATGATTCTAGTGGACATGTGGCATGCCAGAGAGGGTTATTAGGACATTTGGACAGAGGGGTTGTGGGTGGTTTGTTAATTGAGGTGGGGTAAGTTGATGAGGGAGCGTGCAGAACAAAACAATGGGGTGACATGAATTTTGTGGGGACCTACCAGACTCCACTCCCCCAGGTATTCCTGTCAGGCTCTTAGGGCACAGTATGTTCAAGACCTTCTCCTCCCAAGATGTGAACTATGGGGGAGTAGATGAGGGTCCACCGCCACTCTTCAGTACCACCAGCTAGTGCCTGGATACCATGTAGTGCACCCTCCCCCAGAGGTCGTCCCACCCCTTCCTGATGTCATCACTTGTGCATTGATAGGTGCCTACAGCATTGACCCTGTCGACTATTCTTTGCCACAACTCAATTTTCCTGGCTATTGATGTTTGCTGGACCTGTGTTCTGACCAGGTGTGGCTCTACCCTGACAATTTTGTCCACCATGACCCTCAACTCCTCATCAGTGAAACATGTTTTTTAGGGGGACATGGTAGTAGTGCTAAAGACGGTGTGGTAGTGTTGAAAAAGTGGAATATTTTACCAGAGATAAGTGATGAGGTGGAGGTGTTGTGATGTGTGTGGGTGACAGTTGTGTGTTATGTGTGATAGGAAATTGTGTATGGTGTGTGCTGTGCAGGTGTGTGATGTATGCATGTTGAAATGTGTGTAAGTAGCAAAAACTATTGTAGCATATATGTGATGCTTATTTCTCTGCTGTGGCTGTGGGTGACATTCTGGTTGCAAAGGATTGTGGATTGTGTAGGTGTGTTATATAGTGGAGTGTGTAGGTGTGTCGAGTGTGTGGATCTGTTTCAGGTGTGTGATTTCCTAACTATCCAGTGTGTTGTAGTGTTCAGTGTGATGTGAGTTGAGACCGTCGCCTTTCACACCGCCAATGGTTTTCCACCATGGAAGAACCGCTGTTGTGATTTGTGGATCCTAATCTGATGGGAGGATTTTTGTCGGACTGGTGGTGCTGGTGGTGGGACCGCCTCTTTTCCGTCTTCTAGTGTCCTGGTAGTTTTGGATATTTCACAGTGTAACCCCTAATACGGCGGTCAGATGACCGCCAACATGGTGGTCTTTTGGTGGCCCCCACTGAAGCGGCCTTCCCAAAAGACCACCAAACTTGTAATGACCCACTGTACTTCAAAACACGTGTTGGCTGTTTGTGCTGTTTTCAAGTGACAACAAAGGACGTGCGCAGTGTGGGGTTGGGTGGTTAGCCGCAGGGACTCCACTCCACACCACGCATGGCCGCCACGCATGGCAGCTGAAGTGAGTGGCAAACTAGATTTGAAAAATTGGTAAGGATTCGTAAACTGCATCAAAGTTATTGGCAAAAAAAAATGCTTTTCTTATGGAAACTAGGTCCTAACTATAAATACATACTACTGGTGACAGCTAGTAGGTTTTATCTATCTATCTATCTTTCTATCTATCTATCTATCTATCTATCTATCTATCTATCTATCTATCTATCTATCTATCTATAAATATATATATATATATATTACCTACTGGCGGTCAGTAGTTTTAGTTAGTACCATGTTGCCATAGGAAAAGCATTTTTCGACTTGCCTATATCTTTGGCACTGTTTGACGAATCTTCACCAAATGTTCACAAACAAGAGTTGTGGTGATTCTTGTTGTGCATGGAAAGTTTGGGAGTGATCCGTCAAGCAGGGGCAGAGAAAAAGGGGGCTAAAAAAAGGTTGCATTTTCCATGTTAATTTTCATAGGATTCTTTAGAAACGACTACAGGCCGAACCACTGGACGGAATTACACCAGATTTGGCAGAAAGCTAGCCGTCGGTATATAGATCACACCTTTCCTTATTTGGAGTAAATCCGTTAAGTAGTTTTTGTGAAATTTAGGGAAATTCAAATGTTTATATCTCTGGCCATGAAGTATTTACAAATAAAGACAAACTTGTGCAGGGAAAAGCACAGCTCTGGTTGGCTGCCAACACTTCAAACCAGGAAGTGTTGGCAGCCATCTTGGAATTCGTCTTGAGCCGAGACCCAAAAAAAAGTAAAAATAAAATAAAAGAGGCCAGGGTAAGGACACCCTGACCCCTTACCAGCCCCGACCGAGCAAAAAAAAAAATATTCAAAATTATTTTTGTGCCCCAAGTTTATGATATTTGTGAATTTGCAGCAATTTTTTTAAAAAAACAAGCCTGGGCTCCTGTGCATGTTTTTTTTAAAGGCCCCCGGGTGGGCCAAGTCCTGGGCCCCCCACCCACAGCTCCGGGGACCACCACATCCCCGGAGCGTCTATTTTGTTTTATATGCGGGGTGCACCCCCCCACTGTCCTGGTGACCATCTCCCCAGGGCTTTTAATTTAACATATATGGGGGGGCCTGTGGCCCCCGGCACCCCTGAGACCACCACCTCCCTGGGGCATCTATTTAAAAATATGCAGTGGGGGCCCATGTCCCCCGGTGCCCTGGGGCCACCACCCCCAGGGCTATGTCCTGTTGCAGGGGGGCATGCGGCTCCCATCGTAGAGCTACTGATGGCCCTGGGGACCGCCACCTCCCAGGGCCGACTTCTGCTATGTCCTGGAGTGCCCACCCCGACACATAGCTGTTTGCTGTGGCTTGGCTGCTGTGCTGCAGCTGCAGCCAAGCCACAGCAAACACTCCGGGTTTCAAAGCAGGTCCCGCTGTCAAAATCCGAAGCTTTCATCTCTGTCCCCTGCATGCGTGCAGGGGACAGATGCACTGCTTCAGCAAGTACGGAGCTGCTATCAAAGCCCGTAAAGGGTCTTTTATCTATTTATTTTTTTACATGTTTTAAAAAATTTATTTAATTAAAAATATATATAGGGACCCCAGGGGAGCACTTAAGGCTTCCCCGCGGTGCCAGATAGCCCGTTCTTTTTTATTTTAAATAAATTATGTGAAAGCCCATAAAGGGCTAGAAAAAATAATAAACTCCCATAGCTGACCATCACACTGAGCTGTGGGGGTTGGAGTCTAGCTGGACTTCTCTCCATTTTTCTCTTTTTAAAAAAAAAATATATATTACTTTTAAAAAAAACTGACTTTTTAAATTTTAAGTTGGAGACAAATAACTAATTCTAAGTATATCAGACATCAAAGCCTAAAAACTCTATCTCTCTCCCTCTCACTTTCTTTCTCTCTCTCTGTCTCTCTTTCAATCAATTCTCCCACTCACACACCCAGTCAGACACTTATGCACCCACTCACAGACCCACTCAGACACTCAGGCACCCACTCACAGACCCACTCAGACACTCACATAGCCACTCACGGACCTACTCAGACTCTCATCACTCACTCACAGCCCAAGTCAGACCCTCATGCACCCACTCAGAGCCACTCAGACAGTTATGCACTCACTCACACACTCACTCAGACCATCACACACCCACTCACACACCCACTGACATCCTGATGCACCCACTCACAGACCCGCACACATACTGATGCATCCACTAAAACACTGATGTACGCACTCTCAAACCGAGACAGACACTCTGACAGCCACTCTTACCCCCAGATTAAGCCTCTCACATCTATTTTCACATCCACAGAGGCTGTGGCTAACTTCTGCCGTACATGCGCAAAGGGCCATGCACAACATCGGGTTTGGTGGTTGGGGAGCTTGGCTGCAGGGACTGGCTGCAGGCCTCTCTACTGTGTACGGGAGAAGGCAGTGCATGGTGCAAGGTTGGGTGCTTACAGGGGGTTGACCTCAGGGCCGGGCCAGGCCCTGTGACCAACTGCCGCTGCGCGGCCAAAGGACATGCACGGCAGTGGCTGGATTTATATATAGCAATTAAAATTACTATACGTAAAAAAAAAGCATTATAGAGTTTTTTTAAGTAACTAAAACCCAGGCACTAAGGTAACTATAACTCGCGCCTTCGCCATGCAAGCTAATTACTCCACATATTATATAATTGATGACATATTCTATGCCATCTTTCATATTCTCACTGCAATATTTGCAATAAAGTTATTGATAAGACAACTGTGCATGGAGAGGGTGCGAGTAATAGTTACCTTACGGCACAAGTTTTAGTTACTTGAAAAAACTCTAACTATAACTGCTGAATTTTCATGGTTTTGTACAAGTTAATTCAGAACCTAACTATAACGTCCCTGTAACCTTTGGTTTTTTCAGCGAATGTATTTAGATATGTATATATGTATTTATTACTCCTTGCTCTCAGTATATGCAGTGTCATATATGTCCACCAAAAGTAGTTTGGTACCTCATGAATGGTTTGTATTGCTATATAATGCAATTGCAAATCTTTCACATAATATTAAGGTACACATTAACTGCAATAATAATACTTTTTTATATAGTGCTTTATACTGTTCTGCCATTTTAATTGATGTAGGTAACTGGGGTTGCTATTACTATATTTAGTGATACTCTGGTAGGTCTTCTCTCAAACTGCAAGTCCACCCCTGACCTTTGCTATTGTAAGTTAACAAATGGTCCAAATTACTTTTATATTATTTTTTCTGGCATAACAAAGTTATAACAAAGTTTGGAACAGAACCAGAACTAAGCACTTTAGGAGCATTGGAGCTCTGTTAAAACTGTTCAAAGAACATTACAATGCATGACTGCTTTGCTTGGCTCTTAAAAAAGGGTCACTCAAGACGCCCGTAACACCTAAAGCATTCAAATATCACATTCTGAAAACATGGAAATGTCTCATATCAGAGCTGTGAATATCAGGAGTCGCACAGGGCAGGGTGTACACTTGAAGCAGGAGTGATTGTCGGCAAGCTGGCAGTAGCAAGGACAATGTGGGTAATTGGTGGAGGCAGCCAGGGACCACATATCTACCCTGCATTCTAAAGCAGACAAAAGTCTTAGGGGTGCAGGCATCTATAAACTCCAGTTGACATGTAGGTGACACAGGAGGGGCAAACAGAGTCATAGGTGGTCATTCTGACCTCGGCGGTAAAAGGCGCTTACCGCCGGTCAGAAGACCGCCACAACACCGCCGCGGTCGCGGTAAACCGCCACGGTCATTCTGACCCTCAAGAGGCAAACCGCCAAAAACCCGACATCCACAAAAGTCCGCCACACCAACGGCCAGCGATAAACTGGCGAAGACCAAACCTCCACCGTCACGCCAACAGAAATACACCCATGCCATTCCGACCCAGGAATCCACGCGGCGGTCTTTCAACCGCGGTATTCCATTGGCGGTACACACCGCTGCGCTCAAAATACACATACAGCTCCAAAACACAGCCACATTGGACAATTTGAAATACACACACCTGAGACACATACACACAACACTTCCACACACCCAATTAACTATAAAACACACACCCACATCACCCACAAACCCCTACGACCACAAATCAGAGACGTAGCCCAGAGAGAGACAGCACAGAATAGAGAACACCATCACACAGAGGCACACTACACCATCACCCACACCACAACCACGCACAAAACACCACAAACCACCACACTCACCACACTCATCCCCGCAAACACCACCCCACACCTCATCCACACCACCCCATGGCACCCCCAAGACACCCCAGGTTTTCAGACGCAGAACTCAGGGTCATGGTGGAGGAAATAGTTTGGGTGGAGCCCCAGCTCTTCGGGACACAGGTGCAGCACACCACCATTGCCAGGAAGATGGAGCTATGGCAAAGAATAGTGGACAGGGTCAACGCTGTGGGACAGCATCCACGAAATCAGGATGACATCAGGAAGCGGTGGAACGACCTACGGGGGAAGGTGCGTTCCATGGTATCCAGGCACAACATCGCGGTGCAGAAGACTGGCGGCGGACCCCCACCTCAACCCCCAGAATTTACAACATGGGAGGAACAGGTCTTGAACATCCTGCATCCTGAGGGCCTCGCAGGAGTATCTGGAGGAATGGACTCTGGTCAGTCTAATCTCAACTACTTCATCCCCCCCACCCACCAGCATGCCAACTCATACCCCCACCCTCCCCCCTCGCCCCCATCACACATCCTCCTTGCTAATGTCTCACCATCACAACCCACCCATCCCAACACCAAACCCTGCATGCCACCACAAACCATCGACACCCATCACCTAAGCATGCCCACTGCACATACCCATCTCCCCCACAAATCGCCGTCACAACAGCCCCCACAAGGGAATGCCAGCACTGGGGTACACGGGCACCCACCCATTGCACGCTATGGCACACACAGAAGCAATAACCATACTCTTATACCCCTGCAGGACCCGAACGCCAGCACACCGCCCAGGAGGGTCCAGAAATGTCCATCCCACCCCCAGAAGAGGCCCCCAGTGATGACAGCAGCTCTGTCTCCCTGGACCCAGATGACCAGCCCGGCCCATCGGGGACCTCGGGACAGTCGGTTCCCCTCACACAGCCACAGGCCACAGCAGACCTACCCCCCTCTGGGAACACTAGCACAGCACCCACCCAGCGGGCCCATGCCTCTGTCTCCAGGACACGTCAATCAGCGGTGTGTCCACCACTACAGGGAACCCAGGTTAACCCACCACCCCAACAACAACAGGGACCTGGGGGCAGTGGTAGTGGGCACACGGTCCAGGGGACAGAGGCCCAGGGAAACAGGGGAACTGGGAGGGCTGCTGTGCGACAGGGGGGGGACAGGCCCAGGGAACCCACTCTCCACGAGGCCCTCACCTCCATCATGGGAGCATACCACCACTCCCAGGAAACGATGGCGACGGTCCTGGCCAGGTTCCAGGAGATCCAGGTACTGCAGGAGGAACAGTTTATGGGGTTCAGGGAAGAACTGAGAAACATTAGTTCCGCAATGGGCACCATCGTTGTGGCTCTCAACCAGATTGTCACCACATTGCGGGACCATGTGGCACCACAAAGGGCCCCTGTCATTAGCATGGACCAGGAACAGGCTACCACCTCCGCCGGCGCTAGTGGACAGGAGGCCCCGACACAAGAACAACCGGCCACCAGAACCCCACCCCCTGCAGAAGAAGAACCCCCCCGCAAGCGGGGCCTGAGATCTAGGAAGAAGACAGAGTAGGATGCCAAGACCCCCGCCAGGAAAGGATACCCCCTGATGTCATCCCACTGTCCCACATTGTCACCCTGTCCATCCTTAAACTGCCCCTGCTCCACCTTCCACAGGCATATGGACAATGCACCTGTGAGACTGAGAATGTGGACTCTGCCATGGACATTCCTCCACCATCACCCATCACCGATTTTCAACCATGTCCCAAAATTGAGCACTTTAATAAACACACTTATTGCACACAAATAATCTGGAGTCTGCCTGTATTTTTGAAAATATGTATTAGACATAAACGTGCCAAAATGACCAGTTACATTGTGATGACTTTTTCTGTTCCTGTACACCTGTTCACTCCTGCTGGGGGAGACCAAAGCCACATGTGTCCCATCAAAGGCACCAATGATGTTGGGAATATGTCCAAGGGCATAGAAATCACCCTTCACTGTAGGCAAATCCCCCACCTCAGGGAAAACGATGTATCTCCGCATGTGTTTGAGCAGGGCAGACAACACTCTGGACAACACCTTTGAAAACATAGGCTGAGACATCCCTGATGAAATGGCCACTGTTGTTTGAAATGAGCCACTTGCCAAAAAATGGAGTAATGACAGAACCTGACAGAACCTGCACTAGAGGGGGGATCCCTGTGGGTTGGCGGATGGGTGACATCAGGTCTGGCTCCAGCTGGGCACACAGTTCCTGTATAGTGGCTCGGTCAAGCCTGTATGTCAGTATGACATGTCTTTCTTCCATTGTCGACAGGTCCACCAGCGGTCTGTACACAGGAACATTCCTCCATCTCCTCGCAAGTCCCAGCGGACGGTGCCTAGGAAGGCCAACAGCGAGCACAGAGTCAATCAACCCACAGGTACGTTCCCACAGCTTGCACAGTACACGATTCTCTATGCATTGAATGGCTTGTATGAGTGTCGATGCAAGGCCTAGGCATGTGTGACGCAGTAGAAATTAAGCCATGTGGGCCCTTGAAATGGCGGCTGCCTGACCTGTGAAGTGCGACAATGGGATGTGAGGTAAATGCGCTGGCGTGGCACACCGTGGCGGTAGGCGGTCGAAGGTTAACATTGAACCCTATGGGTTTCAGGAGCCAATGACGAAGTACACCGGCGGTCGCGGTATGCACCGCCGCGTTACGCACCGCCGCGGACATGACCGCCATTTTCTATCTGCTTAATCACTCGAGACCTGATCATCCACAGGAGAGGACCTATACTGCAAGTGCTGCTGTGACCTCGGTCTGGAAGAGACAATGGCTGCTGCGACTGGGGAAAGGGCCCCTGCCTTCACTTCTGAAGAATTGGAGAAACTCGTGGATGGGGTCCTCCCCCAGTATGCGCTACTCTACGGTCCTCCAGACCAACAGGTAAGTACACTGGGACCATGCTTTGTGGGCAATGCCTGTTTTGAGTCGGGTGGATGAAAGATGGTGGGGAGGGGAGCGATTGAGGCATGCATCAAACGACGGATGAGAGCATGTGCCACATGGCAAGGGTGGGGATGGGGGGGCCACTCACATCGAGCATGCAGAAAATTATGACAATGTTATTTCTCCCCCTGTACATGTGACATAGGTCAGCGCCCATCCGAAAATCGACATTTGGCGTGCCATCGCCAAGGACGTCCGGACCCTGGGGGTCCACAACAGACGGGGCAGCCACTGCCGCAAGAGGTGGGAGGACATCTGCCGCGGGAGCAGGAAGACCGCGGAGGCTCTGCTGGGGATGGCCTCCCAACGTAGGAGGGGTGGCTCCCGTCAATTGACCCCCCTGATGTCCCGGATCCTGGCGGTGGCCTACCCCGATTTGGATGGGCGCGTGAGGACATCACAGCAGACACAAGGGGGTGAGTACAAGCACATTCTGCTGATTAAGCGCACATTGGAGGTGTCTGGGTGGGGGAGGAGGGCTGTGGGTATCCCTAGGCCAGGGCGATTTCCGTAGGCTAGGCCCCTCCGTTAGGCATGGCCCTGTGCCCCCGCCTCCCCCCTCTGTAGGTTGCTTAGTACAGCTAATCATGGCCCTGTGTCACCTATGTGTGGATTTGTCGTCCATAGGCTTGTAGGCCATGTCCCACGGATTGAGTAGTGTACCCCAAGTGCGCGGCGTAGTGCTGGGGACTTCTGTGTCTGTCCTCTCCGCCAACGGTGTCGCCAATGCATGCACTCAACATGTCTTTATTTCTCCCCCCCCCCTTTTTTGTTGGTCTTCCTGTACATGTGTGCATTAGCATCATCAGGCGGTGGAGAAGTGGCATCGGAGCACGAGGGAGCTGCATCTCACATGGCCCTGGAGGGCCATGCAAGCGACTCGGAGTTCACCAGTGAGACGGAGGGCGAGGGGAGCTCCACAGCGGGGATACGAGGTGACACCAGCGACACAGACACGTCCTCGGAAGGGAGCTCCCTTGTGGTGGCGGCAACATCCGTGCCCACCGCAACAACAGGTACAGCCGCCACCCAGCGCACCAGCTCCGCCCTCCCAGCAGCCCCTTAGCCTTCGCCCGTGCCCGCTCACCCAGGAAGGTGGGCATCTCCTTCGCCCCAGGCACCTCAGGCCCTGCCCCAGTTACCCCTGCTACCCTCAGTGAGGAGGTCATTGACCTTCTCAGGACGCTCATTGTCAGGCAGTCTACCCTTTTGAATGCCATCCAGGGTGTAGAAAGGGAGGTGCACCGGAGTAATGCATACCTAGAGGGCATTCATTCGGGTCAGGCTGCCCATCAACGATCGTTCAACGCTCTGGCCTCAGCACTGATGGCAGCCATTGTCCCTGTCTCCTGCCTCCCTCCTCCAACTTCCTCAACCCAGTCCCACTCCCCTGTTCCTCTGCCTATCCCAGACACACCTACAGACCAGCCTGCACACACCTCAACACCCAAGGCAAGCTCATCCAGACATAAGCACCACACATCACACAAGCATTCACCCAAGCAACATCCACATGCAGACATGCCAACAGCCACTGCCTCCTCTGTGTCCCCCTCCTCCTCATCTCCCTCCTCCCTCCCTGTGACGTCTCCACTCACACTTGCATGAACAACATCATCAGCCACTACGTCCATCACCAGCACACCCACCAGGACACTCTGCACACGTGCAGTCACCACCCCCACTGCCATTTACACGTCCCCTGTGTCCTCTCCCAGTGTGTCTTTCACCCCCTCTTCAAAACCACACAAACGCAGGCAGCCACCCACCCAACACCCATCCACCTCACGACAGCCTCCAGCACAAGCACCTGCACCCAAAGACACCAGACCTGACTCACCTACAACCACATCTTCTTCCTCCACTCCCATACCTACTGCACCTACCCTTCCCACTGCTCCTAAAAAAAAATTCCTGTACAAAATTAACCTCTTTCCATCACCTGACCCACCCCCTCCATCTCTTAAGAGTCGAATCAGCACCTCAGCCACCACATCCCCTGGACCTACAAGGACAATAGTCCAGGGATTTTGGAGTCCACCACCTTCAAGAGCAGCTACTTCGGCTAGCAGTAAAGGGACAGCCAGCCCACCCCCTGGTAAAAAATCTAAGAAAGGCAAGGCCCGGCACGAGAGGCCAGAGACAGCAGGCTCCAATGGCACTACCCTGGCACCGTCAGGATGTGGGGTGCCACCTGTCACACCGACAAAGGGAGGAAAGGGCCACAGAGAAGCAGGGAAGGGGAGGCAAGGGCAGCACGCCTGACAAGTCCGGCAGCAGGCGAGCTGCCCAGGAGGGCCCCACCAGCCCCATTCCAGGTGTGAAGTAGGACACCCATGGGCCCGGGACACCAGCACAGGAGGGCCCCGCAAGCGAGAAGACAGATGTGCACGAAGGGCCCGGCAGCCACATGTCGGGTGGCGAGTGAACTCCATCTCATGGCCGGATCTGGTGCCCTGGAGACACATGTCAAGAACCGCGGAACAGGGCCCTTCAAGTCAAGCACCGCTGAACAGGGCACCGCTGTGTCAAGAACCGCTGAACAGCGCCCTTCAAGACAAGCACCGCTGAACAGGGCACCGCCGTGTCAAGAACCGCTGAACAGGGCCCTTCAAGACAAGCACCGCTGAACAGGGCCCTTCAAGACAAGCACCGCTGAACAGGGTACCGCCGTGTCAAGAACCGCTGAACAGGGCCCTTCAAGACAAGCACCGCTGAACAGGGCTCCGGCGTGTCAAGAACCGCTGAATAGGGCCATTCAAGACAAGCACCGCTGAACAGGGCACTGCCGTGTCAAGCACCGCTGAACAGGGCCCTTCAAGACAAGCACCGCTGAACAGGGCACCGCTGTGTCAAGCACCGCTGAACAGGGCCCTTCAAGACAAGCACCGCTGAACAGGGCACCGCCGTGTCAAGAACCGCTGAACAGGGCCCTTCAAGACAAGCACAGCTGAACAGGGCCCTTCAAGACAAGCACCGCTGAACAGGGCACCGCCGTGTCAAGAACCGCTGAACAGGGCCCTTCAAGACAAGCACCGCTGAACAGGGCACCGCCGTGTCAAGCACCGCTGAACAGGGCCCTTCAAGACAGGCACCGCTGAACAGGGCCCTTCAAGACAAGCACCGCTGAACAGGGCACCGCCGTGTCAAGCACCGCTGAACAGGGCCCTTCAAGACAAGCACCGCTGAACAGGGCACCGCCGTGTCAAGCACCGCTGAACAGGGCCCTTCAAGACAAGCACCGCTGAACAGGGCACCGCCGTGTCAAGAACCGCTGAACAGGGCCCTTCAAGACAAGCACCGCTGAACAGGGCCCTTCAAGACAAGCACCGCTGAACAGGGCACCGCCGTGTCAAGCACCGCTGAACAGGGCCCTTCAAGACAAACACCGCTGAACAGGGCACCGCCGTGTCAAGCACCGCTGTACAGGGCCCTTCAAGACAAGCACCGCTGAACAGGGCACCTCCGTGTCAAGAACCGCTGAACAGGGCCCTTCAAGACAAGCACCGCTGAACAGGGCACCTCCGTGTCAAGCACCGCTGAACAGGGCCCTTCAAGACAAGCACCGCTGAACAGGGCACCGGCGTGTCAAGAACCGCTGAACAGGGCCCTTCAAGACAAGCACCGCTGAACAGGGCACCGCCGTGTCAAGCACCGCTGAACAGGGCCCTTCAAGACAAGCACCGCTGAACAGGGCACCGCCGTGTCAAGCACCGCTGAACAGGGCCCTTCAAGACAAGCACCGCTGAACAGGGCACCGCCGTGTCAAGAACCGCTGAACAGGGCCCTTCAAGACAAGCACCGCTGAACAGGGCACCGCCGTGTCAAGCACCGCTGAACAGGGCCCTTCAAGACAAGCACCGCTGAACAGGGCCCTTCAAGACAAGCACCGCTGAACAGGTCACCGCCGTGTCAAGCACCGCTGAACAGGGCCCTTCAAGACAAGCACAGCTGAACAGGGCACCGCCGTGTCAAGAACCGCTGAACAGGGCCCTTCAGGACAAGCACCGCTGAACAGGGCACCGCCGTGTCAAGCACCGCTGAACAGGGCCCTTCAAGACAAGCACCGCTGAACAGGGCCCTTCAAGACAAGCACCGCTGAACAGGGCACCGCCGTGTCAAGCACCGCTGAACAGGGCCCTTCAAGACAAGCACAGCTGAACAGGGCACCGCCGTGTCAAGAACCGCTGAACAGGGCCCTTCAAGACAAGCACCGCTGAACAGGGCACCGCTGTGTCAAGCACCGCTGAACAGGGCACCGCCGTCTCAAGCACCGCTCCGCAGGGCCCTTCATCTCAAGCACCGCTCCGCGGGGCCCTTCATCTCAAGCACCGCTCCGCTGGGCCCTTCATCTCAAGCACTGCTCCGCTGGGCACCGCCGTCTCAAGCACCGCTCCGCTGGGCCCTTCATCTCAAGCACCGCTCCGCTGGGCCCTTCATCTCAAGCACCGCTCCGCTGGGCCCTTCATCTCAAGCACCGCTCCGCTGGGCCCTTCATCTCAAGCACTGCTCCGCTGGGCCCTTCATCTCAAGCACCGCTGGCCCATTGGCAGAAGGGGCAGGGCCAGATCTGTGTCGGGCAGGGCTGCATGAAGTACTCTGGGCACCATGCCTCCTCCAGAACCAGTGGAGTCTGTAATCCACTTGATAGACTGTGGCTTTGCACTCCCCAGGATGGTACAGTGGGCAATCCACCCACTGTAGAGACTTGTGAGACTGTGGCTTTGCACTCCCCAGGATTGAACAGTGGGCAAACCACCCACTGTAGAGACTTGTGAGACTGTGGCTTTGCACTCCCCAGGATGGAACAGTAGCCATGGAGGCCCCTCGTGGATCTGGCGTTGTGCACTCATCTGGCTGAGGTGCCCCCCCTTCCCCTCCCCCTGAGGTGCCTGTAGTTTTGATATCTGATGCCCCTGCAGTGTTCTCTCCAATGGATTCGGGTCTCCTGTGTGGGCTTTGCCCATGTGTTTCGGCCCATTGGCCCACGTACAATGGCTGATACCCAATTTGGACAAGACAATTTACATATGTATATATAGTTATAGTTGTTTGTTATATTTTTTAACTTAGCCGTACAATATACTTCAATTTTCATGATCATTTTATTTTGTCTTTGCATTCTTCCGGGGGGTTTGGGAGGTGTCACTCTGAGTTGTTGCTCTGCATTGATGTGTATGTAGTTGTGGGTGAGGGTGAGGGTGGGTGTATCGCGTATGTGTGTGCCCGTAATCTTTTCTCCTCCCCCCTTCCCTGTGTCATAGGTGCGGTACTCACCGTTGTCTCCTGCGGCGGCGTTCGTGCTCCTGGTAGAGGAGCAGGTAGACAATAGCTGGTAGGATGTGTAATTCGGGTTCCATGCTGTCCAGATTCCTCGTGGAGTGTGTAGAGGTGAGCGTTTTCCGTTCTTACTGTCTGTTTCCGCCGTGTTTTTATCGGCGGGGCTCCTGCCCCGGAATAGGTGGCGGATTGGGGGGTTGTGATAGGGTGGGCGGTACATTGTCTCCCGCCTGTCTGTTGGCGGTGACCGCCGCGCTGTTTGTTTGTCCCGCCGTGGCGGTCAGAGTGTTAAAGTGGCGGTCTCTGTTGGCGGTTCCCGCCAGGGTCAGAATTCCATTTTTTTTTCCGCCTGCCTGTTGGCGGGTTGGCCGCCGCTTTAACACCGACCGCCAGGGTTGGAATGACCCCCATAGTGTCCAATAGTGAGTGCTAGTGGGGCACACCGGCACAAATTAACTACTGTTTGATTAAGTGAAAGAAAGAAATTCCTCTCTCAAATGAATTATGGTGATCTCTGGTATGGAAGATCATGGTGGTCATTACAACCCTGGCGGTCGGTGTTAAAGAGGCGGTAAGACAGCCAACAGGCCGGCGGTAAACATTTTGCAATTACGACCGTGGCGGAAACCGCCAACAAAGACAGCCACTTTAACACTCCGACCGACACGGCGGTACAAACAAACAGCTCGGCGGTTGCCGCCAACAGACAGGCGGAGGACGAAGTACCGCCCACAGTATCACAACCTACCAATCCGCCACCTTTTCCGGGGTGGATTCACCGTGGATAAAAACACGGCGGAAACAGGATTCCAAAGGGAAAACGCTCACCTCTACACACCCCACGAGGAACTAGGACACCATGGAGCCGGAGGTCCAAATTCTCCCTGCGATAGTCTTCCTGCTCCTCTACCAGGAGCACGAACGCCAGCGGCGAAGACCACTGTGAGTACTGCACCTCCGACACAGGGGAGGGGGAGGCAAAAAAAAGGGACACACACATGTAACACCCCCACCTCCACCCTCACCCACCACAACACACACACTAATACAGCATGACACATTACAGTTACACCCCCCAAACCCCTCGGAAGAATGCAAAGACAAAAGGAAATTAGTGTAACCATTGTAATATATTAAAAGCAAGTATGCACAAATATACATATATCCACCATTAACAAAATATACATGAAGCAGAGTAGTCCAGGTAGAGCTCCAATTAAGTCAGTGGAACACTGGGCCCACACGGTATGGGGGAGGCCCACACAAGATCCCCGACCATGACGGAGAGAACACTGCAGGGGCATAAGAGAGCAAGAAAACAGGCACCTCAGGGGGAGGGAAAGGGGGGTGCACCTCAGCCGGTTGAGTGCACGACGCCAAATCCACGAGAGGGCCACATGCCCACTGTTCAATCCTGGGGAGTGCAAAGCCACAGTCTCTCAAGTCTCACAAGTGGGTGGGTTGCCCACTGTTCAATCCTGGGGAGTGAAAGCCGCAGTCTCTCAAGTCTCTACAGTGGGTGGGTTGCCCACTGTTCAATCCTGGGGAGTGCAAAGCCACAGTCTCTCAAGTCTCTACAGTGGGTGGGTTGCCCACTGTTCCATCCTGGGGGGTGCAAAGCCACAGTCTCTCAAGTCTCTACAGTGGGTGGGTGGCCCACTGTTCCATCCTGGGGAGTGCAAAGCCACAGTCTCTCAAGTGGATAACAGTCTCCACTGGTTCTGGAGGGGGCTTGGTGCCCAGAGTGCTTCATCCTGCTAAGGACAGAGGTAGTGGATGACAGTCTCTACTGGTTCTGGAGGGGGCATTGTGCCCAGATTGCTTCATCCTGCCAAGGACTGAGGTAGTGGATGTCATTCTCCACTGGTTCTGGAGGGGGCATGGTGCCCAGAGTGCTTCATCCTGCTAAGGACAGAGGTAGTGAATGTATCTCTCCACTGGTTCTGGAGGGGGCCTTGTGCCCAGAGTGCTTCATCCTGCCAAGGACTGAGGTAGTGGATGACAGTCTCCACTGGTTCTGGAGGGGGCATTGTGCCCAGAGTGCTTCATCCTGCTAAGGACAGAGGGAGTAGATGTCATTCTCCACTGGTTCTGGAGGGGGCCTTGTGCCCAGAGTGCTTCATCCTGTTAAGGACAGAGGTAGTGGATGTATCTCTCCACTGGTTCTGGAGGGGGCCTTGTGCCCAGAGTGCTTCATCCTGCCAAGGACTGAGGTAGTGGATGTCATTCTCCACTGGTTCTGGTGGGGGCCTTGTGCCCAGAGTGCTTCATCCTGCTAAGGACAGAGGGAGTAGATGTATCTCTCCACTGGTTCTGGAGGGGGCCTTGTGCCCAGAGTGCTTCATCCTGCCAAGGACTGAGGTAGTGGATGACAGTCTCCACTGGTTCTGGAGGGGGTATTGTGCCCAGAGTGCTTCATCCTGCCAAGGACTGAGGTAGTGGATGTCATTCTCCACTGGTTCTGGAGGGGGCCTTGTGCCCAGAGTGCTTCATCCTGCTAAGGACAGAGGTAGTGGATGTATCTCTCCACTGGTTCTGGAGGGGGCCTTGTGCCCAGAGTGCTTCATCCTGCCAAAGACTGAGGTAGTGGATGTCATTCTCCACTGGTTCTGGAGGGGGCCTTGTGCCCAGAGCGCTTCATCCTGCCAAGGACTGAGGTAGTGGATGTCATTCTCCACTGGTTCTGGAGGGGGCCTTGTGCCCAGAGTGCTTCATCCTGCTAAGGAAAGAGGGAGTAGATGTATCTCTCCACTGGTTCTGGAGGGGGCCTTGTGCCCAGAGTGCTTCATCCTGCCAAGGACTGAGGTAGTGGATGTCATTCTCCACTGGTTCTGGAGGGGGCCTTGTGCCCAGAGTGCTTCATCCTGCTAAGGACAGAGGTAGTGGATGTATCTCTCCACTGGTTCTGGAGGGGGCATTGTGCCCAGAGTGCTTCATCCTGCCAAGGACTGAGATAGTGGATGTCATTCTCCACTGGTTCTGGAGGGGGCATGGTGCCCAGAGTGCTTCATCCTGCTAAGGACAGAGGTAGTGGATGTATCTCTCCACTGGTTCTGGAGGGGGCATTGTGCCCAGAGTGCTTCATCCTGCTAAGGACAGAGGTAGTGGATGTATCTCTCCACTGGTTCTGGAGGGGGCATGCTGCCCAGAGTGCTTCATTCTGCCCGTGACGGACTCAGTAGCGTCAGTGCCCTTGGCACTCATGGGCCAGCGTTGCTTGAGGTGGCGGTGCCCTGTTCAGCGGTGCTTGAGACGGCGGTGCCCTGTTCAGCGGTGCTTGAGACGGCGGTGCCCTGTTCAGCGGTGCTTGAGACGGCGGTGCCCTGTCCAGCGGTGCTTGAGACGGTAGTGCCCTGTTCAGCGGTGCTTGAGACGGCGTGCCCTGTTCAGCGGTGCTTGAGACGGCGTGCCCTGTTCAGCGGTGCTTGGAGCGGCGGGCTCCTTTGCAGTGACTCAGCTGCTGGTGGTCCTTCATGGCCCAGCGGGGCTTGTGCTGGCGGTCCTCTCTAGCCCAGCGGGGCTTGTGCTGGCAGTCCTCTCTAGCCCAGCGGGGCTTGTGCTGGCGGTCCTCTCTAGCCCAGCGGGGCTTGTGCTGGCGGTCCTCTCTGTCCTAGCGGGGCTTGTGCTGGCGGTCCTCTCTAGCCCAGCAGGGATAATGGCTGTGGCCTCCTGGTCAGCGGAGATGACGGCTGTGGCCTCCTGGGCAGCGGGGATGACGGCTGTGGCCTCCTGGGCAGTGGGGTTGATGGCGGTCTCCTCCACTGTGCTGCTCTTCCCAGACTTTCCTGGTTTCTTGTGGCCCTTCCCCACCTTGGAAGGTGTCGCAGCTGACTCCACACTCCCACCGGGACCCCTGGGAGCGGCTTTGGTGGCTGGAGTCTTCCCCCTCTCCCGCCGGGCACTGGCAACTTCTGATGCTTCACAGGAGTGGGGGACTGCCTGTGCTGTGGCTCCGTGCCACACTGGCTGCCCTGGTGGCCGGTGCACTCCAGATTCCGGTGACTACAGGCACCACTGGTCCCGGAGATGTTGTGGCTGAGGTGCTAGTTCGGGACCTAGGAGTCAGACGGGGTGGGGGAGGTGTGGGAAAGAGGTCAAGGTTGGACAGGAAAAGTTTTTGGGAGACACTGGGACGGGTAGCTGGAGGGGGTTTGGGAGGGAAGAAGAGGTTGTGGTTGTAGGAGGTGTTCGTCTGCTGACTTTGGGTGAAGGTGCCTGCGCTGGAGGCTGTCGTGAGGTGGATGGCTGTTGGGTGGGTGTGTGCCTGCGTTTGTGTTTCTTGGGAGGTGGCGTCACAGACACACTGGGAGAGGACACAGGGGACGTGTGAATGGTAGTGGGGGTGGTGACTGCACGTGAGCGGGGTGTGGTGGTGGGTGTGCTGGTGATGGCAGTAGTGGCTGTAGAGGTAGTGCATGCAGGTGTGAGTGTAGACGAGACTGGGAGGGAGGAGGGAGACAAGGAGGAGGGGGACACAGTGGAGGCAGTTATGTTGGTGTGTCTGCATGTGATTCTTGCGTGAGTGCCTGTGGGATGTGTGGTGCTTATGTTTGCCAGAGCTTCCCTTGTGTGTTGAGGTGTGTGCATGCTGATCTAGAGGTGTGCTTGGGATAGGCTGGGGTACAGGGGATTGGGTCTGGGTGGAGCAAGTTTGAGGGGGGAGGCTAGACACAGGTACAATGGCTGCCATCAGTGTTGAGGCCAGAGTCTGAAAAGCTCGCTGAATGGCTGCCTGACCAGAATGAATGCCCTCCAGGAATGAATTGGTTTGTTGCAACTGCCTCTCTACACCCTGGATGGCATTCAAAATGGTGGCGTGCCCAACAGTGAGGGACCTGAGGAGGTCAGTGGCCTCCTCACTGAAGGCAGCAGGGGTGACTGGGGCAGGGGCTGAGGTGCCTGGGGCGAAGGTGATGCCCACCCTCCCGGTTGAGCGGGCACGGGGAAAAGGCTGAGGGGCTGCTGGGAGGGGTGTGCTGGGAGGGGGGCTGATGGCTGTACCTGTAGATGGGGGGGCACAGATGTTGCCGCCACCACAAGAGAGCTCCCATCAGAGGACGAGTCCGTGTCGCTGGTCTCAGCTCCCCGCCGTGGAGCTCCCCTCGCCCTCCGTCCCACTGGTGAAGTCCGATTCCGTAGTGTGGCCCTCCATGGCCATGTGGGATGCAGCCCTCTCGTGCTCCGGTGCCACTGCTCCTCCACCTGATGATGCTAATGCACACAAGAACAGGGAGATCACAAAAAGGGGGGGGACGACAGAAGAAAGACATGTTGTGTGCATGCATTACTGCTACCGTTGGCGGACACGACAGACACACAAGCCCCCTGCACTACGCCGCGCTCTTGGGCTCCACTGTTCAATTCCTGGGAAAATGGCCTACTAGGCTATGGATGACATCTGCACACATGGATGACACAGGGGCATGACTAGGTGTACTTGGCACTCTACAGAGGTGCGGTGGGGTGCCACATGGCCTGCCTTACGGAGGGACCTTGTCTACGGAACTCGCCCTGGGATAGGGAAACCCACAGCCCACCTCCCCCACCCAGATCCCTCCACTGTGCGCAAAATCAGCAGGATGAGAGTGTACTCACCCCCTTGTGGCTGCTGTGATGCCCTCAAGTGCCCATCCAACTCCGGGTACGCCACCGCCAGGATCCTGAACATCAGGGGGGTCATGGTGCGACGGGCACCCCTCCCACGTTGGGAGGCCATCCCCAGCTGAGCCTCCGCCGTCTTCTTGCTCCAGCGGCGAATGTCCTTCCATCTTTTCCGGCAGTGGGTGCTCCGTCTGTGGTAGACCCCCAGGGTCCGGACGTCCTTCGCGATGGCACGCCAAATATATTTTTTCTGGTAGGCGCTGACCTACATGATTTGTACAGGGGGAAGAGAAACTTATTACCAACTGCACCGTCACAGTCATTGGTCCCCATCCCTACCCTTCGCATGTGGCACATGCACTCACCGTTGTTTCATGCATGCCGCACTCTCCCCCCTTCCTTCTTACATCCACCCCTCTCCACACAGGCATAGCCCATACAGCATGCTCCCAGTGTACTCACCTGTTTGTCTGGAGGACCGTAGAGTAGCGTGTACTGGGGGAGGACCCCATCCACGAGTTTCTCCAACTCCTCCGATGTGAAGGCAGGGGCCCTTTCCCCAGACACTCGAGCCATTGTCTCTTCCAGACCGAGGTCACAGCAGCACTTGCAGCGTAGGTCCTCTCCTGTCGAAGATCAGGTATCGAGTGATTGAACAGATAGAAAATGGCGGTCACGTCTGCGGCGGTGTGTACCGTCACAGCCGGCGTACATCGTCATTGGCTCCTGGGACCCATAGGGTCCAATGTTAACCAATGCAGCATTGCGCCGTGGTCTTCGACCGCCTACCGCGACGGTGCACAACGCCAGCGCAGTTACCTCACATCCAATTGTCCCACTTTAGAGGTCAGGCAGCCGCCATTTCAGGGGCCCACATGGCTTCATTTTTTACTGCGTCACACATACCTAGGCCTAGACTCAACACACATACAGGCCACTTTTTAGATTATGATTGGTGTTCTGTGTAAGCTGTGGGTACGTACCTCTGAGTTGTTTGACTCTGTGCTCGCTGTTGTCCTTCATAGGCACCGTCCGCTGAGACATGTGAGGAGATGGCGGCATCCTCCGGTGTACTGACCGTTGGTGGAACTGTCGACAATGGAGGAAAGACATGTGATCATCACATACAGGCTTGACCATGCCACAATCCAGGAACTGTGTACCCAGTTGGAGCCAGACCTGATGTCAGCTATCCGCCATCCCACAGGAATCCCCCCTCAAGTGCAGGTGCTGTCAGTGCTCCATTTCCTTGCAAGTGGGTCATTTCAAACAACAGTGGCCATAGCATCAGGGATGTCCCAGCCTATGTTTTCCAACGTGTTGTCCAGAGTGTTGTCTGCCCTGCTGAAACACATGCAGAGCTACATCGTTTTCCCTCAGGTGGAGGATTTGCCTACAGTGAAAGGTGATTTCTATGCCCTGGGACATATCCCGAACATCATAGGTGCCATTGATGGGACACATGTGGCTTTGGTCCCCCCCACAGGAGTGAACAGGTGTACAGAAACCGGAAGAGTTATCATTCGATGAATGTAAAGATGGTATGTTTGGCAGACCAGTACATCTCCCATGTGAATGCCACGTTCCGTGGCTCAGTGCATGACGCCTACATCCTGCGGAATACCAGCATCCCTTATGTGATGGGTCAACTCCAGAGGCACCATGTGTGGCTATTAGGTGAGCACCTGGAAGCAAGACAGTGGGAATGCTTGTCTGGGTCTGGGGATATCCCTACAGGTTAGTGTGTGTCTAACAGTTGTCCCTCGCCATTTTCAGGTGACTCTGGTTACCCCAACCTGTCATGGCTACTGACCCTTGTGAGGAATCCCAGGACAAGGGCAGAGGAATGCTACAATGAGGCCCATGAGCGAACTAGGAGGGTGATCGAGCGGACCTTTGGCCTCCTGAAGGCCAGGTTCAAGAGCCTCCATATGACAGGTGGATCCCTATTCTACTCACCAAAGAAGGTGTGCCATATCATCGTGGCCTGCTGTATGCTTCACAACTTGGCTTTGCGACGACAGGTGCCTTTTCTGCAGGAGGATGGTCCAGATGGCGGTGTTGTTGCAGCTGTGGAGCCTGTGGAAAGTGAAGACGAGGAAGCAGAAGAAGAAGACACGGACAACAGGGACTCAGTGATCCAGCAATATTTCCAGTGAAACACAGGTAAGAATACAAACCTGCCTACTACATGTACTTCAACACTACTACCTCTCTACTGTCTGTCGTTTTCACCCAGTGTATGGTCACTGAGTTGTCACTTTCCCTTATGATTTCACAGATGTGGGTCCCAATGTGTGACATCTGCTTTGATTCCTCATGAACTACTGCTGTGTGACATAGGTATGTTGACATTACAATTGAAAGAGCTTTTTGCCACAGTAATTGCTAATACACTATTCCGAAATCACAGACTGATTCCAGATTGTTTTGTGCTTTAAGGGTGTTTATTTAAGTGCTCAATATTGGAGGGGGTAGCAAAATGGTGAGGGGTGATGGCGGAGGAATGTCCATGGCAGAGTCCAGTCTATTAGTCTCACAGGTGCATTGCCCTAATGGGCATAGGAAGTGGAGCTGGGGCAGTTTAAGGATGGACAGGGTGACAAAGTGGGACAGTAGGATGACATTCAGGGTGGTATCATTTCTTGGTGGGGGTCTTGGCATCGTTCTCTGTCTTTGTCCTGGATCTCAGGGACCGTTTGTGAGGTGGTTCTCCCTCTGCAGGGGGTGTGGTGCTGGTGTGGTGGTCCTGTGGCGGTGCCTCCTGTCCACTAGCGCCGGCGGAGGTGGTGGGCAGTTCATCATCCATGCTAGTGTCAGGGGCCCCTTGTAGTGCCACAGTGTCCCTCCTGGTGTTGAGTACTTCCTTCAGCACCCCTACGATGGTGCCCAGGGTGGAATTGATGGCTCTGAGTTCCTCCCTGAAGCCTGAATACTGTTCCTCCTGCAGGCGCTGGGTATCCTGAAACTTGGCCAGTACCGTTGTCATCGTCACCTGGGAGTGGTGGTAGGCTCCCATGATGTTGGAGAGGGCCACGTGGAGAATGGGTTCCCTGGGCCTGTCCGCCCCTGTCGCACAGCAGCCCTCCCAGTTCCCCTGTGTTCCTGGGCCTCCGTCCCCTGGACCGTGTGCCCACTACCACTGCCCCCAGGTCCCTATTGTTGTTGGGGTGGTGGGTTAGCCTGGGTTCCCTGTAGTGGTGGACACACTGCTGATTGACGTGTCCTGGGGACGGAGGTCTGGGCCCGCTGGGTGGGTGCTGTGCTGGTGTTTCCAGAGGGGGGAAGGTCTGTGGTGGCCTGTGACTGGGTGAGGGGAACCGACTGTCCAGAGGTACCCGATGGGCCGGGCTGGTCATCTAGATCCAGTTGGACAGAGGTGCTGTCATTACTGTGGGCCTCTTCTGTCGGTGGTGTGGACATGTGTGGACCCTCCTGTCCGGTGACGTTGGGTAGGGGTCCTGCAGGGGCATAAAAGGATGTTTATTACATCTGTGTGTGGCATGGTGTGCAATAGGTGGGTGACTGTGTGCCCCAGTGCTTGCCTTCCTGTGTGGGACCTTGTGTATGATGGTTTAGGGGGGTGTATGGGTATGTGGAGTGGGCATGCTTTAGTGATGTGTGTCCATGCTTTGTTGTTGCATGCAGGGCTTGGTGTTAGGATGTGTGGTTTGTAATGTTGATACATTTGTGAGGAGTTAGAGTGATGGGGGTGAGTGTGAGGGTGGGGGTATGTGCTGGCATGCAGGTAGGGTGGGGGATGTAATAGTTAAGATTTGACTTACCAGAGTCCATTCCTCCACCTACTCCTGCAAGGCCCTCAGGATGCAGAATCGCCAAGACCTGCTCCTCCCATGTTGTTAGTTGTGGGGGAGGAGGTGGGGGTCCGCCAGTCCACTGAACCGCAAGGTGGTGTCTTCAGACCACGGAATGTACCTTCCCCCGTAGGTCGTTCCACCTCTTCCTGATGTCCTCCCGATTTCTTGGGTACTGTCCCACTGCGTTGACCCTGTCCACTATTCTTTGCCATATCTCCATCTTCCTAGCTATGGAGGTGTGCTGCACCTGTGCTCCGAATAGCTGTAGCTCTACCCGGACAATTTCCTCCACCATGACCCTGAGCTCCTCCTCCGAGAACCTGGGGTGTCTTTTCCGTGCCATGGGGTGGTGTAGGTGATGTGTGGGGTGATAAGTGTGCTGACATGTAGTGGTGTGTAGTGTGAGGTGCGTAGAAGTTATGTGGGTGATGGTGTAGTGTGCCTGTGGATGCTAGTATTGTTGATGGTGGTGTCTCTCTCTGGCCTGCTTTCAGTAATTGTGGTTGTAGGGGTTTGTGGGTGATGTGGGTGTGTGTTTTATATTGTATTGGGTGTGTGGGAGTGGTGTGTGTATGTGTATCAGGTGTGTGTATTTTGAATTGTCCAATGTGGTTGTGTTTTGTAAATGTGCGTGTATTTTGAGCGCGGCGGTGTGTACCGCCAATGGAATACCGCGGTTGAAAGACCGCCGAGTGAATTCGTGGGTCGTGATAGTGTGGGCGTGTTTCTGTTGGCATGACGGTGGAGGATTTGTTTTCGCCAGTTTATCACTGACCTTTGGTGTGGCGGACTTGTGTGGGTGTCTGAATTTTGGCGGATTCCGTGCTGTGGGTCATAATAGCTGTGGCGGATTTCCGCTGCCGCAGCGGTGTGTTGGCAATCTTCTGCACGGCGGTAAGCGGCTTTTACCACCAATGTTGTAATGACCGCCCATGTCCTAGGCAAGATGCATGGTTAAAGGGAGAAAGCATAGTCTTGAGGTACCTGCCATCATCGAGTAGAAGCTGAGGCCCTTGATTGGTAGTTAGAAGTTCTATTACAAACGTGTATGCATATGGTATTTCTATATTGCCTACCTAGTCAAAAGGCAGCAGAGCAGTGTATACGGTCAAAGGCAATTTTAAAGTCAACCAGTGTTAAAGCAGAAATCTTGGCTATATTTTAGATATAACAAACTAGATAGCGGATTTCACGCTTTAGGTCGATGAACCTTTTGTGCTGCTTCAAAGTAAATGTCAAAGACATAAGTCAGTTACTTAAACAATACAATATACATCATTATAAAGCCAATAAAGAACACACTATGATAAATGCAACCATGAATAATCACACCAGTTTATTAAGAATTTAAAATGTTTATTTCCCTATATTAACAAAGCTAAGGTCACAAATATTAATCAAAAAAATCAACTGATACATGTAAAGAAACAATAGAGGCTGATTGAGTCCGTTAATAAATCTAAGCTTAATTAACAAAATGAGAATAATTTTTTCAATAGAAAATACACAAATTAATAGCAATAGTATTTCAGCAAGAGAAACAGAATACATTGAATCAACAAAGCAAATGTCATTGACCGTTCATAAGTATGAGAGTAACATCACACTAACCTCTGATTAGCATTAGCATGTTGGGCTTCATGCAAAAGTGTTAGGAACACAAACTTGGAAAACTCTTAACTACGGCACTATAAAAATAAGCAGCAGATTGGTACCTGTAAAATAAAAGACAAAGAACAAGACATTCTAATACATAATTAGCTATCCTAATAGAACAGCAAATGGCTCAGCTTCATCAGGGGGACAGCAACATCAGAAAGGAACAGGAAAAAGTAAAGGGGGAGATGGTTTAGAAGTTTGGACTATAATGTACCTAAACCATCAGCCTTTTAGTTCATCATAGAAAAAAGAAGTTAAACTCGGAAAATAATAAAATACCAAAAGTCAGTAGACTTTCTGGCTTAAGAATAACTCCAAATTATAGCTAAAGAAATAACTCAAAGTATGTCTCCCGTTGATGGCAAAGAATGGCAAGGAATGAGCCCAGAATCTCAGTGTAGTCTCGCTATATTAAAAGACAATAAACTTTCTATTGGACAAGAGAGTCAGGTGAAGAAAGAACAACCAATTACAAAGACATGAGATATCGACATTACATTCTGAGTTTCTCTTTTCGGCGTTCACAGTACTTTGGTTGGATGCGGCCCCATTCACGTACTTCCAAATTTAGTATCCTAGTAGATTTCCTCCGTCCGGTTTCAATGGCTTCTTTTGTTCAACATTGCCAGCTATGTAACAAACATTTACTAACTGTAGCAACAGGATGTAATGTTGTGAATCCTCGAAAGAAAACAAGAGTTAGAAACATATCTGAATAGAGCTAGTCAAACAGCGGACATGAAGTCATAAGAACGGAGTACACTAGAAACATTTAGGCGGTCATTATGAACACGGCGGGAAACACCGTCGACCGCTGTGGCGGCGGTGAACAGAATCCCGCTGTTGGCGGTGAATGGAAACCCGCCATATAATGAACAAAAATCCCAACCCCCGCCAAAAATCACCAGACCACCACTCCCCGCCATGACCCTGTCGACGGTAATCCCAGACCTCCCCACCCTGCCACCGCCAAGCACACCCACATCCCGCCCTCAAAATAATGATACACAAGTCACCTTGTCGGACAGTGGAGGCCGAACGACCATTGGCGGCTCGAACCGCCACGGGCGGCAAGTGGACTTAACAGCAAGAAGTGCACACATTGGATAAGCGTGTAACCCACACACCTGACACACATCTATAACCCCATAAAACACCCCCAGACATACCCCACAATCCTTTGCAACAAAACCAGGCCAGAAGACGAAGAGCACCAGAGGCAGACATCGAATGCCAGCATACAGGAGACGCACACTGACCCACAGAAGAGCACCCTCACCGCGTTCCCTGCCCGACATCATTCACCACACTCACCATGTCACCCCCCAAACATCCACGCTTCCCCAAAAGGGAGATAAGGACCATGGTGGCCGAGATCCTGAAGGTGGAGCCACAAATATTCGGGGCCGAGGTGCAGCACACACCCATCACAAGGAAGATGGAGCTATGACAGACCATTGTGAATAGGGTCAATGCAGTGGGACACCATCCACGTACCAGGGACGACATCTGGAAGAGATGGAACGACCTGCGGGGGAAGGTCAGGGGCCTGGCATCAAGGCACCACATCGCAGTGCAGAAGACTGGGGGAGGACCGCCACCAACACCACCAGAATACACAAACTGGGAAGAAAAGGTACTGGCCATCCTGCACCCTGAGGGACTCACTGAACTCACTGGAGGAATGGACTTGGGTAAGTCATCAAGATATACCCCATATACACCATACCTGTAATGCATGCACCACCCCACCCCACCCACACCCACCAGGACCAACACCTCACCCAGGCATCAGCCACTAAATCCACCCCCTCCTACCCACTAACAGGCCTACATCCCTCCCCCTGTGCACAGTCACCTACCCCTGCAAGTACCCACAATGGAACAACACCCCCCACCACAATGCAACCCCACAGTCGACGCTAAATGCACACCTCACAAAGGCACCCTGTAAGGCACTGAAAGTAACCCCAGCACAAAATATCCCCGTCCTGTTCACCTCAAACGTTCATGCAGCTGTAACAGACATGTCTATGTCCCCCAACAGGCACCACCACCCATTCAACCCTAACGGATGGGACAAAGAGTGCCACTGCCCCCCAGGGAGACAGAGGCACCACACAGGACACTGGTGAAGGATCCCTGGACACTGATGAGCAGGCAGGCCCCTCACACAGTCCTGGACTCCCACCATGCAGCAGCCCCACCCAGGAAGCCACTGTCACCCCTACCACCCAGTCAAGACCAGCAGCCCAGGGCAAGCATCCCCACACCAGTGTACAGAGGCCACAGTCTCCCACTCCCAACAAGTGGTACTGCCAGACCTGTGCAGGGGACACAGGCACAGGGGGCTAGGGCAAGTGCAAGGGTGGCAGTTGAACAGGGGGGAGGCCACAGGATGGATGCAGCAGCCCAGGACGTGATATCAGAGGTATTGGGGGCCTACCAGCATACCCATGACAGGTTGGCACAGATTGTGTCCGCCCTGGAGCACAGTCAGAGGATGCAGCAGGAACACCACCAACAGGCCATGGAGCAGTGGAAACAGAACAATGCCACAATGGCCACCATTGCAGGAGCACTGCTGCAGCTGGTCCAAAACCAGTCTGACACCCACACTGGACAAGAGGCCCCCACTACAGCACCAGACACCCACCATGAAAATACACCATCAGCGGAAACATCCCAGGAACTCCCCTCACAGGAAACCCAAGGGCCTACCATGTCATCCCCTCAAGATCAACAGCAGGCGCCCAAATGGACCCTTAGGCCAAGATATGGCACTGGAACCCCAGCAAAGAACAAGGGCCCCTTCAAGAAGTAACTCAGCAACAATCTGCACAGCAACCATCCCACGCAATCAGTCACCACACATTGCTAAGAGGCAATATGAACTAATGTAAGAAAAGATGGACCCATCATTAGTACCAACAAGGCTGCCACCATGTTGGTCTTGAGGACACCCACCCCCTTACGACTTGCCATCACTGCAAATAGCACTATTCACTCACTTCAACCAATAAAACACATATCACACCTGTAAAACTGTCCCGTGTTAAATTGTGAACAAAGGGAAGTATGGATGCAACTGGCTGATAACTACTTTATTGTGAAATCTGTGCATGAAGGGAGTCCTGTGTGCCTAAATGTTGGCAATAAGTAAATGCAGAAAATTTCAATCTGTACCATGCAGAAGCGGACCATGTTTCACCTATCATTATCAACCCCCCCATATGACTGAGCACACTGCCAGTATGTGTCACAAACCCCTATGTCAGGCCCAAGTCCCACACAGTTACTGGAAGTAGAGTTGTATCAGTTGGGTCCTGGAATTGACATCTTCCCCTTCCTCATCATCACCATCACCTCCAAGAGGGTGAGATAATGTCTCACTGCCACATTGTGCAGCATGCAGCTGGCCACCACTATTCTACACACCTTTTCAGGCCCATAGGCCAGGGAACCCCCAGAGATATGTAGACAACAAAATCTAGCCTTCAGGAGACCTATAGTTCGCTCTATCACCCTCCTAGTACGTCCATGGGCCTCATTGTAATTCCTCTCTGCAGCCGTCCTGGGATTCCGTACTGGTGTCAGGAGCCAACGCAAGTTTGGATAGCCAGAATCACCTAGAAAAAGGTGCAATACAGAGTCGTCATTGTTATGCCTCTTAGTCAGACAGCCTGGCTGTCTGCTATGTGTCAGTTAGTGACAGGCACACTTACCTATGATACACCCTCTGTCCTCTTGGAGTTGTTCCATCCTGTGTGGCCCACTACTGTTCCTCAACACAAAGGAATCATGGACTGAACCTGGGAACATGGCATTCACATGTGAGATGTACTGGTCTACAGTACATAGCAATTGGATGTTCATGGAGTGAAAGTTATTTCTGTTTCTGTACACCTGTTCACTCACTGTTGGGGGATGATCGGTATGTGGGTGCCATCGATGGCACCTATATCATGGGGTATGTTGGCAAAGGCATTGAATTCCGACTTGATGGCAGGGAGGTCAGTACTTTGGGGAAACCTCACATAGGACTGCAGGTGTTGTACAAATGCATTCAGAAATCTTGTCAGTACCATGCAGAACATTGGCTGTGAAAATCCAGCACCCATGCCCACTGTCACTTGAAATGAGCCCGTGGCCAGGAAATGGAGTGCGGAGAGCACCTGCACTTCAGTAGGGATGGCATGCTGATTACGATATCCCGGAGTTAGTGCAGGATCCAGTAAAGCACAAAGTTCCTGAATTGTTACACGTGTGAGTCTGTAATTGATTATGATCTGACACTCCACCATGGTCCTCATATCTACAAGGGGTCTATACACCGATGGTGCCTTTCCTCACCACAAGGGTCGGTACCTACAAAGGGTTTCAAAAAGGTGTGATGAAGACACATACATAGGCACACATTTCATCATTTGTACACTCAATAGTTCATTGTAGTGACTCAACATTAACTGCTTCCTGACAGATCTACATCTACATCACAATGAGGGAACAGAGTATTTCATGTGTGGTATATTACGGAATGGACACATGCTTAGGTGCTTCATATGGCTAGTAGGGCCCGCATTGTGCAAAGTTTTATTTATAGATGCGTAGTTACTGCCAAAATATCTGCCCACTGTAATCCAAGACTTTCGTTGTGGAAGTGACCTCATACCGATAGTGGGTGATGTCACAGCGTAAGGCGGTGTTTACCGCCGTTCGCACCGTCATTGGTTAACATGGATGCCAATGGGGAATCCTGGCATATCATGATCGCCGCCGGCAGTGACCGTGCACACCGCCACGGAACGTACGTGTTTTTGACGTTGATTATTCATTTGACTCCCTGATCTCGTGCAGACAGGTACTCCACTGTGTGTACTGCTGTGGCCTGCCTCTGGCAATGGATGTGGCTCATGTTGCAGGGGAAAGGGCCCCGGCCTTCACCCAGGAGGAACTGGAGATGCTAGTGGACAGGGTCCTGCCCCTGTATGCAAAACTGTCCAGACAGCCAGAGGTACAGGTGAGTCTGGGTTTGGGGGGCACTGTTTGGGTGTAATGGATGGTGTTGAATGGACATATGTGTGCACCTCTGAGCCTGCATGGGCCGTGGTGCATGGCATGCTGTGTGCGTATGGCCTGTAAGTCTGAGAGTACTGTCCGTCCCATAGTGGACAATTAGCCAGCTGTACCTATCTTACAAGTGCCTGACCTCTGTGTTCCATATCTGTGTCACCCTTTTAGGTCAGCGCCCACCAGAAGAGGGCACTTTGGAATGCCATCGCCAAGGAGGTGCGGACCCTGGGGGTCTACAACCGGCGGAGCACCCACTGCAGAAAGAGGTGGGAGGACCTGCGGCGCTGGGCGCGTAAGATCTGTGAAGGCCAGATGGGGAAGTCCTCCCAACGTGGAAGGGGTGTCTGTTGGGCACTGACCCCCCTCATGCGACGTTTCCTGGCGGTGGCGTACCCAGACCTGGATGGGCACTTGAAGGCTGCACAGCAGTCACAAGGGGGTGAGTACTCATTTCACAAACTTCAGTCTGGAAGGATGTCTGTGTGTGCATTAGGGTTCATGCTGCTTAGAGGCAGGGATTCGACTCGTGTCCATCTACTTTATGGTCCCCAAAGGAGGTAGGTGTTTCTTCGTCAGGTCTCCCACACGTCACCTCCTTAGGTAGTCCAGGGGATGGGTGAAGAGCAGTATTCTGGTCAGTAGTCAGGGGCATAGCCATGGGCATAGTGAACGGTGCTGCCTGTTGGGTGTATCTTCTGGGTGGGTGTATGTCTGGCCATTATGTACCTCCATTCAGCTATTTACAATTGTCTCTCCTGTTTTGTCTCTCCATCCCTGTTCTCTTGTGTTGGTTTGGTACAGCAGCAACATCTGGTGAGGGAGCTGAGGCACCGGCAAGTGGGAAAGCAGGGGCCCACGGATCCTCAGAGGCAGAGACATCTGACACCCAGGGGACCAGTGGGTGGGAGGGTGAGGGGAGTTCCACGGGGGAGGCAAATACCACAGGAGGTAGTGACTCCGAGACCTCCTCCGATGGGGGCTCCCCGGCGGTGGCGGACCCTAGTGGCCACACCACCATAGTGACATCGTCTGCCACCCCCCCATTTCATCACCACCCTCCCTTCTGCTCCCCACCGAGTTGCCTGTGCCCGCTCACCCAGAAAGGTGAGCGTCTCCTTCACCCCAGGCACCGCCTCCCTTGCCCCAGTCAGCCCTCCTGCCCTCACAGAGGAGGCTATCGACCTCTTGAGAACCATCTCTGTAGGGCAGACAACCATTGTCAATGCCATCCAGGGGCTAGCATCAGAGGTGCAGCAGACAAATGCCTATCTGGATGGCATTCACATTGCAGTGTCTGCCCTACAGAGATCTTTTCAGGCTCTGGCCTCCCCTTGGACGGCAGCCAGTTTCCCTGGCCATTCCATCCCCCCTCCAACCTCTACCCCTTCCAGCACCCCACTCCCTTCACCCGTCCAAGGCACACATTCAGACACGCAGTCAAGCACATCAACACACAAGAAGCACACTTCTAAACACAAGCACCACACCTCCCACCACAAGCATTCACACAGCCAACAGACACATGCACACACAACAACATCCACTTACCCCAGTGTGTTCACCTCGTCCACCTCCCTGTCTGTCCCCTCTACATCCACACCCTCATGCACTGCACCTTCAGTCACTGTTGCTGCTCCTCTTACTGCACTCACCACAATAGCAGACATCCATACATGCACCCCATGCACCATACCTGGACTCACCACAACTACTGTAGTTGACACATGCAGCGCACTCACCAGACTTGCAGACACGCACACAACATACATCCACACTAGCTGCCTGTCTTCTCCCACTGTGTCCACCCCCTCCAAAAACACACAAACGCACCAAGACACCCACCCATCACACATCCACTACACCACAGCATCCTGTCCAGTCACCTGCACCCACTACACGCACCCCTACACCACATACAGCCACTGCCTCTGCCTCCACTCCCACCCCCTCATCCAGGACCACCCCAATTGCTCCGAAGAAACTTTTCCTCTCCCGTGCTGACCTCTTCCAACCCACTGACCCACCCTGTCTTGTCCCCAAGCGTGCTCACCACCTTGCCCTTTCACTCCTTCTACTTCACAGCCCACCCCTGTCCACCCTTCACACTCCTGTGCCCCTCCTCCAGAGAAGAAAAAGGCCCAGGCTGAGCCTAGTCCATCTGGCTCCACCCACTCAAAACACCCCCTTCAAAGGACAAGCCCACCCCCCTCCACCTTTCAAACGAAAGTCCAAGGCCCACCCCTGTCGTAAATCCCCACCCCCACAACCCCCCTGCTCCCGTTCCGTGAGGTGCCTGGATACCCCTTTGTTGCCCCATTAGGTGGAGTACCGTGAACTTTTGGGAGTCAGGTTAGGTCTGTTGTGGCCCATGGCAATTGTAGCCATACGGACTGGCCATTGGCCCTGTTTGGACTATTTAGCTCTGTGAGCTTTCATTAAAGATTTCTGTGTGGCCTGTGTTTTGGTGGCACACTTTTGAACCCTGGTCTTTCGTTTCATTGTTTAGGGGTGTGGGGCATTTGTAGGTACTATGGTCAAGTTGGATTTGCCTTGTGTCGGGTAAGTACCTCTTGCTGTGGGGTGTATGTCTTGTGCTGCTGTGAAGGGTTGGGGGGTGTTGCAGGGTGGGTGTAGTGGGTGGGTATGTGACTGTGCCCTTTCCTCCCTTGTTTCGTAGGTTGCAGTAAGGACACGGGACATGAATCACAAACCACAAACTTGTGCATACCCCTAAAAATTCCAATTTTAACCAAAACAGGTTCTGTAATTGGGTTCATCAAGTATTGATTTGCTACTCCTACAATCTGGACTGTTTTTCCTGATAAAGGCAAATCTGGAACTTCTACAGATCTTACCATCAAGCGTGTAGCTCCAGTGTCAACCAGAAAGGAGACTCTGTGACCATGCACTTTTCCCTTAACATACGGACCCTTTTTATCCACTTCTAAAGAAGCAGCCAGCACACATTCTTCCTCATCTAAACTATCCGACATCCAAACAATGTTTATTCCATTCTCACTGTGTTCAGGAAATTGGTGAACTGCATTACTACTCTGGTTTATCTTCTGACCTGTGATCACTTGAGAAAGCATCACCTGTTGCTGATTCATAGGAGATAGTGGTACCTGTGATTTTCTAGGCATTTAAATTTGTTGTGCAGGCACTTGTGGCTGCATCTGTTGCAATTGGAGTAATTGTACTTGTTGAACTTGCGGTTGTACAGTTTGCATAGGCTGCATGGGTTGTAAAGGTTGGAAACCCTGCCTCGGATTTATATTATTCTGGAAGTTTGAAATTTGACCTCTCATTCTTGGTCCTCTCATATTTTGAATAGCATTGACACCATTCATCTGTTGAACAACACCTCCCTGATTTATCTTTGGACACTGCCTTTACCAATGTCCGACACCTCCACAAATATGGCACGGAAACAATTTCTTTCCCTGAGGCTCTCCCTGTATCATTACAGAATTCAAATCAATATTGCGATTCACATTTCCCATCACCATTCCTCTACCTCTGCCTTGGTTCTGAAACATACCACTTCCCTGCTGCTGGTGTTGAATTTGATATCCTCCCTGCATTCCTGATTGTGCTGCCTTAATTTGCATCACCATTGCCTTTTCCTTCAACTTTTTCAGTTTCAATTCAATCTCATCACTACAATATGTTGCATACTGCAACACCTCATCAATCGGCTTTGCTTGCCAACAAATCAATTGACTCAGTCATCTGACTAATTTCTGGTCTGAGTCTTTCAACAAACCTGAACACAAAATGAATCATGTCTTTCTGCTCAATTGTTTCTGTTCCACTGTAATGTTTGAATGCTTTTAGCAACCTCTCACAGTATGCATGAATTAATTATTTCGCTTCCTGAGCTGTCCTATCTATGCGGTGCCAATCAATGTTTATAGACAAAATTCTCGTTTTCAGAAACTCAATCACTTTAAAATGATATTTAATTACTTCAGGAGATGGTGCACCTGTTGCTGGATCTCTCTGCGGCTCACTTGTTGGCCAATCTACATTCCTCTTACACTGAATCCACAAGTCTGCTGGAACAACTACCTCCAAAAGAGTGTTTAAACTTCCCACAGGCATTTTGCAAGTTTCACAAACCTGTCTGTCTGTTGATACCATTCTACTAGTTTCTCCCTCAGTCTAGGGTAGTCATATGTACATATATATTGAAGAACTCTTTGCTTTGCAGACTTGTTAGTCTTAGAGACAAACCTCAGTGCTCAGACTAATTCCTAGAGACTGTTATTAAGAAAACTGAACCTTGAGAAGGAGTTTTCGTTTCCTGTAAAAGACATTAGTAGTTTGTATTTTTGTGAACTTTTGATCTGTTCTCCAGAGAACCTTGGAAACCTCTGACTCCTGGAGATAAGAAGATATTAAGTTAACATTGTTCTCTTAGAGAGAGGCTAAAAGATCCAGGTTAGGAGAACAATAGAATTGGGTGAATGTGAATGGCTGAACAATTGAATGCGCAGTAGGAATCTATGCTCTAATCACCCGACTGCAGATCCTTCCTTTAAAGAAATCCCAATAAGAAGAAAGGTGCAGGTTTTCAGAGACAGACACTGAATATCCTATCTTCAAGTGGGAAACACAGACTGGAACTGGATCTGGAGGCGGTCTCTCTTTTTCTATTCCCATTCCTCTTTCCCCCAAGCGGACTTGCAGGCCATCAATACCACCCTGGTCTCCATAGCAGGGGTGCTGGCAGACATGGCCAACATTATGATAGAGGAAGTCTTACAACAGCGGGCCCCTGCCACAAGACAAACAGGCCACCAGCACCCTCCCCTTCAGAAGGTGAACCATCCCACAAACGTTCCCTGTGATCCAGGCAGAAGCCAGAGACTATTGCCAAGACCCCTCCAGGAAATGAGACTCTCCTGATTGTCACCCTTGTGTCCCACTCTGTCACCCTGCCTACCTTAAACTGCCATTGCTCCCCTTCTTATGTCCCCTTGGACAACGCACATGTGCTACAAATAGACTGGAACAAAACCCTGGACTTTCCTCCATTATCACCCCATCCCAATGCACTTGCCCCTCTTCTTCTTAGCACTTCAATAAATACCCTTTGAATAAATACAAGTATGGAGTATGTCAAATGTTTGAAGTATGTATTCGTTTAACCAGGTTCAAACATTGCAATTCAACCGTACAGTAATGTTCACATTGTTTCACAAACCTGTCTGTCTGTTGATACCATTCTACTAGTTTCTCCCTCAGTCTAGGGTAGTCATTTGTAAATGACAGGATGTCACTTCTGCTCCAAGGGATATTGTCAGGAAAACTATTGCCAGCATTAAGTTCTTCCCTCAGCAAAAATGATTCCCCTTTTCCTTGCACCCACGTTGGTTGCAGCGGCGTCCTCACTCCCGGCAGCTCTTGCGGAGGCTGTTCTTAGAACTAGCTTCTTCAGGTTTAACTGCCACTCAAGATGGTGGCCGCAAATCCTTGTGCGGTCAGCGCTCTAGTGTTTCTACTTTAGTCTTGTGCTGAAGCTTCCCTCCAGCTGTTTCTCTCTGGGAGCCCTGCACTTCAACTGTCATCCTGAGGAGAGTGAGCAGTGTTCCTGAGGCGCTTCATTTCATAGAGAATTCTTCCAGTTTTGAGTAATTAATTATTTTTCTTGTTACGGTGTGCACACCAGCTACTTTTTCCTTTTGAAGAAGCTGACTTTTTTCCGTCTTCCGACAACTAGCTTTCGGCTTACTGAGGAGAATTTGTTTGGCTTAACAGAATTTACAGCAACTGCAGTAAGGAATCCTTTTGTATGATATCCAGACTTGCTAATATATATATATATATATACATATATACATATATACATATACATATACATATGTACATATATATTGAAGAACTCTTTGCTTTGCAGACTTGTTAATCTGAGAGACAAACCTCAGTGCTCAGACTAATTCCTAGAGACTGTTATTAAGAAAACTAAACCTTGAAAAGGAGTTTTCGTTTCCTGTAAAAGACATTAGTAGTTTGTATTTTTGTGAACTTTTGATCTGTTCTCCAGAGAACCTTGGAAACCTCTGACTCCTGGAGATAAGAAGATATTAAGTTAACATTGTTCTCTTAGAGAGAGGCTAAAAGATCCAGGTTAGGAGAACAATAGAATTGGGTGAATGTGAATGGCTGAACAGTTGAATGCGCAGTTTGAATCTATGCTCTAATCACCCGACTGCAGATCCTTCCTTTAAAGAAATCCCAATAAGAAGAAAGGTGCAGTTTTTCAGAGACACACACTGAATATCCTATCTTCAAGTGGGAAACACAGACTGGAACTGGATCTGGAGGCGGTCTCTCTTTTTCTATTCCCATTCCTCTTTCCCCCAAGCGGATGCAGGGTTTAGGTAATCAGTTAAAGTCTGAACACGCATCTGTTGGAGGGAGTTGGGTAAAAGGCATCTGCTCCTTTGGAAGTTTGATTTAATGGGTAATCTTCTGACAGACATGTACAAAATTTCCTCCTGGAATTTCTCTCATTGGTAAAACATTTACCGGCTCTTTATTTTGTGATATATCTACAAGAGGAGTATCTGAACATCTCCTCAGCTTTTCTATTTTCTTTACCCATCTGCCTTCCCATTTTTCTAAAGCTCGACAAATTTGTACTCTCTCAAGCAGCTCTTTAAGGTGTGTTTTCATCCCTGCAGACCTTATGTGTTAAAAATCTTCAGCTCCAAAATTGAATCTATAACTTCCCTTCAGGTGTTTAATTTTCGTAAGATCTATTCCGTGTTAATCTGCTACTTCTTGCTGATGTACTTCAGCTGCTCCTTATGTAATTATTGGGCACAAGTATCTCAAATCTGCTTCGGTGTAAGACTCAAGACTATTAACTCCCATTCTCCATTCAAGAAGTTCAAGTGCTTCCATTGACAATCTTGTCCGATTTATAAATTCACTTTCCGTGGATTGATTATCTGAGACACTTATTATGACATTGGCAGTAAATCCTGCATATCGCCATGCTGATGGCCACCAACTTACTGCCACAGTGGCAGATATCCGTTCACCATATTATGATACACACACACACCAATCCGACAGAATTTAGCCACACACACAAATGAGCCAGCCCAAAGGTCATTGCAAAAGTGGCCGTCCCAAAACCCACACCGTCAGGCCAACAGAACAACGCCCACCACATTATGACCTGCGAATTATCACGGCAGACATTCAACAATGGTAAACCATTGGTGGTACATACTGCCGCGCTCACAATGGACACCCACAAACAAAACAACATCACATTGGACAATTCAAACAACACACACCTGACACCCATACACACACCACACCCACACAGCCACACCACTATAAAACACACACCCACATTACCCACAACCCTTTGCGATTAAAATCATTGACACAAGACTGCCACCAAGACCACTGCGACAACTAGAGACACACACCACTCACACCCATACATCCCTCAAGCACCACACTTCACACATTCCAACACATTACCCAACACACCCTCACCAACACACATCACAGAACACCCATGGCACCACAAAGGCACCCCTGTTTCACTGAGGAGGAGTTAAGGGTTATGGTGGAGGAAATAGTCAGGGTAGACCCACAGCTGTTTGGAGCACAGGTGCAGCAAATATCAATAGCCAGGAAGATGGAGCTATGGCGGAGACTCGTGGACAGGGTCAATGCTGTGGGACAGCACCCAAGAACAAGGGATGACATCAGGAAGAGGTGGAACGGCCTATGGGGGAAGGTACGTTCCATAGCAGCAAGGCACCAGCTCGCTATCCAGAGGACTGGCGGTGGACCACCACCTCCCCCCCCACAACTCACAGCATGGGAGGAGCATGTTTTGGCAATACTGCATCCTGAGGGCCTGGCCGGAATCAGAGGAGGACTGGACTCTGGTAAGTCAAATTCCATCAATTATCACCCCCATACCTGTATACCAAAACATACCCTCACTCTCATTCCCATCACTCCACTCCAACCCACACACTCCACCATCACATCCCACTAATCCCAATGCCAAGCCCTGCATTCTGTACCAATGTATGGACACCCCTCACAACCCTGCATGGACACTCATCCGTAAAGCATGCACAGAATAGGGAAACTAACAATCCCACCATACACCAACATACACAAGTAAAAGCTGGAAGGGCAACATAGAGGGGAAGCCTGGGATGTACAATATGTTATATACAATAACCAGAACACATCATTTACATCCCCACAGGTACCCCGGCTAATGTCACTGGAGAGGAGGTGCCAGCATTAGCCAGTCCCCCAAAAGAAGAGGCCCACAGTGATGACAGTAACTCTGGTCTTCAGGATCTGGACGATCTACCTGGCCCATCAGGGACCACATTCGACAGCTGGTTACCCATGCCCAGTCAAGACGGTTTCCTCTGTCCAAAATTGCTGGCTACATAACAAACATTTAACAACTGTAGGAACAGGATGTAATGTTGTGAATCCTCGAGAGAAAACAAGAGTTAGAAACATGTCTGAATAGAGCTAATCAAACAGCGGACATGAAGTCACAAGAATGGAGAACACTAAAAACATTTAATGCAGATAACATTGCACAGTGGCTTTGCTCAACTTCAGGCCCAGCAGAAAATAAGAAATACTCATATTATTTCACAAAATAAATTCTACAGAAGACAATTAAACTCCTAACATTACTCAAACTTTCACAGTTAGTTTTCGTGTAGGCCTTACGTTTGATGGTGGCCAATTTAATAAGCACATTATGTTTGATACATACAGTTTAACATATAATGATCTATATATTGAAATATGAGTATTTCATATCAGGAAAATATTAGTACAAAATTAATGTGCTCCCACCAGTAATAGGAGAAGAAGCTGGGTTGTGGATAGTTGATGTATTGTGATCTAGTGTTCTTTAAAGATGTCTTCAACTATTTCCTAAATTATAGCAGTGTTGGTGCAGTCCTGATGTACAGTGAGATGTTATTCCAGATCCTGGGTGCATAGATTGAAGAGGTAGCTGTCTTTTTGCACTTCTTAGTCTGCAGTCTGATGGAGTCCTGGCTGTGGGTGTGCTGAGATCCACCATGCTGAGCTTATATGCAAGATAAGCGGGTGTGCTTGTTGTAACGCTTTTGTAAATGATACAGCTGGTTTTAATAATGGTGCAGGCTGGCACTGGAAGCCAATCGAGTTTCATCAGGATGGGGGTGATAAGATCATATTCCTTCAGGCCCAGATTGATACCTACTGCAGAGTAGAGGATGCCCCTAAGGGTGGAGTTGGGGAAGCCATGGAATAGGGCATTACCATCATCCAAGATGCAAAAGGGCTTGAACAGCAGTTCTGAATTCGCTCTTTGACCTAACTGTTTGAGTTTCTTAAGAAGAGAGAGCTGGCATCAGACAGCCTTTGTTTTTGAGAAATGTGTTCCTTTATGGTGATGTTGCCATCTAGGGCATTCAGTGAGAGTTGGAGTTCGAAGAAATCGAGGTTGATGTCATTTTTGTTGGCAAATAACAGGAATTGTATCTTGTTTTGGTTGAACTTTGGGTATGAGATGGACATTCAGTTTTGGATAATGTGCAGTGTTTGAGGCCTTGGATATCTGAAGCAGAGGAGAATTTCAAGTAGAGTTCTGTATCATCAGCAAATTGATGAAGCTTGATGCTGTTATCTCAAGGGACAGCATCAAGCTGCTCCTTGCAAAGGTTGAAGAGGACAGGATACAGAATGGAACCCCTGGAGACTCCAAATGTGATAGGGATATTTTATGACCTGAAAATGCCGGGGTGAACAAACTGGTGTCAGTTGAAAAATTAAGAGGAGAACAAGTGAAGGACCCTGCCAGTGAATCCCGTTCACGACACCAGGGTGCACATGAGGGTCAGATGGTCAACAGTGAGAAAGGCAGCTGAAAGGTCAAGCAATATGCAGAGAGCAGGGGCCATCTCCATCTGCAATCAAAAGGGTATTGTCTATGATGTGTAACGTGGAGGTCTCCATGCTGCAGCATGATCTCAAGCCAGATTGGTAGTCGTGCAGGCAATAGTGAGCACTAATGCGATCTCGGCATTGAACATAGATTGTTTTTTCAATGATCTTGCATGGTAGGTGAGTGTGAGTGATGGGCTGGTAATTGGCGAGGTCATCAGGTTCTATGGTAAATTTCTTTGGGAGTTTGTGGATCTGTCCAGTTTTGAGAGCTTCTGGGAAGAAGTCTTGAGTGAAGCATTGACCATAGTAATTGTAACTGTATTTATATAGCGCTTACTACTCCTGATGAGACATTGAAGCGCTTTTTGGCAAGTAGCATGCTACTCCAGAACCCAAAAGGGCTAGTGATGGGTTAGAACAGGGAAATATGAGTTAATTTGAGCGGTGGACATGTGAGTCTGTTAGTTTGATTGAATAGAATAATAGAGTGATAGAAGAGGGAAGAGCCTAGAAAGTGATAATTGGGATATCATAGCAGTAAGATGAGGTTTCGGGATGAGTCAAAGGAGAGATGAAGGAGGGAAGAGTCTGTACAAAGGGATTAGAAAGATTATAGTAGTAAAATGAGGTTTGGGATGAGTCAAAGGAGAGATACATGAGGGAAGAATTTAGAAAGGGTTGTTTGGGAGATCATAGTAGTAAAAGGAGGTTTGGGGTGAGCCATGAGGGATAGGGGAGGGAAGGGTCTAGAAAGAGTTGGAAACGTGACGTTGCTGACGCTGGTGCCGGGTGGCTCGCAGCAAGGCGATGCGAAGAGGAGAGGAAGCGAGAGGAGGTCCTGTGGTCGGTCTTTTTGTGTGGCCGCGGCAGCGTTGCTGCATCCCGAAGGAGCTGGTCGGGGCCCTGATTAAGGACAAAGGACTATGAGCCAGCAGGCGGGCCGGGAGCTCCTATTGCTTGTTTTGCTAGACTCTCTGTGCTGATGCTGCTGACGCTGTTGTCGCCGGCTTCAGTTCATCGTTGCTGGCAGGGGGTTACCCCAGCTTGGCCTTTCCAGCTCGGCCTCACTGCTCCTGCCATTGCCGCTTTGTGACCCTGCAGCGGCCTCGCACATGCCTGAGACGGCCACCTGACTGCTGCCTGAGTGCCCGATTGCCGCCTGACTGCAGTTGGTTTCAGTCTCACAAGCACCCCCACAAAAGTTAGGACCCCGGGGTTGCCGAGGCCTGCAAGGACCGAGAGCCTCTTGATGCGTGAGGTGAGAGGCAGGTAAGGACTACTCCGAGCATTGCTCCGAGCACCTAGAGGGAGAGGAGGCGGCAGACAGAAGGCAACAGACGACGGGAGATAAAAGCAAGTAAGCAATTAAACTAAAAGCATAGTAAGTTGTGTGAGAGAGCGAAAGTAATAGGAAGGAGGGGAGAAGGAGCAAGACGCTGAAGGAAATAGTTACTGCTCTATAAAATACAACTGTTGAAATTGATCTAAAGTGGCGAGAACCTAACAAAGAACCTTTACAAGGAACTCGCAAGGAGCTAAGGAAAGGCTACATTACCCTGAGATGTTTGGAACAAGGGGAAAATCAGAGGGTTAAGGAGTTGTTAGCTCACACAACAAAATTCTTAAGCACTAAGCAGGATCCTAATCAGGGGTTAGAGCAAGATCCCAGAACTATACAGCCAAGGAACAACAGAATACATTGATTTATCTAGAATCAGTTAGGAACAAGGAGACAAGAAAAACTAAGCAAACATCACTCAATCAGAGATCAAAGACTCCTCTACTCCTTATAGAAAAACACACCGGCCAGGCAAATGCAAAAGCAAACGCTATAACTAATTACTACAACTATCTTAATCCAAGCGCTGATTGGTTGCAGATGCAACATTCCATGACTAGTGACGCCCCAGTGCATTCACTGGGGGAAAAAGGTGACGTTAAGGTGATGGGGGCTGAACTGGAGCAATTAGAGGCCTGGCAACTAGAATGGACACCTATCACCAAAGCATGCACACTAGAGAGAACTATTCATCCCACCATGCACCAGCGTACACAAGTGAAAGCTGCCAGGGCAAATACAACCAAAGAGGGCTAGTAACGGATGCACAATATGTCAGACACAGAAACAATAACACTGCATTTACATCCCCACAGCTACCCAAGCCAATGTCAGCGGCGAAGAGGTGCCAGCACTATCCAGTCACCCAACTGAAGAGGCTCACAGTGATGACAGCAACTCTGGTCGCCTGGATCTGGATGACCAATCTGGCCAATCAGGGACCTCTGGACAGTCGGTAACCCAGGCCCAGTCACACACCACCACAGAGCCTCCCCGATCTGGAAACACGACCACAGCACCCACCCAGCATACCCATACCTCTGTCCCCAGGACACGTCAATCAGCAGTGTGTCCACCACTACAGGGACCCCAGGGCACACCTCATACCCAAGAGAATCAGGGACCTGGGGTCAGTGGCAGTGGGCATACGGTTCAGGGGATAGAGGCACAGGACAACAGGGAAACTGGGAGAACTGCTGTGCGCCCGGGGGAGGACAGGCCCAGGGAACCGACTCTCCAGGAGACACTCACTGAGATCCTGGGAGCATACGAACATTCCCAGGATATGCTGGGTCAGATCCTGGAAAACGTGCAGGAGAACATGCGGCTGCAGAAGGGACAGTACCAGGGGATCAGGGAGGACTTGCAGGCCATCAATACCACCCTGGTCTCCATAGCAGGGGTGCTGGCAGACATGGCCAACATTATGATGGAGGAAGTCTTACAACAGCGGGCCCTTGCCACAAGACAAACAGGCCACCAGCACCCTCCCCTGCAGAAGGTGAACCATCCCACAAATGTTCCCTGTGATCCAGGCAGAAGCCAGAGACTATTGCCAAGACCCCTCCAGGAAATGAGACTCTCCTGATTCTCACCCTTGTGTCCCACTCTGTCACCCTGCCTACCTTAAACTGCCATTGCTCCCCTTCTTATGTCCCCTTGGACAACGCACCTGTGCTACAAATAGACTGGAACAAAACCCTGGACTTTCCTCCATTATCACCCCATCCCAATGCACTTGCCCCTCTTCTTCTTAGCACTTCAATAAACACCCTTTGAATAAATACAAGTATGGAGTATGTCAAATGTTTGAAGTATGTATTCGTTTAACCAGGTTCAAACATTGCAATTCAACCGTACAGTAATGTTCACATAGGAAAGACCTGTAGTTGGCTGCAGTGATCACACCAGGAGCAATAGTGGGGCACCAACATCTGCAAAATGAGTTGCCAAAGGGTTCAGTGAGTGGGCATAGAAGTGGGCAATAACAGCATGCCAGTGACAAAGATAATCCAAAAAAATGACAATGAAATGTGAAGTACCACTGTCTCACTTGTGTGTCATTGGAAGTATTGTCGAATCACTGCAATTCTGTTGTCCTCATCCTCATCCTCTGCCTCCTCAACCTCACTGTCAACAGAGTCCACTGCTGCCACACGGCCATCTCCAGCCTCCTCCTCCTGCAGAAAAGGCACATGGCATCTCAAGGCAAGGTTGTGCAACATGCAGCATGCCACGATAATCTGGCAGACCTTCTTGGATCAGGGATCCACCAGTTAGATGGAGGCACCGGAATCTGGCCTTTAGGAGGCCAAAGGTACATTCGATAATCCTTCTTGTTCGCCTATGTGCCTCATTGTAACGTTCTTCTGCCCTTCTCCTGGGATTCCTCACAGGGGACAGCAGCCATGATAGGTTTGAGTAACCAGAGTCACCTGCAAATATCGAGGGACAACATTTAGGCACACACAATCGTATATGGCCCACACCATACACATATACCAACACCTACTGGGTGAGAACCAGGGCTCACCTATTAGCAACATCCTGTGCCTCTGTAGTTGGGCCATCACATTTGGGATGCTGCTATTCCTCAGGATAAAGACATCATGCACTGACCCAGGATACTTAGCATTGACATGGGAGATGTACTGGTCCGCCAAGCACGCCATCTGGACATTCATGGAGTAAAAACTCTTTTGATTTCTGAACACCTGTTCATTTTGCCGAGGGGAACAAATGCAATATGTGTTTCACCAATTGCCCCAATGATGTTGGGGATATGTCCCATTGCATGGAAGTCAGCCTTCACTGTTGCCAAATCCTCCACCTGGGGGGAAACAGTGTAGCTGCACATGTGTTTAATCAGGGCAGACAACACTCGTGTCAGCACTATTGAGAACATTGGCTGTGACATTCCTGCTGCCAAGCCCACTGTCACTTGGAAAGAACCAGCTGCCAAGAAATGGAGCACAGATAGGACTTGCACAGGAGGGGGGATCCCAGTGGGGTGACGGATAGCAGATATTAGGTCAGGCTCCAATTGGGCACACAGCACTGTGATTGTGGCCCTGTCAAGTCTATAGGTTAGGATAATGTGCCTGTCCTCCATTGTTGCCAAGGCCACCAGGGGTCTGTGCACAGGGGTATGTCTCCATCTCCTATTCACCCGCAGCAGTTGCAGTCTAAGGGACAAAAGAGTGAGGACCCGGTCACAAACTGAACATCGTAGCCACAACAGTACAATGCATGATATTAATTTGTAATGTATTAGTAGTATTTGTCCTGTATGTTCAATTTTGAACTGTGACACAGTTATTATCCAGGGCCTGCCCCCCTCTGAAATGGCGTCTACCTGTCCTGTGTGGAGGAACAGGTGGAAGTGAGTTAATTCTGCTGATGTTGTGCACCGTTGCGGGAAGCATCCAGGAACCGCTGTGTAACTCCCCATTGGTTATTATTGGGCCCTATGGGGTACAGTGGGCAATGGTGACATACGCTGGTGGTGACGGTATGCACCGCCGTGGACGTGACCGTTATTTTCTATATGATCACTCACTTGCTACTTGACCTTCAACAGGAGAGGACCTACATTGCATGTGCTGCTGTGACCTGTGTCTGGAACCTAGCATGGCTCGTGTGACTGGGGAAAGGGCCCCTGCCTTCACCTCGGCGGAGTTGGAGCAACTGGTGGATGGGGTCCTACCCCAGTACGGACTGCTGTATGGGCCTCCAGGCCAACAGGTGAGTACACTGTGAGCACGATGCATAAGGCATGAATGCATGGAGTGGTGTGTGTGAAGGCATCATGTAGGGGGGTTTGGTGTATGTCCCCTGGGCGGCGTGCCGCTTGTGTGCTGGGCGCCTGTGTGTGCAAATGGCGATTTGAAGGGGTATGGTGGGCCATAAATGTAACAGGCAGGACGGTCTCACTGCTACCATTTCCTCTGTGCATTTCTCTGCAGGTCAGCGCCCATCAAAAGAAGGGTATATGACGTACCATTGCCAAGGATGTGTGGATCCTGGGGTCTACGGCAGGCGGAGCACCCACTGTCAGAAACAGTGGGAGGACCTGAGACACTGGGCACGGAAGACGGCGGAGGCCCAGCTGGGGATGGCCTTCCAACAAGGAAGGGGTGCCCGTTGAACTCTGACCCCCCTGATGGCCTGCATACTGGCCTTTCCGGAGCTGGATGGGTGCTTGAGGGCATCACAGCAGCCACAAGGGGGTCAGTACAGTGCCCATCATTACAACTTATGCATGGTAGGGGGGTACCTGGGCGGGGGATGTGTGTCAGTGGGTGCCCCTAGACCAGGCCTGACATTGCAGAGTAGGCCCCATGTTAGGCAGGGTTCTGAAGTGATAATCCTGCTACCTAGCTTGTAGGCATCCACAACTGGTGAGGGTTGTGTGGGTCCCAGGTGTGCTGCAGTCAGCGGTATGTGCCCCTCCCCATGCCTTGGTGGCTAGCATTATGTCTGGTAGTGCATTGCATAGTGGGTAGGGCTGTTCCCTGTGTGTGACGGTGGTGTGTACGCCATCGGCGGTGTTGGTGCAGCCATTGACCCAGTGCATCCTTTGTCTCTTCCCCCCCTTTTTGTTTTGTCACCCTGTCCTTATGTGCATTAGCATCATTTGTTGGAGGAGCAGATGCACCGGAGACGGAGGGAGCTGCATCCCACGGGACCCAGGAGGCAGAGTCCACCAATGGTGAGGGTGCCAGTGGGACGGAGGGCGAGGGGAGCTCCACGGCAGAGACTGTAGGGGACAGTTCGGACACAGATACCTCCTCCGATGGAAGCTCCCTGGTGGAGACGGACACTTCTGTGACCATCCCAGCTACAGGCACAGCCACCATCCCCGTACCAGCACCACCCTCCCAGCAGCCCCTCAGCTTGTTGCCCGTGCCAGCTCACCCAGGAGAGTGGGCATCTCCTTTGCACCATGCACCTCAGGCCATGCCCCAGTGAGCCCTGCTGCCCTGAGTGAGGAGGCTATTGACCTCCTGAGATCCATCTCTGTAGGGCAGTCAACCATTTTGAATGCCATCCAGGGGCTGGCAGCCCAAATGCAACAGACTAATACATTCCTGGAGGGCATTCACACTGGCTTGGCAGCCCAACAGAGATCAATCCAGGCTCTGGCCTCCTTTCTGATGGCAGTCATTGTCCCTGTTTCCACCCACCCTCCCTCCTCCAACTTCCTCTTCCCAATCCCATTTCCCTCAACCCCATCCTATCCCAAGCACACAGACAGACAAGCATGCACACAGGACAACACACAAGAGTGGCACAGGCAAACACAAGCACCACACATCATCCAACAGGCACTCACACAAACACCATCGAGATGCAGACATACCAACATCCACTGCCTCCACTGTGTCCCCCTCCTCCTCCTCCACCCCGTTCCAGTTCCGTCTACACTCACACCTGCATGCACTACCTCCTCATCCACTACCGGCATCACCGTCACACCTAGCAGAACATACACCTCACTGGCAGACACCTCCACAACAGCCATGCACATGTCCCCTGTGCCCTCTCCCACTGTGTCTGTCCCCCCCCAAAGTATGCAAACGCAAGCACTCAGACACCGAACAGCCATCCACCTCACAACAGCATCCAGCCCATGCACCTGCACCCAAACACAGCAAACACCTCCCACAAACCTTCTCTCTCTTACCGCCCCAAAGTCCCTAAGAAGCTTTTCCTCTCCACCATTGACCTCTTCCCTACTCCTCCCCACATCCTTCACGTCCGGCCAGGGTGGCAAAAACCCAGGCAAGCACCTCAGCCACCCATTCCACGGGCCCAGTAGTCTCCACACCTACTCGTGGTGGAAAAGGATCCGGGGCACCAGGCAGCCTCAAGGAAAGAGTGCCTGCCCCAGATGCTGCCAGGAAGGGCAAGGAGCCATCCCCAGCTGCTGCCAGGAAGGGCAAGGAGCCTGCCCCAGGTGCTGCCAGGAAGGGCATGGAGCCTGCCTCAAGTGCTGCTAGGAAGGCCAAGGAGCCATCCCCAGCTGCTGCCAGGAAGGGCAAGGGGCCTGCACCACCAGACAGGAAGGACAAGGGGCCTGGTGCAGGGACTGAGACGGAGCCCCCACCACCAACCATGGTTGTGCAGCCGTCCAAAGCTGCAGGAGATGGGCTAGAGCCTTACCCCACCACCAGCAGCACCACCACCACCAGCAGTGGGCAGCCATCCAAGGCTGCAGGGGATGGGCTGGAGCCTCCCCCACCACCAGCATCAGCACCACCAACACCAGCAGTGGGCAGCCGTCCAAGGCTGCAGGGGATGGGCTTGAGCCCCCCACCACCAGCAGCATCAGCAGCCAACCGAGGCTGCAGGGGATGGGCTGGAGCTTCCCCCCCCACCACCAGCAGGATCAGCAGCACCACAACTGAGCAGCCGTCACCGCCGGTGGACGGTATGTAGTCCTGCCTCCATGGGCTGTTGTGCGGCCTGCCCCCTGCAAATCCTGTGGGTATGACACCCAGCTGAGAGACTGTGACCTTGCACTCCCCAGGAACAAAAGCACAGGGCACGATGCCCCCTTCAGTACCAGTGGGTAAGACACCCACCCACCCCAGCCTCCCCAGGATCAGGATACAAAACAACAGATGATGGCCGGAATGCAGAACAAATCAAACATTCACCCCCACCGATCTGGGTTTAAACCATCAGTTTTTTTGCTTGCCATGCCATTCCAGTTTGGGCCCAGCAATATGCAAATCAGTCTTGACCCTGCTCCCCATGGGAACAGTCCAGCCTGAACTGCCAGGCCAGGTCTTCCCTGGACCAGAAACAAGCATCCTGGGACCGGTTTGAGGGTATCACCCTTCATCAGCCAGGCTAGCTTGAATCTGGTGGCATAGCAAGCAAGGGACCCACGTCTGGGCATACCCTTCCCACTTGGGGCGACAAATGCAAAAACAAAAGATGATGGACGGATCAGAAGCACAGGGCACAATGCCCCCTCCAGAACCAGTGTGTAAGACACCCACCCACCCCAGCTTCCCCAGGATCAGAAGCACAGGGCACGATGCCCCCTCCAGAACCAGTGGGTAAAACACCCACCAACCCCAGCCTCCCCAGGATCAGAATCGCAGAGCACAATGCCCCCTCTAGAACCAGTGGGCAAGTCACCCACTTGGGAGACTGTGGCCTTGCACCCCCCAGGACCAAGCACAGGGCATGTTGCCTCCTCCAGAGCCAGTGGGCAAGTCACCCACTTGAGAGACTGTGGCCTTGCACTCCCCAGGACCAAGCACAGGGCATGTTGCCCCCTCCAGAGCCAGTGGGCAAGTCACCCACTTGAGAGATTCTGGCCTTGCACTCCCCAGGACCAAGCACAGGGCATGTTGCACCCTCCAGAGCATGTGGGCAAGTCACCCACTTGAGAGACTGTGGCCTTGCACTCCCCAGGACAAAGCACAGGGCATGTTGGCCCATCCAGAACCAGTGGTCTTGTTCCATCTGCCGGCTGAGGTGCCCCCCGTTCCCTGTCTCCCTGAGGTGCCTGCCTATTTTCCTACTGATGCCCCTGCAGTGTTCTATCCGTGTTGCTGCAGGTGACCAGTGGGGCCTTGGATTTTGGCCTGTGGCCCATGCAGAATGAGGACTGGGCAGTGTCTCTTGAACTGTACATATGTATATACCATTAGATTGAATTTTCGTATTTCTACTGTATTTATTTTATTACACTGGCTTTATCACATTCCTGTTGTCCTTGCATTATTCATAAGGGGTACGTGGTAAACATGTTTTCTTACTGCATCTGATTGTGTGTATGGTGTTGGGGGTGGGGGGGTGTGTTGTGCGTGTGTGTGTCACTCTCTTTTTTTCCTCCTTCCCTCCCCTGTGTGCTAGGCAGCTGTACTCACTGTGGTCGTCTTCGCCGTCGTTGGTGTTTGTGGTGGAGCAGGACGTGGAAAATCATAGGGAATATTTGAAATTCAGGCTCCATGGCGGCATGGTTCTTCCCTGAGTCTCCAAAGGTGAGTCCTTTCCCTTCTGAGGTCTTTTTCCGCCAGGCTTTTGATGTCATTGGTACCGCACCGGAAAAGGTGGCGGATTGTGTTGTCATAATATGGTGGGCGGAACATTAACTTCCGCCTGGCTGTAGGCGGCTACCGCTGTGGTGTCTGTTGTTTCCGCCCTGGCGGTCGGTGTGGTAAAGTGGCTGTCTATCTGAGTTCTCACCGCCATGGTCATAAATTGGCTGTAGTTACCGCCAGCCTGTTGGCGGTATTACCGCCACTTCATCACCGACCGCCAGGGTTGTAATGAGGGCTTTAGTTTAGAGCTCTCCTCACTTGACAACTTTGCAATCGGAAACATAGAACCCCAATTAGACAGTATAACATCGGATGACCTGAACCTTTTGGACAGCAACTTAATAAAAGGCTTCAGGTATAAGGAAGATAAGCAATTGGAAGGACACGCAATCAATAAGCAAAATGGGCAAAGTCAGAAAAACAGAAATGATCTCCCATTAGATCAACCAATTCTTAGCATCATGAAAATCATATGCACAACATTGGACTCAATTGCAAGTGCGAACATGGCCCAGTCTCTCAAACTTGACAATCAACTTGAGCTGACCAATTTACAGCTACATTAAAGACCACAGACTACAGCATAGCCCTGGTTGAGGGTGCTGTAAGGGAAAATCTGTGGCAACAGTCTGCTGCTGATACAGCAGATATGCAAACATGTGGACCACTGCTGGAGACATTACTGGAAGTCCTGAAGGTAATTAACAATATAATTGAAGACTGCAAACTGAGCCTTAAAAATGTACCTACGTATGACCGTGAACCCACAGAAATAGCATCAAGAACGCCAAAACACGCCAATGGACAGAATAGGCCCACAAAGCCTAGGACAAGCAGGCGGTCTAGACGTGAGCGTTTGCATAGAAGAGATAGAGGGAAAGAGTGGAATCTCTGCATCAGTAATTGAAGCTCCAAGTGCAGTAGGAAAAAGGGTTCAGAATAAAAGGTCTCAACCAATAGGGAAATGGAAAAGTACGTGGAAAAAAGCAAAGGGGAATAAAAAAGTAACAGCAAAAAAGGTACAAAACACGATGTGGCAGTCAAAACCAGTGGGGCAAATTCAAACAATTGTAGAGCTCGTTAAACAACAGAATGTAGATCAAAATATTATGTTAGAGAGCCTTGGAAAATCAATGGACAAAAACAGCAACTTCATGAATAAAGATCCAGGTTTGATGTGTGATAAAAGCTGCACCTATCACTCTCACATAAATCGTATACCCACTGGATAAAGGGGAAGTCAAGCATCTAGCCTAGGCATTAGAAACAAAAAGAGGTTGGAAATAGACTAGCAACGAATCCAGGGACAAATGAGGCAAGCGAGGATTCAGCTAATGGAATGTACAAACAGAATCCAGACACATTAAAATCAAAGTTAAGCCTTAATAAAGACAAGCACCCATGGTCATGAAATAGAACATCTAGCCTAAGTACACCATCCGAATGCAGTGGAAAATCATAATGAAAATTGTCTACAAAAGTTAAATACCACCATTGAGAGTACACCACAAGTAAACAGTAAAAGAAAAATTAGGAAGCTGAAGTGTACTGAGGACACAGAAAGTGAACAAAGTACCAAAATAACCACTTATGCGTAAATTGATGACAATCTAACATCTCCAGCTCCTGTACCCCTGACAAAAACAAAATATTGTCATTAGGCCTGGCCAGAAAAACACAGTAGCCAGATGAGGTATGACAATTCCTTGCCCGCACTACCACGGCCCGCACTCGACTGGGAAAATAAAGCAAAAATGGAACTCTGGCCCTTAAGAAGTCAAATACATGAAGGATGCAAGAACACTGAGACATATCACGGAAGGAGTAAAGAACAGGAAGAGCTAGAATCCATACGACCTGTAGCTAATGCTAATAGCAAACAGAAAGATGAGAGTCGACATCAAGGAAAATGTTTGCAGGAAGGTTGCGAGCATACTGAGACCCATTCTGAAAGAAATAAAGATCACGAAGATACGATTGTGTTTACCCCTGAGTATTCCTCAAGAGGGAGCCAAGATATTCTAAACAGGAGCAATATTGTATATCTTGTTAACTCCTTGCCGGGCCTTCCGAAAGTAACGACTAAAGATTTGCTTTCAGTAAGATTCATACTAAAAAAAGGGTCAAATAGTGGGGAATCATCAGAAACAGTCTGGACCTCATCATGGATAGTAAATCAGATCCTAAATCAGTCCAGTCTGATGAAGACCTGGAGAATAACAATTGACATTCCCAAAAAGGAACTATATCCATCAATATTTCTTGAAAAAGCCCAAACACAAAACGTGCCAAGCAAGTACGAGCCTAAAGATAACTTCGGCTTGATACTGCAGGGAGCAATTAGCTCCAAACAACAACTACCTGAACGAATAAACCTGAGTAACATGAGGTTCAGTCTGTTAGTCAATGCCCCAAGAAACATCACTGGTATTATTTCACAGCCACAGATTTACGAAGAGCAGTCATAAAGAAGCTTGTAGCAAAAAAATGGATCACCTAAATATAAAATATGGAATTAGATCACCACTAAAAATCTTAAATTGGAATATTGCAGGCCTAAAAGCCAAAACTGATGATAAGGATTGGATAGAATTTATCAAACAACAAAATATCAGCTGCTTCCACGAAACTTGGTCTATCAATGCCATCGACTTAGATGGGTTTTCCACTTTCTAACTACCCACAATTAAACAAAATAAAGGTAGACCAACAGGGGGCTTGACCATTTGGATTAGAACTTCACTACTGGAAAAATCCGTAGCAACCCATGTTGTATTAAGCAAGGATATCCATACGTTAGTAGTAAAACGTGAGGCGTGGTCACTTGAAATAGTGAATGTGTACTTTTGCACTTTTCAGTTTTGTAACAACTTCCTACTAATATGTGGCGACTTTAACACCAAACCCCATTCTATCCTTGGGGATGAACAAGTATTAGAAGAAGACCACGTTTGGAATATTCCGATCCTCTCCATCGAAAGTTGTCAAGATTCAAAGAAAGGAGAATTAATTTTTGAAGCCCTAATAGAACGAGGGAGTCACATTTTAAATGGAAGAACTAAGTCAGACAAAGCACTGAAATCCACCTTCCGAGTTGGAAAAAGGCAAAGTATTATTGACTATTTGGCAATAAACACTGAAGCCTGGCATTACATCATAGATATGGAAATAGGGGACAGGATTGAGAGTGACCATGACCTGCTGTTAATGGAGATGGTCCATCCCGATATGAGCTCCTGGAAACCTGTTCCTCCATTTAAAAAAACTTTCCAAGACTAGCTCTGAGACCACATAGGAAAAACATTGTAAGAATATATGCGGTTGAACCTTATACGGGTGTCCCCAGTGATACCTGGATGTCATCACTCTCCATGTTCCTTAATCTGCCAGGTAATGAGGTCTCTCTCCTCTTGCAAAAATTCAATAATCTTCTAACACAAACATATAAGGAAAGAACTAGGAATTTAAAAAAACATCCCAACGGAGACTGAGTGTTGGTTCGATGACGAGTGCCTAAAAGTAAAAAAGGCATTATTACGAGCACTAAAGAACCGCCATTTAAATAACTTTAATGAGCAACAATTGTTTGATTGCAGGCAACAATACAAGAAACTACTGAGACACAAGAAGAAGACTTTTCCACATAAACTCTGGGGAGATCTCTTGCACGCAATCTCGGCTGGAGATTCAAAAAGGTTTTGGGAAATAATCAGGTGCGGGAGTGAAGGCCCTCCCAAAAATTTAGAGCTGAACATCAATCGTCAACTCTGGGTAAAGCATTTCACTGCTTTATACCAAGAAGAGGGTAAGATTAAACCTGGAAGTATTAATAACCCAATAGGTCACAACCAAGGGTCGGATGGAATCGACTGTAAATTAAGCAAGATAACGCCACTTCCTGAGAATCACGTGGTAGGAACTAAGTGGCCCAAGGTGCCTGAACATGAAACAATGGATAAATCAGTTCCTAATAATCCTCCTGTATAAACCTCATGCAAACAACCTATGCTATACCCTGTGCCATAGAACTAGTGATTGAATTCAGTGAGAAAGAAATTGTGCAAGCCATCTTCGTCCAAAAACTGCACAAGGCTGCAGGTCCAGATGGTATTCCCTCAGACGTCTATCGTAATCAACTACCGTTATGATTACCAGCTTTAACTCACCTATATAATAGTGTTTGGTTTTTCAAGTAAATCCCGCCCTCATGGAGAAAATCAATAATAGTTCCAATTCACAAAAAGGGGCCATGGGACATGGTGTGTAATTACAGGCCAATCTCATTTCTTGACAGTGTTAAGAACATTATTGCCAAATTTATTCAGTCTTGCCTAGACCAGTGGATAGAGGACAGAGATCTATTATTGTTACATCAAGCTGGTTTCAGGAGGGGCCAAAGTAGAATAGATCAACTCTTTAAGCTGAACATGATTTGCTCCAAATATGTCTCCCTAAAGGATTCCCCGCTGTATCTGGTATTTGTCGACCTTCAAACTGCATTTGACAGTGTGGATCACCAAATATTATGGCAACTACTGTCGTAAATGGGAATTCCAGGAAAGATGTTAAGGCTATTAATCTTATTACACACAGTAAACACTGCCAGGGTCAGACACAGCTCAAGAAATGACAATACGGCAGAGATTCCAATCCAGCGAGGTGTCAAACAAGGGTGTGTTTTGGCCCCAACCCTATTTAATTGCTATATAAATGAAGTGGGACAAAAACTGAGGAAATTAGCTAATAAAAGCATACCTATTTTGCACTTCGCAGATGATGCTGTACTATTGGCAAGAACGGAGATATCAATGCATCGATTAACGAGGGCAAAACAAAGTTTATGATTCTCAACCAAAAACAGAAGATGCGAGCTACCTTCAAGGTTAACAAAAAGCCTTTGGACGAAGTGGAGACCCATAATTACTATGGACATTGCATAGTGGGTAGGGCTGTTCCCTGTGTGTGACGGTGGTGTGTACGCCAACGGCGGTGTTGGTGCAGCCATTGACCCAGTGCATCCTTTGTCTCTTCCCCCCCTTTTTGTTTTGTCACCCTGTCCTTATGTGCATTAGCATCATTTGTTGGAGGAGCAGAGGCACCGGAGACGGAGGGAGCTGCATCCCACGGGACCCAGGAGGCAGAGTCCACCAATGGTGAGGGTGCCAGTGGGAGGGAGGGCGAGGGGAGCTCCACGGCAGAGACTGTAGGGGACAGTTCGGACACAGATACCTCCTCCGATGGAAGCTCCCTGGTGGTGACGGACACTTCTGTGACCATCCCAGCTACAGGCACAGCCACCATCCCCGTACCAGCACCACCCTCCCAGCAGCCCCTCAGCTTGTTGCCCGTGCCAGCTCACCCAGGAGAGTGGGCATCTCCTTTGCACCAGGCACCTCAGGCCCTGCCCCAGTGAGCCCTGCTGCCCTGAGTGAGGAGGCTATTGACCTCCTGAGATCCATCTCTGTAGGGCAGTCAACCATTTTGAATGCCATCCAGGGGCTGGCAGCCCAAATGCAACAGACTAATACATTCCTGGAGGGCATTCACACTGGCTTGGCAGCCCAACAGAGATCAATCCAGGCTCTGGCCTCCTTTCTGATGGCAGTCCTTGTCCCTGTTTCCACCCACCCTCCCTCCTCCAACTTCCTCTTCCAAATCCCATTTCCCTCAACCCCATCCTATCCCAAGCACATAGGCAGGCAAGCATGCACACAGGACAACACACAAGAGTGGCACAGGCAAACACAAGCACCACACATCATCCAACAGGCACTCACACAAACACCATCGAGATGCAGACATACCAACATCCACTGCCTCCACTGTGTCCCCCTCCTCCTCCTCCACCCCGTTCCAGTTCCGTCTACACTTACACCTGCATGCACTACCTCCTCATCCACTACCGGCATCACCGTCACACCTAGCAGAACATACACCTCACTGGCAGACACCTCCACAACAGACATGCACATGTCCCCTGTGCCCTCTCCCACTGTGTCTGTCCCCCCCCCAAAGTATGCAAACGCAAGCACTCAGACACCGAACAGCCATCCACCTCACAACAGCATCCAGCCCATGCACCTGCACCCAAACACAGCAAACACCTCCCACAAACCTTCTCTCTCTTACCGCCCAAAGTCCCTAAGAAGCTTTTCCTCTCCACCATTGACCTCTTCCCTACTCCTCCCCCCATCCTTCACGTCCGGCCAGGGTGGCAAAAACCCAGGCAAGCACCTCAGCCACCCATTCCACGGGCCCAGTAGTCTCCACACCTACTCGTGGTGGAAAAGGATCCGGGGCACCAGGCAGCCTCAAGGAAAGAGTGCCTGCCCCAGATGCTGCCAGGAAGGGCAAGGAGCCATCCCCAGCTGCTGCCAGGAAGGGCAAGGAGCCTGCCCCAGGTGCTGCCAGGAAGGGCATGGAGCCTGCCTCAAGTGCTGCTAGGAAGGCCAAGGAGCCATCCCCAGCTGCTGCCAGGAAGGGCAAGGGGCCTGCACCACCAGACAGGAAGGACAAGGGGCCTGGTGCAGGGACTGAGACGGAGCCCCCACCACCAACCATGGTTGTGCAGCCGTCCAAAGCTGCAGGAGATGGGCTAGAGCCTTACCCCACCACCAGCAGCACCACCACCACCAGCAGTGGGCAGCCATCCAAGGCTGCAGGGGATGGGCTGGAGCCTCCCCCACCACCAGCATCAGCACCACCAACACCAGCAGTGGGCAGCCGTCCAAGGCTGCAGGGGATGGGCTTGAGCACCCCACCACCAGCAGCATCAGCAGCCAATCGAGGCTGCAGGGGATGGGCTGAAGCTTCCCCCCCCCACCACCAGCAGCATCAGCAGCACCACAACTGAGCAGCCGTCACCGCCGGCGGACGGTATGTAGTCCTGCCTCCATGGGCTGTTGTGCGGCCTGCCCCCTGCAAATCCTGTGGGTATGACACCCAGCTGAGAGACTGTGACCTTGCACTCCCCAGGAACAAAAGCACAGGGCACGATGCCCCCTTCAGAACCAGTGGGTAAGACACCCACCCACCTCAGCCTCCCCAGGATCAGGATACAAAACAACAGATGATGGCCGGAATGCAGAACAAATCAAACATTCACCCCCTCCGATCTGGGTTTAAACCATCAGTTTTTTTGCTTGCCATGCCATTCCAGTTTGGGCCCAGCAATATGCAAATCAGTCTTGACCCTGCTCCCCATGGGAACAGTCCAGCCTGAACTGCCAGGCCAGGTCTTCCCTGGACCAGAAACAAGCATCCTGGGACCGGTTTGAGGGTATCACCCTTCATCAGCCAGGCTAGCTTGAATCTGGTGGCATAGCAAGCAAGGGACCCACGTCTGGGCATACCCTTCCCACTTGGGGCGACAAATGCAAAAACAAAAGATGATGGACGGATCAGAAGCACAGGGCACAATGCCCCCTCCAGAACCAGTGTGTAAGACACCCACCCACCCCAGCTTCCCCAGGATCAGAAGCACAGGGCACGATGCCCCCTCCAGAACCAGTGGGTAAAACACCCACCAACCCCAGCCTCCCCAGGATCAGAAGCGCAGAGCACAATGCCCCCTCTAGAACCAGTGGGCAAGTCACCCACTTGGGAGACTGTGGCCTTGCACTCCCCAGGACCAAGCACAGGGCATGTTGCCTCCTCCAGAGCCAGTGGGCAAGTCACCCACTTGAGAGACTGTGGCCTTGCACTCCCCAGGACCAAGCACAGGGCATGTTGCCCCCTCCAGAGCCAGTGGGCAAGTCACCCACTTGAGAGATTCTGGCCTTGCACTCCCCAGGACCAAGCACAGGGCATGTTGCACCCTCCAGAGCATGTGGGCAAGTCACCCACTTGAGAGACTGTGGCCTTGCACTCCCCAGGACAAAGCACAGGGCATGTTGGCCCATCCAGAACCAGTGGTCTTGTTCCATCTGCCGGCTGAGGTGCCCCCCGTTCCCTGTCTCCCTGAGGTGCCTGCCTATTTTCCTACTGATGCCCCTGCAGTGTTCTATCCGTGTTGCTGCAGGTGACAAGTGGGGCCTTGGATTTTGGCATGTGGCCCATGCAGAATGAGGACTGGGCAGGGTCTCTTGAACTGTACATATGTATATACCATTAGATTGAATTTTCGTATTTCTACTGTATTTATTTTATTACACTGACTTTATCAAATTCCTGTTGTCCTTGCATATTCATAAGGGGTACGTGGTAAACATGTTTTCTTACTGCATCTGATTGTGTGTATGGTGTTGGGGGTGGGGGTGTGTGTTGTGCGTGTGTGTGTCACTCTCTTTTTCCTCCCTCCCTCCCCTGTGTGCTAGGCAGCTGTACTCACCGTGGTCGTCTTCGCCGTCGTTGGTGTTTGTGGTGGAGCAGGACGTGGAAAATCATAGGGAATATTTGAAATTCAGGCTCCATGGCGGCATGGTTCTTCCCTGAGTCTCCAAAGGTGAGTCCTTTCCCTTCTGAGGTCTTTTTCCGCCAGGCTTTTGATGTCATTGGTACTGCACCGGAAAAGGTGGCGGATTGTGTTGTCATAATATGGTGGGCGGAACATTAACTTCCGCCTGGCTGTAGGCGGCTACCGCTGTGGTGTCTGTTGTTTCCGCCGTGGCGGTCAGTGTGGTAAAGTGGCTGTCTATCTGAGTTCTCACCGCCATGGTCATAAATTGGCTGTAGTTACCGCCAGCCTGTTGGCGGTATTACCGCCACTTCATCACCGACCGCCAGGGTTGTAATGAGGGCTTTAGTTTAGAGCTCTCCTCACTTGACAACTTTGCAATCGGAAACATAGAACCCCAATTAGACAGTATAACATCGGATGACCTGAACTTTTTGGAAAGCAACTTAATGAAAGGCTTCAGGCATAAGGAAGATAAGCAATTGGAAGGACACGCAATCAATAAGCAAAATGGGCAAAGTCAGAAAAACTGAAATGATCTCCCATTAGATCAACCAATTCTTAGCATCATGAAAATCATATGCACAACATTGGACTCAATTGCAAGTGCGAACATGGCCCAGTCTCTCAAACTTGACAATCAACTTGAGCTGACCAATTTACAGCTACATTAAAGACCACAGACTACAGGATAGCCCTGGTTGAGGGTGCTGTAAGGGAAAATCTGTGGCAACAGTCTGCTGCCGATACAGCAGATATGCAAACATGTGGACCACTGCTGGAGACATTACTGGAATTCCTGAAGGTAATTAACAATATAATTGAAGACTGCAAACTGAGCCTTAAAAATGTACCTACGTATGACCGTGAACCCACAGAAATAGCGTCAAGAACGCCAAACACGCCAATGGACAGAATTGGCCCACAAAGCCTAGGACAAGCAGGCGGTCTAGACGTGAGCGTTTGCATAGAAGAGATAGAGGGAAAGAGTGGAATCTCTGCATCAGTAATTGAAGCTCCAAGTGCAGTAGGAAAAAGGGTTCAGAATAAAAGGTCTCAACCAATAGGGAAATGGAAAAGTACGTGGAAAAAAGCAAAGGGGAATAAAAAAGTAACAGCAAAAAAGGTACAAAACACGATGTGGCAGTCAAAACCAGTGGGGCAAATTCAAACAATTGTAGAGCTCGTTGAACAACAGAATGTAGATCAAAATATTATGTTAGAGAGCCTTGGAAAATCAATGGACAAAAACAGCAACTTCATGAATAAAGATCCAGGTTTGATGTGTGATAAAAGCTGCACCTATCACTCTCACATAAATCGTATACCCACTGGATAAAGGGGAAGTCAAGCATCTAGCCTAGGCATTAGAAACAAAAAGAGGTTGGAAATAGACTAGCAACGAATCCAGGGACAAATGAGGCAAGCGAGGATTCAGCTAATGGAATGTACAAACAGAATCCAGACACATTAAAATCAAAGTTAAGCCTTAATAAAGACAAGCACCCGTGGTCATGAAATAGAACATCTAGCCTAAGTACACCATCCGAATGCAGTGGAAAATCATAATGAAAATTGTCTACAAAAGTTAAATACCACCATTGAGAGTACACCACAAGTAAACAGTAAAAGAAAAATTAGGAAGCTGAAGTGTACTGAGGACACAGAAAGTGAACAAAGTACCAAAATAACCACTTATGCGTAAATTGATGACAATCTAACATCTCCAGCTCCTGTACCCCTGACAAAAATAAAATATTGTCATTAGGCCTGGCCAGAAAAACACAGTAGCCAGATGAGGTATGACAATTCCTTGCCCGCACTACCACGGCCCGCACTCGACTGGGAAAATAAAGCAAAAATGGAACTCTGGCCCTTAAGAAGTCAAATACATGAAGGATGCAAGAACACTGAGACATATCACGGAAGGAGTAAAGAACAGGAAGAGCTAGAATCCATACGACCTGTAGCTAATGCTAATAGCAAACAGAAAGATGAGAGTCGACATCAAGGAAAATGTTTACAGGAAGGTTGCGAGCATACTGAGACCCATTCTGAAAGAAATAAAGATCACGAAGATACGATTGTGTTTACCCCTGAGTATTCCTCAAGAGGGAGCCAAGATATTCTAAACAGGAGCAATATTTTATATCTTGTTAACTCCTTGCCGGGCCTTCCGAAAGTAACGACTAAAGATTTGCTTTCAGTAAGATTCATACTAAAAAAAGGGTCAAATAGTGGGGAATCATCAGAAACAGTCTGGACCTCATCATGGATAGTAAATCAGATCCTAAATCAGTCCAGTCTGATGAAGACCTGGAGAATAACAATTGACATTCCCAAAAAGGAACTATATCCATCAATATTTCTTGAAAAAGCCCAAACACAAAACGTGCCAAGCAAGTACGAGCCTAAAGATAACTTCGGCTTGATACTGCAGGGAGCAATTAGCTCCAAACAACAACTACCTGAACGAATAAACCTGAGCAACATGAGGTTCAGTCTGTTAGTCAATGCCCCAAGAAACATCACTGGTATTATTTCACAGCCACAGATTTACGAAGAGCAGTCATAAAGAAGCTTGTAGCAAAAAAATGGATCACCTAAATATAAAATATGGAATTAGATCACCACTAAAAATCTTAAATTGGAATATTGCAGGCCTAAAAGCCAAAACTGATGATAAGGATTGAATAGAATTTATCAAACAACAAAATATCAGCTGCTTCCACGAAACTTGGTCTATCAATGCCATCGACTTAGATGGGTTTTCCACTTTCTAACTACCCACAATTAAACAAAATAAAGGTAGACCAATAGGGGGCTTGACCATTTGGATTAGAACTTCACTACTGGAAAAATCCGTAGCAACCCATGTTGTATTAAGCAAGGATATCCATACGTTAGTAGTAAAACGCGAGGCGTGGTCACTTGAAATAGTGAATGTGTACTTTTGCACTTTTCAGTTTTGTAACAACTTCCTACTAATATGTGGCGACTTTAACACCAAACCCCATTCTATCCTTGGGGATGAACAAGTATTAGAAGAAGACCACGTTTGGAATATTCCGATCCTCTCCATCGAAAGTTGTCAAGATTCAAAGAAAGGAGAATTAATTTTTGAAGCCCTAATAGAACGAGGGAGTCACATTTTAAATGGAAGAACTAAGTCAGACAAAGCACTGAAATCCAACTTCCGAGTTGGAAAAAGGCAAAGTATTATTGACTATTTGGCAATAAACACTGAAGCCTGGCATTACATCATAGATATGGAAATAGGGGACAGGATTGAGAGTGACCATGACCTGCTGTTAATGGAGATGGTCCATCCCGATATGAGCTCCTGGAAACCTGTTCCTCCATTTAAAAAAACTGTCCAAGAATAGCTCTGAGACCACATAGGAAAAACATTGTAAGAATATATGCGGGTGAACCTTATACGGGTGTCCCCAGTGATACCTGGATGTCATCACTCTCCATGTTCCTTAATCTGCCAGGTAATGAGGTCTCTCTCCTCTTGCAAAAATTCAATAATCTTCTAACACAAACATATAAGGAAAGAACTAGGAATTTTAAAAAACATCCCAACGGAGACTGAGTGTTGGTTCGATGACGAGTGCCTAAAAGTAAAAAAGGCATTATTACGAGCACTAAAGAACCGCCATTTAAATAACTTTAATGAGCAACAATTGTTTGATTGCAGGCAACAATACAAGAAACTACTGAGACACAAGAAGAAGACTTTTCCACATAAACTCTGGGGAGATCTCTTGCACTCAATCTCGGCTGGAGATTCAAAAAGGTTTTGGGAAATAATCAGGTGCGGAAGTGAAGGCCCTCCAAAAAATTTAGAGTTGAACATCAATCGTCAACTCTGGGTAAAGCATTTCACTGCTTTATACCAAGAAGAGGGTAAGATTAAACCTGGAAGTATTAATAACCCAATAGGTCACAACCAAGGGTCGGATGGAATCGACTGTAAATTAAGCAAGATAACGCCACTTCCTGAGAATCACGTGGTAGGAACTAAGTGGCCCAAGGTGCCTGAACATGAAACAATGGATAAATCAGTTCCTAATAATCCTCCTGTATAAACCTCATGCAAACAACCTAAGCTATACCCTGTGCCATAGAACTAGTGATTGAATTCAGTGAGAAAGAAATTGTGCAAGCCATCCTCGTCCAAAAACTGCACAAGGCTGCAGGTCCAGATGGTATTCCCTCAGACGTCTATCGTAATCAACTACCGTTATGATTACCAGCTTTAACTCACCTATATAATAGTGTTTGGTTTTTCAAGGAAATCCCGCCCTCATGGAGAAAATCAATAATAGTTCCAATTCACAAAAAGGGGCCATGGGACATGGTGTGTAATTACAGGCCAATCTCATTGCTTGACAGTGTTAAGAACATTATTGCCAAATTTATTCAGTCTTGCCTAGACCAGTGGATAGAGGACAGAGATCTATTATTGTTACATCAAGCTGGTTTCAGGAGGGGCCAAAGTAGAATAGATCAACTCTTTAAGCTGAACATGATTTGCTCCAAATATGTCTCCCTAAAGGATTCCCCGCTGTATCTGGTATTTGTCGACCTTCAAACTGCATTTGACAGTGTGGATCACCAAATATTATGGCAACTACTGTCGGAAATGGGAATTCCAGGAAAGATGTTAAGGCTATTAATCTTATTACACACAGTAAACACTGCCAGGGTCAGACACAGCTCAAGAAATGACAATACGGCAGAGATTCCAATCCAGCGAGGTGTCAAACAAGGGTGTGTTTTGGCCCCAACCCTATTTAATTGCTATATAAATGAAGTGGGACAAAAACTGAGGAAATTAGCTAATAAAAGCATACCTATTTTGCACTTCGCAGATGATGCTGTACTATTGGCAAGAACGGAGATATCAATGCATTTTCTGCTAAAACGCTTCAAATCATTCTGTGCATCGAGAAATTTGACGATTAACGAGGGCAAAACAAAGTTTATGATTCTCAACCAAAAACAGAAGATGCGAGCTACCTTCAAGGTTAACAAAAAGCCTTTGGACGAAGTGGAGACCCATGATTACTATGGACATTGCATAGTGGGTAGGGCTGTTCCCTGTGTGTGACGGTGGTGTGTACGCCAACAGCAGTGTTGGTGCAGCCATTGACCCAGTGCATCCTTTGTCTCTTCCCCCCCTTTTTGTTTTGTCACCCTGTCCTTATGTGCATTAGCATCATTTGTTGGAGGAGCAGAGGCACCGGAGATGGAGGGAGCTGCATCCCACGGGACCCAGGAGGCAGAGTCCACCAATGGTGAGGGTGCCAGTGGGACGGAGGGCGAGGGGAGCTCCACGGCAGAGACTTAGGGGACAGTTCGGACACAGATACCTCCTCCGATGGAAGCTCCCTGGTGGTGACGGACACTTCTATGACCATCCCAGCTACAGGCACAGCCACCATCCCCGTACCAGCACCACCCTCCCAGCAGCCCCTCAGCTTGTTGCCCGTGCCAGCTCACCCAGGAGAGTGGGCATCTCCTTTGCACCAGGCACCTCAGGCCCTGCCCCAGTGAGCCCTGCTGCCCTGAGTGAGGAGGCTATTGACCTCCTGAGATCCATCTCTGTAGGGCAGTCAACCATTTTGAATGCCATCCAGGGGCTGGCAGCCCAAATGCAACAGACTAATACATTCCTGGAGGGCATTCACACTGGCTTGGCAGCCCAACAGAGATCAATCCAGGCTCTGGCCTCCTTTCTGATGGCAGTCATTGTCCCTGTTTCCACCCACCCTCCCTCTTCCAACTTCCTCTTCCCAATCCCATTTCCCTCAACCCCATCCTATCCCAAGCACACAGGCAGACAAGCATGCACACAGGACAACACACAAGAGTGGCACAGGCAAACACAAGCACCACACATCATCCAACAGGCACTCACACAAACACCATCGAGATGCAGACATACCAACATCCACTGCCTCCACTGTGTCCCCCTCCTCCTCCTCCACCCTGTTCCAGTTCCGTCTACACTCACACCTGCATGCACTACCTCCTCATCCACTACCGGCATCACCGTCACACCTAGCAGAACATACACCTCACTGGCAGACACCTCCACAACAGCCATGCACATGTCCCCTGTGCCCTCTCCCACTGTGTCTGTCCCCCCCCAAAGTATGCAAACGCAAGCACTCAGACACCAAACAGCCATCCACCTCACAACAGCATCCAGCCCATGCACCTGCACCCAAACACAGCAAACACCTCCCACAAACCTTCTCTCTCTTACCGCCCCAAAGTCCCTAAGAAGCTTTTCCTCTCCACCATTGACCTCTTCCCTACTCCTCCCCCCATCTTTCACGTCCGGCCAGGGTGGCAAAAACCCAGGCAAGCACCTCAGCCACCCATTCCACGGGCCCAGTAGTCTCCACACCTACTCGTGGTGGAAAAGGATCCGGGGCACCAGGCAGCCTCAAGGAAAGAGTGCCTGCCCCAGATGCTGCCAGGAAGGGCAAGGAGCCATCCCCAGCTGCTGCCAGGAAGGGCAAGGAGCCTGCCCCAGGTGCTGCCAGGAAGGGCATGGAGCCTGCCTCAAGTGCTGCTAGGAAGGGCCAGGAGCCATCCCCAGCTGCTGCCAGGAAGGGCAAGGGGCCTGCACCACCAGACAGGAAGGACAAGGGGCCTGGTGCAGGGACTGAGACGGAGCCCCCACCACCAACCATGGTTGTGCAGCCGTCCAAAGCTGCAGGAGATGGGCTAGAGCCTTACCCCACCACCAGCAGCACCACCACCACCACCACCTGCAGTGGGCAGCCATCCAAGGCTGCAGGGGATGGGCTGGAGCCTCCCCCACCACCAGCATCAGCACCACCAACACCAGCAGTGGGCAGCCGTCCAAGGCTGAAGGGGATGGGCTTGAGCCCCCCACCACCAGCAGCATCAGCAGCCAACCGAGGCTGCAGGGGATGGGCTGGAGCTTCCCCCCCCCACCACCAGCAGCATCAGCAGCACCACAACTGAGCAGCCGTCACTGCCGGCGGACGGTATGTAGTCCTGCCTCCATGGGCTGTTGTGCGGCCTGCCCCCTGCAAATCCTGTGGGTATGACACCCAGCTGAGAGACTGTGACCTTGCACTCCCCAGGAACAAAAGCACAGGGCACGATGCCCCCTTCAGAACCAGTGGGTAAGACACCCACCCACCCCAGCCTCCCCAGGATCAGGATACAAAACAACAGATGATGGCCGGAATGCAGAACAAATCAAACATTCACCCCCACCGATCTGGGTTTAAACCATCAGTTTTTTTGCTTGCCATGCCATTCCAGTTTGGGACCAGCAATATGCAAATCAGTCTTGACCCTGCTCCCCATGGGAACAGTCCAGCCTGAACTGCCAGGCCAGGTCTTCCCTGGACCAGAAACAAGCATCCTGGGACCGGTTTGAGGGTATCACCCTTCATCAGCCAGGCTAGCTTGAATCTGGTGGCATAGCAAGCAAGGGACCCACGTCTGGGCATACCCTTCCCACTTGGGGCGACAAATGCAAAAACAAAAGATGATGGACGGATCAGAAGCACAGGGCACAATGCCCCCTCCAGAACCAGTGTGTAAGACACCCACCCACCCCAGCTTCCCCAGGATCAGAAGCAGAGGGCACGATGCCCCCTCCAGAACCAGTGGGTAAAACACCCACCAACCCCAGCCTCCCCAGGATCAGAAGCGCAGAGCACAATGCCCCCTCTAGAACCAGTGGGCAAGTCACCCACTTGGGAGACTGTGGCCTTGCACTCCCCAGGACCAAGCACAGGGCATGTTGCCTCCTCCAGAGCCAGTGGGCAAGTCACCCACTTGAGAGACTGTGGCCTTGCACTCCCCAGGACCAAGCACAGGGCATGTTGCCCCCTCCAGAGCCAGTGGGCAAGTCACCCACTTGAGAGATTCTGGCCTTGCACTCCCCAGGACCAAGCACAGGGCATGTTGCACCCTCCAGGGCATGTGGGCAAGTCACCCACTTGAGAGACTGTGGCCTTGCACTCCCCAGGACAAAGCACAGGGCATGTTGGCCCATCCAGAACCAGTGGTCTTGTTCCATCTGCCGGCTGAGGTGCCCCCCGTTCCCTGTCTCCCTGAGGTGCCTGCCTATTTTCCTACTGATGCCCCTGCAGTGTTCTATCCGTGTTGCTGCAGGTGACAAGTGGGGCCTTGTATTTTGGCCTGTGGCCCATGCAGAATGAGGACTGGGCAGTGTCTCTTGAACTGTACATATGTATATACCATTAGATTGAATTTTCGTATTTCTACTGTATTTATTTTATTACACTGACTTTATCAAATTCCTGTTGTCCTTGCATTATTCATAAGGGGTACGTGGTAAACATGTTTTCTTACTGCATCTGATTGTGTGTATGGTGTTGGGGGTGGGGGTGTGTGTTGTGCGTGTGTGTGTCACTCTCTTTTTCCTCCCTCCCTCCCCTGTGTGCTAGGCAGCTGTACTCACCGTGGTCGTCTTCGCCGTCGTTGGTGTTTGTGGTGGAGCAGGACGTGGAAAATCATTGGGAATATTTGAAATTCAGGCTCCATGGCGGCATGGTTCTTCCCTGAGTCTCCAAAGGTGAGTCCTTTCCCTTCTGAGGTCTTTTTCCGCCAGGCTTTTGATGTCATTGGTACCGCACCGCAAAAGGTGGCGGATTGTGTTGTCATAATATGGTGGGCGGAACATTAACTTCCGCCTGGCTGTAGGCGGCTACCGCTGTGGTGTCTGTTGTTTCCGCCCTGGCGGTCAGTGTGGTAAAGTGGCTGTCTATCTGAGTTCTCACCGCCATGGTCATAAATTGGCTGTAGTTACCGCCAGCCTGTTGGCGGTATTACCGCCACTTCATCACCGACCGCCAGGGTTGTAATGAGGGCTTTAGTTTAGAGCTCTCCTCACTTGACAACTTTGCAATCGGAAACATAGAACCCCAATTAGACAGTATAACATCGGATGACCTGAACTTTTTGGACAGCAACTTAATGAAAGGCTTCAGGCATAAGGAAGATAAGCAATTGGAAGGACACGCAATCAATAAGCAAAATGGGCAAAGTCAGAAAAACAGAAATGATCTCCCATTAGATCAACCAATTCTTAGCATCATGAAAATCATATGCACAACATTGGACTCAATTGCAAGTGCGAACATGGCCCAGTCTCTCAAACTTGACAATCAACTTGAGCTGACAAATTTACAGCTACATTAAAGACCACAGACTACAGGATAGCCCTGGTTGAGGGTGCTGTAAGGGAAAATCTGTGGCAACAGTCTGCTGCCGATACAGCAGATATGCAAACATGTGGACCACTGCTGGAGACATTACTGGAAGTCCTGAAGGTAATTAACAATATAATTGAAGACTGCAAACTGAGCCTTAAAAATGTACCTACGTATGACCGTGAACCCACAGAAATAGCGTCAAGAACGCCAAACACGCCAATGGACAGAATAGGCCCACAAAGCCTAGGACAAGCAGGCGGTCTAGACGTGAGCGTTTGCATAGAAGAGATAGAGGGAAAGAGTGGAATCTCTGCATCAGTAATTGAAGCTCCAAGTGCAGTAGGAAAAAGGGTTCAGAATAAAAGGTCTCAACCAATAGGGAAATGGAAAAGTACGTGGAAAAAAGCAAAGGGGAATAAAAAAGTAACAGCAAAAAAGGTACAAAACACGATGTGGCAGTCAAAACCAGTGGGGCAAATTCAAACAATTGTAGAGCTCGTTGAACAACAGAATGTAGATCAAAATATTATGTTAGAGAGCCTTGGAAAATCAATGGACAAAAACAGCAACTTCATGAATAAAGATCCAGGTTTGATGTGTGATAAAAGCTGCACCTATCACTCTCACATAAATCGTATACCCACTGGATAAAGGGGAAGTCAAGCATCTAGCCTAGGCATTAGAAACAAAAAGAGGTTGGAAATAGACTAGCAACGAATCCAGGGACAAATGAGGCAAGCGAGGATTCAGCTAATGAAATGTACAAACAGAATCCAGACACATTAAAATCAAAGTTAAGCCTTAATAAAGACAAGCACCCGTGGTCATGAAATAGAACATCTAGCCTAAGTACACCATCCGAATGCAGTGGAAAATCATAATGAAAATTGTCTACAAAAGTTAAATACCACCATTGAGAGTACACCACAAGTAAACAGTAAAAGAAAAATTAGGAAGCTGAAGTGTACTGAGGACACAGAAAGTGAACAAAGTACCAAAATAACCACTTATGCATAAATTGATGACAATCTAACATCTCCAGCTCCTGTACCCCTGACAAAAATAAAATATTGTCATTAGGCCTGGCCAGAAAAACACAGTAGCCAGATGAGGTATGACAATTCCTTGCCCGCACTACCACGGCCCGCACTCGACTGGGAAAATAAAGCAAAAATGGAACTCTAGCCCTTAAGAAGTCAAATACATGAAGGATGCAAGAACACTGAGACATATCAAGGAAGGAGTAAAGAACAGGAAGAGCTAGAATCCATACGACCTGTAGCTAATGCTAATAGCAAACAGAAAGATGAGAGTCGACATCAAGGAAAATGTTTACAGGAAGGTTGCGAGCATACTGAGACCCATTCTGAAAGAAATAAAGATCACGAAGATACGATTGTGTTTACCCCTGAGTATTCCTCAAGAGGGAGCCAAGATATTCTAAACAGGAGCAATATTTTATATCTTGTTAACTCCTTGCCGGGCCTTCCGAAAGTAACGACTAAAGATTTGCTTTCAGTAAGATTCATACTAAAAAAAGGGTCAAATAGTGGGGAATCATCAGAAACAGTCTGGACCTCATCATGGATAGTAAATCAGATCCTAAATCAGTCCAGTCTGATGAAGACCTGGAGAATAACAATTGACATTCCCAAAAAGGAACTATATCCATCAATATTTCTTGAAAAAGCCCAAACACAAAACGTGCCAAGCAAGTACGAGCCTAAAGATAACTTCGGCTTGATACTGCAGGGAGCAATTAGCTCCAAACAACAACTACCTGAACGAATAAACCTGAGCAACATGAGGTTCAGTCTGTTAGTCAATGCCCCAAGAAACATCACTGGTATTATTTCACAGCCACAGATTTACGAAGAGCAGTCATAAAGAAGCTTGTAGCAAAAAAATGGATCACCTAAATATAAAATATGGAATTAGATCACCACTAAAAATCTTAAATTGGAACATTGCAGGCCTAAAAGCCAAAACTGATGATAAGGATTGGATAGAATTTATCAAACAACAAAATATCAGCTGCTTCCACGAAACTTGGTCTATCAATGCCATCGACTTAGATGGGTTTTCCACTTTCTAACTACCCACAATTAAACAAAATAAAGGTAGACCAACAGGGGGCTTGACCATTTGGATTAGAACTTCACTACTGGAAAAATCCGTAGCAACCCATGTTGTATTAAGCAAGGATATCCATACGTTAGTAGTAAAACGCGAGGCGTGGTCACTTGAAATAGTGAATGTGTACTTTTGCACTTTTCAGTTTTGTAACAACATCCTACTAATATGTGGCGACTTTAACACCAAACCCCATTCTATCCTTGGGGATGAACAAGTATTAGAAGAAGACCACGTTTGGAATATTCCAATCCTCTCCATCGAAAGTTGTCAAGATTCAAAGAAAGGAGAATTAATTTTTGAAGCCCTAATAGAACGAGGGAGTCACATTTTAAATGGAAGAACTAAGTCAGACAAAGCACTGAAATCCACCTTCCGAGTTGGAAAAAGGCAAAGTATTATTGACTATTTGGCAATAAACACTGAAGCCTGGCATTACATCATAGATATGGAAATAGGGGACAGGATTGAGAGTGACCATGACCTGCTGTTAATGGAGATGGTCCATCCCGATATGAGCTCCTGGAAACCTGTTCCTCCATTTAAAAAAACTGTCCAAGAATAGCTCTGAGACCACATAGGAAAAACATTGTAAGAATATATGCGAGTGAACCTTATACGGGTGTCCCCAGTGATACCTGAATGTCATCACTCTCCATGTTCCTTAATCTGCCAGGTAATGAGGTCTCTCTCCTCTTGCAAAAATTCAATAATCTTCTAACACAAACATATAAGGAAAGAACTAGGAATTTTAAAAAACATCCCAACGGAGACTGAGGGGGTCATTCTGACCCTGGCGGTCTTTGACCGCCAGGGCGGAGGACCGCGGGAGCACCGCCGACAGGCCGGCGGTGCTCCAATGGGGATTCCGACCGCGGCGGTAAAGCCGCGGTCGGACCGGCACCACTGGCGGGCTCCCGCCAGTGTACCGCCGCCCTGTTGAATCCTCCACGGCGGCGCAGCTTGCTGCACCGCCGCGGGGATTCCGACCCCCCCTACCGCCATCCAGATCCCGGCGGTCCGACCGGGGTCACCCGTAAGAGGGCCCCTACATGTATTTCACTGTCTGCTGCGCAGACAGTGAAATACGCGACGGGTGCAACTGCACCCGTCGCACAGCTTCCACTCCGCCGGCTCGATTCCGAGCCGGCTTCATCGTGGAAGCCTCTTTCCCGCTGGGCTGGCGGGCGGTCTGAAGGCGACCGCCCGCCAGCCCAGCGGGAAAGTCAGAATTACCGCCGCGGTCTTTCGACCGCGGAACGGTAACCTGACGGCGGGACTTTGGCGGGCGGCCTCCGCCGCCCGCCAAGGTCAGAATGAGGGCCTGAGTGTTGGTTCGATGACGAGTGCCTAAAAGTAAAAAAGGCATTATTACGAGCACTAAAGAACCGCCATTTAAATAACTTTAATGAGCAACAATTGTTTGATTGCAGGCAACAATACAAGAAACTACTGAGACACAAGAAGAAGACTTTTCCACATAAACTCTGGGGAGATCTCTTGCACTCAATCTCGGCTGGAGATTCAAAAAGGTTTTGGGAAATAATCAGGTGCGGAAGTGAAGGCCCTCCAAAAAATTTAGAGTTGAACATCAATCGTCAACTCTGGGTAAAGCATTTCACTGCTTTATACCAAGAAGAGGGTAAGATTAAACCTGGAAGTATTAATAACCCAATAGGTCACAACCAAGGGTCGGATGGAATCGACTGTAAATTAAGCAAGATAACGCCACTTCCTGAGAATCACATGGTAGGAACTAAGTGGCCCAAGGTGCCTGAACATGAAACAATGGATAAATCAGTTCCTAATAATCCTCCTGTATAAACCTCATGCAAACAACCTAAGCTATACCCTGTGCCATAGAACTAGTGATTGAATTCAGTGAGAAAGAAATTGTGCAAGCCATCCTCGTCCAAAAACTGCACAAGGCTGCAGGTCCAGATGGTATTCCCTCAGACGTCTATCGTAATCAACTACCGTTATGATTACCAGCTTTAACTCACCTATATAATAGTGTTTGGTTTTTCAAGGAAATCCCGCCCTCATGGAGAAAATCAATAATAGTTCCAATTCACAAAAAGGGGCCATGGGACATGGTGTGTAATTACAGGCCAATCTCATTGCTTGACAGTGTTAAGAACATTATTGCCAAATTTATTCAGTCTTGCCTAGACCAGTGGATAGAGGACAGAGATCTATTATTGTTACATCAAGCTGGTTTCAGGAGGGGCCAAAGTAGAATAGATCAACTCTTTAAGCTGAACATGATTTGCTCCAAATATGTCTCCCTAAAGGATTCCCCGCTGTATCTGGTATTTGTCGACCTTCAAACTGCATTTGACAGTGTGGATCACCAAATATTATGGCAACTACTGTCGGAAATGGGAATTCCAGGAAAGATGTTAAGGCTATTAATCTTATTACACACAGTAAACACTGCCAGGGTCAGACACAGCTCAAGAAATGACAATACGGCAGAGATTCCAATCCAGCGAGGTGTCAAACAAGGGTGTGTTTTGGCCCCAACCCTATTTAATTGCTATATAAATGAAGTGGGACAAAAACTGAGGAAATTAGCTAATAAAAGCATACCTATTTTGCACTTCGCAGATGATGCTGTACTATTGGCAAGAACGGAGATATCAATGCATTTTCTGCTAAAACGCTTCAAATCATTCTGTGCATCGAGAAATTTGACGATTAACGAGGGCAAAACAAAGTTTATGATTCTCAACCAAAAACAGAAGATGCGAGCTACCTTCAAGGTTAACAAAAAGCCTTTGGACGAAGTGGAGACCCATGATTACTATGGACATTGCATAGTGGGTAGGGCTGTTCCCTGTGTGTGACGGTGGTGTGTACGCCAACAGCGGTGTTGGTGCACCCATTGACCCAGTGCATCCTTTGTCTCTTCCCCCCCTTTTTGTTTTGTCACCCTGTCCTTATGTGCATTAGCATCATTTGTTGGAGGAGCAGAGGCACCGGAGATGGAGGGAGCTGCATCCCACGGGACCCAGGAGGCAGAGTCCACCAATGGTAAGGGTGCCAGTGGGACGGAGGGCGAGGGGAGCTCCACGGCAGAGACTGTAGGGGACAGTTCGGACACAGATACCTCCTCCGATGGAAGCTCCCTGGTGGTGACGGACACTTCTATGACCATCCCAGCTACAGGCACAGCCACCATCCCCGTACCAGCACCACCCTCCCAGCAGCCCCTCAGCTTGTTGCCCGTGCCAGCTCACCCAGGAGAGTGGGCATCTCCTTTGCACCAGGCACCTCAGGCCCTGCCCCAGTGAGCCCTGCTGCCCTGAGTGAGGAGGCTATTGACCTCCTGAGATCCATCTCTGTAGGGCAGTCAACCATTTTGAATGCCATCCAGGGGCTGGCAGCCCAAATGCAACAGACTAATACATTCCTGGAGGGCATTCACACTGGCTTGGCAGCCCAACAGAGATCAATCCAGGCTCTGGCCTCCTTTCTGATGGCAGTCATTGTCCCTGTTTCCACCCACCCTCCCTCTTCCAACTTCCTCTTCCCAATCCCATTTCCCTCAACCCCATCCTATCCCAAGCACACAGGCAGACAAGCATGCACACAGGACAACACACAAGAGTGGCACAGGCAAACACAAGCACCACACATCATCCAACAGGCACTCACACAAACACCATCGAGATGCAGACATACCAACATCCACTGCCTCCACTGTGTCCCCCTCCTCCTCCTCCACCCTGTTCCAGTTCCGTCTACACTCACACCTGCATGCACTACCTCCTCATCCACTACCGGCATCACCGTCACACCTAGCAGAACATACACCTCACTGGCAGACACCTCCACAACAGCCATGCACATGTCCCCTGTGCCCTCTCCCACTGTGTCTGTCCCCCCCCCAAAGTATGCAAACGCAAGCACTCAGACACCGAACAGCCATCCACCTCACAACAGCATCCAGCCCATGCACCTGCACCCAAACACAGCAAACACCTCCCACAAACCTTCTCTCTCTTACCGCCCCAAAGTCCCTAAGAAGCTTTTCCTCTTCACCATTGACCTCTTCCCTACTCCTCCCCCCATCCTTCACGTCCGGCCAGGGTGGCAAAAACCCAGGCAAGCACCTCAGCCACCCATTCCACGGGCCCAGTAGTCTCCACACCTACTCGTGGTGGAAAAGGATCCGGGGCACCAGGCAGCCTCAAGGAAAGAGTGCCTGCCCCAGATGCTGCCAGGAAGGGCAAGGAGCCATCACCAGCTGCTGCCAGGAAGGGCAAGGAGCCTGCCCCAGGTGCTGCCAGGAAGGGCATGGAGCCTGCCTCAAGTGCTGCTAGGAAGGGCCAGGAGCCATCCCCAGCTGCTGCCAGGAAGGGCAAGGGGCCTGCACCACCAGACAGGAAGGAAAAGGGGCCTGGTGCAGGGACTGAGACGGAGCCCCCACCACCAACCATGGTTGTGCAGCCGTCCAAAGCTGCAGGAGATGGGCTAGAGCCTTACCCCACCACCAGCAGCACCACCACCACCACCACCAGCAGTGGGCAGCCATCCAAGGCTGCAGGGGATGGGCTGGAGCCTCCCCCACCACCAGCATCAGCACCACCAACACCAGCAGAGGGCAGCCGTCCAAGGCTGCAGGGGATGGGCTTGAGCCCCCCACCACCAGCAGCATCAGCAGCCAACCGAGGCTGCAGGGGATGGGCTGGAGCTTCCCCCCCCCACCACCAGCAGCATCAGCAGCACCACAACTGAGCAGCCGTCACTGCCGGCGGACGGTATGTAGTCCTGCCTCCATGGGCTGTTGTGCGGCCTGCCCCCTGCAAATCCTGTGGGTATGACACCCAGCTGAGAGACTGTGACCTTGCACTCCCCAGGAACAAAAGCACAGGGCACGATGCCCCCTTCAGAACCAGTGGGTAAGACACCCACCCACCCCAGCCTCCCCAGGATCAGGATTCAAAACAACAGATGATGGCCGGAATGCAGAACAAATCAAACATTCACCCCCACCGATCTGGGTTTAAACCATCAGTTTTTTTGCTTGCCATGCCATTCCAGTTTGGGCCCAGCAATATGCAAATCAGTCTTGACCCTGCTCCCCATGGGAACAGTCCAGCCTGAACTGCCAGGCCAGGTCTTCCCTGGACCAGAAACAAGCATCCTGGGACCGGTTTGAGGGTATCACCCTTCATCAGCCAGGCTAGCTTGAATCTGGTGGCATAGCAAGCAAGGGACCCACGTCTGGGCATACCCTTCCCACTTGGGGCGACAAATGCAAAAACAAAAGATGATGGACGGATCAGAAGCACAGGGCACAATGCCCCCTCCAGAACCAGTGTGTAAGACACCCACCCACCCCAGCTTCCCCAGGATCAGAAGCAGAGGGCACGATGCCCCCTCCAGAACCAGTGGGTAAAACACCCACCAACCCCAGCCTCCCCAGGATCAGAAGCGCAGAGCACAATGCCCCCTCTAGAACCAGTGGGCAAGTCACCCACTTGGGAGACTGTGGCCTTGCACTCCCCAGGACCAAGTACAGGGCATGTTGCCTCCTCCAGAGCCAGTGGGCAAGTCACCCACTTGAGAGACTGTGGCCTTGCACTCCCCAGGACCAAGCACAGGGCATGTTGCCCCCTCCAGAGCCAGTGGGCAAGTCACCCACTTGAGAGATTCTGGCCTTGCACTCCCCAGGACCAAGCACAGGGCATGTTGCACCCTCCAGAGCATGTGGGCAAGTCACCCACTTGAGAGACTGTGGCCTTGCACTCCCCAGGACAAAGCACAGGGCATGTTGGCCCATCCAGAACCAGTGGTCTTGTTCCATCTGCCGGCTGAGGTGCCCCCCGTTCCCTGTCTCCCTGAGGTGCCTGCCTATTTTCCTACTGATGCCCCTGCAGTGTTCTATCCGTGTTGCTGCAGGTGACAAGTGGGGCCTTGGATTTTGGCCTGTGGCCCATGCAGAATGAGGACTGGGCAGTGTCTCTTGAACTGTACATATGTATATACCATTAGATTGAATTTTCGTATTTCTACTGTATTTATTTTATTACACTGACTTTATCACATTCCTGTTGTCCTTGCATTATTCATAAGGGGTACGTGGTAAACATGTTTTCTTACTGCATCTGATTGTGTGTATGGTGTTGGGGGTGGGGGTGTGTGTTGTGCGTGTGTGTGTCACTCTCTTTTTCCTCCCTCCCTCCCCTGTGTGCTAGGCAGCTGTACTCACCGTGGTCGTCTTCGCCGTCGTTGGTGTTTGTGGTGGAGCAGGACGTGGAAAATCATAGGGAATATTTGAAATTCAGGCTCCATGGCGGCATGGTTCTTCCCTGAGTCTCCAAAGGTGAGTCCTTTCCCTTCTGAGGTCTTTTTCCGCCAGGCTTTTGATGTCATTGGTACCGCACCGGAAAAGGTGGCGGATTGTGTTGTCATAATATTGTGGGCGGAACATTAACTTCCGCCTGGCTGTAGGCGGCTACCGCTGTGGTGTCTGTTGTTTCCGCCCTGGCGGTCGGTGTGGTAAAGTGGCTGTCTATCTGAGTTCTCACCGCCATGGTCATAAATTGGCTGTAGTTACCGCCAGCCTGTTGGCGGTATTACCGCCACTTCATCACCGACCGCCAGGGTTGTAATGAGGGCTTTAGTTTAGAGCTCTCCTCACTTGACAACTTTGCAATCGGAAACATAGAACCCCAATTAGACAGTATAACATCGGATGACCTGAACTTTTTGGACAGCAACTTAATAAAAGGCTTCAGGTATAAGGAAGATAAGCAATTGGAAGGACACGCAATCAATAAGCAAAATGGGCAAAGTCAGAAAAACAGAAATGATCTCCCATTAGATCAACCAATTCTTAGCATCATGAAAATCATATGCACAACATTGGACTCAATTGCAAGTGCGAACATGACCCAGTCTCTCAAACTTGACAATCAACTTGAGCTGACCAATTTACAGCTACATTAAAGACCACAGACTACAGGATAGTCTGGTTGAGGGTGCTGTAAGGGAAAATCTGTGGCAACAGTCTGCTGCCGATACAGCAGATATGCAAACATGTGGACCACTGCTGGAGACATTACTGGAAGTCCTGAAGGTAATTAACAATATAATTGAAGACTGCAAACTGAGCCTTAAAAATGTACCTACGTATGACCGTGAACCCACAGAAATAGCGTCAAGAACGCCAAACACGCCAATGGACAGAATAGGCCCACAAAGCCTAGGACAAGCAGGCGGTCTAGACGTGAGCGTTTGCATAGAAGAGATAGAGGGAAAGAGTGGAATCTCTGCATCAGTAATTGAAGCTCCAAGTGCAGTAGGAAAAAGGGTTCAGAATAAAAGGTCTCAACCAATAGGGAAATGGAAAAGTACGTGGAAAAAAGCAAAGGGGAATAAAAAAGTAACAGCAAAAAAGGTACAAAACACGATGTGGCAGTCAAAACCAGTGGGGCAAATTCAAACAATTGTAGAGCTCGTTGAACAACAGAATGTAGATCAAAATATTATGTTAGAGAGCCTTGGAAAATCAATGGACAAAAACAGCAACTTCATGAATAAAGATCCAGGTTTGATGTGTGATAAAAGCTGCACCTATCACTCTCACATAAATCGTATACCCACTGGATAAAGGGGAAGTCAAGCATCTAGCCTAGGCATTAGAAACAAAAAGAGGTTGGAAATAGACTAGCAATGAATCCAGGGACAAATGAGGCAAGCGAGGATTCAGCTAATGGAATGTACAAACAGAATCCAGACACATTAAAATCAAAGTTAAGCCTTAATAAAGACAAGCACCTGTGGTCATGAAATAGAACATCTAGCCTAAGTACACCATCCGAATGCAGTGGAAAATCATAATGAAAATTGTCTACAAAAGTTAAATACCACCATTGAGAGTACACCACAAGTAAACAGTAAAAGAAAAATTAGGAAGCTGAAGTGTACTGAGGACACAGAAAGTGAACAAAGTACAAAAATAACCACTTATGCGTAAATTGATGACAATCTAACATCTCCAGCTCCTGTACCCCTGACAAAAACAAAATATTGTCATTAGGCCTGGCCAGAAAAACACAGTAGCCAGATGGGGTATGACAATTCCTTGCCCGCACTACCACGGCCCGCACTCGACTGGGAAAATAAAGCAAAAATGGAACTCTGGCCCTTAAGAAGTCAAATACATGAAGGATGCAAGAACACTAAGACATATCACGGAAGGAGTAAAGAACAGGAAGAGCTAGAATCCATACGACCTGTAGCTAATGCTAATAGCAAACAGAAAGATGAGAGTCGACATCAAGGAAAATGTTTACAGGAAGGTTGCGAGCATACTGAGACCCATTCTGAAAGAAATAAAGATCACGAAGATACGATTGTGTTTACCCCTGAGTATTCCTCAAGAGGGAGCCAAGATATTCTAAACAGGAGCAATATTGTATATCTTGTTAACTCCTTGCCGGGCCTTCCGAAAGTAACGACTAAAGATTTGCTTTCAGTAAGATTCATACTAAAAAAAGGGTCAAATAGTGGGGAATCATCAGAAACAGTCTGGACCTCATCATGGATAGTAAATCAGATCCTAAATCAGTCCAGTCTGATGAAGACCTGGAGAATAACAATTGACATTCCCAAAAAGGAACTATATCCATCAATATTTCTTGAAAAAGCCCAAACACAAAACGTGCCAAGCAAGTACGAGCCTAAAGATAACTTCGGCTTGATACTGCAGGGAGCAATTAGCTCCAAACAACAACTACCTGAACGAATAAACCTGAGCAACATGAGGTTCAGTCTGTTAGTCAATGCCCCAAGAAACATCACTGGTATTATTTCACAGCCACAGATTTACGAAGAGCAGTCATAAAGAAGCTTGTAGCAAAAAAATGGATCACCTAAATATAAAATATGGAATTAGATCACCACTAAAAATCTTAAATTGGAATATTGCAGGCCTAAAAGCCAAAACTGATGATAAGGATTGGATAGAATTTATCAAACAACAAAATATCAGCTGCTTCCACGAAACTTGGTCTATCAATGCCATCGACTTAGATGGGTTTTCCACTTTCTAACTACCCACAATTAAACAAAATAAAGGTAGACCAACAGGGGGCTTGACCATTTGGATTAGAACTTCACTACTGGAAAAATCCGTAGCAACCCATGTTGTATTAAGCAAGGATATCCATACGTTAGTAGTAAAACGCGAGGCGTGGTCACTTGAAATAGTGAATGTGTACTTTTGCACTTTTCAGTTTTGTAACAACTTCCTACTAATATGTGGCGACTTTAACACCAAACCCCATTCTATCCTTGGGGATGAACAAGTATTAGAAGAAGACCACGTTTGGAATATTCCGATCCTCTCCATCGAAAGTTGTCAAGATTCAAAGAAAGGAGAATTAATTTTTGAAGCCCTAATAGAACGAGGGAGTCACATTTTAAATGGAAGAACTAAGTCAGACAAAGCACTGAAATCCACCTTCCGAGTTGGAAAAAGGCAAAGTATTATTGACTATTTGGCAATAAACACTGAAGCCTGGCATTACATCATAGATATGGAAATAGGGGACAGGATTGAGAGTGACCATGACCTGCTGTTAATGGAGATGGTCCATCCCGATATGAGCTCCTGGAAACCTGTTCCTCCATTTATAAAAACTGTCCAAGAATAGCTCTGAGACCAAATAGGAAAAACATTGTAAGAATATATGCGGGTGAACCTTATACGGGTGTCCCCAGTGATACCTGGATGTCATCACTCTCCATGTTCCTTAATCTGCCAGGTAATGAGGTCTCTCTCCTCTTGCAAAAATTCAATAATCTTCTAACACAAACATATAAGGAAAGAACTAGGAATTTAAAAAAACATCCCAACGGAGACTGAGTGTTGGTTCGATGACGAGTGCCTAAAAGTAAAAAAGGCATTATTACGAGCACTAAAGAACCGCCATTTAAATAACTTTAATGAGCAACAATTGTTTGATTGCAGGCAACAATACAAGAAACTACTGAGACACAAGAAGAAGACTTTTCCACATAAACTCTGGGGAGATCTCTTGCACTCAATCTCGGCTGGAGATTCAAAAAGGTTTTGGGAAATAATCAGGTGCGGAAGTGAAGGCCCTCCAAAAAATTTAGAGTTGAACATCAATCGTCAACTCTGGGTAAAGCATTTCACTGCTTTATACCAAGAAGAGGGTAAGATTAAACCTGGAAGTATTAATAACCCAATAGGTCACAACCAAGGGTCGGATGGAATCGACTGTAAATTAAGCAAGATAACGCCACTTCCTGAGAATCACGTGGTAGGAACTAAGTGGCCCAAGGTGCCTGAACATGAAACAATGGATAAATCAGTTCCTAATAATCCTCCTGTATAAACCTCATGCAAACAACCTATGCTATACCCTGTGCCATAGAACTAGTGATTGAATTCAGTGAGAAAGAAATTGTGCAAGCCATCCTCGTCCAAAAACTGCACAAGGCTGCAGGTCCAGATGGTATTCCCTCAGACGTCTATCGTAATCAACTACCGTTATGATTACCAGCTTTAACTCACCTATATAATAGTGTTTGGTTTTTCAAGGAAATCCCGCCCTCATGGAGAAAATCAATAATAGTTCCAATTCACAAAAAGGGGCCATGGGACATGGTGTGTAATTACAGGCCAATCTCATTGCTTGACAGTGTTAAGAACATTATTGCCAAATTTATTCAGTCTTGCCTAGACCAGTGGATAGAGGACAGAGATCTATTATTGTTACATCAAGCTGGTTTCAGGAGGGGCCAAAGTAGAATAGATCAACTCTTTAAGCTGAACATGATTTGCTCCAAATATGTCTCCCTAAAGGATTCCCCGCTGTATCTGGTATTTGTCGACCTTCAAACTGCATTTGACAGTGTGGATCACCAAATATTATGGCAACTACTGTCGGAAATGGGAATTCCAGGAAAGATGTTAAGGCTATTAATCTTATTACACACAGTAAACACTGCCAGGGTCAGACACAGCTCAAGAAATGACAATACGGCAGAGATTCCAATCCAGCGAGGTGTCAAACAAGGGTGTGTTTTGGCCCCAACCCTATTTAATTGCTATATAAATGAAGTGGGACAAAAACTGAGGAAATTAGCTAATAAAAGCATACCTATTTTGCACTTCGCAGATGATGCTGTACTATTGGCAAGAACGGAGATATCAATGCATCGTCTGCTAAAACGCTTCAAATCATTCTGTGCATCGAGAAATTTGACGATTAACGAGGGCAAAACAAAGTTTATGATTCTCAACCAAAAACAGAAGATGCGAGCTACCTTCAAGGTTAACAAAAAGCCTTTGGACGAAGTGGAGACCCATGATAACTATGGACATTGCATAGTGGGTAGGGCTGTTCCCTGTGTGTGACGGTGGTGTGTACGCCAACAGCAGTGTTGGTGCAGCCATTGACCCAGTGCATCCTTTGTCTCTTCCCCCCCTTTTTGTTTTGTCACCCTGTCCTTATGTGCATTAGCATCATTTCTTGGAGGAGCAGAGGCACCGGAGATGGAGGGAGCTGCATCCCACGGGATCCAGGAGGCAGAGTCCACCAATGGTGAGGGTGCCAGTGGGACGGAGGGCGAGGGGAGCTCCACGGCAGAGACTGTAGGGGACAGTTCGGACACAGATACCTCCTCCGATGGAAGCTCCCTGGTGGTGACGGACACTTCTGTGACCATCCCAGCTACAGGCACAGCCACCATCCCCGTACCAGCACCACCCTCCCAGCAGCCCCTCAGCTTGTTGCCCGTGCCAGCTCACCCAGGAGAGTGGGCATCTCCTTTGCACCAAGCACCTCAGGCCCTGCCCCAGTGAGCCCTGCTGCCCTGAGTGAGGAGGCTATTGACCTCCTGAGATCCATCTCTGTAGGGCAGTGAACCATTTTGAATGCCATCCAGGGGCTGGCAGCCCAAATGCAACAGACTAATACATTCCTGGAGGGCATTCACACTGGCTTGGCAGCCCAACAGAGATCAATCCAGGCTCTGGCCTCCTTTCTGATGGCAGTCATTGTCCCTGTTTCCACCCACCCTCCCTCTTCCAACTTCCTCTTCCCAATCCCATTTCCCTCAACCCCATCCTATCCCAAGCACACAGGCAGACAAGCATGCACACAGGACAACACACAAGAGTGGCACAGGCAAACACAAGCACCACACATCATCCAACAGGCACTCACACAAACACCATCGAGATGCAAACATACCAACATCCACTGCCTCCACTGTGTCCCCCTCCTCCTCCTCCACCCTGTTCCAGTTCCGTCTACACTCACACCTGCATGCACTACCTCCTCATCCACTACCGGCATCACCGTCACACCTAGCAGAACATACACCTCACTGGCAGACAAATCCACAACAGCCATGCACATGTCCCCTGTGCCCTCTCCCACTGTGTCTGTCCCCCCCCAAAGTATGCAAACGCAAGCACTCAGACACCGAACAGCCATCCACCTCACAACAGCATCCAGCCCATGCACCTGCACCCAAACACAGCAAACACCTCCCACAAACCTTCTCTCTCTTACCGCCCCAAAGTCCCTAAGAAGCTTTTCCTCTCCACCATTGACCTCTTCCCTACTCCTCCCCCCATCCTTCACGTCCGGCCAGGGTGGCAAAAACCCAGGCAAGCACCTCAGCCACCCATTCCACGGGCCCAGTAGACTCCACACCTACTCGTGGTGGAAAAGGATCCGGGGCACCAGGCAGCCTCAAGGAAAGAGTGCCTGCCCCAGATGCTGCCAGGAAGGGCAAGGAGCCATCCCCAGCTGCTGCCAGGAAGGGCAAGGAGCCTGCCCCAGGTGCTGCCAGGAAGGGCATGGAGCCTGCCTCAAGTGCTGCTAGGAAGGGCCAGGAGCCATCCCCAGCTGCTGCCAGGAAGGGCAAGGGGCCTGCACCACCAGACAGGAAGGACAAGGGGCCTGGTGCAGGGACTGAGACGGAGCCCCCACCACCAACCATGGTTGTGCAGCCGTCCAAAGCTGCAGGAGATGGGCTAGAGCCTTACCCCACCACCAGCAGCACCACCACCACCACCACCAGCAGTGGGCAGCCATCCAAGGCTGCAGGGGATGGGCTGGAGCCTCCCCCACCACCAGCATCAGCACCACCAACACCAGCAGAGGGCAGCCGTCCAAGGCTGCAGGGGATGGGCTTGAGCCCCCCACCACCAGCAGCATCAGCAGCCAACCGAGGCTGCAGGGGATGGGCTGGAGCTTCCCCCCCCCACCACCAGCAGCATCAGCAGCACCACAACTGAGCAGCCGTCACTGCCGGCAGACGTTATGTAGTCCTGCCTCCATGGGCTGTTGTGCGGCCTGCCCCCTGCAAATCCTGTGGGTATGACACCCAGCTGAGAGACTGTGACCTTGCACTCCCCAGGAACAAAAGCACAGGGCACGATGCCCCCTTCAGAACCAGTGGGTAAGACACCCACCCACCCCAGCCTCCCCAGGATCAGGATACAAAACAACAGATGATGGCCGGAATGCAGAACAAATCAAACATTCACCCCCACCGATCTGGGTTTAAACCATCAGTTTTTTTGCTTGCCATGCCATTCCAGTTTGGGCCCAGCAATATGCAAATCAGTCTTGACCCTGCTCCCCATGGGAACAGTCCAGCCTGAACTGCCAGGCCAGGTCTTCCCTGGACCAGAAACAAGCATCCTGGGACCGGTTTGAGGGTATCACCCTTCATCAGCCAGGCTAGCTTGAATCTGGTGGCATAGCAAGCAAGGGACCCACGTCTGGGCATACCCTTCCCACTTGGGGCGACAAATGCAAAAACAAAAGATGATGGACGGATCAGAAGCACAGGGCACAATGCCCCCTCCAGAACCAGTGTGTAAGACACCCACCCACCCCAGCTTCCCCAGGATCAGAAGCACAGGGCACGATGCCCCCTCCAGAACCAGTGGGTAAAACACCCACCAACCCCAGCCTCCCCAGGATCAGAAGCGCAGAGCACAATGCCCCCTCTAGAACCAGTGGGCAAGTCACCCACTTGGGAGACTGTGGCCTTGCACTCCCCAGGACCAAGCACAGGGCATGTTGCCTCCTCCAGAGCCAGTGGGCAAGTCACCCACTTGAGAGACTGTGGCCTTGCACTCCCCAGGACCGAGCACAGGGCATGTTGCCCCCTCCAGAGCCAGTGGGCAAGTCACCCACTTGAGAGATTCTGGCCTTGCACTCCCCAGGACCAAGCACAGGGCATGTTGCACCCTCCAGAGCATGTGGGCAAGTCACCCACTTGAGAGACTGTAGCCTTGCACTCCCCAGGACAAAGCACAGGGCATGTTGGCCCATCCAGAAGCAGTGGTCTTGTTCCATCTGCCGGCTGAGGTGCCCCCCGTTCCCTGTCTCCCAGAGGTGCCTGCCTATTTTCCTACTGATGCCCCTGCAGTGTTCTATCCGTGTTGCTGCAGGTGACAAGTGGGGCCTTGGATTTTGGCCTGTGGCCCATGCAGAATGAGGACTGGGCAGTGTCTCTTGAACTGTACATATGTATATACCATTAGATTGAATTTTCGTATTTCTACTGTATTTATTTTATTACACTCACTTTATCACATTGCTGTTGTCCTTGCATTATTCATAAGGGGTACGTGGTAAACATGTTTTCTTACTGCATCTGATTGTGTGTATGGTGTTGGGGGTGGGGGTGTGTGTTGTGCGTGTGTGTGTCACTCTCTTTTTCCTCCCTCCCTCCCCTGTGTGCTAGGCAGCTGTACTCACCGTGGTCGTCTTCGCCGTCGTTGGTGTTTGTGGTGGAGCAGGACGTGGAAAATCATAGGGAATATTTGAAATTCAGGCTCCATGGCGGCATGGTTCTTCCCTGAGTCTCCAAAGGTGAGTCCTTTCCCTTCTGAGGTCTTTTTCCACCAGGCTTTTGATGTCATTGGTACCGCACCGGAAAAGGTGGCGGATTGTGTTGTCATAATATTGTGGGCGGAACATTAACTTCCGCCTGGCTGTAGGCGGCTACCGCTGTGGTGTCTGTTGTTTCCGCCCTGGCGGTCGGTGTGGTAAAGTGGCTGTCTATCTGAGTTCTCACCGCCATGGTCATAAATTGGCTGTAGTTACCGCCAGCCTGTTGGCGGTATTACCGCCACTTCATCACCGACCGCCAGGGTTGTAATGAGGGCTTTAGTTTAGAGCTCTCCTCACTTGACAACTTTGCAATCGGAAACATAGAACCCCAATTAGACAGTATAACATCGGATGACCTGAACTTTTTGGACAGCAACTTAATAAAAGGCTTCAGGTATAAGGAAGATAAGCAATTGGAAGGACACGCAATCAATAAGCAAAATGGGCAAAGTCAGAAAAACAGAAATGATCTCCCATTAGATCAACCAATTCTTAGCATCATGAAAATCATATGCACAACATTGGACTCAATTGCAAGTGCGAACATGACCCAGTCTCTCAAACTTGACAATCAACTTGAGCTGACCAATTTACAGCTACATTAAAGACCACAGACTACAGGATAGTCTGGTTGAGGGTGCTGTAAGGGAAAATCTGTGGCAACAGTCTGCTGCCGATACAGCAGATATGCAAACATGTGGACCACTGCTGGAGACATTACTGGAAGTCCTGAAGGTAATTAACAATATAATTGAAGACTGCAAACTGAGCCTTAAAAATGTACCTACGTATGACCGTGAACCCACAGAAATAGCGTCAAGAACGCCAAACACGCCAATGGACAGAATAGGTCCACAAAGCCTAGGACAAGCAGGCGGTCTAGACGTGAGCGTTTGCATAGAAGAGATAGAGGGAAAGAGTGGAATCTCTGCATCAGTAATTGAAGCTCCAAGTGCAGTAGGAAAAAGGGTTCAGAATAAAAGGTCTCAACCAATAGGGAAATGGAAAAGTACGTGGAAAAAAGCAAAGGGGAATAAAAAAGTAACAGCAAAAAAGGTACAAAACACGATGTGGCAGTCAAAACCAGTGGGGCAAATTCAAACAATTGTAGAGCTCGTTGAACAACAGAATGTAGATCAAAATATTATGTTAGAGAGCCTTGGAAAATCAATGGACAAAAACAGCAACTTCATGAATAAAGATCCAGGTTTGATGTGTGATAAAAGCTGCACCTATCACTCTCACATAAATCGTATACCCACTGGATAAAGGGGAAGTCAAGCATCTAGCCTAGGCATTAGAAACAAAAAGAGGTTGGAAATAGACTAGCAATGAATCCAGGGACAAATGAGGCAAGCGAGGATTCAGCTAATGGAATGTACAAACAGAATCCAGACACATTAAAATCAAAGTTAAGCCTTAATAAAGACAAGCACCTGTGGTCATGAAATAGAACATCTAGCCTAAGTACACCATCCGAATGCAGTGGAAAATCATAATGAAAATTGTCTACAAAAGTTAAATACCACCATTGAGAGTACACCACAAGTAAACAGTAAAAGAAAAATTAGGAAGCTGAAGTGTACTGAGGACACAGAAAGTGAACAAAGTACAAAAATAACCACTTATGCGTAAATTGATGACAATCTAACATCTCCAGCTCCTGTACCCCTGACAAAAACAAAATATTGTCATTAGGCCTGGCCAGAAAAACACAGTAGCCAGATGGGGTATGACAATTCCTTGCCCGCACTACCACGGCCCGCACTCGACTGGGAAAATAAAGCAAAAATGGAACTCTGGCCCTTAAGAAGTCAAATACATGAAGGATGCAAGAACACTAAGACATATCACGGAAGGAGTAAAGAACAGGAAGAGCTAGAATCCATACGACCTGTAGCTAATGCTAATAGCAAACAGAAAGATGAGAGTCGACATCAAGGAAAATGTTTACAGGAAGGTTGCGAGCATACTGAGACCCATTCTGAAAGAAATAAAGATCACGAAGATACGATTGTGTTTACCCCTGAGTATTCCTCAAGAGGGAGCCAAGATATTCTAAACAGGAGCAATATTGTATATCTTGTTAACTCCTTGCCGGGCCTTCCGAAAGTAACGACTAAAGATTTGCTTTCAGAAAGATTCATACTAAAAAAAGGGTCAAATAGTGGGGAATCATCAGAAACAGTCTGGACCTCATCATGGATAGTAAATCAGATCCTAAATCAGTCCAGTCTGATGAAGACCTGGAGAATAACAATTGACATTCCCAAAAAGGAACTATATCCATCAATATTTCTTGAAAAAGCCCAAACACAAAACGTGCCAAGCAAGTACGAGCCTAAAGATAACTTCGGCTTGATACTGCAGGGAGCAATTAGCTCCAAACAACAACTACCTGAACGAATAAACCTGAGCAACATGAGGTTCAGTCTGTTAGTCAATGCCCCAAGAAACATCACTGGTATTATTTCACAGCCACAGATTTACGAAGAGCAGTCATAAAGAAGCTTGTAGCAAAAAAATGGATCACCTAAATATAAAATATGGAATTAGATCACCACTAAAAATCTTAAATTGGAATATTGCAGGCCTAAAAGCCAAAACTGATGATAAGGATTGGATAGAATTTATCAAACAACAAAATATCAGCTGCTTCCAGGAAACTTGGTCTATCAATGCCATCGACTTAGATGGGTTTTCCACTTTCTATCTACCCACAATTAAACAAAATAAAGGTAGACCAACGGGGGGCTTGACCATTTGGATTAGAACTTCACTACTGGAAAAATCCGTAGCAACCCATGTTGTATTAAGCAAGGATATCGATACGTTAGTAGTAAAACGCGAGGCTTCGTCACTTGAAATAGTGAATGTGTACTTTTGCACTTTTCAGTTTTGTAACAACTTCCTACTAATATGTGGCGACTTTAACACCAAACCCCATTCTATCCTTGGGGATAAACAAGTATTAGAAGAAGACCACGTTTGGAATATTCCGATCCTCTCCATCGAAAGTTGTCAAGATTCAAAGAAAGGAGAATTAATTTTTGAAGCCCTAATAGAACGAGGGAGTCACATTTTAAATGGAAGAACTAAGTCAGACAAAGCACTGAAATCCACCTTCTGAGTTGGAAAAAGGCAAAGTATTATTGACTATTTGGCAATAAACACTGAAGCCTGGCATTACATCATAGATATGGAAATAGGGGACAGGATTGAGAGTGACCATGACCTGCTGTTAATGGAGATGGTCCATCCCGATATGAGCTCCTGGAAACCTGTTCCTCCATTTAAAAAAACTGTCCAAGAATAGCTCTGAGACCACATAGGAAAAACATTGTAAGAATATATGCGGGTGAACCTTATACGGGTGTCCCCAGTGATACCTGGATGCCATCACTCTCCAGGTTCCTTAATCTGCCAGGTAATGAGGTCTCTCTCCTCTTGCAAAAATTCAATAATCTTCTAACACAAACATATAAGGAAAGAACTAGGAATTTTTAAAAACATCCCAACGGAGACTGAGTGTTGGTTCGATGACGAGTGCCTAAAAGTAAAAAAGGCATTATTACGAGCACTAAAGAACCGCCATTTAAATAACTTTAATGAGCAACAATTGTTTGATTGCAGGCAACAATACAAGAAACTAATGAGACACAAGAAGAAGACTTTTCCACATAAACTCTGGGGAGATCTCTTGCACGCAATCTCGGCTGGAGATTCAAAAAGGTTTTGGGAAATAATCAGGTGCGGGAGTGAAGGCCCTCCAAAAAATTTAGAGCTGAACATCAATCGTCAACTCTGGGTAAAGCATTTCACTGCTTTATACCAAGAAGAGGGTAAGATTAAACCTGGAAGTATTAATAACCCAATAGGTCACAACCAAGGGTCGGATGGAATCGACTGTAAATTAAGCAAGATAACGCCACTTCCTGAGAATCACGTGGTAGGAACTAAGTGGCCCAAGGTGCCTGAACATGAAACAATGGATAAATCAGTTCCTAATAATCCTCCTGTATAAACCTCATGCAAACAACCTAAGCTATACCCTGTGCCATAGAACTAGTGATTGAATTCAGTGAGAAAGAAATTGTGCAAGCCATCCTCGTCCAAAAACTGCACAAGGCTGCAGGTCCAGATGGTATTCCCTCAGACGTCTATCGTAATCAACTACCGTTATGATTACCAGCTTTAACTCACCTATATAATAGTGTTTGGTTTTTCAAGGAAATCCCGCCCTCATGGAGAAAATCAATAATAGTTCCAATTCACAAAAAGGGGCCATGGGACATGGTGTGTAATTACAGGCCAATCTCATTGCTTGACAGTGTTAAGAACATTATTGCCAAATTTATTCAGTCTTGCCTAGACCAGTGGATAGAGGACAGAGATCTATTATTGTTACATCAAGCTGGTTTCAGGAGGGGCCAAAGTAGAATAGATCAACTCTTTAAGCTGAACATGATTTGCTCCAAATATGTCTCCCTAAAGGATTCCCCGCTGTATCTGGTATTTGTCGACCTTCAAACTGCATTTGACAGTGTGGATCACCAAATATTATGGCAACTACTGTCAGAAATGGGAATTCCAGGAAAGATGTTAAGGCTATTAATCTTATTACACACAGTAAACACTGCCAGGGTCAGACACAGCTCAAGAAATGACAATACGGCAGAGATTCCAATCCAGCGAGGTGTCAAACAAGGGTGTGTTTTGGCCCCAACCCTATTTAATTGCTATATAAATGAAGTGGGACAAAAACTGAGGAAATTAGCTAATAAAAGCATACCTATTTTGCACTTCGCAGATGATGCTGTACTATTGGCAAGAACGGAGATATCAATGCATCGTCTGCTAAAACGCTTCAAATCATTCTGTGCATCGAGAAATTAAACGATTAACGAGGGCAAAACAAAGTTTATGATTCTCAACCAAAAACAGAAGATGCGAGCTACCTTCAAGGTTAACAAAAAGCCTTTGGACGAAGTGGAGACCCATGATTATTTGGGCTGCCGGGTGGATGATAAACTGACCTGGAATTTATATAAGCAACATCTCCCTGGCCCAACAAACTGGAGCTGTACTCAGATTTGCAAAAGCCACAGGGAAGCACTCGGTGAGCTCTGCACTGCTCACGTATAAAATGAAAGCGAGGGCTGCTGCACTTTATGGTGCGGAGATCTGGGGATTCAAAAAGACCCCACTAATACAAGTAACTGAACATAAATTTATACGACGATTACTTTGTCTAGGTAATGACACACCGATGAAAGCGATAAGAATAGTTTTAAAAATGAGAAAAATTGAGGATTATATTGTATTGGCTCCTATACGATATTGGATTCGCATCTGGACAAAGGAGGAACTTAAATCATATAAAGCTGTAATGATTGATATCTTGAATCTACAAAATCATCGGAAATCGCCCTGGTTCAAGCATATTTCAACAGCTTTGGCTGCAATACGCTTCAAAGAACTCTGGCTCCACCCAGAAAAAAATCACGAAGCATAGCCTTGTTGCTGTTAAAAAGGCATATTGGGATCACAAGACACAGAATGTTTGTGACTCACCTAGTCCTTTATTAAAGGGTTATATTTGACTCAATCAAGAACTTAAACCAGCTGCCTTCATGGATAGTATTTATTTTCAATTTCGCATGGGTACACTACGGGTGATCTCAGTGACTAATAAGTGGCAGCCTGTTCCCTTGGGGAGATCTGATTGCTGTCCCTGCCTCTACAGTATAGTGGTCAAGAAACATTATCTCACTTCCTTTTTAATATGTCACTTTACGCTTCAACTTTGAAAACTGTACTTGCAACCACTTTTTAAAAAGTATGGTATTAGGAAATCTAAGGAATCTGAAGTGTGTATGCGTTCGGATGAAAAACACATTGTGAGGATTGTTTCAACATATATCTTGGAGGCATTGAAGTTAAGATCGTCAATGCACTCACAGTTTTCACCATACTAATAACTGTTCAGTGGGGTCCTATAGGTGCATATTGTTTGGGGAAAATGGCGTAGGATGAGACATAATAGGGAAAGTATTCTGGGACGTTATTAAGCTGGAGGGTCACATCAAACTGTCCCATATGATTAGATCCAGGGTAACTTCATCTAACTTAAAACTTCATCATGCCTCTACTGAGTTGAATAGTGTGTTATGCAAATAAACAATGACGTGACTGGTTTGCCACTGTCGCAAAGCATTTCCATGATAATTTTGGGCACTCTTGGCTTCGTGTGGTGGTGTATGCGAATAAATTGACAGTTAAGTATAGCTTTTAGCGATAAGTTTGCATTTTAATATGTGATTTTTTAATGTGTTATGTGATGTTTGTAATTATACATGAGAAATTGTTATGGCCGGATAGGCAGACAACAATAAAATGGTAAATGGAAATGGAAAGAGTTAATTTGGGGATCATAGCAATAGACTGAATTAGAGAGTGAAGATAGATGATAGATTGAGAAAGGTATAGGGTGAGACAGAGTAGTGCATTGGAGAGAGTGAAAGTTTTTTTTCTTCTCGTCTAAAGGAGGAGTAAAGTAATAAATATAGAGATAATTGATTACAAAGAAAGGGTATATATGTATAAGGAAGATCATATATTAAGATTTAAAATTGCATTGTATAAACGCAGAAGTAATTTATTTGACTATTTTTTTGTATAACTCAATTGTTTTTATTTTTTAATGTATTCTTTTTTTAATTGTATATTTTCTTCATTATTTTAATAGTGAAGCACTTTTGGATAAAATAGTTAGGATAATATTTACATATTATGATAAATACAATAGGGACCCATAAGCATGTAATCAAACAACTTATATAAAACCTATGAAATGACCTACAAACATGTCAAGCATATTGTTAGCCCTGGGAGTTTTTTAGTGTGTCTCCCCTGTCTTTTTGCCTTCTGAACTCCTGTTTTTATGATATACTGGACTCTGTTTTTGCTGATTTATTGTATCTGCGCACTTTACCACTGCTAATCAGTGGTAAAGTGCAAGTGCTCCCTATATAAATAGTATTGGTGATTGGATCATCCATGATTGGCATTTTTGATTTACTAGTAAGTCCACTAGAGGTGCACAGGGCCTATAAATCAAATGCTACTAGTGGACCTGCAGCACTGGTTGTGCCACCCACATGAGCAGTCCTGTGAACATGTCTCAGACCTGCCACTGCAGTGTCAGTGTGTGCAGTTTTAAACTGGCAATTCGACCTGGCAAGTGTATCCACTTGCCAGGCCCAAACCTTCCCTTTTACTACATGTAAGGCACTCCTAAGGTAGGCCCTAGGTAGCCCCATGGGCAGGGTGCAGTGCTTTTAAAAGGTAGGACATGTGCTGGTGTGTTTTACATGTCCTAACAGTGAAATACTACTAAATTCGATTTTCAATGTTGCAAGGCCTATCTCTCTCATAGGTTAACATGGGGGCTGCTGCCTTTGAATAACTTTTAAGTGCAGTTTCCCTTTGAGAGCAGATAGAGATATGGAGGTTTGGGTCTCTGAACTCACAATCTAAAAATACATATTTTAGTAAAGTTGGTTTTGAAATTGTCTGTTTGAAAATGCCACTTTTAGAAAGTAGGCATTTTCTTTCTTAAACCATTCTGTGACTGCCTGTTTGTGGATTCCCTGTCCGGGTCAGTTTGACTGTTGTGCTCTTTGTACCTCTCCTCTAGACAGTTGCACAATGGGAGCTGGGGTGTAGACTGCATATCCTGATGAGCCATCTGAGCTAGAGTAGAGGGAGGAGTGGTCACTCACATCTGAAAGGACTGTGCCTGCCCTCCCACAATGCAGTCTCCAACCCCCTGGTGTGTCTGGGGCCTTGTCTGGCAAGGCAGGATCTTGTTAACAGCAGCGACTTTCCACTGAAGTTGGGCAACTTCAAAGGCAGAAAGGTGTATAAGTAGTGGACCCAAAACCCCAGACTTTTGGAATATTTCTGGAATCAAGAGGAACCTCTGCCAAGGAGAAGAGCTGAAGAGCTGGAGAAGTACTGCCCCTTTGCTGTGTTGCGTTGCTGGGTTGGCCTGCAGTTGCTGCTTCTGCCTGGGAACTGTGTGCTGTTTAAGAAGAAAAACCACTGCAACGCTGCCAATGACGCCGCTGGCCTGCAGCGGGACCTGCCCACACCGCATGGAGCGGCACCAGCCTGCTTCGCACCACAATCATGGTCTCACCGCCGCTGCCATCTGATGCCGCCATTGAGCCACAGCTTGCACTAAGACCTGTGGGCCCGCAGTCCGGCATCGCCTTGTTCACAGCCTGGACATCCCCAACGACAACGCTCCTGCTGAAGCTGGCACCGCTGCCTGCACCGTGGCCTGTGGAGAACACGTAGCACCGCCCTGCACAGCAGCCCCGGCCTTCCAACGCTAGCACCATCAACTCTAGTGTCGTCAACAGATGTCCCAGTCTGCACCGCAACCCGTGGATGCCGCACAGAGCCCATTCCGTGCTGCACCGCCGACTTGGGCCTACCGATGACAGCGCTTCAGCAATTACGATGCCATTGCCTGCACTATGACCTGGTGACAGCGCACTGCACAGCTTCACACCGCAGCCCTGGTCTCACCGACGCTGTTGGATGCTGTCACCGAGCCGCTGCCTGCACCGTCACCTGTGGGCACCACACGTCGTATTCTGCTGCTTTGCACCCCAGCCCAGACACCATCCACGCCACTGCTCCAGACTTCATCAGCCCAGAGCTCGATCTGCAACACGTGTGACTTCAAGGGCCCGACAACCCCCGCACCGACCTCCAGAACTGACGCCTGTGACGCCAGCGACGCCGCTCCCTGGATCTCATTGCGAGGATCACAACGCCCTCCATTTCCAAGGTACTGTTTGCGGATCTTCCCAACACTGTAGCTGGGCCGTGACGCTGTGGGTGGCCTGAACTGTTGGTTTTGTTGCTCCCAACGCTGTGATGGCCCAAGGTGGAGCTATCGACTTCAAGGAACAGTATTTTTAAGTTAATTCTTGCATAATTCATATCTTTATTACTGTATGTTGGATTGTTCTTGTTTTGGTCATGTTTTACACAGATAAATATTGGCTATTTTTCTAAAACTGGTGTGGTGTCCTTTTGCAGTGTTTTCACTGTATTACTGTGTGTTATGTGCAAATGCTTTGCACATTGCCTCTGAGATAAGCCTGACAGCTCGTGCCAAGCTACCAAGGGGGTGAGCAGGGGTTATCTGAGCGGGTATCTCCCTTATCCTGACAAGAGTGAGGGTACCTACTTGGACAGGGTGCAAATCGACTGCCAGCTAGAAACCTAGGGCCACATTTATACTTTTTGATGCAAAACCGAGGAAACACAGTTTTGCATCAAAAACTTTAACATGGTCTAATGCCATTTTCTTGTGCCACCCGGGCGTCAAATTTATACTTTGACGCACGGTGGCGCAAAGCATGGTTTAGAGTCATTTTTTTTTACTCTAACCATTGTGCCTTGTCGTAAAGCAAAAACAACGTTAACGCAGAGAAAATTACTCTAATCTGGTTTGCGCTGTTGCAAACCGGATAAGCGCCATTTTCCACTTCATTCGCATCAAAAAGAGGCGCAAACGGTGCAAACAGTGCTAAGGAGCCCCAAAATGGATCCCAGAAGCCAGGAGATACCCCAGGGAGACCACAATCAACCAGGAACCACCCAGGAGAACACAGACAAGATCCAGGAGAGGGAGAAGAAGAAAAGGAAGTGTCGTTTCAGTGCAGAGGAGCATGAAATACTGGTCAGAGAGGTGACGGAACACCAGCATCAACTATTTGTCAACTCAAAATTGCCAATTGGAAGGAGAGAGGCAATTTGGCAACAAATTGTCAACAAGATCAACAGTGTGGCAGAGGTCAGTAGAACAGTCACGGAGTGCAAGAAACGCTGGCATGACTGCATGTGCAGCACGAAGGAAAAAATGGCAAGGAACAAGAAGGCAGCACTGCAGACTGGAGGTGGGAGTCCAGCACCGCAGGAGGCCCTGGACGAGATGGAGGAGATGGTGGCAGCCATCATCCCAGAGGAGATCGTCACAGGAATTCAAGGACAGGACAGCACAGACTACCAGGAAACAACACATTTGCAGGGTAAGTTGCATGGGGGACAAAAATGCCTAAATGTTAACTGCAAGCAAGGGGAGGTACATACCTACTATACAATGCATGTCAGCCATGGAAATCAGGCAGCGGAAAGGGCAAAGGGGCACGGGACGGGTGCATGGGCTGTGCAGTGGAAACCAGGGGCACAGCACAACACTACACCAACAACCCTTGCATGGGGGTACTCTGCCATGCCAAGGCTGTTGGAAAGGCAAAGCCAGTCCAGGAGGGTAGGCTAGAATGTAAAACTGGCCCGCTGTCACAGGACAGCTGGTATTGTCACAACATGAACTAGGGGACAATTTCCAGTCTCAGGCCATTTCCGCAAGTGGCATTTACCATTGACAACAGTTGCCACTACCACCTGTGCTGTGTGTGCTGGTCAAGTAGCAAATGGCAGTTAGGTGCCCATGGAACAAACACACTCAAAATAGAGGGTTCAGGATGACGACGTGATCAATCCCCTTTAATTCCTAACAAAGTATAAATCCTGTCAAATGCTCATGTCTAAAGGTGCAATAAACATTATGTCTTGTTACTTACATTATGAAGTACACAGCAGTAATGTCATACCCAAGGTGCCCATTCCAGGGTCTACACCATGCCTGTGTTACAATAGCTGCAATGCCACCTTGCAACATCTCAACTGTCATACTGCTAAGACAACAGCATTGAGGGGGAGGACATATGTGTCTAGCTAGTGAAACACACCCGCACAGTCATTAGAGGAAATGGAACACTGCCAGGCCCATCAGTGCAATCCAATGTAGCACACATTGCCAAACATCAACCTGACACACTACCAATGCTGACACCTGTATCGTGCCATGCCAATGCTATACATAGTATGTGCTAGGTCTCAGCAACGTATATGTGTATGTGAAATTTCAGAGACTGGGTCAGTCCTATATTGTTAAGTGTGGTGCAAGTGGCATCAGAACACCCACAGCCATTGTAAGGCCTCACCATGCTAATGGAAGTAGAGGGGAGGGTTGAGTAGGATAAGAAGGTGGCAACGCACAATTTGGCCAGAACCTACACCTAGAGGATGTGGTGCAGACAATTCCCCAAACTGCCCACCCTACATGTGACATGCAGGTGGGGCATAGGCCTGTGAGAATGCTAATATTAATGAGAGGAACAATGAACAGGAACTAAGATTACAATGTCCCACTAATAGGAAGTCAGTGATGTCACATTACAACTGCCACAACACAGACACACTAATTGTACAATATCTCATTGCAGAGGATGATGGCTCTCCTGTGGATATGCCTGTCCTGGACTTCCCTGATGACATGGATGACGAGCTGAAAACCATTAGCCAGCAAGCCCTCCAAGATGTCCTTGGAACCATCCAGACCCCACCTTCACTCGCAAGGAGGAGCACAGATGTAGCAGCCATCACAGAGGACCACCCACCACCCCAATAGTACGACCTGCCAGCTCAAACCCAGCTGAGGACTCCGATGACACTGGTACCACCTTTGAGAGGACAGTAGTGGGAGTACAGCTGGAGCTGGCCAAGGAGGTGCGAGGGGGGATGCAAAATATGTTAGCCAGCCTTGTGGGGATGCACATGTGCATGATGTCATCCGCAGAACAGTCAGCAGCCATGAAAGTCCAACAATCCCTCCTGCAAGGACTACAACAGTGTGTGAGGGATTTCAGCACAGCAGTTAGGGAGTTGCCACAACACCTGACATCCCAAACATTTCACTGCGTGCCCGACTGCAATCATGACCCCCTCAGGGCCGACCTGGCTGCCTACCACAGAGATGTAGCTGCTATACTCCATAACCAGCAGCTCCTCCTTGCTGCAGTAATGCCCTAAATAGCCCCACAGTTGGTAGCTACCGGGAAGTCGGAGTCCACTTCTTCAAACACTGAAGTGTGTGTTGCCCCTTCAAACCCACCACCACCAAGGGCAGAGGAGACGACACACACATCAGAAGATGAAGACGTGGAACAGATCACCTTCAGCCGTAGGAGTACCCGGTAGCACCAATCCATGCCACATGGGCACTGATTTCCTATGTCCTGTGCTTGTTAACATGCCAGTCTTGCTACATGCACTGTTCTCCAGCACACTGTTTACCTAACCACTATGCACTGCAATTGTCTGTCACTACCTAATTGGCAATTCATGTTCCTCTGTACTGAATGACACTCCATCACAGCATGTCCAATGACTTGTCCCTCACCATTGCACTTGTGTTGCGTCACAATAGAAGGCGTCACACTAATTGACTTACAATCCTGGACTATGTAAATATTGCACTACAGCACTTTAAAATAAATATCACTTACACAACCACTTTGTCTCTTTGTAATGTGACACATCAACTGTGTAGGAGATTTGTGATGCATGTAACATGTCAATGGCCACAGAATGTCAATGCAATAGTGTAGAAAGAATGTGGGCTGATAACTATGCACAAGTGTATGGATTTTATCATCATCTGTACTTCCTTTGGCTTATTTCTGAAGTGGAAGGATCACAAACAGTATAATGCTGTGTAGAAATTAATATGTCAGGTCCAAAGTATGTACAGGATGAAACTCAATGTGGCCCACATTCCCTTCAAGACAATCATTACGTATGTGAGATCAGGCTCTAAACTTTAATCCCACACCATACAGCAGGAATGGAGGTGTACGAGTGTACGAGTGTATGGAAAATAACGTCACTGGGAGTACAATGTGAGAAATCATAGGTGTGATTTATGTATACTGAACGTCATAAGATTATGACACCACTCAGTTTCTCAGAGTTCACATGAACATCAGGCTGCAGAGAGACGTCCCACAGTGCCCAAAATTCCAATACAGGACTAAAACGATGACAGTTTGAAAATCACACCAACCTTTACAACACATTGGGAAACATAGTTACCTTGAGTGGTGAGTGCAATGGATGACAGATGCATAGAGAAGTAGCTTTGTTGTGGCTGCCAATGTGACAGCTCATTTGGAAGTGGGAATAACCATGTCAAGAATGGGATGTGGATGCAGGATGGAACACAAATGCAAATACAACATTGACACTGTACACTCATGCAAAGGCCCTGATCCTCAAGCATATGACACATACTGTAAAGGAGTACACCAAACTTTATTATATCTGTATGCAAGGAAACTTAAACTATGGGAAACACCTAAACTAACCTAACCTACCCTAACTATACATTACCCACAACTGGCCCTAACTACCCTAAGCTAAACGTACTTACCACATGTAACTGAACACTCTGAACATCAATTCCCCATCCCCCTTATATGATGGGACACGTGTAGGACAACATACCTAAACACATACTAACTTATCCTAAACAAATATATTTTTTTAAATATTCTTTTTGGTTTTTGTAATACACATAAACCCCAACATCATCCCCCACCCACAAACAAACATGTAATAATATAACTCCCCCCAACCCACTTATCCTAACTAAACTAACAGCCTACTCTAACCTAACCCACTAAAGAAAAGTACGAGGAAAGAGGAGGGAGGGAACGTAATTAGGGGTGAGGATCAATAAGTCACAGATTGGCCCACCTCAGGATTTTCTTAATCCCTCGCAGTCTCCTGCTATTGCGGGCCACCTCCTGCTGCAGAGTGTCCATGAAGCGCAACATACGTTGCATGTCACGTTGTAGCGTTATGAACTCGGTCATGTCGATTACTGCAGCTGGGGTCGTCTGGGTAGCACTTGTTGTAGCTGGTGCTGGTGCCGTGGTTGGAGGTGGAGGTGCAGAAGGTGCTGCTTGTGGGCTTTGGGCTGACGAGGTCGAGGGACCAGCTGGAGTGGCTGTCATCCCTGTGTCCACTGTGGTCTGAGCTGTTGTGGTGGTGGCAGTTGTGGTCAATGCTGGCCCCCCTTGGCTAAATGCCATCCATGCCCCTGTGGCTCTCTCATGACGATATCGCCTAGCCATACTACGGAACCCAGCCTCCACATCGAGGATATGTGGCGGTACCGCACTGCCCGCCTCTGAAATTCACGTATTTCCTGGGCATTCATGTTGGCAGCTGTAAAAATAGAGACAGGCAAACATTAGTGACATCATTGTGTGATATATGTACAGATGATGTTCTAACTCAAAAATAGCACATGCAGTCCAAATCACAGTACAGATGATAGAATGTCCCTGAGGAATGACATGCCAGCACAGCCTACCCATCAACTATCTAACAGCACAGCAATGCACAACAAGGTGTGTACTTAATTTAATGATCTGTGCATATTTGTAGTGCTATTTGTCACATAACAAATGCTGCAAGTACTCAACATGTGCCAGGCCGACTAATCCCTATCTTCTGGATCAAATTCAAGGCATGCAAGACCTGTGATTTCTATATGGAACTGCCAGGACAGTATGCAGTTGGTAATCATAAGGGGGCATTTCAGTTTGGCACACATGAATGCTTCAATTACATGTCTGTCATCTACACTGTGACCATCACACCTTGCTACACATATTTTCTACCCCTAACCCTGTGCCTCGGGGGGATGGACAAGCAACACATATTTTCAAACATCAAGGACAACCACAAAGCTTTGTGCAGCTGTACATGAGTTTAGTCAGTCCACCACAGGTAAGGACGCCTGCCAACTAGGATTGAGTCAACCATTGGACAATTACATCTACATTCATGTTTCTATTTGCGGACAATCGTCAACATCAGATCTCACTGACACATTTCCAAAATCAACCACATTGATGCAAGCACCCATCTGGCCTTGACCTGCATGCACGCCTATGACATTTCACTCAAGTGCCACGTAAATGGAGTACAACATGTGGAGCTAGATGCTGCGTGACAGTCACCCATACAGTCCTACATGTTCATTACTTAACAGGGATGCACAAGTTGGTGTGTAAAACCAATGCATGACTGTTCTATGTGATTTTGGGTATGACTTGCTGACTAAATTATGACACTGGCCACCTCCAAATCAATGTTTGGCATACATGTAGCAACAAATCACCTTGTTCACCTGCCCATGCCTATTGTGCAGCACTCGACTCCCAATATATGACTCTCTGCCACTGAATGTCCACCTGTAAAACATGGAAGGGTGATATGTGCTCAATGTCTGCTCACTGTACAAAAGTTGGAACAACAAATCACTGTGTGTGACTTTTATATGATAGAGCTGCACATCAGCCATATAGACACCCCAACAGACATACCACTGCAAACATGCATTGACACTGTCACTCCAGTGAGTGATAGACACACATATGCACACATGAACTGGTCCTAACAATCATGTGGTGCCAAACATGATTACAAAAAATATATATTTTTTTTTTGTCCTCATTCACCCTAGGCAGTGCATAGAACTCCCTTTGCTTGTCAACCGACACATGGGAAGTTGCTTTTGGCCAGGGGTTACCCTCTCTTCTCGACCAATCCTTAGACTATCCTGAGTCCCCAAGGATTTCAGAGTAGGGTTTGTAATCATCGGACCAATGACACTAAACCATGTTAATTTCAACAAATATAAATAACAGTAATGTTACAACCCTCAGTGGTCTTTTTTCCAATCCAACAATGGTGCCCAAAAATCCCCTCGCACCTTATCCTTTCCCCCTAAAGCTTGATCCAAATCTGCTATACTTAATAAATCTCTAAGCCATTCTACATATCCTGGCGGGGCCGTAGACATCCATTTCCTGCATATTTCTCGTCTCCCCAACACTATTGCATAGAATACTAACTTTTTTTCTCTCACCGTAGCTGGCCGTCCCAGCCAATCCTGGACTTGCCTGAAAATTATCAACCTTAAGGAGGCCTCTATTCTCTGTTTCAGAATACTCGAAATTACTCCACATACTTCTTCCCAGAAGTGTCGGACATCCAAGCATCCCCAAAACATGTGAATATCTGTAGCTTGGGCCGCCCCACATTTTGAACAGTTCACCCCCTGGCCTCCTTTCATTTTAGATAATTTATCTGGGGAGATGTAAGCTCTGTGTAGCGTGTAATAATGGTTTTTCTTTAGCACAGCAGGTTTCACGGTACCATGGAGCAATGCTAATGACTCCTTCCACCACCTCTCGAGCAGTTCTTCCGAAAAACAATCTCCCCACAGTTTTGCAGGAAGGTCAAAATCGCCATCTACCCCTTCCAGGATCCCCCAGTACCAAGCTGACACTTTGTGGGGGCATATTGAAGGGCTCGGGATAATCACATCCAAAGGGTTGTTCTTACCCACACCTTCCTTAATCCCTTTGGCCCATTCTCTAACTTGCAAATATTTCCACCTAGACAAGGCTCCTCTCGTTAGTAGCACTAATTCTTCCCAAGGAAGCAGGTCTCCTTCAAAAAACAACTCTCCCCAGTACTCTACTCCCGCCTGTTTTAACGGTAGCGCTAGTATGTCTTGAAAACATTCTGGAGTACCCGGGGAGTCCCAAATAGGAGCATTGGAATTATAGTAGGTTAGTTTTACCAAACGTCTGATCCGATACCAACATTCCGCTAGGCCCCGCATAATTTTCAGCCTTATCTTCTTGTAGAATTTAGGGTCCCCAAATTTAAAAATAAAGTTTGTTGACGCACCCTTAATGTTGGAAGCCATTGTTTTGAACATTAGCCCAACTGTTGTAGAGTCCGATGTGGAAAAAACTCTAAAGTTTTTTAAAAGGAAAGCCCATGCATAATATTGCAAATCAGGTAATGCCAGACCTCTCTTTTGCTTACACCGCCTCAACTTTCTCTTTGAAATTCTAACCCCCTTAGAGTTCCAAATAAAATCGCTTATTAGGCACTGCATTTTTTCTATATATTTTTTCTGCATAGGTAGTGGAGAAGTTGAAAACAAGAAATTCCATTTAGGGAGAATAGACATTTTTACCAAATTGACCCTGCCTATAATAGACAAGGGGAGATGAGTCCAGCCTTTTAATAGGCCCTTACATTCCAGCAGTAATTTAACCTGATTCCTCTCTACTAGTTGATCAATGTTTTGAGGTATCGAAATTCCCAAATATCTGATTTCCTTCTTACAATGTACTGATTTATAATCCATATTCCATGCCATTATCTCTGTTTTCTCTACATTCACCTGATATCCTGAAATCTTGCCAAATTCTTCCGCAAGCCTAATAGCCTCAGGGAATGCCGTTGAAAGATTATCAGTAAAAAGCAAAAGATCGTCCGCGTAGAGAGACAATTTTTTCTCCCAGCCCTGACAACGAAAAGGGGAAATCACCCGGTTTTGCCGAATCTTTCTTGCAAAAGGCTCCATATACAAATTAAACAATACAGGGGATAGCCGGCAGCCCTGTCTAGTACCCCTTGCAATAACAATTGCGCCAGTAAGATTCCCATTCACTAATATTCTAGCAGTAGGGGCCTTATAGATTTGGTTTACTACCCCACACACATTAGTTCCCAGATTAGCCTTCCTTAGCAAAAGCTTTAGATAGTCCCAATTTACTTGATCGAAGGCTTTAGCTGCATCAATTGTAATGATCCCCAAAGGGGAATCGAGTGATACCGCAAGGTCTATTGCTCCAATCAATTCGTAAGTCAACTCGTGGAGGTATCTACCTTTTGAGAAGCCCTTCTGATCTGAGTGTATTAAGTTGTTTGCACCTTTATTTAGTCTGTCCGCTATAATTTTAGAAAATAGCTTATAATCACTATTCAAAAGTGAGATAGGTCTGTAAGATGCACGGTTAGTCGGGTTTTTACCCGGCTTCAAAATCAACGTGATAACCGCTTCATTCCAGGAGAGAGGCATATCTATCTCATAAAAAAAGATTCTACCAAATAATTCCAACAAAATCGGGCTTATAAGGTCCCCTAAAACTTTATACACCTCCACCGGGATACCATCGGGGCCCGGAGCTTTCCCGTCTTTGCCCCTCGCTAGGGCCGCCCTTACCTCCTCAACCGTAATAGGGCCATTTAACCATTCCCGAGTTTGTTGCGAAATCTGTGGCAAGGTATCTTGAGCTAGCCAGTTTTCTACCCGCTTTGCTTGCCCATCCACCTGTTCCGTATACAGGGATACATAAAGATCTTGAAACCCACGTTCAATATCCTCCCTATATATCAGTTTTTCACCTGTATCCTCAATCATTATTTCCTTAATCTGGCTCCTAACCTGATCTGATTTGGCTTTCCAAGCTAACACCTTTCCTGAATTTTCCCCATATTCAAAATGTCTTAATTTACTGACCTCCCATCTTTTCGCATTACGCGCCTGCAAAATATCAGCCAGTTGCGATCTTAACTCAGCCAATTCCACTCTTCCAGTCTCCTCTTCCTGCGACCCAGACACTCTACCGACCAACACTTCGGTTTTTAACAGCATCTCCTGCTCCAAAGTCCTTATTTTGTCCCTAAACACTTTATATTTGTAGCATGCTATACTTTTGAGTACCCCTCGTATTACTGCCTTAAAAGAATCCCAAACCACTGATAATGGTGCCGACCCTATGTTAATGTTAAAGTAGGCCTCGGATTCCCTACGTACATACAGCAAAACATCTTCATCTAATAATAGTGCACGCTCCAATGTCCATCTTCTAACCAGCCTTCTCTGTGGAGCAGACAAATGCAGCATTACTGCCGCATGATCCGACAAATGTGGCGGGAGATATTCGACTTCTTTAACGTTTTCCAACAACCTTTCATCAACTAAAAAATAATCAATACGTGACGCGTGGCTGTATTTCTTATTAAAAAAGGAGAAGGCTCTAGCCTCCCCTTTCTTCTTCCGCCAAATATCACACAGACCTTGGTCTTTCATCATTCTCTTTAAAAAACATTGCGCTTTGGGTGTACCCAAGGACCTACATGAGTCAGACCTATCCAGTCTATTGTCCAGAACCACATTAAAGTCACCTGCCATAATAACTGAATCTGAAAATCCAATAAGCTGAGAGAATACTTTCCTTAAAGGTCCGCTATCGTCGCAGTTTGGGCCGTAATAGCCAGCCAGAACTAAAGATATTTCATTCACCTGTAATTTTACTATAATCCACCGACCAGCTTGGTCTGTCTTTATTTCGAAAATTTCTGGTCTGGCTTGAAATCCTTGCTTAATTAAAATGGCTACCCCCCTAGTGTGAAAATTATGGGAGGTACAAAAACACGTTTGCACCCACTTTTGAGTGCTAAATAACTCTTTACACTCATCCTCCGCCAAATGAGTTTCCTGCAAAATTAAGATTTGCGCCGGGGAATCCTTTAAATATTGAAGGATTCTATTACGTCTCGACTTAGTTCTCAGCCCATTAATATTCCACGAGAGAAGTTTTATCATAAACTTACCCTCCCCCTGGCCCATGCCGATTTTAGTCATTTAAGGTTAACCCCCCCCACCTAGGTGAACGAGAAACAATTTCTGACCTTATCCCCAAAAACTCACCCCCTTGTACCTCCCCCTGCCTAACCCCTCCCAGGGAGAACCCCCCCACTATGTCAGCCACCATTGGCTTGATTTTAGAGTGCCCTGCCTGCCTGGGGGGCCCAGAATTCAAAATCTTTTTGCAAATATTACACATGATCAGCCTGTTCTTTCCTAATAGCATCTAACAATTCATCTGCCTTATCTATCTCTCTTATATTATACATTTTGTTATTATGCATTATTCGCAAAAAAGCTGGGAATTTCAATTGAGCCGTGGCTCCAAGTTTTTTTAATTCATCTAGCCTTTTTCCCAACTCCCACTGCCTGTCCATAGTGATTTTAGATAAATCAGATCTGATCTCAAAAGTCACATTATCCATCTTTAATGCCTTCTGTTGTAACGCCTTGGTCAAAATTTTCTCTTTTAGATGATAAGTCAAGAAATTAACTAAGATTTTCCTTGGTTTTGTGCTGTTGGGCCGCCACGTGAAGGGATCCCGGTGAACTCTCTGAATGTCTCTTTCGATCTCTTCATTACTTTCCTCCAACTCACAGACCGATTTAATTAGTGAGACAACGTATGACTTAAGGTTTACTCCTTCTGCTCCTTCCGGAACTTTTAACAATTTTAAATTGTTCCTGCGTGAGTGGTTTTCCAGATGCTCGATCCTAACTTGTAAACTTTGTTCTTTTTCACTCAAGCCTCGGATTTCGTCCTTGGGGAGCTTCAACTCCTCCTTTATCCCCCCCACTGTTTCCTCTAAAGTCTGGATCCTCTCCATCAAGTTATTGAATTTTTTTTCCAATACCTCGCAAGCTTCTCGAATTTCACCTTGATTACACTCCGAGCTTGCAAACCCTTTCTTTATATCCTCCGATATGGAGAGGATCACTTCCTCCATAGAGGGGGTGTGCCTCAAATCTGGGGGGGGACTAACGACTTGTGCTACTTGGCCTAATTCCTCCTGTTGTGGAGTGAGCTGCATATCACCTTGACATATCATATCAGCAGCCATGCCAGCTTGTGTATTCTCCTGCAAGGGTGAATTTGCAAATAAAGGGGAAAAACCTTCTTCGGCCTCCATACCAGCATCTGTACCCCTTCCAATGTCTTTAATCACAAAAATATCCATTTTCCCTTGTCCCGGCACAAGCACAATATCTTCTGGCCCAGCCCTAAAGTAAGACCTTAAAGAGGGTGTCAGTCTATGTTTTGTTTTAGTTTTTCCTTCAATCCCTTCTCTTTTTTTCTTTGAGCAGCCCGCCCGGGCCAGGGTTTTTCCCTTTCCCTTCAGCTTCCCAAGGCTATCACTAGCCACCGGATCCCTTCTGTCCCCCTTTATCCCCAACCCCTGCCCCCCTACCTGCCATAAGTTGATGGAGGGCTCGGGAGGGGCGGGGGTCTTCTCCTCCTCTCGAGCTTTGCCTAAGGCTTCTGCACCAGCTACTTTCTCGCTGGCTCTTCTTAGTTGATCAAAGGGAGCGCGACTAACCGCGCTACCAAGCTCCCGGGGTGTCCTCCCGGGAGCCTTGCCGGTGCTTGCGTTTCCGGGATTCCCCCGAAGGGGAATCCTTGCCGATCCTCTGCGTGCCCGGCGTAGCTCCAGTGCGGCACGTCCCCAGTGCCGGAGTCTCCCGCCGGGTGCCTCGTCCGGATAACAACGCGAGCGGCTCTCCGCAAGAGGCACTTCCTCCCAACACATTCGGCCGATCCTCTTCGCATGGGGCCACGCCCCCCCAGGTACGGCAGACGTCACGTCTAGCGAGCTGCGGCCGTGACGGCCCTAACGCAGCCCGCGATGTCCTCCCCCCATGATTACTCAATTTTGTGCTTAATTCATTCCAGAGGGTGCTCCATTTCATCTTTTGTAACTGGGAGACACATGCAATGCCACATTCCTGGTGCACTGCAAAACCAGTGATTCAGGTATTGTGGCTTGTGCATCAAGGGACAATGAGTAACTGTGTGATGCTCATGTGGGTTGATTTGCGTTCAGGAATTATTGTGCTTTCAGTGGTTCATCATAGGTGAGAAAGTGTTGTATGTAGGTTACATATACCACATTGGCAGTGTACCCTGAGCCGTATATGCCCCCTGTGACAACATGATGGCAGGGATCCTGTGTGTTACTTGATGACAATGTTACGCTAAACATGGATTGGCCACTTTACGGATTCAAAACAGCAAAAGATGTATGCTGACAGTGACTTAGTTGATCATCCTTGACTGAATGCATGGGCACAGGTGTAGTCATTGCACCTGAAATGTGTTTCTCTGGCCCTGTGTACCTATATCAGGTATTACAAATCACACATTGCCAGAATCAGCAACTTAGAATTGCCAAGTTGGGTGATCAGTGGTAGTACAACCGAACTGACACTGTCTGCTAATAAAAAAATGGGGCAGCAAATGTCCTACTTCTGCAATCATGATGAGGTAGGTCTCTATTTGAAAGCACCTTGGGAATGGTGGCACTCACAGGAATGCTGGCCTGATGATCTTAGCAGACCACCATGTCTGTGACTGCCTTCATACTGAGAAGTTAACATTTGTAGAAAGCTGCAATATATCAGCAGGGGTGTACCAAAAGTAAAATAACAGCCTATTTCTTCACTAAAATAGTATCATGGAAGCAGTCAGTGGTCCCTTGCACAACATCATGCCCAAAAATAGTTTGTGACAATGCATTCACAAAGAGCAGGGATCCCATGATGACCCTTTCACTTTCGAAAATGGGTTGGCACAAAATGTGAGACAGATGGTAACTGCACTAGCTCAGTCCCAGCAATTGTGTCCAAGCCAAAAATGTTGTTGGGCCCTGCTACTCAATGATAGGATTTCAACGCCTACTCCGAAAAGCCACGAGATGAACCTGTTTTGTGCTAATGCAATCTGGTAGCAACATGGCCCATTTGGGTTTGGCCATGTGAATGATTATCTGTCCAGACGTAAACACACAGAAACAGTGAACTTAGGGCCAGATGTGTAATTTATTTTGTGTTGCATTTGCTTCATTTGTTAACGCTACAGCTATGGAAATTAGTAAAATATATTTTAATGTAGCAAGTGTGTGATACTTCTGCGTCCAGAAATAACGCAAATGCAGCACAAACAAAGTAGAAATATAGGCCTAAGATAATAGCGAAGGTTATGAAGAGCTTGGTACGTATGGCCATGAATACTGTTCGGACATGGTTCCACAAAACTGGGGACTACATTGTTTCCATGTATTACCATGTGAAATACATCCCATTCCTGGTATACTCACAGGCCTTGATTTACACTTTTTTTTGTGCTGCATTACCGTCATTTGTATTTTGTACGTTTGCGCGACTTTTGCGTCAACAAATGACGGTAATGGGATGCAAAAATTGCATAAATCAGGGCCATAGTTTGTTCAACTTGAATTCCACATGTCCACAAAAATTGCATGCAGCATGTCACAACATCTGCTACTGTCACTCCAGAGCATTGCACTGTACACATTAGTCAATTTGGTACTCACCAACAGGGCCACCAATCACCACACCCAGGTGGTCCAGCAGGTCCTGCTCTCGGGCCACCAGGTCAGCCCAGCGATGCTTCAGCTGGTTGTCGTTGCGCTGGCTTTTGAATATGTGCCTCAGGTGGAACAGCACCTTTGCCCACCTCAGCCTTCTTGCCTCCGTGTGATACCCCTGTATCACACGGCCTCCAGCCCCCAACATCAGTGGGAGGAAGTGGCAAACCAGCCACACAAATGCCCCTAGCTCCTCCTCACCCATTCGCCCCTGCCGTGGCCTTCCCAACATCTCAAAAAAATAAGCAATTAAAAAGGGAAAGAGGGAAAAACAGGGAAAGGAGGTAGGAAAAGGAAACTTATCTAACCCACAGACAGCCCAACACTACCCCAACTAACACTACCCACAAATAGACTCCCAACAGTACAAAGAAAAATCTAAATACAATAAATTACAAAAATACACTTACACAGGACACCACAGACACTTACAAAACACCAAAAGACAATATAAAGAGTACACAGGAAACAAATTCACAATATTCACAGAGAGACAAGTCAAAACACAGCCACACAGTCTAGAAAAATCATAGACTGCAAAGTGAAAGTGAAAGTACACCTACTGTACCATTTCTGCAAACAGGATATCCTATTACATCACTTCCTGTCTCAACTGCGGCCCGTTTTTTGTATTGCATATAAATGTATGACTCTTACGTGGTTTGTGTCATTATTTTTTGACACATATGCATGAAAATTCCCACGCATTCAAGGATCAATACATTTTCAATGGATAACCGCATTCCTGGGGTGCGTTGGTGGAATTGACGCTAGGGACCAATTGATGTATAATGTTCATGAGAGTCATTTAACAGATATGCCTCATTTTTTAACAGATACATGTCTTTTTTTGCGCATACGCATAATTTGTAACGCACATGCATCATTTTTTTAAGCAAACGCATCTTTTTTATGCATTTGCGCCAAAAATTCTGTCTTAAACTGTGTTTGTGTGATTTTTCAATTTTTAACATGCATGCAGCCTATAACTATACAACGATAGGATGGTATGACCTGCAGTGTGTGTTCTAGTGTTTGGGCACATGTGGCAGACCATTCTACTGCGGCCCATAATACTCATGTTGTTGTGCAGGATTAGCTCTCTTAACTGACGCAACAGCAGCACAAACTAGGATTTTTCAAGTCTGAGCAGGTGTGGCATCAATAGAGGACAGCAAGGCTACACTAATAAAAAAAATAGACTCATGGCCTGTGTGTTTATGTGTGGGAATTGTCTGTTCAAATTATTGTTGTGCCTCTGTGGGAACGGCATGCAAAACATTTGGCGTAATGCGCATGTATGAATGTGTTACAAATGGGTATAACCATCAGATGCCATTCAGCTCTTATGCTCTGGGTGCTTGACATTGGGGACAAAACATTTCCCATGTCTAACTATACACAGGAAAGATTAAGGACGGCAGATAATGGCTATGTCAGATATGCTACCCCTCACGTCATGAAAGGTTGGCTTCCACTTCATGGTCACAAAATACTACCCATGAGTCAGGCATTTGAACATGCTAGGTAGGTACAGTGTTTGTGACACAGAGTCTCGAATCCAATCCTAAAATTGTTATGTACACCAAAGTTTGACTCATGTAAATGACCTATGTTTCTCCTGTGGCTGTGGAGGACCAGCAGACCATACTGCATGTGTTCACATATTTCCAGTGGTTCATTGCACAAAGGTGTCCAGTTCAAGTGTGTGGCCATGTGTACCCTATGTCAGTATTGGCCTCCATGGTGTTACAGTTACGTGCAGGTCTAGTCATGAGTCTGTGGAGCCAACCCTTGAATTAACAGAGTATCCTTCAAAGCAGATTTGACCAAAAGCCAAAGATCACCTAACGGCATACATGGGGGTAGTTCAGATATTGCACAGCAGAAATTTCATAAGGCTGACAACAGAGCAACCTTAGTGTGCTCAAATACATTATGGATCAGTAATAGGAAACAGGCAGGTTCCATCACAACATTTGTACACAGGATTGGCTCTAAAATTCCCACTGCAACAGGGAACATCAGTGCCTCTGTGCTGATTAATCTCACAGCTAGTCACCACGCAAGCCCCATCAAAAGGTGGTGGCAGAACTGAATCTGTGTTTGGACCGTCAGGGCACAAACATGTTTTGTCCTTACATACACATTAGCAGCCCTTGTTTGTTGGGCTGGAGGCACAGTACCAAATCCATGCATACAGCCATAGCACACTGTCACTGTTTGGCACTAATAAATACATGCAAAAACCAGACAAGGGATGGGGGCTGGATTAGCCCATTTGAATACATGTCCCAGAACAAAATACGATAAGTGAACAAATTAAACTATACTATACATTTGAGGATTCATCGTACACCTACCAGACACAATACCCCAAGAGGAAACAGAGGGCATGGAAACCAACTATGAGGCAAATGTAGCTGCAGGGAACGTCTCTGGTTAACGCAAAGACTAGAAGCAGTCTGGCTAACAGGATGCAGGCTCTGTCAGGAACAAACGTGAACAAGGCAAATACACGGTGAGCAGAGTCTGACTGGGACAAGCAGGAACAACACTGTGGGAACAAAGATCAGTTTCTGCTGTACTCTGCACTGTTACAAAATCCCCCAAGGGCTCTGGTACACAAATGATTTGTACGCCAATGCACAACAAGGAGATTCAGAAAATGACAGCTTCTAAGCAGTTCCAGGCAGCAGCAAGGGCAGGGCAGAGTCAAATGGCTGGGCTGCATGAGAGTGCTCACAGGTGTGTGCAGGTACAGTCTCTCACAAGTCCTGGAGTTGAGAATCAAGTTCAAAGGGCCAACCGGACCTTTCACATGGGAAGCAATGGACAGCAGATTACAGGTATTACCGACTACCAGGCAGTGCATTATCGGACCTGAAGTCCATGCAGACTGATGAATTATAAATATGGCATGCCATACTGAAGAGGGAAGCACACAGGAGTCAGAATAGGAGTCTGGGTGAGTGAAGATGATGATTCTCAGGGTACAGATAGTCCATTTACAGCGCCCCCTAGAGAAGGGTGGGCAGAGACTAAAAACATGGCAGTGGCAGGACTTATTACCTTTGATGGTCTGCGCAGGGCATGTCTTGTGGGCAATGCTTGTCATACCTGGGGCACTTGTGCTATCCATTTTCATGTTTGATGCACTTCTTCTCACACATGATCCTTGCAGAGATAGTTGATGTCACACTTACTGCTGTCAAGGGTCTGGTCCTACATTCCTGTTACCAGTGCAATTGGACATTAACTGCCTCATGTATGATGCACTTTTTTACCTTACGATTGATGGTGTCTTAGTTGTGTGTCATATGCTGCAATGAACCATGTTCGCAACATGGATGTGTCTCATATCTGTGGTCCTATGATATTGCCCTTCAAATGTGAAATAGACAGGATGTATTTCATTAAAACTGTGTGTGATGTTTGCTGTACATTCATACCCATCAAATGTGATGTGGCATCTGAAGTATGCAAATTTGTATTTCTGCAATGCTCCATGAGGCAATACTCTGATTATGATTCCTAGAGATCATGTGATGCATAAATAATTACCTAGAGCATGATTGAGTGATGAAGTGAGGTGTTTAATTCCATATGATAGTGACTATAGATAGAAGAAGTTTTGTACGATCTGTTGTTTGCAACACATTCCTGCAGCTGTGTTAGGATGTACCCCCTCATTTTCCCAGACAGTATCCTCCTCCTCTTAAGGCATTTGCTGTTCCGGTTCATGGAGGGGAATGTTCCTCCTCACACAAATGTTGTGCAGGATGGCACAGGTCAAAATTGTCTTGCAGACCATTTCAGGGGAATATAGAAGGCTGCCTCCGGTGATGTCCAGGCACCTGAATCTGGACTTCAGGATGCCAAAAGTCCGCTGAACATCACGTAACCCTGATCAGCTGAAAGAGAAAATGTGGGCAGTATTTTGTTGTTGGTTGCACCGTGATTGTCACTTTGCATGGCAGTTGTTATCTTGTGTCGTCTGTGACTCATATGTGTTTGTGGTATTGTGTGGGATCCTAGGCTTCGGTGATGTTCTTTCTGCATTGGGTTATTTGACTAGCAAAACTGGTGTTTGGCTGATTGACCTGATATCTGTGGCATATTTAGAAACTTGCAGCTCAGTGTGTATCTCCCATGCGTTATGTAGTGAGAAAGATGTGTCATTGTGCATTCACTGGAGGTGACATGATACTTCCACACACACAATAGAATCCACTGTGGTGGTAACATGGTTGCACTATATGGCCTGGGCATCCCATCCAATTAGACATATGTAATTGCAGGTGAAAAATAACAGTGAGGCCCTTTGATTTGGCTAGGTGACAAGGCCAGACATCTCCATACATTGGCAGCACTGAAGTGTTCACTATTGACAATGCACAATTATCCCATGTGTGACAAGTTCTATGCAAACCTATTTTTGTTCCCTCACCCAGTTGGGCCATGTGCAACTGTGCACCTACACTACTGAACTTGCTCCAGGTGAGATGGCTAACTTGGTTGTGGGGGTGAAGGTTTTACTGTAGGAAGGTCCATCTCCCTGTTATATATACGGGGAATTGTCTCAATCAGTATGTGTAGCAGTGTGCACTTTGCATTAGTGTCATATCCAAATGTTTTCATAGCACAGTCCATTTCTTTATTGCTAGCTGGCAATGTCACCCCAGGAGTGATGTGAGATGTTGGTACTGCCTCAATAATGCCTCGACAATTTCATGTCAACTTCGTTTGAGTCAGCGTCATCATGCTATGTGTCTCATGGTGTTTAACCTGCAGCAACACACATTACACACCCCTTACACAGGATGTATTGCTTGGAAGTGTGTGGGATTGACTGTAGCCTTATGCGATATTGAAAGGTTCATCTTCCAAGTTGTACTGCCAGTTAAGGCCATGTCATTGTCGCTGTGTGGTTTTAAATTGGTCCTGTGTGGCTCTAGATTGGCATCTATTGTTATTTGCATCTGTCATTTGTCCATAGGTGTGTATCCCACTGGGTCAGGATATCAAACATGACTACCAGTGTCACACCTCAGTGTCTTCCTGGCCACGTGTCAATGTAGTGATGTATGTGTTGTGTGTCCTACAGGGTTGCTGTGCAGTGTGTAAATTACTAGGTTTGTGTATTTACCAACAAGAAGGCCATTGCCATATCGTCCATCCTGGAAATGCCGATTGATGGTGCTGTGGAGGAAGATGAATGAATCATGTACACTCCCAGGATACTTTGCCATGATGTTGGTGAACAATACCTGGTGATCCACAATGGCCTGCACATTGATGGAGTGTGTGTGCATCCTGTTGCGGTATAGGTGCTCGGTTGCAGCAGGTGGCACAATCCGGACATGTGTGCAGTCAATGGCACCAAGCACTTGCGGGAAGCCATTAATTTGATAAAACCCCTGTTTGGTCTTCTGCTGCTTCTACTGTGTGTTGGGGAAGCTGATGCGGTGGGGTGTGAGGGAGATGATGGCATCAAGTACCTTGGGAAGGAAGGCGGAGAATGAGGGCTGTGAGATCCCGGCAACCAGGGCACCAGTAGTTTGAAATTAGCCACTTGCCAACATCTGCAGGACAGCTAGCAGCTTGGTCTCCGGTGGAGAGATATGGGGTGTCTGCAAGCTGGCTGCCAACTGTGGCTCAATGTGGCGCAGCAGCTGCTGTATGGCTTGCAAGTTTAGTCTGTACCTCTGGATGATATCATGTCCCATGAGGCCTTGAAGGGTTGTCCTGGTCCTGATTAGCCTCTCCTGCCTTCTGTGTTGCCTTTGGGGTCCATGTTGGTGTGGTGGTAGCTGCTGCTGTTGGTCCTGTGCCTCGCGTCTTCTAGCATGCTGCATGAGTAGCACCTCCATGTCGTCCTTTTTGAGAAATGATGTTGATTGTGTGAGTAGTGGTGTGTTTGCCCATTTTAACGCCTGCCCTGACCCAGGCATTAAAATTTGAAGCCAATCAGGATTTGCGTCATTTTCCAGCTCCGCCTCCCAGCCATGCACCATTTTTGCCCGGTTGGATAAATATGCTGCACAGGTGTTTAAGTAATTTGGACGGGAACGCGTACCTTGCATCTCATTGACGCAAGGCAGTTTCACGCATCCAGAAAATGACGCACACTCTGATATTTTGACGTTAGACGGGTCTAGCGTAAAAATATAAATATGGTGTTAAGTTTGCTCCGGATTAGCGTAAAAAAAAATGACGCTAATTCAGGGCAAAGGGAGTATAAATATGGGCCCTAATTTCTAACATTGGTTGTCAGCGGTAAGGATAGGACTTGCATTTGCACTTGACCTACAGTGATTGATGTACACTACTACTATATCGCAGACCACTACGTGCCACATACACATTTTTGTTTTTGGTTTCTTCTCTTTGACCTATTTTTGATCTCAAGTTCAAGTCAAACTTTCAACAACATCATGTCTCAGTGAAGAGCATCATCAGTTGCATCCCAGGATTTTGTTTTTGAGGAAGGTAGGTTGGAAACCTACACCGTGAAGGAACTGTAGGCAGTTTGCAAACACCTCAAAGTCCAGGTCAGAGGCCTCACCAAGAAGGAGGAGCTACAAAATGTGCTGAGGGTCTGGGTAGCAGCCAGAGCTGCCAGTGGGCAGTCTGAGGATCCAATTGGGGAAGCCATAGAGCCAAGTCCTACGGAAGATGTGCTGAGGGTGTCGGAGCGGCCGGGGGGAGATACCCCCTAGGTCAGGCAGCAGTGGTGGTTCTAAGGACCTGACTCAAGAGGAGATGGCGGACAGGAGAGAAGCTAGGAGGCACCACATTGAGTTGGAGAGGTTAAAAATGGAGGAGAAGAAAATGCTCTTGGATCATGAGCTTAGAGTAAAGGAGCTGGATCAGAGGAGTAGACCCAGCAATGATGGTGGCAGCAATACCTCAGTGCAGTCAGATAGAATAGTACACATTACCAAGAATGTAGGGAAAGAGTACAAGAAGGGAGATGACATCCAGAGGTGGTTTCAGGGATATGAGGCATCTATCTACATGAATGGGGTCCCTGAGAAATATTAGGGAGCAGGATTGAGGAACCACTTCAGAGGAGGGGAGGGACACTCTGCTAGCTTTGGGTAACTGGTACAACCTCACCTATGCTGACATGAAGGAGGCCCTTCTCACCATGTATTGCCTCACTCTTAACAAGTACAGGGATCAGTTTAGAGGAAGTAAACTGATTCACAGACCTAGTTAGAATGTGTAGATTCTTTTTGCTGAGCACTGGATGGTTGGGTGAAGGGCAGTAATGTGTCAGATTTTCAGGGGCTGTACAACTTAATCGCTTGGGAGCACTTGTCTAGTCTGTTTTTTGCAGAGCTGTGCCAGCACTTGACAGATAGCAAGCTGACAGACTCCAGCAAGTTTACTCTGGAGGCAGACCGCTTGGTGAGTACCAGGGTCCACAAGAAGGTTTATGGGGGAGTCTCTGCCAAAGGTGAGCAGGGTTTCCAGCAGCAGAGTGGGAGAGACAAGGGTAAACAAAAGGAGTTCTCCAAAGGGTCCCAATCTAGTAACCCGGGTAAGAATTCCCACTCCCCAGGAGATAAGAAACCATAGGCCTCTTCAGGAAAGCCTGCAGAGGCGGGACCCTGTAAGTGCTTTACTTGTGACCAGGTGGGTCACATGAAGGGGGATCCCAAATCTCTCAAGTGGACATAGCCACCGACGGTTGGGCAGACCAAGGGGTTAGTCAGTGTAGCGCTTGGGGAGGAGTTGGTCCCAGGTGGGTGTAGGGAACCAACCGAGATGACCCTTGTCTCACTAGGGGACAGTGAGATGGTCCAGAGAAACCTAATGCCTGGTAACACTAAGAAATACAGGCAGTGGGTGACCATCAATGGACAGAGGATAGAGGTTCTCAGAGATACTGGATCCAGTGTGACCACAGTCACCTGGTGCATGAAGAGCAGTTAGTCCCTGGTGTATTCCACCAAGTAGTTGCAGTGGGCAAATCTGAGCACCAGTATAAGGTGGCACAGGTTCCCTTTGAGGGGGGGGGGGCTCATGTTCCTTGAGGGTAACTGTGAGTACCACTATGCCTGTTGACTGTTTCCTTGGCAAAGACCTGGAGACTTCCGCCTGGAAGGAGATGGAGCTCAGGTCACACTTAGGGAAGTTGGGGTTGCCAGAGTGGGCTTGTGTGACCACTCGGTCTGTGGCAGCCAGTCAGAGTGATCAGACAGACCTGGAGCCTAAAACAGTGGCCCATGTGACTGCCAAGAGAAAGCGCAAGGGGCACGGGAAACCCGCAGCAGAAGTTCCCACGGTCCGAGAGGACCTCGAGGGGGGATGCCTCGCACCAACAAGGGAACAAGTGATTGAACTGGGAGACCTACCTGAGCTTACCCATTGGCAGCAAGTAGGGGAACCCACCAGGGAGGAGTTCTGAGCAGAGCAGAAGGTGTGCCCTACTCTAGTAGATCTTAGGCAGCAGGCCGAGGACCAGGCAGCTGGCACTGAGCCCAAGGATCACCTGATCCACTGGGAGAATGGTCTCCTGTATAGCGAGCCTAAGGCTGCTGGGCCTGGGGCAGCCCGTGTGCTGGTGGTACCCCAGCACTTCAGAGCCTTCCTACTGGGGTTGGCTCATGATGTGCCTCTGGCAGGACATTTGGGGCAGGGCAAGACCTTGGACAGGCTTGTCACCCACTTCTATTGGCCCCAAATGAGAAAACATTCAGATGCATTCTGTAGAACCTGTCAGACTTGCCAAGCAAGTGGCAAAAGTGGAGGGAAATGCAAAGACCCCCCTCCAACCCTTTCCTGTTGTGAGCACCCCTTTCGAGTAGTGGGCATTGACATAGTAGGGCTTCTGGACCCCAAGACAGCTTGTAACAGGTTCATCCTGGTCTTGGTGGACCATGTCACCCAGTATCAGGAAGCTATCCCTCTGAGGTCAGTGACGGAGCCCGAGTGGGTTTCCCCAAAGAGGTGGTTTCTGACTGGGGTACCAAATTTTTGTCCATGTACATAAAGGCCATGTGGAAGGAGTGTGATGTCAACTACAAGTTCACCACTCCTTACCACCCCCAAAGTAAAGGGTTGGTTGAGAGATTCAACTGAACCTTGAAAGGCATGATTGGAGGTCAGATCATGGATTATTGACTTTCTTACATTAAATTAAACGAATTCCTTCATATCACCTATCCTCCCCCACAATGGGTTTATCCACGAACCTCACTGGTCTTTACAACTAAAAGAGCAATGAACCCTGTTTCTTTACCGCTAGACGATAGCCTGTTCTATCTTTGACTTACAAGCGCATATATCGCCCAAATAAATTCTATTTTGACGATTAACACTACAAAAATATACTTTTACTATCTGTGCTCATCTAAATTCCCTTAAGTCAATCTGAGTTTAGCTGCCTCAACCCCGCTCTAAAATGGCCGACGCACGAATAGTAATCAACCCGGCACTTGCTAATCACTCGGACTCTTTTTAGTCCGTTTTTTATTTCTACGAGCCTACGTTGAAACAACGCGGAAGCAACTAGCTTCTAAACCGCGTTTATAATGTGCCGACCGAACATCGGCTCTCCACTTCCAGGGTGAGCACGCCGACGGGTAGGTGTCTCAAATTGAAGACGCCGATAGCAAAGTAAGTGTGGGGGGGTTTTTATTTCGAGGATAGCGCTCGATAAAGACTAGCTCTGTACTTTTAGAACAAAAACAATCAATTTTTGTCTGAGTGAGACTGCTCTATCCGAAATGATGGACGGAATACCCTTTGATTCAGACTATTACCATTAACTTATTGATTCAGTTGCCCCACCAGATATTTGTTAAAAACTAAAGGAATTTACATATGGCTTTGTTACAGATATGAGATTTAGTAACTATGATGATGTTAGAACGATGTAATTTAACATTGCACAGTATATTAACTTATTTCAATGACAACACCTTTTGTTTCAAAGGTTTTTTCTACTGCAGATTTCGTCCCCCTCTTATGGTTGACATATTTATATAATTTTTCTTGTACTAACAACTCGTTACTCCTACCAGAAGCTATAGGCTGGACCGTGCTACTCCCTAAGGGGCCCCCTACACGAAGAGGGCGGGTAAGCAAATGTTGTGTGTGTTTCTTTTATTTTTGACACCACATTTTTTGCACAGATTCACATTGGGGGTGTAGGCTAAATAACCGTGCTCTCAGTTTTGTGTGTATTATATGTTTTTGTTTTCTAGGGTGACCTTTTTTGTTTCAGACTACTGACGAGACAGTTCACATGAATGTAAGTGACTGCTATGTACCTTCCATACACATAATTAGATAGTGTTTCTTTCTTTTTTTGGTATATAGCCAGGAGAAGTCTAGTTTGATGTAGGTCCTGATGAAGCGTTAGAGGATCTTTCACGACCAATATTACGCGAAACATGTTGACCAGATCCTAGGGGGAGGTGACAATTTCCCAGTACTCTAGGCTTTTCTTAAGTGGTCGAGCATTATTCTCAGATTCCACTTAATAGTGTTTTTAATCTTGATCGTAACCCCTCTGGATAGATATTAAACAGAATAAGTTTAGGGGTTTCTAATCAATCTTAAATTCCGTTCACTCTCCTGCCAGTTATAGTGTCTGACCTCCACAACTTCAACGGCAGCCACCACATACCATAAAAGATCTCCGGCAAAGAGCCCCCGAAAGGGGAGCCCGTCAGACATTGCACCGGCCGGTCTGACGAGGAGCTTCCCGATGATGAAGCATGACACCCTCTTGGGTGTGTGAGGGTTCTAGCTCCTAAACTTTAATTGTTCACCCTACAGTCAGGAACAGTGTACCTTTTGTTGTTGATTACATGTATAGGGAGCATGTACACTGGACCTTTAATTCTCCCGATCCCTCTCTTTGTTGATACTTCTGCACAGTTTCCGCTGTGGGATTAGTTACCAGTACTCACCTAGTATTTTTGATACTATGGATACTCTCCAGGGTTTGAGTTTTGACGATGAAATGGTTGCAGCAATCCTGCAAACACCGTCAATTTTAAATAATGACGGGTCAGCTCCAACGGGTAGTCTAAAAGAAGACTGGGACAAATTGTCCACCTTGAAGCGCGATCTGATAAAAACTGTTATGCACGGGACCATTATGACCGAATATTTAAGAGCTAACATCGCTCCCAATGGCCTTTTGGTGTCTAACATACCCAGGATATTCTTGCAAGATCTTGCATTTAGGAAAGACTGGGCACAAATAGCATGGAAATGCACCAGAGACTGGTTAGTACTTATCATCAATACTTCCAGATGGTTGGCAGACTCTATTACCATCCAGATCAATTCCTTAGAAGGTACATTAAGAACCACCGTCACCCTGGCAGCATTTAAAACCCGGCTAGCTGAGATTAATACTGAATTAAATGAGACAAAAACCTTCCTAACGAATCAAAAGATTACCAAACTTCAAAAAGATATCTCCAGATTTAGTCGGGAAAAAGTCTACCCTTATATCCTTGAGGATTTTGAGACAGATGGCCAGTCACGCTCATCAGACGATTCACAATCTTCTTATAAAAAACCACGAAAAACCAGTAACAGCTCTTCATCTGACGGATGGAGTACGGATGATAACTCACCCGCTCCACAATTTTACAATTATCCGCCCTACCCTGTCAACCAACATATACCATGGCAACCACCCTACCCCTTCTACCAACCTCGCCCGTTCATGCCATTCAATCCTTTTTTAGGCAGAGGTCGGGGCAGAGGGAGAGGCAGAAGAAGAGGCAGAGGCAGGCGTGTTCAGTGGGCTACGGAAGAACCCCAAATGATCACCAGGAGCCAGGGGAAAAATCAACCTACGAGAACTTAGTAGTAAACCTTTCTACTAAACAACTCTCTGCTACTGAAACCAGGGTGCTCAATCAAGGCCTTGGCTTCGTCCCTACACCGACTGAAGATCCTTTTAGGTTAAATTGTGAACTGTCACAATTTTTCCGCAAAATCAGACTACACTTCTACTTTTCAGATACACCATCTGACAATATCCAGACCGATTCGGGACTTAGGCCCAAATCCACATTCACTCCACCACCTACAAGTATTCCTTGTGAGGTGTTAGCCTTTGAAAAAGCGGTTCTATCCGACATAGCTTCAATACACCCTAAGCGCCCTTTTATCAATATCACTGCAATTGAAAAACAAGCCTTAAAGACACTGAATGAAGACACTACCATCGTCATCAAACAGGCTGACAAAGGAGGGGCAATAGTGATAATGAACTCTGAAGACTATCGACATGAGTGCCTACGGCTACTGAGTGATGATACCTACTATGCTAAGATCATTAGGGACCCCACCCCTAGATTACAATCACAGATTAAGTCTATGATTCTTGAAGCAACCAATAACACATGGATTTCGCCTAAAGAGGCAGCTTTTCTAGACACCCTTCACCCCAAGGTCCCTTATTTTTATTGCCTGCCCAAGATTCACAAAGGCATCGCACCTCCACCGGGACGACCTATTGTGTCGGGCATTGGGTCTTTATTAGAACCATTGTCTACATTTTGCTATCACTTCCTACAGCCATTGGTTAAAAAATCGTCTACTTATATACAGGATACCAAAGATGTACTAAATCTGATCGACTTGATCAACGACACAGTCCATGTTGACGGTCTGATCACCTTGGATGTTGAAGCATTGTATACAAACATCCCACATGATGCTACCTTACAGGTAGTTGAAGCCACACTTCTAGAAAATAGCGAGCATCTCACATCACCAGTCTCTTTTATCATGCAATGTGCTAATTTAGCAATGATTGAGAATTTCTTCCAGTTTGAGGATGACTTCTATCACCAGAAAAGGGGCACTTGCATGGGTAGCACCTTTGCTCCCAGCTTGGCATGTCTGTATATTTACAATTTCGAGAAACAATTCATTTTGCCATCCACAAACCCGTTTTTTGCAAACATCAAATTATGGCGTCGTTATATCGACGACATTTTGATTGCATGGCATGGCCCCCTAGAGACTGTGCCAACTTTTACGGATTGGGTTAACACACTCAACCCTTTCTTGAGGTTTACATCGACTATGTCAACTAATGAGATTAGCTTTTTGGATCTACTAATTACTATCCAGAATGGTAAACTAACTACCAGTACATACCAAAAACCAACGGACCGTAATAGTCTCTTGACATACGACAGCCATCATCCAAAATCACTACGTGATAACTTACCGTTTGGTCAATTCTTGAGACTAAGACGCAATTGTAGTTCAACATACACCTACAATACACAGGCAAATGACCTTCATACCAAGTTGTTGGCACGTAACTACCCCCGGGAGATCATTAACCGAGCCCGGAAAAGGGCAAGGAATAACAATCGTGAAGCTTTACTCGCACCCAATATCAGGGACACCATGAAATCAATGACATGCGTGACTACTTTTACCCCCCAGTCCAACAAAATCAAGAGATTTATCTTGAAAAGATGGTCAATACTTGGCAGCAGTGGCTGCAATATTCCTAGACCACTTTTTGCCTTTAAACGATCACAGAATATCAAGGACTTGATAATCCATACTCGCCCTAGAAACATCACACAGACCCAGGCTACACTCTGGGACCTCCCTCCAGTATCAGGACACTATCCATGTGGACAATGCAACGTCTGCCCTTTGACGTATCACACTAAGACACTTGATCTGGTACCCATCGGCCGATGGAACCTGAAAAAACATACAAATTGTAATACTAAGTATTGTGTGTACATGATAACATGTCCATGTGGTCTACGATATATAGGAATGACCACTAGACCTGTTAAGATAAGGATCAATGAACATAGAAGTAACATTAGATGTGGCCGAATAACTACCAAGTTAAGTGCCCACTTTCTTGAGAAACCCCACCATCCAGACGATTTGCGCTGGGTAGTGTTAGAATCCCCGAAGTTCATCAATGACTCCTCCCAATCACTGTTTAGACTGGAACAACGTTGGGTGTTTAAATTACATACCAACATGACTGGGTTGAACGATGACATTCCTTGGGCATCTTTATCGCGGTAAGATCATGGATTATTGACTTTCTTACATTAAATTAAACGAATTCCTTCATATCACCTATCCTCCCCCACAATGGGTTTATCCACGAACCTCACTGGTCTTTACAACTAAAAGAGCAATGAACCTTCGTTTCTTTACCGCTAGACGATAGCCTGTTCTATCTTTGACTTACAAGCGCATATATCGCCCAAATAAATTCTATTTTGATGATTAACACTACAAAAATATACTTTTACTATGTGTGCTCATCTAAATTCCCTTAAGTCAATCTGAGTTTAGCTGCCTCAACCCCGCTCTAAAATGGCCGACGCACGAATAGTAATCAACCCGGCACTTGCTAATCACTCGGACTCTTTTTAGTCCGTTTTTTATTTCTACGAGCCTACGTTGAAACAACGCGGAAGCAACTAGCTTCTAAACCGCGTTTATAATGTGCCGACCGAACATCGGCTCTCCACTTCCAGGGTGAGCACGCCGACGGGTAGGTGTCTCAAATTGAAGACGCCGATAGCAAAGTAAGTGTGGGGGGGTTTTTATTTCGAGGATAGCGCTCGATAAAGACTAGCTCTGTACTTTTAGAACAAAAACAATCAATTTTTGTCTGAGTGAGACTGCTCTATCCGAAATGATGGACGGAATACCCTTTGATTCAGACTATTACCATTAACTTATTGATTCAGTTGCCCCACCAGATATTTGTTAAAAACTAAAGGAATTTACATATGGCTTTGTTACAGATATGAGATTTAGTAACTATGATGATGTTAGAACGATGTAATTTAACATTGCACAGTATATTAACTTATTTCAATGACAACACCTTTTGTTTCAAAGGTTTTTTCTACTGCAGATTTCGTCCCCCTCTTATGGTTGACATATTTATATAATTTTTCTTGTACTAACAACTCGTTACTCCTACCAGAAGCTATAGGCTGGACCGTGCTACTCCCTAAGGGGCCCCCTACACAAAGAGGGCGGGTAAGCAAATGTTGTGTGTGTTTCTTTTATTTTTGACACCACATTTTTTGCACAGATTCACATTGGGGGTGTAGGCTAAATAACCGTGCTCTCAGTTTTATGTGTATTATATGTTTTTGTTTTCTAGGGTGACCTTTTTTGTTTCAGACTACTGACGAGACAGTTCACATGAATGTAAGTGACTGCTATGTACCTTCCATACACATAATTAGATAGTGTTTCTTTCTTTTTTTGGTATATAGCCAGGAGAAGTCTAGTTTGATGTAGGTCCTGATGAAGCGTTAGAGGATCTTTCACGACCAATATTACGCGAAACATGTTGACCAGATCCTAGGGGGAGGTGACAATTTCCCAGTACTCTAGGCTTTTCTTAAGTGGTCGAGCATTATTCTCAGATTCCACTTAATAGTGTTTTTAATCTTGATCGTAACCCCTCTGGATAGATATTAAACAGAATAAGTTTAGGGGTTTCTAATCAATCTTAAATTCCGTTCACTCTCCTGCCAGTTATAGTGTCTGACCTCCACAACTTCAACGGCAGCCACCACATACCATAAAAGATCTCCGGCAAAGAGCCCCCGAAAGGGGAGCCCGTCAGACATTGCACCGGCCGGTCTGACGAGGAGCTTCCCGATGATGAAGCATGACACCCTCTTGGGTGTGTGAGGGTTCTGGCTCCTAAACTTTAATTGTTCACCCTACAGTCAGGAACAGTGTACCTTTTGTTGTTGATGATTGGAGGTCTGTCAGACTCCATCAGGCGTAAGTGGGACGCCATCTTACCATGCCTTCAGTTTGCCTACCGGGAAGTACCACAGAAGGGGGTTGGCTTTAGCCCCTTTAAACTGTTGTATAGGCACCCAGTCAGAGGACCTCTGAGTATGGTGAAAGAGGGCTGGGAGCAAGCTCCTAGGAAGCCACCCAGGATGTATTTAGCTACAGGCTGGCCTTCAGAAACCAGACCACCCGCTTCAGGAAGCTCGCTCAAGAGAACCTAGAGGCAAGCCAGGAGGACATGAAACGCTGGTATGACCAGAATACCACTCTGGTTGAGTTTCAACCTGGCCAGATAGTGTGGTTCATGGCCCTAGTAGAGCCTTGTGCTCTACAGGACAAGTAGACAGGGCCATTTGAGTTGAAGGAGCTCAAGAGTGATGTCACTTACTTAGTGGACTTGCAGACTCCAAGGAACCCCTTGAGGGTCCTACATGTGAACCGCCTCAAACCCCACTTCGAGAGGTATGAGTTAACCATGCTTCTGGCTACAGATAATGGGGTGGAAGAGGAGAGTGAACTTCTCCCTGACCTCCTGTCTACCAAGGAGCAGGATGAGACAGTAGAAGGTGTGGTCCTCTCCCTTTCTCTGAGTCTAGAGCAGCAGAGTGACTGTCATCAGTTACTGGGACAGTTTACTGCTATGTTCTCACTCTCTCCAGGTGTCACCCATCTATGCACGCGTGATGTGGACACTGGGGACAGCCTGCCTGTGAAACACAAGGTTTACAGGTTAGCTGACTGAGTGAAGGCCAGCATCAAGGATGAGGTGTCCAAGATGTTGGCTTTAGGGGTGATTGAGTGATTCAGCAGCCCGTAGTCCAGCCCACTGGTCTTGCTACCCAAGGCTGCCGCCCCTGGTGGCACATCAGAACTCTAGTTCTGTGTGGACTACTGGGGGCTCAATGCCATCACCAAGACTGACCCCCACTCCATCCCCAGAGCAGATGGTTGGGGGCAGCCAAGTTCCTCAGTACGTTTGAATTAAAGTCTGGGTACTGGCAGACTGCCCTTACGGAGGGGGCCAAGGAGAGGTCGGCGTTCTCAACACCAGAGGGGCATTTCCAGTTCCGGGCCATGCCCTTCAGGTTAAAGAATGACCCTGCCGCCTTCCAGAGGTTGGTCAATCAGGTCCTGGTTGGGCTTGAAAACTTCAGTGCCATCTACCTTGACGACATTGCTGTTTTCATCTCCAATTGGGAGGAACACTTGCACCACCTCTGGGAAGTGTTGCAGGCACTGCAAGCCGCAGGCCTCTCTCTCACGGCCAGTAAGTGCCAGATAGGGCAGATGTCAGTGGTGTACTTGGGACACCAGGCAGGAAGCGGCCAGGTGGTGCCCCTACAAACCAACATTGATACCATTCGGGCTTGGGTACCCCCAAAGACCCAGACAGAGGTGAGAGCCTTCTTAGGCCTTACCAGGTACTACAGGCGATTTGTCAAGGAGTATGGCACCATTATTGCCCCCTTGACAGAGTTGACTTCTAGGAAGCAGCCTAGACAGGTGACACGGACTGAGGTGTGCCAAACTGCGTTTGACATCCTGAAGCAGGCCATGTGCACGGCGCCCATGCTGCTGGCCCCTGACTTCTCCAAGGAGTTTGTGGTACAGACAGATGCTTCAGAGCATGGTGTGGGAGCAGTACTTTCACAGCTGAAAGACAAGCGCATAGACCAGCCTGTAGTCTTCCTTAGCTGGCGACTACTCCCCACGGAACAGAAGCTAAGATCCTACTTGTTTGGGTCTCACTTCCGGGTTCAGACCGACCACAGACCCCCTCAGCTGGTTAATGCAGATGAGGAGTGGGAACCTAAAACTGTTGAGGTGGTCCATTTCCGTACAGGGGATGGACTTTACGGTGGAACCGTCCTGGCACAGAACACACCAGTGCTGATGGTCTCTCCAGGTTCTTCAGCCTTAGTGAGGAGAACTCCGCAGGGATTGGGAAGATTCCCCTACTCTCAGCTGGAGGGGACATGTGTTAGACCCAGCAGCTTATTTGAATGTCTCCCCTGTCTTTTTGCCTTCTGACCACCTGTTTTTATGGTATACTGGACTCTGTTTCTGCTGGTTTATTGTCTCTGCACTCTTTACCACTGCTAATCAGTGCTAAAGTGCAAGTGCTCCCTATAAAAATGGTATTGGTGATAGGTTCATCCATGATTGGCATATTTGATTTAATAGTTAAGTCCCTAGTAAGGTGCCCAGGTCCTGTAAATCAAATGCTACTAGTTGGCCTGCAGCACTGGTTGTGCCATCCACAGGAGTAGCCCTGTGAACATGTCTCAGACCTGCCACTGCAGTGTCTGTGTGTGCAGTTTTAAACTGCCAATTCGGCTGGGCAAGTATACCCACTTGCCAGTCCCAAACCTACCCTTTTACTACATGTAAGGCACCCCTAAGTTAGGCCCGAAGTAGCCCCGTGGGCAGGGTGCAGTGTATTTAGAAGGTGGGACATGTACTGGTGTACTGCCAAATTCGGGTTTCACTGTTGCACGGACTATCTCTCTCATAACATGGGAGCTGCCTTTAAATAACCTTTAAGTGCAGTTTCCCTTTGAGAGCAGATAGAGATTGGAGTTTGGGGTCTCTGAACTCACAATTTAAAAATACATCTTGTCTGGTTGAAAATGCCACTTTTAGAAAGTAGGCATTTTCTTGCTTCAACCATTCTGTGACTCTGCCTGTTTGTGGATTCCCTGTCTGGGTCAGTTTGACTGTTGGGCTGTTTGCAGCTCTTCTCTAGACAGTAACACAAAGGGAGCTGGGGTGTAGCCTGCGCATTCTGATGAGCCATCTGACCCATAGTGGAGGGAGGAGTGGTCACTTACACTTGAAAGGACTGTGCCTGCCCTCACATAATGCGGTCTCCAACCCTCTGGTGTGTGTCTGGGGCCTGGTGTTGGCAAGGCAGGCTCTCGGTAACAGCAGAGACTTTCCTTTTAGTGGGGCAACTTCAAAGGCAGAAAGGGGTATAAGTAGTGGACCCAAAACCCCAGAATCTTAGGGGCATATTTATACTCTGTTTGTGCCGGAATTGCGTCGTTTTCTTTTTACGCAAATCCGACGCAAAGCTAACTCCATATTTATACTTTGGTGTTAGACCCGTCTAGCGCCAAAGATCTTGGAGTTTGCGTCATTTTTTAGCGTGGACACCTACCTTGCGTTAATGATATGCAAGGTAGGCGTTCCCGTCTAAAAAATGACTCCAAGGCATGTGCGCCTTATTTAAACTCCCGTGCAAAAATGGCGCACGGGAGTGGGCGGGTCAAAAAAAATGACGTCCAGCCGCTTTTGCGTCATTTTTTAACGCCTGGTCAGGGCAGGCGTTAAAGGACCTGTGGGCTCGGAAGGAGCCCAGAGGTGCCCTCCCATGCCCCCAGGGACACCCCCTGCCACCCTTGCCCACCCCAGGAGGTCGCCCATGTATGGAGGGACCCATCCCAGGGAACTTAAGGTAAGTTCAGGCATGTATTTTTATTTTTATTTTATTGTGGCATAGGGGGGCCTGATTTGTGCCCCCCTACATGCCGCTATGCCCAATGGCCAAAAGTCCCCTGGGCATGGCCATTGGGCAAGGGGGCATGACTCCTGTCTTTGCTAAGACAGGAGTCATGTCAATGGAGGGTGGGAGTCAAAAAATATGGCGCTAATCGGGTTGAGGCAGATTTTTTGCCTCAGAACGACTTGCCCCATTTTTTGAACGCCCAAACTCCATTTTACCCTACGCCGGCGCCGCCTGGTGTGGGTCATCTTTTTTTACTCACACCAGTCAGCTCCGCCGGCTAACGTCATTCCATAAATAAGGCGCCCGCATGGCGCTTTGGAATGGCGTTAGCCGGCGTTAACATTTTTGACGCACAACTGCGTTGGCGCAGTTGTGCGTCAAAAAGTATAAATATGGCCCTCAGAATCTTTCTGGAATCAAGAGGAACCTCTGCCAAGGAGAAGAGGTGGAGGAGAAGTACTGCACCTTTGCTGTGTTGCCTTGCTGGGTTGGCCTGCAATTGCTGCTTCTACCTTAAAAGAGGGCAAATGGTGAATTTTGCTGTGTATCCTGCTTCAGAAAGTTCTCCAAAGGCTTGGAGTAGAGCTCACCTCCCGTTGGAAGTCTAAGGCACACCAAAGACTTCAGTTTCATTGGCCTACGGCACTGGGAACAGTGGCCCTCATTACAACCGTGGCAGTCGGTGTAAAAGCAGCACTAATACCGCCAAAAGACCGGTGGTAAAAAAAAATGGAATCACGACCACGGCGGAAACCGCCAACACAGACAGCCACTTTAACACTCTGACCGCCCCGGCGGTAGCAACAAACACTGCGGCGGTCACCGCCAACAGACAGGCGGAAGTCAATGTACCGCCCACAGAATTACAACCCGCCCATCCGCCAGCTTTTCCGGGGCGGTACCAACGCCATCAAAAGCATGGCAGAAACAAAACACAGCAGGGAAACCACTCACCACTCAACACTCAACGAAGAACCAGGACGCCATAGAGCCTGAGCTACAGGTCATGCCCATGCTGGTCTACCTCCTCCTCTACCAGGAATACGAAAGGCGAAGGGACAACCACAGTGAGTACTGCACCTAGTACACAGGGGAGTGGGGAGGAAAAAGAGACTGACACACACACATGCAACACGCAACACCCCCACCCCCACCCTCACCCACAACACCATACACACAAACACATGCATCAACATTACATTTACACCCCGTAACACCCTGGAAGAACGCAAGAACAAAATGAATTGAGTTAAATCAGTGATATTTTAGAAATAAGCAGATAAACGTAATGAATAGAAAACAGTATTTACAAATATATACAATATGTACAGAAGGCCATACATTGTCCATTCAAAATGTCAGTGGGCCAACAATCGTGGGCCAAGCCCACACTTGACTCCTGCCTCAATATGGAGAGAACACTGCAGGGGCATCAGGTCAAAAACACACAGGCACCTCAGGGTGATCGGGAAGGGGGGGCACATGAGCCGGAAGATGGAATAACACCACTGCTCCTCGAGGGGGCTCCATTCCCACAGTAATGTCCTGGGGAGTGAAAGGCCACAATCTCTAAAGTGGGTGATTAGCCCACTGCTTGGTCCTGGGGAGTGCAAGGCCACAGTCTCTAAAGTGGATGGCTTCTTCCACTGGTTCTGGAGGGGGCTTTGTGCACCGTGTGCTTCATCCTGGAAAGGATGGGGTGAGTGGATGGATTCTTCCACTGGTTCTGGAGGGGGCCCTGTGCCCAGTGTGCTTCATCCTTCCAAAGAGGGGCTGAGTGGATGCATATCTCCACTGGTTCTGGAGGGGCATTGTGCCCAGTGTGCTTCATCCTGCCAAGGAGGGGGTGAGTGGATGTATATCTCCACTGGTTCTGGAGGGGGCCTTGTGCCCAGTGATGCAGCACTTGGGGTGTGGCAGTTCACATTCTCTCACCTGGGTGTCTGAGGCGCGAGATTTTCAGGGAACAGGTTGCATGATAGTCCATGGCGGCAGGGCTAGACTCCATCCTGCAGCAGCTAAGGCTGCAAACTGGTAGTAGTGCCGGTGCTGGTGGGGGTGCTACTAGGGGTGGTGGGAGGCTCCAGCCCGTCTCCTGCAGCCTCGGACGGCTGCCCACTGGGGCTGATGCTGCTGGTAGTGGTCCTACTGTCAGCGGTGCAGGTGGCGGGGCTTGCGGCGGGGCTGCTGGCAGTGCAGCCGTGGTGTAGGTGCCGGTGCTGCAAGTGATGGAGGGAGGCTCCAGCCCTTCTCCTGCAGCCTCGGAAGGCTGCCCACTGGGGCTGCTGCTGCTGACAGTAGTGGTGCTAGCGGCGGTGCAGGTGGCGGTGCTTGCGGCAGTGCTTGCAGTGGGGCTGCTGGTGGTGCTTGCCGCGGTGCAGGTGACGGGGCTGGCGGTTGTGCTGGTGGCAACCAGGACTTCACCAGCAGCCTCCGACCACTGAAGTGCCTTGCCTGGTGTTTTCTGCCCCTTCCTCACCTTGGCAGATGGTGTTGTGACCTTGGCTCTGGCAGCTGGAGTTTTGGAAGAGGCCTTGCTGGGTGGTTCGTGCTCCTTGCCCTTGCTGCATGCTGTACCCTTCTTCACCTTGGCAGGTGGCGGAATGGTTTTGTCTTTTGCAGGGGTTGGTGGCACACTGGCTGGGCTGACGGGTGCCCCCTTTGAGCCTCTGTGAGTTACAGGTACCACAGAGGACGCCGACTTGGTGGCTGAGGTGCTGGCCTGGGTTCTGGACACCCTGGCCTGAGGGGAAGGACGGGGGGAGGGGTGGGGAAGAGGTCAGTGTTTGCCAGGAAAAGCTTTTTAGACACACTGGGGCGGGAAGAGGGAGAGGGTTTGGGAGTGGGGGAAGAGGGAGTGGTTGTAAGAGGTGTCTGCTGAGTTTGGGTGAAGGTGCATGGCTTGATGCTGTTGTGAGGTGGATTGCTGTTGGGTGGGTGGGTGCTTGCGTTTGTGTACTTTGGGAAGAGGGGTCACAGACACACTGGGCGAGGACACAGGGGAAGTGTGCATGGATGTGGGGGTGGTGACTGCTCGTGAGGGGTGTGTAGTGATGGGCGTGCTGGTGGAGGATGTAGTGCATGCAGGTGTGAGTGGAGACGCTACTTGGAGGGAGGTGGATGACGAGGAGGAGGGGGACACAGTGGAGGCAGTGGATGTTGGTGTGTCTGCATGGGGATGGTGCTTGTGTGAGTATCTGTGAGATGAAGTGTGGTGCTTGTGTTTGCCTGAGGCACTTCTGTGTGTTGATTTGGGTGAATGCTGGTATGAAGGTGTACTTGGGATAGGCTGGGGTTGAGGGGATTGGGACTGGGTAGAGGAAGTTGGAGAGGGGAGGCTAGAGAAAGGGACAAGGGCTGCCATCAGTGTTGAGGCCAGAGCCTGAAATGCTCTCTGTTGGGGCGCCATGCCAGAGTGAATGCCCTCTAGGTATGCATTTGTTTGTTGCAAATGCCTCTCGACACCCTAGATGGCATGCAGAATGGTTGACTGCCCAACAGTGAGGGATCTCAGGAGGTCAATAGCCTCCTCACTGAGGGTAGCAGGGCTGACTGGGGCAGGGCCTGAGGTGCCTGGGGCAAAGGAGATGCCCACTCTCCTGGGTGAGCGGGCACGGGAAACACGCTGAGGGGCTGCCGGAAGGGCGGTGCTGGTAGGGGGGTGGCAGCTGTACCTGTTGATGGGACTGGGCATAGAGGTGTCTGCCACCGCCAGGGAGCTTCCATCGGAGAAGAAGTCGCTGTCTGTGGTCTCCCCTCCTATCTCCATCGTGGTGCTCCCCTCGCCCCCCATCCCACTGGTGCCCTCACCCTCGGTGGATTCGGACTCCAGGCCCATGTGGGATGCTGCTGCCTCCTTCGCAAGTGCCTCTGCTCCTCCACCAGATGATGCTAATGCACACAAGGACAGGGTGACAAAACAAAAGGGGGGGAGAGACAGAGGATACACTTGGTCAATGCCAGCTACACCACTACCGTTGGTGTACACAACACACAGGGAGCAGCCCTGGATTGCAGGGACCGTTTGCGGGGTACTTCTCCTTCTGCAGGGGGTAGGGTATTGGTGGCCTGTTGGTCCAGTGGCGGAGCCTCCTGTCCACTAGCGCCGACGGAGGTGGAGGGCTGTTCATCGGTGTGGCTAGTGTCGGGGGCCCGTTGTTATGCCACTGCCTCCCTCATGATGTTGGCCATGTCAGCCAGCACCCCTGCAATGGTGACCAGGATGGTGTAGATGTGTTTAAGGTCCTCCCTGATCCCCAGGTACTGTCCCTCCTGCAGCCTCTGGGACTCCTGCAACTTGGCCAGTATCTGTCCCATTGTCTCCTGGGAATGGTGGTATGCTCCCAGGATGTTGGTGAGTGCCTCCTGGAGAGTTGGTTCCCTGGGCCTGTCCTCTCCCTGTCGCACAGCAGTCCTCCCAGCTTCCCTGTTGTTTTGTGCCTCTGTCCCCTGACCGTGTGCCTACTGCCACTGACCCCAGGTCCCTGATCGTCCTGTGTTTGTGGGGTTGCCTGGGGTCCTTGTAGTGGTGGAGTGGACACACTGCTGATTGACGTGTCCTGGGGACATTGGCATGGGCCCGCTGGGTGGGTGTTGTTCTGGTGTTTCCTGAGGAGGGAGGCTCTGTGGTGGGTTGGGACTGTGGCAGGGTAACCGACTGTCCAGAGGTCCCTGGTGGGGCAGGTTGGTCATCCTGATCCAGGCGTGCAGAGCTGCTGTTGTCACTGTCGGCATCTTCGGGGCGGGACTGGATGTAGCTGGCACCTCCTCTCTGGTGACGTTGAGTAGGGGTCCTGTGGGGATGCAAAATGCAGTGTTATTGTATCTGCGTGTGCCATCTTGTGTGTGTTTCCCTGTCTGATTGTGATTACCCTGTGAGCTTTGCCTTGTGTTCGTTGTGATTTTGTGGGCTGTGTGAGTCTCTCTACTGGACATGCTGTGGTGATGGGTGTCCATGCAGGTCTGTGATGGTTGTCCATGCATTGGTGTAGCATGCAGGGCTTGGTATTGGGATGGGTGGGTTGTGATAGTGGGGTATATGTGAGATGGTGGAGTGATAGGGGTGAGGGTAGGGGTAGGAGTTTGTGATGGCATGCAGGTAGGGTGGGGGATATAATAGTAAAGATTCGACTTACCAGAGTCCAGTCCTCCTGCTACTCCTGCGAGGCCCTCAGGATACATTATTGCCAAGACTTGCTCCTCCCATGTTGTTAGTTGTGGGGAGGAGGTGGGGGTCCACCGCCAGTCCTCTGTGCGGCTACCTGGTGTCTTGCAACGACGGAACGCACCTTCCCCCCATAGGTCGTTCCACCTCTTCATGATGTCATCCCTAGTTCTGGGGTGCTGTCCCACGGCGTTGACCCTGTCCACGATCCTCCGCCATAGCTCCATCTTCCTTGCAATGGACGTCTGCTGCACCTGTGATCCTAATAGCCGTGGCTCTACCCGGATGATTTCCTCCACCATGACCCTTAGCTCCTACACTGAAAAACTGGGGTGTCTTTGGGGTGCCATGGCTGTGGTGTGAGTGATATGTGTGAGGATGTGTGGGGTGATGTGTTGGGGTGGGTGTTGTGAGGTATATGGGTGATGGTGTTCTGTGGCTCAGATTGAGTGGGTGCTCCTGGCTTGTGTCTCTCTCTCTGTTGGCAATCTTTTTTTTCATTGAAAGGGTTGTGGGTAATGTGGGTGTGTGTGTTTTTTTGAGTGGGGTGAGTGTGTGGGTGTGGTGTGTTTATGTGTGTCAGGTGTGTGTAGTTTGAATTGTCCAATGTGGTGGGGTTTTGTAAATGTGAGTGTATTTTGAGCGCAGCAGTGTGTACCGCCAATTGTTTACCGCGGTTGAAAGACCGCTGCTGTGATTCGTGGGTCGTGATCTGTGGGCTTATTCCTGTTGGCGTAACCGTGTGGGTTTTTCTATCGCCAGTTTATCACTGACGATTGGTCTGGCGGACTTGTGTGGGTGTCTGTATAGTGGCGGATTTCTCTGTGTGGGTCATAATACCCGTAGCGGTATACTGCCGCGATCACGGTATGTTGGCGGCCGGCAGCAAGACGGTAGGCAACATTTACCACCACGGTTGTAATGAGGGCCTCTGTGTTTTGTGATGTTCAAGAAGAAAAACCACAGCGCAGCTGCCAATTAAGCTTCTGCCCTGCATTGTGACCTGCCCACACTGCACCACCCCGCTTCACACCGCAACCCTGGTCTCACCGCTGGTGCCATCTGAAACCGCCACTGATTCGTTGCTTGCACCGTGACCTGTGTGCCCCGCAATCCGACATCGCCTTCTCCACACCGCAGCCTGGGCATCTGTATTTTTAAGTTAATTCTAACAAAATGTATATCTTTATTACTGTATGTTGGATTTTTTTCGTTTTGGTCTTGTTTTACACAGGTAAATATTGGCTATTTTTAGGATTGAGCGGAAAGCACTCTGTCCCTGGTGTAATCTTTCTGTGGGCTTTTAACCACACCTATGTCAAGCCCATAAATTTGGTTGGTTTGTGGGCTTGTCTTTTAAAATTAGCTTGATTTAATTAGTGAAAGGCATGCATAAGTGATGCCTTTTCCGGTGTTTAGCCGGCCTTGAGCACACCGCGCAACTACTGAAAACATACAAGGCTCCATGTTTTCCGTATGGTTTCTGCACTACTATTTCTCTTTATTTTGTAGGCAGCGCGATCTTGCTGAGCAGTAGTAAAGCGCTTTGCATGACTGACCCTGTTACATGGATATTCGCACTTTTGCCGGTTATATGAATAATTGCACTTTTGCCTGACACGTGGATAATTGCACTTTTGCCAATATGTTTCACTGTGAGCGAACTTCTGTTTCCTTTTGTGTGTTTGCTTTGTGCTCATGGCAGCCGTCGGCTCGCTTATGTGAAACTGTTATACTTTTTAGTTTATGTAACAAAAAAAGTCTGGTTAGGAGTTTACACTGCTAATAGCTTTAACTCAAGCAAACACGAGACCCATTGCATTGGAAATGCCTGTTCTAAAACTGGTGTGGTGTCCTTCTGTAGTGTTTTCACTGTATTAGTGTGTGTTATGTGCAAATGCTTTACACCTTGATTCTGCGATAAGCCTGACTGCTCGTGCCAAGCTACCAAGGATGTGAGCAGTGGTTATCTGAGCAGATATCTCCCTTATCCTGACAAGAATGAGGGTCCCTATTTGGACAGGTTGCAAACCGACTGTCAAATAAATACCCCATTTCTAACACATATAATAATATATTTAACCATAAGTGAAATATATATTTGTTAAGCAGACCTAAATAATATCTATATATTTATTTTAAAACCATAATTATTCATATTTGTACAAAGAAGTAGACATATCTAGATACATACATATAATCAAATTATAAATGTTTACATACACAGGGATATGCTGTATGTTAGTGTTTGAGTGTGGTGGCTATGGAGGAAAGAGCCAACTCTTGAGTAGTCTTCTGAAGATTAGATAGTTATCCATGGTTGTTATATTTGGGGGTAATGAGTTCCATACCTTGGCTGGTTGAACAGAGAAAGATGTACCACCTACGGTCTTTTTCTTGTATGGTAGGGTTTTGAGGTGAGGTGCCAATCTTGAGCGTTTGTTCCTTTGTTGAATGTGGTGATTTTCTTCCTGATGAAAAGCGGTCCTGTTCCATGTATGGCTTTGTGGGTGACACAAAGTTGCTTGAAGATGGATCTTCTGACAACTGGTAACCAATGTAGGGCCCTCAAGGCAGAGGAGAGGTGGGCTTGTGGTTTTACATGTAGGAGTAGTCTGGTAGCAGACTTCTGAATGCATTGTATTCTTCTCATAGTTGATAGAAATGATCCGTGGTAGAGCCCATTGACGTAATCAAGTTTAGACAGTAAAAGAGAGATAGTAGCCTGGACCTTGTGTGGAAATCCCAGGTGGAGAAAGATGTGTTGCAGACTTTTTATGGTGATGAAGCTTGAGCTTGCTAATTTGTCGACTTGGGCATTCATTGTTAAATTGTAGTCCATGGTAATTCCAAGGTTTCCTACATCCTTAGATACTTTCGGATGTGGTCCGAGATCGCCAGGCTTGGCGCAGAGTGGGTCATAATTTTTCCAATCACCACATGTAAATATTACCATTTTGGAAGCATTCCATTTTAGATGGCTCTATGTCATCCACTGATCAATAGCTCTGAGGCAACTAAAGATTTTTGAGTTTCCAATGTCTTTGGAGCGTTCCAGTTTAAGGAGTATTTGTGTGTCATCTGCATAAGTGTAGCATGTGAGCTGAAAGATCACTGCTGTTAATGACTTCATGTACATGTTGAAAAACATGGGTGAGACGACTGAGCCTTGAGGGACCCTGCTTTTGTGAAGTATGGTTTGGATGAGAAAGGGGGAGTATTTGAACCAGACAAGATCAGCACCCTCTATGCCGGCTTCGTAGAGTATTCGTATTAGGGTGTCATGATCAACTGTGTCAAAGGCAGCTGAGAGGTCCAAGAGAAGTAGTGCAGAAACTTGATTGCAGTCTACTGTGTTTTTACAGTGATCCTAGCTGGCAATGAGGGCAGAGTCTGTGCCTCTTCCAGGGTGAAATCCAGTTTGATAGTCTGAAAAAATGGAGAGACCCTCAATGAGTTGTGGAATCTGGGCGAATGCTGCTCTTTCTCTCAGTTTGCCCTGGAAAGGTCAATTTGTAAATGGTCCGTAGTTGTTGGAGTCATGCGGTTCCAGGCTTGTTTTCTTTAATAATGGGCATATAAATGCCTTTTTTATGCCTTCTGGAAAGATTCCTGTAGTTAAAAAATTAATGATGACTCTTCTTACTGGTATGGCAGCAGAAAATTTGTGGTGGGCATGGGTCAGAAAGACAACCGGAAGAACTGCTTGTTTGAAGGAATGTGGAGGCTGGGCTAGCTTACTCTTGGAGGGAGGTTTGGAAATGGGTTGGTGGTTTTCCTTTATAGGAACTACCAACCTGTCTGCTTTGGTTGTGTAATGATTTGCCAGTGTCTCAGTGAATTCTTAAGTAATGGGATGAGTTCCTTCCGTGCATTTAGGTTTACAAATTCAGTGAGAATTTGATAAAATTCTTCATTTGCACATTTAGCATTTAGAATTCTGTAAATTTTTAGCTTTTTTGATTGTTGATTTGCATATTATGTTAATTGTGTGCAGGTCAAGTTTGTCTTGATTGATGTTTGTCTTCAGCTATGCTTCTTGCAGCCTCCTAATTTGTTGTTTTATCTTTTTTACTTCTGTATTTCTCCAAGGTGCTTGTTTATTGTCCTGTTTTGTTGTTCTTAGTGGTATTTGGATATTAAAAGCTTCCTGTATCCTTTCAGTTTTTGAATGGAATTTGTTGTGTCTACATCTTTGTTGGCTGTTAGTTGTGTCCCTAAGTATTCAAAATTGAGTTTGTTCCATGATCGACAGGTGGATGCATGTAAGGTGCTCTTGGGTGTGTTGATTTGTGATGTTTTATGTTGGAAAGCCACCAAATGGTAGTCTGACCATTTGAAAGGTAACTAGTCCTGGATTTGCAAAAATGACATCTAGGATGTGTCCAACGATGTGTGTGGGTTTGCGCACGACCTGATGTAGGTCCATTGTGACTAGGCCACTGATGATAGCTTTTTGGATGGAGCAGATGTTTAGATCCCCAAGAATGCATAGGTTGGAGTGTAGTGTTATAAGGTTTGAAACTGTGTCTAGAAACGTGCCTGGGAATGTTGCATTGCTGGGTGGTGGTCTTTAAAGGAGGAGGAAGTTATAGGAGGAAGGTGATGTAGGGTTGCGTCTGGTGATGAGGGCCTCACAACATGTATTGAAATGTTGTCAGTTTTGGTGAGATTTGTTTGCTTAAATATAACAGCTAGACCACCACCTCTTTTGTGTGATAGTTTGATAGCCTTGAGGAATGGCTTCATGTAACACTGGAACCATGTCATCTCCTAACCATGACTCAGTTACGAAGAGTAAGTCAAGTTTTGTGTCAGTGAGTAGGTAGTAGAAGTGTTTTTTTTGGTGGTGGTGTGACTTTGTTTTCCAAAAGAGTAAGCAGTATATGTTGCACTTGTAGCAGTATGTCATAAGTGCTGGTATGGATCGTCCAGGAGGCTTAGAAGGCATTTTGTTGGGTCTGTGTGTGTCAGTGGTGGAGATGGTGGTTGAGTGTGAGATGGTGAGTTGTGTTGTTAATGTAGAGTAGCCTGTTGTGCAACAGACATGGAGATGTGAGGTTGTGAAGAGTGGCATGCTGTTTAATTTGTTTGTGTCTGTTTAGGGTGGAAGGTGTATGGGTTAGAGGTGGTGGTGGAGCATGTGTGTCATATTTTAAGGCCCTAAATTGTGCAATGGATGAGAGGCGGGTGAATGAGAGTTGTTGTGTTGGTGTATTTGTGGTTGGTGTTGGTGAAGACAGAACATTTAGGAGTAAAGATGGTTTAGGATGTGTGTTAATTGTGTAGTCATTAGGGTGTGAGTGGGTGCATGTTTCTAATTTGTGACAGGTATTATGAAATCATGTGTCTGTGAGATTTTGATGTGCTTGGTGTGTTAACTTTTATTTTTGTGGACTAGTGAGAGGAGATATTGAGGTAGTGGTTTTCTGAGAAGGATTTGTATGTAAAGTACTATGGGTGAGTGGAATTTGAATGGTAAAGGGAGTGGTGATATGTTTTGGAAAACATATCTGATAAGCAGGTTACAGAAACAGGTTAGGGAGGGATTGAAGCAACTTGGCCAGCGGGGAAGAGACGACAGGAGGGAGCGAATGCAGTGGTATAAGGAGAAACAGATGGGCAAAAGAGCAACTCGGAGCGTGGGAGAAGCACATGGGTGAGACAGAGCAGAAGGGGGAGTAGAAAAGCACATGAGGAAGATTGCTAGAATTCACATGCATTCTCATGAAGTATTCAAAAAAAGAAAAAAGTTGTTCCCTCAAAGCGAGCAAAGGAAGCATAGAAGCCAGTCAATCAAATAAATGGTAAAAAGGGTATGCTCCATGGGAGCGGCAAACTCAAGATGACTAGGCTGTAACAAGAAAAGCCATCCAATAGAAAGTTAGCAAATAAGAGTGACAGTAAATCCAACCAGTGATAGGAACAGGTCTGCAAGTCCCTTTATGTTCTTGGTAAGCCCCCAATATATATCCTTGGCAATCATACAGCTTGTGCTATCTGGTTTGCTTGACCTAAACTCAAGAAGCTTTTTGTCTTCTTTAAGTGAGTTTTTCAAGTTATGTTAACAAATACTAAGGGCCTGATTCTCAAAAGTAAGTTATACTTTTGAGTAAGTCTACACTTCGCAGTAAGTTTACGCCATTCATTATTCACAAACTCTGAGGCTAAACTTACTACAAATGCATAAATTACACACATCCACCCCTGAGTAATACAACTGGCTTTCTCTTGTGTGGGTGGATGACATCTTTCTCTATACCCTCTCTAAACCTCTCTCACTGCCCGCTAATCCCATCCCATTTAGTTGTGAGTCTGCCCCTTTTCCCACCCACTCTTCTGTATCCCTCCCACATTTACTACTACAATCTATACTTACATGTACGAAGGCTCCACAGTCGGGATGGAGAACTCTGCACACGTGTATAGGCAAAACTTAACATTTTATATTATATTTTGAAGTACTACAAAGTGTAGTTTAAGAACAGGGCGCTAAGCATCGAAATCAACACATGATCGGGTTCACTCTTTTGCTGAAGACTACCTAGATATTAAAAAATCACAATATGATAAAGGTTTGGTATTCATAATCCCACTTCCTGGCTTTAACATACCTGTGAGAAAACTTGCAATTTTAAAACTTTGGTAAAATACGTGGAAAGACTAAGGCGGTCATTCTGACCTTGGCGGACGGCGGAGGCCGTCCGCCAAGGTACCGCCGTCAGAACACCGCACCGCGGTCAAAAGACCGCAGCGGTGATTCTGAGATTTGCCCGGGGCTGGCGGGCGGCCGCCAAAAGACCGCCCGCCAGCCCAGGGCAAATCAACCTTCCCACTAGGATGCCGGCTCAGAATTGAGCCGGCGGAGTGGGAAGGTGCGACGGGTGCAGTTGCACCCGTCGCGTATTTCAGTGTCTGCTAAGCAGACACTGAAATACGTTGTGGGGCCCTCTTACGGGGGCCCCTGCCGTGCCCATGCCAGTGGCATGGGCACGGCAGGGGCCCCCAGGGGCCCCGCGGCACCCCCTACCGCCATCCTGTTCCTGGCGGGAGAACCGCCAGGAACAGGATAGCGGTAGGGGGTGTCAGAATCCCCATGGCGGCGGAGCGCGCTCCGCCGCCATGGAGGATTCTGACGGGCAGCGGAAAGTCGGCGGTACACCGCCGGCTTTCCGCTTCTGGCCGCGGCTGTACCGCCGCGGTCAGAATGCCCGGCGGAGCACCGCCGGCCTGTTGGCGGTGCTACCGCCATGGCGGTAATTACCGCCGGGGTCAGAATGACCCCCTAATTTCCCTTCTTCCATCAGCTGAGACACCCCTTTTTAGGTTGCAGTTTATTAGCCAACGGTTTATTTGCTTTGTTCGGATCCTCGTGGAAGTGTTTTCCTTATAAAGACGTAATTAACCCTATCTCTTTTCAACGGAGCGGCTCTTCCTCTTAAAGCCATTTATCATGCCTTATTTTGGTCCTCTATTTTGGACAAACCTAGTGTAAGTTTAGCTAATAGGGTTTCTTCCACTGCTTTTAACTGGGATGCTTTCTCGATTAAGCTTTCTCACACCGCCGCTTTTAATGAGCCCAGTACTAGTCCTTTTCTATTCTCTTCTGTGTGATTAAGTGATATGTATCCTTTAATTTGTGTCCTGAACATGTTGATAAACACCATGTTGTTTAATAGAGAGCTGTTTAGCCTACAGGTTTAAGCGCCTTTTACCTCCACTGCCCCTCGCATGAAAATGGGCCAACTAGATTTCACAGGAACCTGACTGATCAGATGAGCTGCAGTTAATGATGTTTCCTTGTGCACAGACAATACGTCAATTTATATTGTAAAATTTAAATTAATGAAAAATAGGTGTGAAGAAAACCTATACACTTTTTAAATGTGCCTAAACCATGAATTAGAAATAGTGGTTGAATGTACAACTTTGAATTTGAGGTTATCCATTACAAGATTTAGAGGCCATTTTGCTAAATAAATTCCTTCTTGCACACGGGCTTAGATTTAGGAGACAAAAATGGAGAAAACACTATTGATAATAAATCTGTTCAACTACTCCATGTTCCTAAAGACCACTGTTCTAATCAAAAAGGTACTGCTCTTTATGTGTATAGACCTACTACTGCCTGTGTCAGCAAAGGTGCAGAAATGCAACAAAATGATAACACTTTGTAAACGAAAGGGTACTCCAACCCAATAAGGATCTATACATCGCAATAAGAACAGTTGATTCTACAGGATGGTAGGAAGTTTTCACTAACTGGTATCTCACAATGATAGAAGGATATATGGGATGTGGTTTAGAAATTAGTGGAAAGAAGAAAACAGAGATAAAGTGTGATACAGCAAGAGCATGACAATGCATAGCCAACCAGAATTACCATGTCTACACAACAGATCCATGAGAATTAGGGCAAACGTATTAGCTGGAAAATACTGACTCTTGACACCTGTGAGATTTCCATGTCATGAGCACAGAACTGTTTATACGTCTGCTGTTGGTTGTGCAAAGAAGGAAGGGATTTCCAGCATCACTTGACCTCCCATCCTCATTATCTGCATGTACACGTTAGTGACTGTTTATTCTTAACATTTATGTAGCATCTGAAAACGTTATGTTATGGGATAGCACCAAAGCTTTATGAAGGTGCTGCTAAAAATTAAACTTTTGTGGTTATTAATTACAGAATGATCACAATGGTGTGGGTGATTCATCTGATTCTACGTGGTTGTCCCCACTTGCCCACATTTAAAAGAATTTGGTTAGGGAGGAACTGAGCAAAGATGGCAGCCAATACATGAGCCCTCGCTCCGCACTCCAGAGGGAAATCACCATCAGCCCATTGCACCAGGGGGCTTCTTGGACCAAGTCAAGTCCAGCAAAATCAGAACCCCTGAGCTGTGGATGTGGCAAGTACTTGTGCAGACGACAGCAGATCAGTGAGTGAGAGCAGCTGCAGCCAAGCAGAAAAGATAGCAACCAGTGGCCCATGAAAGGTAAAGAGGCCAGAAGAATCCGCTTGTGACCAGTAAACAGAACACTGGTGAATGCAAGTGCTGACAGTCTCCTCCTTTGAGAAGCACATTTGGGTGAAAAGGGTCCAGCTGGAATGCTGGCACTGGGAGAACGCATTCAAGGAGGTGCGCATTGGAGACGGAGGAGCAGTAGTTGACCCCACTTCACCCAGAGGAAGGAAGGGGACCCGCACAAAAGCCACAGCAACTCGAGAGACGACCCCAGAGCACAACTGAAAGACCGGCTAAGAGAGAGAAAGAAGAAGTGAGTGTGGGAAACAAAACTCTCCTATCTATGCAGAGTAGGAGATTGGGGAGAGGAGTAGGCCAAAGACCACCATTCATACATACATAAAACACAGAACTCAAATAAACAATGAAGTCCACCAGTGAAGTGGAAGCGGCAAAGACAAACCAGGTGAAGAAAGTTAGGGCCTCATTTACAAGGCCCTTGCGGCACAGTGCTCCACCAGAGTGTCATTTTTTTCGGGCTCTGGTGACACAGTGTGCCGGCCCTTATTTACAACGCCACATAAAGCCACCTTGCATGGCTTTTCATGACCTTGTAAATTTGGCCGCCTTTCATGCATAAATGCTGTGGGTGTTCCCACTCCACACCCATGGAACCTGATGGAATCTGATGCATTCCCAGATTTACAAGGCTAGAAATGCATCAGATTCCTACGCCACCTCAGGGCTGGCGTTAAAGTGGTGCTATGGGGAGAAATGTCTCCCCGTTTTCTCCTCTATCTATGTGTGCTGCATTTTGCAGCACACACAGAAATAGGAAAACATAATTATTAATTGTTTATGTGCAGGAAGGGACACCTTTCTGCACAAACACAATCATCCCTGCAACGCAGGCACTCTTGCACCGTGCCTGTGCCTGTGTTGGCGCATGGAAGCAGTTTGTGCGCCAGCGCAGAGGAAAGTACAGGGATATGTCATATTTCTGTAAATATGACACATCCTTCCACTTTCAAAATGATGCAAGGTTGCGCAGCAAGCTGGCTTCGTAGTGCCATGCTGCGTCATTTCCCCGTAAGTGAGGACCTTAATGTGAACCCTCTTGATAGCTCTATACACTGTGTATGACCCCCAAGATAGAGTTATTACCGAAAACAACAGCGACTGACATAATGTACCGAAAAAGAGGTAATACGAACAGCGGTCCTTACCATAGTAGCTTCATCACAGTGGAGCAGATCCTCGGAGTGACACTTCTACTTTAACAATACCACGGCAAAAAATGGGGCAGTGCATGACAAAGCTTAAAGTACATAATTAAGGACATCATGGAGCTGGAGAGCTGATTGTAATTATTGGAGGATACGATGGACAAACAAATATTGGATCAAGAAGAATTCAGAGTCCAATTTCTGCTAGAGGAACAAAATGTGATGCTTCAAGAGAAGCAGGACTTAGAAAACTGCTCAAGGTAGAACAGTGTATGCATAAGAGAGTAGTCCAAGGCAGGGAAGGCAAAAACATTAAGCTTGTTGCCCAGGACATGTTTGAAGCCCTACTACTTACCAAAGTGACAGCCCCATGATCACTGACAGAGTGCACAGAGCAGCATCAAGATAACTTAAACAGGCAACGGTCCCAAGATATATGAGCATATCTCCACTGGTCCATCGACATGAAGACAAAAAACAAGAAGTTACTTTTCCCAGTAACTCTATTTTTCATGGTTATCCTATCTAACCACATATTTCTCTCCTTGTGAATACCCCCAGGTGCCAGACCCGATCCAGAGACCCCTCTCCACAATGCCCCTGTGCAGCAGGTGGCAAAGTGCAGCCCCCCCATCAGTCTGTCCTGCATCAGGAGTCACACTGGGGCCAAGATAATCGCCACCTCCATGCGTCAGTCAGTTTCTTTCTGATATCTGTCTGCCCTGTCAGACGCAGTGCCCTTATGAATCAGATTGTGCCAGTGTGCAGATCCCCAAGTCAGAATCATTTTCGATATGACCCACAGCAGTCCACTTCAGAGAATTGGGAGGCAAGTGGGTCAGTGAGGAATCTGTGCTTCAACAGAATATCCACAAGAAATAGTGTTACTGAAGGTCTCATAGGTTCTAGGCGATGCAGTCTCTTCCTCCTTGTACGGATGAGGAGAAGTGAAGAAAGTCAGCAGGGTAATGGACTGCCCAATGTGGAAAGGTGTTACCAACTTTGGGAAGAAGTGCAGCCCCCCCATCAGTCCGTCCTGCATGGGAGTCACACTGGGGCCACGATATAACCGCCACCTCCATGCGTCAGTCAGTTTCTTTCTGATATCTGTCTGCCCTGCCAGACGCAGAGCCCTTATGAATCAGATTGCGCCAGTGTACAGATCCCCAAGTCGAAATCATTTTCAATATGACTGAGAGCAGTCCACTTCAGAGAATTGGGAGGCGAGTCGGTCAGTGAGGAATCTGTGCTTCAACAGAATATCCACCAGAAATAGTGTTACCGAAGTAACTGATGGATACTTCCAACCGCAAATTCCTCACCTTGTGAATAGATACCAAAACACTACCTCTCCCAGGAGGTAGGTCTGTGGAATGGTTCACAACAAAAAGTCCCGCAGGACAGAATGAGCAAGGTGCCCTCCCGCCCAACGTGGCTATTCAGGTAATAGTGCATCATAAACATGTGGAACGACTCCCACATTGCAGCCTGGCTGATACCCAAAGTGGTAGTCTGTTTGCCAGTGCAATGGTAGGGGCTGTGTCTCAGGTGGAATGACCCTGCAGGACTTCTGGAGACTGTTTCCTGGCCTAACCATAGCAAATCTTTATACAAAAAACAATCTACCTGGAGATAGTCCATTTCTATACTGCTCTTCCTTTCTTTGCCCCTAAGAAAACCACAGAACTGATCGTCCATCTGGTGATAGTCAACACAGAAACTGAGAGGTTTCATAGGTTCCAGGCGAGGCAGTCTTTTCCTCCTTGGACGGAGGAGGAGAAGTGAAGAAAGTTAGCAGGATAAGGGACTGCCCAATAAGGAAAGATGTTACCAACTTTGTGAAGAATGCTGCCGCTTGGGCCTTAGCAATCATTTTTCTGTGAAGATGGTGGTGTACAGTTGGTGGACAGGACGCATTTGCAGCTCACTCACATGAAGAGATGACATGATCGTAATGAGGAACACTTTTCGTTGCAGGAAATTACAGGGAACAGCTATGTATAATCTTAACAGAATGCACATTAAGAATGTGCAAACCTGACTGAGGTCTTCTGGGGCATCACAAAGGCTGTTGAGGGGAAGACATGGACCTGCCCTTTCAAAAATCACACCACAACAGGTAACCTAAAGATGGTTGATCAGGCAACCGCAGAAAAGCTGATAAGGTCGATAAGTAACTGTCACCACAACAAGGCCTCAGAAGAACATCACACAACTGGGTCTGGAGGGGCTGGATAGTTCGGGAACACCACCAAACAGCAAATTTCTCAAATCACCCAGCTGATCCTCATCCTCACCAAGGGCTCCGCCAGGACCTACCTCCACGAAGGAATGAAGGCCATCGCCGAATGGAGCAGCTGCCTCAAACTCAATTCCGACAAGACGGAAGTCCTCATCTTCGGCTCCACCCCCTCCGCATGAGATGACTTCTGGTGGCCTGCCACATTCAGAATCACTCCGAATCCCACTGACCATGCACACAACCTAGGATTCATCTTGGACCCCTCACTATCCATGACCCAGCAGTCAACGCCATCTCCTCCTCCTGCTTCAACACCCTCTGCATGCTCCGAAGGATCTACAAATGGATACCCACAGAAACCAGAAGAACAGTCACCCAAGCCGTCATAAGCAGCAAGCTGGACTACGGCAATGCCCTCAATGCAGGAACCACGGGCAAACTCCAGAAGAGGCTGCAACGCATGCAGAACACCTCCGCATGCCTCATCCTGGACGTCCCCCACCACTGCCACATCACAGACCACCTGAAAAACCTGCAATGGCTCCCAGTCAACAACATAATCACCTTCAAACTCCTCACCCACACTCACAAAGCACTGCACAACACCGGACCAGAATACTTCAACAGACAACTCTCCTTCTACACCCCGACCCGGCATCTCCACTCCACCGACCTCGCCCTCACAACCGTCCCACGCGTCCGCAGAACTACAACAGGCAATAGATCATTCTCGCACCTCGCCGCCAAAACTTGGAACATTCTTTCCACCCACCTGCGCTAGACCAAAGACCTCCTTACCTTCAGGAAACTTCTCAAGACCTGGCTGTTCAAGCAGTAGCAGCACGATCCCCCCTACCTTCTCCCTACTCCCCTCCTCAGTGCCTTGAGACCCTCACGGGTGAGTAGTGCGCTTTACAAATTCCTGATTGATTGATTGACATAGATGATTTAGGTGGAGTGATGCCTGGCTGCCACAATGGCATTTACTACCTCAGGAAGGAGATCTAAAGCAGTCAACTGTCCAATCTCTGATCATGGAAATGTCATTTAGACAACTTCAGGTGTACCCTGCCCTGCAGCTGTGTTAGGAGATCCTCCCGAAGAGGTAGCTGGATCTGAGGACTGATGGTCATGGCCAAACATTATGGACACCACACTCTACTGGCCCAATCCAGAGCCACTAGAATGACTAGGGCCTGATCATTTATGATCTTCTTTAGAATTGTGGACAGGATAGGTAGAGGAGGGAAGGCATACAGGAATCCCAAGCTCCAGTCTAACTGAAAAGTATCTCTGAGGGAGAACTGCCTTGGGAAGTCCAAAGTTTTGGCAGCGGACGTCTGTAGTTTGCTGCCTCTGGGGGCCTGAACTCTGGCAGCCAGATCCCCGACCTCTAGCTTGAAAGGACTGGGATGTCTGTTGTTGGGGAGGAAAAGTTTGTTGTGACCTCAGCTGCAATCTCCTTATGAAGCCTTGAAACGGTCGGTATTGTTGGAGAAACTACTGTACCAGTGGTGCAAGAAAAAGAGAGAGAGCTGCTGCTTTGCTTTCTTTGAAATGCTACTGTGAAGAGTCCCCCTCAGTGCTATTAACTGGCAAGTCCATGAGGGGCTGTTAGACATCACCAGAGAAGCATGTTGATGGCATCCATGTTGGATGCCGAAGCACTAAGCTGGTACCAAGTGCCCTACACATACAGTAAGCAGCATTAAGGCCCATACAAATCACAAACATTGATGCAATCTGATCATCCTGAATTAGCTGTTTGAGGTTTCTGCAGGGCTATTCTGGGATGGCGGTCAAGAGCTTGCCTACAATTTCCTACAATGCATGTGTGTGAATCCCTAAGAGGCAGCTTAAGTTGACAGATTTAAGAGCAAGTCTGGGAAAAAAGGAAAACATTCTTCTGAATACCTCCATAAGCTTAGACTCTAACTGGGAGAGTGGTTCCGAATGCATTAAGATTGAGTCAGCTGGTGGAAGCCTGAACCACTAGGCCATCTGGTGTTGGGTGCTGCAGGTGGAAAGATCAGTCCCCTAGAGCTGGTCTGTGCATCTGTTTGTTGCCAGGAGTGCAAGATCATGGTGTCAACTAGATGCCCATTACGTCCTCTGTGAGGGAATCATTGATTAGGTGCAGTGGCTTTGAAGATGTCTGCCCTGGCTGCAGCACTCACTTAAGCACATTTGTTTTTTACATTCACTGAGGGGAGTTGAAGATCCAGAACTTCTGCTGCTCTTCTAATAACCATGCCAAAAGGAGCTGATTCCTCTGTAGCGTGGCCAGAGGTGTCAAGGCCACTGGCCTTCTGGAAGTCCCAAAAAAGATTCTCATTGTTGTATAGATGTCACTCATTATTGTCGTCGCTCCTGTGGCTGTGGGTCTGAAAATCTATGTGGCAAATGAAACGTATCAGAATGAGAAAGCTGTGGGGGAGATCAAGGTAGTCGCGGCTTTGATCGAAGTTGTGGCAGATTACCTGTGGAGTCCGAAAGGACTATTGGTGGCCGTCAAGAGTTGGCACTGGGGGCTAGTCGGTGTCAGGGTAGAAGTCGGAGTAGCCATCGGTTCCGAAGGGGGAAGAGCCTTTACCATGAAGTTTTTGCCACAAAATGCAATTACAATCCATTTTTTATATGAAAATTACTTTTACCAAGCAAGTCTTTACAACACATATATATTTGTATTGGTGAGTATGTGGTAACTAGTTTATATATTTTAATTTACTAAAATGTGTCGATATGTTTATTTATCAAGTTTTAAAAGTAAATATTATAATAAATATTTCAGTAAAAATTAAAACATAGGATATAAGGATTTGATTTAAGGGCAACTGGTGAGGTGTTGTATTGAACAGTAGGTGACAGTGTTAGATGGTGATTTTTCAAATAACGATGTAACAATAAGCGTGGTAAAAGTATGCGTGGTAGTTGATTGCGTGGTAAATGTATTTCACATGTGAATGAATGTAAATGTGTGGTAGTGATATGCGTTGTAAAAACGTGTATGGTAATGAAACGTGTAGTAATGTTAATCAGCCGTTTCGAAGTCAGAACAGTCTTTGGAGCAGGGTGAAGAGGCACAGTATGCATCAGGAATGGATCCACCGGTGCAGACTGGAGGCCTCCTCTGATCCATGAGCCCAAAGTTGTGCCAGCAGGATCAAGAAGGGAACCAAACATTCCTAACATCACCTCTTTGAAGGCCTGAATTTGCAGCAGCATCATTGATGAACCTGGGCACTCAAGCTGGATCAGGGCTAGTGTGGGAGTCAGTTCCAGAGCAGGCGACTGAGATCACGACCATGACCTCCACGTGCAATGAAGGAGAGTGATGTTTTAACTTCATGTGTTTATTCTTGGACTTACATGAAGACTTAGAGTGGGATGAAGATCTCTGTCTGGAGCTGCCTTGAGACCTAGAACGTGTCCTTGACTACGATCGGAACCAGGCCTTTTGAGCCTTTCTACAGTGCTGGGCAACAGAGTTTGGATTACGGCCCCGGATAGCCTTTGGGTTCATCTGAGCACATCTGTTGCATTGCTTCATGTACTGCAAGGAGCCAAGACATTGTCGACAGACCTCTAGCCGGTTCATCACTCACATCTGTTTGTGGCAAACCTTACACCCCATATTTGTAGGGGGAGACATGCCCCTTGTACACGGGCAAAATGTCAGAAAGTGTTTTCTGTCAGGTGACAAAATCGAGGAAACAAGATCCAGATCCAAATTGAATGGTGGAGAAATAAGTTAACTGACTTTGACGACCAACAGTGGAAATTATATTGCAGCCCCAGCGTCACTTCTGGGACAGACATAAATCATAGCTGCAGGACGCCAACCACGACTCACAATGGAGACGCTGAGAAAAATCTCTGGATCCAGTCCGGCACCAGGGGACACTCTAAATTTAGGGAATTTGAGGTTTGTGGAAACATAACAATACTTTACTGAAAAAACACAGTAACTAGAACACATCCTCATGCATGATAGACAGTGTAGTGTCTTCCCCAGCCGGGGTACCCACCAATAACTATGCCACACACGGAGCTGTATATTACACGTCTTTATTGATATGCATGTAACAGCAAACTAAACTGTCTAAACCTGCATACACTTCACCATGTTCTAAGACTTATGTCACAGTTCTACAGAGTCCTTCACAATCCAAGAGGGTTCCGTCATTCATAACTCACACAACACTCCCCTTCTGTTTAACAAATTTTTTTTAAAAAAATCTAATTTATATACAATCATAGCTTTTTGTGGTGCTTTGATTACTCATCCTGATCGTGTCTTCGGAAACTGGGAAATGGCAATAGGAGTGTCCATGATCTGCACTGGCGTTGCAGGAGCAACAGCCATCTGAGGTTTTTTAACTGTCCTTTCCAAATCAGTCTCTATGTTGACATCAGTACCTGACGAGTGGTGAGCGACGTTTGAAATGCAAGGAATTTTGCGTAATGGTTTTCCCAGGACGGTGGGCAGTCACCATGTGTCCTTTGCTGGTTACAACATGGAATGGCTCAGCATCAAATGGAGCATCAGACTTACGTTTTCTCGGCTGAAGGATAAGCACTCGACCTCCTCTCGTGAAAACAATGTCTTTAGGACGTCATCACTAGTCTGTATATGCCTTCATTTATTTTTACAATCAAAGTCTTTGGTACAGGTTTTTTCCGCATTGCTTGATCTTGTGTTGGTCCTTTGAGGTAACGTGGCCGTCATTGCTCTCTCGAAGATCAAAGTTGCAGGGCTTTCACCTGTGGTTGAGTGAGGAGTTGAATGGTAAACTTGAAGGGTACAATTCAAAACAGTTTGAAGAGCAAGATTTTCCCATGCAGCACACTGAGCACTTTCTTTAAGGTATTCATGAAACTATCGACAACGCCCTTAGCCTGTGGCCAAAGAGGCGTGATTTTCTGATACTTCACATTAAGATGACTGAGAAAATATCTGAATTCTCCACTGTTGAAAGGGGGGCCATCGTCACATTTTAAAAACACAGGAATACCCCAGGTCGCAAAGATGCAGTCTGATATCTCAATGACTCTCTTGAGTAATAGATGAGAGATCTTTTACCAATGGAAAACAGGAGTATTCACCAACAATCACCATCAGGTGATGTCAATTGTCAAGAGGACCAAAAAAGTCAACAGCAATTCTTTCCCATGCATGCTTTGCCAACTGTGACAACAAGGGTTCTTGAGTGGTTTTTGATGCAAGGCAGCTGCAACTCTCAGCTCTCTTTCAACTCTTTCATTGAGATGAGGAAAACAAACTCGGTCTCGGAGAGTTCACTTAATAGTAACGATTCCACGATGTCCTTCATGGGCCACTTCAATTATCTGTTGTAGCAAACTCCCCGGAATAACAATTCTCAAACTGCTCGGGATAATGCCTTCTTGAGTAACAGACAGTTCATCTTTGACATTCTTGAACGTCTGGCATTCACTGGCAATAGGTACTGATTCCAAGACTGATGTGTAATAATGTCTTTCAGTTTTAACATGCCAATGTCTTGACTCATGGCAGTGATAATTTGCTCCAATGTTATAGCAGCTTGTGTGTTTGATTTCACAATGAAGTTTATGTAGGCTTCAGCTGTCTTGGAAGAAGTACCCTGACACTGTATAGGCACTTTGGAGAAGTAGTCGGAAGGGTTTTGATGGTTCTCTGGATGATGCATTGTGCAGTTGTACTCTTGTAATCATAGATCCCAACATTCAATGCAAGGAGGCATCTTGGCTTCTGGATTGGCAAAGATGGTCAGCAATGCTTGATGATCTGTCACAAGCGTAAAGGTCCTTCTGTATAGGAACACGTGGAAATGTTCATAAGCCCACACCACTGCTAAACTTTCTTTTACAAGTTGTGAATAAGCATGTTCAGTTTGGGTCAACGTTTGCTTGCATATGCCACAACATGTTTTCGAGCATTTGGGTGTTTGCTATCCTGTGCAAGGATTGCGCCTAACCCGACGGGGCGAGCATCAACACAAATATCTATATGACGCTTTGGATCAAATCATGCCATTTCAGTAGCATTCTCAATAGCTTGTTTGATTCTCTTAAACCTTTGCTTGCATTCATGTGACCAATGAAATGAAACATTGTTTGTATGGCCAAAGAACTTTAGGTTTGTTTTTTTGAATTCACATTTCTCAGCATTCAAAGATACACCTGCATCAACCAGTAAACAAAACACTTGCTTGAGAGCTTTATTGTGCTCCTTCTGTGTAGCTCCGAAGACTAATATATCATCACTATAGTTAAAAGCATTCATGACAGGCTGTACAATACGTCAAATGACAACTTGAAAAATCTCTGCAGCTGATAACACACCAAAACTTTGGGCCAGATTTACAAGGCCCTAGTGCCACCGGAGCATCACTTTTGGTGACGCTCCAAAGGTGCTATTCACTGCACCTTATTTACAAGGAGACATTAAGGGCCGTATTTATACTCTGGTTGCGCCGAATTTGCGTCGTTTTTTTCGACGCAAATTCGACGCTAAACTAACGCCAACTAACGCCATATTTATACTATGGCGTTAGACGCTTCGGGCGCCAAAGTGCCCGGAGTGTGCGTCATTTTTTAGCGTGAACCCCTTCCTTGCGTTAATGATATGCAAGGGAGGCGTTCCCGTCTTAAAAAATGACTCCCAGGCCTTTACGTGGTATTTATACTCCCGGGCAAAAATGACGCCCGGGAGTGGGCGTGGCCAAAAACGGCGCATTTGCGCCGCTTTTTAACGCCTGGGTCAGGCATGGCGTTAAGGGACAAGTGGGCTCAAAATGAGCCCAGAGTGCCCTCCCCTGCCCCCAGGGACCCCCCCTGCCACCCTTGCCCACCCCAGGAGGACACCCAAGGACGGAGGGACCCATCCCATGGACATTAAGGTAAGTTCAGGTAAGTATTTTTTTTTTTTTTTTTGTGGCATAGGGGGGCCTGATTTGTGCCCCCCTACATGCCACTATGCCCAATGACCATGCCCAGGGGACAGAAGTCCCCTGGGCATGGCCATTGGGCAAGGGGGCATGACTCCTATCTTTACAATGATAGGAGTCATGTTGATGGGGGATGGGCGTCGTTAAAAAATGGCGCAAGTCGGGTTAAGACGATTTTTTAGCGTCAACCGGACTTGCGCCATTTTAAGACGCCCTAACGTCATTTTTTCCCAACGCCGGCGCTGCCTGGTCTACGTGGTTTTTTTCCACGCACACCAGGCAGCGCCGGTCTGCTTGCGCCGGCTAACGCCATTCAATAAATACGGCGCCCGCATGGCGCTTCAGAATGACGTTAGCCGGCGCAAAATTTTTTGGCGCTAAACTGCGTTAGCGCAGTTTAGCGTCAAAAAGTATAAATATGGCCCTAAGCGACTTTTGTGGCTTAACGTCTCCTTATAAATATGAGCCCTTCCATGCAGTTTTCTATGGCAGAGGGGCATGCAATGGGTGTTGCTGTGGGCGTTCGACCGCAACACCCATTGCTTTTGACGCTGCCCTAGATTTACGAGAAATTGTCAGGGGTGGCATTAGCATGACAATATGTGAATACTTTTATTCCTCCTTGTTTTTGCTTTGTCTACATGTGAAGCATTATGCAGCACACATAGAATGAGCAAAAGGCCATGAATGATTGTTTATGCATAGGAAGGCGTACATAAACAACCATTCAAAAATTACGATTTGGTACTTCTGTGTGCTGCATCCTGCAGCGCACATAAAAGTGCAAATCGCCATTGTAGATTGTTTATGTGCAGGAAGGGACACCTTCCTGCACATAAATAATCATATCCCTCAACGCACTATCGTCCAAGGATGCCTGCGTTGGAATCTAAATTTAGCATTGGCGCAGGGGAAAACACAGGGGTGTGCTGTACGGCGCATCCCTGTTTTTCAAAAGTGGCACAGTGTGGCACTGAAAATTTTGTTGCTGAACTACTTTTTTGTAAATCTAGGCCTTAGTCTTTTAAATCAAATAGACCAATACGAGTATAAAAGGTTGTAATGTACCTGCAATTCTCCTCGCGGTCCAATTGATGATATCCTTTATTTGAATAAAGGCATGAGAAGACTTTCGCACCATTCAATTGTGTTATCATGTCAGCAATGTGCGGACCTAGATGTCGGACTCTTTTGTTTGTCTTGTTCGCTAGATGCAATTGCTTTGTTCATTTGATGCACATCCACACAGCCACCCACCGACGCACAAGGGAGCTGCTGAGAAAAATCTCCGGAACCAGTCCGGCACATGCGAGCACTTGAAATTTGAGAAATCTGAGGCGCACATCATGGATGGGTGCACTGGGCCCAAACGCAAACAAGGAAGAATAGCAAAACAGCATTGATAGTTAGTTGGCCCTTCACACCTCATAGACTCTGTGACACCGCACCTTGCAGCACCAGTGATACCTACTCCTGTGGGCTATTACTCATAGGAATGAGGACAAAGGCAGACTATCCCGCCACCCCCTTTGTATAAAAAAAGGGGGAAAAAAGCCCCACATCCCACCTACCCTTTTGCTTGGAACTGTGCATTATATATGACAGGGGACCTAAAAGCTAGCAGAGAAAATGGCTCCCCACCGTCCTTTTTGCTAGTAACAAAGCCATAGTTGGGGTGCAGTAGCTACTGCGCCTGCTGCACTAATGGTAGTGATTTCCATTTAGAAAAAAAAGCTCACATCTTTCTCATGGCATCTCTTCAAGGAATCTTTCTCTATCCATTTTTAAACAAAACAATTATCCCCATATAGTGCCCCCCTCCTCTGGGTCCTCTTTCTGATGCTATCCATGGATCTTGCTCCGTTCCATTTTCTCCTGGGCCTTTACTTCAAGGCCCCAGGGCATTGGACGATCAGAGCTCTAGGTCTGAATGCAACCATGCTGGTCTCCTTTACACCCCTTCTCCTCACCTGGGAGCACATCTGCAAGTAAGCAGAGGATGAAGTGGGTGGGGTGACAGAGGTGGACATGCTATTTTAATTTTACAAAAACAGCTCCCATACTTTTTGTAAAAAACAACCAACCTCAAACCTTGAGATGCCTTTGTGTCCAAGTGAAAGGTGACGCCCCAAGTAAAGCCATTGAAGGGACAGACAGCTAAGTAGGGAACAGACCTTCTCACCAGGGTAACTGCTATCTGAGAGAAATGTAAATATGTGCAATTGGTTACTCAGTAAATGTAAAGGCTGCTTAGAAGCAAATATAGGCTTTATTTTATGGAGTCAACAGACACCTCATGGTGACAAATATGCATTCTTTTAGCAAGGTAATGTAAGGGTGCCAAGTTTCGAACACACTCTTTTAATGGACTTATAAAAATATTTGCACTAGGGACAAAGTCTGATTACCCAATACTAAAATGTAATCTTTAAAAGCATATGTTGTATCTTAAATTGTTGCAAGCCAATTTTATACTTTATTACAATTATGAAATAATGACTTGCATATCCACAGTGCTTTCTGTTACAGACTGGGACTTCATAACACTTGAAAAACAAGTCACAATTCTGCACTGTGCCGACTAGGATTAAATTCTAGGACTTTCTGATCTCACAAACAGACATCTGCAAAGACCACATTACCCAATTGAGGTCTCATAACTTAAAATTGTGTTCCCAATGATTGGTTTAATTTACATGTATATTTAAGGTATGTGCATTATTTTATATGCTAAAGGTGAGAATCAAAAAAATACTTATAGCTCTCTGAATTATATTTGCCATACCTTTTATGCTATTCAACCACTGGATGTAAATGAAGGCAGTCTGCAAAAGTGGCAAAGTCCAGGTTGTAGGACATCTTCATTTACAAGTAATTACTGAAGCATTGACACCCCCTGGGAACACAGCCATGGACTCTAGGAGGGTGCACCACACACTTTGAAGACTTCTCCATTACACAATGAACAATGGGAACAAATCATGTGAAGATATAATTTTCAGGACACACATAAAGTAAGAAGACACTTAACAAAATTCTATATAGATGCACCTCACACCACATAGACTATACCAGATGGATAAAACGCAATAACGTGTTAGAGGGAATGAGAGGAGATGGACACTGTCAGAACGCCTTCCAGAGGACCATGGAGCATGCAGGGGCTACTGGGCCCAACCATGATAGTTGAGGCCTTTTACTCCTGTACTCCTGATATCCCAGGCTCCATCCACTACGGATCCTGAGCAACTGGGCCAAGTGCCCCTTCTGCACTTGATTGTTAGTGGTAGCTGTGGTTGAGCAGTCAAAGGTTCCCTCCCTTTTGTAGGGGGGGCACGTGCAGATGCAGGTAAGTGAACACGACTCACAACTCAAAGTGCACACATGATGAACAATAGATCAAAGTCCAGTCCGATACTTATTTTTATAAGAAAAAGAAGTATTTATTTCTAACTCTACACAGTCAAAAAGATAACGATATCCAACATCAATTTATTCATGTCCTTCGGGGTAAGAGAGCTCCTTACCTCCTTAGAGAGAGCTTTAATGAATGGCAATGGTAATTTTTTTTAAGATGTTGCTTTGAGAGAGTGAAGTATGTCATCCAGATCTAGGAGAGATAGGGCTTTGCAGGATTTTACGGAAGGGGTGGTGTAAGAGATGAAGCAGGCTTGGTTCCATCAATGTGCTATCTAATCTTCTGTATTATTCCACTGAAAAATTAGTTGATGGCTTTGCACTTTTCTGTGGAGTGAGGAATAAGTGAGTCTGGCAGTGCTTTATTGTCTTAAACGGTGTTCTGCTTCTTTTGGTGGTTTTGTTGATGGTGATATGTATTATTTGCTTTAGCTGTAATCATGACTGTCAGTGTGTTGCGCGGAAGGACTTCTGAATCAAGAGGTCCTCTGGAGTTGCTTTTCTTCTATTTTCTTTCCTGTCTATAGATTACCAAGGTGCTGAAGGTTTTGGCTTGCCTGTTATAATATGGTCGTGGCTGTTGATATTGTTTTCCAAAAACCTCTTCTTTAGAAGTATGTTGGCGTTGAACATGGAGGTGATGGGATGAGAGATCAGTTCAAATATTAGGTTGTCCATGGAGAAGCCTTTGAAGGATCTAAAGGTTTTATCTTGTCTTTTGAGTTGACCATGGTTTGTTGACAGTATGCTGAGCAGTGAGATAGGGATGGAAAAATGGTCAGTCCAGTTCAAGAGCACCAGTGTTTTGGATTGGATTGTGGGGGATTTGAGAAGATGAGGTCAAGGATGTGGCTTTGGAGCGTGTAGGTTGTGTGACGTGCTGTACCATGTTGAGTGTATCAACTTGGTTGAAGAGGGTGTCTATTGTTTGTTTTTTAGCTTGTGTTGTTTGGGAGGTTGAAGTCACCAATGCGGGTGGGATGAGCATGTCGGATGGACGATGGCGAGGAGACCTGAAAATTCATCAGTGTTGTCCTTGTTATGCCTGGGAAACATGTTGAGGAGATGGAAGGTGGAGATCTGAGTTGCAAAGAGAAGTAAATGGCATGCCAGCAGCTCCATGGAGTGGAGTGTTTCTTGCTTGCCTAGGGAACAGGAAAAGAAGGACTTATGGATGACAGCAACGCTTCCTCCCTTTTCAGCTGTGCAGTCCACACAATGGATGCTGGAGCTTGTGGGAAGGACATCTAGGATGTGCGAAGATGTTGGGGAGAACCATGTTTCTGTGATTAATATGGTGTCAACCTTGTGATAGCTAACAAAGTGTTCAAAACCACTGAAATAACTCAAAAGGGTGTGATCACATATATTAGATTATAGTTCCAGGGTTTTAGAATCAGACCTCACCGAGTATCCTTCCTGGAAAATTAGAGCAAGCAGAGAAAGTTGCAACTAGATGGGCTAATGCCACATTGCAAATTATTGTGCAATCATATCTGGGTAAATACTCCATCAATATCAAGATTAACTTTGCTTTCACCTGTGTGTTGTATGGACTGTGAGATGCTAGGTAATGTTTTGGACAGGCATTCAATCAATTAAACAATCAGTGCTTTATAAAGCATGGATAATCACCCGTAGGGTATCAAGGTCTCAAGTCAATTTGGAATCTTTTCATGTGTTTGAATGTGATCATTATAAATGAGTTAGTGGATGTCTGCTGGTGGCTGGGGTGTGTAAAAACTCTCACTTACCTATCTACTTCATGCTGTATTGTCACTTTTGGCGAATGAGGATGTGATCCGATTGAGGAGCATAGGCACCCAAACATTGTGTGCAGTTTTCCGTTGTTGAATAGCAATTACCCTCATAGGAGAGTTCATCTGGCGAGCTAATGCTTCCTTTCATTTCACTTTCTGCTAATTTGAAGCATACTTCACCAAAGACAAGACCCTCAATGAAAAGTGTGTTGTGTGGAGTTGAGCTGGTATCGTTTGGAGATGAACTGAGGACTGCTAAGGCAGGTGGAGGCAGGCTAGAAAACTTAAGAAGTTGTGTTCCAAGGCCTTTGTTGCCACACCACTTGGAGTTCGACTGGAACACACAGAAGCATGTGTTTGAGTACCTGCATTGCAGGCTGGAACCCATGCCAAATCTTTCTATTTCTATTCATCTGATTTTCTGTATATGATAACTACTGATGTGAATAGTGCTAACGGAGGTTCTGTGCTTTACCAGGAAGTGTTGGCGCAAGGTGATGTTTCGTATGTGAACACAGCACTGTCACTGGATCAAAGACACCAATGCTCACATCTCATCTGTGTTGGCAATTTATGAACAGACCATTATGAATATCCATTTTTACATATTCATTTGAGGTAATACATTTCATCTGCACTCAACTGGAATTTTGACTCCTGACCATGTTTGCATTTGTGTCAGAAAAACCTTGCCACTTAACCTACTTGGGGGTCGAAGTGTCCCTGAAAATGGAGGATTTAATAAAGTTCAACTTCGGTGCACTCTCCAGAAGAACTCTTGAGATATTTAGCAAGTGGCATTAAACTGATCATCCTCCCTCGCTACTTATATCTCTTCCCGTACCTACCTAAAGTATTTTTTACACAGGTAGAGGCTGCTTGGCAAAAATTCATCTGGGGGTATAAAAAGCCCCAGACTAAATATACGAGAGCTGCAGAGGCCAGGACTCAAAGGTATGGATTATTAATCCACATGGTGACTGACACACCTTCAAAGCAATCTGCATGTACTGCCCGCCTTAGTATGGAATTCTACCCTACGAACTGGTTTCAGTGTTGTTGAGCTCAAGTTTAAAGGGGTGCCTGACCATCTATGGAATTATGCAGGATATTACACCTCCTCTAGTTTTCCTAATTCATCAGGGAGTTCCACATTTAGGGTGGAATTAATGGATTTTTTAATTAACTTTGCAAAAGTTTGTGATACAAATGTAAATGCCAAGAGAAAATGGTCCCTGTTACTAAGTTCATCAATGGTGGTGGCTGGGAATAACAGTGCACTCTTTCTTGTAGCAGTAATATCCCAAAGCCTAATCACAAGTGTCCAGTGCTCAAGGAGAGAGGAAAAGCCACCTCCACAGTTTTATAGAATCTCCGAGAACTCAAAAGTAAGTCCACGCTGTGTGCTTGGTATTTATTTATAATTTATTCTTATCCAAACAAATCTCCATCCCTGGGTATATGGTATACCACTTTGCTAGGGTCTTCTAAGTAAATATGTCAACCAGGTGTAAGCCAATGTTACCATGCTTTCGGCCAACAAAAATGAAATTAGGCAAATTGGAAGGGAGAAGGCAAAATGTTTGGAGGAAGACCATCCTAAGGCTGACAGGTCTAACAGGGTGAAATGCCCTTCCATTTGGACCTGGCAATGGTGGGACAGAAGTGCTTTGAGAACATGTGCACATATGCCCATGTTGTAGTTTGACCGATGTCAAGCACAGGCACTGCAAATGCAGTGATGGCAGCCTTGGCATCAGCTCTTCCAGAGACTGTTTTTTAGCCAATGCTAGACCACTTTGTCTAGAAAAAAGGGGGTGTTACACCAAAACAGCAGAGTTCACTCAGTGATCACAATGAGGATGATAGTTTTCAGAGTCAAAAGACGCAAATAGCAGCTGTGCATTAACTTCAAGAAAGTACATGAGAAAAGTCACAACCAAATTAAGGCCCCACTGGGGCATTACAACCTTTAATAAAACTTGTGACAACAGGTGATTTAAACAAGAATGGTTGGTCTGGCCAATGCAAAAAGGCCAAAAGGGCTGACATTTAACTCTTAATGGTGCCCACTGTAAGTACTTGCTGGTCCAAAGACAACATGTATAATAAGACATCCAACAGCTTGGCTTACAACTGGTCTATGTTGTGGGCTCCACACCAGGTCACAAATTTGTCCCAGCGCCTGGTGTTAGCGGACTTTCTAGCGGGTCACCTGCCAGCAAGGATGATATCCACATCATCCGGAGTTACATCAAATACAGTCAACAGCTGCCACTCAATACCCATGCAAAGTGTACAATGCACAGGTTTGAGTGTAGAACCCTGCTTTGCAGCTTCAACACAAGATAACCCCCAAGTGGTAGGCTGAATGGGATACTCATGTACAGAAGTTCTGGGTCTACTCTCCTGGCTCAACAATAAGCCACTAGGATGACTTGGGCCTGGTTAATCACGACCTTCTCCAGAACTGCGGGCAGGTAGGTAGAGACAGAAAGGCGTACAGGAGTCCCGTGCTCCATTCTAGCCTGAATGAGTTTCCTACAGAGAGCATTCTTGGAAAATCCAGAACTCAGACGTTTTGACACTGTGCATTTGAAAAAAACAAAAAACACCAACCAGGCCTACTCCTTCCACAGTTGAAAGATTCCCTGCATCACTTCAGGGTGCAATCCCCATTTGTGATCCTTCAGGCATTGCTTGCTGAGCTCATCTGCCCTGGCGTTCGAGGACACTCTCAGGTGGTTCATGATCAGGGAGATGCCCCGATGCTCCAGCCAAGTCCAGAGGTGTAGCACTTCTTGGCACAGAACTAAGGACCCCACCCTGCCCTAACTGTTGCAATACCACAATGCAGTGGTGTTGTCCGTGAGAACATTCACCAGCCTTTGCTTGATGGAAGCAGGAGGCCTTCAATGCCAGGTGGAAGGGTAGGAGTGACAACATACTTATGGATCACCACCCTCAGCTCTGGGTGGGGGAGGGGTAAGGGAGAAGTGCTGTGGTTGGGCAGCCACCACTGCAGATGTCTTACCGTCTCCATCAAAACCTGGATGGAATGAAGTTGGGATGTGACATCAGTCGGGGACAAGACAAGTTCACTCGGAGTCCAACACTGGCATCGGCAAAGGATTCCTCTTCAGAGCCATCGGTGTTTGACATCAATGGGACTGGTGCAGGTCTTTAAGCCGGAGTGGAAGTCGGTAGCAGAGTTGGTGTGGAACCAGAAGTTGGTCCAAGCGGCACAGAAGGCATTGAAAACAGATCTGCCTGTAGAGACCGACTGAAGGCCCGTGCAGACTTGTGGGGTCCGAAGGCACGGCAGAGGGAACCGGAAGAGTACCAAAAATGTGCAACATGACCTTCCTAAAGGCCTCAATCTATCAGCAATGACCCATGGAACTCATGATGCATTGAGAGTAGTTCCTCAATCAGAGATTGGAAGTGAGATCGAGTGGCACCCTTAAGCTATTGCAACTTCTCCAAGGATAAAGAGTGGTGGGTTGGGAACAAGACCCTGCTTCACTTTCTTGTGTTTTCCCTTTGATTTGGACTTCAACTTACCAGACACAATAGCAAAAAGAACGGGTCACGGGAACAGCCTTGATTCCAGGAACAATTCCAAACCCTCAACTTCAAATGGGACTAGTGTGCCTTTTGACTATGCTCTGCAACTTGCAGCTTCAATTAATTTACAGTACTGGATTGCCTTTGGGTTAATGATGGCACATTCTTCACCAGTTGTGCCCTGAGCTCAAACACCAAAGGCACACCTCATGCCAGTCTGTCACCAACATCTGTTTCCGAAATGGTTTGAACCCTGTAGTTTTGGATGTAGACATTGTTTCGTTGCACACAAAAAATCTATTTGAGTAAAGAGAGGAAAGCAGAGCTCCGGATCCATATTTGAAGGTCTGCAAAGAAAGGAACTGACATCAGCCTGCAGAGTGGCACTTTTATGTGGCTCCTGTCTGTCTCTTCCAGGCAGGAAGAACAAAGTCAACACAGATCCGCACAGCGCCACCTACCTGCACACAGGAGCACTGCTGTGAAAGCTTCTGAATCCAGTCTGGAGATATTTTATAGGTGGTATTATAAAGATCCTTACAGAAAGGTTATAACAGTGTAATGAATGAGATAAAGTGAAGGAAAAGACATGAAAGCAGAAGTCAACGTGCTCCTACCTTTAGGGGTGATGGTGTCAATCTCACCCTTGAAAGGACTATAGGTTTATTATTCCCATTACTTCATTGTAAGGAAAAAAGGTCGCTGACTCTTCAATCTAGATCTCTACAATCCTAATCAGCACCCCTTGGTAACACCATTTTCAGACCCTGTTGAGGCAGTAGTGGTGTAGCCTGTACTTGATCTTTTGTCCTGAGAAAGTTCATCTCACCATCACTTCCCCATCCCTGATCTCACTTTGGGGTTGGAACTTTGGGTAATTAATCAGATTGTTTGAAGCTCAATTTTACACTGTGTTTTTTTTTTTTACACAAATGCTAGTATTTTTATGTGTAAATATTATGCCCACTTTTTCTTTTTTTCCCTAATGGTCTCTGCCCCTTTCCAACTTTCATGCAGGTTGCCGCCTCCTCAAAAAAGAAAATCATGAAATGCATCATTTACAACCTCTATTATTTATCCTCTCTAATAAATTGTCATTTTGCTCACATTATTGTGAGTCATCCGTTTGTTGTTGAACATTTATGTATTTAGGGAACACAGTCCACTTATGTGGGCTTTGTATCTGTTCATATCACAGATGTAACATTAAAAACCTGTTTTGCTTACGTGAGCCACCTGGTCAGCCCTGCAAATTATGGAACCAGCCATCACAAAAGAATAAGGCTGGAGAGAAGGGAATGAGAGGAGGGGTCAGTTGCCTTTGACGAAGAGTGGATTGGCTTTGGGAGCTCAAAATTCATTCAACAAGGATTCAGAGATGGCAAACACAGAGGGTGGTTCCCCACAGATCTCCTCAGCCAGCTGAGTACCTGGGGCTCCATGAGTTGGATCTGTTTTGGTAACAAGTTTAAGCAGCAACCACAACATAAATGCCCTCAGTTGCCAGTGAAGGTGGCTGAGCCTCAATGTTCAGAGTCTGTATGACCTAGTAAGTTACATGAACTATCTGATCCATCTGATGGATACTTCTAACCTCACCTTTAGAATATCCCTATGTGTCAGACTGGATCCAGATATTTCGTCCAACAATGCTCCTGCACAGATAGGTGGCACTATATTGATCTGCATTGACTCCATATCCCCCTGGAACCGACAGAGCAGAACCACATATAGGTGCAACACCTGCACATTGATGTCAGTTCCCTTCTTTCTGTGCCCTTTGACACACCTCCAGACAACTGCTCCCAACTTTACTGGTCTTTTGGCAACTCCTAAAACCTTTTAATAATATTCATAGTGAAATAGGGAATGATGTGCCCACCAAAAATTAGAGGCTTCAAGTCGTGCTGTGACTGAAAGAAGCCGATGTCGGGCACAAACCAACAATAGGTCTGTGTATGCTGCTTTGGCTCAGGTTACCTGTGACAAGTACCCTAATGCACCCTTAGACTATTCTTGGTGGTGAACCTAAACTCTATTGTGAAACATATGATGAGATGGTGGTTGAAGCATTGCCCCAGCTCCCATTCTAAGTCACAGGCACTCTATCGTGAAACATAAGATGAGATGGTGGCTGAAGCATAGGTCCAGCTCTCATTCTAAGTCACAGCAGGATCACAGAACCAGTTACAAGGCCTCTCCAGTGAAAAGTCCATTTCCCACTTAAAGATTTCTGGCATGTCAAAGTCTAGGCTTAAGTGTAAGAAGGCTTCGCAAAAAGTAACTCCATTCTGCTACTCGAAGTTTAGTGAGTGTGTCATGAGGGTATCATCATAAAGATTGCACTCCCCGGACGTTTCCTGGATCTGAGCCAATCCTGCAACTGGTCCTACCACGCCCAGTTTCACAGACCCCCATCAACTCCACAGCCAAAAGCAGCCTTCAAAGATGCTGTGCTGCACAAATTTGATGTAATTTAGCTCCCTCTACATCGTCTACCCCACGGAGCCACAGGGGCCTCTGGTCAGATTTCCACTAGCTGGCCTGCTCCAGACACTGTCTGCCCACTTCAGATCCACCAACAGGCACATACAGACTACTACTCCGGTACCATGGTCCATACTGTCAAATTCTGTGCAGATGCTGACTTTAGTCAATGATCTGATCCAGACACCAGACACATTGGTTATATAACCAGATTCCAATCCCAGTCCTCTGCTTCGATGTCGGTGTCAGCAGAGGATTCTCTGATGATGATGAAGGGGAAAGATTGCTTCCCCCTCACTATACTGATGTTGCATTTTATCTTGACCTAAAAAAGGCCAGAGGGCTAGAAACATCTTAGAGGAAGGAGTTTTGTTTTAGGTGGTGGTTTGGCTGGAAGCTGACACACTAGAATTGCAGTTGCTCACTCGTAACATGAAAACAAATGTTAACTGAGGTTATCCAGCTAGGGATAGCTTCATTTGAGCCATTATGGTTCTTTGATAAACCCCTTCCTGATACCCTTCTGGCTGCATAGTCCAAGTCATACACTTGCCCACGTGTCAGTCGATCTGTGGTTAGGCATCACAGACAGACCTCACTCAAATTTACTAAGTATCTCAATCCACAGAGCTACACTATTCAATTTTCAATATGTACAGGTCGATCCAAATTCCTTCCCGATCAATCCTCCACATAGGAAATCAAAAATTGATACCTTTGGAAAAATAATGTTTTCTTAGGCTAGTCTAGATCTATTAACGCAATTGGTCTTTTGAATAGGTACACCCAAGTGTTATGCAATAGCACCAGCAATATCTTTCTGGTGGTCTCAGAGGATCTCAGGGCCTCCTTGACTCAAATCATACAGGATGGTCAGGGTGCAGCCAAATATGTGTTCCAGGTCAGCCTGGACACTAAGGATTGCATCAAAAGTGTTACTAGAACCAGGGTTGTACTCCGAAGGTATGCCTGGATGAGATCAATCAGGTTTCTGTAGATGTGCAGGCTTCTCTAATGGGCATGCCCCACAATGGCTCTAGGGTCTTTAGAGGAAAAGCATTATTGGTGCTGGAGTGGATCAAGGACAGTCACGCTACAGCATATTCTCAGGGGCTAATGATACCAGATAAACAATATCCCCACCAATACAGAAAATGAAGAGGCTATTCCAGAGGGCTGACTTATAGACAAATGCCAGCCCTGCAAACCTCTACTACCACAGCTGACCTAATCCTTTGAGAATCACTCAAGCCAGCAAGGGAAGCATTCTTTTAATGTTTCCTTCCCCAACACAAAAGCTGTCAAGCTGCTTTAACCCCATTGGTGCGGTGGCTGATGCCCACACTACCTCCCTGGTGCGGGTCATGACCAGTGGCCGAAACCAGGGAGAGGATTAAAAAATCCTCCGGTGCAATGCACCAAAGGATTTTTTTTTTTACCCAGGAAGACGCGGAACAACTTCATGAACGGGTAAGGAACGCTTATAGTAGGTGTGCCTTCACAGGGATATTGCATAGGTAGAAGGCAGATAGTAAAGGTAGTACAAATGTGCATCATCTACACCTATGGATTTAAACCCATTGGTGCCATCCCAGCACTGAAGGACAATGACACATCTAGGTCAGTGTTTGACCTGCTTTTCTTGTTCATCCTCCATCAGAACTTAGTAGATGTTCAATTTGCTCTATAAGTGCTTTACAGTCACAGCACTGCACATCATGTTGGCTGGGACATATGCTACGTTCTCACAGATTCCCCTGTGTGCCAAACACTACCCTTTTTCATAGCCTATGACCTTCTCTTTAGGGAACATCGTGAGAATTCCCCAGCATGTGTGCCGTAGTTTCAAAGGTAGATATGCTCACTCAGTTCGAGGAATCGCTTTGTACAGCATACTCGGACACCCCCAACTTGTATCCACAAACTGGAAGGAGTTGGATTTAGCACAGTGAGTGTGCTAAAGGCGCATGAAAAACATGTCTTCCTGAGCCTCTGGTGGCTGTCATGGGAGTCATTAGTAAAGGTTTGTTACACTTGCCTTCGCTAATGTTCGGGAAGATGGAGGCGGTTAGTTGACAGGTGGTAAAATGTAGTCAAACTTATTCCATCCTGTGGCCTATTATTGTGATGGGCCCTTGTCTGGCAGTGGTAAGTTAATGTGAGTGCAATGACTGGTTGGATTGTGTCTTTGGTCGGAGGTATGAAAGGGTTGTTTGTTGTGTGTGAATGGACCATAAAGAGGATGGTGCCTGGACGTGGCTTTATGGCCCACCTTCAGAAGGCTTGGTTTCAATATTCAAATACTTTGATAAGTATTCATGCCAACCAGTGTGAGTGGTGGATTAACTTTAACATACTAGCACCAGGGAAGTCCAAGGGTGCATGACTTAAGTGGCTCTCACCAGTTTTCCTTCGCCCAGAATCCCCTTGAAATCACAAGCTGCTTAAAAAACACGTTTGCCTTGTATTTCAGTGACGGGAAGTCCTGGAATCTGCAGGTAGCCCACAATTGTCTACGACTCAGCGTTCCACTAAGTCTCCAGAGAAAAACACTACCTCACTTTAGTGGGTGGGCAAGTGACCACCACAGGGAAGTATCCAAAATGGCCTGGTTTTGTAAGACAGTCACCTGAGTATTTGGTCCTAGGCTCGGCAGCCATTTAGGGAAACCCATTTCTGAAAACTAGACACCCAGGGCAGTCCACGGAAGTGTGGCGTGTTTGGATTTCACAAAGTTTTCTTACCCAGAGTACCCTGCAACAGTGAAACATTGATTGAGAACACTATTTTCCTTGCTTTTTCATCACAGAAACTACAGGAATGTGCAGGGATACACAAACTTCCTACCACCCAGTGTTTTCCCACTTGTCCTGATAAAAACACAACTCCACCTTTGTGCCTGTGCCTAGTGCCTGCATCAGGAATGGATCACTCCAGGGTTAACAGTAGCCCTCATGCAAGGACTACCATTGACCCGTGTGTGATCCATTCCTGTTGCGGGCACTAGCCTACCCAAACAAGTGAGGTACCATTTTTATCAGGAGACTTGGGGGGATGCTGGGTAGAAGGAAATTCGTGGCTCCTCTCAGATTCCTGAACTTTCTATCACCAAAATCTGAGGGAAAAGTGTTTTTTTTGCCAAATTTTGAGGTTTGCAAAGGATTCTATGTAACAGAACCTGGTGAGAGCCCCACAAGTCACCCTATTTTGAATTCCCCTGTGTCTAGTTTTCAATTGTGTATAGGTTTGCTAGGTTTCCCTAGGTGCTAGCTGAGCTAGAGGCCAAAATCCACAGCTAGGCACTTTGCAAAAAACAGGTCAATTTTCTTTGGTCAAAATTTGATGTGTCCATGTTGTTTTGGGGCATTTCCTGTCACGGGCACTAGGCCTACCCTCACAACTGAGGTACCATTTTTATTGGGAGGCTTGGGGGAACGCTGGGTGGAAGTAAATTTGTGGCTCCTCTCAGATTCCATAACTTTCCATCACCGAAATCTGAGGTGTTTTTTTTGCAAAATTTTGAGGTTTGCAATGGATTCTGGGTAACAGAGCCTGGTGAGAGCCCCACAACTCACCCCATCCTGGATTCCCATGGTGTCTACCTTTGAAAAATGCACAGGTTTGGTAGCTTTCCCTAGGTGACGGCAGAGCTAGAGGCCAAAATCCACAGTTAGGCCCTTTCCAAAAAACACGTCAGATTTCAATGTAAAAATGTGATGAGTTCATTCTGTCGTGGGCACTAGGCCTACCCACACAAGTGAGGTACCATTTTTATCGGCCGACATGGGGGAACACAGACTAGAAGAACAAGTGTTACTGCCCATTGTTTTTCTCTAAATTTTCTCCTTCCAAATGTATGACTGTATGTAATAAACAAGTGTATTTGAAAAATGCCCTGTAATTCACATGCTAGTATGGGGACCCTCGAATTCAGAGATGTGCAAATAACCACTGCTTTTCAACACCTTCTCTTGTGCCCATTTTGGAAATTCAAAAGTTTCCTTGATACCTATTTTTGACTCTTTCTATTTCACCAAATGAATTGCTGTATACCCGGTATACAATGAAAACCCACTGCAAGGTGCAGCTCATTTATTGGCTCTGGGTACCTAGGGTTCTTGATGAACCTATAAGCCCTATATATCACCGCAACCAGAACAGTCCAGCAGACGTAATGGTATATTGCTTTTGAAAATCTGACATCGCAGGAAAAAGTGTAAAACGTGGAGAGAAGTGGCAGTTTTTTTCACCTCAATTTCAATATCTTTGTATTTCAGCTGTTATTTTCTGTTGGAAAAGCTTGTAGAATCCACACAAATGACCCCTTGCTGAATTCAGAATTTTGTCCACTTTTTTTTAGAAATGTTTAGCTGTCCAGGATCCACCATTGGTTTTACACCCATTTCTGATACTAACTGGAAGGAGGCTAAAAGCACAAAAAATAGTAAACATGGGGTATGTCCAAGTAAAATGTCAAAATTGTGTTGAAAAGTGTGGTTTTCTGATTCAAGTCTGCCTGTTCCTGAAACCTGGGAAGATGGTGATTTTAGCACCGCAAACACTTTGTTGATGTCATTTCAGGGCAAAAATACCACACATGCTTTCTTCTGCAGCCCCTTTTCCCCCATTTTTCTGAAAAAAAAAAAGAAATGTTCGCAGTATTTTGGCTAATTTCTTGGTCTCCTCCAGGGGAACGCACAAACTCTGGGTACCTTTAGAATCCCTAGTATGTTGAAAAAAGGAAAGGATGCAAATTTGGCGTGGATAGGTTATATGGAAAAATAGTTATGAAAACCTAAGCGCAAACTACCCCAAATAGCCAAAAAAAAAGGGCTCAGCACTTTGGGGGAGGGCCCGCAGCTAAAGGGTTAATTTACCCTTTCAGGTTCACACCTGGCATTTAGATGCAAAATACAGCATTACCTCGCTGATTAGAGATTCATCATATTCAGCAGGAGGGCCTTGCAAGTTGTTTAAAGGGCTATGCCCTGGCCTTTCTCTCCTCCCCATGCTATTCATTACAAAAGTGTCTCTCATTGGAGCTGTCCATAATCCTGATGCAGGACATCAATCTTCTGTTGTTCAAGAGTGCCAAAAACAGAGTCCAACTCTGAGAAAGGGGAAGGCTGCTATTTGTGTCACTTCCTTATTCCAAAGGGGGGATACCTCAAGCCTATTTTGGGCTATTCAAGCTATGACCCTGACATTTTGGGATCAGTCCTTGATTGATGAGGATGGTTCTGAAGCTTCTTGATCTCCTGTATCCTCCTTATCCTGAGTGCCAAGTGGCACATGAAGGCCCTCGAGTGACCCTCACATCTCAATAGGGCCTACATCTGGACTGCCTCTCTGACTCTAAATAGATCCCACAGGAGACCGTACAGGATCTGCAGTGGTGGTTGTAGAACCCAACCTGACCTGCGGCAGGCCACTTTCTCTCCCTCACCCAGAGTTCACGGTGGTAACAGATGCATCACTGCAGGTTTTGGGGGGCGGGACATCTGGAAGAGGTAGAGATCAGAGGTGTTTGGTCTCGGGTGGCAGCCAGCTCCATATCTATCTTCTGGAGCTTCGGGTGATCTGTCAGGACCTAGAAGACTTGCTGCTGTCAAAGGGAGATGGGTACAGGAGGTCCTCATTGACAACAACCACCATGTGGTACAGCAATAAGTGGGGCAGAGTAAGGTACTTGGATCGTGTACCAGGAGAACCTATGCCTCTGGAGGACGCTCGACCAGAATATCTTCCTGATAGCCAATCACATGGCAGGGTCCCTGAATGCGAGAGCAGACATCAGCTGGCATCCCCAGGTGGTCTTTTATCTATGGTTCATGCCTGAGCTACTCACCAGCATGAAGAACAGTGTCTACAATTCTGATGGAATTTCCTCCAAAGCCCTTGTGACTAGACACTTTCAAACTACAATAGGAAGACAGACTCCTGTACCTTTCCACCGCTATTTGCATTCCTCAGTTTTGATGATAATCAAGACAGATTGGGCTCCGGCTATTCTCATTGCCCTGGACTGGATCAGGAGGGTGTAAAACCTGGAGCTACTAAGCTTCACTATTTCTCCATCATGCTTCCCCTTCAGAAGGGCCTACAGTATCAACAGTAGGGCAGGGATCTTCATCTAAGTCCTCACCTCCATGCCTGGAGATAGTGTGTTGCCAGGTGAATGAGTTTGAACTGGAAACTAAGATCGGTTGCCCACTCAATTCTGCCAGAGTTATTTAATGGACACCATTCACCAGAACATCTGCCTTTGGGAGGTACTGCTATGAATCTAAAGATAAGGAATCTGCAGTTAGAAGTATCTATCACCTACGATAATGCTGTATCTGGTGGATAATCTGTCTAACTGCAGATTCCACACTGCTCCCATCACCTCCCCTTTCGGTGAAGTGGTTTAGTTACCATCTAAAACAATCCTCAATAGACATCAGCACACTGTCTCAGACAATTTGAGCTATACTCCACATCTCAGGGCACAGAAGGATAAAGACCAAAGAAACTGACGTCAGTCCACAGGTTTGGCACCTATATGTGGCTTTCACTCTGTTACTTCCGATGCAATATGGAATTGCTGTTGAGCCATGATGCACCACCTACCACTGATGCAAGAGCTCTCCATAGCCAGTCTGGCATCTCGAGATATTCTAAAGGTGAAGAATATGCCGTTAAAGTATTCACTACAAAGGAGGGCTTGGCCAAGCTGAGGACCAAGATGGCCACATGGGTCTAAAGCTCCAGTGTCAGCCACCCGCATTTAGTCATTTCAGCCCCCATCTGCACCCCAACATCCCAAGGATGATGCCTATTATCACCTGAAACCCCAATCCCCCCAACCTCCCCACATGAATCCCCTCAGATGTCTGCCGCTGCAGTGGTCTGATGCAGCTTTCGGGGGCCCATGGCAAAGGGTAAGCCTGGGAGCGGGGCTGCGGTGCAGGGAAGGGGATGCTTCGATCAGCTGGCTTTTCAAACCCACTGTGCAACTGCGCCCAAAGACCCCCTGTGGGCCTTATCAAGGTTGTTGCTCAGCTGCCTACCACCGTCCAACCTGCACTGAAGTGCGGCCTACAACGGCACAAGGCTATGTTGCAGAAGTCTCACTGAGGTACCGCCATGGCCCTGAGACTTCAGGGAAGACCAGGTGAGAGACACAACATATGGCCTAGCGGGCCCCCAGTGCTCCATTCCAATGCACACCATATGAGGCCTCCCCAACGTGAGGGCACCCTGCATAACTTTTCCATGCCATTAGTCCACAGCCCGCACATGACGTCTCGTTCAAGGTTGCCATTTCGGCGCTTCTCTTTTCACTGGATTCCCTGGGGCACCCTTGACTTCCTCAAGCCGCAACACTTCCACTATACTTACCTGCCTGCTGCCTCATCGCAGTGCCCTGAAATGCTGTGCGGCCCAACCTGGGCTTGTAGTGCCAGCACCCAGTGGCCCCCGAGATACATTGCTGAAACCATGGGCCATAATGATCCCAAACAGAAAAAACTTCTGTTTGACCTCACAAGTGACCCCAGGAGATCCCCTCTCCCAAACAGACAGTGGTGACCTGCCACCAGCAGACAATGAGGGCTTGTCCAAGAAGGGGCCTTCGCAACAGTTACAGAGCTACAATTCATAGATGCCCACCTAGATTCCCTGGACAGCTGCCTAGAACCAATGTATGAACACCTGGACCTCCAAGGAGCACGTATTGAGGGAGCTGAGGGCAGGATCCCCATCATCGAAGGAAATGGTGTGGGCATTAAGAAGCACTTGCATAAAGTGGAGCAAATGCTTAAATCCACCATTACTAAAAACCAGGATTTGGAGGCGCGCTTCTGCCGCAACATATAGATTCTGGGTGGGGCTGAATCCACTAATATTGGCTGCTATGGCGAATTGGTAGAAAAACTGCTTAGCGACCTGTTCAGTGACCCACCCCCACATTTGTAGTGGAGTGTGCACACAGATCATTGAACTCTCGCCCTTCTCCGGGTGCTCCATCTCCCCCATCATTGCACGCCTCCAGAACTCCAGGGACCGCAATACAGCACTGCGCTTCACAAGTGAGCGTGGCCCTCTGCTGTACAAAGGGGCTGAAATCTCGATTTTACCTTGGTGGTTCAGAAGGCTAGCCGCAAATATGCAGATCTCAAGAACACTTTGAAAAAGCAGGACCTCAAATATGGCATACTATATCCCGCTCGGCTAGAGGTAGAGCCTTTTACTGTGACTAATATGTGCAGCGACGCACCCACATCTGCTGGGAGATGCTCACTCTACCCTATGAACGGTGCAGTTTCAGGGTACCTGGCCTTAAGTTATATTATCTGTTGGCACGTTGTCACTTTGCTTACCACTTGTACCATCCAGATGCCAGAATTCCCTATCGCAAACTTGAACATCACCAGGCACGCAACACCCTTTGTCAGCATTGCTCCCCTAGCGCTTACCGCACGACGTCATAGATATTCAAACCTTAGCCACGACATGCTGGGCATGGTCGCGACTCAGAGGGTACCTCTGGGGTGGACCTCTTTACTTCCCTCACATTCCCCTCTTGAACAACCCATGGCTCCCTCTAACCAAAGAAAGCTTAGTGCAGAAGACATTAGCATCCCACCATATACATACCATTGGTGACCTTGTCACAAAAGACAAAATTACTGTGCCACAAGCACCCTCCCCCCCTGGAAGACACACTGCTATGGATCACGTTATATTCCTTTGCTTGCAAAGCACGTCGCGCAACACTATACCTACATGCCCTGAAGAACCTACAGACTTTCCACCTTTGACACTAATAATCACCACAGCTGATAATGCCCGATTGATCTATTGGTTATATCACACTAGCCTTACCATGAAACTTAAAAGCCGCGAACAGGCCAGGCGGGCATGGGAACAAAATCTAGGATCTGCCATATCGAATAAGGCGTCACATTATTGTTGCATGCAGACTAGCCTTGTATCCTTGAACCACAGACCTAAAACTGCTTCACTACAAATACCTTCACCGTGCCTATACAACACCTCAAGCTCTGGATCGCCTAGATCCCACTAGGTAACACCAATGTTCTAAATGTGCCGCTGATCACACAGACCTGGCACATCTCAATTAGAATTGTCCACTCAGACACACCTTTTGGGAAGTGGTGTTCACTACACTTTCATTTATGCTGCAACACACAGTTGAAGCAGACCCTATGATGGTACTCTTGGGATATGTCAAACCATTACCCCTGGGACTTAGATGTTTTGCGCCTATTGCCCTGCTTCTTGCCAAACAAAGGATAGCTGTCCACTAGGGTAGTGTGAGAGTCTCTACTACGGACGCCTGGACCTGTGACCTAGTGGATGCAACACAACCAGCGAACTGTATGCCTCAATTCAGCCCCTATTCTCCAGGCCTAAAGACATTTGACAACCACTCTGTGATTCCCTGCTATCTCTTGATCCTGATACCACAGAGCCACTTGATTAATCATATACGACTTTAGATGTTCACACCGCACGTCTTTCTTCTGATGCCAGGATACCTGTATCCCTTGCTCTGAATCTGTGACATGGTCAAACGCAAATGCCTTGTTGTTCTCAGCAGCAGCAATGTTTGTATTGTGTTCAAAAGTAATAAAAATATATATTTTTAAAATTCACTACAAAGAACATTACCAAATTCTGGTTTCAAGTATCTTATTTACTCGGATAAAGTCCCCCCCGGAGGGAGACCTGTTATTCACTTACAAGTGTCTTATCAATCCCTGATGAGCCTGCTTGGGCATCTAGAAGCATATGTGGCACTGGCAGTTTGGTCAAAACCAGAGGTTGCACAAATGGAAAAGTAGCTTTGAACCTAGGGCTGGTTCTCAAGTGCAGGCAGAAGGACTGTGACCAGGGGCTGCTTCACTGTGGGAACCAGTCAGAGGAGGAATGCCTTGAGGTGGTCTCCCCTGGCCACCAGCTTTGCATTCAAAGCATCCTGGAAGGAGCACAAGCAAAGCTTACACTAGGGTTGGGGGGGATGTCATATCTCAGACTTGTCCACTCTGGCATTCGTCCTCCCTCAGGGGAAGGGGACAAACAGAGGGCTACTGAGAAATTCTGAGGAGACTGGCTATTGGTACTGGTTGAGACTGTGAAGTGTACAGTCAGAGGCTGACAGGTTGAGTGTGGTGTAATGCCCCTCTCCTCCAAGATCTGAAGTTGCAGGGAAGATGGCAGGGTCATAAACCTCTGAGTAACCACTGGAGTGACCTTTGAAAAAGACTACTGTTTGCGGTTGACCTGAGCAGATTTCTCAGTGATGACTAATGCCTTTCCTTCTTTCTAGATCTATTGTGTTTCAGTATAGGTAATGGCTTACACTGGGTGAGGAAGACCACGTCCCCTTTTTGCAATGAATCCAGGCACATGGTGACTCTGTTGCCTTTGCCTTATCAAATGTCCCTTGCATAATATTAGTGCAAGGCTCCTCTGTAGCCATGGATGAAGAGTATGGAGAGTACAGATAGGCCTAGTCAGGCTGGGACTGCAACTAAAGGTGCCCAAAAGATGGGCTTGACTTTTCTCCCTGGTGCAACTCTCCAGACTCACTGGAGAGAACTGAGACTTGTTTCCCAAGCACACATACTGGAAGACCGTATCAAAATTTTGATGGAAATGTCAGCAGTAGCAAATTCAGAGGAGAGATGTGCTAAATCCCACAGTACAAATGTGGCTTGGGACATTTATGGCCCATACAAATCCGATGGTGTGGTAGTCTCCAGAGCTGGTGAGAGTTTGGCCCCCTTCCAAAAAAAAAACTCATTTTCAGGTGGCTAGTGCCTTCCTTTTGGACGTTTCCAACTCAATCAAGCCAAGACAGGTGTCTAACGTGGGGTCTGGGATTGGTGGGGGCCTAGAGTGGGATTTGGATAGTCATGCCACCTGTTGCCTTCACCTTTTCTCAGGTTATCAATGAACAATGATGGTCCCTGCTGTTACAGTTTAGATGACTATAATGGTTGGAGACCTTGTACCACAACTGTCAATCCCTATTCCTGGTGATACAACCTAACTTCTCCTGTAGAACAGATGTACCCTTTCTCTTTGTAAAAGCCATGAAGTTCTTCTGATACTACCATACAAAGCACATCCCCAAAAAGAGATGCAAAGTATATAATGCTCAACTACTGCAAATGGTCAGTGTCCCAAAACACATATTAAAATATACCTAGGCTGAAAAGGATGATGGAGGTCAGAGTATAGCAAAGGTCTTTGAATGGGAAAGAGGGCATAATACATTGCATAATTTGAAGGAAGCAGATTTCCCATCCACACTTAAATTAAAAACATGGAACTGCGATAGGGTGCATACCAATGGCTAGTGCCAGAAAGTGTGTGGTACAGGCCATCACATGCTGTTATCAAAGCACGTTCTGGTTCAACCACATGGTTCCATAGTAATTGCATGCTGATAAAGACGAAAGTAGTCAGGAAACAGGAGTACTGTGGGTTGTGCACCAAGCATTAGTTGTGTGGGAGCCAAACTTTCAGACTCATATGCTACATTTCTTCACAATGTGATTTTTCCGTCTGCTTCAATATTTCCACCTGAAACCTAATATGCATTTGTTGATTAGAGCCCGCTCCATTTTTCCCACTACTGGACCTCAAACCTGCTACTCAGCTGGAACCCAGGCTGGCCCATCATCACCAACAACCACTGTATAGGCTTGGTCACAGAAGACGCCTCAAGCCCTACTATGTTTCTAAGGTCATATGGCCTGAAAACCATATAAAAAACTTACAATGCAGGGCAGCAGACCACGCCAGGATAGAATGGGAGTAAAACAGGATCTGCAGTAATTAAGTAAAGAGTTATGTGTTGGGTTGACTACATCATTCTTTGCCTATGGGCAGGAAAAAAACTGAGGTTATTTTTAGCCTATGATTTACAGCCCTCACTTACTGCCAAGTATTGGTTATGATAATGCCTTGTGCAATTGCTCCCTACCACTCTTTCCTGCATGTGCCATCCACCATTGTTACCCCACCATAAGTACAACACAAATGCTATGAGTCCCTAGGAGAGGCACACATCTCACACACAACCAACAGGGGAGGGAGCTCCCCTGCCCCTGAAGGTACTTATTGTAACACCTGTTCCTTTCTAATTCTTGGATCGGGTCAACCCTGCTTTACTGGGCCAGTCACTCCCAAAAAGTGGGCAGTTAGTACAAACTTCTAAAGCTCATCCTATTTCTGGTCACCATTCAGTAACCTGCACCATACTCTGAAGGGTCTGCTGAGATTTCAGACTCTTGTGTAGGCAAGATGGACCACCAATGCCAATTTTCGCGTGCGAGAGCCTGAAAAATGCATTGTTGTGGGAGGCATCCCAGCACACATTTTTAAGGCCTATGTGCTGCAAGATCTAGAGGGTTAGACTGAAGAAACCCTAGCCCTAATGTATGTATTTCTGTACTCAGTATCATAATTTTACACTGCCTGTAGCAGCTCAGGAGCAGTGAATCCCACCAAGCGGAGTAGCTTCTGGCATAAAGTAAATTTGAACCAAGACCCAAATTAGCAGTGGATTCACAACATCCTCACCACAGCAGGGACTGCTGAAGGGATTTGGGAGAAACCAAAAGCATGGGTGGGTGGTAAGGAGGGCAAAATGGAAGCCATCACACTTGTCACAAAGAAAATGAGATCCTCTACAACTGACAACAGCAACACCATTACAGTTCACTGCTAACCAGTCACCTGACACATCCCAAGGAATGTGGGATCAACTATGTTAAGTCATGAATGCTCTAAAGGGTACACCCTATGAAAAGAGAATAATTTTGTATTTTAAAGTGTCAGCTGGAAGGAGTGTGTGTCTGCTCAGGAAGGCAGAGGAGGTCATAGATCAAGGAGTTCCTAGTAGGACCTACTACCATATTCACTGGAAACCTCAGCACAAAGCCAAACATTGCTTCTACAGAAGGTTTTCATCACCCTGGAAGGGGTCTATATGAAAACAGAATCGGGACTCAATAAGTATATGACCACAGTGAATGGGAAGATGAGAATATCTCTGCAGACATGACCCACAAGGAGCTACTGCAAATGGCCTCCAGCAAGCATCATGGCCCCATGACTGACTTGGCCAGTATTTCTGCTGAGCAAGTTCTCTACAGGGCAGTCAAAGAAAGGTATGCTTCAAATATGGCTTGAGGAATGGAAAGGCACTTTTAGTGACCGCCTACAATAGAATGCAACAATAAGAGGGCTGTCTGAATTCCCAGCAACATAAGCTACCAACAATCAATAGAACGGCGCCTGATCTGCTACAGAAGCGTGATAAAGCCCTTTGCAAGATACTGGGATAACTAACACAGGTGGAGCTCTCCCTGGACACTCAAATCTCACCCTTACCACAACACCGCACTGAGAGGCCCTGAAGTATTAATGGGGCTATAGAGATTTAAGAAAAAAAACAACACTGTCAGGCAGGCGCTTTATTACACTAAAACCAGAGAAGGAAGTCATGCTATATTGTGGTGCCCCATCTGTGCAAATTCATTAAAGGTGATATAGATATTCAAGTTGGACTGCTCATCAGAGTTGTAGGGAAATGATACAGAGTATGGGAAGGAGAACCTGGAACTTGAAGAACAGTTTTATCAGGAACGTCATAGGATGGAAGTAAATTTTAAAGTAGGAGACTGCTACAGCCCCAACGCCAGCCAGCAACTGCTAAATGCACCTTTCACAACCCAAGGAGGAAGAAAAGTCCGAAGATGATGTCCCAGGAGAGCTTGAATTGCACCCATGCATGGCCAACACAATGCCAGCTTCCAGGTCACAATCACGAACATGCCACTGTAAAAGCAGTACGTGAGTCATTTCCAATAGAACCACTGGAAGGATTTGGCCTCCAGAGCACAGGATAATTAGTATCTATACTTGGGGTGCAGGAATAACAACAATGAGTTAAGTCACAGAAGTAAAGCATAATGTAAACACACTGGATCGGATGTGTGTTGTAGAGATCAACTCCACCACACGTAGTGCACTAGCCAAACTGTACTATAGAATGGTGAGCCCTCACAACCTCTGCAAATTGAAAATGCTGAAATACATACCCCTGAAAAGAGGTAAAGAAAAAGGAAACAAAGCCTTGCTTGGTGGGCAGTCAACTTAGCCAGAAGACATTTGATTACAATCTCTACAAGAGGGTGTCAGGTAAAAATATGTAATGTCTTGTTGAATTAAGTTTATTTTAGGACAGCAGTCCCTGTGGAAGCAATATGTCCTGGTGAAAAGGCCCCAAAGCCCATGGGGGCCAGGCACCATTTACCCATCAGTGTGCCAGCCATCATTATCACAAAGCAATTCTTCACCCTGTCTGACAGTACCAACATGCAGATGGGAATTGCCAACATTTGAAGCTTGACATGTGAATGTTGGAGACTTCTTGATGCCAGCCATGGAGAACGTGCAGCACATCCCTGTGGGCTTACTTGTTTTCTTCTGCAAAAGCACCATTTTTTTTTCTCCAGAGAATGGTCCAAGCTAGGGCGTACATAGTTCTTGTGCATCTAAAAGCTGTAACATCAAAAAAGAGTCTTGCAGTCCAAGACCTTTAAAACAGAGGTGGCCTTTAGGAAACATAAGGAGGTGTGAATGCACAGATTACCATAATTTAATAAGCAAAGCAATGGCAGGCTGCAGATGACACCCTGAGTTATGATGCGCTTGATAGCCGGGGTGATTTCTCTGTTTTCCATAATGGACTCGTCAAGTGCCTATCAGATTCCCATGGGCAAGCAAACTCAAGAAAAGGGTGTTCAAGCTTTTCAGTGGGCTTTTTCAAGTTATAGGGGATGCAACAAGGCCTCCTAGCAACCCTGTCTACAGTCTTAAAGCTCATAAAGATTACAGTAAGAACATGAATCTACTTAAAAGTACAAGTGTACGTTGAGGGTACCATTGTCTTTTGAAAGACAGCAGAGAAACACAAGCAATATCTACAGAACATAGGGCTACATGTAGACACTTTCAGATTTGCGACCCGCAACTTGTGAGTCGGAGCGAGTCGCAAATCCGAATTCGCAAGGGGGTCGCAAATGCCCACCTCATGAATAATCATAAGGAGGGTCACAATTTGCGACAATTTGCGACCCCCTTGCGAAGGGCGGCCCTCACAGGGATGGTGGCCTGCTGCGGACAGCAGACCACCATGTCTGTGACTGCTTTTCAATAAAGCAGTTTTTTTTTTTTTTTTGTAATGCAGCCCGTTTTCCTTAAAGGAAAACGAGATGCATTACAAAAACAAAAAATGAAACTTTTTCGGTTCATTTTTTCAGAGCTCTGAAAAAATGTTTACAGTAACATTCACAATGGGGAAGGGGTCCCATGGGGACTCCTTCCCTTTTGCGAATGGGTTACCATGAGATTGGTTTGCGACCGCGTTTGCGGTCACAAAACAATCCTACATTGCACTACGAGTCGCAATTAAGAAGGGAACACCCCTTCCTAATTACGAGTCGCAAGCCCATTTTGCGATTCGGTAACCAGGTTACTGAATCGCAAAAAGGGGTTTGTGCATTGCGATGTGCTTTTTGCTGTTTGCAACGTGCAAAAAGCTACCTACATGTGGCCCATAGTCCATCTTCAGCAAGAGCAGAACCATGCCTGCTTCTCCGGTTTTCTGACATACAGGTAACAGTATATCATAGTAAGGGACCAAAGCAAACCCAGCAAATGCTCTATGCACCTGACTTAGGCACATCACCTTGGAAGAAATACAAGGGTTCTGCCTATTCTTTAGATATTATCAATATTTTGTGACAACGTTTGATCCAATTAGCTGTCCCATTACAAAACGGATACATCAACAGCAATGAAAAAGATACAGAGCCATAACCCACCAAAGCAACCTTAACACAAGATTCTTGACCCAATTCGATAGTGACACAAGTCTGCGAGGATACTCTCAAGACACCAACAGACTAACTACAGCAGCTAGCCTATCCAAGCCACACTCATATCTAAAGGAGTCATTTAGATAATTATCTTATCTTAATCTTATTTTAATAAAAATTATTTTAAAAAAGACTGAAGGCATTCAGCAGAACAAAGGGGATGTAACTCATCCATGTGGTGGTCAACCAGCACAAAGCGGTAGAGATCCTAGGCATCAGTCATGATTCTACCTGCCTACTGTACTGTCTCCAACACAGGGCTGCAACCTCTATCCAACACATACGAGGGATCCTCTCAGAGGTGATGAATGGTAACGAATACAGGGAAACTTGAAATCATATTGCTGTGCTCGCCTACAGTCCTGCAATATTATCCCAGGATGGGATCACACAACATACTTCCTGAAATTCCAAGACTTGATACTCCTTCTGTAGTTCAGATGGAAGGTGCTCAGAACATCCAGGTTTTGATAAGATCTTCAACCTGGTTTGACAATGATTCCACTGGCCCCATGTATTAACAGGGCTTGCAATGGAATCCCAGTCAGGCAAGGAAAGCGTTTGGGCAGTTCCCTTCTTCCTCCTCCATTATTCCTTCGCTGCAGTAGCTCTGTGGGGCAGGAACAAATAAGAATATGAGGGGCCCCAGAAAGGTCATTTAACATTTGTATCCACTCTTCATCAGCTCTCAACATTTCTTGAAAACAAAAAACCTGGACCTGGTGCAATGAATAAAAAAAGAACTGAACTGCCCTCTAACCATCTCAAAGCTTCATATGCAAGCTGTTAAAAAAGTGGGATTAGCTGCTTTAAAAAGTGAAAAGTAATGCATGTGTACATATGCCATATGTTCAGGAAAAAACGTTTGACTTGAATGCAGTCCGATGTAAAAAACAAATATCTCGAAATAATATTATGATGAAAAAAGTGGATGAAAGCCTTGACTAACAGGATACTTGATCCAAAGGCAGAAAAGATGCCTAATGTCAATGCACTGTTGTAAGTGCTTTCTGGGATGTTACACCAAGTGTAACAGAGTCAAATTCAGATGACTCTGTTACACTTGATGTAGCAACCCTGAATATTTCTGGTTCGTGCCTATGAGTGCAGAAGCTGATTTGTTAAGAAAACTAGTAAGGATTCCATGGATAGAGACCTACAGTTATTAAGGGAAAAGTCCTCCAAACTTGAGGTGGCATAAGCAGTGAAAACTTGGCGACTCAAAGTGTGGGCCACTTGTAACAAACCTTTCTGCTCAATGGGTTGGCCTTTTGTTCCCCTTTGTGCCTTAATAGCAGGTACCTGTCTATTATGAAGTATTTAGTGGTACAGCAGAGCAAAGAGATGGCTATTTTTGTCTGGTGCACCAGCCGTCATGAACTAGATAAAATAACAGGAACAAACACATGACTGTGCTCTCGGTATAGCAACATGCAAATCGTTGTCACTCCGTGTTCTGCGCAGAGGACAACTCTATGTTGCTCTCGGTATTAAGCCCACAACACCAGCGGATTTTCCACGTTATCAGGCCCACATGGCATCGTTAGAAAGCTCTTGTTATATAAGGCTTGTGAGAGCTTCAGACAGAATCTGTGAGAGACTGGCAAGCAAAGAGATTATCTGCATATGTTCTTAAGTCTGTTAACGGAGTCACAAAACCCCAAGAAATACTTACTACAAAGATTGCCTTCTGAGGAAGAAAAAGATCTATGCGCTCATTTTAAGGATGAGGTACAGAAATTTACCTCTACAGATCTGATGACTATCAACCGTGCGTAGAAAACAGTGTCAGTTGGCAGCGAGGCAGTGATCTGAACCCTTAAATCGTACACTTAAGTCCAGGCTTTTGCAGCATTAAGTGGGGGTCCAGAAGGTTGGGCAATGCAAGAACAAGGCAAGAGGCAACCTGTAGAGTAAAAACCAAAACAAGTTGGGACAATGGGAAACAAAAAGGTAAACCACATTTGTTCCATGGGACAAAGAAAAAGGAATGATCAGTTGGAAGAAGTGTAGTAGCAGAAGCAAGTGAATACAGGGACTGGTTGTTGGATTTCATGGGTGTGTATGCACTTATGCCCTTTACTGATGAGACCTGTGCCACATACTCGTGATGTGAAATAAACTATCAGACACAGAAACAAAGGCATTCAGAACACATTAAAAATTAATTTACTTCTGTGTAGTTGCCAGTCTTATTAATATTTGGTGTTTTCATTTTAGGCTGGATTTAGACAATATATTAGTACACTAATCCATGTTCACCATTGCCTGAATCTGTGGTTGAATTGAATCTGTATGTGTATGCAGCACTGTAAGTTCATTCAAGCTGGCAGCGATCAGTACTTCCTGATGAACTAGTGTGGTGTCCGATTTGCTATTTATAGTAGTTGAATTGTCTTGATGCATTTTAGTCACATCTGCAGGAACAACCACCAAATTTTGAAAATGGCAATCCTTAGAAAGAGGTGGCAAGGTGTCAGATAGTGTTGATGATCGATTATAATCCTCAGCTCGATGTTCCTTTTTGTCAATGTCATCGCTCTTAGATGTGCAATCCACAACCACAAGGAAAGATTTCCATGGTGTTTTCTTGTCATGGATCTACAATTAAAAAAAGTAATTTTTATTGCATAACCATAAAGATATTTTATTTACATGCACAGATGTAAAGGAAAATGTACTCATTTGTAACATAAGTCCAATTCATATCCTTTACCAATACCAACTGACTTGTACTAACAGCACTCATCCATTTGACATGCAAACCACACAGCCATAAACTGAGCAAGAAAAAGGCCTGGTTCCTTTCAAAATGTTGAGGAGGCATACCTGGGTAGAACAATCCAACCGAACAATATTTTTATACACCTCGAAAAAAGCGAAAGATGGTTTTGGCTGTGCTGTTATGAACAAGAAAAAGATTTGATGGAAGTGGAAGTAATAATTATTATTTAAAAAAAATAACAGAATGCAAAGCAGACCGTGCCATTCACCCTCAAGAACTATGCACCTCTTTCGCAGAACACCTTCTTAAAAACAGTCAGGGAGATTGAGACTGATTTCCAATCAACAGCACTGAACAGCCATACAAATGTCTATGGGACCAAATTTCAGTCACACTAACATCCAAGTAAAACTGTCCTCCTTTACATTTCTGTCCATAAAAGAAACAACTGAGCTAATAATGACAAACAGCATCACTGGATCATCGGCTGACCTATAGCCTCCACAAAATATTTTCACGAACATCCCTGATGCTTCTGCTGCGGAAATATTGACAAGTGTGTTAACTAATGAATCCCCATCGTCTGGAGAATTATGCAGGGAGCTAAAAATGTGTTACCTCAAACCAATCCTGAAGAAGCAGGGAGTAGGGCCCAGGGTTAGACTAATCACAGATCAATACCAAAGCCTTACATTTTAGGCAATTTAGTTGAAAAGCAGCATTCACTCAGCTCTCACATTTCCTCTAGCAGATCAACCACCTCTCTGATGAACAGGTTTCAGGCCTGCTGGAAGCACTAAATAAACACTATGTGAAAACTGGGAAGATCTCACGAACACAGAGGGTTCAGATTAAGGCCCTAAAATTGATCCAGTCCTACCTTATAGACACAAATTGTGTCTCGACCTCCATACCTGTCAGCTCCATTCTCAGAGCAGGCATATGTTTCCCCAAGGACAGGGATCGTCCTGCTGTTTTTCGACACATACCTGGTTCCACTTTTGGAGCTTATAAACTCACTAGCTACAATAATGCTTATGACACCTAGACTATCCTTAAACTACAAAGCTCATCAGACCAGGAGACATATGGAAATAAAAAGTGTCTATCGGTAGTTGACAACTGAATGCTACACATATAAGTAATCCCTTTAAAACGGAGATCGTATGTGGAATATGAGAGACCAATGACCCAACTATGGTCATATGAACCATATTAACAGATGTAAAGGAGTAGGGGTGATCAAGCACTCAAAACACCTACTTGAAAAACAGGTTACCAATGTGAAAAAGTACCTTCAATGTCACTGGACATTAGAATGGATTTTCCAATAGCTAAGCTACGCTCATAGGGTCAAAGCCTCAACACCTTAGTACTGTCACGTCTAGAATATGCCAATGGACTATACATTGGGCTCAGAAAACAGCCAATCAACAAACTTCCAACGAATTCAGAATTCCTACACGAGGCAAGTTTAGCTTGAACAGCCACCACCACACCACCTTGCCCTCAAAATCAAATTGGCCACCTTTTGCAAGAAGAATATCCTCTACAGTGCTCTACTTCGACGATAGGGTGTTCAATAGCAGTGAACTGATTTTCTCCATTCCAAACTAACTCTACACTCAAAAGATGAAGCTTAGACTGAAACCGGCATCTCAGCTGATCTTTCCTCTTTTTAGGAGAAACAGTAGAGGCAGAAGATTTTTCTTGGTACAAACCTGCAAACTATAGAACACGCTACACAATAAAATAAGGGCAATCAACAACCACATAGAATTCAGAAAGCAATTCAAACTTTTCTTTTTTCCAAGTCAGGCTCAAACTCCAGTAGACTACAGAACATGAATGAACAAAGGCAGTCCAAATGCTCGTTCAAAGGGTTACATCCAGAGGTTCACTGGATGAATGGAAATATTACTGGAGGGTTTCTACTTCTGTCCCATAACACTATAAAGAGTGATATGGTGTCCAAACTAGGCACTGTCAATCAGAATGTCAAGTATAACTTAGTTAATGTATATCTGCTAAGGTCCTGCATCCATAGCTGTGCCTACCTATCACATGCTCTGCAAAACCCATACTTATGTGCATGAAGTCCCAGGCAACACTTCTCGCCTGCATACATTTAATATTTTCTCAGGATAGGATGATATACAACAAACACACTTTTGATCATACACCTGTAGGTCATAAAGGAAGCCAGTAAGATTCAGAGCACTCTCAGGGCTATAAAACGCTATATAAATGATGTGGTAGCTACTTACTCAACAACCAAAAAAGCATGCTAACCGATCATGGGGAATGTAAAGTGTTATGAATTGCGTCATTAGCTGCAAAAGATGCGAGTCCTTCACAAATAAAAAGTCTGCAATTATCTTTTTACCGGAATCCAAGAACCCCATTGTAGCTCTTGCCCTGTGTAGGGTCGCAAAGCAGAACAGTCCAAGGCCTACAAAGGAGAACACCAGAGCCCAGGAGCAAAGCCTCCAGCTTCAGAAGTGCTAAAATCAAAGATAACCTATCCTGGAGATTATAACTGTAATGACCCCTGAACCGTAGGATCACTTTCAAGAGCAATCTCGAAGGAGGTGGTCCCAATGACTGCTGCATCACCTGCAGCCTCTTACAACTTCTTTGAGTATATTGGTGGTGCCCCTTCCCAGATTGGGCCACCACAGAGTAAGAGCAAACATGTAAAAATAGCCCTCTGAGGGCATCTTTGTGCAGTCCTGTGCTGGAATCCATTAACAGCACAGTGCAAAAAGCTCCCTTCCTCGCTGTCAAGCAAGTATTTGCTGTTATCCTTCTCTAACCTGTGCTCCTGCATCCTCGGATGGGGAGAACACAGACGGTTTGTGCCCCACTATCCTTATCCCCTGCCAGTCAATGGAGGGCAGAGAGGCAGCCCGCATCACTTCTGGAGATCTGGCCACCTTGGAAGCTGACTGAGTGTGGGGTGCTCAAAACTGTGCATTACTTTTTTTGTCTGTGTCTGGAGGAATGGGATCCCTTGGACACTAATCCGTGTGTCAGACAGGCTGGGCTGCTTCTCTCATGGGTGCACCAGCCCTTGGAGAGATGGGTCTCCTGGGGACAGAAATCATTGTGGGGCGGGTGCCTCACATATGCCCCCTCCCCAAGGGGAATAAATTAATCCAAAAAAGCCATGCTGCGCAGACCCCAGGGATATTGGAAAGGACATGTCACAAAGCGCTATGTGCCAGTTTTCTTGATTTAAAAAGCAAATCAGCATATCTCAGGCCCCACTTGGCCAATTTTGTGTTTCTATAGCTCGTTTTACTGCTGGTGGCCAGGATATCCATTCCAGTGCTAGCTACCAGGATCATTTTAAGTGGACTTCCTGGCCTGTAAAGGGGTGCATTCTGCAGGGAGCTGGATTTACTGACTTCCTGTGCTAGCCTTTTCCTCTGCCTGGCTCCTAGAGCTACTCTCCTGCTTGTCAGGGCATCATGTGCAGTCCACCCACAAACATCCTGCAAAACACCATCCTACCCGCATATCCCAGGCCCCAGAGGATCCTAGCAGTGATGCAGAGCACCCAGAGAGAGGACAGCAGTGGAGTCTGGTCTTCTCCCCAAACTGTTCCTCAAGGGTGCATAAGGATCCCAGCGCCCTAGTGAGACCCATCCTAGCCTAGTCCTAGTGTTTCACTGGTGAGAAAATTCTTAGTCCATCTTTGCAGGGCATTAGGTGGCTTTTATTTCCAGCTGGGCATTCTTTCCGCCGTGGTTGACTCCCAACGTGTTCTCAACCCTCTCTCCACTGCACAGGTGTTCTTAAGCGGAGGTGGAAAGTTCTTGATGTCAAGCATCCTGGCCAATCCTAGGATGCCACATCTTCCCTCATCCCATGTCCCAACCCTCTAACATCATTCTAGGACAATCCATGATGGAAACTGCAAGATCTCTCTAAGAGGGCCTCAATCCCATCCCAATCCATCTCACTGGCTGACTATCTTCTGACCAAAACATCAAAGGCAAGCCCCTGCTGGCTCCAGAGGGATGGCCCTCCCCTTTGTTCTAGTGAGCATGGGCTGTCACAGCATAAGTGCAGTGTGACAAGCTAATTATCAGATGCAGATTTTCCGCACGCACCTTTTCTCTTCCACAAACTGATTCGATCACTGATAATTGCTCCTTCTGTGAAGGAGGTTTTGGTCACTCTGCTAGATAGCAGAGTAATTAACTTGGCTAGTAAAAGGGATAAAGGCCTGGAACCAGACTATGAGCTGAGCCAGAGAAATATGATAAATCCTCACGTTCCATAAGATGCGGATATAGTGTGATGGATTTACCCACGTTTGACACCATGCTGGACTGTGTAGGCCTTTGTGGAGTGAAACAGTCCTTTAGGGCAGATTTTACCAATACAGTGAAAGCACTACAGCTGTACTTATGATACCCACTAATGTAATAAGGTCTACCCTAGGTCAGCACCAATCCTTGCAGGAGTTCCTTCTGCACTAGGCTACCTGCGTGCGATTATGAGGCTATGCACAACTGCAGTCTCACACATCACCCACACACGTGTGCACACGTGTCACCAGTCCAATGCCTTTCAATCTACCTATGCCGCAGCAAACTTATCTTGAAGGTGGACAATGACGGTTACCATGCTCAATTCAATTACTATGAATCTGCCATGAATGAGACTCGGGTAGTGAGACTCAATCGCAGTAAAAAGTAAAAAAACAGGTAGTCATAAGCAAAAAAAACCTGTATCAACTGGGCGGCACCCATTTGATACAGTAAGCACTATATAATTACAAATATAACACAATGTTTCTTAAATTCCCACACACTTGATTAACTCCGCCTATGTGCTAGCTCCAAAATCCAGAAAAAAAACTGCATATTTGAATCTAACTTTCTTTTAAATAGGCACATTGAAAATACCCAATAGATAAAAAAAAAACAATTAGAAAAAAAACCAGAAGTGGGCTGTTCTTAGCATCCTTTTTAATTCTCCTTTTCGACAGGGGAAAAGAAAAAGACGTGTAGAAGCCCACAGTAAAATAAAGTGAGCTCTTAGAACTCAACACACCCAACAGCTAAACACCAACGAAGGCACTGCTTTGAGCTTTCACAGCCAAAGGACATGATCTGCAGAGAGACCTGACCTATTTGCATGTCTGTCTTGGAGGCAGAATCCAGACAGTTGCTTCTGGCAATGGTATAGGTTTCTCTCCATCTGAGAAGGTACTCTTCTATATTAGATTTACATAAGGCACTTTGATCATGGCACTTCCAAGCTCGTTCTGGTCTGATCCACTGCACCCCTACCCTCCATGAAAGAGGTCAGTGAAGGAACTAGAAGAGGAGAGGAATATCACACCAACTTAATGCTATAGTTGGCCATTCTGATATAGACCACAAGAATGGCACAACTTTCAATATTTGTAGACATAGCCATTTGACTACAGTTCTTACCAGCTAATATTAAGGTGATCCCACTGCATCCTGGCCATGCTGGAAGGCAGACGATGTGGGTCTGTGAAGGAATGAGAGGAATGGGAGGAATGGGGTTGCGCTAGGACAAGGAAGGTCATTAATTGATCAGTTAAATTCTGTGACTATGAAAGGTGTGAGACTTTCTATATCTACACATAGAGCTTGATTATGGTGTCTAATGGCTAATTCTTGGCAATCTCCTACTCTCCGACCCTGGATGGAGGTGGTCATATGGGAAAGGGGTGGGGTGGCACGTTGAGGCAGGCCCAAACTTTGTGTGCTTTTGTGTCCAAAGTCTATGTCCTCAGGAGCCACGCTGCCAAATTCATTGTTTTCAGTTCCGGGCAAAATATTTGTTCAGAATGCCTAGCTGTGTTGATAGCTGGATTACATTTTCTAGTGCCAAATCTATCAGGTTGGACAAATATGCTTGTCTGACAAATTGCGGTGGAATGAGGGTCATAGGTGCTTGTTTGTACCTCTGTATTAACAGAGGAATGAGTGGAAAAGTGTATTCAAATTTCTTTACCATTCTATCAATAGGACATTCCTCAGCGACTGCAGCTTTGGTACCTGGCATTTTGCATATTCTTGTGGTGAGAACAGGTTCATGTGCCGGTTTTCCACACATATGAAGATAAAATGCAGCATTGTGTTAGACACAATAATATTTTGGTAAATCAAGATCTAGCAGTTGATTCTGGACACTCAACCCCTGGAACTTAACTTTCACAGCACCGGGAAGCCCACTCCAACCTCTTCCTCCCTAGGAATGGTGCAGCAGAGGCAGCGGCTATGGACGCAATGGCAAATCTGCATGAGTCCGTCTGTGAGCTTTCTAAAAATCTGCATCCCTCCTTTTATACACTAATTGCGTGCTTACACAGCACATATTCCTTTCCTGTTGTTCTTGTGGTGTTATCAGTGTTTTCACTAAACCATGATCCTCCCAACACCTACCAGCTGCTTCTTGCACCTTTCTCCCACTGGTACCAATCAATCAATCATTCTCCGAGGGCTTTCAAAGTACTCCCAAGTTCTTCAAGGGTCAGTACAACCTCAACAGTATGTCTGCCCTGTTCCACATGCCTCGGCCTGGAACTATAAACACAGCACCTTGGAATATAGTTGCGCCTATGGAATGGACAAACGCCTCAAGCTCATCTGCTATCTCAGAGCAGTACACAGGTTTTCTGCATGCATTTTCACTAATCAACACTGCCTAAGCGAATTAATCCTTTCACGTCACAATGTCTTCGCACACTAGGCCAACACTGCATAATCCCACTTTTGAGTGATACTGATTTGCTTGCTTAGCCTGTCTGCCTCTGTGTTCTCTACTCCTGGTATCTGGATTAGACTAGTGTTATGTTCCTTTGTATCAACCATATCCACATTTCATCTCCTGTGCTAGGCTGGTTGCAGATGTGATCTTGTTCCGACTGCTTGTTGACATAGAACATGGTGGTGGTGTTTGTTTGTATTTTCTCTATCTTCCCTCTGACTGGAGATTGTAAAGCCTTGAGGGCTAGAAACACTGTCTTGAATTGTTAGATATTTATTTGTTTCACTGCATTCTCTGTGCTCCACATGTCCCTGATATTAAGTTTGTTCATGGGTGCCCCCCACCCTGTGTTGGATGTGCCGGTTGCTACTGTAACAGCTGGATACGGTTATCTGAATGGTCTGCTTACTATAACGTTCCTGCTGTTCCACCATTTTACGTCCTTGTGTACTCTTTGTTACAACCACTAGATCCTCTCAGCTCCTTTTTGCCTGTAACCAATATCTGAGCCGTCACTCCTGGATAAAGCGCGTGTGGAGCCTGGCATTTGGTATGAGTGGTATACATGATGGCATCATGCTTAATAGTTTCCCCACTGTCCTCTCTTTTCAAGCTTGGCCTTTCTGGTAGAGGCAAACATGTCATGTTATTGCCTGAATTCTCTTCTTTCCTGGGGAAGGCTCTTTTTTGTTTCGAGTCCAGCCCAGCCCTTAAGAAAGTATTTTCCCCTTCTAACATCAGGGATGATTTTTCCTTTTTGAAGAAGAAATTAAGGCTGTACAGTGATTTCATGACCTTTGTATTGGCTTTGCGTTGCTGGTATGCCTGTGGTGCTACGACAGCCAAGCATTTTGTAAAAACTCTGAATGCTGACTTTATCCCGAATGGCAGCACTGTTAACTGGTAGCTCTCCTTGTCTAAAAAGCATCTTAAGAATTTTTTGTGTCCTTTGTTTATTGACAGGTGTAGATACGCATCTTTGATGTCTATTGTTGTCAGGTAATACCCTTTCCTTTCTGGAACTTTTGTATCTTGATATAGCTGTTGAGGTCCCCAAGGTCGAGGATAGGCCGCAATGACAGGTCTGCTTTTGTTACTAGAAAGTAGACTAAATATACTCCATGTCTCCTTTCTGTTATTGGTACCCTTTCTATAGCCCTTTTTCACAGCAGGTTTGTGACTTCCCATCTCAAGTGCATGGTGACCTTACTGCTTCTGGCCTTAGTTTTGATGTTGGGTGGTGGTTCTATACAATATCTGTGGAGTATTATGTTGAGTATAATCATGTCAGAGGTGATGTACCTTTCCCCGAGAAATTCTCCAATTTTGTCACTACTCGTGTTACATGCAGGGGTGAGCTTTCAGGATTCACTGTACCCTGCCTTTGTGGTTTGGTATCCTGTCCCTGTGTCGGTGTGCTGTGCCAAGATATGTATGGAGTACTGCTAGCTTTAAGATCCTCCCCCGAATTGGCCTCTGAACTGTTGTGAGTCCATGGACTTTGCTGAGTCATTGTTCTTCCTCATCCACTGAAGTGACTCATCCACCGCTGTTCCAAAGAGAATCTCTCCCATGACGGGCATGTTCACTACTGCCGCCTGCACCTCCAGCGTGAATCCCAATACCATTAGCCAAGCATGCTTCCTCAGCATTGTTCCAGCGCAAAACTGCCTGCAGCACCCAGCGCTGACTTCATGCAAATGAGGATGACTGTCTTGTCCTCCTGGATGATGTATTCTCCCCTCTTTTGATATTGCTCTGGGAAGTGTTGTAGGAGACTCTCCAAGTCCTTTCGTTGCTTGTGCACATACCAGTTCCAAGGGTTCGGTGGAACTGACGATTCTCCATTGGACCACTGCCGAACATTACATGTTCCTGCCCACCATGAATACCCACTTTCTATTTCGTTCAAAGGGTGGGCCCAGTGATACTGTTGCAATTGCTTATTCTCGAGCCTTGACATGATGATGATGAAGTTGGCAGTCACTGAACCCCTGATGTATGTGGAGTTTTGTCTGGAATACCTGTTCTTTTTCTTCAATTATGAACTAAAAGCCTTTGCTGTAGCTGATTCTTTGAAGGCTTCGCTTCCCTCCTCTAGCACACCTGGAAACATCATCAGGAATTGACTCTTTGGCTGCAAAGGAAGCAGTCTATAGGTTTAATCACAATTCCCTTTGTTCCTTCTCTAGTTTAACACCATCGGTGTCTTCTGCCTGCTTGACTCCTGCATTGTACACTGAGATGTCTTCTGCAAGTAAGGGCCTCGAAGGGGTATGTGGCTATACCCTCCTCTAAGGAGTCAGTGTTGACATTTGCCAGTCTTCCAAGGGGGGGTGGCAGAGCGGGATCTTGTATTCATTTAAGGTTGTCAAACATCTTCTTCCTCTTTATTAATGCCTCTATTTTGTAGGAGTCTTCTCCTTTCAACGTCAAGAGCTTTCCTTTTGAACTAAAATATCAATACATTTTTTATGGGCGCAAAGGTTTCCCCCACGTCAGGGGTTTGCCTCCTTTGGTATCCTTGTGTTTAGATCTAAGGGGCTCTTTGGGTTTTTGTTTGCCCTATGTAATTTTTAAAGTAAAGGTAGACTTATTGGTGTTTGGAGTCTGACCCTTTCAGCTCAGATCCCAATTTCCCCTGTGGTACCTTGTGTCTTCTTCCTTCAGCAACAACCTTTTTGGAGCCTTCTCTTCCTCAGTGTTGATTATCTTGTCATCAAAATCTTGCTATTGTGCCATTTCTGCATTGCCGTTCCTGTAGGCCTTACCTGGGGTATGTTTTTGCACCTGTGTCATGGCATAGTGAGCCCACATTTGTTTTTCCCTTATACTGAAGATCTTTGGCTGGAACTCTGTGCAGATGCCGCAGCCTTCTGATGTGAAGTTCTTGGGCATACACTAGTTGCAGACCTGGTGGCTATCCTTCCCCTGAACCTGGAGTGGCATGTAGGGAGGAACCTGAATGGCGTGTGCATTGTCCCGGTCAAGTGGCCAATGACCTTGCAGTCGGCTAGCGTTGAAGCTGAAACACTATGCTTCTGCTAAATGCCTGGAGTCAGTCAAGCAGGGTTTCATCCAGGCAGTATTTAAAAAATAGTCTTACTTTCTGTGGTAGATCTGCAACTCATAAAGGTACTAGAGACTCTGAGGAGTTTATCCTGTTGGACCTATCCACGGCCTTTGACATAATGTATTTGTATTACATTACAGTTCTATTTATGTAGCGCTTCGCATCCCTGATAAAACACAGTTGCAACCTAGGAGAACAGTATTTTGTAGTAGTGCAGTGGACAGAACAGCATGTGTATATGTCAAATCAAAACAAAACAACTTTTATTTGGTTCATTTTTACAAACCATGAAAGTAATGGAACCTAAAATCCATCACAGTATCCAAAGCTAAGATAGATCCATCACATCATTAAAACACAAATCATAAAAATACATAATATGTAGGTCTACAAACACTCCCTATCCCAACTGGGGCCAGATGATCCAGAGGAGACTAACATAAGGACACACACACACACACCGGGTTGTGATCGCTAAATGGGCTGATAGGTATCTCTAACTTGACAATATAGGGGAGAAGGGGTGCTGAGATGAGGACAAAATCAATAAATGTCTCACACCCTCTCCCAATAAAAGTGGGATTAAGATCACTTGCAACTGGGGAAACCTCTCCAGGGAGAAATTTCAATTAAACTTGCTCATCAGGGTGTTGTGTGGGGAGCCCCAACCCGGCCCTCACAAAAATGGACATTGAAGTCTCCTGTCACCATGAAGTTAACTGAGGATGAGACAGAATATGGCAAGTTCCGTAAGCACATAGCCAGGGCCTTGATATTACTCACATCTTGCGAGTGGAGTCTAGTGTTATAAAAGTTCAACAAAATCAACTTAGTAGGTCCCACACAAGTAAACGACAAGCCCTGTAACTTGGTAACCCTGTGGATAGCATGCATATCTGTAGGAGGCTAGCCTCGTTTGTAGTGGGTACCTATGGTACTTACACCTTATACCAGGTCCAGTTATCCCTTATTAGTGAAATGCAGGGACTGTCTAGAAGCTAGGCTCTCTAGGGGTAGCTGTAGCTGAGCAAAGCTTATGCAGTATCACTGTAGTCACACAGTACTCACACACATGAAAGAAAATACTCAGTGGTACAAAAATAAAGGTACTTTATTTTAGTGACACAAATGCCAAAAATACCATAGAGGCTATACTCCCTTAGGAGGTAAGTAATACACAAATTATATACCCTGGTATGCAGAAATAGCTGTAAAAACCAAACAGAAACAGTGCAACTAGTGAAAATCACAGTAGTTAGAAATGGGCCTTAGGAGAACCCAAGCCATATACTAAGAAAGTAGAACGCGAATGTCGGTTTCCCACCTAGGCAAGTGTAGTGTGTAGAGGGGTGATGGGAGTATTAGAAAACACCAAAGGTAAGTAATAGAACCCACCCCAGAGCCCAGGAAAGCAGGAGTAAACCACAGTAACGTTCCTAGAACACACAAGAACACGAAAAAGAAGATAATGCAAGAACCAGAAGATAATGCAAGAACCAGAAGAGACTGCAAGACACCAACAGTGGATTCCTGGACCTAAAGACCTGTGGAAGAGGGGGACCAAGTCCAAGAAGCAAGGAAGAGTCCAGGGAGAACAGGAGCCCCTGCTAACCTGGATGAAGGTGCAAAAGGAGAACCACCGGTGAATAACAACAGTCAGTACTGCACCCAAGAAGACAGATGCGGGTTCCTGGTTGGTGCAGATGATGTCCCACGCCGGATGGAAGATTGCAGTCTGGTTTGCATTGCTGGATTCCGCCAACAAGCCTTGGCACACACAAAGCTCACAGTTAGCAGAAAATGGCACTGCCTGGTATCAGGAGGGACCTTTTGGACTCTGTCCAGGAAGGAGGAGTCAGAGGGGGTTCTCAGCAACTCAGATAGCCCTCAGAACACCAGGCAGCACGCACAGGAGTCCCACAGCACGGTAACAACAAAGGTGCAAAAGAAGGCCCACGCAGCACTACAACAAAGGGTCCCGCTCCGCACAGGAATGACTCCTTCACTCCAAGGGAGATTCCTTCATTCTTCTGGTGCAGGCTGAAGAAAGGCTGTCCTCTGAGGATGCACTATCTGGAAACAGTTGCAGTTGCTGTCAGGAGCTGAAGAAACAATGTTGCAGAAGTTGTCTTTGCTTCTTAGTTGCAATCTGTAGAGTTCCTGGAGGGTCCAGATGCAGTTTCTTTGGTGAGAAGGTGAAGTAAAGGATGCAGAGGGTTCCTGCTGGAGTCTTGCAATCTGAACCTGAAGAACCACCCAAGAGAGAGACCCTAAAGAGCCCTGAAATAGGTGCTTACCTCTGTAGCTGACCAGTCCCTATCAGGGGAGGGCTCCAACGTCCCCTCCTGGCACTGGCCACTCAGATGCTCCCAAAGTTCCCTGCCAACTTGGAATCCAAGATGGCAAAACCCTGGGACCCTCTGGAGGAGCTCTGAGCACCACCCATGGGGTGGTGATGGACAGGGGGAGTGGTCACTTCCCTTTCATTTGTCCAGATTCGCGCCAGAGCTGGGACTGGGGGTCCCTGAACCGGTGTTGACTGGATTAAGCAAGGAGGGCACCAAATGTGCCCTTCAAATAATTTCCAGTGGCTTGGGAAGGCTACCCCTCCCAAGCCTGTAAAACCTATTTCCAAAGGGAGACGTTGTAACACCCCTCTCCCAAAGGAAATCCATTGTTCTGCCTTCCTGGGCTTGAGTTCCTCAAGCAAAAGGAGGGCAGAAACCTGTCTGAGAAGTGGCAGCAGCTGGGCTGCCTGGAAAACCTCAGAAGGCTGGGATGGCAATAACGGGGATCCTCTAAGGAGCCCCCAGAGTGCATGGAAGCATACAACCAATGCTTGCAAAAGCATTGGGGTATGATTCCAACATGTTTGTTACCAAACATGCCTATGTTCGGAGTTACCATTATGTAGCTGGAAATAGGTAGTGACCTGTGTCCAGTACACGCGTAAAATGGTGTCCCCGCACCCACAAAGTCCGGGAAAATGGTCCTGGGGGTACCTCTGCTAGTGCAGGGGTTCCCTCACACACAGGTACTCTGCACCTGCCCTTAGGGCTGAAGGGCCTGCTATAGGGGTGATTTATAAGTGAACTGGTGCAGTGTAAACGGCTGTGAAAGGGTGGGTGCATGCACCTTTTCACACAGACTGCAATGGCAGTCCTGTTGAAGCCTTTGCATGGGCTCCCTATGGGTGGCAAAAGATACGCTGCAGCCCATAGGGATCCCCTGGAACCCCAATGCCCTGGGTACCATATACTAGGAACTTATAGGGGGGTCCCAGTATGCCAATTGTGAGTGAAATACTGAGTTAACAGTATGCAATAACCATAATTTAAGGGAGAGAGCATAACTACTGGGGTCCTGATTAGCAGGATCCCAGTAGACACAGTCAAACACACTGACAAACAGGCCAAAGTTGAGGGTAACCAAGCTAGACAGAGGCTACTTTCTCACAGTATCCTTCCCTTCAATGCCAATCAAACAAAGTTAATCGACCCCCCTTTGATCTACCATTCCGAGATTCAATTGCTGGGGTAAATAATGTTTTAGACCCCTCTAAGAAGTACAGATTAGAAGTTGCCCAAGTCTCTTGAAGACCAAACCCCCTAATGAAGTCCTGCCACTTAGGATCTTCAAATTTACCTGCAAAAGATCTGCAATATTCCAACAGATACATTTTGAGAGTTCTTACATCATCAACTAGAACGTCCTCTATAAGTTGGTTTGACAGATTTATCCTAGCCCCTCCCACGCTGGAATTCCCTTTGAGTCAATCGCAACCATCCAGGTTGATCAAAGGGGCGGATCTATTAGCACAAACCACCTCACGGGTGCTGATATTTGATCATCCTGAGCTGAAGGATAGATACCTAAAGCATAACAGTGCTTTGTCTCAGGTACACCCATCACAGACACAGGCCTATAAAAGAAACTCAAGGGAAGGGCCACAATAGGGGTCGGAGCAATGTCTACATTTTGGCATCTAATAGAAGCAAGAATCCGGTCAGCAATGAAAGGCTTATTAAAACGTATAATCACACAGTCTCCCTCCAAATACTTCTTTCCTTTTCCAATCCATTTAACCCTCTGTACCATATTAATCCACCTGCCAATCTGGATAACCATAAGCAAGTTCAAATCCAGCCAGTGCAAAACCTTGTTTTTCAAATGATGAAAATGTTCCCCGATAACTGGCTTTAATGGGGGGATGTTGCAGAGGACGACAACATAGGGCATGGCTTGTGGGGGTAGATTTGTATACCAGCAGTGGAATATGGGAGTAACGACTCCCCCTGTAAAGGTTTTGAATAAACCCTCCTCACTAAGGCCATGCGCCAAACCATGGAGAGTAACGGCGCTATAAGTGCTAGGCTGACCCACTCCCCCACAAAACCCCAGCAGCAGCTGAGTCCAAATATATATGTCATTTTGCCGATATGGACAATGTTTTGATCCGTACTTGAGGACCAGAGCTGTGTGTTGGTTGCTGAACCTAGGCATGAGTTAAAGTGAAACTGAGTATGAGATAAGATGCTTAAGCATTAGATGGCAGTGTATTAATAGAGATAAAACATTTCAGAGCAGTGTGTAAGCTTATATGCCAGAGACTGTTCAAACAATGCTGCAGCAAGCGAGTAGCTGTACTTACCTGAGGGTGTAGGAGATAAGCATAATAAAGCACACACTTGTGTATGCACATAGATACCTACCAGTTTGGACTGATACATACTGAACGTTTAATCCACATCGAAAATGTACATAAGAATTGCCCAGGGATGAGGCTGTTATTTGTGGGGGTTGAAACTTGTGTCAACTACAGTATATTCTCTAGAGTCCCCACAGAAGAAGCAGAGGACGAACTTATAGGAATCAGAATTAAGCAACCAGCCCCTTATATTGGCTGAAGAGTCCAGTCAAAGGCAGAGGAGAGCAATCCAAAGGAATGGGCACTACACAATCAGCCATATTATATGCTCTAAGTAGCTCACCATTTAGCAGCAGAGAGGGTCCCATAGAAATTAGCATTGCGGAACCATCAATGGTAAAGGTTATAAGGATCCTCCAAAGGAGCAATAGAGCGAAACCTATAGGAATAAAAAAAAAATGACACACCAGAGTATATGTTCTGGACGGTCATCGTGGAACAAGAGAGAAGCCTCCAATATAGAGGCAGCCACTTTAGAGGTCAGAGCAGTCTATCTAAGAGTACTAGAGAGCAACCTGCAGGGATGGGGCTTGTACAATTAACTATGGTAAATGCTTTGAGGAGTTTACTCACCTTTACTACATGAGCTGCAGAGTACGCTCTGGTGTGGCAGGGAACAAACCACAGGATTGAGGGTTATACAAATGACCACGATATGTGTTCTGAGGAGTCCACCTAGGAGTGCCAGGATTTGCAGAGGACCAACAAAAAGAGTCAACAGAAATTACAAAGGCAAAGGTCTCTAGATGCCACACAGGAGCAGTGATAGCATAGCCCAGTGGTGTGACCTTTGCTATGGAATCACATTAATGTGAATCAGTGAATCTGTTGAAAGAATGCATTTAGAATGCATAACAATAAAGGCTGGGGCAAGGTAGAAGGGAAGGTTAAGGAGAAAGTGAATAGGTCAATGGGTCAAGCTCAAAGCCCTCTTCAGGCCCACAAAACGACAATGCCACAGGATGCTGCCCTTAACCTCACCACCCTTTACCTGGACACCCTTGGGGAGAGGTTAAAATAGGCAAGGGATGTCACAGGCAGGGCAGCATTACCATGTCACTATGGGTTTGGGGGTAGTTCTAGTGGTAGGAGAGTGAGGCAAAGGGTGCCCCAGAAGCGAGGGGGCACTTGCTCTGTTCCCTAGTAGGTGTGTGATGAAAAAGCCAACCATAGGAAAAGTATAATTGCATAGAATATGACCAAAGCAAGACTGGTCCCTAGCAGGGGTGTGACAAAAAAGCCAACCATAGGTGAAGGGTGCCTACATTAGTGCTAAGCAGCAATTTGTGCACCAGCACAGGGGACAAGGACAGGAATGTGCTGCATCTTGTAAATACAGCGCATTTGTGACCTATTGTTTTGACGCAGGGCGGCTCAGCAAAAAAGCTTGCAGCGCTGCTCTGAGCCAAAACTTGATGAAGCCCTCAATTTCTTGAAACTGATTACATAAAAAATTGGAACTTGGTCATGGAAGTCAGAAAACAGTTTGTGGTCTATTTTCTGGCCACCTTCCTGGGGAACAACCCCTCAAACTTTCGGACTGTTAGAAAGGGTCTACAACTTGATTATGGGCAATCAGATTAATGCAGAGGTTTCATCTATCTTTTTTAAGTTTAAAAGAGTTAGAGTTACAGAAAGATATGCAGTGTAAGTGCACTATTTCAAAAGCAGAAGTTGTCAAATCCATTATGTAGCAAAACTTAATTATTTTAACTTTCTATATCTACGATTGCCATCATTTTAATGCAGTTACTACAAATTCTGCTGTAAGATTGTTGAACTAGACAAATTTGACAATGCCTCACAAGCTTTTATTTCTTACACCGGTTAACAGTGCAACAATGTGTAAAATTCTAAGCCTTTTGTATATTAAACCATTCCAGGATCTTCCAGGATGAAATTCCTAATAGACAAGATTCATAAGTACGTTTCTGTTAGTTCCCGTCAACAGATATAAAAATCTGATGAACATCTTGTTAATGATATTAATATTTATTAAAATAAAAAGAATGATAGGAGGTCGACCCTTATCGAAATTTTGCAATCCTTAGTGGACTGCTCTTCCGTAGCAAAGTAGACTGACTCCCAACTTGATGAACTTTGCAGAGCCTGTAAAAACATTTCTTTTGTGTTGAATTAATGGTATAAGGCTCACTGATGCCGTTTTTCACAGGGGCTCTAGGTCAAAAGAGCTTTATAAAAACCCAAAATTAGACTGATGCCTCTATGCCACGAAATGTTTGAGTTGTACAATATGTTTATGCTATCCTTCAAAGAACATTAGATGCAAGGCTCCTGAAAACATTTACATCGCTTAAAGGTGATTTATTTTAGAATCACAGAAGACATATTTTAGTAAAATACACCGATAACGTCAGAAACAAAAACTTAAATTTCCTTACTGAAGTGTGTCTCCGGAGAGTGGATTTATCAGTAAATGTTCTACCACATGCACTGCACATAAAAGGCTTCTCTCCTGTATGTATCCGATGATGACGTTGCAAAGCATTTAGTTGGGTGAACTGTTTTCCACATTGATCACAACAATACGGTCGCTCGCCTAAATAGCAAGGTAAAATATTAATTATTTTAACATTGCCAATGTATTTCTGCATGACACAACATCTTTTGATGTGAAGGGTGGGTGAAATGTTCATGTAACGCCACCTGCCAATGCTGACAAAGTCAAAATGTGCCTTTTACTGTGCATTAATTTCGAATTAAACTGCATACAAACATATGGCTGTCGGAATAACCGTAAAAGCACTGAATACAACATTAACCAACATAGTCAACAATGCAACAGAGATTACGATGTACAAATTCCACCAATCTGTGAGTTTACTGTGTCCTAGGTGAAAAAGACAGCAGAACAAAACATATTAACGACTAAAGACAACAATGACATGTTAAAAGCCAAACTATCCCTTCAGTGTTTTTACGTGTTGAAAGGCATAGGTCCGAGCTTCCTTTCTTTTTTCACAATGAGGTGCACAACAAAGCAATACACCTCACCTATGATGGTAAAAAAAACAAAAAAAACATTCAAATTCATTGACACAATATATTTTCCAGTTATGCGAAAAATGGGGATGCCGAAGCTACATTTTTTGAGTACTACCCTAAACCTCGTAACAGATTTGTCTCTTTACATACGACTCTAGCACACAAATCACTGAAATCTAGAAAGCACTTTCAAGCCATGCCTTCTTCGGTATTCCCAGTGACCACTAATGTCAGGAGGTAGTCTAAGTTTTATTGAGGTCAGCTGAAACAATTTCACCCCCCCCCCCCCAAATTTGGACTAATTCATGTCCATGACTTGTGATCTGGCGGCAGACTCATTCTGGCATCAGGATCGAGAGTCAATCATCCACTATATATATTAGCTGTTTGTCAAAGCAAGTGAACGGCCCTTCCCGTACTAGATATCAAATGCCAAGGTACAAGGTCACTTCTACTTTCTAAGTAGCTACAACAGAAGGGTCAACAGACTTCTTCAAGTGAACCTGGGGCCTGAGGCAAACACCAAATATTTCAAGGCCTCTGCCTTAGAAAAGATGAAGTGACATCTTTTACTGGAGTTAAAAGTCATGTTTCATCTTCTATAGTCTTCCTATCTGTGTAATCGGAGAGAATACTATTGAAAGTTACCAACAGTACTACTGCAGTGCAATCAGAAAGTAACATGCTCAATCTTTTAAGAACTCGCATGTATCTGTCGATAAGTAAGCGTTTCAGATTTACATATAAGGTAGGAAGCTGAAATGTGATGACAACAACAGGAGCAGGGAACTGAACATAAAACACACACACACACACAAAGGAGTCGCCCAGGGCTACATGTTAAAGAACAGAAGAAACACTTGACTAGATTTGGTCAACACCTTGACCTCTGCCCATTAGATGTGAGGCATTAAAACATTTAAAAATCCCCTATGTACTCTTATTGAAGGACTTGTGTTCCAGAATAAGATTCTGTATTCTATTTCTTGTTTTTAATCATAGAAATGCCTATTCGCCAATACACAAGTGTTCACTTTGGTGTATATTCTCACTTACAATGGTTGTTCTCTGTTTTGTGCACAACTAAATATATCCTTATGAAACATGTTAACTGAAGATAATGATGTGGTATGTGCTCTGACATATCTTTCTCAAAGTGATATAAAATGTTGATGAGAAACGTCAAATGCAGAATGTGATTTTTGTTGATACTGTAAATGCAGGTGTTCTGTACCTAATAAAGTTATTGATACGAAGGGGAAAGACACCTCTTTTGTATACACTATTATGTTGCTCAGCCTTCCAACCATGCTTGACAAGGCCCGAATCTCATTTTTTGTAATTCAAGGCATGAAGCTGGTACAGGTGCGACCTCTTAAGTCCCCCACAAGTCACATGGCCACTTTCATGTTTTTTTTTACCCCGGTGCTCCATTGGGTATGCAGTAGTTTGCGGTGCTCTCTGTGCAGCCTATCAGGTACTTCAGAATCTTTTCCATGGATGAGCTGTGGTGAGCGAGAGTAGCCTCCGGGGGCTGACAAGCGCTGCACCATCTCTAAGCACACATCCGTACAGCTCAGTCTAAGCGGTGCGGTGGCTCATGGGCCTGAAGTGCAGAGGCAGTCCGGGGTAGGCCGACATTGTAGCACAGCAGCAGCAACCCTGCCAGGGCCAAGTAGGTACATGCACACTTGATCAGGTTGTTGTTGTTGCATGGCAGTGGCTGTCCTTAAAGGCCCAATTAGGAAGATGCAGCCCTAGTTAGGTCAATGTCATCATATGGCAGTTTCAGCTCAGAAAACACCTATTATGCAATTGCAGAATCAAACAGGCAAAAGTCACCATATAGCAATTTCAGCCCCGGATGGGCCAATAAGGCAGTTGTACCTCAGTCAGACTGAAGTCGTCATACTGCAGTTGCAGTCAACATTATGCCGAATAAGCTATTACAGTGGGACCTAATATGACGGACCCATGGCATGGGTCACTCCCAGCTCACGCTCAGCACGCCACTTCCTCTGGATGTCCCACAGCAGGGATTCTCTTTCTAGACAGTCTCTACTCCTGTAGGGCCATGCAGACTCTTTCCTTCTCTCAGAAGGCAGCCATGCTTCAAGAGACTCCAGGAGAAAGTGCAGAGTTAAGGTGATGTCCCAACCTCTGTGAAACTGGCTGCAAGGCAGACACCAGGCCTGGTCACACAGCAGTTTTTCAAATGGTCTGCGGAACCCTCCCTACCTTGATTTTGAAGGACTTGTAAGTGGAAGTAAAAGTGGAGTGGGTCTGTGTCTCTCTTCTATACACACATATTCTAGAAGGGGAATGTAGATCCACGGTTTCAAACTTCAGAATCTGTTTGGGGTGGTTATCCTTTCACACAACCTTCTCAGGCTACTCTATAGACATCCTTTGTGTAGAATGATGGTACTCACAGCAAGCAACACTAGGGCTTTCTCAAAACTGGAGCACCCATAAGACAGGCACAGTGAAGTGTGAGGTTTCTGCACCATGCTGTCAGAGTAACTGAAGCAGTAATTAAGAATGGGCAAGAGGGTAGGGCTGACCTAGATTACCTTATACAACAGAAACTGCAAGCCTAACCTTTACCCTTACCATCAAACAAATGTCAGTGTTGTAACAAACGTTTTTCAATGTAGCCCTGTGTTCATCCTCCTCACTGCCCGTATCTCTAACTTTAAGCCAGAGCAATGCATTACCATCATCATCTTTTGTGTGTATGATTGTAAGATCTAACTTCCTAGGTGGGGTTTTCCCCCAACTTTTTGCCTTTCAGCCTCCTGTTTTTGCTGACCTCGTTTTGCTGGCTTTTAGACCTCTGTGCACTTTATCACCCAGCACCAGTGCTAAGGTATGTACACTCTCTCCTTTAAACAATGTAGAATTGGGTTGAACCCAAATGGCCCATTTAATTTACGTGTAGGTCACTAGTAAAGCTTAAGTCCCTAGTAAAGTGGTACCCCATGTACCCAAACACTGTAAATGAAATTCTACGTGTGTGCCTGGAACACTGATTGTGTGCTGGAAAGGGCCATTTTTGCAGGGCTATTCCCAAACGTTTTGCCTCTGGCCTCCTGTTTTTGACTGTGTGCTGCATTTAGTTTTTGCTGGCTTTAGGACTCTGGGTCCTTTACCACTATTGACCAGTGCTAAAGTGCAAGTGTTCACTGTCTAAATTGTATTGGTGATTGGTTTATCCATGATTGGCATTTCTAATTTACTAGTAAGCCCCTAGTATTGGCATATTGGATTTACTAATAAGTACCTAGTATAGTGCACCATGTGTGCCCAGGGCCTGTAAATCAAATGCTACAAGTGGGCCTGCAGCACTGATTGTGCCACTCACATAAGTAGCCCTGTAAACATGTCTCAGACCTGCTACTGCAGTGTCTGCATGTGCAGTTTTAAACTGACATTTCTACTTGGCAAGTGCACCCACTTGCCAGGGCCAAACCTTTCCTTTTATTACCTGTAAGTCACCCCTACAGTAGGCCTAAGGCAGCCCCATAGGCAGGGCGCAGTGTATTTAAAAGGTAGGACATGTACTGGTGTGTTTTACATGTCCTAAGAGTGAAATACTGCTAACTTCCTTTTTCACTATTGCAAGGATTATCATGGGGATTGCTTTGAAATATTTTTAAGTATAATGTCAGAGCAGATAGAAATACAGAGTTTGGGGTCTCTGAACTCAGAATTCAAAACTACATCTTTTGGCGAAGTTGGTTTTTGAATTGTAAGTTTGAAAATGCCACTTTAAGAAAGTGGGCATTTTCTTGCTTAACCATTAGGGGGGGTCATTCCAACCTCGGCGGTAAAAGGCGCTTACCGCCGTTTAGAAGACCGCCATAACACCGCTGCGGCCGCAGTAAACCGCCACGGTCATTCTGACCCACAACAGGCAAACCGCCAAAATACAGACATTCACAAAAGTCCGCCACACCAAAGGCCAGCGAGAAACTGGCGATGACCAAACCTCCACCGTAACGCCAACAGAAATACGCCCACACTATCACGACACACGAATCCACGCGGCAGTCTTTCAACCGCGTTATTCCATTGGCAGTACACACCGCTGCGCTCAAAATACACACACACTTACAAAATACAACCACATTGGACAATTCAAAATACACACACTTGAGACACATACACACACCACTCCCACATACCCAATTAAATATAAAACACACACCCACATCACCCACAAACCTCCACTCCTAGAGATTCGTGAACACGCACCGAGAAAAGACATCCGAGCACCCAGACGCCCAATTCACTGTCACCCAGCAATATTTGCACGCACTTCACACAACACAACAATACACATCACCACACTTAGCACCACACATCACCCACACCACCCCATGGCACCGCAAAGACACCCCAGGTTCTCTGATGATGAACTCAGGGTCATGGTGGAGGAAATTGTACGAGTAGAGCCACAGCTGTTCGGGGCACAGGTGCAGCACACCACCATTGCCAGGAAGATGGAGCTATGGAGCAGAATAGTCGACAGGGTCAACGCTGTGGGACAGCACCCAAGAAATCGGGACGACATCAGGAAGTGGTGGAACGACCTACGGGGGAAGGTGCGTTCCATGGTATCCAGGCACAACATCGCAGTGCAGAAGACTGGCGGCGGACCCCCACCTCCTCCCCCAGAATTTACAACATGGGAGGAGCAAGTCTTGAACATCCTGCATACTGAGGGCCTCGCAGGAGTAGGCGGAGGAATGGACTCTGGTAAGGCAAATCTTAACTACTTCTCCCCCCCACCCCACCTGCATGCCAACTCATACCCCCACCCTCACCCTCACCGCCATCACATCCTACTCCTTGCAACTGTCTCACCATCACAACCCACCCATCCCAACACCTAGCCCTGCATGCGTCCACAAAGCATGGACACCCATCACCTAAGCATGCCCACTGCACATACACATACAAACCCCCTCCCCCCCCCCCCAACCACCTTCACAACAGCCCCCACAAAGGAATGCCAGCACTGGGGTACACGGGCATCCACCCATTGCACACTATGACACACACAGAAGCAATAACCATGCTTTTATACCCCTGCAGGACCCGAACGTCACGTCACCGCGCAGGAGGGTCCACAAATGTCCCCTCCAACCCCAGAAGAGGCCCACAGTGAGGACAGCAGCTCTGTCTCCCTGGATCGAGATGACCAGCCCGGTCCATCGGGGACCTCGGGACAGTCGGTTCCCCTCACACAGCCACAGGCCACAGTAGACCTTCCCCCCTCTGGGAACACCAGCACAGCACCCACCCAGCGGGCCCATACCTCTGTCCCCAGGACACGTCAATCAGCGGTGTGTCCACCACTACAGGGAACCCAGGCTAACCCACCACCTCAACAACAACAGGGACCTGGGGGCAGTGGTAGTGGGCACACGGTCCAGGGGACAGAGGCCCAGGGAAACAGGGGAACTGAGAGGGCTGCTGTGCGACAGGGGGGGGGGGACAGGCCCAGGGAACCCACTCTCCACGAGGCCCTCTCCTCCATCATGGGAGCATACCACCGCTCCCAGGAGACGGTGGCGAAGGTCCTGGCCAGGTTTCAGGAGATCCAGCTTCTGCAGGAGGAACAGTATATGGGGTTCAGGGAGGAACTAAGAAACATCAGTTCCGCCATGGGTACCATCGTAGTGGCCCTGAATGAGGTAGTCACGACATTGCGGAACACTGTGGCACCTCAAAGGGCCCCTGACACTAGCATGCACCAAGAACTGCCTACCACCTCCGCCGGTGCTAGTGGACAGGAGGCCCGACACAAGACCAACAGGCCACCAGAACCCCACCCCCTGCAGAAGGAGAACCACCCCGCAAGCGGGCCCTGAGATCCAGGAAGAAGACAGAGTAAGATGTCAAGACCCCCGCCAGCAAAGGATACCGCCCTGATTGTCAACCCACTGTCCCACATTGTCACCCTGTCCAACCTTAAACTGCCCCTGCTCCACTTCCCACAGGCATTTGGACAATGCACCTGTGAAACTGATAGTCTGGACTCTGCCATGGACAATCCTCTACCATCACCCCTTACCGATTTGCAACCACCCATCCAATTTAGAGCACTTCAATAAAAACACTTATTGCACAAAACAATCTGGAGTCTGGCTGTGATTTAGAACAAATGTATTAGACATGACCGTGCCAAAATGTTCATTCACATTGTGATGGTAACAAACCGCTGTCACACAGCTGTAGTCCATGGGGAAACAAAGCAGATGTCACGCAGTGGGGCCCACAGCTCTGAAAACGGAAGGGAAAGTCACAACACAGTTACCATACACTGGGGGAAAAAGTCAGACAGTAGAGAGGTAGGAGTCTTTAAGTAAATGTAATATGCCGGGGTCTACCCTTACCTGTGTGTCACTGAAAATGCTGCTGTATTACTGTGTTCCTGTTCTCTATGTCGTCCTCTTCGGCTTCCTCCTCTTCACTCTCCACAGGCTCCACAGCTGCTACAACACCACCATCTGGACCATCCTCCTGCAGAAAAGGCACCTGGCGGCGCAAAGCCAGGTTGTGAAGCATACAGCAGGCCACGATGATCTGGCACACCTTCTTTGGTGAGTACATTAGGGATCCACCTGTCATATGGAGGCACCTGAACCTGGCCTTCAGGAGGCCAAAGGTTCGCTCGATCACCCTCCTAGTCTGCCCATGGGCCTCATTGTACCGTTCCTCTGCCCTTGTCCTGGGATTCCTCACTGGGATCAGTAGCCAGGACAGGTTGGGGTAACCAGAGTCCCCTAATAGCCACAACCGGTGCCTCTGGAGTTGACCCATCACATGCGGGATGCTGCTATTCCGCAGGATGTAGGCGTCATGCACTGACCCAGGGAACTTGGCATTAACATGGGAGATGTACTGGTCAGCCAAACACACCATCTGTACATTCATCGAATGATAACTCTTCCGGTTCCTGTACACCGGTTCACTCCTGCTGGGGGGGACCAAAGCAACATGTGTCCCATCAATGGCACCTATGATGTTGGGGATATGTCCAAGGGCATAGAAATCACCCTTCACTGTAGGCAAATCCCCCACCTCAGGGAAAACGATGTAGCTCTGCATGTGTTTCAGCAGGGCAGACAACACTCTGTACAACACCTTGGAAAACATAGGCTGGGACATCCCTGATGATATGGCCACTGTTGTTTGAAATGACCCACTTGCTAAGAAATGGAGTACTGACAGCACCTGCACTAGAGGGGGGATCCCTGTGGGTTGGCGGATGGGTGACATCAGGCCTGGCTCCAGCTGGGCACACAGTTCCTGTATAGTGGCTCGGTCAAGCCTGTATGTCAGTATGACATGTCGTTCCTCCATTGTCGACAGGTCCACCAGCGGTCTGTACACGGGAAGATTCCTCCATCTCCTCGCATGTCCCAGCGGACGGTGCCTATGAAGGACAACAGCGAGCACAGAGTCAAGCAACCCACAGGTACGTAACCACAGCTTGCACATAGCACGATTCCCAATGCATTGAATGGCTTGTATGAGTGTTGGTGCATGGTCTAGGTATGTGTGACGCAGTTGGTAATTAGGCCATGTGGGCCCTTGAAATGGCAGCTGCCTGACCTGTGAAGTGCGACAGTGGGATGTGAGGTCAATGCGCTGGCGTGGCACACCGCGGCGGTAGGCGGTCGAAGACCGCGGCTCTAAGCCGCATTGGTTAACATAGAATCCTATGGGTTTCAGGAGCCAATGACGATGTGCGCCGGTGGTCGCGGTACGCACCGCCGCGGTACGCACCGCCGCGGGTGTGACCGCCATTTTCTATCTGCTTAATCACTCGATACCTGATCTTCGACAGGAGAGGACCTACGCTGCAAGTGCTGCTGTGACCTCGGTCTGGAAGAGACAATGGCTCATGCGACTGGGGAAAGGGCCCCTGCCTTCACTGCGGAGGAGTTGGAGAAACTTGTGGATGGGGTCCTCCCCCAGTATGCGCTACTCTACGGTCCTCCAGACCAACAGGTAAGTACACTGGGACCATGCTTAGTGGGCAATGCCTGGGTTGAGTCGGGTGGATGAAAGATGGTGGGGAGGGGAGCGATTGAGGCATGCATCAAACAACAGATGAGAGCATGTGCCACATGGCAAGGGTGGGGATGGGGGGCCACTCACATCGAACATGCAGAAGGTGATGACAATTTTTCTCTCCCTGTACATGTCACATAGGTCAGCGCCCACCAGAAAGTCGCGATTTGGCGTGCCATCGCCATGGACGTCCGGACCCTGGGGGTCCACAACAGACGGGGCACCCACTGCCGGAAGAGGTGGGAGGACATCCGACGTGGGAGCAGGAAGACGGCGGAGGCTCTGCTGGGGATGGCCTCCCAACGTAGGAGGGGTGCCAGTCGTCAATTGACCCCCCTGATGTCCCGGATCCTGGCGGTGGCCTACCCCGATTTGGATGGGCGCGTGAGGACATCACAGCAGACACAAGGGGGTGAGTACAAATACATTCTGCTGACTTTGCGCGCAGTGGAGGTGTCTGGGTGGGGGAGGAGGACTGTGGGTATCCCTAGGCCAGGGCGATTTCTGTAGGCTAGGCCCCTCCGTAAGGCATGGCCCTGTGCCCCCGCCCCCCACCTCTGTAGGGTGCCAAGTACAGGTATCCATGGCACTGTGTCATCTATGTGTGCAGTTGTCGTCCATAGGCTTGTAGGCCATGTCCCACGGATTGCGTAGTGGACCCCAAGTGCGCAGCGTAGTGCAGGGGGCTTCTGTGTCTGTCTTGTCCGCCAACGGTAGCGGTAATTCATGCACTCAACATGTCTTTATTTCTCCTCCCCCCCTATTTGTGGTCTTCCTGTTCGTGTGTGCATTAGCATCATCAGGCGGAGGAGACGTGGCATCGGAGCACGAGGGAGCTGCATCTCACATGGCCATGGCGGGCCACGCAACTGACTCGGATTTCACCAGTGAGACGGAGGGCGAGGGGAGCTCCACAGCGGGGACTCGTGCTGATGTCAGTGACAGCGACTCGTCCTCTGAAGAGAGCTCCCTTGTGGTGGCGGCAACATCCGTGCCCCCGCGAAAACAGGTACAGCCGCCACCCAGCGCACCAGCACCGCCCTCCCAGCAGCCCCTCAGCGTTTGCCCCGTGCCCGCTCACCCAGGAATGTGGGCATCTCCTTCGCCCCAGGCACCTCAGGCCCTGCCCCTGTCACCCCTGCTGCCCTCAGTGAGGAGGTCATTGACCTCCTAGGGACCATCATTGTTGGGCAGTCTACCCTTTTGAATGCCATCCAGGGTGTACAAAGAGAGGTGCACCAGAGTAATGCATACCTGGAGGGCATTCATTCGGGTCAGGCTGCCCTTCAGCGATCATTCAACACTCTGGCCTCAGCACTGACGGCAGCAATTGTCCCTGTCTCTAGCCTCCCCCCTCCAACTTCCTCCACCCAGACCCAATCCCCTGTACCTCTGCCTATCCCAGACACACCTACAGACCAGCCTGCACACACCTCAACACCCAAGGGAAGCTCATCCAGACATAAGCACCACACATCACACAAGCATTCACACAAGCAACATCCACATGCAGACATACCAACACCCACTGCCTCCACTGTGTCCCCCTCCTCCTCGTCTCCCTCCTCCCTCCCTGTCACGTCTCCACTCACACTTGCATGCACAACATCTTCAGCCACTACGTCCATCACCAGCACACCCACCAGAACACTCCGCACACGTGCAGTCACCACCCCCACTACCATTTACACATCCCCTGTGTCCTCTCCAAGTGTGTCTGTCACCCCTCCTCCAAACTACACAAACGCAGGCAGACACTCACCCAACAGCCATCCACCTCACGACAGCCTCCAGCCCAAGCACCTGCACCGAGACACCAGACTTCACACTCCTACAACCACATCCTCTTCCTCCACTCCCATACCCACTACTCCTACCCGTCCCCCTCTTTCCAAATTGCTTTTCCTTTCCAAACTTGACCTCTTTCCTACAACTCCCCCACCCCGTCCATCTCATAAGACTCCAATCAGCACCTCAGTCACCACAAAACCGGGACCAGTGAAGACTGTTTTCCATGGACTGTGGAGTCCCCCACCCTCAAGGGCATCCAGTTCTGCTAGGAGCCAAGGCACGGCCAGCCCACCACCGGAAAAGCATCCTAAGATTGCCAGTGCCCGGCGCGAGCGACCAAAGACCCCAGGTACCAAAATCCCTACATTGGCTCCGTCAGGAAGTGGGGTGCCACCTGGCACACCACCAAAGGTGGGAAAGGGCCACAAGCGTGCAGGGAAGGGTGGGAAGGGCAGCACGCCTGACAAGTCCGGCAGCAGGCCAGCTGGCCAGGAGGGCCCCACCAGCCCCATCCCAGGTGTGCAGGAGGACCCACACAGGCCCGGTACTGCAGCCCAGGAGGGCCCCGCAAGCCACGTCCCAGGTGGGCAGGAGGACACCCACAGGCCGAGAACTGCAGCCCAGGAGGGCCCCGCAAGCCACCAGACAGATGGGCAGGAAGGCCCCGCCAGCCACATGTCAGGTGGCGAGTGACATCCATGCCTGGGCCGGATCCGCTGACCAGGACACTCATCTCAAGCACCGCTCCGCTGGGCACCGCCGTCTCAAGAACCGCTGAACTGGACCCTTCATCTCAAGAACCGCTGAACTGGGCCCTTCATCTCAAGCACCGCTGAACTGGGCCCTTCATCTCAAGCACCGCTCCGCTGGGCACCGCCGTCTCAAGCACCGCTGAACTGGGCCCTTCATCTCAAGCACCGCTCCGCTGGGCACCGCCGTCTCAAGCACCGCTGAACTGGGCCCTTCATCTCAAGCACCGCTCCTCTGGGCACCGCCGTCTCAAGCACCGCTGAACTGGGCCCTTCATCTCAAGCACCGCTGAACTGGGCCCTTCATCTCAAGCACGCTGGCCCATTGGCGGAAGGGGCAGGCCCGCATCTGTGTCGGGCAGGGCTGCACGAAGCACTCTGGGCACTAGTCCCCCTCCAGTACCAGTGGAGACTGTTATCCACTTGAGAGACTGTGGCTTTGCACTCCCCAGGATGGCACAGTGGGCAAACCACCCACTGTATAGACTTGAGAGACTGTGGCTTTGCACTCCCCAGGATATGGCAGTGGGCAAGCCACCCACTGTAGAGACTTGAGAGACTGTGGCTTTGCACTCCCCAGGATGGCACAGTGGGCAACCCACCCACTGTAGAGACTTGTGAGACTGTGGCTTTGCACTCCACAGGATGGCACAGTGGCCATGGAGGCCCCTCGTTTATCTGGCGTCGTGGACTCATCTGGCTGAGGTGCCCCCCCTTCCCTTTCCCCTGAGGTGCCTGTAGTTTTCCTATCTGATGCCCCTGCAGTGTTCTCTCCGTTGGAGGCAGGTATCCTGTGTGGGCTTTGCCCATGTGTTTTGGCCCAGTGGCCCACGAACAATGGCTGATAGACATATCGGACTGGACAATTTATGTATATAAAGTTATAGATGTGTGATATATTTTATACTCAGTCTTACAATATAATTCTATATTTATACTCATTTCCTTTTGCCTTTGCATTCTTCCGGGGGGGTTTGGGGGTGTAACTGTGATGTGTTGCTATGCATTGATGTGTGTGTTGTAGTGGTTGAGGGTGAGGGTGGGTGTGTCGCATATGTGTGTCCCCGTAATTTTTTGCCTCCCCCTCCCCTGTGTCGTAGGTGCAGTACTCACCGTTGTCTTCTGCGCCGGCGTTCGTGCTCCTGGTAGAGGAGCAGGAAGACAATGGCTGGTAGGATGTGTAGTTCGGGTTCCATGCTGTCCAGATTCCTCGTGGGGTGTATGGAGGTGAGCTTTTTCCGTTTGAAATGTCGGTTTCCGCCGTGTTTTTATCGGCGGGGCTACCGCCCCGGAAAAGGTGTCGGATTGGTGGGTTGTGATAGGGTGGGCGGTACATTGTCTCCCGCCCGTCTGTTGGCGGTGACCGCCGCGCTGTTTGTTTGTCCCGCCGTGGCGGGCGGTGTGTTAAAGTGGCGGTCTCTGTCGGCGGTTTCCGCCAGGGTCGGAATTGCATTTTTTTTACCGCCAGCCTGTTGCCGGTTTGACCGCTGCTTTAACACCGACCGCCAGGGTTGGAATGACCCCCTATGTGTCTCTGCCTGGCTGTGGAATGCACATCTGGGTCCAGATGAAAGTTGTGCTCGTTGTGAATTCACTCTAGACAGTAACAGAAAGGGAGCTGAGGTGTGCCCTGCATATCTTGATGGGTCTTCCAGAGCTAGAGTGGTGGGAGGAGCTGACATTTGCACCTGAATAGGGCTATGCCTGTCCTTACACAAAAGCCATCTCCAACCTCCTAGAATGCATCTGGGCCAGGGCATGAAAGGCAGGGTCTTGTGCACTACAAAGACTTTCCTTTGAAGTTTACCTACTTCAAAGACAGAGATGGGTATAAGTACCATAAAGTTAGAACACTTCTGGACTAAGGACATTCTGCCAGGAAGAAGATGCTGTAGGAGGGCTGCCACACTGCCTGTTGCTTTGTTGTGCTGGCTTGCTGCGTGCTGCTTCTGTCCTGGAAGTGAAAGGACTGGACTTTGCTTTCTACATCCTGCTTTCCAAGGTTCTCCAACATCTTGAATTGAGCTTACCTCCTGTTGTTGAGTAGCCATTTTAGCTATAGCTTTATACACATTATTTTTGCAAACTAGGCCTGTTGCTGTGCACTTAAACTAATAAAAACGAAAATATATCTAGGTTAACAATAGCCACATTTGCGGTCTTGTTTTATTTCTCTATCTAGCTGTTCTTCGCCTAGTTTAGCGCTGCATTCTTAAACAAGACATCTCTTTCACTCTGTGCTTTTCTCAAGGCTGCAGTATGATAGGTTGCCAGCAAAAGTGGTACGCTTTGTCTCCAATGTTCACAGAAACATACACACTCTTACGTGGGGATCCTTTCTTGGAACATCAGCTGTTTTATTATAAAACACTACTTTGAGCCATGTACTTTAGAGGGAGATTCCAGCCAAATGACCACGACTGTATGCTGATTGCGTCGCTGCAGCTGCTTATGTAGACTACAGGCCTCTTGCTCAAGTATGAGTGATGATGTCTTCCCAGGGGGAACCTGAAGGGCAGATTTAGAGCTTAACATGCTGTGCTCTAACATAGCCTAGGCAGGAACTATCCTTCACAATCTTAGTGACACAATGGTAGCTTTATTTTTTGTGTTTTACTCTCCTTGTCACAATTTTAATCTTGTTGTTGCTTATTGTCCTAGTTATTGCAATACATGCTTTAATATCTAAGATGCGGTTACTTCAATAAAACCTTATTGAACTATACTTTGCCTCTGACTGTCCTTGCATATGTGAGACTAATGTAACTGAGAGAAACGGATAAGATCTGAGTGACCACGATTCCCCTGAGTAGTCATTTATGTCATGCGCCCGGTTGCCCAACCATCCCTGCTCTTGGGTGGAGATGAGGCACTGCTAGTTAGCCAGAACAAACCCGGATTATGCTGACAGGAGTCACATCGTGCTGGTTCAGACTCAGTCCCCCGCAGTCCAGGCGATTCTGCTGCCCAAATACAGTAGCCTCATTAGGATAGTGAGAACCTACATGACACTGTTAAGAAGTCTCAGGGAAATCAAAGACTTCATCTGCCAGCACCTGGTCTCCTCTGTGGAGAGCCCTGTCCTGTCAAGTGGTGTCAGATCCAGTTCTGGGCCCTTGAATGTGGTTTTTGGTGCTACAAGAAAAAAATCCATGCATTGACTAACTGCCTCATTTCCAACCAACGCATCGCTGGAAGGATTTGATGCAGTGTCGCTGCCTGCACCGGATGTCCCCACTCGACGCAACAACCATGGTTTTCAACCCAGACTCCAGCTTTCCGTCGCAGCGCATCAGAAGAACCACTGTTGCATGAGTTTCGAGCACCGTATCACTGAAGTCTGTGACGCACCACTCTGACTCTGACGCAGCGCTTCCTTCATCGCTATGAGATTGACACATAACAGGTTGATTATCAACACATCACAGACGCATCGTCCCTGGGTGCCATTTTCTTCATTGACACTGCACTGCAGTAAGGAACCGATGCTTTGTGCCAGAAACGACGCATCACCTCACCCTGTGGCAGTAAGGAACTGACGCATAAACTCCCCTATCGAAGCAGTAAGGAACCAACACATCACCTCCCCTGCAACTGTAAGGAAGCAACACATCCCGGCTCTTTCCCCACATCACCTCCCCTGCGGCCTGCATCGTCTTTGTTTTTGACGCATCTCAAGTACTTTGCCTCAGTCAAGCGTTCACTGATTTCAAGGAACTACAATTATGTTTAATCTTTTAAAAGTGATATCTTTGCTTGTGTATGTTGGATTTTTGGCATTTTGGTCTTGTTCAACTCAGATAAATATTGGTTATTTTTCCACACTGGTGTGGAGTACTATTGTGGTGTTTTCACTGTGTTACTGTGTGTGCGTACAATTAGTTTACACATTGCCTCCGAGATAAGCCTGACTGCTTGAGCCAAGCTACCAAGGGAGAGAGCAGGGGTTATCTTAGCTGTGTGGCTCCCTTAGCCTGACTAGAGTGAGGGTCCCTCCATGGACAGGGTGCAAACCACTGCCAACTAGAGACCCCATTTCTAACATTGAGCCACCCACTTAAGTAGCCCTGTAAACATGTCTCGGGCCTGCAATAGCAGCCTGTGTGTGCTTGACAGTTTTAAACTGCCATTTTGGACCTGGCCAAATAAACTTTTTATCAGGCCTAATCTTTATTTTTAATACATATCAGTCACCCCAGGGTAGACCCTAAATAGCCCATGGTGCAGGGTGTAATGTATTTAAAAAGTCAGACATATACCTTTAACTTTTACAGGTCCTGGTAGAGAAATACTCTTAGATTTGCGTGTCATTACTGTAAGGCCTGCTTCTACCATAGAATAACATGGTGTTAACTTATTACATTTAATAAGTGATAACTTTCAGTTGGGAGCTGGTGGGAATATCGAGTTTGGTATCTAAAGAATTGGAATTTAGCTCACTCTTTAATGGTGAAGTGGCCTTAAAGTCATTATTCTGAAAATGGTACTTTTAGAAAGCTGGCATTTTCTCATCCTAACCATTTGGTGCCTGCAGCCTGATTATTAGGTCACATGCCTAGGTGTAACTGACAGTTCATCTTTGCTTATTGCTCTCAGACAGTGAAACAAAGGGCCATAGGCGCTGGCATGATTGGCCAATGCGTACTTGATGGGGGGAGGGGGGGGTTACGATCTATCACCTATCACACTTGCACATCATAAAAACTTTGCCTGAACACCCTCACAAAGGATTTGACACCAGTTTATTGTTACTCAAGACAATGAGGGGCTAAGGAAGGGATGCAAGAAATTCCAAGCACCCCTGTTGGTGGAACCCTTCAGTACCTTCTCCATACTCAATATAGGCACCAAGTATAAACATTGAACTCTCAGATTCAATTTTTCAGTACGCCTCTGGACCTGTAGAAGACTCAGAAGGACTGCTATACTCATCTGCAAGAAGGAGACTGCCACTTTGTTGCCCAGCTGTCTCAGTGAAGGGCTGAACCTGCAACTTGAACGGAGCACTGCCAGAGCGACTCCAAGGGCAGGTTGGCTGGCATCCTGACCAGAGCCACAGGGACATAAGGCTCTAACCACCTTGAATGTAGCACTTGGACTCTGTCTGCTGTGAGTGTTATCTTCGCAAGTGGGTCCTGGACCCTTGGTAGTGGGCCTGAAAGTGATCTGCCAGCTATGGTCCCAGCAGAAGCAAGGCAGTGTGACGCATCGGCTCACAAAACTCTGCATTGAAACCCATGTGCGACGCATCTGTGATACAGGACTTTACATCACAGCCTGCAGCCTCATCGAACCGCTGCGGTGCAACACACCCTCTACGTAAGCCTTCGCATCGCAAGCCCCTTGTTGACAGCATCCTCGGCGACGATGCAGGGCTACGCATCACAAGCCCCAAAACTTCTTCGGAACCAGCCAGTGCACAATGGATCGTCGACATAAGACTTCGCATCACAAGGCCTTTGTTCGCGGCATCCTCAAAGACAACGTTGGACTCTGCATGGAAGCTTCCAGGAACTGTTGCTGCACGATGCATCTCCACACCAGGTCCATGCATCGCCTTAGCTTCCCGGTGCATCCTTGATGCAGGATCTTGCAATGCTCTGCAACCAGGATTTAAAGTACTCTTCTTCAGCTGGCCTACCATCGCCCCTGTATCCGGCATGTACTCTATCGTGGTCGGCCTGAACTTGTGACTTTGTCACAGTCCGGCATGACCAGATAATCACAGTTGGTGCTTTGTGCTTCTAGGCATTAGTTTCACTTAATTTGTTAAAAGTGCATATCTCTGGTTCTACTGATTGGATTTTTGTTGTTTGAATATCAATTAATGTATATAACTTTACTCCATTTCTCTAAATTGGTATGGAAAATGTCTTGCGTTTCACTAAGCCTACCCACACAAGTGAGGTACCATTTTTATCAGAAGACTAAGGGGAATGCTATGTAGAAGGAAGTTTGTAGCTCACACAGATTCCAGGGCTTTTCAGCACAGGAATGTGAGGAAAACATTTGTTTTAAGTCCAAGTATAAGGTTTGCAAGGGATTCTTGGTAAAACAACCTGTCGAGAGCCACATAAGTCACCCAATCCTGGATTCTCTATTTTTCACACATGTAAAGGTTTGCTAGATTTCCCTACGTGCCGGCTGAGCTAGAGCCTAAAATCCACAGCCAGTCACATTGCAAAAAACAGTCAGTTTTCAGGGGACAAATTTGATGCGTCTATGTTGCGTTTTGGGGCCTTTCCTGTCATGGGTAGTAGCCCTACCCACACATATGTGGTACCATTTTTATCAGGAGACTTAGGCAAACAGTATGTAGTAGAATACGTGTTATCATCAATTCTATTTGTCTGCCTTTGTGATTTCTATATGTAAGCTAGTGTGAAAGAAAGAAGACATTTTGAGAAATGCCCCCAAATTCACATGCTACTATGGGTACCTACAAATTGAGAGATGTGTAAATAACCGCTGCTTCTAAACTTCGTATCTTGTGCCCATTTCGGAAATACATGTTTCCTTGATACCTATTGCTCATTCTTTATATTTTACTATATAAATTGCTCTAGACCCGGAACACAATAAGAAACCATTGCAAGGTGCAGCTCGGTTATTGGCTCTTGGTACCTCGAGTTCTTGAAAAACCCACAAACTCTGTATATCTCCGCAATCGGAAGGCTCTAGCGTTTGTAATCGTTTGTTGCTTTAGTAAATCAGCCATTGTGACAAGAAGTTACAAATGGAAACTGTCACAAATGGCCGTTTTACCTACTAACTTTCCTTTTTTCTTTTTTATTTCAACACTTATGGCCTCATTACGAGTTTGGCGGTCGGACCGCTGGACGGCCATGGTGGCAGTCTTTTGAACGGTGCCAGGCCGATGGTCCCAAGACTGCTGAATTACGACTTCCCCACGGGCTGGCATGACTGGCGGGGGGAAGCAGTATTATGGAGCTGCCGCCAGCTATGCATCCCTACCTGTCGGCACAACAGGCAAACTGTGTCCATGCACCACGTTGTGCAAGGGACACAGTGAACCTTCACCTGCCACGGGTCCATACACCTTTGGGCACCAGTTTTGGGCCCCTTACCTGCCTGACCACCAAGCTTTCCATGGCGATGAGATCACCATTGAAAGTTTGGCAGGCCTGCAGGTCGTAATGGCCACTGCCATCCCAATGCCGGGATCTCCAACAATGGCTGCCGCGGTCCCCGCGGCACTGACTATGGCGGTTCTGGCAGTCCACTGGTGGTCTGAACGCCAAACTCATAATGCCGTGGTCCAATGCCAAAGTTGCGGCGGTCGAACCGCCACCACTACCATGGTGGTCCACAGACCACCAAACCCGTAATGAACCCTTAGTTTTTTGGGGAAAACCTTGAAGGATCTACACAAATGAACCTATGCTGAATTCAGATTTTTTTTTACCTTTCAGGAATGTATAGCTTTCCGGGATTCACCGTGGGTTTCACACCAGTTGCCCCACAAACTGAAAAGAGGTTGAAAGCATAAACACTGGGAAAATGGGCTATCTCCCAGTAAAATGCCAAAACCGTGTAAAAAAATTTTGCTTTCTGAATCAGGTTTGCCTGTTCCTAAAAGCTGGAAAGATGGTGATTTTAGCACCACAAACCTTTCACTAGTGCCATTTGTGGGAACAAAAATAGACAGTTTCTTCTGCAGCACCCAAGATCCATAAAAAGGGTGTGTTTCCCCCGGGTAGGCCCATCATCTCCGGCATTGGCTCCCCTACGGAAAAACTATCGGAATATATTGACATCTTTCTTCAGCCTTTTGTCCAAAATCTACCCTCTTACATTAGAGATACCAAAGATCTACTCTGTAAAATTACAGATTTTGAGTGGACGGAAGGACATTATCTAGCCACACTAGACGTCACCTCTCTGTACACAAGCATCCCTAGATCAGAAGGTCTCACTGCCATACAACACTATCTAGACACCAGGGATGCCTCCTTACTAGACCACTCTAACATGCTGATGGACATGATACAAATGGTCCTGGACAACAATATTTTTATGCATAATGGCATATGGTATCGCCAAATGCAAGGAGTGGCGATGGGGGCCAAATTTGCTCCATCATACGCTAATCTCTACATGGGATTTCTAGAGAAAACTCATGTATGGCGTACCTGTCCACCATCTCTGACGCAACATATTCTGTATTGGGGCAGGTACATCGACGACATTTTAGTCTTTTGGTCAGGCGAGCTAGACGCATTTACACTTTTCACAGAACATCTAAACAACAATAGCTACAACATTAAATTTACTCATGAAATCAGCCCCATTTCTATCAACTTCCTGGATCTCACAATTTACATTAAACAGGGTAAAATATGTACCAAATTATATAGAAAATCAACAGCTTGCAATGCAGTACTTCATGCTACTAGCTCTCACCGAGACCCCAAATTGATGCTATTCCTTATGGAGAAAGTACTAGAATACGTCGTAACTGCAGTGAGGACCAGGTGTTCAAAGAAGAACTACACAACATGGAAACACGGTTCAGATCCAGAGGTTATCGCCCACAGATCATTAAAAAGGCATGCAATAGGATCTTGAAAATTAAACGTCCGGATCTACTTATGAACCCAAGAAAGAAAGATCCACACAAACGCATTTCTCTTATCATCAGACACAGTGCACTTAGCTCTCAAATTTTCAAAACCATACGCAAACACTGGTCACTGCTCTTAACGGATGATGTGCTCCAGAAAGGCCTGACTACGAAACCTAGCATAATCTACAAAAGGGGCACCACTTTACGGGATCAGCTATGCCATAGCTTCTTGCCCTCTGTCAAAAAAGGCACTTGGCTACCAAAATTGCCACCAGGCACTTACAAGTGTGGACACTGTAGCATCTGTGATTACATTAAGGACAAAACACAGAAATTTCGGTATAATACCCAGGTTGAACATAAAATCAAAAACTTCATTAATTGCAACACCAGCCATGTGGTGTATTGCATTGTATGCGTTTGTGGACTCATCTATGTAGGCAGTACCATCCGCCCTCTCAAGGAGAGAATCCAGGAGCATCTGAGAGCCATCAGAACACACAATACGAACTACCCTTTTGCATCACATTATAATGAACAACATGGACAAAGAAAAGTCTTGGATATAACCATACACGGGATAGACTCTCTAAATAATATGCCCCGAGGAGGCAATCGCACACTGGCCCTTAGACGCTTCGAGAGTAGATGGATTATAAAACTACGGGCAGTAGAACAGGGCCTCAATATTCACAAGGACCTGCATGTATTTCTATAAGCATCTGCGGGCTCTACTTCTATTTTTGTGATGCTCTTCACTGTATATAATTGATGTTGTCCCCTTTATATTTGGTCTGTATTGACTCTGGATACCACTTGACGTATTTATAACCACATTTCCTATTTTTAGATGCATATGTTGACACATTTTTCTTTTGTATTGTGTCCTTTCTATCAATATTGTAAAACATATTTACAACTATCACCCCACTCACAGGCGTTTTTCCTACAATGTAAAAAGAAAAGCAATCTCTTTTTCCATATCTCATCTCTTATGTTAAGAACTGCTATGTTAAGTAGTCCTTTTTCAGGTTGTTCACTTACTTTTGTCTCTTCTTTTTTGGTGTCGAAAATGTTACTGTGTCTGCGCTACACAGAGATCTATGTTCTACTTTTAAATATGTGATATGCCACTCATACTCATGTGGCACAGTTTGCCGAAAACAGTTGAATAATGGCAACACTATATAAGCATGCTGGCATCGGGTAATATTCATCCTTCAATACACATTAGTCACGCATCCACTCTACTATCCTTCATCTTCTACACTGTCTATAATGCGTTCACCTATGCATCAGTCCTTTCCTTTATAGCTCTCTCCCCTTTTTCAAACTCTTGGAAGGTTTTTCTCTAACTGTATTTGGACAGTCCCTACTTGACCCGGAATACCACCAACATGGCGCCTGCTAACGCCCATCTGTCCTAGGGCTCCCTAAGCGCTCTATCGGACTAGGCCGGAGTCCTTCTTTCATGTTTGCAGCGCGCGCATATAGACGCCGATAATCTGCAGTACGCAGAACTACACCGGCAACGAGACAGCGTTATCACGCGCTGTCCATGCGCTTCTCCGCACTAATGGATGCATTAATCAACGTATAGCGACTGGAAGAAATAAGGTATGCATAATCCAGTCCCTGCAGCCGCTGAACCGCACCGGCATTTGTTTTCCGTCTTGCTTCATCCCTTCTGAGTATTAAATACGGGAACCCCGACGGGGCAGACCTTCCCGTTTTTTCGCCCAATTTGATGAAAACTCTTTGACGGGGATTCCAGATTAGAATGAGTCTGGACTCTCCCGCTCTTTTAATATAGCCGGACTGACCATACCCACGTCCTTCATGAATCTTAATGGAGAGACGGATACGTGGGTGTTTATTTATTTCATTGCTCTTTTATTTCATAAATTTTCTCTGGTTTGGCCATTACGGCCCCTTTCTCTCCCTTACCACGACCTGCATTGTCTGGCGGCTATTATGTCACGAATCGTTTTTCTAGTCTTTTTCAGCCTTAAACCACGAACACCAGGAGAACACATAATAGCGTAGCTTAGCTCATTCCAACTATATTGATGAAGACGCGTAACTACCCAGTTTATTTTAACAAGTATGAGAGTGTAGGCAGCAGCTCTCATACTTTTTCTGGACTACTAGCCTGAGTTGCCATCTCAATTTTTTCTTGACACACCCACTCTTTTTATTTTCACTCTTTACAGGTTGGGCCCAGTGGGACCCCGTGTCTATCATCTTATGTAACTACGGATATACCAGTTGACCATTACTTACGAATACGGCAAGTTGCACAGTGCCAAAGACAGGAGTACTAGCCACATAATATGGCAAGACTGATTATTTACATTGGGTAGGTTACTACTACTTTCTTTCTCCTACCGCTTATTCTAGCTGTGGCTCACTCCAGCCTAAGATATTTTAATAGCACAAACATGTCTTATCTGATTGCTTCCCCTAGAACCAATGCATTATTTTAGGGGCTACAGCAGCCCTAGTGAAACCATTCTTCATCTAAGTCTGAATCTATGAGGTAACTACCACCTGTTCGTGTAGTACTCCTATTCTAACTCGTGCCTGCGTACACGGTTTTTCTTCTTTCCTGCCACCTACCTTGCATGCATCTATCTCTGTCTTGGACACCAGTTTGAAATGTAAGGTTTATTTGCATGTTTCCCTATTGCACAAGGGGAATTTCTCTACCCACATTAAAAAGGAACCTTCAGGTGTTTTTCACCTATTTCATTCACGTGCACTATCTTCCCCTTGTTTTTGTTTTTTAAACAAAGTTCGCAAAAAAAGTTCTAAGAATTTTTTTTTTTTTTAAAGTTTATTACAACTGCTTTTTTGTTTAAACAATGGGGTATCGCCTTTCTGGTCGTATATTCATGTATTTTAAAGGGCTCATCCCTCGTGCGAAAATGTGTATCCATGTGACAGATCCTCATACACTGTATTATCTCATGTATAAGAATTGCCATCTGTTTATGTTTCAGCCTTGAAAAAGTCCGCTAGGACGAAACACGTGTTGGCTGTTCTTGGATTAAACACCCCTTGCAACTCTACTCATTTTGGACTATGTATCTATTATAGAGACTCAGAGTGCCCTGGTCCCTGCTTCTTCTGCAGCACTGTTTCATTATTCCACCGCACACACCCCCCGTCCGGAAATGTTGTTATATTTTGGCTAACATTTCATTACCCTCCAGGGGAATCCACAAACCCCGGGTACCTTAGAATCCCCAGGATGTTGGGAAAGAAGGATGCAAATTTGGCATGGGTAGCTTATGTGGACCAAATTTACGGAGGTCTAAGCGCAAACTACCCCAAGTAGCCAAAATAAGGCTTAGCACTAGTTGGGGAAAAAAGCCTAGCAGGGAAAGGTTTTCTCGTTGAAACTGTGTTTGAACTAGCAAGACACATTACTAATTTGGTGGGACTCATCCACCACATTAATAGACCCCAACAGGCTGTAAAAAAGAGCACTCTAACACTGTATAACACATTCTGGGGGTGTGGTCTGGCCACCGGAGTGAATGGCCGCCTGACGAAGAGACTCCGCGCGCCATCCTGGATCGGGGCCTCAGCGGAGGCGCCATTCTCCACTTTCAGCCTCTCCCACCGCTTCTCGGACCCACAGGAGGCATAGGGCCAAGGACCCGTGAGGATTCACAGCTCCGAATGGCCGTCTTAATAGTTTCCGACATCTGACCGCGAGAGGCCTGACGCGGTGAGCCGAGCCGCGCCCTCGTGTGCGCAGCAGGACCGGGGATGTGCATGGCTACAGCGGAGGCCGGAAGCACCTCTACCCCCAGCGACCACACTTGCCAGCACCTCACGACGTGTGCTGTGCAATCCAACCGGAGCCCACAAGTGAGGAGTGGGGGGTGTACCCTCCCCCACCCACGTACAACATTCCAGTTGCCCACCCAGCCAAATACCTTGGCTTGTTAATGGAGCCATGATGGAGCCCTACAACACAAGGCCCATAACCCGTAGAGGAATGGTGGGCCTCCTTAAGGAAATATTGACTTTGGCACCACAGCTTTCATTGTGTAAAGTGAGGCTCACCAGGAACGCCTCTGGCATGTAAACAGGAGAGGGCAGTACAGTCATATTCAGGGCCTTCTTCCTTGTTTAACCTGGTTATCTTCTCCAGAAGCCCTGACAGGGGGATCCTCGTTAGGGCGACAAGGCTGATTGTTTCGACGGGGCAGTGGAGTGGGGAAGGGTCTTTTGCCTGTCTACAGCGGCGATGCAACTGAGGTCATAGTTACCCTGCTCCCCCTCAGGATTTCTCCCTACGGTCGCCTCTCCTCTAAACCCTAGCCCCGCAGTTCAGCATCAGGTGGGCGATCTGAGGTGGACCTAGGCCTGGGGCGAACTGTTCCCGCCAGCCCCGGAGACAGGGCCTATGAACAACCAGGTTGTTTAGACGAGCAGGAGGGAACGCCTTCCACTGGATTGCCAGTTCAACGGACTACTCTTCCTATGTGAAAACCTCCCTTCAGCCCCAACCTACTGGATTAACCTTCTACAACGGTTGCAGTCCCGGTAGCCTGTACGACTACACCACAGGCCAAGAGAAGCGAGAACGGGGCCCAACACACACGTTTCTACTAGGCACTTTCTTTCTGGGGCCTTCATACAGTTGGGAAAAGCCAAACGGGAAGTCTTCAGGTAAACACTCCCGCCAGCTGTTGTTCTCCGAGGCCACTGCACAACCAAAAACCATGGCGGCGCAGATGGCCCCTCCCTGCCCCGCGCCCTCACCAGCTGACCCCCTACATTGTAGGTGACAGACCCCATTTTGCAAGAGATTGCTGCAGTGGGACGCTGCCTGGAGGCAATGGATTTAAAGATAACAGATTTAACTGTGGCCTCCTCCTTCATTCGCGCTGACATCGCTAGCTTTCGGGAGACAGCAAATGACTTGGACCAACGTCTCACGGCTGTGGAAGGCCAGGAGGCGGCACTGCCCGATCAGGAGGCGGAATCGCAGTCCCTTCGTGCAAAGATTACCAATTTGGAAGATAGGAGTCGCAGGGACAATGTGCGCTTTTTTGGTATCCCGGAACATAAGGAGTGATCTGATATCAAGACTTTTCTCAAAACCCTCCTGTCCGACCTCTTTGGTATGGAGTTCACGCCACGGCTGGAGTTCCAAAGAGTACACAGGACTGGCCCTTTACACAAAGCGACCTCCGACAAGCCACGTCCTATCATCGCATGTTTTTTGCGTCATGAGCAGGCCCGCCAGATCATTTCAGCAGCCAAAACGCGAGGCCCATTCTCCGTGGAGGGTCACGAGATACGAGTGGCGGCTGATTTCTCCAGACTAACAAATGAACAGACCAACTAAAGACGAAAGGCATTCTTGGCTCTCCGCCTGCTACTTAGGCACCTGGATATTAATTACAGCCTTTTTCGAACCAGCCCGTATGTGGAATACATTTAACGGCAAATCCAGAGACTTTACCGAACCAGAAGACCTCAGCTCCTTCCTGAACAGTCTTGTCTCCCACCCCATGGACACTACCTCCATGCACCTGGACTCTGGCTCCCTTTCTGCCGGGGATGCTTTCATTACTCCATCCCTGCTGTCTCAACCTCAGCGCCCAACCTCACAAAAAAGAGGCAGAATGTATGAACGATCACCTAAATCTCAGGACAGTCGTGATCATGTCCTTCAAGCGGTGATTGACCACACACAGGACGTAGGCAGAAACAACTCTTGATCTCCCTTGAAACCAATAATCGACGAACATCCATGACACCGACCCCTGAGTACCCGGAGGACCTCCCGATACGAACTTGGCACCAGATTCTTTCACCTTCTGACAGCTAAGTGGCAAATTCAACTGATCTAATTGCTGGCTTCTTCTCTGGTGGGAGGGGATTTGGGTCTATGTAAAATCTTATCGTCAGTGATGGGTACGTGATGCTCCTTGCCTGCTTTAAGTGCCAATATTTTGCTGTTGCGGGCTCAGAGTAACGTTTGGACAGGCGGAAGCCATAGTGGTGGCAAACGTCCTGTTAAATTAATGTTGCATATTTTCTCCGATACAGTTGCTACAAGAGACATTTCCTTAATATTATTGAATTCTGTATGGTATTACTCATCCTATGCACATCATGTGGCTGACCTTTGGGTGTTGATTTTAACCCTGTACTCCCCCATCTGAATTTCCTAATCTATCCCCCTGCGGGACGATGGTCACAGGACGTCGCCTCCTCCCCTCGTGACGAGTCTCCCCCATGTCCCCTCAGCATTCTTCACATCCCAGGTAAGGGAAAGGCTAGCTTTATCCCAGTAAATTATTCACCCACCCTTGTCAAATTAGAAGGATGCTCAGTGCTCTGGCGCAACAAGATTTCGGCACTCACATCAAGCTATCCGGGGGCTTACCTGCCGTCCCTAGACTTCCCCTAGACAGAGTTGCGCGATTACTCCCCCACCCCTATCCCCTGATAATAGCGGGGGTACATCTGCCAACCACTGAAGCAGGCTCTCCTGGTGTTGATAGCCCTGGACGGCGGTGAAGGTGACACAGCCCTCACCCTTTCTTTGTCTGCACCGGGGCACCACATAATGAATAATCACTTGGGTGACCAGTGAGAATACAACTCCTCCCGCCGCAATCCTTCGCACCATGTCCCGCTATACTCCATACTACACCTTTCCTATCTCCTAAATAATACTTCGTATCTGATGATTCATCATGTCCCGCCTCCCCAAACCTGAGCCCTCATACTCCTAGTCTTTTGCGCCCTAACCCCTGCCACACAAAATTGTCTAACAATGAGGTTTCTTAACGGACTTACTGGATTGTCAGTGAACTATCAGCCCCCTGCCTCTTCCCCCCCAATGGTGTCCTCCCGGCGCGTGGGCCTTACAGGTTCGGACCCGCAGTTTAGTAGGACAATCAGTAGCGAGCTATGCTGTTTTCATCGCTTTCCCCTTACATCACTTACTTATTACTTCTTTTTTTTTCTTTTTCTTAGATCTTTACACCTCTTTTCTCCCTTCTGAGCTTATTAGATCGTTAGCTCTTCCCCGCTCGTCTGGGGGCTGTTTCTCCCTCTCCATTTCTTTCCTCTGCCGTTCCCCTTGCATTTTCCTTATCCCCCGGACTTGCTTCTTCACCTGCTCGATTCTCTTTCTTCTGTGACCGAGGGCTTTACTTACATCTCCCCCTTTTCTTTATTTGTCCCCCCCATCCCACGCCTGTGCGGAGCTTTCTTACTCTAACACCTCTTTTCCCTTTTTTCTATCACTGAACACTGCTTCTCTTTGGCTAGGCTCCCGCTACGTCCATTCATGGGGTCGACGACTCCACTCACGGTTATGTCCTGGAATGTACACGGCATGACCCATTACATCAAACGACAGAAGGTCCTATCTTATCTCCGCTCTAAACACACCGACATAGCCCTACTGTAGGAAACACACCTCTCCCCATCTGAATCCGAAACATTCCGTAGAAATTGGGTGGGCAGGGTGCTTTTCAGCGGAACACCATCCGTACACAGTGGAACGCAGGGCTCGGGAGGAGGTGCGGGTGGTAATACTTCTTCGTCGTTCCTTACAGTTTCGGCTACTTAAGACATGGTGCGACCCGGAAGGGCGTTGTGTCCTCGCCAAGCTGACAGTAGGTTCTTCTTCAAGCTGTATAGGTTCCATATATGACCCCACAGGTCCCAAACGATCCTTCCTCCTCTCTCTCAATCGTCTATTAACGCAGATTGGTGCCTCCCAATACATACTAGGAGGGGACTGGAACATTGTTCAGGACGCCCTCCTGGATCGCTCAAGCGGTCTTGATGCGGGCAATAACGCAGACCGAGCCCTCCTACATGATGTCCTATCGGATCATGGTCTGCTGGATTGCTGGCGTCTTTCCCACCCCTCCGACCAGGAATACACTTTTGTCTCCGCGGTCTATGGGACTCAATCACGGCTAGACTACTTTTTGATCAATCCCGGATGTTGCAGTCGATCCGAATGTCGGAAACCCTTCCGGCCGCACTGTCTGATCATTCCCCGGTTTTATTAACCCTAGAGCTCGGGTTGATCTCACCCGGCCGTAAGCCTTGGCGCCTTTCAAATCCCAGATACCGAACCCCGAAGGGAACGGAACAACTTAAAGCACATGTGGCCACGTACCTTCAGGATAATAAGGGCTCGGTTTCCTCGCCCCAGCTTCTTTGGGCAGCGGCGAAGGCAACCATTAGAGGACAGCTCATGAGAGATGCGGCCATCTCCAATGCTCAAATGAGAGACCAACACAGCAAACTAGAAGATTGTATCGCCCAGGCCACCCAGGAGTACACCCGAACGCCCACCCCGTCCAGCCTCCGCCGCCTAGAACGAGCCAAAATAGAGCTCAATTCCCTTTATACCTCGCAAGCGGAATATGCATTACAACGGTTGAAAGGTCGCCACTATGAACACAGAGAGAAGGCAGGCCACCTACTGGCCGCCCAACTCCGCCAAAGGGAGGCAGCACTGGCCATACCAGCAATACGTAATCATGACGACATGCTTATCACACACCCTCAGGCAATTGCAAATTAATTCCGCCGTTATTACCAAGCCCTGTATACCCCAGAAACGATCGAGGACACTAACCGCTTGGACTCCTTCCTTAGGAGAGTAAATATACCCTGTCTTTCGGCCGAAGGCAGAACGCTCTTAGAGGGCGACATCAGCAAGGAGGAGATCGAGCAGGCAATAGCCAATTTACCATACCATAAGGCGCCAGGGAAGAATGGGTTTACGTCCGAATTTTATAAACGGACGGCAGCGGACACTGTGGATGCCTTATATGAGGCATTCAGAGTGGCCGACCAGACGGGTTCCTTACACCCTCTTTCCAACAAAGCCTCCATCACAGTCTTACCCAAACCAGGTAAGGACCCTCTTATGTGTGGAAGCTACCGCCCCATTTCGCTCCTCAATGGGGATATAAAGATATTGGCTGGGATATTGGCATCTCATCTCAAGAAGTTAATTTCCTCTCTAGTTCACCACACACAGGTGGGTTTCGTGCCGGGCCGCTCATCAAGGAATCATCTCCGCACACTCTTTCATGCTATCTGGTCGGCATGAGACTCGCAAGAGGAAGCCCTTGCTCTTTCATTGGACGCCGAGAAGGCATTTGATCGAATAGAGTGGTGGTACCTCTTTGAAATTCTAAAACGTTTTGGCCTAAGGACTAGTTTTATTAATAGAGTGCGCTTATTATATGACTCCCCGACGGCCCAGATAAACTGCGGAGGATTCCTCTCGGACACCTTCTTGATCCACAGAGGGACACGACAGGGCTGTCCTCTATCTCCCTTATTTAATCCTCTTGGCCGTGGAACCCTTAGCAGCGGTTATTCGCAGCTCCAATCTTATTTCTGGAATTTCGATCCCAAGCGGAAGTTCTGTCATTTATCTATATGCGGACGATATCCTACTTACTCTCACCAACCTGCCCAATTCCCTCCAGGCCCTTAGAGAGATTCTAACGGAATTTGAACATCTTTCGGGCTATCGGATAAATTGGGATAAGAGTGAAGAACTACCATTATCCCCCGTAACAGTCAGCACTTCAGTGCTAGGACTCCCGGTCAAATGGAAACACTCACGTCTTAGGTACCTGGGTATTAACATTAACAAAGGTTTGGATAAAATAGTGATGGACAATTTGGACCCCTTGCTTAGCAATATGAAACGGGATTTTGAGAAGTGGAATCATTTAGGCCTCTCTACGTGGAGCAGAGTGCAGGCGGTACGAATGGTGACCTTACCAAGATTTCTATATGTCTTGGGCATGCTCCCCTTGTAAATACCCTTATCTCTCCTCCGAGAGTGGCAGGCGCGCCTACAGATCAACTACGACCTAGAAGACCGGGCAGATTTAATTGAGGCCAGAGACCGGGGTGCCCGAGAGGCCCGTTTGAAATTTTGTCTTTTTAAAACCTTGCATGATTGGTATTGGACCCCCCCCAGAAACTGCGCACTGCAGGATTACTATTTCACGCCTCTTGCTGGAGATGCCCGCACGCTCATTGTGATTTTCCCCATATTTTACATGATTGTCTGTCCATTCAGCCTTTTTGGTTGTCAACGGGGAATACCCTTAGGGAAGTGTTGCCCCTGCCGCCCCTCCTCACCCCTTCCCTTTTACTACTACACAACATTGGAGGGCTCTATGAACTCTCCCACCACAAGGCCGTTTATTGCACACCGCACTAGCCACAGCAAAACTATGTATCCTTAGGCATTGGCGTGCAGCAGCCGTTCCTTCCCTTGACAAATGGATTACTGCAATGTATCAGGCGGCCTCCCGCGAACGTCTTATATATGACCTGCAAGATAGAGCAGATGTGGTTTTACAAACCTGGTCGCCCTTTCTCTCCGGGCCAGCGAGCTGAGTCCTTTCCATGAGAGGTCACAACCAAACTACCCGGAATGAGCCCCGCTTCTTTGAACCACTTGCCATCACGCATTGCTTAATTATATCCCTTCCGATCCAGTAAAGACCTCCGTTGAATGCAAGCATGCACTCTATCAAGGCTGTTCCGCTCCCTCCCCTCGCCCCTGTCTTTTTCATTCTCATCTTCATTATCCTCTTCTCCTTTTCATGTCACCATCGGTTCGCCTATTCTATGGCCTCAGTTCTGCCCCCTTTCCCTTTTTGTGTACTTCTTTTCCCCTTGGTCACTACTACTGCTACTGCTACTACATCTCTCTTATTGTCATCAACCTCTTTCTCGTACGCATTTCTACTTTTGTCTCTGCCCCTCTTCTTTCTTCTCATTCTTATTCACATTCTTTCTCCTGTTCTATTCTCCCCTATTTCTCCTCCTAGCACGCTTGTCTTTCTCAAACCTTTGTTTTTTTCTTTTATATAATCATAGTGACACCCTTCTCTTTTTGCTAGTCTGGTTTGTATATTCCTCCTCCTCAGGATAATCCCCTCCCCTCGCTTCTGATCACTTCATATCTGTTTTTTATAGCGTTTGGGGATGTCTATTCTCATTACCTGCCTTACTGTTACCGGGGAGTTATAACACTTCTGCACCCCCTACTTTTACATTCAGGTCCCCTGTCAGGTCTCTCTTTCCCCATTCCAAGGGCAGGATACTATTCTCTTTTACACTACACTGGGACGTCGTTCTTAATCCTCAGCTCATACCATCTAGCCGGAGGTCTCCCAGATCCCCTCCTCATCATCCATCGTCTTCCTATATCATTCCATTATTGCCTGTCCTTCTTGCTTATCTAGTGAGGGGATATTCTGGGAGGGTAAATCTGTCCCTGTCCCCTTTTGGGGTTAGGAGCAGAGCAGAGAGAGAATATTGGAATGTTATTGTGTCCTTCTGCTGGTCTAACGATACTGTACTAAAGTTACACCATCGAGTTGTGGTGTTCTTCCTACTTGGTTTCCCTATAATAGGAAACTGTATTGGTGTATTCCTGTACCACTGTACTGTAACTATTTTCTTTCTTTTCCAACGCCATGCTGATAATACCTGTATGCCATGGATGTAGATATTCTCCTAATCTGTTTATTATCCTAACGTGTGTACTTACGACAGATTTTCGTCTGTACACGTTATGCAGGTCTTGAAGACCTGTGGTCTGCATTTGTGTATATTGTTTCGGGTTCTGAAAACAATAAAAAAGTACAACACAAAAAAACAACACACTCTGATGCTGCATTATTTTCTTCATAGAATAAAAAGTCTAATCATCTGGTGGATAGGCTCATGTTACTGGGTGCTTATTTTTTTTTATCTCAGTGGAGAGATGATGTATTCATCTGAATTCCTCATATATTTTACAAATGATTTAAAACTTGAAAACTAAATCTTGAACTGGTGTGGGCATATTATTCCAAGCCTGTCAAAACACCACAGAATAGTAAAAGCTGTGTAACCACAAGTGAATCTGGGATTTCTTTGTACATAGGGTTGACTCTGTATATAGTTATAACAACTGCCATTATCTATAAGCAAGCATTTGTGATCTGTTTAACTGGAGTACAAATACAAAGCTTAGGAATCTGATCAAGATCTCGTTATAAAGAGCCATGAGAAATGTCTGAGGAACAAAAGCAAAATGGTTGCAACAGTTTTGCCAAACATATCCAAAACAACTCTTTAGCCTTCAGCCAGCTTCACCTAGTGTCCATGGGCTTGGAAGGCAGAAATACGTTAGACATTAATCAAGAAAATAGCTCGTAAAGCTTGATTATTTCTTGCATCCATACCTGTGTGAACTTTCAAATGTTGGTGAAGAGAATTTCTCTGTGCAAATGTTCGGAAACAGATTTCACATTTAAATGGTTTAGATCCTGTATGTATTCGGTCATGATGTTTCAAGTATTCCTTTGAAGCAAAACTCTTGCCACAGGTCTCACACATGAAAGGTCTTTCACCTGAAGGATAAAAAATTATTTACATTTTTACTCAGCTGTTTAAAACATGCAGGAAAGCCTTGCTAACAGTCAACACTGCTGAAAGATCTTATTTCAGATATAAACAGATCTCAAACCACTTATCCTTCCTCCGATTCCCCAACGCACATCCCCCCTCACATTTCTGCTTCCACTTTGCTAGATTTAAGTTTAATCCCTTAGTCATCAACAAAAGTTTACTACTACAACCACTCCCTCCTCTGTTTCACTGCCTTTCTCCAAATCATCTAAACAAATTGTAAACTTTAGAGTGGACATTTTACCCTTTGTTTTCCACAACCACCTTGCTGAGATGCTATCAAGTATGCTATTTCACAGTGCACAATAACTCTTCAATTTCCACATTGTAGCAGTCAACAGACTTGATAAGAGCATTTTGCAAGCTCCAAATAGATTCTGATACACAGTAATGGGGTGAATGGGCTGAGCTACACAGCAAATTATAGGAGGGAATACTACACAGGATGCTGCAACAATCTCCCTAATATTTCCAGTAACAACCAAAATCTGTTAGAAAGAAAAAAGCAACATGGCCAAGATTAAAAGCCCACAAGAAGCCAAGCGCAACATAGCTGGAGATGCAGGCCCATCCCTGTCTTAAAACAGCCCAAGTGCTCGGCAGTAAAAGTATGTGCAGAATATGGGCTTTTCTAGTAGATTATGGACTTTATGTTTATTCTACTGCACCAGGCATGGGGTACAGGATATAAGTTAGCATGTGCTGCCTCTATTATCTATAGCCTACAGCACCCTCAATCGGCCATCTTTCACTGTAGCTGATGCTCATACGCCAAGAACCAATTCTACTCTGTGTGAGCTAAAAAACAATTTATTGTAAATTGTATTATATGCATCCTTTTACACTATACAGCACAGTGGCAATCAGTGCTTAATTTGAGCCAGTGAGGCCAATGGCACAATATTTTTGGGGCTCGGCACTTATGTTTCTGCATCAGATATTTACCAAGAGCAACTCAGAGAAAACACACAAATCAATGACAGAGGAAGAAAAAGAAAAATGACACAGGAAGAAAGCAGGTACCTGCAGGAGTGAGATAAACGGGCACGGGGTGGATTCAAAACTACCAGACTTGGTATTCACTATGCTAACATTTAATTGGTCCAGCTTCGGAGCTTAGCTTCAGGTACACTTTCCTTTTACAAATTAAGCACTGGTGGCAACTATGCGTAGTAATAATGCTACAGAAATCAGAAGTGTATACCCACCCCTACATAGCCTCCCATTTACCAACTCATATCCGTACTTCCAACTACACGGTTCCTGAATGCAATGAAGAATTGTTACTTTTCAGCATAGTTAAGTTGTTTTAGCTAATGCATCCATATGGTTGAAAATGATCTAAAAGGCTCTGTCAAGAACCAGCATAGCAAAACCTGCTACAAAAATAAGCAGAAGGTATACATTTTACTTGTAAAAGTACTTCAAGAGCAAGTTGAACTTCATGCTGAATACAGGCCCATGGAAGCCAAGTGATGCAATGAAGCATGGCAGCACAACTTCACAAACGTAATGGAACACACTGTTCTGTTCTCTGAAAAGACCTAATCACTGCTTGTTTCACCAGCTGTAATTCTGCTACCAATGCAGAATGATTGCATTTACTTAGTGCACTACACCAAATTTCCAAAATCTGTAAATGAAGGGTAATGCAGTTATAAAAAACAGGTTCGATGATAAAGAATGTATTCATATATAAAAAGGTTCAGGGGACTTCATGTGGATAGGTAGGTTGAGATTTTATTTGTGGGTGAAAAATGTTTTGATTGCAACTTGAATTGAGAGAAAAGGATAAGTGGTTCCATATAAGTCAGCCTAGGCCGGAGATAGCACTGTGTAAAACTATGGTTAGCTTAGGAGGCATGCAGAGTGAGAGTTGCAGTAATGTTAACCCGAAATGTACAGCTGCCCTCAGCACTATAGCTTTGGGTGAATTAATACATTTTTGCAGTTTCAAGTGCCTCAAAATGCTTGCTGATTATGAGTAGTTCTGTTTTTTTTACGGCTAGCCATGAAGTAATTCCTCTTAATGGTAGCAATAGAGTAAATAAGTGATTTTTAAACCTGGTCATCTACAGGCTAATTAACAGGTCTACAGCCATTTCTGATTTTTATTGGATCCACAAAAGATACTAAGAATCAGAAAGGAATACGTCAGAGCTCTGAACAATTAAAAAGCAGATAAATGCCATTTATTAACCTGTAAATTTAATAAACCTAGTTGCATTTTTAACCTACTTAAATCCGAATTGCAGTTTAGTGTTTTTGCTTGCAGTATCATTTCCTGCCGCTCTAGAACTGGTAACGGATGCAAATTATGCTACAGAAGATGCTCCAAAGAAGAAAATGAAGGAAAGAATCAAACTATTACTCATCTTATCCACCAGACTACGGTCTACAAAAAAACAAGATATTGTAACTAAACTATAATCACAAATTTCCACCAGATCATCATTTCATATTTTAAAGCCACTTTGTATGCATGCAACATCCAAGCATATTGTACAACCTAGGAGATGCTGATAAGTGTCTTTTTCAGTATGATGATGAGTGCAACATTTGTTAGCCAGGAGCCCTCTTTTCGAAATCTCATGAAAAACACATAAGCCCAAGAACTAATCCTGCTGGTCTGCCTTTGAATGCGTCACGTGCTTCAGTAAACAAAACAAAACAAAAAAAAAAAATATATATATATATATATATATATATATATATATAAATATATCTTCTGTTAAAAAAAAAATCATAAATGACAAAGATCAACGTACAGGGTAGACTAGGATTTTCTGCACTCTGTCTATATGCTGTCCTGCGGAAGCTTAGCAATAGTGTTAAGAAAAGGTTAATCCTATTTATGTGGCTGAACAAACAGTAACACACTTTACTGCAAAACACACACACACGTCACATTTTTCTTTAAAAGGGAAGAGACACAAACGTAAATTATTTTTGTATAAATGGTCAGTTCCTCAGATCACTGGAGATATTCTCAGCAGGAAAAAAGCGAAGATGGGAGGTGGGGTGTTTACTTTATTATTGAAAGAAGGGACTAGACCAGTATTGGGAGGAGCTTGAAAGAGGAACAGATAGACACAAGCGATTCATACTTCTGACGTTTTTCTTTAGTAAAAGGGACTCTGTTTTTGCAGTAACGTAATCTACTTGAGTAGAATTGCAACACAGTGTTAAAAGCATCTGTAGGTATGAGATGGATCCAGAAACCCATTATTTTGTGCACGCAGTATACGAGATGGTACTGGTGCCATCTAGTGAAGTGGCTTTATAGAGGCCTCCGTACACATCTACATATTTCTCTGGCTCCTCTCCGGGCTCTGTGGGAAGATGAACTAGGCTGTGAATTGAACGACACAGAGTGGCACTTTATCCTTGAGCAACCTACCAAAATTCCCTGCAATTTCTGATTCATATTTGTCCAGTTTACATTGATAGACAGAGCCTACTTCATGTCACTTAAGATACCAAGATACATAAAATCTACCCAGCAGTGCCTTGTGGATACCCCAGGTGCCGATTCAACAGCCTTTGTACATATGCTATGGTCATGTTCCTCTTTGTAAGCCTATTGGGTGTATATATATATATACTGCTCTTGTGGATACAGCACGGGACCCATTATTGGACCACACTGGAACATTGCCTATTAGGATTGTATCAGCACCCTAAAACCTCCGAGACCTTGTCGCGCTTTGTGGAACTTTCACTTCTGCTAGCTAAACAGCAAATTACCAGGCAGTGGAAATCCCCCCGGCTCCCACTGGCGACTGTCTGGCGTGAGCAAGTTATAGGCTGGGGCACAATTGAGGGGGCAGGCTCCACACAAGGAGAAATATTGGTATCTCTGAGGTCTCTGGAAGCCACCTACAGTCATGGAGTGGGATGCGCTTCTTGACACACTTCGGTCCCAAGTAGAAGAGAATTGGACCTTCTCCTGAAATAGCCCAGGTCCCACCGACACATTTCCTGGACTCCCCACCTTACATGCCTCAACTTCTATTGTATAACTGAGCTGAACTGTCTACTTGGTGTGAATATGACTCCATGTGGACCGCTCGAGGGTCCCTCCTCTGCCTTCCTCCTTATGCCTCTTCACATAATAACACACTTCATCCAATTGCGTGCACAGAAGATTAGCTGGGGTTAGGGTAGGGTGTGTGTTCTTGTCCATGTATTTTCTATTTACCTTTTTCTCCTTTTAAAAAAATACTGACTTTCGATAACCTAGGACCGGATTTATAGGGTAAGTTAAGAGTTTCCTTTACACCTGCATCTATGTAATTATGTCCCTTACTACTTTATATGACAATAACTGCAGAGGCACATTATGTATAATCTGAGAAATGGAACAGCCACTGATTTAATAATTTAAGACGATATGTGCCATCTCCTTTTTTCTTCTTTCATGATGAAAAATCAATAACATTTGTTTAAAAAATATTATCTGCAGGTAAAGTGCTAGAACCCAAGGTTGGTCTTCTCAGGTCACAGAACTTTTTTGTCTTTAAAAGAAACCAGATAACTCGTCTCAGAGAAAGAACTGCCCTGTACTTATCAATGAATACCTTTTGCATGCTGCTCTTAAGGATTTCTGCCAGAGTACTGGAGAGAGAGAGTCTCCAATGTGAATCTATGTATGCAGGTTTGTATTTGCGTGGCATTTGTATGTAGCGAAGATTCCCAAAGACAACAGAGCACTGTATAGGGTCAATGGCAAGGATACATTCCAGTGAAACTCGATAACCAGTGAAACTGTGTTTTGCTGAGGTTCCTGGAGACTGAGGAATTTGTGACTACTTGGGAGAGAACCAGTAGACCAGCTACAACTGGATGTTTCTTTAGCCTCCACATGTACATCTCCTAATGAATCTAGGGTGTAAAGAAGGCTCTAAGAGGACAGTAACTGAGAACTATGGCTAAGGTGTTCTGGGAACCAGGTGTAACTGAGACAACTTGATGTGGGCCTGAACTGGAGAATTGAGGAGCCTTCTTACAACCTCTCTTTTGTTGCTTGATCTCTTTGTCTGGTTTTCCTCATTTAAAAGTAATTTTACTTACTAAACTATTCTCTTTTTGACCTTACAGTTAAGAAATAAATCGCATAAAACTGTCAAACTAATTTTGTGTTAAAAAAAAAAAACTTCCACATGACTCTAATGCAATTGTTGCACACGTACCACATATTTTTTCCCTCTGAGATAGAATTTGTTATGTCACGCTATGAAGAATATGCAATGTAACACTTGCATAAACCAATTTAGATAAGAGGAGCTAGACTGTTTCGGCTTTGTGAGAACTGAGCCAGTCTCACACCATTGGGACCTCTCTTCCAATAGCATAACACCTTGCTTTGCTACAGCTTGCATGTCCCATAGAACTGTACAGGAATTCTTCAGGCAGGTTCTGGTCTCCTTGAGCTAATGAGATCCTAATGTGAGAACCTGAAGGATGCAAGATAAGACAATGCCGTCATACAGTTGGCCAATAGACAGATTTTGAAGTCAATGAAGAGAGAGAAGTGGCATTTATTGAGGGGATCCTGCCTAAAGAGAACAATTTATGTTTCACAATACATTTTGTGTTTCAAAAAGTCCACAAGGTGCTAAAGACATTACTTCAACGTCCTGAACCATGAAGTTTTTCAACCCTCTGTCTTCGGTTAAAGATTCACGTCATCTGTCTTTTTTAACTTTAGTTCCTTAGCAATCTATTGGGCAGCATATAAGTGGGATTAGTCATTTATTAAAACACCAACTTAAAAAACAATCTTACCTGTGTGACATCTTTTATGGTAAATGAGTATGTGGTTCTGTGTAAATCTTGCACCACAGTCATCACAAGAGAATGGTTTTTCACCAGTGTGAATTCTGTAATTACAAAAAATTAGTAGCATTGTTATTTGAGGATCCCCAGGACATTGTGTGCTTCTCCAAAATTAGCAATTAACAATACCTGGGAAAAAAGACTAAGGATTGGCTTTCTGAAAAATAAACATACAAGTACCTGCGAAAACAGAGGATTGGTCGCAGGGTATAATAGTCAGCAAATGCAGAAAATTTTACGGATTCATTCTTAAACAGACCTAAGTTAAGTGTTGGAAACCTTCTGAGAATCTTTCAAGAAGACTGGTAATACAAAGTGCAGGAATACTTTTCTATTCAATAACAGCAACATTGTAGTCCATCTGATATGCTCTAGAATAATTATTTTAATTGCACAACCATCAGTGACCCATGATATGTCATGAAAAAATACCTCAGGAAGAAAATAAAATCACAGCTCAAGAAACCCCTTACTGTCAAGATTCCAAACTACCATGATAGCAACCTTATTTACCAAAAAAAACCGGTCTATATATTTTCCAAGTAAATGATCCTCAGCTCATTTCACAGCCAAAATTAGATAATCGTATGATCCCAGCTCTGGTTACTAATGGTGTATTCAAAACATGTCACAAACTTAGATAACTTTAGAGCAGGGTCTTTCAGGTCAACAATTAGCCAGACAGGGGGTGTTCATTAAAGTCTGCAAGAATGTGGGACACCCCAAAAACACATAGGCATCTGGATTTGACCTGAATTTATGAGACCTACATTTTACAACCTATGACAAACATTTTTAACAACTTGTGGGACTCACCAACCACTCATATGGTGTTTAAAAAGCTAGTAAATAAACCTGTAAAAATGCTTTTGTGTTTGCAGGACAAGGATCAATTCACTACCTTGACACGTGCCTTGATGGTTATAAACTCATATGATCAAATAATCGAACATCAATCCTTGAAGACTAATTGCTCAACACATTTAAAGCTAAAACACTTCTCTCATATAGAATGGCAGATGTTCCCATAAAGGAATTAACCTCACAATAGGAAAGGGCTGCACTGGTCTTGACAGGAGCTTGATAAATGCTCACAGGCAGTTACTAGTTATAACCCTTTACAGTCTCCAAATAAGAACCTGCAGCCATGTTTAGTACAGAGTCTGGATGGCCACCAATTGCAGCTGACTTGCAAACTTGTAAAATTTATAAATCATTTTATGGCTGCTAGCTGCATAAGAGTACCATCGACTTTCTGCCCAATTATACTGCACTTTCTATAATTAAGTTAGTTTGATTTAAGTAATGAAGATGTATTATTTGTAATGTGATGAACTGATTTTGGGGCATTCTACTGTTTAGAATGTATTGCTTTCAACTATTTTTAATATACAGAACTATGATCAGTTTCTTATTGTAAATATGATTCAATTTGTAATGGTTTTAATTAATCATGCAAGAAAGAAATTACCACTGTACTGCTTAATCAATACAGAAATATCGCCCTCGGGGTAGCCTTCAAAAGAGGCAATGATTAATAGCAATCCTACCTCACAAGGAAGCATGAAGAACTAGGGGTTGTTGAAGTTCAACAAAGCAATGACATCTACAGGGTCTCTAGGTTCCTAAGAAAACGCTGGAAAATATTCTGCAAAGGAAGCAATGCCGCGTAAGTTGGACTAGTCAAACAAATAAGCAATGTAATGTAGAGCCATGTATTCCCAATAAATCAATGGCAACTAAGGAACCAGTTGATGTCCGAAATGTCAGTTCTGGCTCTAACCACCAAAACAAGCTAGACCAACTGCAGTGTTTCGCTCACAAGGCCGCAATGATAGCAGTTTCTTTCCTGGCAGTAATGCTAATTGTGTACCCCTACCCAAAGCAGTGATGATGGTTTTCAAGGCGGTATTGTTAACTGTGAGTGTACATTCCGAAGATAAACCAACGTTTGGACTGATCCTCCCAAAAAAGTGGGTTTAACTTTTAATGGCACCAGTGAGATCTCTGGGGCTAACAAGCCAGGATGGCACTGCATTGCCGTCTGAACAACAATGACAACTGAAAAGCTTTAAGCAACCAAGATGACTTGAGTACATACAATTTATATGTGGCCCTTCTGAATGTAGAAATTACACTGGAGAATTACCTATGTCAAAATGGAAAAAAGGAAGGTTTAAGAATATATCTCTAAGTAAATTTATCCATACATGTATCATGCAGCAATGTGTAGTTGTTCAGGACATTACTATATGGCACATTATATTAAGCGAAAACCTCTGAAATGCCTATATGAGAAAATAACAAATCACCAAATAGCCCAAAAGCACATTTCTAAAAAAAATTAAAACAAAAAGCGCATCTAATGGAAGCAGAGATGTAAAAAAATGGAAGGGTACATAAACTAAAACATTATTTGTAATGGTGAGATTATACACCAAAGTGAAAAAAAAGTTTGCTTTTGCCAAGTGAAAAATGTGGTCCCTCAGCACTACTGAATGCATGATTACATTTTGACCATGCCATTACAAAAATGCCCGCACATCATCACACTGCTTGCAGTCACAATTACAGACGTTATCCTAACAACGGACTAATATAAGAGTACATTTCAAAGAATGGTTAAATTACACTAAGTTCTCACAATTTATGAACTGATGTTTCAGAAATATATTTCAGTTTATCCCTCCACCTGGTTTATTCTAAAGTATCTAAAAAAACAATATTGAGCAATCAACCCTATGTTGTTTTCCAGTATTCTGCTCAACAAGTTGGTGTGTGGGGTTCTTCGTGAATGTGCTAAGGTGATAAAACCACTGTTCGAGGAAGAAAATTAAGCCAATTTAGAAAGACACATACACCTATTTGAGGTGCGATCCATGACTGCAAAAAACGCAAACAGGCAATAAATAAGGGAATTAAAGCTGACCAGCTTCACACTCGTGTCACAGCATCACTTCACAACCTAGGCGATCTGTGTCCTATTAATACACTTATTACATCCTCGTAAAGTAGTAGGGCAGTTTTATAACAGACAAAAGCTCACCAAAAAGTAAAGAAAGGGAGAAGAAAAATGCATTTCGGTAAGAGATACAACGCATGCCGAAAGTTGGAGAAGTTCATTGTGATCTGGAAAGAGCTGTGGCAATTGCAGACGTGATGAGAAAAAGTAGCTCCACTTTGGTAAAAATTAATTAGGGTTTGTAAAAAGCAGACGGTGGTATGAAATGTTTCATTAATAGCAAATTGGTGACAGAGAACTTCCTGTAGGAACGTCAGCCACGTTATACTATGCACTAAGGAGAAGTCTCATACGCTGATATTCCTGAGCTGATCTACTGAAAACAACATTCAAGACAGTGCAAACATATATTGTTTATGCAAAAGACAACAATAAAAATATACTATTCTCTTCCTGTTTCTTAATTCATCTGCAACTTGCGGGTGGCGCGTAATAACCTTCTCTCCATTGATGTTATTTTATCAAATTAAAATATTTTGCAAGATGTAGAACTCAATGCACGAAAATCCCAGAAAACAAAAACTAAAAATTTTAAAATATACTCACAAATTAGCAATGTGTACACCAAAATACAATGCACAAAACATAACCATATTATGTTGAAATAGCGGCAAGAACAAAAAATTCACACAGAAAGTTTAAAGCGGTATTCTCATGAGCAACTGACACGAAAGGGGGAGTTACACTCAATTCTAGATTTAGATCCCTGTCAGTGGCTTTTACCTTTCCTAAAAGAATCCAACAATGTCATGGAGTCTTTTCATACCTCATGTGTGTTTTAAGTGCAGAAGGCTGAGAAAACCTTGCCTCACACTGAGTGCACCCATAAGGTTTGTCTCCTGTGTGTGTTCGTTCATGAAGCCGCAATGCGGTTTTGGAGCTCAAACCTTTAGCACAGATTTGGCAAAAGTGGCGCTCACCACCACCCTCGTGCACCTGAAGAACATGCCTCTTTATGTCCTTTTTCCGCTTGAACTTTTTCCCACAGAGCTCACATGGAAAACGTCGCTCACTACTATGAACATGACGCTGGTGGCTCCTCAAGTTGCAGCGGTTGGCAAAAGTCTGACTGCATGTATCACACTGGTACACAACTTCAGTAAAAACGCCATGAGTATGTTTGTTGTGTTTCAAAAAACTTTTTTCATATAGAAATTCCTTGCTGCAGGTTGTACACTTAAAATTGTCACCCTTCCTCTTCCTGTGATCTGTTTTGTTAAAGCTTTCGTCTAATTCACTGTTGCTGTCAGTCTCTTCATCATCTGACTTCATATTTTTTTCTGATTGTTCTTCCAGTTCCACAGCTTCAATTTGATTATGTACAAGATTGTTCTTTCTAGAGTTATCTTCAGCGTCCTTCTGCAGTTCTCTCAATCTTCTAGTATACTTCTTCTTAGGAATTTCGACAAAGACTTTCCTTCCTGCCAATCTCCCACTAGCTCTTCTGATTTTTGCAAATGAGGGATTGGGGCCTTCTCTTTTCTCTTCTTCTAATGGTGATTTTTCAGTGGATGTGTTGGAACGCACTCCACTACCACTTCCTACTGGTGGAGAGACTACAGATTCTGATGGAACCTCTGCGCTAGTTGCAGGCTCATCGATATGTACATCCAAATCCAAGAACACATTTCCATCTTGTGCACCTTCATCATCCCTGGACTCTACCTGTGACTCTGAAAAATGCTGCAATTCCAATAGCACTGTCTCAATCATCTGCTTTTTAAGCTCAAAGCAAGTTTCAGTTAAGTCCAAGCACTTTAGCTTTTCTGCAGTTTCAAACATTCGCTGCACTCTGTGTTCTTCCACTTCAACCTTGGCAGTGTACACAAACTCAAGAAATGAAGCAAAGTCAACCACTTGCACTTCATTTAGGAGTATATCAGCTTTAGAACCACGCATTATTGGGTCCTCATTTAGAAATACTTCCTTAAAGTACTTGCTTGTAGCAGCCAAAACAACCTTGTGAGCAAGAAATTCTCCTCTGGTCCCCTGATGCTCGACTCTCACTGTAACATCACAGAGGTGGCCAAGAAGACGCAACTGATGCATTTCATTCAGAAGGTTGAAAGGAGATGATTTTGACTCCAGCAAAACAGCACGAGGCTCCATTTTGTGCCTTTCAACGTCATCTGCTGAAAAAATAGATATTTAAGTTAATGGGAAAAAAAGCTTTCCTCGTCCACCAAACAGAACATATACATTTGAAGACAAAGTTAATTTAAATTCCACAGCAAAACGAAAATATCACAGAGTTTGTAATGGGGAAATAGCAATTCTTGCAGTAGGGCTGACAAGCACCTACCGGTACAGAGGGGACAAGCTTTAAAATACCAGTGCCAGGCTGCAAATATAGTGCACAGTGTTGAGTGCAATGTTTAGCCGTGAGGAGATTCTATCTATACCTCTAAGGACCCAAGAGTGAAGTTCCCAGTACTCAGGGTGACAGAAATGTGAAAAAGAAAAGTTTTAAAAAGACACATTTTAACTTTTAAAAAAACTTAATTTCTGTGATTTATTAAAATAATTGGACTGAAATTCAAATGTGGATTCAACTGTTGTTTAAACTCTTAATGTCTATATTTTAATTCATGAAATATGATCATACATGGGTTTCAGATTGATGTTACATTTTTCGTGGAAACTGCCTTTGAGCTTATATTGTGTGACCAGGAAAAAGTATCGGGAGAATATAGCAGCTTTCTAACTGTCTGCTCGTAGACTATTCAAACATGATTATATTTTTGTCAATTTCTTAGAAGTCAAACTGATAAATGATAATAACATTTAGCGTGGCCCAAGACACTGCCCAACTTCTGAATTCTATCACAGCCAGCTTGAACCGGATACGAAAAGACAAGCTACCCGTATAGATTACATGGAATGGATGTTATTGTGGGTAGTCAATATTCAAACTATTTAGCTCTGCATAGGATGTATCATTCTAGAGAGGTAAGGGCCATAAACAAAGCACCCTAACAGTAAGGACCAGTTGACATAAAGACAAACACTAATGGATCCAGATCAGGCGCTATCAAGAATGAATGCAAACCGCTAATGTTCTTTTATCTGTGACGAGACAGAACACAATAGCTTTGAAAAGACAACCTGAAAGAGACTCTCTTCAAACGTTTTGGAGTAACATTACATATTCTAACGGCTGGCTTGGCAAATGCTACCATAAGGCATACGCAATTAGTAGTTTGCCCATCTGCTACTCTTCTAATGCAAAACTTTGTTTGCAAAATTAAAGAACAAATGTAAACACAAAGCCCAGCATCATTATGTAGGCAAAAGAAAAACAGTGAAGAAATAATGAGTTATACCGCGACCTTCAACGTCAAAACTGAACTTCGGACAATATTAGAGCAAGGGCATGTTTCGTTACTTTTGCTTGTATTCCGAGAGGTGATAACAACAAAAATGGTTACTACACTGTCTGTAAATAAAGAAGGAATCACTAACCCGAGTTCTACGATAGTCAATAAGCACAGTAAAATGGCAAACATACACAACTTTCTGATGTGTGCACAGATGGTGTCACTGCTAAAGTTAAATAAAATATTATGGTAGAATTTCATTAAAAAAAGTCACTTGTAGCTACCTCTAGTATGCCAAATAAATGTTGGTTTACGTTAGCCCTTGGATGCACTGGTGACCATAACTGGCTAATTTTACAACTTTATTATTCTTACCCATAACTACCACTATATTTAACATATATTTTGTCCGCAAAATTTAGTTTTTTTTTTAATGATTTGTCTATGTCAGAAAAGAAGCAGTGTCATTTCTAAAAGTCACTGCCCACAAACAATTCTCTCATGGTAATCTAGAAAGCTGTACAACAGCCTATGTTAGAAGACTTTGTTTCAAAGTCTTGGAATCTCAGGATTTAAAGATGGCACTTCTCTAGTGGCAAATAGGTACACTTCTGTCCTACAATATGCTCTTGAGCCCAGTTTGTTATTCATTTATCTGGCACATCGTTATATGATTTTCCTTGCAGAGAATGGTCTGCTGAGCTTTGTAAAAAGGTCCACGGATTTCTTAGAAGACAGTCAAGGAAACTTCATTTTTCCACAGCATGGGCACTGGAACAGTGCACGATCGACAAACATCTGCAGACACCAATACATACATTTTTTTAATTAATTTAAATGCCCCTTGATTTCTGCGCCACTGGATTCAAGCTAGCCTGGCTGATGAATGGTGATACCCTGAAACCGGTCACAGGATGCTTGAATCCTTTCCGGGGAGGAACTGGCTTGGCAGTTCGGGCTGGACTGTTCCCATAGGGAGCAGGGTCAAGACTGATTCGCATATGGCTGAGTCCGAACTAGGGTGACGTGGCAAGCAAAATAGCGATGGATTAAACCCATATCTGTGACTGGGGGTGAGTGTTTGAAAAGTTTCAACACTCCGTCCATCATTTTATTTTGAGATGTTGCCATGACTTACCAGTCAGACAAATTATATGCTCAAGTGGATATTTTAAGTTCTTTTGTGGGCCTTACTATAGGAATAGGTAGGAAGCCTGAAACATTAAACACCCTGATAAAGCATGCTCAATCAGCAGCGGCCGTTTTAGAAGTTCCAGAAAGACACCAGGGATCATGTTCATGTTCTCCAATTTTGGATAAACTGGCCACACTGCCGCAAACTATGGAAGCTTTGCTTCAGGATTTCAGGTTGCAGTAACCAGCATCCAAACCTCAAGAAATGGCAAATGCTCCATCGCACCCTACTACTTATGCAGACAGGCAACATGATGCACATAAGATTACCTCTACCCCGGTGGCAATGGATGGGAAGACATTAGTTGCTCTGCCACTCGAGAAAGAAGACCCTAACAGTACAACTGTGGCATCCCCGCAGGCCCCTTCAAAGTCCTTGATGTCTCTTTCAAAGACCTTGAAGAAGCTCCCTCAGCGTAGCTACATCTCTCTAGCCAAGCTGAGCAAACGGTCTTCAAAGTCCTTGCAATCTCCTTCAAAGACCTTGAAGACGTTCCCATGGCCCAGCTACATCTCTCTAGCCAAGCTGAGCAAACAGTCTTGCAAACGACTAAGAAAACAACATAATAAGCTAGACGGGGCACCTACTTCAGCAAGGCAAGGGATGTTTTATGTAATATTCACCACTGATCAACAAAACAACTCAAGTCTTAGGAATCCCTTTAATCGCACAGGCTGCAGATGGCACCATATCTGACCAAGCCCTTGCTTATTCTCCTCCTGAAGCAACAACGTGCAATTCAAACTCTTGCTCTGCTCTAGCCTTGGATTCCCCCCAAAGGATTGGGTCAAGGTATCCCTGTTCCCTGAGAAGAAGCGTTCCAAGCATCGTCAAGACTCTTAGCGCACCCAGAACGCACAAATGTGTCCAACAGTACTCTTCTCAGTGATCTAGTTAAAAATCAAGCCTAATACTACTTCAAGTACTAATCAGATTGCCTTGTCCAATCTGTTCGCAGTAGCTTCCCAGCGCGAACTCTGCCAGAAAGACACTCCACAAAATTGTTTTTCGTCAGTGCTACCACCTCCCCAGGACCCGTTAAGCCAACTGTTCAAGTCCAACAAGCTGATTTTCATCCTGGAATGCCGAACAGGGTTGCTCATGACATTATTAAAAAGGGAAATATTGTTCTGTTGCTTCTATCGATCCACGCTTTAAATAATAATTAAAAAATCTATAGACATTATAGCAACAGAATTTCTTCAACCCTGAGGGAAACAAGTATCCGAACCTACCCAGGTTACTTTTGCATCTCTTAGAAGGCTGGGGCATTGAACCAAAAAGAGTAAAGGAAAAAGGCTACCTGACCGTGCTCAATCGTCGAGTCAATCGTCCTATGTTCTCAATCCTAAAAAAAATGCACAAGGAGCCCAAGGCCATGAAAATACTGTTTTGCTCACCTGTCAGGTCAGTCAGTCCGTGCATTTAGCCCCAAAAGACGCACTAGGAAGACAAGGACTCAGAAATACAGAGGAGCATCCTGATGACTGGTAAAGGCTGCCCACTGCCCTCCAGGCTAGAAATAAGTCTGTGACAAAGTGGCAAGAGCTCTGTTGGCCAATGCCCATCTAAAGCACAGTTAAAAGTATGTTCTTTGAACATCCACAGCCTCAGGCAAAAATTTGAAGATTAATACACTGTGACACCTTGGAGCTACTTTGACCTTCTTATTCTGCAAGATACCTGGGCTCAAACAACAGTCCCCCTGACAGGTTTCAATGAATATCAGAAGCCAGTCACAAAAGTTAAAAACTATGGTCGGTCAATGGGCGGACTAACAATCTATATTCCTACACTGCTGCTCCACAGAGCAGAGATCTCCTTAAATGAAGCATGGGTCCAGCAATCCACATCAGCATTTCCTACTGCAGCAAGAAGCTCTCGCTCCTTTTTATTAGTGTCTATAAAATCCACATACAGCAGGGAAGAAGGTCAAATTTGGAGAACTGACGTTAATAACAACAGAACTTAAGCTACAATTCCGGCTGGCAAATATTTTGCTATCCGACAATTTCAATAAAAAACTGTTTTGGGGACGAATGGTTGAAGGGTTAATTGCCTGGATTTGCTTGCGATATTCCAGCACAGAGTCTACATGCAAAACATGTTGGAACAGACTTGCTGAGTCCTTCATGACAGACTGTAACCTCTTAGGTCTCAGACTCTTTAACAGGAGCTTCAGAGAAGTCATGCCTCCAGGGTGGACTCGAGCAGCAGGAAAGCTTACTTTTTATATGATTTTATTCTATGCTCAGCCCCCCTTTTCAGGGTTAACAAGTTTTCCCTTTTCCCCTAGGGGACAATCTCGACAGTGACCAACGAACACAGCAAATCTATGTTGCCACCTGTCTAGCGAAACTGGAAATTGCACCCCCCACCAGCTCTGGAGTAAAATGCGGCAATGAAAACAGCCCAGAGACTCTGTTCTGGATTAGAGCACTATATAGAACAACCGCCTCTCAAACAAGCTCTCTGATCAGGCAATGGTCTTTTTTCATAGATCAGATTCTTCAGAATTTTCAAGTCAATTCTCACTCTGGTACAAAGTCACTCAATCCCTTCACAAATCTCAACCTGACCAGGTCCCACAAGGTACTGAAAAGCAAAGACAACTGCAATATGCGAATCGTCCTACAGCACCCTTCTTCTCCAACTGCAAAAGCCAACTTAAAGAATGTTATAGTAAACTTTAGGAAATCCATTTGGATGGCCAAAGGAAAAAAGAACCATAAATTCTGGACCGACTTCTTTTTCTTGCTCATGTGCAGAACGCCAAACAATTCCGGTTGATGGTTAACCAAATGGCAACAAAGAAGACCAAACAATTCCGGTCGATGGTTAACCAAGTGGCAACCAGTAGCAAGATTTGCAAATATTTCAGAAACTGTCTGGGTCTCATTCCTGACATCACACTTTTCAATTAACACCATACCGGGGGCTCCAACATCTCTCATTCGGCCATCAGGTGATTTTCCTGTCACCCCAGAAGTAATAAAAGTCGCCTGTAAGCGACAGACCTGGAACCTGCCCAGAGAAAACTGCAGAACCTCAAACATCTCACTTGAGGAATGATGCAAATTAAAACTGATAAGATTGAGAAAAGACAGGGCGCCTGACACCAATGGGCTTCCTTCAGCCCTTGTTACATCAGACGCTTCATTTTGGGCCAAGGCACTCATCCCCTTGTTTGAATTCTGCTTCATTTCTAACAGTATTCTAGAATCCTGGAGAGAATCTACTATTCAGCCAATCTTCAAAGGTGGTATGAAATCTGATCCTCGCCATTACCACCTCATTGCATTACTTGATAATGACAACCTAAAACTCAGGGCAGAAGCTCGCCAGATCATTCCCAGAAACCAGTGCGGCTTTAAGGACAACCGTGGCACCACCTTCGATTTGATGGCGTTGGCCCTTATGTGCGACAAAACTCTCAGATGTGGCTCAGCACTTTATTCCTGCTTTGTAGGCTTCAAAGCTGCATTCAACAGCATACTTGTAGGCCTGTTGTGGCTCAACATTGCAGGATTGGAGTCTAGCAGCTGACATACTGATACCAATTGAGCTGCTGTATGCTAACACCTGGTGCAGATAAAACTAGGGGATGGAGCTTGCATTTCGAGGAAGATTCCCGCTAAAGCGGGGCTAAAGCAAGGTCACATGCACGCACCTCTGCTTTTCAATTTATATATCGCCGATCTGAGTTCCTGGACAAAGCGAATTGCTATCCTTCTAAACTCGGAGGCCACCACATGACTCACCTCCTATACACAGGCATGCTCTTTAGTCAAACCAAGATTGGTCTCTAGCATCACCTATCTATTCTACATGCATAGACAAGGGTGTGGAATTCCTATAACCCAACGCCCAGGACATACTGTTTGGGGTCAATGACAAGTTTTCATGTTTATTTTGTCCTTTGGACAAACAGGCCCAGCCCCCTGCAGCAAAAACCCTTCAGCTGTCAGTTTACAGGGAAGGGAATTGTCTGCAGTTGGGGTAATATTTGTGTCCATATTTCGATGCTGTGCAAACTTGTAATTATGTTCATTAATGAAAGCCTTTATTATTAGGGTAAGCCATCCAAATAAAGGTTGTAAGATCACACTGCACTACTGACAGTGGTTCTAGTAAAAAAAAAAAAAAAAAACATGTATATACACATTTCAAAAGTTTAACAATAAGAGCTAAATATAAGGCTCCCAGAATGCTCTTTGATTAGATGCAAATGTTTGCAGAAACCTGTAAGTAAAATTGATGGTTCTTTGAGTTCAAAATAAAATGTTCGGAAAAAAATGCAAATAGGAAAAAAAAGCATTTTGCTGAATTACTGTGACGTTTTAGGCACTATTTCTTTAAAGCATCATTTATTAAACTGTGTTGATGCATCCTGCTATTTTCCAAAAAATGTCATAATGTAAATCAGTGTAATCATTTTCAATAAGACTATGTGAAACATGAAAATAAACAAGCACTGGCAAAGACAATGGTGCACACTGGTGGTCAGTCTTTTGGTTTTGTCAGTGAGTGTTTTGTTTCGACATGGCTTTTTCACTTTATTGTTATGGGAGCTGTAAGGCCCTCACCATTGTAACAAACATTGGCAAAAAGCAACAAAAAAAAAATTTGGTCTCAAAAAGCACATATTGCCACAGTCGTTCCTGGCACTGAACAAATCTACTATGTGGGCTAATATGCTCCCTGTGGAAGAGCAGAATGCTATCACTCACAGTAAAGCCAGCCCATAGATGGATAGGGAGTGAAACAGAATTGTAATAGAAACCAAATTTCTTGGTTAACGCCAGACCTAATTGGGGGCCCAATTACTGAAGAAAGTCACAAAAGTGTACCCATGGTATATGTATTTGCATTAGTGGCTTTCATGAATCCACACAAATTTACATAAGTAGACCAGGAAATTGTCCCCTAGAACACGTTTGTGAACTGTATTTTAGCATGAGCAAATAATGATGTGTAGATTTGCTCATGCGAAAATCTATAGACCGTTTACAAGTTCACTTTCCCTCCAGCCACTTTTTCCCCAAGTCTGGAAGAGTTTCTACTTCTACCTCTGCCCTTGTCAGAATTAAATTTCCAACCTTTCTTGGTATGGGAAAACTTTAGGAAAGAGCTGGTGCAAATCCTTAACACAGCCCTGGAACTACTGCTTGCTGTTTCCTCCAGCCCGAGTGTGTAGATCTGCTAAAAGGTGACAAAATAAGGAAATTGCTTGTATTCAAGGCCTACTACAATATTAGCCCTGGCATAATCACAGAAGCTATTATTATAGGTCTTACAAAAAGAGATAGCTGCCATAATTTATTGCTGCACTACATGCCACCAAAGGGACAAGTAGATTTTTTTACAGGACAAGTAGATTTATAGAGCATCCTACCCATGGACAAGTAGATATTTCAATAAATTCCACGCCCCTGATGTAGAGTGAGGCACAGGCTTGCAATAAATTGCACAAAACTAAGACAGTTACATTTGGAGCAAAAACCATACGTAGAGATAGGTGGCATCTCAATGGCAACTGGCTCCACAATAGCCCAGAGTACAAATATTTGGGCATTTACTTGGACAGTAAAGGATCATTCAAACCCTGTTTGTGTGCTATGAAAACTAAATGCACCAGCCTCATGTTCGCCCACTCGCCTGTTTCACAGAATCTGCTGGGACCGATTCTCAACCCTCTTCTCCAAGTGTTGAAAGCCAAGGTCATCCCCACACTATCCTACGGGAGTGAAATCACTTTGTGGAGGGAGGCCACTACTCTGGACAGCTGCATCACTCAGATTTATAAAGCGTTTCTTTGCCTGCCAAAGAGTTTCTCCAGTGCAAATAAGGCTCAGGTTTAACGTAATCAAAAAAGTTGGTCTAGAAGTGATCTGTTTTAAAATTTTTGTCATAGGCTGATATCTGCGTTGCAAGGCTCCGTGCACGGCCTAATCTGTCTCGAATTAGCTAGAGCTGGTTCAACTTCGTCTTACAAGCGCTTCTTTGATGACAAATTAAGGGAATTTTCACTCTTGGATGCTTGGGGTATGCATCTTTCGCAGCAGGTTTTTTAAAAGCTCACAACAGCTACAGCAAAAAACCTGTCCAGTATTTAAGACATAGCAACACTGAGCAAGCACTCTCATGCCTGGTCAGTTATCAATTCTTATACCCCCAGCAAAAAACAGAGCTAGATTACTCACACATTCCCGCTGTGGTTTATGGCCAGGCTAGTTGCACTTAGACGGGGTGAGTGGAACTTTCGGATGCACCTACCGGCACAGCGCCACTCCGATTCCTATGACGAAATGTGCCGGCTCTGTGGAATGGGAAAATAAACCATCATTCATATTCTAAGCATCTGCCCATCCCTGTTGCAGCAAAGAAAAATCCTTCTTTGGGGTGACTTTATTTGTGCAGGAGTTCGAACTTAACGACAAGCGGTAACAGCTTGTCTGAATCCGGACAATATCATAATGAATTAAAGCTGTCAAGTTCCTCCTAATGGCTACAGCCAAACTGAGCTCTACAAATTCCAAAACTGTGAGCTTTGTTAGCTGTTCACCCTAACTTCCACATAATACTCGAGTCACTTATTGGCTGTGCCAGCTCTGAATCATTTGATTCCTAACTTAACCTCGAGTGGAGTACTTCTGGGCTGCTGTTATTTCACCCTGGGGTCTTTATCTGCTTGTACCAGCTCCTTTTGTACCTTGCACATTGCACTTTGTAGAATTCCTGAAGAACACACTAAGGTACTCTTGGGATATCCTTTCTTGATAACTTGAACAGTGCAATCTTTTCTTGGGTGCCTAAAGTGAATGCTACATTGCTTCAGTTACTCTGCTCTACGTATAATCAAGGTTTATTCTTTAATGTTTTTTGCACATTGCACTTTTCTCTCTAGTGCGTCATTATGCATGTCATAATAACTTTGACGTTCATGGTTTGAGTTTCTAATATTAGGCTATTTAAAGTATGACTATTGCTCTTAAATTGTTCTGTGGAGAGTATTTTGTGGCAGTACCTGATCCAAGCTAAAAGTTAATTCTTTTTTTATACTGGAAAATTCAATCTGCAAAGGCAACAGTATAATAACTGAACCACTTTCGGGATATCCCCTTATTTCCTTTTGCATACTGTTTTCTTTTTCAGGCGCCAAAGTGCTTGGTCATGATACACTTATCTTTTTTCTAAAAAAGAAAAAACAATACGCTGCTCTGTACTTAGGTTTTTATTCTACTCTTTGTTTTTATGATTGATTTTAACTATTGTTTTGACCATTTATTATGGTTAAGTTGCTGTATAAAAATACTTACTTATATAGCCAAAAAAAATGCTCCAGTCGAGAGTGAAACAAAGAAAATGGAGGAAAGTTGTAGAATGATAAGCAGGGAATATAGACAGAAAAGGAAGCCATTTAATCAAGTGATTGACCTAAAGGCTCTCTGAGTGATCACTTCCATTTTTTTGCTGACTGGTATTGCTGGTTTTAGAACCTTGCACATTGGGGTCCTGCTGCCAGTCCCCAGTATATGTCCTCTGACCCCTAAACAGGGTCAAATTGTCTAATCAAAATATTATATATTTTTTTTACTTCCCATTAAGGCCATAGGATATCGTGCAGGAATATACATCACTGGCATGTAAAGTTAAATGTCACCTGTGGACTGCAGTACCAATGTACCATCTGCTATGCTGAAGAGGGAAAGCATGGCCTCAGGGATAGGCATGTAGCTTGGCTGATGCAGATTTTAAACCTGCCAAAAACCTGTCAAACTAATCATTTTGATAAAAAGGAACACTACTTTCAAATATTTAGTAATTCACCTCTATAAAGGCCTGTATCCCACATGGTAGCGTACCTAGTATTTTAAGTGATACATGCAAGAATTTCATACTGGCAAGTTCCTTAGGGACTAGCCCCTAGCGGCTGTTTTCACTGTAAAAGGCTGTAGCTGATCCAATGAGAAAACTAAACTACAACTAAATTTCTATTTTTGCTAACTTTGGTTTGGTGTAAACTCTGCAAGCACTGTTTTATTATATTTATTAAAAATCCAATTCGATAGCGAAGTTGGATTTTTGATAAAGATAACTTTTCACAGGTTAGACTTGGCCTGCCTAAACCTCTAGTTAGCTAATACCATTAACCTAATACCAGCAGACCCCTTTCTGTGCTTTCTTCTTAATGAAGGGGGTGAAAAGCAGATAATGGCTAGGACCTTTTAGCAGGAAGACCTTGGTGGGTGATACATGACTCTTCTCAGCTCAGAAAGAGCAGATAGAAAGGTTTGTGAACTTCATGATCTTGAAATGTGTAATGGGAGACCTGAGAAAAAGAGGCCTTTCAAACCCACGGCGTGGTGTAGACACCTTTGCATCATCCCAGTGGGGTTGAGAGGGAACTGGTCTCAGAACTAGATGGGTGTGCTTGGTGGGGGAGGGGGCAGTTGTTCATCTCCCTAGACACAACCCTGGGTAGCCACCAACCTATTTTAGGGAGAGATAAGTTCTGTCATGTTCGATTTTACTAGGAATCTTGCACTGTGCAATAGGTTGCAGAAAGGCAAACAGGATATGCTGCAAAAGTAGGATGGTTTTCCTTGTTAACTTTTTGTCCATTGGTTAGGTATTGTTTAGGAGACTACTCCACCCACTGGCTAGAGAATCCTACAACAGTGCCACCTCACCCACAACTCATCAGCATACATCTGGACCTGTGGATGAACAGAAGAGGTCTAAACCTACTGTCTCTGACCCAGTGGCGGCCAGCAGCTTTAGGAGGGGGGGCGGGACACACGCAAACTCATTCTTTCACACACAGGAACGCACCCACATCCATTAACAACATTCATACCATTCAAACATGTACGCACGCACCAAACATTCATTTTAAAAGATCGCACACACTCATTCTTACACACACACACACGCACCCACATCCATTAACAACACTCAAACGTGCATGCGTGCACCAAACATTCAATTTAAAACATCACACACACACACACTTACCTTCAGCTTCCAGGTCCCAGGAGGGCTGGGCCTGCTGCCTTTCAGGTCAGCCAATGAGGGAAGGCAGCAGTCCCAGCCTCCTCACAGCGTGGGATGGGGTCAGTGAGACTGCTGACCCCACACCACTCTGTGACGAAGTGTCACTGATTGATACTCACCCTGGGCACTTCAGGGCTTAAACCTGAAGCGCCCAGGGAGAGTGTCAATTCGTGACCCTTTCCTCGTCACCCAGGGGAGGGCCTCGAGGCATCTTTGCTGAGCCGAGGAGGTCACGCCCATAGGGGCTGTAACCTCCTCAGCCCAGCAAATTTCAGCTCAGGAAGACAGGAGTGTGCGCAAATCACGCATGTCTGCTTCTGGCTGCCTGAGCTGAACATGGAGAGTGTCTGTCAGGCTGACCTTTGTTCAGCCTGACAGACACTCTTCATGAGGGGCAAAAGGTGGGGGGGGGCGTGGCCCCTCCGTACTAAAGGACGGGCCGCCACTGCTCTGACCTTTGCAGACACCTAAAGGTCTGCACCTCCTCCCAACTGTACCAAAGGATTGAAACATAAAATCTAAGAGGGGTTGCGGTCATCTGATCCTAAAATCTCTTTTATGTTAAAGAACACAAATCACCGCTACTGTGCTTGTTCGTGGGAAGGCAGGATGGCTAAAAAAAAAAAAAACAACAATTATCCTCCATGGGTTAGGAAAGATGGATGAGGGTGAAAAATGTCCCAATTCTTAGGCAAGATAGGGAGCTACCCAGCCCCACATTTGGGAAGGGACATATAAGCAAACAGGTTAAAACCCACAAAACGCCCCTCGCTTTGTGCAAGGAAGGGGAGCTAACAAATCCCAGGTTGCTCATTATTCCTGTATGACACTGTATGGTTCTGGCTTTGTCATCGAGTCTGGTGTTTTAATTTAAGTACCATTCTATCCATTTGCAAAAACGTGCCATATCATAAAATAAATGTAAGCCTTCTGCCAGGGTGTCATGTATAGGCAGAAAAGATAAAACTTATGGTGTTTGGGGTGTTTTGAATCCCTTGCATACTTTTGGCATGCTCATGGAATGAGACCTTAAGCTTCTGCTCTACCCCTACTTGGAAGATTACCTGTGACAGCTCAAACAACCCATTTACCCCAAAGACTAAGAAGGAGCACAGAAGCCACAGTATGAGTGCATGCCCAACTCAGAGATCCAGATGATCCAGAGAAAGAATGGACTCAGGGGCAGTGCAGATATTTGAAAAGTTAGACGCTGCGAGATAATGGATAAGGAAGCTCAAAGGAAAGAAAAAAGCGCCTGGAAATTAGAGGCAGAAATCAAAAAGCATTATTAAGTGGAGTCAGAAGGATGCGTGATAATCCGAAATGAGACCCAACTTATGGTACAGGGGCATACACCTGGGGTTGTCGCAGCATTACAGAAGACAGCAATATAACAGGCGAGTGAACCCTGGGTTAATTAGAACAAGCAACCTACCAGGTAAGACAACGACTTCTGCTGGTGGGGGCTCTAGAAGATGTACAAGAAAGAATAGCCATGTGGAATACATTCCCAAGTAATAGGATACGAGTTTGCTTGCTTCTCTTTACAGATCCACCAACAAGGACCAAAGAAACGCCTAATGCCATTTAAAATGAAGTGACAAGACCTTATAACAAAGGACGACTGAATGGGCGCCTCTCAGCCCAGCTTACCACACATAATGGCCCGCATACACCAGTCCTACCTTTGAAAGGATACACCACATTCTCAGTACCAAGAGGTTCCTACCCAGGTGAGTAATTTGTGTCCCCAACGAAAGTTGTTCTCCTAGCCGGGCATAGAAACTCTGTTGTCTTCGAACAGACATTACGCCCACCAAAGACCCAACACATAATAAATTCATACTATCCCGGAATTAACAACGTTTAAGCATTCCAATGTCTCGTTTCATTTTGCCCTCCCATCACCTTCACCACGTCTTTACTTGTAGATGCAGCACATTAAATGTCATGTAATAAACTGGAATGTGCATTTGCTTTTTCTGAGTTGAGCAACGTCGACAACAGTTCAATAATAATGCTTATTAAGTTTAATTAAAAGTGTTAAGTCCACAACTCTAGTGTTAAAGTTTCTTTAAACAAACACACAAGGCGTCCGGAACACTTCTCTACTACTTACACGGACCGAAGATGAATTCAGTCTTATGCCCGTTGTCCGTTATTGATCTTTTAACAGTCGACATTTGTCCGTAACGCCTGTGCTTCCGGGTCGCATGTCAGCCAATCCCATGAATGGGAATATCCAAATAGTTGTCTGAGAGTGGGAAGGACTTGTAATGTGTAAAGTGACCTAGGATTGGAGAGTGGTCGGTCCCTCAGCCACTTCCTCAGTGCGCTGCGCAAAATTCTAACGTGGTGATTGGCTGTGAGTCGGCTCTTGCTTTTGCGGTATTATAAACACTATTCTCTTCAATACCCCTTGTTACTCCGTCAGTTGGTGGACTTTTACTAGTTTTCTGATAAGTGGGCTAAAAGTTGGACTGGGATGTAAATTCTAGTTGTAAGCGACACCTGGTCTTTCACTAGCAGGCGCTACTGCCGTCACGTACTATCGGGTAAAAGATTGCTAGTTTACTGCAGAGCTGAGGGGTGGCCAGTTACGAGAGCGACTGATAGGCGAACCCCTATTTGAGCCATCCAGTCGGATGGTTGATGAGTACGTAGAATTATCCAAACCTGGTGCTAAGAGGTTCGTTCGGGGCTGCACGAGCAGAGTTGACAGCGTTTCGCCGCAGGGGTTGGATGGTGCTTTGTACAGTGGTTGAACCCCCCGCAGAATCAACGCTAGCTATCATAGACATCTCCATTTGTTTTATAGCACTATTCATGTGAATCCTGTAGCGGAGATATGCGAGCAGTTGCCACTGCTAACGCATCCCTTTATGATATTTTATCACACATCAGGACTCGTTTTAGGCCAATGAATCTTTTGACCCAGTTGAGAGACACCTAGGACAAGATAGCTAATCAATATATCAATCAATACATCAATAATGTCATAAATATTTATCACAACAATGCATTTCACTTTAGTCAAAGTCATTAATCAATTTAAAGAGTTACCATGACCTTTCAGCCATGAATAACCACACCAGTTTGGTAGAATTTTATGAGTTTAATTCCATATTAATTACAGTCTAATAGCAAATGCGTTAATCTCAACACCAAGAAACATAATTGCATAGTCACGATATGGCAACTTTGATAAGATTTCATTAAAGCAAGAATCACAAATATCAAAACATAACACAGCGTAAACATAGATCAAGTTTAGCAGGGTGTCAGTAACGCGTCAGTTCAACAAAGCATAATCTCAGTTGTTTGTCTATTTGCGTCAGTTTTGGTGAACACCTATCCTAACCACTGATTAGCATTCGCATGTTGGGCTTCATGCAAAACAATTTAGAACACCAATTTGGAAAACATCTAGCTATGGTCTCTGTCAAAAGCAAGCAGTTGTTACCTAGAAAGGAAAAGCAAACAGACAAATTACAATTGCATTGTCATAATTACCCTCCAAAGTTTAGGTCAGCACACAAGTTCAGTCTTCGTCTTCAGAACATCAGTTAATTCGCCATCAGTCAGAACTCAGCTCTGGGGCAAAAGGGCACTTTCCTCATAAGGAGATAAAGTGTAAAAAATGGACAATCTAAGGGCGAGGATGGTTTAATAAAATATCAAGTCACCAAACAGAGTGACAGAGTTTCTGGATAAAATCAATAGCATTCCCTACCTAATTCCCTGTGACATGGGTTTTTATCCCTTTTTCGTAGTACATTCCCCCAAAATTCTATTGGACATTTTCTATACCCCACTATCTTTAACCTATCATAAAGTACATTAGGTAATCTAACTCTTCACCCCATATTATTTTTCAAGTTTTGATTGGTCTTCGTAATTGACATCTTCAGAGGTGGTACGTCCGGTGTGATTTCATCCCTTTGTAATTCTTTTCACATCTTTTGGTCAGCAGTTACATTGTCTTCACCGGTTTGAACGACCTTGTACATTATATTAATCTACATTGTTTCATTTCACTTTTAACATTTAGTCTGTGGACGAGGGGAGATGGTGAGAGCGGATCTAACATGGTTACATTCATCTTCCAAGTCGAAGGAAAAAGAATAAACAGGGTTATGGCCCCTTGTGAGTCAGCACACTGAAAAATAGAAAAATGCATTTAATATGAGAGCCAGGCAGCTAAGCTTCGGCTCATGCTAACTTAAGGCCTATGAGGTTTTCAATACAGATTTAATAACGCAAATGTTAGTATAAACTTATTTAAACATAATATAAACATTTTGATTATCATTATTAGTTCGCATATACATTGGTGGCCACTCATCGTGGTCACAATTTAAGCGCACGTCTAAGCAAAATTACTATTATTATAGTTTCTATGCGGCAGCATCACACATTAATTGATAAACATTTCATGTTAATATAGATTATATAAGCTACGCTCTCTCAGTCCCTCCTCTGATGACGTTCGTCATCACAAACATTTCCTTTAACCTTTCACTTTAATTTTTCACTTTACGCATAATGCGCATTTCAACATCTTGTCCCTTGTGTGAACTCTCCCAAATTTCATTAAACATTTTCTCCCTTTCACTTTCCTCGTTCCTCTTGTTTCTCTTTGTCCAATTTCTTTTGATTTTATCATTTATTTTGCATGCTCCCCATAATCCTAATAGACAGGCCAGAACAATTAATAGACACCCTTATATTTTTGCAAGTACCCCATTCCAAATATTGCTAAACCAGCTCCCTACTCTGGCAATTCCCTTTCCAAATTTCTCCCATACTCCAGGTTCCTTCAAATCTTTCAAATCTGTACTATCTTTAGTTAGGTTAGTCAGCATACCCCTAATCTTTTTACTATTGTCTGGTATAAATGAGCAACAATGACGCTCGTTGAGCATCTTGCAGACCCCCCCCGCTTTTTGCTAAAAGAATGTCTAAAGCAAGCCGATTCTGAAGAGTCATAGCTCTTTCCGCAGCAAGTTCAGTATCCATCAGGAGTATAGCCCCTGTGAAATTCGTCAGCATGTTATCCACAATAGTAGACAACTTTTGAATCTTTATGGAGGTTAAAATAACCCCTACTGAAGGAATTATGGCTCCAAATATGTCTCCAACGACAGCCTCCGCTGTCTCCCGTTTTTGTCTAGCATGTTGTAATTCAGACATTTTAGGTATTTGCTTTAAGTCATCAATTTGATAAATCTTTGGGAAAACTATTCCCAAACAACATGTCCTGTACCATCCCTTAGGGAGACGGTAATAAGCGTTAAGTCCACAGATGTAATAAATCCCAGGGATCGCTGGATCCTGTCCATCTAACATGAATGTCCATTTACTCTGAAACAAAAACACATGTCTGCATTCACTCGTTCCCACAAATAAAGTGTTGTGCTCAGATTTTGGCCTATATACAAAGCCTTCCTACATGTAATGCATCTATAGCTAGTTTGCCCTGTGTCTTTATTGCGGTGTAAGCATAATCATTTGCATATGTGCGTTTTTCTAACCCTTTTTCTAATCTTTCTTTCAGTGCTTTGCGTCTATCATCAGTGTGATCTAAAAAGCTTTTCTCTACAGGTGTCAATAAGCAGGTCAGATTTTTGCGGTGTGCATAGGCTGTCCCAAATGTAAGCGTCGGTTCAAAGAAACCTCTAGCTAATTTTATACTATGCTCTTTAGCTAGCTTGTTCAGAAACTCAATCACAGGCACAAAAGAAAACACAACATCCAGATTTGAATAAAAGTATTGCACATGCTCTTGATTATAGAATCTTGTTAATAGCAAGCTACAACTTATCCCGTATGTTAGTGGAAGGCTATGGTAGGTGACCCCTTCTTGCACTGATGAAGGAATCTTTTTGCACACATAACAGTTTCTCTCATCCATGGTCTCAACGTACTCATTCAACAGGCAATAGAAGACACTAGTGGAAAGTTCCCCTTTTGAGTTAGTTCCCTCATGCAAGTGTTTTGCATCCTGCTCAAACTTTTCCCACGGTGTTAGTGTTGTAGTTTCAGGTTTTGAAGCATGGTTAGTCACTTTCTTATCCAACCACGGCATTCCAACAATCACTCCCACAATTATTATTGCACACACAATACCTAATATAAGACTCAACCAACCACACACCTTACTCTTCTTGTTACTACCTCTATTATAAGCCATGTCTGTAAAGAATCAGATAGCAGAACAATAACCAACTTGAGGACGATATAAAACTTCTCTTTTTTTTCTTTCTTCTTTCTTGATTCTAAAGTCTCTTTCTCTCTGCGTGTATTTACAGCGTTTCACTCACTCCAGGACCCCTTTGTCAAATCAGGATAGCAGCTTGTCATAATCAGGTTCTCAAAGTCAAATCAGGTTATCAGTGTCGCATTCGGTAATTTATAAGTCTCTTTTCTTTAGTTTTTCAGTTTTCGATTTTTAACAAAGTCTTTTCTTTGAGTTACTTCAGGTACCGTAGTATTGGCCTGGTACTTCTCGATCAAAACAGAACGCTAAAAATTCTTGTTGCCATTCAGATGTTGTTGCATATGCCCATTCAGGACCTGCATACCTTCTATTTGTGGTTCTTTTCCTTTTCAGTCTGCGTTCGCCTTGCAATTCTCCTTCACTCAGATCTTCTGTTCTTGTGGTGTCGGTTTCTTCTGTTATTGTTTCACCTGGTACGCTTCTTGCTTTTGCAGCCTGTTTCTCTGGCCAGTTATCTCCCTTATGCGTCTTCTTCCGGTTTGTCTTTTCAGGACGCTGAACAGCACCCTCCTCTTGTAATATGGTGTTTTCTCTTGAGGGACCTGCAACTGTCTCAGGGGACGCCGGTATACTTTGATCTCTTTCTACTATTTCGCCTTCTTCTTCCTCTTCTTCTTCTGGATCTGTAACGGGTCCAAGTTCTAACCCGCACCCGTCTGCTTCTGGGAGAACCTCTCCTCGCTCTCCTTGACTTAGTTCTCCTGCTGCCTCTACTGAGATAGGCACATTATCACCTCTCTCGAACTCATTTACTATTTGAGGGATAAGGCTGTTCTCAGTGGGCTCTCCTGTAGTCTCAGTTCTCTCTTGGCTATTTTCAGGCTCTGAGACTTCCCTCTCTGGAACTGTTGAGTCGGAAACTTCAAGTTCCTCATCAGTTGGACACATTACCTTCTTTGTGTGACTGGCATGTATCCAGTTTGGAACGCCTGCACATTTCACAGCAGTGGTTGTTGTCAAGATTACTTGATATGGTCCCTTCCAACGCGGCTCCAAACACGACTTTCTCACGTGCTTCTTGACAATCACCCAGTCACCGGCTTGCAGGGTGTGACCTGGATCACCGATCGGTGGCAATGTGTTAGCTTCCACCTGGTGAGAAAAAGAGCGAATCACATCAGCCAAGCCTTTGCAGTAGTCCAACACCATATCATCCGTGATATTCACAAGAGCATTTGCAGGTACTGCGGGCAGCCTCATAGCTCTACCCATAAGCATCTTGTGTGGTGAAAGTCCTGTCTTCTTATCAGGGGTGTTCCTCATTGACATCAGCACTAAGGGCAATGCATCTGGCCATTTCATATTGGTAGCTGCGCACATCTGCGCCATTCTCGATTTTAAAGTACCATTCATTTGCTCTACCAGTCCTGATGCTTTGGGACGGTAGCTACAATGCAGCTTCTGTTCAATGTCTAATGCAGCACACAAGAGCTTAATCACCTCATTGTCGAAGTGTCTGCCCCTATCTGATTCTATAGAGACCGGAAACCCGAACCTAGGTATTAATTCCCTAAGCAGCAGTTTTGCAACTGTGAGACTGTCATTTCTACGTGTGGGGTAAGTTTCAATCCAGTGGCTGAAAACACACACAATCACCAACACGTACTTCAATCCTCCGCAAACAGGCATTTCAATGAAATCCATTTGCATCTTGCTAAATGGACCACCAGCTCTCCCTATGTGGCTCAAAGTTACTACAGTCCCTTTTACGGCATTCATCTGCTGACAGATGATGCACCTGTGACAGGTAACCTCTGCGGCATGTCTGAACTTTGGGTTAAACCAATCGATTTTAAATGACCTGATCATTGCATGCCTTCCAAGATGAGCCGTGATAGAGCCTAGCAAATTGTGACAGAAGACTATTTGGCAAAACTAATTTCCCCTCCTCTGAGACCCACAAGTCGTCAGCCCTCTGTACACATTGCATTCTTTGCCAGGAACGCTTTTCCTCTTTGCTAGCACGACTCTGTAGTGTCTTTAGCTCATCTAATGTATCGACCACCCTTAATGCAAGGTTCAAGCATGTGTCGTTTTCAGTTTGCGGCATCAGTTCCCACTGATCCTTGAACAATATACAGTTTAATGCACAAAACCTTGCGACTTGATCTGCATAGCTGTTTCCCATGGACACCAAGGGCCTGATTACAACTTTGGAGGATGGTGTTAATCCGTCCCAAATGTGACGGAAATACCACCTACCGTATTACGAGTCCATTATATCCTATGGAACTCGTAATACGGTGGGCAGGATATCCGTCACATTTGGGACGGATTAACACTGTCCTCCAAAGTTGTAATCAGGCCCAAAGTCTTGCGACTTAACGTGAGCATTGCATTTCACCACGGCAATTTCAAGAGGTAACTGAATCGCATGTAACAAATCCTTGATTTGTTCACCATTTTTCACAGGAGAACCAGAAGAGGTCATGAAACCTCTCTGTGGCCACAATTGGCCAAAATCATGTACAATTCCAAATCCGTATCTGCTGTCAGTATAGATAGTGACCCTCAAATTTTCAGCTGCGTGGCTTGCCTTAGTAAGGGCAATTAGCTCTGCCACTTGTGCGGAATACACTCTCTCGAGGCAGGAAGCTTCGATGATACCGGCTGTTAGAAATGGGGTTTTTGGTTGGCAGTCAGGTTGCCCTCTGTCCAAGCAAGAACCCTCACTCTAGTCAGGGTAAGTCACACACAATCCAAAATCAGCCTGTGCTCACCCTCCGGTAGCTTGGCACGAGCAGTCAGGCTTAACTTAGAAGGCAATGTGTAAAGCATTTGTGCAATAAATCATACAACACCATAGCATAACACCACAAAAATACACCACACAGTGTTTAGAAAAATATATAATATTTATCTGGGTATCTTCGGGTCAAAACGATCAAAGTTGCAACACGAATTTGTAAAGATATCACTGAAAAGTGATAGAGAGTGTCTTAAGTCTTTAGAAAGTAAACAAAGTCTCTTTCAAACACAAAGTACCTGGTTTCTGGTGGAAAATCTCCTCAGAGGGCCACAGGAGAAGAGGTGCGTGGAAAACTGGTGTGTGCGTCGATTTCTCCTCAGCACACACGGACTTGCGTCGTTATTTTCCACGCGGGGAGTCGGGCGTCGTCTTCCGGCGCGCGGACAGTCTCTTACTGTGGTTTGTGGGGAGTACCAGATGTCCCGGGTCTGTGCGTGGATTTTCCTGCTTGTTCTCCGGCTGCGCGTCGTTCTGCGGGGCTGCGCGTCGAAGTTTCGATCTCACGGCAGGCGTCGCGTCGATTTCTCCAGCGGAGTCGGTCGGCGTTGTCCTTGCGAGGCCGTGCGTCAAAGTTTTGATCTCACGGCAGGCGTCGCGTCGATTTCTCCTGGAAAGTCGGGCGGCGTTGTCCTTGCGAGGCCGTGCGTCAAAGTTTCGATCTCACGGCAGGCGTCGCGTCGATTTCTCCTGCGGAGTCGGGCGGCGTTGTCCTTGCGAGGCCGTGCGTCAAAGTTTTGATCTCACGGCAGGCGTCGCGTCGATTTCTCCCGGGAAGTCGGGCGGCGTTGTCCTTGCGAGGCCGTGCGTCAAAGTTTCGGTCGTCCCGAAGGCGTTGCGTTGATCAGCGTCGGTGTGCGGCGTTTTTCTTGCCGCGGAACAAGCTGTGCGTCGAAAAGTTCGGCGCACAGAGCGTCCAAGAGGAAGGGAGAAGTCTTTTTGGTCCTGAGACTTCAGGGAACAGGAGGCAAGCTCTATCCAAGCCCTTGGAGAGCACTTTTACAGCCAGACAAGAGTTCAGCAAGGCAGCAGGCCAACAGCAAGGCAGCAGTCCTTTGTAGAAAAGCAGACAGGTGAGTCCTTTGAGCAGCCAGGCAGTTCTTCTTGGCAGGATGTAGTTTCTGGTTCAGGTTTCTTCTCCAGCAAGTGTCTGATGAGGTAGGGCAGAGGCCCTGTTTTATACTAAGTTGTGCCTTTGAAGTGGGGGTGACTTCAAAGAGTCTCTAAGAAATGCACCAAGCCCCCTTTCAGTTCAATCCTGTCTGCCAGAGTCCCAGTAGGGGGTGTGGCAGTCCTTTGTGTGAGGGCAGGCCCTCCACCCTCCCAGCCCAGGAAGACCCATTCAAAATGCAGATGTATGCAAGTGAGGCTGAGTACCCAGTGTTTGGGGTGTGTCTGAGTGAATGCACAAGGAGCTGTCAACTAAACCTAGCCAGACGTGGATTGAAGGGCACAACAAGATTTTAGTGCAAAGAAATGCTCACTTTCTAAAAGTGGCATTTCTAGAATAGTAATATTAAATCCGACTTCACCAGTCAGCAGGATTTTATATTACCATTCTGGCCATACTAAATATGACCTTCCTGCTCCTTTCAGATCAGCAGCTGCCACTTCAACAATGTATGAGAGCAGCCCCAATGTTAGCCTATGAAGGGAGCAGGCCTCACAGTAGTGTAAAAACGAATTTAGGAGTTTTACCCTACCAGGACATATAACCACACAAGTACATGTCCTGCCTTTTACCCACACAGCACCCTGCTCTAGGGGTTACCTAGGGCACACATTAGGGGTGACTTATGTATAGAAAAAGGGGAGTTCTAGGCTTGGCAAGTACCTTTAAATGCCAAGTCGAAGTGGCAGTGAGACTGCACACACAGGCCTTGCAATGGCAGGCCTGAGACAAGGTTAAGGGGCTACTGAGGTGGGTGGCACAACCAGTGCTGCAGGCCCACTAGTAGCATTTAATCTACCTGCCCTAGGCACATGTAGTGCACTCTACCAGGGACTTACAAGTAAATTAAATAGTCAATCATGGATAAACCAATCAGTAGTACAATTTACACAGAGAGCATATGCACTTTAGCACTGGTTAGCAGTGGTAAAGTGCCCAGAGGTCAAAAGCCAACAATAACAGGTCAGAAAAAATAGGAGGAAGGAGGCAAAAAGTTTGGGGATGTCCCTGTCAAAAAGCCAGGTCCAACATGACCCCCTACCAGCCTAAAGCCAGGGGAGAACAATCACTATCCTGATGTACTTCCCTGTTTGAGGCGACAGAACAAGGACCCAGGCCCACAATAGCAGGGGCATGCTCCAGTTCTTCGCCTTCCTGACTCCAATTGGATCCCTCTGTCCATACTCTCAGGGCCCACTAAGCCAACCCATGGGGAACCTTTCTCCTTACCTGCTGATCCCATCTGTGCAGCACCTAACCTTACTTTGCTCACAGATGTATCCCAGGAGCAGGATAATACCACCATGACCAACACAGTGGTGTTGCCCCCTCTACCCCCGGGGTGTGACACTTGTCCCCTCCCCAGGGATAACTCTGTCCACCCGGACAGCAAGCCACAGTGATTACTGACAGCTGCCAGGGATGAGAGCCAGGCCCCAGGCCTCTCAAAGCTCTCCAACCACTGTGGCTGTGGAGAGCGGGGGCTGTAGCCCCAGGTGCTGGGCACCCTTTAACCACTCTCCCTTCCACCAGGTCAGGGATGACAGCCTGAACCTGGTCCTCCCCTCTGGGGCTCTGTACCCTCCCTCCTGGAGCGGTACCCCCAGAGTCCAACATGGTCAAGGTGCTTACAGAAGTCGCCCTGTACCATTCCTCCACCAGTGCAGGGCTGTTAACCGGCAACTGGCCCTCCAACCTGGGGTCTGTACCTTCAGGTTGGACTAGGGCCCGGGGTGAGGCTTCCCTCCCCCTGCCCTCGCTTCTGGGGTCCAGCACCCTCCAACTAGGAGTGGCCTCCTCAGAAGACAACATGGTAGGGGCACTGTTATCAGTAGCCCCTCCCTCCAGGTCCGGGGGGGACACCCTGAACCTGGTCTTCCAGCCCAGGGTCTGTACCCTCAGACTGGATCACTGCCTGGCAAACCAGGACTTTCTGGGAGGCACACCTACCCCCCACCAGGTCAGAGTTTAACCTCTGCACCTGACCATTCAACTCAGATTTACCACCCGGAAGTTGAACAACTGCCTGGCACACCAGGACTTTCTGGGAGGCACAGCTACCTCCCACCAGGTCAGAGGTTAACCTCTGAACCTGGTTCTCCAACCCAGGGTCACCACCCTGAGGTTGAACAATTGCCTGGCACGCCAGGACTTTCTGGGGGGCACACCTACCTCCCACCGGGTCAGAGTTTAACCTCTGAACCCGGTTATCCAACCCAGAGTCAGCACCCTGAGGTTGGACAACTGCCTGGTACACCAGGACTTTCTGGGGGGCACTAGTACCCCCCACCAGGTCAGAGTTTAACCTCTGAACCCGGTTATCCAACCCAGAGTCAACACCCTGAGGTTGAACCATTGCCTGGCAGGCCAAGACTTCCAGGGAGGCACACCTACCTCCCACCAGGTCAGAGTTTAACCTCTGAGCCTGGTTCCCCAACCCAGGGTCACCACCCTGAGGTTGGGCAATTGCCTGGCACGCCAGGACTTTCTGGGGAGCACACCTACCCCCCACCAGGTCAGAGTTTAACCTCTGAACCTGGTCATCCAACCCAGAGTCAACACCCTGAGGTTGGACAATTGCCTGGCGCAGCAGGACTTCTTGGGAGGCATACCTACCTCCCACCAGGTCAGAGTTTAACCTCTGAACCTTGGTATCCAACCCAGTGTCACCACCCTGAGGTTGGGCAACTGCCTGGCACACCAGGACTTTCTGGGAGGCACGCCTACCTCCCACCAGGTCAGAGGTTAACCTCTGAACCTGGTTCTCCAACCCAGGGTCACCACCCTGAGGTTGAACAATTGCCTGGCACGCCAGGACTTTCTGGGGGGCACACCTACCCCCCAACAGGTCAGAGTTTATCCCCTGAACCTGGTTAGCCAACCCAGAGTCACCACCCTGAGGTTGAACCATTGCCTGGCAGGCCAGGACTTCCAGGGAGGCACACCTACCTCCCACCAGGTCAGAGTTTAACCTCTGAACCTGGTCATCCAACCCAGAGTCAACACCCTGAGGTTGGACAATTGCTTGGCGCAGCAGGACTTCTTGGGAGGCATACCTACCTCCCACCAGGTCAGAGTTTAACCTCTGAACCTGGGTATCCAACCCAGTGTCACCACCCTGAGGTTGGGCAACTGCCTGGCACACCAGGACTTTCTGGGAGGCACGCCTACCTCCCACCAGGTCAGAGGTTAACCTCTGAACCTGGTTCCCCAACCCAGGGTCACCACCTTGAGGTTGGGCAATTGCCTGGCACGCCAGGACTTTCTGGGGGGCACACCTACCCCCCACCAGGTCAGAGTTTAACCTCTGAACCTGGTCATCCAACCCAGAGTCAACACCCTGAGGTTGGACAATTGCCTGGCACAGCAGGACTTCTTGGGTGGCACATCTACCTCCCACCAGGTCAGAGTTTAACCTCTGAACCTGGGTATCCAACCCAGAGTCACCACCCTGAGGTTGAATCTTTGCCTGGCATGCCAGGACTTCCTGGGGGGCACTCTCACCCCCCACAAGGGACACACCGTCCCCAAGGGCCACACAAGAGTCTGGTTGGCGCAGGTCTCCCGACCTCTGCCCATCCGGCAGAGTCTGGGTTTCCCCCAAACCAGAAACGGTTTCACCTGGGTCATTCCTGGGGGGCTCTGCTCTCAGAGCTGTCCCCTGACTCTCAAGGTCCTCCACTGGGGTCTGCAACCCCCTCTCAACCCTATGTCTGGACTTCTGCACCCCCTCACTAGGAGGGGTACTGCCAGACACCAGAACTGTTGGGATGCTGGCTACAGTCACCCCCCCAAGTTCTTCTGACACTGCAGGGCTTCCCTCAAAACGTGGCCCTACGGTACAGGCTAGGCTTCCCTCCTGGTGTTCCCTCATGGAACCCTCTAGGACCTGGGACCTACCTGGGACACTACAATCCTTTCCCACCACACTCGGTTGGGAACCACCTAGACCACTCCCTTCAGGAGCACCCCCAAATGCCTCTTCAGACTCTCTGGTACTCACCCAGAAGTCTGCCTCCATTGTAAGTTCCCTGGGGTCAGAGAACTCACACTCCACCTGGTGTTGGCGTAGCTCTGGAAAATAAGGACCAGACATATGCTCTCCAGCAATTACATCACTCTGCCCTTCACATGTATTAACCACAGTACCCTTCACCCAACCACCCAGTAACTCAACCTTGGAAAAGCACTCTACTTCACCCTCCTGAGACTGGTGAGACAGTATCTGTCTGTCCCTGACACTCAACCCATACTCTTCTGGGATGTCTCTACACTCTATATCCAGGACGTCCACCAGGGGGGAACCCTTTTCTCTGTCACTCTCTGCTAGAGTCAGTAAAGTGTCCCTCCCAGTAGGAATATGACTCCCTGTGCCAGTTCCCCAATCCTTCTCAGGGACCCTGTGCATAACGGGAACTACCTCATACCCTTGAACCGCCTGGGGTGTGTCAACTCCCTTCTTCAAGTTGGGCACCACATCTCTGGGCTTGTGCCCTTCTTCAGCAGTACTAGATGCAAGATTTTTGCTGCCACCATCTGAACTGGACTCAGCCCTTCCGGCCTCCAGTTTCAGCTCTTTACAGCTCAGCTCTTGAGCTGCAATCTTTTCTTCTTCCAGGGCTAAGAGTCTTTTTGCCTCAACCTCTGCAAGATACTCCTCTAATTGTTGCTCCTGTCGCCTTTGACCTCGGAGCCATTCATCTATTTCTGGGTCACTGTCCAACTCGGAGTAGTCTTCCTCCTCATGTGAGAAGTCTTCCTCCTCCTGTGCGTAGTCCTCCTCCTCATCTGAGGGGTACTTAGTCATTTGGTTTCTTGCTGCCTCTCTCTCTGCCCATCTTTCCTCCCCCCAGACTATGTAGTGATGGAGCATCTCCGCCTTAGTAGATCTCCTTGCTACAGGAAGGCCCCATTTTCTGCAAAGCTTCCTTAGGTCAGCCTTAGTGAGGTGGTCAGTACGAACAAAGAATGAGTAGGTACACAATCCCATTTTGATAAGATCTTATCAGCAAAAACCAAAATCCAAAGTCCAAAATATCAATAGTATATCCAGAAGGACATCAGAGAACCAAGAGCCAAAAAAGATGAAAAATCAAGTTGACCTTCAACTGTGGGTAGGTAGTGAAATACTTAGCTACTGTATGTCACTGCACAAACACAAGTCCTATCCTCACCGCTGATCACCAATGTTAGAAATGGGGTTTTTGGTTGGCAGTCAGGTTGCCCTCTGTCCAAGCAAGAACCCTCACCCTAGTCAGGGTAAGTCACACACAATCCAAAATCAGCCTGTGCTCACCCTCCGGTAGCTTGGCACGAGCAGTCAGGCTTAACTTAGAAGGCAATGTGTAAAGCATTTGTGCAATAAATCATACAACACCATAGCATAACACCACAAAAATACACCACACAGTGTTTAGAAAAATATATAATATTTATCTGGGTATCTTCAGGTCAAAACGATCAAAGTTGCAATACGAATTTGTAAAGATATCACTGAAAAGTGATAGAGAGTGTCTTAAGTCTTTAGAAAGTAAACAAAGTCTATTTCAAACACAAAGTACCTGGTTTCTGGTGGAAAATCTCCTCAGAGGGCCACAGGAGAAGAGGTGCGTGGAAAACTGATGTGTGCGTCGATTTCTCCTCAGCACACACGGACTTGCGTCGTTATTTTCCACGCGGGGAGTCGGGCGTCGTCTTCCGGCGCGCGGACAGTCTCTTACTGTGGTTTGCGGGGAGTACCAGATGTCCCGGGTCTGTGCGTGGATTTTCCTGCTTGTTCTCCGGCTGCGCGTCGTTCTGCGGGGCTGCGCGTCGAAGTTTTGATCTCACGGCAGGCGTCGCGTCGATTTCTCCAGCGGAGTCGGGCGGCGTTGTCCTTGCGAGGCCGTGCGTCAAAGTTTTGATCTCACGGCAGGCGTCGTGTCGATTTCTCCTGCAAAGTCGGGCGGCGTTGTCCTTGCGAGGCCGTGCGTCAAAGTTTCGATCTCACGGCAGGCGTTGCGTCGATTTCTCCTGCGGAGTTGGGCGGCGTTGTCCTTGTGAGGCCGTGCGTCAAAGTTTTGATCTCACGGCAGGCGTCGCGTCGATTTCTCCCGGGAAGTCGGGCGGCGTTGTCCTTGCAAGGGCGTGCGTCAACGTTTCGGTGGTCCCGAAGGCGTCGCGTTGATCAGCGTCGGTGTGCGGCGTTTTTCTTGCCGCGGAACAAGCTGTGCGTCGAAAAGTTCGGCGCACGGAGTGTCCAAGAGGAAGGGAGAAGTCTTTTTGGTCCTGAGACTTCAGGGAACAGGAGGCAAGCTCTATCCAAGCCCTTGGAGAGCACTTTTACAGCCAGACAAGAGTTCAGCAAGGCAGCAGGCCAACAGCAAGGCAGCAGTCCTTTGTAGAAAAGCTGACAGGTGAGTCCTTTGAGCAGCCAGGCAGTTCTTCTTGGCAGGATGTAGTTTCTGGTTCAGGTTTCTTCTCCAGCAAGTGTCTGATGAGGTAGGGCAGAGGCCCTGTTTTATACTAAGTTGTGCCTTTGAAGTGGGGGTGACTTCAAAGAGTCTCTAAGAAATGCACCAAGCCCCCTTTCAGTTCAATCCTGTCTGCCAGAGTCCCAGTAGGGGGTGTGGCAGTCCTTTGTGTGAGGGCAGGCCCTCCACCCTCCCAGCCCAGGAAGACCCATTCAAAATGCAGATGTATGCAAGTGAGGCTGAGTACCCTGTGTTTGGGGTGTGTCTGAGTGAATGCACAAGGAGCTGTCAACTAAACCTAGCCAGACGTGGATTGAAGGGCACAACAAGATTTTAGTGCAAAGAAATGCTCACTTTCTAAAAGTGGCATTTCTAGAATAGTAATATTAAATCCGACTTCACCAGTCAGCAGGATTTTATATTACCATTCTGGCCATACTAAATATGACCTTCCTGCTCCTTTCAGATCAGCAGCTGCCACTTCAACAATGTATGAGAGCAGCCCCAATGTTAGCCTATGAAGGGAGCAGGCCTCACAGTAGTGTAAAAACGAATTTAGGAGTTTTACCCTACCAGGACATATAACCACACAAGTACATGTCCTGCCTTTTACCCACACAGCACCCTGCTCTAGGGGTTACCTAGGGCACACATTAGGGGTGACTTATGTATAGAAAAAGGGGAGTTCTAGGCTTGGCAAGTACCTTTAAATGCCAAGTCGAAGTGGCAGTGAGACTGCACACACAGGCCTTGCAATGGCAGGCCTGAGACAAGGTTAAGGGGCTACTGAGGTGGGTGGCACAACCAGTGCTGCAGGCCCACTAGTAGCATTTAATCTACCTGCCCTAGGCACATGTAGTGCACTCTACCAGGGACTTACAAGTAAATTAAATAGTCAATCATGGATAAACCAATCAGTAGTACAATTTACACAGAGAGCATATGCACTTTAGCACTGGTTAGCAGTGGTAAAGTGCCCAGAGGTCAAAAGCCAACAACAACAGGTCAGAAAAAATAGGAGGAAGGAGGCAAAAAGTTTGGGGATGTCCCTGTCAAAAAGCCAGGTCCAACACCGGCTATGGTACATACAGCGTAACCGGCTCTCAGCATTCCGACTGATTCTCTCAAACAGGATCCATCAACAAACATAATGCAGTCATTTTCTTTTAACTGCGTATCTTGAATATCAGGTCGGGGCCTGGTATATAGTTCTGTTACCTCAAGACAAGCATGCTCCACTTTCTCTTCATTATTAATCTCAGTATTCTCAACAGGAAGTAGAGTTGCTGGGTTCAATACAGTACATCGCTTCAATGAAACATTAGGTGACCCCAATATAATTGTCTCATATCTGGTAAGTCGGCCATTTGTCATGTGCTGGGTTTTGGTTCGAGTCAACAAAATCTCAACTGAATGAGGAACCATTACGGTCAAGGGATGTCCCATCACTATGCCTTCACACTGCGTAAGGCTTTGACCAACTGCTGCAACTGCTCGCAAACAAGCCGGTAAGGCTGCTGCAACGGGGTCCAAGGTAGCTGAAAAATATGCTACAGGGCGGTTTGCACCTCCATGGACCTGTGTTAAGACAGACAAAGAACAAGCATCACGTTCATGACAAAACATTAGAAACGGCTTTGTATAATCAGGCATACCCAAAGCTGGTGCCCTGCACATGCACTCTCTCAATTCCATGAATGACTCAAGCTCTTCCTTGGATAAAGCTATGGTATACGGCTCATCCTTGATCTCTTTGCCTGTCAGCTTTATCAATGGTTTTGAGATAATCGAGAAGTTGGGTATCCACTGGCGACAGTAGCCCACCATTCCCCAAAACATCCTGACATCTCTCTTGGTTGTCGGAGGGTTCATTTGTAAAATAGCAGTCACCCTTTCCTTCGATATTCTCCTGGACCCTTTCTCAATCAAGTGTCCTAAGTATTTTACCTCTTTCTGACAGTACTGCAGCTTCTTTGGCGACACCTTATGTCCGTTCTTTCCCAAATGATTCAGTAAGGCGATCGTATCATATTTACAGTCGTATTTTGTCCTGGACGCAATCAGCAAGTCGTCAATGTACTGTACTAGAGTTGAATTGAAAGGCAGTACTAGGGACTCTAAGTCCTTTTTCAATATCTGATTGAAGATGGACAGTGATTCAGAAAACCCTTGAGGAATTCTGCACCAACTGTACACTTTGTCTAGGAATTTAAAACTGAATAAAAACTGTCTGTCTTCATGAAGAGGTATTGAAAAGAAAGCTTGTGACAGGTCTACCACGGTGAACCATTCAGCATCACACGGGACCTGAAACATAATCACTGCCGGATTGGGCACTATGGGGCAACATTTTACCACAATCTCGTTTATTTTTCTTAGGTCCTGCACAATTTGAACCTTCCCACAAGGCTTTTTCAGACCCATTATCGGTGAATTACAAGGGCTGCTCAGTACTTCCTTCAGGACTCCCTGTTTTACAAAGTCCGCAATTATTTGTGCCACTTGGATAAGAACATCTTGTGTCATGTGGTATTGTGGCACCTGGGGAAACACTGCATCTGGCTTCACTTGTACTTCAACTGGTTCTACTCCTTTTATCAGTCCCACTTCTTTTCCTGTCAAATCCCACACTTTCTCTGTCACCATTCCCTGTAACTAGGCAGGTAGGTCAATCACTGCAAGCATCGGGAACAATGTAATCAAAGGGTAATCTTCATTTGCAGTTCCTGTCTCTAACTCTGAAAACTGACCATCATCTCCTTCATCATCACTGTTTGTCTGCACCTCAATTCCGTCATTGGAACATGTAATCGAACATTTCGTCTTGCACAGTAAGTCCCTTCCCAGTAGAGATACCGAACTTGAGTCACAGACTACAAACTTATGCAGTCCCTGGAAGTTGCAGATCTCAACTTGTACTGGATCTGTAATCAGATTTGTCAGGTACTGGTTTGCTACTCCGACCACTCTTATGGTACGCCCTGAAAGTGGTAATTTCGAACCTCTGCACTTCTGACTGTAGAGCGTGTAGCTCCGGTATCAACCAAGAATAAAACCTTGTGACCCATTACCTTTCCTTCTACATAGGGTCCCCTCCGATCTACCTCTAAGGACTCTGCAAGCCTGCACTCTTCGCTGTCTGAGCTGTCATCCGACCATTCCTCATTCATTCCATCTTCACCTCGCAATGGGAACTGTTGTACTGTATTATTTTGACTCATCACTTGACCTGTGACCTGCTGAGGAAGCATCACCTGTTGCTGTCCCATCGGAGCCATTGGTAATTGCATTTGCTGTCTAATTACCATGGGAACCTGCTCTTGTACTTGCTGCATTTGCGCTGGCTAAGCATGCGGCATTTGTTGCATGGGCTGTAACCCTTGCATCTGAACCATGTTATTTTGGAAGTTCGGGTTTTGATTTCTCAATTTTGGACCTCTCATATTTTGTAATGTACCGACATTAGTGCTTTGTTGAACGACACCATCCTGCACCACATTTGGGCATTCCCGCTTCCAGTGCCCCATGCCCCCGCACGCATGACATGGTGACATCTTTTTCATCCCTTGCACGTCATTTTGAACCACAACCGTATTTAAGTCTGGACCGCGATTCACAAAACCTCGACCTCTACCTCTCGGTTGTGCCTGAAACACACCATTCCCTTGCGGTTGCTGCTGTATCATCTGTTGAATTCCATTTCCCTGCATACCAGCCTGTGCTGCCCTTATCTGCATCACCATCACTTTCTCCTTTAACTTTTTCTGCTTCAGCTCAATTTCATCACTACAGTATTTCGTATACTGCAACACCTCATCAATCGGCTTTGCTTGCCAACAGATCAGATGATTCTTAATCATCTGGCTAACCTCTGGTCTCAGCCCTTCAACAAATCTGAACACAAGATGGTTCATGTCTTTCGGCTCAATGGTCTCAGTACCACTGTAATGTTTGAATGCCTTCAACAATCTCTCATAGTAAGCATGTATTGATTCCTTAACCTCCTGTGAGGTCCGGTCGATTTTCTGCCAATCAGTCACTTTCAGCGACACTTTCTGCTTCAAAAACTCAATCACTTTATGATAGTACTTCATCACCTCCTCAGAGGGTGCTCCGGTCACCTTATCCCTTGCCGGCTCTTTCGTCGGCCAGTCTACCCCTTTCTTGCACTCAACCCATAAGTCGGGTGGGACAATAATCTCAAAGAAGGTATTTAAGTCTTCCCAGAGACACTTTGCAAGCTTCACAAACCTATCTGTTTGTTGGTACCACTCAATCGGTTTCTCCCTCAACCTGGGATAATCATTAGTAAAAGATAGGATGTCTCCTCGGGACCATGGTACATGAATTAAAACCCCACCAACTGTTTCTCTCATTGGTAGTATTTTTACTGATTCCGTATCTGGTGTAGTTTTGGCTTTACTAGTTCCTGGGCTGTCATCTTTCTCCTTGTCTCTTTTCTTAGCCCATCTGCCTTCCCACTTTTCTAACGCTCCCCAGATTTGCGCACTTTGCAGTATTTCTTTTAAATGCGCTTTCATTCCTGCAGATCTCATGTGCTCTAAATCTTTTGAATCAAAGTCTAACCTGTAACTTCTTTTCAAATGTTTAGTGTTTTTAATGTCGATATCATATTTGTCTGCCAGGTTCGCTAATTTCTGATGCACTTTGCCTACTTCTTTAGTAATCTTGGGGCACAGGTATCTCAACTCTGCTTCTGTGTATGATTTTAGCCTGTTCACCCCCATTATTCCTTCCACTAATTCAGCAGCTTCCTTACCCAGTCTCACAAGGTTCATGCAATCATCTTTCTCTGACCTTTCCGGTTCTACTGCTGTTACTGTAGTCTTTTGCGTAGCATAGGTCTTTTCTAACCACTCATTCAATTGTTGTACTGTAAAACCTTGCAGTGAAATGTTCCCCGCATGCATCATCGGCGACTGTGAAGCGTTCGTACTTATTGTCTGTGGGGTTAACACCCCTAGTCCTGCCTGTCTTATTGCTTCCAATGGTGCTTCAACTGGGCTAAGGTCTATCAAGGACCTTGGTTTTTCAGCTGCTTGTTCTCCTGGGGCCATTAACTGAGGGGTTCCTATGGACCCTCCTCTTAGCACATCTTGGGCCATTACTCCCTGATCACATACACCAGGCTTACCTTGTGCATACAATGGCACCGGTGGACCAACAGTAACTGGCAATCATATTGCAGCTGGGGTCTGACCTGGTCCCAAACCTCGTGGAGCAGTGACTCCAAAGGGCTGATCGAGTGAAGCCGGGGCAGGTATTAAGGGAGGTCCAGCTGCTGGGTTATATCCCGGTATCAGTTGTGGCTGCGGCTGAGGCAGCAATTGTGGAGTCGACTCAATCTGTACTAACCTCGATTTTGTATGTATCAGCACTATCATATTTGTAGTAGTCTCTAGTACCGGGACATCTGGATAGATTCTCTGTATCTGGGGTGGAGGTTGCAACTGTATCTGCATGTCTGGCGCAGTGGGTACACTGATACCATTCTGTATCAAAGCCGTATCACTAGTCTGTGCCGTATCAGTAACTCCCTTCTCCTGTGTCTGGTTCCCAGAACCCGTACTAGTGCTTGGGACATTATCGCTTACCGCATAAGGTGGCGGGCGATCATGTAATATTCGATCCATAAATTCTTTGTCGTCTGAATCATCTTCTTCTTCCCAAGATCTCTTAGTTTCTTTAGGCTTACTAGAGTCGTTGTCTGTTTTACAGGTGGCTTTCTTTCCCTGTGTCTCATCTCCCTGTGTTATTGCTGGGAACACGCATCAACTATTCCTCGTCTCCACATTTAGCTTTCATTATCCGATCTAGCTTCCGCATAAGTCTTTTCTGCTCTTTTTATTCTTCTTTGGACTTTCTCTTGTCTCTGTTTAAGGGCCATTAAATCCCAAATCGCTAAAGCCTCATACTGAGCTGGCCTCGGAGGTGCTTTCTGTACACTTAACATCCACCTCAGATTTTCTAGCACTCTCGTATTGAACGTCCCATGTTCTGGGAACGCCAAACATCCCTCTTTTTCTGTCAACTTGCGCCACTGTTTCATCCATAAACAAGGCGCGACACCTTTTTCCTCCATAACTATGTAAGCCGGAGTTCCCTCAGGCGGTGTAGGTTCCCCTTCACTCGCCATAATGTATGCATCTCCTTTCAGAGCACTCTCAAAGGCCTTGACAAAATTAATTTTTACTTTTTCTCTTATTTGTATTTAATCAGAAAGTGACTTTAGTTCCCAGGACACTCTTCACCCACCTTTCTCAACCTATTGCCTCTCACGGACGGCAGCCAATCCGTGCGCGACCCCTCTCGACAACTGACCTATCTCAGCGCGGCACCACTGATGTCACACTCACACACTGCAGCTGACAAAGTCTTGTGGCTCGTCCGCCCCTCACTGGATTCACACCAAACTAGTGCAAAATTATTGCGAGCACCTTTAACAACAACACAAATTTGCCGGTTTACTACAGTAAGGGTAACACATTCGCTTCAGAACTTTACAGAGATTTCACTTGAAGACGAGGCCGCTACTCTCTCCTTCTCAATTCCCGCATACGCAAGCAGAATTCAACCTGCAAATCCTACTCTCGACTTGTCAATGGCTCGTGCTAGTGCACTTTAGAACTTGCCAAATCTCCATCGAAGGTTTCACTCATACAATTTGACTCAAACTCGACTTGTCAACCACACCCGATTGACCTATTAAACCGCACAAATTACAACATAAACCCAAGTGTCTCCCAAACTTGTCAATATACTCCGGAGTCTTAGACCACGACTGGTCCGTACATAAACAACCAACCACGTGGATAATTTTGAGCACAAAGCGCCACACTCATATGAAGTACGCTGACTTCCCTGCTCTCATACTGCGGAGTACGCCCACTCCTTCTAAAAACAACATTACCTGGCCTAAATACACACAAACTTCACAATTCACCTGCAAAATGCATAAGCTGAGCAAGCGCAAACCCTACACCATACATGCTATGATGCCGAGAACATTCCCAACTCACTTAGGTAGGCTTTGAGATCCCGGGAAAGTCATGGTGAATTTAGAAACACATCATACCTCCAATTTGCATTATCTCAGAAAAACAATTTAAACAATGATTCTTTGTCCTTGGGCCCCAAAGGGCCTAACCGTCGCTCTGCTACCAGAACTGATAACGCGTCCTTTTATGGTATTTTATTACACATCAGGACTCGTTTTAGGCCAATGAATCTTTTGACCCAGTTGAGAGACACCGTAGGACGAGATAGCTAATCAATATATCAATCAATACATCAATAATGTCATCAATATTTATCATGACAATGCATTTCACTTTAGTCAAAGTCATTAATCAATTCAAAGACGCTACCATGACCTTTCAGCCATGAATAACCACACCTTGTTTAGTAGAATTTTATGAATTTTATTCCCTATTAATTACAATCTAATAGCAAATGCGTTAATCTCAACACCAAGAAACATAATAGCATAGTCACGATATGGCAACCTTGATAAGCTTTCATCTAAGCAAGAATCACGAACACCAGAACATAACACGGCGTGAACATAGATCAATTTAGCAGAGTGTCAATAACGCGTCAGTTCAACAAAACATAATCTTGGTCGTTTGTCTATTTGCGTCAGTTTGATGAACCCCTGTCCTAACCACTGATTAGCATTCGCATGTTGGGCTTCATGCAAAACAATTTAGAACACCAATTTGGAAAACATCTAGCTAAGGTCTCTGTCAAAAGCACGCAGTTGGTACCTAGAAAGGAAAGCAAACAAACAAATTACAAATGCATTGTCATAATTACCCTCCAAGGATTAGGTCAGCGCACAGGCCCAGTCTTCGTCTTCAGGACATCAGTCAAATCGCCATCAGTCAGAACTCAGCTCTGGGGCAAAAGGGCACTTTCCTCATAAGGAGGTAAAGTGTAAAAATGAAAAATCTAAGGGCAAGGATGGTCTTAGGTAACCCACCAAGTCACCAAATAGAGTGACAGAGTTTCTGGATACAATCAATAGCATTCCCTACCTAATTCTAAATGACTCCCTGTGACATGAGTTTTTATCCCTTTTTCGATGTACATTCCCCCAAAATTCTATTGGACATTTGCTATACCCCATTATCTTTAACCTATCATATAACACATTAGGTAATCTAACTCTTCACCCCATATTATTTTACAAACTTTTGATTGGTCTTCGTAATTGACGTCTTCAGAGGTGGCACGTCCGGTGTGATTTCATCCTTCTGTAATTCCTTGCACATCTTTTGGTCAGCAGTTCCATTGTCTTCATCGGTTTGGATGACCTTGTACATTACATTAATCTACATTGTTTCATTTCATTTTTAACATTTAGTCTGTGGACGAGGGGAGATGGTGAGAACGGATCTAACATGGTTACATTCATCTTCCAAGTCGAGGAAAAAGAATAAACAGGGTCATGGCCCCTTGTGAGTCAGCACACTGAAAAATAGAAAAATGCATTTAAAATGAGAGCCAGGCAGCTAATCTTCGGCTCATGCTAATTTAAGGCCTATGAGGTTTTCAATACAGATTTAATAACGCAAATGTTAGTATAAACTTATTTAAACATAATATAAACATTTTGATTATCATTATTAGTTCGCATATACATTGGTGGCCACTCATCGTGGTCACAATTTAAGCGTACGTCTAAGCAAAATTACTATTATTATAGTTTCTATGCGGCAGCATCACACATTAATTCATAAACATTTCATGTTAATATAGATTATATAAGCTACGCTCTCTCAACTACACAGTCTTAAAATGCCATATCCAAATTGGTGGGTAATTCAATGAGACATAAAGCATTAAAACAAGATACTTAACTCATAAGAAGATGTCTTATTGATAACTAGGGAGGGATAATCCTCGCCTCCGTGTCCTTAATAGAATTGAAAATTCTTGACGCAGAAGCTCAAAATATTTCATCCTATGTCAGGACCGGAGGCTCAGATTGTGCTAGTTCAAAGCTGATTTATTACCACCGACGCAATGTCTAAAATAGGCTTATAGTCGAAGGTCTTAAATGTAGATTCCGAGGACCAGTCCGCTGCTTTCATAATGTCCTCTAATCGTATTCCTAGGTTAAGGATTTGTAGGCCGTTGCTCCGCGAACTGAATGTGCACCGAAAATGGAAATATCAATACCTGCTTCAGCAAGAAGGCATCTGATCCATCTGGCCAAAGTAGCAGCTGAGACTGGATTGAAAGGCTTCTGAAGGGCAATTAATATTTGACCCCTAGGATCTCTCCTGAATTCAGCCGTAGCCGCTTCACAAGCTTTTAAACATTGAACAACACACAGCTGGAATTGTGTGGAAAAGCCGGGTAAGACGCTGACTTAGTGCCTGTCTTGGTGTGTTTGGAAATTACAAAGGAAACCCCCGTAGGGGAAAAAATCCTTCCTGCCAGGTCCAGAGACCTAACATCTGATACTCTTTTGCATGAAATGAGACACAGTATCAGGGTAAGTTTAGCCAAAAGTTGTTTGCATGACAGGAACCTGTTATCCGGCCAGGAGGAAATAAATGAGAGAACCACATTAACGTCCCAAAGAGACGAATACCGAGGGAGAGGTGGATTAGACAGGCGAATGCCTCTCATCAATTTACAAACCACAAAGTGTTCACCAACCGGTTTACCTAAAACTGGAAGATGTCCGGCAGATATAGAAGATCTAAAATTATTAACAGATCTGTAAGCTAGACAAGACGCAGCAAGAGATGCTAGAAAATTCACAACTAGATTGGCATCAGCATTAAAGGGATCCGCATCCCGTTCCACACACCAATTAACCCATCGCTTACAGGCAGAAGCATAGCGTTTATGTGTGTTGGAAGATCAGGCCTGGTGTATAAAGTTGGAAGCTTGTTAAGGGATGGGGAATCCCTAGAGGATCCAGCAAAAGGTTGCCTCGCTGAGGAAACAGAAGGGGGCAATCGCATAACAACTCCAGAGCCAGAGGGAACCAGGCTTGAACTCTCCAAAGGGGGGTTACTAGAACAATCTCGGTTGCCAGACGGCGAACCTGAGTCAAGACTCGAGTGATCATGCTGAACGGGGGAAAGGCATACCCCCAATGAGGAGACCATCCTGAAGGAAAGCATCCGTGGCAAGTGCTTCTGGATCCGGTCTCCAGCTGAAGAAGAGGGGAAGCTGGCGATTCAGTCTCGAGGCAAAAAGGTCTATCATGGGAGGGCCCCATTTCTGGTTCAGAAAGGAAAACACTTCTGGGAGGAGCATCCAATCGCTGCCGTCCCGAAGGAATCTGGAATTCGAGTCTGCTACTGCATTGTTTACCCCTGGCATCACAGAAATGCAGTGTTGGAGACAGAGCTCCATGGGTATCCGCCCCAGGGTCTGGAATTTCATGCCCCCAAGTTTGTTCACATATCTGACCGCTGAAATGTTGTCCATCCTCAGAAGGATGCAACAATCTGATTTCAGAGGAGATATACTCCGGATCGCAAAGGAGCCGGCTAGAAGCTCCAGGCAGTTGATGTGGAGGTGAAGTTCCTCTTCCGACCAACGACCTCCTGTGGTCAGAGAACCGCAACGGGCTCTCCAGCCCCATCTGCTGGCATTCGATTCTAGAATCACTTCTGGGAAGTGCCGAAAATCGCACACCCTTTCCAAGCCTCCATGCGCTCTAGCCACCAGGCTATCTCCAAACGGGCCTTCAGAAACAGAGGTACCATGTCCATATAGGACAGACCCTTCTGCAGGTAGGAAATCTTGAGGCGTTGGAGGGCTCCGTAGTGAAGGGGGCCCTGAAAAATTGCCTGAATCGAAGAGGATAAAAGTCCCACCATCCCGGCTAAGTTCCTCAAGGACACTCTCTGGAGAAGAGAAGGCGCAATTCCTTCTTTATATTGTGAACCTTCTGAGGGGGAAGGATCAACTGGGCCTTCACAGAATCTGCTGAGCAGGTAGAAGACATGATTTGGGTTGATTGATCAAGAAACCCAGACTCTTTAGAAGTTGAATTGTCCAAGTCAAGTGGACTTGAAGGAGAGATGGATCCTGAGCCATAAGGATCAGATTGTCGAGATAGACGATCAGGCGCACCCCCCGAGCACGCAGAGACTCTACTACTGGTCTCATCACCTTGGTAAAGCTCAAAGGAGCGGAAGAAAGCCCAAAGGGAAGGCCCTGGAACTTGAAACATTGATCTAGCTAAAGAAATTGAAGAAAGCGACGATGAGGAGGGAAAATAGGGATTCTCAGATATGCATCCTTTAGATCCAGGCGTACAAACCAGTCTCCTTCTTGAAGAATATCTCTTAGGAGGTGAATTCCCTCCATCTTGAAATGTCTGTGGACTATCCAGGCATTGAATTCTTTGAGGTTGAGAACTAATCTTGAGCCCCTGCCTTTCTTGTCTACCAGGAAGATAGGGCTTAAAAAGCCCCTCGGATGGGGAACAGCATGACAGATCGCCCCTTTTTTAGTAGAGCTTGAACTTCCCAACTTATGATCTCTTGACCGTAACGGGAAAAATGGGGAAGAGGAGGGGGGGACTGTTAGAGGGGGGACTGATAGAACTCCAACTTGAAGCCTTGAACGGTTTCTAAGACCCAGGGATCTACGGTCAATTTTTGCCATTCTACAAAACAAGTCTGTACCCTGCCCCCAAGAATCACCTCCGAGGGAGGGATGAGTCTCACCTGAGTTGGCAGAGTCCTGGGAAGCTCCCTGTTGTCCCTTGTAGTAGTTTTTACGTTAACGCCCCCTGCCTCCTCGGAGCCTTGAAGGGTAGAACATGGAGTCTGTTAGTTGTTGTTCTCTGTTGTACCCACGTCCGCGGGCAAAGGACTCATTTCTGGGGCCTCGATAATAGGAGCGGCCTGACAAGTGACCCCGCATTCGGTCCTCCGAAAAAGAGTTTTCCCTGAATACCTTCTTAAGGGATAGTTGGGCTTTGTCCATCGAATTAAAGGTAGCTGCGAACTTAGATAGATCCTTAATGAAGGGGGCTCTGAAAAGGAGAAGAAAAGACTATCGAGGGTCCCTGGTATAATGCGTAGCCCATCCAGGGAAATACTTGAGTACAAGAAAAGAGATTGAGCTACAACTAATGTCCACTGCTATCTACAATTGTAGAACAACAACAACAGTCAAGATAACTGAAATACACAAAATGATATTTATTACATATGTATGTACAACAACAAAAGAACATAATGATCAAGATTAAATATAAAATATTTACATATTCACAGGGACCGACACATACATTTATATATAGTGAATAGACAGAGACAAAGAATAATGCAAAACAAAACACAACAAATAATGAAAAATAATAGAATCATAACATTGAAAAAAGGAGCAAGAAATCCAAGTTGTCCAAAATACAATACAATACAATTTAGATATATACTTTCTCTATAACATTATTTTAAAGCCTTACTAGTATTCACAGTTTTAACATGTTAACTTAGAACCAGATTGCGTCTCCACCTAATTCAAAAAAGAAAAATTACTTGGACCCTAAAATTCATATTCCATTATAACAACTGTAGGAACTAAGCCTACGCGCGTTTCGGTGGTAAACCTCTGTTTTGTAAAGCCGCCTTCATCAGGGCAGTTCCTTTTTTATGTTAGGTAACTGATATCGCAGATCTTTTAGATTCTCGTCTTTCCCATCCGAATCACATCAGATGACAATGTTGATGCGTTCTCTCATAAAGAGAACACGGAAAGGTTGGTTCTCTAGCTTCAACTTTTGATCACACGGGGCTCCCCATATAGGCCCACACTCAGATTCACAAATCCATCTCCTAATGGTCTTCAAAATAACCGGATTCCTAGAAGAATAAATATCACAGCTTCCATCAGTCTTTCATCTTCCCATGCACCGATTTTAAATAGCGAGTGCTAAACAAACATGCCCGATAAAAAAAAGGAGACCCTGAGCTACTTGACCTGCCTCAGAGGTAGCGATTTCGTTAAACTGGGGGTCGATGCGTATCAGGATTGAACGCCTTCTCCGGAGGAGATTGCCACATTAGCATTTCCAAGGTGGCAAATGGCTCTCTGAGCTCAACCCACCAGGACACCTGGGTCAATTGGAGTATTAGATTATTTTGCTAAGAATGCCATCTCAACAATTTTTGCCAGGGGACCGGAAAGATCAAGGAGCTTGTCTTGGCAAGACCTCCATGAGTGATCAAGTCCCTTTTTGGGATCCTTAGCCCATTTTTTCACAAAGGTGATCATTGTAGGGTCATTATCCGGTGTGTCTGTGACTTTACCCTCAATGTCTGGCCGTAACCTGGCTCTGACATCCTTGTCAAAACCCGCCCTGATGTGTTCTTGGAGGTATAGAGCCACCTGCGATGGCAGGGTCTAGCTTGAGGAGCGGGGGTGAATAATATCCTTTGGATTAAAGGTCAACACCCGAGGGGTCTTGGAGACTGGACTCTGCTTTCTCTGTCTTTTTTCGTTTGCTCGGGCCTGGGCGGTCCTCGAGATCCACCTCCAAATCAGAATCAGAATCCGATGAATGTTTGGGGGAAGAATGGTCAGAAGATTGGTCTGTCCCATAAGTGTCCTGCAGATGCGAGGAGCTATAACCATGTTCTTTTTGAATGGAAGCAGACAGCTTGTCAAATATTTCGGAGTGAGCCCGCTTTTTGGCCTTTGATTTACCCTTGGATGTAGAGGGTTGGCTCGCTTGTGCCTCTTCGGAAGGCATAATGGGGGGAAGCCACACCTTCTGGCGAGCAAAGCTGTCAAAATGGTGTGTGAGAGGGCCAAGAGCCTTCGCTAATGCTTTGTTAATGGAAAGTTGGACGTTGTTATCCAGCACGCCCACAAGATTTTCCTCAAAAGAGAGGGTGTCGCCCCCAAAATATTCCTCCTCTTCATAGGAGTAAGAGTGGACCATAATCGTTTTAATTACGTCCAAGAGAATGTAGATTCAGTGGTAGTCAGAGACTACAATCGGGGAGTGCAAAAACCCCAGCAGGCTAGGTAGTTTTTTAAAAATATGTATATATATTGAGCGTGGAGGGAGCAGCCTGCAGCACTCTAGGCAGAGCCTATGCTTATTTTACAACACTGAGCCAACTGAGAGGTCACAGGGCGTAAGGGAGTAAATATGTCATCAGATTATGAGGAAATAAGCAGAATCAGGTTGGAAAAACACTTGTCCTGGCTCGTTCAGTCAGCCGGCACTGCTCCGATCCAGAAAGAGAAAAAAACAGGCGGCAGGCGAACAAGCGAGCGCGCACGTGTACAAGGAGGGCTTCAAACCCTTGACAAAAGGTTAATATGGGCAAAGCCTCGTAAAATAGCTCCCGCTCCCACTCCACCAATTAAAAGGGAAAAAACACGGCAAAAGCTAGCGCTGCAAGCACATAAGGTCAAAATCCACAATAAGTAATTCATTGAGAAAAACATGCAGAGGCACTTAACTGGCTGCGAAAGCAGCAAGGAAAGAGGAAGTTAATTTGCCTCGGAGGTTTATATACACTGTACTCTCTATGGTTATGATGTTATCCTCTTGAATGCTGGGATATGTTTTGTTCAATAAAATCTCCTATTGGCTGCTGTTGGTAATAAAGCATAGAAAGAGAAGCATAATCTGAGCCTCCGGTCCTGACATAGAATTTACACTTCCAGGACAGCATGGACCTCTAAATAGAAGCACTGGTGGCCGTCCAGGCACGGTTATCAGGAATATTTCTTAACTTTTCAGTTCAGCCAAATACAATGCACAAATTGCTGTTTTTGGTTGGAAGAGAGAAAAGAAGATTAAAAAAAACACACACATTTTCCTTATTTTTATTCATTTATGAGTTTTTATATAGCACGGACATTATCCAGAGGTGTCAGAGCACTTTAGAATACAGCAAAAGAATGTTACATGAGAAATTTCGAGTAACATGGCTGTAGGTAACAAAACGTATTGCTACTACGTTTACTCATGGTGAGAGTTACGTATTTACAAATTACATAATCATTACAAATTACATATTTAGAAAAGTTAAAGCAATTAGAATTACACAAATATGCTTTCCATATTTACAGAGTTCGAAGTGGAAAGGTCATTATAGCTCTCAAAGTTGTCATGCAACAGACACGGTCTCATGTCATTAAATGTCAGGCCATATGCCTGGTAGTTACAGGTAGGGAACTTAGAGAAGAGTGTTATTGTAAAAAATGTCTTTGGCTAAGAGAGTTTTGAAGTCTGTTTTTGAAGATCTGGAAAGAGGTGGTTGTGCGAAGGTTTGATGGTAGTGAATTCCAAATTCTAGACGCGTTACCTCAGAAAGATTGCACCATAAGTCTTTCCCTTTTGAAAGTTGGAGGTTCAATCCGCAGATTTCCACAAAGTTGTGAAGGTCTAGAACCACCTGATAACTTGAGTTTGTTTCCTAGATAGTGAGGGGTGGCAGTCTGAATGGCTTTATGGGTGATATAAGCAATCTTGAATATGGTCCTAGCTTCTATAGGAAGTCAGCAAAGAGTTAAAGGGATAGGTGTGATATGATCATTTCTTTTGGCTCTGTAGATGAAATGTTCAGCCCAGTGGAGAATAGATTTTAAAGGAGCTAGGTGGGTCTTTCGGAGGCCTGCAAGGAGAGAACTACAGTAGTCCAAATTATACCATTAAAAGGTCGCTCCAGATAACCTGTTATACCTCCTGCCACTCCTGACGTTTCAGACAATAGTGTGTTGCACTCTGGGGTTTGTAGTTTTATTCTTTAACAATATTGTTATGCTCCAACTGCAATGTGATGGTGACTGAAAAGCCAGGAGTGGCTTATGGTGTTGGACCTGACATGAAGCGAGTTGAGATCTATGATTTATATTTTTTCAAAATAATCTAGTTCATTTTGAAAACTGCAAAAGCTTGTTTAGTGTACAATACCAGAAGTAAACTATCTTCATGTCTATTGAGAGTTTTCTCTTGACATAATGTATTAAATGTGTCCACAATGACAATTTTTCCTTCTGTTTAATGAAAGGATGTATGAAGGATCTGCTCCCTTTGCTACCGAACCTGCGCAATGGCAGTAGGGTAAGCATCCATTTATTACAGAAAATGCACAGCTGAGGTATCCCCGTCACACACAGATATCTCGAGCAAGATCTTAATACACTAAGATGAATACACCAGTGGATAAATGATAGGGTGCTGTTTCCACTTTTGCGTATTTGTCATTTAATTTCCTTAAGTTCAAGGACGGGTAACCACTATAACTAGTATGAATAACAACTGCCCATGACACAGCTTAGGTACATTTTCCAACAGCGACACAGTCCTTTGCCATCATCATCCAATGGAACACCCAAAATCTTTTTGGTGGATATTGGATGATATAGTGAAAACAATGTTTCAGTTTTGTTACTTAAGCAGTATCATAGGGCCAGATGTAGGTAGGAAAAAATTAGCGAGTCGGAAATTGCGAGTCGTTGCGACTCGCAATTTCCGACTCGCTAAATGGTATCCAAGAAGAAAAAGTGACTTCAATTTGCGACTCGCAAATGAAGTCGCACCGCAGATTGCGAGTCCGCTGTTTGCGAGGTCGCTTTTTGCGACTGCGCTAAAAACGAACACGCAAATTGCGAGTGGGTGTCGCAAATTGCGACTGTGCTGCAAATTGAATGCAGGTGCAGCAGAACACTCTGGAAAACACTTCCTGGCTCCTGATGATGACATCACAGCCAGGAAGTTTACTAATACACCTGGGAGGAGGGAGGACCACACCCATTTTAAACTGCTGAACTGCAAACAGGAGGAACAGCAGCTACCATGGCAGACACTCCTAGAAAGCGCAAATTGAAATTTGCAGAAAAAGAACTGGAGGTGCTGACTGAGGAATGCTGTCAGCACCATGAACAACTTTTTGGGAGGGCAGCCCTCAGTGTGCCAGAGGTGGAAAAGAAAAGGATTTGGGCTGAAATACAGGACAAGGTAAACTCCCTGGGTGTGAGCCACCGGAGCATAGAAGAATTGAAGAAACAGTGGTATGACCTGTGCTCCCGGACCAAGGAGAGGGTGGCAGAGCGGCTCCGGTAGATGAGGGGCACTGGAGGGGGACTATCCACTATACCACCACCCACACCCCTGGAGGAAAGAGTGGAGGAGACCTTGGAGCCAGAGGTGGTGTGCGGGATGGGAGAGCTGGACACGTCAGCAACAGGACCATCAACCGGTGAGTACCATGAGACATGCATGTTAACCCATATATGCCATACCCCCACCCACCTTGTACACAGCAGCATGCACAACCAAAATAGCTCCATTTCAGAGTAGCAACCACCTGCATGGTGCATTATGGGCAATGTAGTCAAGTAGGCAGTTGATAGGCAACAGTTTATTAGGAAGTAGATAACAGATGGTAGATACTGACAGTGTGTTCCCTATGTCCCACACGTCTCCCACACGACACCTCCTCCAGCCACAGCGTCCAGGGGCCACAGGTCAGCCACCAGCCTGCACAGGACTCAGGACCAGCCACCACAGGGACCTGCACCACCCAAACACAGTCCCCTCCTGATGCACAGTGCCGGTGCACAGGACACGGAGCCTCCACTGCGTCGCAGGCGACGTCTAAATGTCCCTCCAGTGCCGCAGTCTGAGTCAGGGTACGCATCCATGTCGGCCGCCGAGGCTGCACTCCTACGTGGTCAGCGCCTGCAGACACGGGAGATAAGGAACATATCAGGGGCCATGCGGCGCATGGAACAGAATCAGAACACAGGGCTGCAACTGGTACACACAGAGCTGCAACAACTCAATACCCATGTTGGCGAACTTGCACTCTCAATGAGACAACTGGTGGCAGAACTCATCACTGAGAGAGAGGGTGCAAGGCGCCGTGACAGGCAGCTCATCCACCGGCTAGATCGCATGTCTGCCTCCATCGTCAGGCTGGCAGTGAACACCACTGGCCTGTCACGGCGCACGGTCAGTCTCCAGGTGGACATGGGCCACTTTGCCAGTGATGTGGCAAGTGGACTGGGATGTCTCAGCCACACCGTAGATCTCATGGAGGCACGACAGGTGGCAAGGGGCTGCCGCAGGACAGCGAGGAGGGCTCCACGTTAGCAGTGTCTCCGCCAGTGACACCAGGGTGTTGCGCAGTGGTAGCGCAAGGCAGGGCACTGCTGACACACCAGGAACCAGCCATGCTGGGCGAGGCCGGCGTAGAGTGTGAGCTACGCACTGTCCTGGAGTAGAAGCACATGAGGTTAATGTGTCCTCATGCCAGGTGGACTTTTACAGCCCCTGAACTGTAGTTCATGTATATAGTTTTTTTGGTGCACATTATTAAATTCCTTGTTTGTTCCACTTCACACCTGGACTCATTGTGTGTGACATTAGTGAGTGTGGTGAGAGTTAGCACGTACCTTCCAAAGTATTGGTTTGCAATGTGGTCCTGTCTCAGTCTGCCTTGATTTGCAATGCTTCTATCCCCATGATGGCGATGTGGTAGCTCTTGCTCGTCATCCTCCGAATCTGGGTCTTCTGGGGTGAGAGGTAGCCCACGTCTGGTGGCAATGTTGTGCAGTATAGCGCATGCGCCAACTATCTTGAAAGCTGTTACTGGGTTATACTGGAGGGCACCTCCACTTCTGTGGAGGCATCTGAATCTCGCCTTCAGCAGTCCAAAGGTCCTCTCTATGATATTTCGGGTCCTCCTATGGGCATTGTTGTATCGCCTCTCTGTCTCATTGCTGGGTGTTAAGTACCGGGTAAGTATCCATGGTCGTAGTGCATATGCACTGTCACCTGTTTGGCACAAAATGTACAATGTTAGCTGGGCATAGATGGGTTCCACATTGACCTGTGTGTATGTCTTCAAGGTGTATTCAGCTATACCTAGGAGGTATCCGTCTCCAAACTCCCCACGTTCTAGGCGTTGGTGTATCCCACTGTGCCTGAAAATGTAGGAGTCATGTGTGCTCCCTGGAAATTTGGCAACCATGTCAGTGATAACATAATGGGCGTCACATACCACCTGGATGTTCAGTGAGTGGGTACACTTACGGTTGCGGAACAGATATTCCAAATTTGCAGGTGGGCATATTTGTATATGTGTCCCGTCTACACACCCTATGACATGGGGGAAGTTGGCAATCCTGTAGAATTCCAACTTGGTGCTGTTGATTTCTGCCTCATTCCTGTGTAGGTATATGTATCTGGACATGTGTGTGAGTAAGGCATCTAGGAATTCTCTGAAGAACCGTGAGAGTGCACTTTGGGATACCCCACCTGCCACGGCAATGACCCCCTGATAGCTACCCGAGGCCAAGAGGTGCAGTGAGCATAGCACTTGCACATGTGTAGGGATGGCGCAGCCGCGCACAGTCTGGCGTTGAAGCTGAGGATTGAGTAGCTCTATTAAATCTAGTATTGCTGCACTGCTAAGTCTGTATTTATCATATATCTCCTCCTCAGTTTGTTGGAAAAGTGTCTGCCTGGTTCTGTATATCTTCTCCTGTCTCTGGCTCCTCCTCATCTGCTGTGCGGCATGGGCTCTCCTCATTGCTACCACATATATCTCCGCCATCTTGAGTAACCCAGGTGCCTTCTGGGTCTCCTTTTATACTTTGGTTCTGGTTACCACCTGCTCTGAGTTAGTGGTAAATTGGAAGTGCAAAATGGGCTTTTTGCGACTAGTCGCAATTTGCGAGTGGCTATTGCATTTGGTTTGCGACTCGCAAATTGCGACTTCCTATTTGCGGGTCGCAAAATGGGGCCGCAATTTTTGCGAGTCTGTAATGGCTCGTGTCGCAATTTGCGAGTCGGAAATGGGATTTTTGCATCCCGTTTCCGATTTTGCGGGGTCGCAAATTTGGATTCGGGCCATTTGCGACTCGCAAAAGTTTGCTACATCTGGCCCATAGTCACTTGTTATCTGTACTAGTGCGAGTCTGTTACCTGTTAAGGTCAGATAATCAGTTTGTGGTATCTGCTCTGGTTAAGCATAAGTTATAGCTGGTTTATTTAGAAGCTTATTGGAGTTATTCTGAAAAAGTATTTATAACGGCTGCTTGGCAATTTAATTCTGAAACATGGAATATTTGTTTGCCTAGTCTGTATAATTTTAGATTAAAACCCATAATTTGGGAACTGTAAGATATTATATATACACAAAGCAAAACTATTAAATGGTAAAAGCATTACTAAAGCATTTTTCCACAATGCATGTACTGGCTGGTTATGATTACAGAAAATCTGAACTTTTGTTGGCTTGATGTTCTCTTGCAGACTATTCAAACTGTTCCTGTAATGGCATTTTTCCTGCATACGTGCACTCTGTAAATATCAGTTGGCTTATATAGACAACTATATTGTATTGCTATAAAATTATCTCCCCTTAAAATCTTAGGCAAAGCCTTTTTACGTTTGCTTCAAAGTTAAAATATTGTTATTAGAATTTGGTGTTCTTTGATACCAATGGTTTATATTACCTAGATCAGTGGTTCCCAACCTTTTGACATCTGTGGACCCCCACTTTATCATTGCTGGAACCCGGGGACCCCCACTGGATCATTATTGTAATCCGGGGACCCTCTATTGAGTCATTAACCCCTCGGGTGCTCGGTACGAGCTGGTCTCGTCCTCGCACACGGTTCCTGTGTGCCGGGGACGAGATCAGCTCGTCCTGCACCGGCCACACGGGGGAGTGCTAGCGCTCCCCAGTGGGCCTCTCTCCCACCCCCCCAGTCGGGGATGGAAGGGAAATCGCTTCCCCTTCCACCCCCAACGTGCCCCCTCCCCCCCCGGCAATCTGATGACGTCAGCGCGCTCACAGTGCGAAACACATTAGACACCAGGGATTCTGATTTCAACAATGTTTTGGGGCAGTGAACCCTTAGGCAAGGGTTGCTGCCCTAGGGCCAATATTTTTTTTATATGTTTCGGCCCCCCCGGGCTGGATCGGCCATGTTTTTGGCCAATCTCGCCCACGTGGGATCGAAACCCACTAGGCCCCAGGGATTGTGTTGGGTGTGTTTGTTGTGTTTTGGGGGCACCCCTTGGGAAAGGGTCGCCCTCCCCCCCAAAGGGGGGACAGTAGTGTTAGCCATTTCTGCCACCCTTGGGGGCAGATCGGCCTATTTGTTTTTTAGGCCCATCTGCCCCCAAGGGGGCAGAAGCCACCAAGACGCCAGGGATTTTATTTTTGTTTCCCTTTGTTTTTTTATTGTGCTGGGGCGCCCCCTTTGGCAAGGGTCGCCCCACAAAGGGGGCACAGAACTGTTGGCCATCGGCCTATTTTGTTAGGCCTATCTGCCCCCAAGGGGGGCAGAATCCACTTAGGCACCAGGGATATTGTGTGTGTGTTTTGTGTGTGTGTGGGGGGGGGGCCCTTTGGCAAGAGTTGCCCCCCAAAAGGGGCACATTACTGATGTCCATTTCTGCCCCCCTTGGGAGCAGATCGGCCTATTTGTTTTAGGCCTTTCTGCCCCCAAGACGCCAGGTACCTTTTTTTTTTGTTCCCCTTTCGTTTTTTTGTGCTGAGAAATGCCCACTTTGGCAACGGTCGCCCCCCACCAAAGGGGGCACAGAACATTTTTTTAGGCCTATCTTGCCCCAAGGAGGAGGGGGGGCAGAATCCACTTTGGCACCAGGTATCTAGTGTGTGTGTGTGTTTTGTGTGGGGAGGGAGGCCCCTTTGGCAAGGGTCACCCTCCAAAGGGGCAGATCAGCCTAATTTGTTAGGGCCATCTGCCCCCAAAGGGGGGCAGAAGTCACTTAGGCACCAGGGAAGATTTGTAAATTCTTGGTGGTGGGGTGTTTATCAACTGGTGAAGTATTTGTGATTATAACAGTTTATTTCTTCTTTTTGTTCTAGTTCAAAGCTTTTGCTTCCTTTGCTGTGGATCGTTGCAGTTTTGGTAGTAGTTGACCTGCGGTTTGCGTTGTTGCATGTTTTAGGAAAGTAAAAGCAATTTACTCCAAAGGAATATTGTTGACATGCATTAATGACATGTTTGTAGGTGGTATACTAAATGCAGGATTGTGTGTGAAATTGTCCTTAGATTTGTGCACAATGATATATGTGTTGTCTTATATCTAATTTGCTTTTCTTTTTTTCTTTTTAGTGGGATATCATTGGTGATTGCTGTGCCTGTGCAGATTAGTTGCTGGTGAGTCTAGCTTTTTCAGGCAAGTGACTGGTATAGTTTTTTTTAGTACATAACTCTTTGTGATAAAGCTACACTTTGCTTACTACTAGAAAGTGCTGGTTGTTGGCAATCCATTTGTTGTAAGAAAGGATCATGGCTAGCCACAGAGTTACCGCTCAGCAGGTTGTTGGCATGCTTTTTGAGTTGTCTTCTGACCATGATTATGAGACTGACTCTGCATCTGAGGCAGAGGAAGAAGTGAGAGATTCTGGCAGTGAGTTTTTTGTCTGAGAGGAATCTTCTGATGAGGAGGCCACTCTGAGTGCAGATGAAGGGCCTGTTTTAGAGGAGGACACTGATGTGCCAATAGTGCAGCAGGCTTGGGCTGAAAGGTTTCCCTTTGGAAGACCTGACACCTGGGTTGCCCCAAACATGGAGCAGCCACAGTTGCCTGCCTTTACTGTTCTCCCAGGGTGCAGAGTAAATAAAAAAAACTTTTCGCCTGTCAATTTCTTTGAGTTGTTTATGGACAATGTATTTTTGGAAGAGATTGTTGAGTAGACTAATTTGTATGCAGAGCAGTATTTGAGGGACAACGCTGCCAGACGTAGGCCTCAGTCTACAGCTACCCAGTGGGTTCCCACAAATCTGGAAGAGATTAAAAAGTTCTTAGGTTTGACTTTTTTGATGGGGTTGATAAGGAAGCCATCACTGGCTTCTTATTGGTCTACTAGTCCCTTGATGGCAACGGCTATATTTGCTGCAACCATGACTCATAATTGCTATTTGCTTCCTCTTCGGATGCTGCATTTTGTTGACAATGCTCTAGCCTTGCCACGAGATCACCCTGATTGTGACTGTCTGTTTAAGGTTAGGCCTGTCCTTGATCATTTTGTAGATCGTTTTTTAGAGGTGTATGTTCCAGGCACAGAAATAAGCGTGGACGAGTCTTTGGTCCTGTTCAAGAGGCGTTTGGTTTTTAAGCAGTACATTCCTAGCAAGAGGGCATGGTATGGAATTAAATTGTATATGCTGTCAGAAAGTAGTACAGGATACATGCATAATTTCTGGGTCTACACTGGTAGGGATTCCAGTATTGACACCCTTGGTTGTCCACCCGCTTTTGGAGTTAGCAAGATAATTGTGTGGGAACTTGGTAAATGACTGTTTAACAAAGGTCACCATTTGTATGTAGATAATTTCTACACTGGAGTACAGTTGTTCAAGTAGTTGTTCAGAGTGTACACTGTTGATTGTGGCACAATCTGTTCTAACCGGAAAGGCTATCCAAGGGAACTTGTCTGTAAAAAAAAACTTTGGAGGGGGCAGTGCAGTGCCTTGCGGAATGAGGAGCTGCTAGCCCTGAAAATTTCAGACAGGAGGGATGTGTACATGCTAACTACCATCCATGATGAGAGTACTGTTTGGGGTCAGGTTGCCGAAGTGCGCAAACCTGTTTTCAGTTATAGCTTTTGTGTTTGTAGTTTTGTACTTATTTATGATTAGTTAGTGTTTTCTTTGTTGTTTAAAAACAAAAAAAGTGATGGCGGGGTGCGTGGAGTGGCACTTGGCTGGCAGTGTGCGTGGAGTGGCGCTTGGCTGGTGGTGTGTGTGGAGTGGCGCTTGGCTGGCGGTGAGTGTGGAGTGGCGCTTGGCTGGTGGTGTGTGTGGCATGGCACTTGGCTGGCGGTGTGTGTGGAGTGACGCTTGGCTGGTGGTGTGTGTGGAGGGGCGCTTGGCTGGCGGTGTGCATGGGGTGGCGCTTGGCTGGCGGTGTGCATGGGGTGGTGCTTGGCTGGCAGTGTGCACGGGGTGGCACTTGGCTGGCGGTGTGCGTGGGGTGGCGCTTGACTGGCTGTGTGCGTGGGGTGGTGCTTGGCTGACGGTGTGCGTGGAGTGGCAGTGTGGGTTGGGTGGCTCTTGGCTGGCAGTGTGCGTGGAGCGGCACTTGGCTGGCGGTGTGTGAGGGGTGGCGCTTGGCTGGCGGTGTGGGTGGTGTGGCGCTTGGCTGGCAGTGCCAGCCAAACTTCAGTCCACACACTCCCATCAGCTGGTGTGATTGCTGTATCAGGCATGTGGGCATATGAAAGTGATGGGCCCTTGAATGGCGCTGTCTGTTGATGCGAGTGTTGTAATGTGCTGGGCCTGTGGCTGGCAGCGTGAATGGTCTTGTGCATGTCATGTATGAAAGGTGTGTGAATGGACTGTGAAGCTATTGGTGCCTTGTTGTGGCTTTACAGCTCACGAGTTGTGAGTCATTGGTTCAGTTTTTTGGCCTTTGTAATTAACAGTGCATTTCATTTTTGTGAAATATTGTTAATAAAATTTGATCTACTGGACCATCACTCACCCTTGTGCCAAATTCAACCAGTATGTGTGGTAAAAATGAAAAAACCTGCTCCGCTGTAATCAAGGCGTCGCAGCACACCCGTGACACACTAGGTGTCTCAGGTAGGTCCCCGATGATGAAGCATGCCACCAACTTGGTTGTTGGGTGAGGGGTCTTTTAAACATAACCTAAGTGCGTTTCTTTTCACAATTTTAGTATTTGGAACATCACAGAAGTATGTGGACACATCGAAATGATCTATTACAAAACTACCTGTGTTTGGAGGGGGAGGGGGCACCTATGTTTTTGGTCCCGGGTGCGGACGTCATCTAGGGAAACCTACCAAACCCAGACATTTTTTTAAACTAGACACCCGAAGGAGTCCAGGGAGGTGTGGCTTGCGTGGATCCCCCAACATTTTCTTACCCAGACTCCTCTGCAAACCTCAACATTTGCTTAAAAAGCACATTTCCTCACTTTTCTTTGTAGGATCACCGCTCCAGCACAAATTTCCTATCCCCCAGCTTTCCCCTCAGTCTCCAAAGTAAAATGATACCTCACTTGTGTGGGCCCCCAAAGCAGAGTCAGCCTAAAGATGTATAAAAGAAAAATATGTGCTTATCAACTCACTGTGCTATCCCCTCAATCTCTACAGGTTTTTGGCCTTTTTCTGTTACAGGCACCTGGGGCCACCCACACAAGTGAGGTATCATTTTTATTCGGAGACTGACTTGGGGGAACTCTGGGTGGAAGGACATTTGTGGCTCCTCTCAGATTCCAGAACTTTCTGTCACTGAAATATAAGGAAAAGGTGTTTTTTTGGGCCAAATTTCGAGGTTTGCAAAGGATTCTGGGTAACAGAACCTGGTGATAGCCCCATAAGTCACCCCATCTTGGATTCCCCTAGGTGTCTAGTTTAAAAAACTGCACTGGTTTGGTAGGTTTCCCTAGGTGCTGGCTGAGCTACAGGCCAAAATCCACAGCTAGTCACCATGCAAAAAAACAGCTTGGTTTTCTTTGGGAAAATGTTATGTGTCCATGTTGTGTTTTGGGGCATTTCCTGTTGTGGGCACCAGGTGTACCCACACAAGTAAGGTGCCATTTTTATCGGGAGACTTGGGGGAACACTGGGTGGGAGGAAATTTGTGGCTCCTCTCAGATTCCAGAACTTTCTGTCACCGAAATGTAAGGAAAAGGTGTTTTGTAACCAAATTGTGAGATTTCCAAAGGATTCTGGGTAACAGAACCTGGTGAGAGCTCGACAAGTCACCCCATCTTGGATTCCCCTAGGTGTCTACTTTAAAAAAATGAACAGGTTTGGTAGGTTTCCCTAGGTGCCAACTGAGCTAGAGTCCAAGATCCATAGCTAGGCACTTTGCAAAAAACACGTCATATTTCAATGTAAAAGTGTGATGTGTCCATGTTGTGTTTCCTGTCACAGGCATTAGGCCTACCCACGCAAGTGAGGTACCATTTATATCGGGAGACTTGGGGGAACACAGAATAGCAGAACAAGTGTTGTTGCCCCTTGTCTTTCTCTGCATTTTGTCCTTCCAAATGTAAGACAGTGTGTAAAAAAGATGTCTATTTGAGAAATGCCCTGTAACTCACATGCTAGTATGGGGACCCCAGAATTCAGAGATGAGCAAATAACCACTGGTTCTCAAGACCCTATCTTGTGCCCATTTTGGAAATACAAAGGTGATAGACCTGACATGCCTTAGGGTGGTCACCCCTAACCTTTTGCCTGCCTCCCTGTACTTTTTGGACACTGTTTTTGCTGGCTTTTAGACTCTGCGCACTTTACCACTGCTAACCAGTGCTAAAGTGCATATGCTCTCTCCCTTTAAACATGGTAACTTTGGATCATACCCAATTGGACTATTTAATCTACTTATAAGTCCCTAGTAATGTGCACTATATGTGCCTAGGGCCTGTAGATTAAATGCTACTAGTGGGCCTGCAGCGCTGGTTGTGCCACCCACTTAAGTAGCCCCTTTACCTTGTCTCAGGCCTGCCATTGCAAGGCCTGTGTGTGCAGTTTCACTGTCACCTCGACTTGGCATTTAAAAGTACTTGCCAAGCCTAAACCTCCCCTTTTTCTACATATAAGTCACCTCCAATGGGTGCCCTAGGTAACCCCTATGGTAGGGTGCTGTGTGGGTGAAAGGCAGGACATGTACCTGTGTAGTTTACATGTCCTGGTAGTGTAAAACTCCTAAATTGGTTTTTACACTACTGTGAGGCCTGCTCCCTTCATAGGCTAACATTGGGGCTGCCCTCATACATTGTTGAAGTGGTAGCTGCTGATCTGAAGGTCATATTTAGTATGGCCAGAATGGTAATACAAAATCCTGCTGACTGGTGAAGTTGGATTTAATATTACTATTTTAGAAATGCCACTTTTAGAAAATGAGCATTTCTCTGCACTTAAATCTTTCTGTGCCTTACAATCCACGTCTGGCTAGGTTTAGTTGACAGCTCTTTGTGCATTCACTCAGACACTTGCTGGAGAAGAAACCTGAACCAGAACCTGCATCCTGCCAAGAAGAACTGCCTGGCTGCTCAAAGGACTGACCTGACTACTTTCTACAAAGGACTGCTGCCTTGCTGTTGGCCTGCTGCCTTGCTGAACTCTTGCCTTGCTGCAGAAGTGCTCTCCAAGGGCTTGGATAGAGCTTGCCTCCTGTTCCCTGAAGTCTCAGGACCAAAAAGACTTCCATCTTTCAACTGGACTCCTTGTGCGCCGAAGAATTCGACGCACAGCTTGCTCCGTGGTGAATAATTCACCCCACGCCGATCCGGAAAGACACCGCTCAACCCCGCTAGGAAAAGATCAACGCGACGCCTGCGGCGCAACCGGAACTTCGACGCACGGCCCGCCTGGACAACGCCGCCCGACTTCCAGGGAGGAAATCGACGCAACACCTGCCGTGAGGGAGAAAATTCCACACACAGCCCACCGGAACGACGCGCAGCCGGACAACAAGCCCAGGATTCCACGCACAGACCCCAGGACATCTGGGAATCCCGCGACCCACAAAGGAACCTGTCCGCACGCCGGAAATCGACACACTTCTTCCCTGCGTGAAAAATAACAACGCAAATCCGTGTGTGAAGGGGCGAAACCGACGCACACACCATTTTTTCACGCATCTCCTCCTCTGCGGCCCTTTGCGGAGATTTTCCACTCCAAACCAGGTACTTCGTGCTTGAAAGAGACTTTGTTTGCTTTTTAAAGACTTAAGACACTTATATCACTTTTCAGTGATATCTCTACAATTTCATATTGCATCTTTTATCGTTTTGACCTGCAAATATCCAGATAAATATTATATATTTTTCTAAATCCTGTGTGGTGTATTTTTGTGGTGCTATATTGTGTTATTGTATGAATTATTGCACAAATACTTTACACATTGCCTTCTAAGTTAAGCCTGACTGCTCAGTGCCAAGCTAGGGTGGGCACAGGATAATCTGGATTGTGTGTGACTTACCCTGACTAGAGTCAGGGTCCTTGCTTGGACTGGGGGTAACCTGACTGCCAACCAAAGACCCCATTTCTAACAAAAGGTTTCCTTGATACCTATTTTTCAGTCTTTATATTTCACCAAATGAATTGCTGTATACTCGGTATAGAAAGAAAACCCATTGCAAGGTGCAGCTCGTTTATTGATGAACCTAAAAGCCATATATACCCCCGCAACCAGAAGAGTTCAGCAGACGTAACAGTATATTGCTTTCAAAAATCTAACATTGCAGGAAAAAGTTACGGAGTAAAACATTGAGAAAAATTTATTTTTTTCACCTCAATTTCAATATTTATTTATTTTAGCTGTTATTTTCTGTAGGAAAATCTTGTAGGATCTACACAAATTACCCCCTGCTAAATTCAGAATTGTGTCTACTTTTAAGAAATGTTCAGCTTTCTAGGATCCAGCATTGGTTTCACACCCATTTCTGTCACTAACTGGAAGGACCCTGAAAGCACAAAAAAATAGTAAAAATGTGATTTTCTGATTCAAGTCTGCCTATTCCCAAAGGCGGGGAAGCTGGTGATTTTAGCACCGCAAACCCTTTGTTGATGCCATTTTTAGGGAAAAAAACACAAGTCTTCTTCTGCTGACCTTTTCCCCCATTTTTTGAAAAGAAAACCCAAAATGTATGCTGTATTTTGGTTAGTTTCTTGGTCTCCTTCAGAGGAACCCACAAACTCTGGGTACCTCTAGAATCCATAGGATGTTGGAAAAAAAGGATGCAAACTTGGCGTGGGTAGCTTATGTGGACAAAAAGTTATGAGGGCCTAAGCGCGAACTGCTCCAAATAGCCAAAAAATGGCTTGGCTAAGTTTCCATGTTTATTTTGTCCTTGGGACAAGTAGGTCCAACACCCTACAGCGCAAACCCTTTGGCTGCCAGTTTACAGAGAATGGAACTGTCTGCAGTTGAGATAATATGTATGTCTTTTTGTTAATGTTGTTTGTTAATGTTGCTCGAACTTGTATTTATGGTTCATTAATGAAAAGCCTTATTTATTATGTTAATTATTATGGTGAGCACTGTAAATAATTGTTTTAAGGTCACACTGCACTACTGGCAGTGATTCCAGTTGAAAAAAAAGTGTGCACACATATTTGAAAAGTTTAACAATATGAGGCTAAGTATAATGCTCCCAAAATGCTCTCTGATTAGATGCAAATATTTGCAGAAGCTTGTAAGCAAGAGTCGTGATTCTTTGCTTTCAAAATAAAATGTTCAGAAAAAAATGCAAGTAGGAACTTTTAGGTGCTGTTTCACTGAAGGGTCACTTAGTTAAATGTGTTGATGCACACTAGTATTTCCCAAAAATATTCCTAAAGGAAAATCAGTGTAACCATTTTCAACAAGATTATGGGAAACATGAAAATAAACAAGCACTGGCAAAGCCAACTGTTCCAAAAATGTTTGTGATTTTTTTGGTTTTGTCAATGTGGTTTTTGTTTTGATATGGCTTTTGCATCACTTTATTGTTTTGGACGCTGCCAGGCCCTCACCATTGTAGCTAACACTGGAAAAAAGAAAAAAAGTTTTTGGTCTCAAAAAGCACACATTGCCACCAGTAGTGTAACAAAGGGCCACAGCCTCCCTCGAAGGGGTCCCCTCAGCACAGTACCTGCCCTGAGTGAGTCTGGATGGGGGGGGTCCCTACAGGTTCGTTTTGCCACTGATTGCCACAGTAGTTTCTGGCAGTGAACAAAACTACTTAGTGTGCCAATATGCTCCTTGTGGAAGAGTGAATGCGATCACTCACAGTAAAGACAGATAATAGATAGAGAAATAGAAGTTTAGTAAAAACAAAATGTCTTTGTTAATGCTTGACCTAATTAGAGACCGTATTCTTAAAGAAAGTCACAAAAGTACACCCATGGTATATGTCTTTGAATTAGTGGCTTTCGTGAATTCACAAGAACTTACAGAAGTAGACCAGGAAATCCGACTCCTAGAAAATATATGTGAACTGTATTTTAGCACCAGCAAATATCCATGTGTAGATCTGCTCATATGAAAATTTATTGAGCGTTTGCAAGTTCACTTTTTTCCCAACTCTGAAAGAATTTCTACTTCTGCCATTGTCAGGACTAAATTTCCAATCTTTCTCATTATGGGAAAAGATTAGAGAAGAGCTGCTGAAAATCCTTACAACATGCAAGTAAGTAGGTTTGCAGACTTAAAGGCATTCCAGCCCTGGAACCATTGCTTACTGCTTCCTCCAACCCCAGTAAGTACATCTGGAGAAAGGAGGTAAAATAAGAAAATTGCTATAGTAGGGATTAAAATTGCAAGTATTCAAGCCCTACTGTAGTAGTAGCCCTGGCGTAATCAGAGAGGCTATCAGAGCTCTTACTGAAGAGATTGCTGTGATAATTTGTCACCGCACTACATGGCACCAAAGCGACAAGTAGATTTGTTTTACAGGACAAGTAGATTTAAGAAGCAACCTGTCCCATGGACAAGTAGATATTTTATTAAATGCCACACCCCTGCCTCGGGGGTCCCCAGACCACAGGTTGGGAACCACTGACCTAGATAAATAACTAGAAGGGTAACTAGTAGTACATATACCTTAACAAAGACCTTTCTTACATGAAGGGGTCTAGAACGAAAGACCAGTGCCCATCAGGGTAGTATCAGGACAAAAGCTCTCCTGCGCTCTTTGTTCCTCATACCCCCTTCTCCCACCCCCCTTAAAACAGACGGATATTACCCCGTCTTCTCTCTTTCATTGGTCCTTCTTTTTCTTATCTACACTTTCACTCTGTCATTCACAGGAACACCAACATTCCAAGGTGGTCTATGTTTCTTTTGCTGTCTATCACTAGGTCATCTACTGAATGGTCATTTTACAAACTTGCAATGATGAAAAACAAACAGTGTTTTACAATTGGGCATTATTGACCTAGAGGTTTTGCTGATGTCACTGAGCGGATCCTGAACAGAGCTGTTGATGAAAATTAAAGAAGTGATGATTTCAAGATGAAACATGGCAAAAAAGGTAGAAACTGCTGGATATACAGTGAGTATTGTTCAAGGCCCGGTGATTTGAGATACTGCTTTGGTGACATGGAGTTGCATTTAGCATTGAACTTTTGGTGCCCTTATTTGGTTCCAGAGTGCTGTGCCTGTTATTGCTCACGTCATGAGCACAATGTGATCCAAATGGATTTGAGGCTGGTCCACTTGCCAGTCAACCTCATGTGTGCTGCACAGAATTGCATGGCCCATGACCCCACAAAGCTCTTCATTCAAGAATGTTTTTCGGCTCTCCCCAGGTAAGGTAAATGCTGTTCACCAAAGGACCTATTTCATAAGTATTGCCTTCAAATGGGATTCCTGTAGTACCTTTGTGATTACAGGTCCTCCATGCACAGGGCATAATCACCATTGTGAATAAGGAGGGCAGACCTTGCAATTTCCTCTGTGCCAATGAGAGGCCTGAACTGCTGCTGTTAAGCAAGATCTTGGCCTTGATGACTCTGATTAGTTCCAACTCAGTCAGTGTAATAGCTTTAAAGTCCCAACCTAGAAATCACCTTGGCAAAAAAAAATCAAACTAACCCAATCAAATGCCTTTCTGCATCCTGTTCTAATAGGATTTTATTATTGTGTGTTTGACTGCCCCAGGATAAAATCAGACTGCTCTGCTGCTAGTAAAGAAGAAAGACGTTTGTTTAGCCTGTTTTCCAGCACTTTTGTAAAGGTCTTGGTATCTGAGTTAATTAGGGTTTGAGGGAAAAATAAAGCACACTCCTTGGGGCCTTGTCTACTTTGGAATCCTAATTGGGTAGCCCAACTCCTTTTGTTGATCTGCAGATAGAGCAAGGAGTGGAACCCAATGAAGATACACTTGTACTCTGTTCAACATGTTGGACCCTTTATCATATAAATGTTAATTTAAGACCTTATACACTGAAAGATTAACTGTTTTCTATGGATCAACAGCTCTTTATCATTTTTCACTACACCTAAAAAAAAAAGGTCTGATGTGCGTTCTGAGTTTGTGGGCAAGCTGTTTCACTGACCTCTTCCGCATTTTGTAAAAGGTACATCTCACTTGGAGAAGCGTACATTTTGCCTTATCTGTATGCTTTATATGTAGTTGGCCCTTGACTCTTTTAATCTGATTCAGTAATTTAATTGAACTGTACTGTTTTGTTGAGTTTCAAAGTCCTACACACAAAACCTGGACTGTTTCCATGAGGAGCGGGGTCAGTACTGATTTGCATGTGGCTTGGGCCAAACTGAGGTGGCATGGTGAGCAAAAGAACAATGGGTTGGTATGCTACCCTGAGCGACATCTAGACAAATTGCAAGCATTCCTCACATCACCTTTTGTGTGTTTCATGTACCTCCCTAAGTGGCACCATATGGAGCATCTCCTCTGCTTGTGAGGGGAGCAAAGAACACCAGCAGAGTGATGGATTAGCCAACCTGAAACAGAGTGATGACATCTGGGAAGATCGCCTCTTGAGTCCTCAGCACCAACTTGTCTGGGAAGTAGAGCGGATGCCCAGAGTGTGCTTGAAGTTCATATATGAAACAAGCTGATGTAATCGCAATGAGGAAAATGGTCTTTAAAGTTGGAAGATGTATTGATCTGCTATGCATTTGTTCGAAGGCGCACATATGAGAAATATCAACACCAAGTTAAGGTCCATTACAGGCCTTACAAAAGGTTTAGGAGGAAACATGGGTCAAACCTTTATTAAAACACATCACAACAGGTAATTTAAAAAAGGACGATTGGACTGGCAAATGTGGCAAGGCTGACAGATAACCTTTTAGTAGTGCCCACTGGAAGACTTTGCTAGGCCAAATATAAAGCAAAAGGATGTCAGCCAGCTTTGCTTGTCAGGGCTCAGTCTTGCGAACGTTGGAGCAAGCCACAAATGTGTACCATGTCCTGGCATAAATTAATTTTGTGCAAGGGCACCTAGCGACCAGGATTGACATCTACTAATTCAGGCTGCAGATAGAACACAGTCAGTTGCTATGCCTCAATCTCTATGAGTGTAGGTGTAGATTGCACATATTTGGGTGAAGGACCCTGCCCTGTTGCTGAGACAGGAGATTCTCCTGAATTGGAAGCCAGAGTGCAGGGCATATGCTCATGGCCTGAAGTTTTAGGCTCCATACTCTCCTGGCCCTGAGCTGTCTCCTCTGAGACTTGGATGGCATCATCCAGATTTCATTGGTGCTGGGCCTATTGGAACCTTCTTTGCACTACAAACCTGTGCAACCTGGCGTAGCAGATAAGGAGGATGCAGGAGGGTGAGGTCATGAAGCCTCAGAGTTACTCTCACCGTGATCTATGAGAAAACACTTTTGTAAACTCCCAAAGGGTGCTGGTGAGGCCAAAACCTGAAAATGCCCCAGGCCTTCCTTGAACCGTAGGTAACACCGGAGGGGCTGCAGTACGTGTAGATGAAAATACGTATCCTGCAAATCCAGGGACAGTATCCAGTTGCTTTGGTCCACAGCAGATTGAATGTGGGTCAGCATGAGTATTTTGAATTCAGAGGCTAGACGTCCAAAGTAGGCCTGAGGCCTCTGTCCTTCTTTGGAATGAGGAAATAGCTAGAGTAACAATCCCTTTCCTCCTTCAAAGTCGGGAACTTTCTTGTACTTTTAGAGAGCAAAATCCGCACCTCCTGTGGGGCACAAAGAACAAGTAGAGCATAGCCATTCTGAATTATTTGCAAGGCCCATCTGTCTGATGTCATGGATTGCCAACCTGGGAGGAAGTGCCGAATCCTGTCCCCCAGCTGTTCAGCATGCAGCACTTAGGGCAAACTAAAGTGGATTAGGGTGCCGCTGCAGCAGGGGAAGAGGACTGATGTTCCTGCTGGCTTACACGCTGCCTTCCAAACCAACTGCATTAAAAAGAGTGGTGTGTTTACTAAACTGTTTGGGAAGGCTGTCTTTGTCTTTATGCTATTGCTGTATAATAAATAACCTATACATTTCTGAATTCACACAGGAACTGTTTAGAAGGTATCAATAGCCCCAAAGAGCGTGCTATAGCCCTAATGCCCTTAACCCCTATGGTAACCAAAGGACGTGGTGATCTCGTCCAAGGCACCCGGATCCCTAGCGCTCCCCCTATGTGCCCCCCAACCACACACCCCAATCGTGGATGGAAGGGGAATCCCTTCCCCTTCCACCCCGACCTCCCCACCCCCGTGACGTCAACGCGCATCGTGCGCTGATTGTCACAGAGGCCTCCTCCTTCGCGCTGGAAGCTCAGCTTCCAGCGTGCTCGGAAGAGAAATGCTTTGCATTTCTCTTCCGATCACGTGGAGGAGGCCGAGAGAGGCTTCAAAGGGAAGGAAATGTATTTCCTTCCCTTTGAAACGCCCAGTAGACACCAGGGATTTTATTTTGATATGGAAATTGGCATAAGGGAACAACCCCTTGGGCAAGGGTCGCTCCCGGGGGGGGCATTTTTTTTGGAAGGCCTTTTCTGCCGGGGCCAGAAACCTCTAGGCACCAGGGATCACTTTTTTTTTTTTTTTTTTTGGTTTTTTCTTTTAGAGGTGGGGAGCGACCCCTTAGGCAAAGCTCGCTCCCCTAGTGGGCAAATTACATTTAGGCCATTTCTGCCCCCCTCGGGGGCAGATTGGCCTATTTTTATGAGGCCAATCTGCCCCCAAGGGGGACAGAAACCACTAGACACCAGGGAGTTTTTTTTGCGAATTTCACGCTAGGGGAGCGACCCTTAGGCAAGGGTCGCTCCCAGGGCGGGCATTTTTTTTGGCAGGCCTTTTCTGTCCCCCCTGGGAGCAGAAACCTCTAGGCACCAGGGATCTTTTTTTTTTTTTTTTTTTAGAGGTGGGGAGCGACCCCTTAGGCAAGGGTCACTCCGCTAGGGGGTAAATTACATTTAGGCCATTTCTGCCCCCCTTTGCCCTATTTGTATGAGGCCGATCTGCCCCCAAGGAGGACAGAAACCACTAGACACCAGGGAGTTTTTTTTTCTTCATGAATTTCAGGCAAGGGGAGTGACCCCTTAGGCAAGGGTCATTCCCCTGGGGTGGAAATTTATTTTAGCCCATTTCTGCCCCCCTGGGGGGCAGATCAGCCTATTTTAATTAAGCCGATCTAAACCACCAGGCACTGGGTATTTTTATTGTTGTTGTTGTTTTACAGATGGTGAGCGACCCCTTAGGCAAGGGTTGCTCCCCTGGAGGGGCAAATTGTATTTAGGCCATTTCTGCAGCCTTTGGGGGCAGCTCGAACGATTGTTATTAGGCCGATCTGCCCCTGGGGGGGCAGAAACCTCTAGGCGCCAGGGCAATTTATTTTCCCCTAGGTCTCTAGTTTTCAAAAATGCACAGGTTTGGTAGGTTTCCCTGGTGCCGGCTGAGCTAGAGGCCAAAATCTACAGGTAGGCACTGCAAAAAACACCTCTGTTTTCTGTCAAAAAATGGGATGTGTCCACATTGTGTTTTTGGGCATTTCCTGTCGCGGGCACTAGGCCTACCCACACAAGTGAGGTATAATTTTTATTGGGAGACTTGGGGGAACATAGAATAGCAAAACAAGTGTTATTGCCCCTTGTCTCTCTCTAAATTTTTTCCTTCTAAGTATAAGAGAGTGTGTAAAAAAGATGTCTATTTGTGAAATGCCCTGTAATTCACATGCTAGTATGGGCACCCCGGAATTCAGAGATGTGCAAATAACCACTGCTCCTCAACACCTTATCTTGTGCCCATTTTGGAAATACAAAGGTTTTCTTGATAGCTATTTTTCACTCTTTATATTTCAGCAAATGAATTGCTATATACCCGGTATAGAATGAAAACCCACTGCAGAGTGCAGCTCATTTATTGGCTCAGGGTACCTAGAATTCTTGATGAACCTACAAGCCCCTATATATCCCCGCAACCAGAAGAGTCCAGCAGACGTAACGGTATATTGCTTTAAAAAATCTGACATTGCAGGAAAAAGTTACAGAGTAAAACGTAGAGATAAATTGCCGTTTTTTTCACCTCAATTTCAATATTTTCTTTTTTTCAGTTGTTATTTTCTGTAGGAAACCCTTGTAGGAACTACACAAATTACCCCTTGCTGAATTCTGAATTTTGTCTACTTTTCAGAAATGTTTAGGTTTCTGGGATCCAGCATTGGTTTCACGCCCATTTCTGTCACTGACTGGGAAGGAGGCTGAAAGCACAAAAAATCGTAAAAATGGGGTATGTCCCAGTAGAATGCCAAAATTGTGTTGAAAAATTGGGTTTTCTGATTCACGTCTGCCTGTTCCTGAAAGCTGGGAAGATGGTGATTTTAGCACTGCAAACCCTTTGTTGATGCCATTTTCAGGGGAAAAACCACAAGCCTTCTTCTGCAGCCCCCTTTTTCCAATTTTTTTGAAAAAAAAAAAACGAAATTTCCACTGTATTTTGGCTAATTTCTTGGCCTCCTTCAGGGGAACCCACAAAGTCTGGGTACCTCTAGAATCCCTAGGATGTTTGAAAAAAAGGACACACATTTGGCTTGGCTAGCTTATGTGGACAAAAAGTTATGAGGGCCTAAGCGCAAACTGCCCCAAATAGCCAAAAAAAGGCCTGGCACAGGAGGGGGAAAAGTCCTGGCAGCGAAGGGGTTAATTAACAGTGTCTGTCTTTTCACCAAAAAGTTGAGACCCATTAAAGGTGTGAGCGCAGATTTGACATGAAATAATTACTTTATGTAATCACACTGATACACTAACATGAGGAATGCTTCAAATGAGAAAAAAATTAAATAAATGTTAACATTGAAAGTGTGCTTGTTTAATGGCCGCTATCAGAGTGATAAGCCTGCACATATTTTTAAAAATGTGTTAACTTAGTGATGAAAGAAAAGTATTCTGTCTCTTTAACCCCTTTGCTGCCACGCTTAGGCCCTCATAACTTTTTGTCCACATAAGCTATCCACGCCAAATTTGCGTCCTTTTTTTCCAACATCCTAAGGATTCTAGCTGTACCTAGAGTTTTTGGATCCCCCTAAAGGAGACCCAGAAATTAGCCAAAATACAGCAAAAATATCATTTAAATAAAAAAAAGGGCTAGAGAAGAAGGCTTGTGTTTTTTTACCTGAAAATGACATCCACAAGCATTTGTGGTGCTAAAATAACCATCTTCCCAGCCTTCAGGTTTGAATCAGAAAACAACATTTTTCAACACAATTTTGGCATTTTACTGGAACATACTGCATTTTTACTATATTTTGTGCTTTTAGCCTCCTTCCAGTTAGTGACAGAAATGGGTGTGAAACCAATGCTGGATCCTGGAAAGCAAAACATTTATGAAAAGAAGACAACATTCGGAATTCAGCAAGGGGATTTGTGTAGATTCTACAAAAAAAATATTGAAATTGAGGTGAAAAACAGCCATTTTTCTCCACGTTTTACTCTGTAACTTCTTTCCTGCAATGTCAGATTTTTTAAAGCAATATATCTTTACGTCTGCTGGACTCTTCTGGTTGTGGAGATATATATAGGGCTTGCAGGTTCATCAAGAACCCTAGGTACCCAGAGCCAATAAATGATCTGTACCTTGCAATGGGTTTTCATTGTATACTGGGTATACAGCAATTCATTTGCTGAAATACAAAGACTGAAAAATAGGTATCAAGGAAACCTTTGTATTTCCAAAATGGGCACAAGATAAGGTGTTGAGAAGCAGTGGTTATTTGCACATCTCTGAATTCTGGGGTGACCATACTAGCATTTGCATTACAGGGCGTTTCTCAAATAGACATTTTTATTTACACACTGTCTTACGTTTGGAAGGAAAAAATTTAGAGAAAGACAGGGGCATTTCTCAAATAGACATCTTTTTCACACACTTTTTGACATTTGGAAGAACAAAATGTAGAGAAAGAAAAGGGGTAATAACACTTGTTTTGCTATTCTGTGTTCCCCCCAAGTCTCCCGATAAAAATGGTACCTCACTTGCGTGGGTAGGCCTAATGCCAGCGAGAGGAAACCCAACATGGACACATCACATTTTTAAATTGAAAACGGACGTGTTTTTTGGAAAGTGCCTAGCTGTGGATTTTGGTCTCTAGCTCAGCC